>NC_089825.1:15047835-16278549 GCF_035046505.1 Tiliqua scincoides
TAATCAAATTATAAAATGAGTAGGAAAGGAAGAATTGTCTCATTTCCCATTTTTTGCATGATTCACGTAACACATTCTCCCCAGCAACAATGGATCTTGGAAATCATGAAAGTGTTTTTTTTTTTTTTTTCCCCTTTCTTTTCTGTAGTTCAATGGTATTCAGTATAGGCTTTCTACTTTTGCTTAGGGAGGTGATGTGAAAGTCACTGTGGCCCAGATGATGGAATATACAATGGGAACAGTAATTTTTCTACCCAACAACATTGCTCTGAGAACAAATGAATAAAATGTGTTGCATGCTCAGTGTGTCATAGAGGTTATAAATAAGAATAATATGCCGTCTGCCTGCATCTTATGCGCTATAAACTTGCACAAATTCAAGTATAGTAAATGCACTCAGCCCCTCCCTCAAAAACAGTAAAACAACAGCTTAAAAAGTATATGTGACTCCTCCCACCACTCCACTTACTCTGCTTATGCAGAAGCAGTAGAATGAAGCTGTTGTTCCCTCTGCTTCCACATGTCTCTTGTACTGCGTTTTTAGTTCCTAAAGAGAAAGTATGTATTTGTTGGCTTTAAGGGAGCTTCGACTAAGCTTATTATGTACTGACCTCAGAGTGTAACCCTTATGTTAAGATTGTAGTTGGTGGTGCTCCCCCCCCCCACAAGCCTCTAGAACAGGGGTCTCCAAACTTTTTGGCCAGAGGGCCGCATGAAATATCTGGCGCAGTGCTGAGGGCCGTAAAAAAGTTTAAATATAAAATTTAAATAAATAAGAGTTGGAACTTAGATGAATGAATAAATGAATGAGTGGGCTCATTCACTCAGCCTCTCCGGCCCTCAGAACACCCTCCAGATGCAAGCAGAGCACAGCTCTGGTCATGTTCAGTTGAGTGGGCCAGAGGCTTTCAGTGGATAAGAGGCTGGCCGTGGGCCAGATAGATGCTCACTGCAGGCCGCATCTGGCCCCCGGGCCTGGGTTTGGAGACCCCTGCTCTAGAACCTTGGTTCCCAAACTCCTCAAGAATTTGAGACCTGAGGTAAGTGTGTGCGGGGCAGGGGCTAAGACAGCAAAGCAATCCTCAGGATTATGCTGCTGCCGGGGACAGGAGGGAGTTTGTTTACTTACCTGCATCCAACACCTGAGTTTTGGAGAGTCCTCAGGGCTCCCCACACCTCCAAACATCTAAAAATAACCAAAAAAGGGCACTTCCATTTTTGTGACTGGCAAGCCGTTGTCAAGGGAGTAATATCAATGGGGACATATTTGGGTACTTGGGTTGTGATTTAGTGAGGAACATCACTAGCCCTTTTTCACTCCACAGCTTAACATGCTCTAGATCAGTGGTTCCCAAACTGTGGGTCGTGACCTGATTTTTGGAGGGTCAGGAAACCCATTTTCGTGGCAAGGAAAATGCATTGAGCCTTATGGAAACCAAAACAGCAGCACATGCATATTAACTTATGAGTAGGCAACCATGCCTCAGTCCACAGAGAAGGGCAGGCTGAGGAGAATGCAACATCATCAGAACTATCCCAATTTGATGAATGTGGAGCTCAGCAAATGTTGCCCAAGGCAGCCCCTCCTCACCATAGTGAAAAAGATAAAAACAGGGACTTGAGTGGCTGGTAAAGTGAAACTTTTTTAAAAGTCTTGTAAAGCTATGTGGGTTCCAATAAAGTGTTGTTTTAAAAAGTGGGTCAAGGTGCTTAAAAGTTTGGGAGCTACTGCTCCAGATCATCTTTTTTCAAATTGTGGGTGGGACCCACTAGGTGGGCCTAAGCTAAGAGTATAAAGCTAAGAGTATAAAGCTAGTGTCTGCCACTGCGTGAGCCTCTCTGCAGAAGCATGCGTGGCTCTGGGACACCAAGTGCCTCAGGAACAAAGTGCCAGGTAAGGCACCGCGAGTTTAGCATCTGTGCGAGTTCAGCAGCAGGACGAGGAAGCCACCCTTTCTCTTCCCTTGAGAAGAGGGCTGCTAACCAGTGTAGGGTTTTTAGATACCCCTAAACAAAAACAAACAAAATAAAAAAAGCTATGCAGTCAGACAGCCAGCAGCAGGGTGGGGGCTATCCAGTGTTTTGCATCGAGTGCCACATGTATGACTATATGCCTCTGGGGCTTAAGTCATGGGTGTGTCCTCGGTGCAAGGAGCTCCAGGGACTCAGGGAACACATGAAGCCTTGGTGGCCAACCTGGAGAACACAGGGACTCCCTTGAAGCCTTGGTGGCCGACCTGGAGAAGCAGAGGAAGGCAGAGAAGGACTGTGGGGAGACTTCTGGGGACGATCAGGCTTCATCCCAAACTCAGGCGTGCAGCTCCTCAGCTGCCCGGGTGGGAAGTGTCAGGGCTGGAAGATGTCATCCTGGAGAGGAGTGAAACAATCCCCTAGGGGACGGGCCCGTATTCGAACGCACTCAGGATGCTCCTTGGCGGGAGGGGGGTCGGGGGCTTCTTGTAGTGAGGGATTTGATTATTAGAAACATAAAGGGGGGGTTGCGACGGATGTGAGGACCGCATGGTGACTTGCCTGCCTGGTGCGAAGGTTGCGGACATCTCTTCTTGTCTAGACAGGCTGGTAGACTGTGCTGGGGAGGAGGTAGCAGTTGTGGTGCATTTCGGCACCAACGACATGAGCAGGTGTAGCCAGGAGGTGCTGGAGGCCAAATTTAGGCAATTAGGTAGGAAGCTGCAAGCCAGGACCTCAAAGGTAGCGTTCTCTGAAGTACTACCTGTTCCACACGCAGGGCCAGTGAGGCAGGCGGAGATCAGGGGTCTCAATGCGTGGATGAGACGGTGGTATAGGGAGGAGGGGTTTAGATTCGTTAGGCACTGGGGAATGTTTTGGGAGAAGCAGGGCCTGTACAAGCGGAACTGGCTTCACTTGAACCAGAATGGAACCAGACTGCTGGCGCATAACATTAAAAAGGTGGCAGAGCAGCTTTTAAACTGATCCCTGGGGGAAAGCTGACAGGAGCCGAGGGGCATCCCATTCAGGACTCCTCATCCCTATGGGATAAGGATGGGGTGGTTAGAGAACAACGAGTTAAAGGCAGAGTAAGAGAAGAAATTGGGAATGGGAGCCTGATGGGATGTGATAGAGGGTTTGGCAAAATGAGAGGATGCAGGGATAAAGGAACTAATAAGCAGCCCATCCTGGGGCATTCCATGTACAAATACTTTTATGCAAATGCCCGAAGTCTCCGAGCAAAGATGGGAAAACTGGAATGTCTGGTGACAAGGGAAAACATTGACATAGTGGGCATAACGGAAACCTGGTGGAATGCGGAGAATCAGTGGGATACCGTAATCCCAGGCTATAAACTCTACAGGAGGGACAGGGAGGGGCGGGTTGGAGGTGGGGTGGCCATTTATGTTAAGGAAGGGATAGAATCCAGCAAAGTAGAGATTGAAGGTGGGTCCGACTCCATCGAATCTCTATGGGTTAAATTACCAGGCCTGAGGAGCGATGTAATACTGGGGGCATACTATCGTCCTCCAGACCATGCTCCATGGTTACAAGCCATGATGTGTATGTGCAACCTCCTGATTTTAGAAATGGGTTATGTCAGATGCAAGGGAGGGCACCAGGCTGCAGGTCTCTTGTTATCTGGTGTGCTCTCTGGGGCATTTGGTGGGCCGCTGTGAGATACAGGAAGCTGGACCAGATGGGCCTATGGCCTGATCCAGTGGGGCTGTTCTTATGTTCTTAAGCCAGTTTCAGGTGGGTTATGTAGCACCTTGCTCAGCTGCTTTTGAAAATTCAGAGCTGAGAATACAAGGTACAGCGCTGCTCAGCAGGTGGACTCCCAGTGGGAAAGAAGCCTGATGCTTTGCCCTGAATAGTTGGAAACACGGAAGACTGGAAAGGGAGAAGGGCTGTGTGGTTGGAGAAGGATCCAAGCCTGCATTCTACTTTGACTTCCAAGCTGCAATGTTTGAATTCTAAGCTATGCAAAATAACAGCATGAGTGCGCTGTGTTTTGGGACCTTTGGCAGATCACAGCTTAGGTTTGAAGCCTAAAATTGATGATGTCACTTCTGGCCATGACATCACTTTTAAGTTAATGACATCACTTCCAGTGGGAATTGACAGATAGTCATTCTAAAAAAGGTGGGTCCCACCGCTAAAACATTTGAGAACCACTGCTCTATTAATAACCATAAAAGAGAGCTTTTAGATTAAAATCTAGAACTTTGCGGCCATAGCTAGCTGCTGTAGTAGGACAGAAGAATTCTTCTCTTTTTGATCTTCTACCTACACTGTGAAACTGTAAATGAGAATTTAATTTGCTTTCAGTGTTTAAATTTGACTTTGTTGACATCTTTGTCAGTAAGCTGCCTGTAATTCTGAGTTTTGAGTGCAGAGTACCAATTTTTATTAAACTCTTACCCATAAGTGCCATTAATTCACTTCAGTGATAACTGTATCTAGGAAGTCTTAACTTTCCCAAATTATTGGTGTTTTCCTTGACATCTTATGACGCAGACTTTCTGCACTTAAAGATTAAATTAACAACAGCCACACTTCATATTCATATCTGTAGCTAATAAGGAATCCCCTAAAACATTTGGAGATGGTACCAAGCTAAAGTCCTTAACTGGGGGTGTGCATTTGTGGAGCGATTGCAGAAAATCCTCTTCTCTCTTTGCTTACTGATCTCACCTTTCAAACTTAGGGAATACAATGCAAAGTGCTATGTGACGAACAAGTGGCCACAAAACAAAATTTGAATCTTCTAACAATTAATGACATTGCCAGAAGATAAAATTATATGTCATATAAAGTAAACTGATTTCAGGTCAAATCAGTTTTCCTGGCAGCAAAATGACACACAAGTATTCTTTCCTGGTAGGAATGGACTATGGGGCTGAAATGTACTTTGATTTTTTTGTTTTTTGTTTAAGCTACTTTGGATGCCTCTTTTCAGAGGGGAAAGGTGGGATATAAATACTTTAAATAAACATGACTATATGTTGGGCACGGTATGCTCTTGTCCATTGTCTAATAAGTTGTGATAATATGTCATATGTGCTTAAACTGTGTTCTGTTTATAAGCCGTAGGGTCGGGTTGTAGGTTTTCCATGGAAGTTGGGTGGGTTGAGTTAGCAAGGACAGGTAGCATTTTATGATCACAATTTATTTGCTGTAGGTGTCCCAATTTTTACTTTCCTCCATCCAGCTGTATTCATTTGGATCTGAGTGGCCAGTATTTTGGAGGAGATCACGTGAAAGCCCCAGTAATTAGCTTAAGATTGTGGACTGGAATTTTCAGATTGTTTTACTGCATATACTTTGTAGTGTCAACAAAGACAAAGACAAATTTTTTTTGCCTTTCATTTTAGAGGAACAGTAGTTTTTGGCTCTGTTTTCTGTCTTTGTTGACTAAGATGGTTTTTGCAAGCTGTTTCCCCAAGGTGAGCCTTGGGTGCCTTTGTGTGCAGATATTAATTAAAATGGGCCATCTCATAGGAGAGTTGTTGTGTTTGGTTGATGTCTTTGAAGCATGTCAACATTGCTTGATTGGCAGGAATTGTAAAGCTTGGATAGTGCTGTGAATATGCCTCTGTGTGAATGTATGCCTCTTGTGGTATGTTTAAGGAAAGTTGCTCTTTCTTTGTGATAAGTTCTGTTCAGTTGTCATCCAGTAAATTGTACATGTTCGTTACAACTGAGTAAAGTGCTGCAGTGATGATCATTCTGAAATTATGTATGTAACACTGAGTGTTGCTGGCCGTACCGTATCTGAACCAGGCAGGGAGAAGTAGTTACTGGGAGGGCAGGCTGGGGAAAGCAAGGCAAGAACTAGGAAGGCAGGCAGGTAAAATGGTCAACTGGCTGCAAATAAATAAAGACACATGTATGAGCAGAACAATAGCAGCTTGACCTTGCTAGTGATGAGTGATCTCACCAAGCTTCAGTATAGATTTGAACCAGTGGGGAATATTTTTCCGTATTTCTGATTGGCTTGTAATTGTCAGAGCCAAACCATGAGCCTCCCAACCTTTTCTTTACTTAGTGGCTGCTAAAGATGTACATCTCTCCCACCTCTTCCTTCTCCTCCTCCTCACTATCATTGTCTTCATCAGTGGCAGTGGGACATTCTCTCTCTTTTTTCCTCCTGTTGTACTGTTATCTCCAGCTCTCTGTCCCTTCTAAAATCCAGTCCTCATCATTGGTGACTCCTCAACTCATTCCACTTTCTCCTTAGAGGTAGGAAGAAAGATTCCCCCTTCCTGCAGGTGTCTCTGTTGTTGCTATGACACTGAGTACCACAAGCCCTGGGGGGGGGGGAAGGCATGAAAAACTCTTGAAAAACTGTATGCCCCGGTGCTCCTGGCAAGAGTGTCAAGGAACCATGTTTGGGGAGACCTTGTAGCCTCCATCCCTGCTGTAGCTACTACAGCAGCCAGGTGGGGAGGTAGGAGGATGATAATCTCTTACTTGGATTAAAAACTAAGGTAGGGAACAACGTGGGGTACATTTCTCTCCTTTTAGTTTTTTAATGCAAGCATTACAAATTGCCAAAACATATATTTTGAACTAAGGAATTTGGGTGACTTCACAAGTCTTCTCAGAGAGGAGTGGTTTAGATGGAAGGAGCAGTCCAGGCCAAATGAAGTCTCTTGTCACCTGGTTTCCAATTCAGTAAACTGCAGTACTTCTTTTGTGCATATGAAATCACAGCACCCAATCATGGTGAAAAGTAAGCCAAGCATCTTTGGATGAGCTGCACATAGGTACAGGGAATAAAGTGCTTGGTTCAGGCTGGCAAGAAGTCTCTGGTTTGTCTTGCGCTGTGCAATGATGAGATTCTCTTTTCCAGTGCTTCCCAAAGTTCCCCAGCCCATGACACTGCCCTGTGCTTCAATTGCAGCATGGAGCTCCTGGAAATAACTGACAATGACATCATCTCCAGTTACTTCCAGGTTCGGAGAAGGCAACGATGATACAAACAGCAGTAGGAAGCTTAGGGTGGACAGGTGGACTTTTCAGTCATGCGAAAATAGCGCACAGGAGCTCAGCCTACTGAGCCAAAATCTCCTACTGCTGTTTGTAGTGTTGCGGTCTTGTTGCCGGTCAGCTGGCATCCCGTGACACCCCTGTATGTTTGCCACACTGTCCCTGGAAGCTGCACCTCACAGATTGGGGAGCTCTGCTCTATTCTATTAGAGGCACGTGGTTAAAATAGCATTATGCTGGCCTTGAATGGTAGAGAGTGTGTAAGGTAAAGCTGAAGCCAAAGGACTGTGAGTATTCTTCTTCCAGCCCTCCAGAACTCATTTTACTTAGCTGCTACTAGACAGTATGATTTGTGAGTTGTGTAATGGTGATGCATGTTTTTTTAATATAGATTAATCTGCAGTTCTGGCAACAGATTTGTCATATGGCTGTGCCACAACTTCCTGCAGCCTTTTATCCCACCCACCATTTTGAGAACCAAACTGTCTGACCATCCTCCCCTTAATAGCTAGCAAATGTATCTTCCAGACTCGTTCTTACTTTAATTTTTTTTTCACTTCTTCTAGAATACTGAACAAAGCCAGTCACAAATTCCAAAGGAAACGGTAAGAGTTTTGTATTTGACATGTCAAGAAGAGTTGCACATATTTTTTGAACTGTTAATGTTAGACATCAAAGGCAGTTTTCTCATACAATTTCATTCGCTATGTATGCTGTAGGTGGCTCTCTCCAACTTTAAATTGCATTTCATTTATTTCTTGCACTTGCTTCGTATGTACTTCAAAAATATAGGAGGAATGGTAATTTGCCTACACACACATGTGCACCTGCACACACAGAGACTGCTGTTCCTAGAGGCTGGGAGAGCTCCAAATGAAAGAAGTTCGGAATTACATATAGTACTGACATTGTGCCCCCTCCTTCTCCTGACTCAAGCTGTCATTTGTTTCACCTCTATTTTTAAAGCAGCTGTAATGAAATTGAAGGAAGGAATATCAGAATTGCCTTGGACTTGAAGATCTGCTGTAAGATCTAGGGCATAATGCTTCATAGCGTCCTTTAAGTGCTCCTCATAATGAATATCAGGTGTCTAATTATATGCACAAGTAAAGCACTGTGTGCTTTTTTTCTTTTAGAAAAGAGTTGTCATATGGATCAGTACTCTGCAGCAGAGTCCTGTTTACTTTTCATAATGCCTTTCATAACAGTTTCGCTTTGTTTAGAGTAATGCACAAAAAAAGGAAAAATGGGAAAGGGAACAGGCAGTTAGTTGAGATTTCCATAATTTCTCTCTTTGGGTGTTTTATCTTCCAGAAGGGCTGATTTTCACTCCTGTGGTCCTGTAACGTTTCTGTTGTCTGTCATGCTTTAAAGCAATACTCTAAAACAGGGGTCTTCAAACCCTGGCCCGGAGGCCAGATGCGGCCTGTGGCGAGCCTGTATCCGACCCGTGGCCAGCCTCTTCTCCCCTGAAAGCGTCTGGCCCACTCAACTGAACACGACCAGAACTGTGCTCTGGTTGCATCTGGAGGGTGTTCTGAAGGCCAGAGAGGTTGAATGAATGAGTCCATTCATTCATTTATTCAGTCTTTTAAGTTCCATCTCTAATTTATTTATTAAAACTTCATATTTAAATTTTTTTTCCCGGCCCTCAACACCACACCAGATATTTGATGTAGCCCTCTAACAAAAAAGTTTGGAGACCCCTGCTCTAAAACATCTTTTGTAAAGGAAATCGTTTGCATAATGGAGCCTTTCAAGTAGTTTTAATGCAGAGGTACCTGACCCCCAACTCTGCGTTATTTGCTGTTTCCTTTGTGATGGACCCCCTAGGAAAGTAAAAGAAGTACTGTAGGTTCTGGAAAAGTAAGATTGCTGATTTAGAAAACAGTCAAGTTCTTCGTGAGTTTGCCACATGCCTGTCTCTTCTTCTGTTGGGTAATAAGTGATTGAATAAGAAAAATTATAGTAAAACAGAGGCGCTAATTTCTCAAGCCAGGCTGGATTAACTATTACATTGCTCGACAGTTGGTTCCAACCAAATTGGAACCTGTATTGTTTTGTACAATTACTTTGGACTTGATTTTTGTGTTTCTGCCCTTTTAAGCTACACTTCTTTAACATGGTTTAGAAATCAAGGAAAATCCTTGATTTTTTTGTCGTCATGTGAGAAAGAAGCAATGACGAGGCCCTGTGCTCTGCAGAGTCATCAAATACTAGCAACCTGTCTGACAATCTAAACCTTGACAGAGTTCAAATGTGGGGTTTGTGACTGGTGAACATCAGTATGAAGACTGCATACCCACCTTTGTATGCCTGTGTGAATGTTAAAGGGAGAGAGCATGGTCAGGCATGCTGAATGTCTTTCCCACGTTAAATCTTTTCTGCCTATCAAGAGTTTTCTTCAGCAGAAAAATCAATGTCGTGGACTTGTTTTGCAGTATTTCACATGTTGACTACTGGACTGCCTTTCCTCTCTCTGCTTGGTTCTGCATCATTCCCCATTTAGTTCTCCTGTCCCTTGTTGTCAGATTCTTCAGCTTCTTGCGCTTACAGCTTCTATTTTTTTTTTTTTGTACCACACTTCTATTCTCTTGTGCGGTTCGTTGTGAGTTTAGTGAGTGTTGCTGTCACAGGGCTGACAGTAGAAAAAAGCAAAACAGAAACAGTAGCGAAAAGAACACTGGGAGAATCACAGGAGACAGCTGAGATACAAAAACAAAATTAGGCTCTTCTCAATTTGAAGCACAGGCTACCACCAATATTTGACGGCAGCAGGATGAGATGAGAGTGTCTGTGAATGGTGGATTCCAAATGACCAATTCAAAGGAAGTAGCTCTCACCTCACAATCTGGCAATGAACTTTTCAGGCAATCTTTTTGGGTGCAAAGTACTCAAATGGTTATTATTAGTTTGCCATGATAGATTTAGGGCACAATCCTAACCCCTTATGTCAGTGCTTTCCAGCACTGGCATAAGGGCAATGCAGCTCTGAGGGAAGGGAACAAACATTCCCTTACTTTGAGGAGGCCCCCATGAGTGTCACCCAGTTGCAGGATGCAGCACCTGTCCCATGGGCACCGCTTTGCTAGTGCTGGAAAGCACTGACATAAGGGGTTAGGATTGCGCCCATAGAGATGTTTTCCTTGAGATGCTTCTGTTGTGGTTTCTTATTGCAGAATGTTGCATTTTCACAGTGTTCACATAGCAATAGTTTGATACCCACCTTGAGTGCTCTTTTCTGGAGTGGAAAGGTGGAATATAAATTCTGCAAATAAATAAATACTAAATATGCCAGTCAGGCTTGAGAACATTGGAGGAATGTGGTTCCTTGAATATTCCATGGGATTTTAGATAGTGCCTGGGACTTCCCAAGAGCGACAAGTTAAGTAACTCTACCAAGTCACCTCCCCTCTGCTTTCATCATTCAATGAAGTGGGGCTTTTTCACTTCTTCCATGGCTGAGTACCTTGGAAGTACTGTTGTTATTATTACCCACACTCTGCCTTTCAAATGCAGGAGAACTTGCCTGCTGGTCCCCAGTGCCTTCTCCTTTGGATTGCAGTGAAAAAAGTAGCCAAGTCAGCTGCTGCTTAGAGACAGCAGGTGCAATCTTGCTTCCTGCCACCCCTGTTCCTTCCAAAGAAGGCATCGGGGAGTGACAGGCAGCAAAATTGCAACCGCTACCGCTGCCAATGCCTCTAAGTGTTTGAAGAAATACTTAGAGGTGCTGGTGGTGGCTTTGCTGTGGCCACCATCTTGGGTGACTTCAGGGTTTGGGCAGGTGTCCCTCGGGCTTTGCCCTTGTTATGCCTCTGCCTCTGGTGGTTGGCAACCTTCAGTCTCGAAAGACTCTATTGCAAACAGGAAGTGTGAAGACCCTTTAAGACCCTTGAAGATCAGACATTAACAATGCAATCCTATCTTGCACTGGAACAGGCAGGCCAGGACGCCTGTATTCAGTGCAAGATTGGGGCCTGAAGTGGCTCAGCCAGAGGTAAGGGGAAACTCTTCTCCTTACCCCCAGGTAAGCCATCACAGCCCCAATAGGTCTCCTCGGACTTGCGCCACCTCCAGAGGTGGCATACATCTGCTCTGCTCGGGGAATGGGGTTGGGATCCAACATAACAACTGGGTCCCAGCCCCGCCTCCCACTCCCTGCTCACCTGTCCCAGGACTGTCCTCCCCCCACCCCGGAGTGCATCCCTCCTGCCTCCTCCCTGCCCTCCCCAGACACCTGCGTTGGCTAAGCTTGGCCGACACAACCCTCCCTCCCCTGCCCAGCTGACTCTTGAGGAGGCACAAACGTGCTTTATGGCATGTTTGCAACACTCCTGGGCCGGCCCAAGGTGCAGTTAGGATCGTGCCCTAAGTTCCTTCTCTAGATCACTGATTGGGAACTTTTCAGGCATTTTTTGAAGCTGGGATTAAGACCAGAATCTCAGAGCCATTCTCAGTGGCAGTAGCGATATTCCCTCATCCTGAGTATCATTACTTAGGCTGCAGTCCTATACTTTGTATGGTATACAAAGTTTCCTGGGAATAAGCCTCATTCACAGTGTTAGAGAAGTTACTAAATTCTCTTCTAGACTTCTAGATTGCTGGCCTACCTGTTGCGCTCATGCTGCTTGTTCACCTGTGTTTCAGGTAACTGTTGGCACCTAAGCACTGAAAGGCTGGACATTGCCAGTACCTGCACCTGTGGGCCGGGAAGGCTCTCTAGGAAGATCTGCATCTCAGATCTAAAAGAAAAAGCCATGTAGGAATATGCTCCTAATGACCTGCCACACAAAAGGACATGTTCTTCCTATTTTCATCTCTAAATTACGAGTTTGATGCAAGCGATTCTAATGATGAATGCATTATGTACTGTCCCAATGTGGATTTCATTGGCTACCAAACTATTTTGGGGTACTGTAGAGTAGTTAGCACAACCTGCCTCTAGTTAATTTCATTGCCTTCCATATGGCTGTTTAGAATCCTCTGTTTTATACCTTCCTATCCTGAACAAAACAAATGCACCTTCAGCTGAACACGGTGGTTATTTTGATATGAAAGAGATTGACTATGATATGAAAAGCAGTAATTTGTCACTACATTTCTATTTCCAAGGATAATTATCTTAATCTTGTTACAGTGCACAGAAATAAATGGTTAATTATGATATAGGAAACCATCTGCCAATTAACCTTTGCCCTTCTCCACAAAAGTCAATAGAACTAGGCTAACACTGTGTATTTTGAGTTATTTTTTCCCCTTTCTGTTTGTTTTTCTTATCTTAAATCTGCATGTGATCTATGCTTAAGTTTCACCTGTGAGGACTTCAGGTGCTGATGCCTGCCCTGCCTTGAATTCCTTTATGGAGTGTTTGAGGGTCCCTGGGAATGTGTGAGCACTTAAGGAATGAAATAAATAGAGGAGGGAAACAAACATGATTTAGCTCCTCAGATTAGAGAGTTAGAAGAACCCTACTGGATCAGAAGAAAAGATCCATGAAATCCAGCATCCTTGCTCCCCACAGTGGCCTACCAGGAAGCAGACAAGGAGGGCACAAAGGCAATAGCCCCTCTCCTCTATTGCTTCTCCCCAGCAATTGGTATTCAGTGGCATGTTGCTTGCATATATCTGTCATACCTAACAGCAATCGATAGACCTGTTCTCTGTGAGCTGTCTAAGGCTGCAATCCTATCCACAGTTTCCTAGGAGTAAGCTCCACTGACTACAGTGGGACTTACTTCTGAGCAGACAGGCATAGGATTGGGCTCTAATTCCCTTTCAAAAACAAAACCTGGAGACTATCACAATTCATGGCAGCACATTTCATGTGTTCATTATATGTTGTGTGAAGGACTTTCTTTTGCTTGTCTTGAATCTACTGCCCATCAATTAAATTGCATGGCCCCATATTCTAGTACTATGAGAAAGGGAAGGAACGTCTCTCTATCCACTTTCTCCACACTGTGCACTATTTTATAAACATTGTATCATGTCCCATTATTAGCTATCTTTTTTGCTGAGTTAAAAAAGAAAAGTGCCAAACAAACCCAAACACTTAAGGTGTTTTTTTTTTTTTCCCCTTTTCTTTTCTCGTAGGAAACATGGTCCAAGATGTCCCAGTCTTTGGTCATTTTTGCTTGTCCTTCACTGCCCTCAGGGATATAGATCTCTGCTAATAGTATCCCTTATGTTCTATTCCCCTCCCAAGTCATCCTCCCTGAGTCAAACTCGCTGCATTTATAGATACGTAGTGGTAGCTACACATATAGTACCGTAGATCAGCCTGTGTAATGGTAACTGTTTGAGCCAGGCCACACCAGTCTAACCAGTTCATCAGTCTAACCACTGCACCATGCTGCTGCGCTCTCAGCTTTTGTGAGCTTCTGTGGGACAAGGCAGGTTGTACATTAGAGTGTGCATCTAATTATGCAGGAATCACACACCAAACTGAATTGCCATGCTTTGGAACTGCTTCATAGAGAACCAACTGTAAGCAAAGCCAAGGTCCCTCTGAAGTACCCCAAACCAAATCAAAGGCATCTAAAGCTGCTTGAAATGCATTGGCTATTTCAGTAGTCTTTTCTTCCCCCTTTTCTTTGTCTGCTTCTAACTGCCTGGAGCCTTTTCTTCCATGTCAGCTTTAAGTAAGACACATAGCAGCTGAATGAATGCTGCTAATTGGAGCTCCCTGGCATTCCTTTTCCAATCAGTGTCATCCTTGGGAGGGAACTATGAAAATGGGAAAACATATAAGCTTTGGGCTTTTCCCCTAACTTGTGTCAGTTCTCCCTTGGAGTGAACTGTTCCTGGAGATTTGGTGTGTTTGTAAAATCAATAAATTTATTTCCATTCAGTTGCTCCTAAATTACGCATTCCTCTCCATCGTGATTATCTTGTTCCTTGTTGGTGTGATTCACATATATTTGTTCCCAGAACTCAAACCCGTTTTCCCAGTGTATTTCAACCCAACCATCCAGACAATTGCTTATTTCTGTGCCTGGGTTACTTTTGCTCTGAGGTAGCACTTAACTGCAATATGCAGAAAAATTACATTTCCTTAGGAACTCCTGCATCTGTGTTTCTGAAATTTTACAGGGAATTTTTGTAGGGGTTCGCTCTGCATTTTCTGTGACTTCGGTGCAAATTTGGCAGATAATTCCTAAACTCAGTACCTATCTTTTCTTTTTTTTTAATTCAGCAAGGATCTTACCCTAGGTTACACAAGTTCTTAAAGATAAATTACATGTGCCTCTTCAATTGGCTTGTGGAGCTATACTTTAAAATGTATGGTGATTTACAGTGCATGTATAATATTGGAAGTAAGCTCCTTTGGGGCACACTGGGGATTACTTTCAGATTGCAGTATTATAGAATTCAACTGACTTGAGGTTTCCCAAACATTTTAGTAAACTACCTATTTATCCTTATTCAAAACCCACTTGCAAGTATTGCATGTGCAATTTTTTGGACTTTGATAAATACTTTCCCCAACTATATGATCGTATTATTTAGAGTTGAATTGCTTTTACGAAATGGGAAGAAGTTGGATTCTGATGAGGTTGACAGTAATATTCTCTGTGTTGATTGGAAATATTGTGGATGCGACTTATTATTTCCTATGATTTTTAGTGAGATAAAGAAAAAAAAAATCAGTCTGTCTTCTAATAATGCCAGACTAGTCATGTTAAATATGAGGGTGATTGCCTTTGGTTTCATATCCATTTGGGGGCGGTTTTGAATGGGTTCAGATTAAACTTTTAATAAAGATGCAATCTAAAAATACTGATAGCCTTTAAAAGAAAGGGAAAATATGTAATGTACCCCAGGGTACCACTGCGTTTATTTTTATTCCAAAGGAAGTAAGCAGTTTCTGAACATCTTCTTGGGAATAATGATGCCTGGAGTGAAAGCAATAATCTATAGTGAATAGTTTTATTTAATGCAAGCAATCTTTTTCTCTGTATAATATGAATATCTTTGGATAAAAAGAATTAATCACTTGAGTTTTAACGAACAATTCTTTACTTGTGGTTATTTCAGAAGCTGTTTACTGAAAGTGTAATGTTGCTAGAGAGGGAAAATGAAGCAGTTATATAGATTTGGCTGCACATGTATGTTCTGGGTCTTTGGTGCGTTAAGAGTTGCAGATGTAATTTTTAGCACCTATCCATAAGTTTGAGAAGTGCGGATCTTTTTAATATTAATTTTAAATGTGCCCTTTCTTGCTCGCTGTTCCTTATTGAAGAGTTTTGCCTTGGGTGCAAGCAACATTGATTTAAATAAGTATTGCACTTACCCTAGCAAATAAAAATATTTTGCTAACCAAAGAAAGCCACGGCTTCTGTAGCTTGAATCACTGCGCAGAAGAGGAAATTTTTTCTGGTGCAACTTTTTCCATACTTGAGTGGCAAGCTTCACCTGCTGAAATGCCCTCTTCTACAGTTATCAAGCTCTTTCCTTCCTGGCATTTTGTAACAAGCACGCAGACTCCCTGGCCCTCAGAGGGCCTACGGAAGGTTGAAAATTGCGATTTGTGGCTTTTGATCGAAAAATGAAGTTGCAATTTTTGGCCTTCCAGAGGCCTCAGAAAGCCCTCTGAGGGCTGGGGTGGCATCCCTGGCCCACTGAAGGTTGCATTCGGAGGTCACAGCAGCTTCATGGCAAATAGCTGTGGATAAGTCTACCATCTGTTAATTTCTCTCTAACACTTTTTAAAAAGTGTTCTAAGCTAGTTAGTTGGCAACCTTCAATCTTGGAAGACTATGGTATCGCGCTCTGGATGGTGGTTCTGGCACAGCGTCTAGTGTGGCTGAAAAGGTCGATTCGGGAGTGACAATCCCTTCCACACTGGGAGCAAGTGCAGTCTGTCCCTGGTCTGTCTCCCTGGCTATGGGCCTTCCTTCTTTGCCTCTTTGCCTCAGACTGTTGGCCAAGTGTCTCTTCAAACTGGGAAAGGCCATGCTGCACAGCCTGCCTCCAAGCGGGCCGCTCTGGTCCAACAAGAAGCTGATGGAACATACCAAGATCCAGGTCTACAGAGCTTGCGTCCTGAGTACAACTTCTGTACTGCAGCGAGTCATGGACTCTTCGCTCACAACAGGAGAGGAAACTGAACGCATTCCACATGCGCTGCCTCCGACGCATCCTCGGCATCACCTGGCAGGACAAAGTTCCAAACAACACAGTCCTGGAACGAGCTGGAATCCCTAGTATGTATGCACTGCTGAAACAGAGACGCCTGCGTTGGCTTGGTCATGTTGTGAGAATGGATGATGGCCGGATCCCAAAGGATCTCCTCTATGGAGAACTCGTGCAAGGAAAGCGCCCTACAGGTAGACCACAGCTGCGATACAAGGACATCTGCAAGGGGGATCTAAGCTAGTGGTCATCATTATATCAAGTGGCAGAAACTGCGACTTCTAAAGTCTGTTTAATCAAGGTTTGTTACATTGAGGATTCACTGTGTCATAGTGATTGGTGTTGGACTCCAAACAATAACAGGGCAATTTTAGCACTTTTTATTTTTTGAAAAACAAAAACAAGCAAGAAACTTCAAATACATTTCAAACAACATGCAGAAACAGCAGGGATAATTCAAACATCAATTATTTGACTCAACTTTTGTGTCTCTATTCCAAGTTAGGAAGTTCCCAGGATGTGACATTTTTCACTGGGTTAAATGTGTTGTGTAACAATGTCTCCCTCAAGGAAAGTCGTTTTTCATCCCTATATGTTCTACATGAGGAAGTTCCAAATTATCCAGACACACCTGTCCCCACTGTTCTCCCACCTGAGATCTCAATTCCACTTCATCTTTTATGCAGGAATGCTTATGCTGTTTCTCTCTCAGGTGGGTCTTGCACACAGAATGAGAACCCAAACACAGAGGGAAGTGTTTTCCAAACCACATTTACTTTGTCCAAAGTGCAGCCAGTGGACTTCCAGCTCATTTATGGCACCAGGTTGGGGTTACCTTCCTCATCAAAAGACATGGATTGGCCAGGAGGGGAGGGTATAGGTCCATCAGGCATAGCAGTACCCATGCTAGGTCTTGGAGCCTAGCCACCAACTTCCCTTGGCAACATCCAATGGAGCAGAGGTTCCTACCTGCGGCATCTATCAATTCAGGGCCAAAGGCTCCTCCTTACCTACAAAGTTCACATTTTCATAATTCTCTGTAATGACTGTCTCATATAGAAGCCTTTGGCGTGGACTCAGCAGAGCCCACTCTTCATTGCTGAAATACAGAGCTATCTCTGTGAATGAAATCAGACCCTGAAAGACAAAGGAGAAATCTCCTATTAGCAACAATGGAACTGCCTAGGGCAACACTTTTCAACCTTTTTCATCTCGGGGCACATTGACAAGGTGCTAAAATTGTCAAGGTACACCACCAGCTTTTTGATAATTGACAAGGCACACTATGCTGCTGCTAGGGGGCTAACATCCCCCAGTGGTCCTAGTAATAAATAACCTTCCCCCAAATTCCTGCGGTACACTTGCAGACCATTCATGGCACACCAGTGTGCCACAGCTCACTGATTGAAAATAGCTGGCCTAGGCAATGACTGCAAATCCAAAGGGAGGATTATATTCCAGTTTCCATGAAAGGACAAAATATTTCTAAATTGGAAATCGCATTCTCACACACATTCCCTCTGAACTTTGCATTTCCATCTTTTGGGCTTCCAACTCCAATGAAGATTCCCAAGTACCCTGAAAGAAGGCTTAGAGGATCCTTTCCTTCCATTCCAGCTTCAAAATGGACACTACAATCCTGTCCACTCAAGCCCAGAAGTAAGCCCCAGTGCTTCCAACAGGACGTATCCCCAGGAAAACATAACCAGGACTGAGAATCTTGTGCATTGTGTAGCTGCTTTCATACCTTAATAATCCCCATGGAGTTTCAACTGAGACTCACTATTCTGACACACTCACTAAGGCTATACAGGAGGACTACTATTACCAATATGCACACACAGTGGAGCCCTAAGGAAGGAGCTCTAAGGAAGGAGCCCTCCTTCCTTAGCTAGAAGGAGGTGAAATGGAGGAGGAGAAAGGCCTCTGAAGGAGAAATGCAGGATGGAGAAAATGCAGGGGAAGAAAGGGTGGAGGTAGGTTTGCTGAGCCTTCCAGAGGAACCCTGGAGAAGGATGAGTTTAGGGTGCAGGGAAAGGAGAATGTTGGGGGGAGGGTAGGAGGAAGGAAACAAGTATAGTAGACATAGTTCAGACTGAGGTGAAAAGGTGCGGCTCACCAATTACAGGAGGAAGAGCCCAAGCTACAAATCCCCCTTACCTGGCCTAAATGAGCAGCAGCCATTTCCGTTTGGTTTGGTTGGCTTTGGTTCTGTTTTCTAGTTGTCAGGAAGAGAAAGGAGAGTTTTTTTAACCCCTTATACCTGCTTTATGTAAATGCTTGAATTCCTTCCCACTATTTGAAGTGATGGCTGGAGAGGGAGAGTGGGCAGATTCCCCGGAAAGTGTCATGGCTCTTAGTCCTGGCTGCTGATGGCTAGAAGCTAACTAACGTTTGTCCTGATGACTGGAAGATCTATCCTCGAACGTAGGCTATGATCATTTTTCTGCTTCCAAGGCTAGAGAGCTGGTTTGCACATGCTGGGGTCAAGTTCGTTTTTCATCTTCTAGCGCACTCGCCAAGCTAGCTATTTTTCTTTCAAACTTAAGGGTAGAAAACATGGTAGCCTCCATGCCTTTGAGTTCTAATGGTGGAAGCATGCCAGCCTCTCTGCACTTGGGTTCAGTGCCTGGATGCTGCTTTGTCGTTTGCAAACAGAATCACGATGGAGGCATGCCAGCAACTTCACTTCTGGCTATTTCCAACCAAACAAGAAAAGCAGCCATAGTCTTGGCTGGGAGGAAGGTTGGGAGAGGAGCTTTGCCTCTCTGCAGTGGGGGGCTGTTTCTAGCAATCACCCTGATATCTGGCTCAGAAGAACAGGTGGTTTAATGGGACAGGTGAGGCAGGAGGGTTGGCAATCCCTGGGGTGTGGGGAATTGGAACCCTAAGGGGGCTGCAGAAGGCCCAGAGCCATGCTTATGCTCATACCAGTCCATCATAGGCTTCACTTCACAGGAACAGGAGAGTCCAGAAGGCCCTTCCTTTCTGGCCCTCCAAGTACAGCCTGTGCAACCAAGAGCTTTGACCCCCCTCTAGCTATGCTACTGCTGGGGGGGCATAGGAACAGGATCCCCAAAGGGGGCTGCATAAGTGCCTTAACCAGAAATCTGGGGCTGCCAGTCCAGCACAGGCCTCACTGCACAGGAGCAGGAGGAGAGTCCAGCAAGCCCTTCCTTTCTGGCCTTCCAAGTGCAGCCTCTGCAACCAAAGAGCCTCAGCTCCGCTTTTTCCTTCCCCTCTCCCTGCAATCAAGACCTGCCTCTGCCATCCCTCGCTGGGCCTTCACCCAGGCCTCCCCCCTCTCTCACGCTCTCCCAAGGCTGCTTCCAGGCCCCCCCCCAAGGCCTGCCTCCAGGCCTCTCCACCCTCCCTGGGCTCAGGCCTTCTGATCCCCTCCCTTTTCCAACCCAGGAGGAGGAGGAGGAGGAAGGAGCCCAGTTTCTCCTGGGAACTGGGACGTGTAGTTCCTAGACCCAGCAGATGCACAAACCTCTGTGTGTGTGTGTGTGTGTGTCCATGTCCTGCACAAACTTTCATTCTCCTTCCCCAGACCATAAGTTTCAAAGCCCCCCCCCCCCCACCTGCCCACAAGGGGATCCTGGAGTTTGCTGCCAGGCACTAGATTCTCTTCCAGTTACGCCTCGATTTACAGTGGTTTTCTCATGAAGGGCTGCAGAGTTCCCATTCAAGAAAGCTGTGGGTCAGTCCTGGCCCCCTTCAGCCCCGACTTTTCCTTACAAAATCTTGTTAGAGGTTTCCAGGAGCAGCAAAGGCTGGGTCAAGGCTCCCTCCCCACCAAATATACCGGCCACCTGAGCAGCAGCTGTGCCTCTGCCCAGCCCTCTGGGTGCCTGGCTGGGCTTTCCTCCTGGGAGTGGGTGCCCAGCACAGCCTGCTCCCTTGGAGTCTGCTGGCCACAAAGCCCTTCTGCCTGGACTTGCTGCCTGTCTTCTCTGGTGCAGAGCCCAGCAGGCGCGTGAAGGGCAAAAGGATGGTCCTGGTCTGTGTTGCCAGTGACCCCAGTGCAGGCTGCTGCCCTCCCACTTGTCTCCAGGTCTCTTTCCCCACAGACCCTGCACAAGGCTGACCTGCTTGGGGAGGGGAAAGTACAGGGCCTCTGAGGAATTTTATCGGAAGTGCAAAGTGTCTTTTGGGCCCTTCCCTTCTCCATTGGATTGTAATTTCCAAATTCATTGAGTCAGAATTTCTACAAATTACAATAAATAAAGCAATGTAAGTTTCCACAAAATGTGAATCTGCCTTATGCCAGGTTAAACCACTGTTCCTTCCAGCTCATTATTGTTTATACCACTGGTTCCCAGGCTTTAGGAGCCTTCTGACCACAGAGCCAAAAATTGGAATTGTCATGGACTACATGCAACCTCACCCCCCAATCCTCCTGAATTTGAGGTGGGGCTGGGATCCAGTAGTTATACCGCATACCAACCCCGTTCCCCAAGCAGCAGCTCTGGAAGTGACACAAATCTGAGGAGACCCATAGGGGCTGCAGTGGCTTACCGGAGGTATGGGGAAGAGTATCCCCTTAACTCTGGCTGAGCCACTTTGGGCACCTATCCTGTGCTGGATACAACACAAGCATCTTGGCTTGCCTGTTCTAGCACAAAATAGGATTGTGCCCTTAAATCACTGAGCTGCAGCTCCATGCCAGCAATGTATTTGTTAAAAATAAAGGGTTTCTGTCAAGATTTAGATCCTGTATTTAGAAGTTTTAGGGTTCTGAGTCCTGCACATTGCTTGACATCTTGCATTTTGTCTCTTCCTCACTTCCCAAACTCCTCTGTCATTTTTCAAGTTTCCTTATTCACCTTTCTAATTTCTTGGTCTATTTTGACCTCTGCACCTTTCTTCAGCTGCTTTATCACTAGGCTGTTTACTCCTTAGCTTTCATATCTTCTGGTGCTTCTTACCAGTCCTCAACCAGCCCCCCCCAAAAAAAACAAACAAACAAACAAAAAACCTGCCACTGTCCTTAGAGGCCTGTACCAATTAATGGATAATTACCACTTCCTGTACATAATCTAGATTGTGAACATTCTGTGTTCACTGAATATTTGTGAACATTCCACCTCACCTTGATGAGTGTAAGAGGGTTTACCCTACAAGCACAATACAATAAGTATACAAGGTGGAAGGGATATGTAAGCTTATAAGAGAGAGGTCTCCTGCCACCAGTGTCAATATTGTATCAGCATATGAGTAGTAGCTCAGTAGATGGGATTAAAACAATAGCAGATCCCATCTCCCGTGGAATTTCGAGCAAGTTTTTGCGTATACTCTCATATATTTAGCAGCTACTGTTAGATTTGTACTAGAGTGGCAGATGTGATATATTAACTTGGCTAATAAGAATAATGAGCTTGGGTATATATGTGCAAATAGGATTAATTAATGTTTACCCTAACATGTGACTGAAATTAAAATATTTAACTTAGGAAGAACTGAAGGGAAGAGAGGAGTAAGGGGTTGTTTTTTTTTGTTGTTGTTTTTTTGTACTGAGGTTCCACTGAACATGAGTTTATAATGAAGCAGTGGGCATTGGGGCCTTCACCAACAGAACCAAACCTGTAACCCCACAATTGGTGAGATGGAATGATATATATATACCCCATCTTCTCAATATCCTTGCACTGCACCCTTCCCCCAAACACTGTTGATTGTTCCTCCGTATTTTCTAGTTAGACACGCATACTCTATATGTTTAAAACATTTTTGTTTTGTTTGGCATTTGGTGATGGGTTGTCTGCCTCCTATGCCTCCATAGCAATTCAGTGAGTGTAAATAGTTTCGCCCTCCTCCAATTGGTTTTTATTTCTTTTTGTGATTTTATTCATTGTTTTTATATTGTATATTTTTTGATATAAATTGTAAGTCGCCTTGGGCATTTGCTTCAGCAAAGGCAGGGTAGTAATCTTTTAAATAATCTATTTTCCCACTTCTGCTTCCCCCCCCCCCAAAAAAAAAAAAAATTAGAAGGAAATGCTACAATTTGGTGGCAATTTACATACCATTAGCAAGTACTCACTCCTGCCATCTTCCTAGACTCAAATTCTAGTATCTAGTATTCTAGGCTATACTGCACTATCAATTTGCATTAGACATTAGGGTTTAATACTGTGTGTGAAAATTATATGTCCCTGCCCCAAGGTGCTTACAAATAATTGGGGAGACAAGAGCGAAGGCAAGAAGGAACAGGTGAGGAAAATATGAGAGGAATATGGATTTAAGTCCAACAAGTGGTGAATGTGAAAGTATTATTTGGTTTCATTTGAAGGGATAGATTGAGGAAGAGTAGCTTAAAAAGTCCCAGTAAAATGAATTCATGTCACTTACTACGCACTGATGCTACATTTGAATGTGAAGGAAATAAGTCACCTATGTAGTTTATCACCCATCGAATTTTTATTGCAAATTACATCCTTGAGCAGCTTCATTCATTCAGCTGAAGTCATTTCAGGTGACCTTTTCTTCAGTAAGGCAGCTCTGAACAGAGCATTGTGAAGTTGCTAATTGTTTTGGACATGGTATGCAAGAACTCTTGAGGGAGTTGAGACTTGTTGTTCGATCACAGCACGTAAATTGACTTGGGTATTTATTTCTGTTGGTGTCAGAGAATACAAAGTAATGAATTTCTTCCACAGATCAACTAATCATGAAAATAATGTTGAGGTATTTTGATTGACACCCTGAAGCTGTTAATTTGGAGCATATCAAGATCAAATGGAAGTTATTGCAATTAGTCTGTGATTGTGTTATCTTTTCATTCTCAGTTTTTAAATGCCACATTTTACATATTTTCTTGAACACTGAAAGCTGTGATTCATGATCTTGGGTTTTTGGTGGATCTTAACTGGTGTTTTTAATGCTGAATATGGAGGAGGGGTACTTCACCTCATCAATTTCTCCTTTAAAAAAAAAAAAAAAGACTTTCCCTTCATTTTCATATGATTCAGTCCTAATACTTTATACTGCAATTTGGTGTTTAAGGTGGTGCGTTCCTATTGTGCATGTCCTGTAATTCTGAAGGAGCTTCCTAATCCTGACTTAGAGTAGCAGACTGTCTAGCCTAGTGCTGTTTATTCAGAGAACTGAGATCTCTCTGTGGTCTCAAGCAGATATCTTTTCAAGTCCTGCTGTCTGAGATTCTTTTCACTGGAGACCCGAATGACTGAACCTCAAAGCATGTCTCCTACCACTGAGTTCTGGCCTCAGAATAACATTCCAAGGATATCCAGCATAGCAGACAGATACACTAATATAAAGACTCACTTTTGTGGTCCTCTGTATATTCTTCTTAGATCAGTAGAAATATTACTTATGTGAGTTCTGAATAGTAAAATAGCACATTAAATAGCATTTTATAAAAGGTTTCAGATGAATAATGCATTCTTTTTAGCCAGTGTATTTGGCCACTGTAACCCGCAGAGCTATTGCATTCTTAGGTTCTTTAACATAGTTATTTAGTGCAGGCTGAAGTCTCTTTGCTTCACTCTCTTGTGCAAACCCTCTTACCCTATCAGCCTTAGCCATGGTGTAGCACAGGGCTTGACTAACCTGGGGCTTGGTCACCATATCGTTTTGATCATGGTGCCTTGTGTTTACCCTGCCTGAGCAGATTTGCAGATTTGCAGATTTGCAGATTTGGGCAGCAGTTCTAGAATTGCTGCCCTGCCTCCATGCACGGCTGCCAGGCTCAGGGGCTACCGAGCATGCTTCTCTTACTGCGCATCTCTGCTTCTATCTTTCTTTTCCTTCGCTCATGGCTCTTCTTTCTTTAACCTTTCTGGAGGGGGGAAGATTGAGGGACAGATTCATCTGATTCTACTGATTAAGCTGTAATTGGTATTTCCCACGAAATGGAAAGTGTGGATGGGTGCATTAGTGGAACAAATTACAGGCCAGACACACTATGTCAGAGTACATTCCTTGTCAAATGTCAGGTTGGGACACACAAGTGAGTGGCGCAGTAGCGTAACCTCATTTGCACCTTCAGCAGGATCACCATTTATCTTGGCGTATCTTTTTGCAAGAAGAGGTGGGAGAGGGAGGTGAACTCTCCGAGTGTGTCATAAAAAAGTAAACTTTTGGTCCTAATATCACAGGTTGACTTTGAAGGTGAATCCTGGATCAGAAGAGAATTAAGGCTACTTGTGTAGTGGCTTCATCATGCATTAGGTTTTGTGGAAGATGAAAAAGTTCAAATTCTACTCATATTGGGGCAAGCCCTGTAGGCTGCAGCTTTAATAAAATAGGGCAGTGGTTCTCAAATGTTTAGCACTGGGATCCACTTTTTAGATTGAGAATCTGTCAGGACCCACTAGAAGTGATGTCATAACCGGAAGTGACATCATCAAGCAGGAAAAATTTTTAACAATTGTAGGCTGCAATCCTACCCACACTTACTCAGGAGTAAGCCCCATTTACTATCATAGTTAAAAGCATATACAGAGTAGCCTTTTAAAAATATAGATCTGTAATGTTTCTCCAAATGCAGTCATATACCATGGTAGCATCAAATCTAAAATATGAAAAATAAAGTATTGACATGAATGGGGACCCACCTGAAATTGGCTCATGACCCACCTAGTAGGTCCCAACCCACAGTTTGAGAAACACAGAAATAGGGGACATTATGTTGGCTATGTCTCCCTCTTCTGGAAGACAAGTGAGCTTGCAGTGCTGTTGGGGGACTTGTCCAATCACTTACAGGCAGTTTTTGTTCATCACAGGTGACCAAATGCCTGATCATGAGATAGCAAACTATAACTATTAATTTACAAAAAATCTTCCTCATGGAAATGCTCTTCTGCACATCTCACAAGAGCGCTGTGTGAAAAAAATGAAACTAACTCCCAAAGATGAATGTCCTGCTTCTACACATGCAGGAGGTTGAGAACTGCTACAGAACCCACCTAATTCAGCATTGTATCTCTCTCTGCAGAAAAGCACTAGTGGCTGCATGCCTTCTGTTCATGGTTCTTTCAGAGCTCTATCAGAGCTCTATGTTCATCCAGAGCTCTATCTCCATCTCTGGATTCCCTCAAGATTTGCCCATTCACAATTTTTAGGACAGCAGAATCTTTATTACTATTTGTTAGGTATCTAGGCAACACACTTGGAGTAATTAAGGTGGGAGTGTGGGGGGAAAAAAACACATGTAAGAGGCAGGAGACCCACCCCCAAAGAATGCTCATAGATGTGCCCCATATGATTTTTCTGGCACCCAAGAGCAAAGAGGCTTACCATGACCTGATCACCTCTGTAATGCTTTACGTGATGTTTCTTTGAATATTATTAAGAAATCTCAACTGTAAAACACAAAACAAAGCAAATATGGGCAAATGACAGATAGGCATTTTATCAATTTGCTTGCTGTTTACATTCTCCTTACTGTTTGGAATGCATAAATAGTCTTGATATCTTTTGTTTTTTAAAGAGCAACTGAACTTGCATCAGAAAATGCATTGATTTTAATGCTTTTAATAATTTTCCTGTTTGGAGGTTATATTAATTATGAAAGTTCCTCACTCACAGTCAGTCAGATTTCTCTCTCTTTCTCTTTCTCATGCATGCACTCACACACACAGTTCTAGGAATTTCTGAAGGTGGTGCCCAGATGCACTATCATCACAGATTTCCCCATAGAATATCAATTGGAAATTACTGATATTGGAGTTTAATCATGAGTGTTTTTTTTTAAAGTTTAATCACTGTAGCTAGAAGTTAATTGTAAACAAGAAATGTTTCTAAATAATGCCATGTTTAATCTCTTCTTGACAGAAAGCAGAAGAAGATGAACTTGTCCTTACCCCTGATGGCACCCGGGAATTCCTCACTTTTGAAGTTCCTCTTAATGATTCCGGGTCAGCTGGACTTGGTGTTAGTGTCAAAGGCAACCGATCAAAGGAGAACCATGCAGACCTTGGCATCTTTGTCAAGTCCATTATTAATGGAGGAGCAGCTTCCAAGGTCAGTGGGGCAGTGTGTTTAAAAGGATTTGAAAACTTCCCCAATTGGTTTTTTGATGATTCTCCTGTTGACTTCCTCCTTTGGAATTTCTTACCTTTCTTTCTAGGTTTGAAACACTTCAGTAGTTTCATGCCTTTTTATTATTTTCTCTTACTTTGGAGTATCTGCAGTTGTATGTTTATGTCATATTTGGTTCAACTGACCCCTTTAAAACTTAGCCCATAGAGATCTATGGAACTTAACTTCTGGGTAAACATGCATAGGTTTAAACTTCTTATGATTCAGACAGAAGGCAGAGAGGTGTCTCTTCTCTTTACCCCTGCCCCTCCAGAAGAATGTGGGAACTTTCTTAAGAGTAAGCTCATTGAATTTCACAAGACCTTCTTCCGATGCCTGTAATCAGCTGCAAAAAACACAGGCTTTCCTCCTCCTGCCACTGTTTAATCTGGCTGATAAGATTCAGGTGCCAGATGAATGAGTATTATGAGGATTGCAGACCAATACAGTACAGAATTAGGCACAGGATTTAGTTTGTTTGCACAGTAATAAAAGCAGAAGGCAGAAACTTCATGCTGAATTGGGAAGGAGGTTGTCACTGCAACTCTAACAAGGTTTACCCAGAAGTTTAAGTACTGTTGTGTTCAATGGTTCTTTTCTCTATTAAGTCAGTGTATGAGACCATCCTGTGCTGGGAGATTGATTTAGCACTGGTGGCAGCAGCAAGAGGTGAGGAGGTGGGATTGGCTTTGAAGGTGTGTTGTGCATGGGAACTGAGTCGGGAGGGGAGGTTGAAGAACAGATTTGGAAGTAAGGCAGAGACCCAAAAATAGGAGCTCAGTTGGGAGAAAAATTGTGCCAGGACAAAATGGACTGCTTGCAGCATGTGTGCTTGCCCACAAATTACTCCTTCCACAATTTCACTATGTGTCTGTTGTTGTGCACTTCATAAAGTGCTTTTACTCAGAAGTAAATGCCACTGTGCCAAAGAAGATCTAGGGATCATAATACTTTGACGCAAGGGAAGTGTTATTTATTTAAGTTGTGTTTAGCCATTTTTGTATATGGAAAGAGGATATAATGAAAACAACAACATAAAATAACAAAACAACATTAGACACAGCAGATTAAAACAACACTAAGCCCAAATCCTATCCAACTTTGCAAAACTGGCAGAGCTGTGCCAATGGGATGTGTGCTGCATCCTGCAGTTGGGTGGCACTCATGGAGGCCTCCTCAAAGTTAGGGAATGTTTGTTCCCTTGCCTTGGTGCTGCATTGCCCTTATGTCAGTGCTGGAAAGTGGGTTAGGATTGTGCCTTAAGTATAGTAGTTAAAACAGTCATTTCTAAAATGCTGGGGATAAAATGATGCCTGATGCCAAGATAGTAATACAGATACCAGGCAAGCTTCCTGGGGGAGAGAATTCCACTAATGGGACATCACAGCAGAGAAGGCTCTCTCCCCAGTTCAACCTCTAACCCTCAAAGGCAGGGGTGTGGAGGAAGGTCTCCCAAGGTGACTGCAGTGCAGAAGCTAAGAACATTGTAAGTTACTAAGGTTTGTATTTCAAATCAAGGAATCTAGGAAACAAGTTCCGCAACATGCCTACCATCTGAACTGTGGATGGTAGCAAATTGTGAATGGAGTGCAAGCAGTGCTAAGTCAGAAGTTCTTTTGCTGCCTTTCCTGACCACCAAGGATGGGAGAAGCCACAAGTGAGATGGGATCTCTTTCTTTTCTTGTCATAGGGGAAATTGCTTGCATGTTGGTGCTCTGCTGGTGGCCATCCTCTGAACAAAAAGGATGTAGAGTCAAAAGGAGGATGCTCAGGAAGGGGCTGTGACTCAGTGGTAGAACATCTGCTTTGTATACAGAGGGTTTCTAGTTCAATTCACAGCATCTCCAAGTAGGGCAGAGATACATGCATGTTTGAAACCCTGGAAAGGCACTGCTAGTCATTGCACCAATACTGAGCTGGATGCACCAATGGTCTGAACTCTGTATAAGGCAGCTTGCTATGAAGTCAGCTCCTGAGCACAGAGTTACCAATTCCTGTTTCAGAATAGCTTTCATTGGTATGGCTCAGGAATTCTTTCCAAGGCCCTTGGGGAAGAGGAAATCAACTGTAGTGGCACATTTCAGTTAGTATGCTGTTTGTATAGACAGATTATGATAATGATGTGGAGTTCAAATATGTAAATGATTGGAGAAGGCCCATTTACAGAAGGATTTCTTCAAAAGCCATTAAAATGTTGCTCACTTAACCATAAACTCTGAGGATTAAGATTTTTCTCCCTAGCCAAAGATGCCAAAAAGTCCTTTATTCTTTACTAACATTTTCTCTTGCCAGGATGGAAGACTTCGAGTGAATGATCAACTAATAGCGGTAAATGGGGAATCGTTATTGGGCAAGACGAACCAGGATGCCATGGAAACCCTGCGCAGATCCATGTCCACAGAGGGAAATAAGCGTGGAATGATTCAGCTCATTGTGGCGAGGCGAATAAGCAAGTGCAACGAGGTAAAAAGCATGCCTTTTTATTTAGTTCTGGGAGGCTTTCCTTCCGTAGGGCAAATAAGAGTGTGGGACAAGACGTGAAGAAAGCTGTTCCCTTCCCTGACTTTAAAAGTGGGTGAGATTTGAGATAATTAGCATTTTTTGCAATGCATTTTTGCAATAACAATTGCAATAATTTTAGTTAATTAATTGCAATAGAAAGCAATAACTTTTGCAGTGTAAAGCAAGCACTTGCATGCACACTTATACACATGTGCACACACACCCAATGGCACACTGGCTTTTGGGGGACTCAGTTTCCACCATTGAACTTATGAAGGTGCCTAATACAGAGTCAGGCCCTTTCCTTGTCCAGTATTTTCTGTTCAAGCTGGCAGTGGCTCCCCAAGGTTTCAGGCAGGGGTCTTTCCAAGTGCCACTTGACGATGCCAGGGATTGAACCTAGGATCTTTTGCATTCAGAACGGCAACTTTGCCTCTGAGCCCAGGCTACTCCGAAATTCATGCCCTGGCTAGATGCCATGGGTGTACTTTAGGTATATTCAAAACAATTCAAGAATGAACAAATTAAATAAGAAAGGCAATTAATAGAATAGTAGAATTATTAAACTATTTTGGAAAGCTTAAAGGGCTCAGAAGCAGAGAATAAAGTAATACCATGACAATTTCAAATTCAATGTAGTAATGATATGAAATCTGATTAAAGCAATTTAACCATAATAATAATCTCCTCTACTTCTTTCACCACCTCAGAGTAATTAATATGATGTCTTTTTAGTTGATTATTTCTGGCCACTGCCAGACCTAAAATTGGCAAACTTTCAGTGCACCTGCTTTGTAAAGCCTCAAAGAATGAAATTGTGTGCTGCTAATGATGACTTCAGAGATGTGTGAACATGGCCTTTTAAGGATGTTTCTTAATGTGTTGTTCAGATGGTACTTGTTGTTCAGGTCCTTCTCATGAG
This sequence comes from Tiliqua scincoides, assembly GCF_035046505.1. Lineage (NCBI taxonomy): Eukaryota > Metazoa > Chordata > Lepidosauria > Squamata > Scincidae > Tiliqua > Tiliqua scincoides. The sequence goes on from NC_089825.1 coordinate 15,077,408, forward strand.
GTGGGGCCTGGCCAGGCATGTTCCAACGATCACAGTCCCATGGTGGCCCATAGCCATACCTGTAGGTAACTCACGGCCCAATCCTATCCAACTTTGGATAGGTATGCACTGCATCCTGCAGTAGGGAGGCAGTCACAGGGGCCTCCTTAAGGTAAGGGAATGTTTGTTCCCTTACCTCGGGGCTGCATTGCGGCTGCACCCGTACTGGAAAGCTGGATAGGATTGGGCCCTCACTCACTGTAGCTATCCACTCTGTCTGCTTCCCCCTTTGTTGCCCAGTAAACCAATGCTTAGCATGTGACATGGGGGGAACAGTGGTAGCATCAGAGCATCCTCTTCCTTACCTGCAACCAGATGTTAACATTCCCCAGATGTTCCACCCTCCTCACAATGCAGCATCATAGTCAGAAATATTTAAATAGCATGGCAGGAAAGAAAAGGGCACTTTGTTGGCTGCCTCTACTTACCCAACTGTGGAAGAGGGACTCTTGTCTCCTGCAGAGTTTCCAGGCAGTTGTGCTTTTTGTGTGTGCTAACAGGTGCACATTCGAATAAGGGGAGGAGAATGAGTTGCGGCAGGGTTTTTATCTGAAGGCTTGTGTAACGTGTGGGGGGAAATCCCCAATTTTTGGTAACTCCTTGCTGCAGCCTCTCTGCTTCAAATACCTTTTCATCTGTTGTGGACGCTCCTCAAACCTTTTTAGTGGCATAGAGAAGCTGCAGAGGGAAAGGGGAGGTGAGGAAGTCCCTGAACTTCCTGAATAGAATCCTTTCAAATAATACTGTGAAGGATTTAACACAGTGGTTCCCAAACTTTTTCATCTGGTGGCTCCCTTGACCAGACCTACTGGACCATTGGCCGTGTTTCCCCATTAGGGCTACAATTCTATTGGACAGTGGTATTTTACATGCGGATATCATGCCCCCCCTCAGCTGATTTCTGTGGCTCTCCATGGAGTCACGGTTTGGGAACCTCTGTTTTAACAGAAAGCATTCTGCTTGAAGTTTTGCTAAAAAAAAAAGTTTGGAAGACACAATCCTGTGGGACAGATTTTTCAGAACTTACCACTGGGTATTGAGGCCTACCTCAGCCTCAGTTTTTTCCTTTCTCCTTCTGGTTTTGCAGCAAAAACAGGAGTGCTTGTTTTTTTTTTTTTACTATTTTCAGATGTTTGGAGGCCTGTGGAGTCCTGCAGAGGGGTCCACAGGCTCCCTGGTCCTCCCAGCCCCCAGAGCAGCCACTGCCTAAGGACAAAAACCCCTTGAACCTCAGCAGCATCACGATTGCAACAATCGCATTGCTGCATTTGTCCTGTCTCCCCAGGAGCTTACATTAATTCCCAAACTCCCAGAGAGAGTTTGGGAACTGTTGGGTTAAACTGGGAAAGCCTTGAACCACATTACCATATTTCAACCTCACCTTTCTTTGCACTTGAATGTCTGCATCTTCAAACATGTGTTCGGATGCATCGCACATCCCAGCTATCAACTTAGATTGATACAGCTGTTTATTATTGAATTGTGTGTATATGAGTCTTAGTGTTTAAATGAATGCTGAAGAAAAACTGACAGGCTCTGAGTGAACTGGTCATGATTTTGAAATATAAGTGAAATCCTCTAGGAAATATTTACAAGATGCAAATAAAATGTAAATATATACATATATCTAGAAAAATGTTGTAGCTGTGTTCATATAAGAGCTGTTAAGCACTGAATGCAGGAATTTCTGTTTCTCCTGTAATGGCTAGGTGACATGATTTGGATATAAATGCATAAATTATCTCTGTTCTCATTAATAAGCTCAACATGCCAAAACCAGCTGAAGAGACACACATTCAAGTAAGTGTGTCTGTGTCTTATTTTGACATAGATTGCTTACTAATTAAGAAAACTTATCTACCTGAAAATCATTTTGCTGTGTATGCAAAATAGCAAATGCATTGCTGACATTTATCTGCTTCTAAGTTGCAACCAATTTGGAATCCTGAGCTGAGCAGACAAAAATAATAAATCATAAGAGTCTGATAAGATTTTGTGGGTTATTCCATAGTGGGCAGGAGTTGGCTTGATGGACTGTAGTTTGCCTTTCACATCTATTGTTGTATATTTGTAGGTTAAAGAAATTTCAGTTCATGTTTTCCATTCACAGAATACTAGGGTGGGAAGGTGTTTTAAAAGTTATCGAGTCCAACTCCTTGCTCTGGGTGGGCATTTGCTGCAAAATCCTTGATAGGTGGCCATGCAGCCTATACTTGAAAACCTCCCATGGGACAGAGCCCGCTACTGCGTGAGAGTGATTGCTCTCAACTCCTGTGCTGAACAACTCCTAAAGTTGAGGATTGTTCCTCACGTCTAGCCTAAATGTTCTTTCCTGTAGTTTCAGCTCATTGATTCTAGAGCAGGAGCCACAAGGAGTAAGTCCCCTCTTTCTTCTATGTGACAGTCCTTCAGATACTTGTTCTTCTCTTCTCCAGGTTAAGTGTGCCAAGCTCTTTTAACCATTTCACACAGTACTTGGTTTCCAGACCCTTCACCATCTTAGTTGCCCTTATCTGAACTTGCCCCAGGTTACCAATGGCCTTCTTAAAATGTGGCCTCCAAAACTGGCCTGCAGATGCAGTGGGCCTACTGCGTACAGGCCTACTGACCATAGTCTTGTTTTGGATGTGGCAAAAAAGTCTCGTTTTGTTGCTTTTGGCATTCCCTTGCAAGCCTCAGTTCGTTCTGTGCTTTACCCTTTCTGATATCATCCCTGCAGGTGCAAGTGCTATACTTATGTAGTGCTCCTGTGCTGTCTCTCTTTCCACTTTTTGTGCATGTTCTTTTTGCTTCTCAACTTTTCAGTTTGTGCAACCACTCTGGTTTTCTTAGACATCTTCCATCTATTCTTCACTGTTTGCATTTGTGCCTTCAGTATCTTGTTCCCCCTCCCCAAATCCCTCTTGAACTGTCTCTCCTTTAGATGCTGTAGTCATGCAGTGCAGTTTTCATTTGAGCCCATTAAAATCAGTTTTCCTCAAATCTAGGGTGCACATCTGAGTACCAGGTTACAGAAAGCTCAAACACATAAACACATAAAGGGAGGTGTTAATCCCAACAATGTTCCTTGCATCATAATGACATATACCAGTCCGGTTTAAAAATTATTCTCTTGACTGAAGACTGAAAACTTTTTGGTGATATCAAGAGAGAAATGTATTTCTGGGGTCCTCAGCCACAATAAAAAAAAAATTGAATAATTCTTAACATTTCACCCCAGCCATGTATGGTTTTCTTGAGAGAAATATGTAACTACCTTATCCCAAAACTCAAAGAATAGTATCACCCTCTACTGACTTATATGCCAAAAGCTGAAGTGAGCCTCCTAGCCAAAAGCTCAAACATAAACCTAAGCATAGGTAACTGCTCCCGCCTGCAGCAAAGCTTAGTCCTGTCTAAATGTAAGGCAAGGACTGAGGATTTTCAAGGCTTCAATCAGCCAGTTGCTGGTCACTCCCAGCCCCAATTACTGCATCACCACAATCATCACCAGGCTCTTTCCAGCTTTCTTAAAGGCCTCTATTTCTTCAGTCTGTTCCTTGTTGAATTTTAAAATCTTGGTTTTACTGAGCACAGGAGTCCAGGCATGGCTGAGGCTAAACAGTTCCTCATTTCTGTTCATATTATTATGGTGCTTATAAATTTTGATGGCCTCTCTAGGTATCTGTACTCAGTATTGATGTTCCTTCCCCAAGACTTGTGTCTGGTCAAAGCTAATTTGATGCCCTGTAATAAGTGTGCTCGGCTACTGCTGATGTATCAGCTTGTCCTGGCCTACAATATCTTGATGTTCATTTATTCTAGTATTGACCTACCAATAGTGCCAAGGTAAACTTTACCGTACTCACACAGAATCCTATAGACACCTAGTGTATCCCATGATTGTCTGAAATCTTTCACAGAATGTAGACACTGCTGAACCTTTCTAGTTGATTTAGAACCTGATTCAATGTCTGCTTGTCCCAGAATTTTGCTGATGCGGTCAGTTACTCCTTGATTATAGGGTAAAATGACTCTCATCTTGTGACCCCTTTGTTTTTTTTTACTTGGGGAACACTGCCCTTTCTGGGAACCAGTGTGCTATTAATCCCACAAACAATCATTATTTGTGATAATAATTTGTGACTATCCTCATGCTATATTTGTATTGGATTTTTTTTTACTGTCCTAATTGTGCTGGATTTTGAGGTTCAGAACCATAAAAAGATTTCTTAGAATCAGACCCTCACTTTTCATTGAACACCCTCATGATATGCATGCTATGATGATACAAGTGATCATTTAATGTCTGGGAAGCATGTAATGGCAGGTTGCTCAGCTTCCACAATGCAGAGCCTCAATAAAAAATGTTTAAACAAGTGCCTTGAACTCTGGCCCAAGCAAACCAGCTAGACGCCAGCAAGTCTCCTAGCCTATAAATAAAGTGTGTAGCAGAAGGAAGACCATTGAGAACTGAGTTGGCTGCATCACAGTTTAAAACAGACTTTGGTTTGAGCTGAATATTGTGGGGGTGGATATTGTCTGCATTACTTTTCTACAAGCATGTGTCTCACATTTTTTTTTTTTTTCATCCTGAGAAGTAGTTGCAAACCTTCAGTGGATCTGTGTTGTTGAACCAGTTACAGATTCATCAGTGTCACTGGTTCAGGTCAATGTCAGGATTCACACATTTTATGTATTTATATTTATTTATTTAAGAAATTTATATCTCCCCTTTCCCATGCCAAAGCCAAAGCAGCTAACAAAGCTTATAAACAAGTATAAAGTTTAGTAAAAGGTAAAAACATCAAATAAGGCATTAAAAACAATAAATTTTCACATTAACTAGTGGAACAAGAACAGAGTAAAAAACTAACAAAGTAATTCCAGAGAGGCAGTCAAATTACGGTCATATTTTTGAGGCATAGAAGGCAAATATCCATTCAGCAGCCAAATGCTAGACAAAACAGGTATGTTTTGAGCCCTCGCCGAAAAACCTTGAGAGAGGGTGCTCAATTCCCCTGGGAGGGAATTCCATAGTTGTGGTGCCACTGTAGAGAAGTCTTGCCCCCGAGCTGCCATCCCTCTCACTTGGGACAAAGGCAGCAGTTGTAGAAGAGGCCCCGTGGATGACCTAAGAGGGCAGGCTGGAATGTGTGGAAGGAGGCGATCCTTGAGGTAACCTGGACCCAGATCATGAAGGGCCTTAAAAGGTTAGAACTAGCACCTTGAATTGGGACTAGAAGTGAATGGGCAGCCAGTTTAGCTGTTGAAGCAGTGCTCCAGCTGAGTCATAATATCTGGCCCCTGTAACCACTTGAGCTACTGCATTCTGCACTAATTGCAGTTTCCGAATTGTTTTAGAGGGTAGCCCCACATAGAGCGCATTGCAGTAGTCCAGTTTTGAGATTACTAAAGCATGGGCCACCGTAGCCAGGTTGAAACAGCTCAAGTATGGTCTCAGTTGGCGCACCAGTCTAAGCTTGGTGAAGGTACTTCTAGCAACTGCTAGAACTGGTTCTCCGGAAAGAGCTGAGAGTTCAGGAGAAATCCCAAACTGTACACCTGTTTTTGTAAGGGGAGTGCAACCCCATTCAAAGAGGGCAGTGATTCAGCACCTGGATTAAGGAGTTCTTGACCTGGAGGACCTCTGTCTTTTCAGGATTTAGTTTCAGTTTATTGGCTCTCATCCAATCCCTAATGGCATCCATACAGCGCCCTAGAACTTCCACTGCTTTCTCAGAGCAGGTTGGCAAGGAGAGGCAGAATTGGGTGTCATCCGCATACTGGTGGCACCCCACTCCAAATCCCTAGATGATCTCCCCCAGTGGTTTTATGTAGATGTTAAAAAGCATAGGGGATAGGATAGATCCCTGAGGCATCCAGTACTGTAATGGCCAGGGTGCTGAGCAGGTGTCTCTCAGCACCACCATCTGGGTCCTGTTAGACAGGAAGGACTACAGCCATTGCAAACCCCATTTTGGCCAGCTGATCCAGGAGGATACAGTGGTCAATGGTGTTGAAAACCACTGAAAGGTCCAGCAGGACCAGAAGGGAAACACTACCCCAACTAATTCTTGGTGAAGTTCATCTATCAAAGCAACCATGGCTGTATCTATTTCGAAACCTGCTCTGAAACCAGATTGGAAGGAGTCCAGATAGTCCTTCTCATTTAGGAACCCCTGGAGCTGAGACGCCACCACTCACTCAGTCACCTTCCTCAAGCAAGTTGGAAATTGGTCGATAGTTGTTTAGATTGTTGGAGTCCAGAGATGGTTTTTTTTAAAGGAGGGGGTTCACAATTGCACTTGCAACTAAGGATGTTGGCATCACTCCCTCTCTCAAGGATGAATTAACAATGGGTTCCATCCAGTCAGCTAACCCTGCCCGTGCATTTTGTATTAGCCAAGTAGGGTAAGGGTCAAGCCAGCAAGAGGATGGTCTCAAGCTCCCAAGGATCCTGTCCACATTCTCAGACCGTCTAGGTCAGGGATGTCCAAAGTTTTTGGCAGGTGGGCCACATCACTTCTCTGACACTGGCTGGGGAAAAAAGAATTAATTTACATTTAAAATTTGAATAAATTTACATAAGTTTACAGGAATGAATATATTAAAGATGAACTTATGTGAATGAATGAAGGTCTTGCAATAGTTCAAGGCCTAAAAAGACCTTGCACAAAGCAAGGCTGGCCTTTCCTTTGCTGCCACTACTGCATCACAGACGTGAAACAACAAGCAGTGGAGGGAGCTCTCATCCCACAGCTCACACAAAAGGTCAAACAGTTGCCCTCATGCTGAAGGCAGTTGCATCGGGCCAGTGTGGGCTCCAAAAAATCTCCAGAGGGCCAGAGGCTCATTGGAGACTGGGGGCTCCCTGAGGGCCGCATGTGGCCCCAGGGCCGGGGTTTGGGCACCCCTGGTCTAGGTTGAGAGGAGTTCCATTATAGTGTTACTGTTTTAACAGAGTATGAAAGGATTAGTTTTGATTTCTTCCCCTTCCTAATTGTTTACGTCAAAGTGCAACAGTTTACAACTTAGTAATTCCAGATTTGAATCATGAGGGATGTTCAAAGGAGTGTTGCTGGAAGTGCAATTTCAATTGGAGAAATAACTGCAGCTGATAATAGGTTGAAAATTTCCTTTTCTGCTTCTAACCCAGAGTCTATTTTTTTGCTTTGTCTAGTAGCTGTTAGAATAATAACAGTACTTTGGAGTAATGCATTCTGGGATTTAAATTGGAATTTTGTATATTGTTTTGTAATAAAAAGGAAATAAAGAAGACTTGAAGCAAGGAGGGGTCAGTAAGAACACTTTTTTGGTTTTTTTTTTAAATGGTTCTCCAAAATTCCCTTCTTTTGTATTTTAAAAAAGTTATCAGAGGGAAGGTCAAGCAGGGTCTTCTTGGCGTTCAGTGGCATCATGTTTTAGACTACAGTGGCACTTAAATGATCAGTTTCTGCTTCAGTTGACCCAAACTCATTTTGACAGTAATGGTCAAGTAGTTCTGCCATATTTCTTGTGATGACTGAATTGCTGTACAGTGCCCCAAAATTCAACAACTTGAGAATACAGTTCTCTTCAGTCTCAGCATTCAGGCTTTGAATATTGGGCACTGTCTCACCATAAAAGTTCCCAACTTTTAGGAGCCTGAGGACTACTGAGGCAAAAATTAGAAACATAGTGGACCACATACAAACCCTCCCACTCCCCAGCGCATAAGACCAATACCTTAAGGGAACAGAAGTTGAGAACCAGTGCCTTAAAGTAACATGAAGTGATGTTGGGGTAGAAACCAGGAGGAATGAGAATTTAAAAAAAAAAAAAGATGGGTTGCTGGAGCTACTGGGGCATATCTAATTTAAGGCAGCAATTCTGTGTACACCTGCTAAAGGTTAAGCACCTTTGTACAGACTCTGATTTACTTCTAAGTAAACAAACATGTATAGGCTTACTCTATAGCAGGGGTGGCCAGTCTTTCAACTTTAGGGCTCCTGGACCTTTAACAATTATGTAGATGTCAAGCTGCCACCTGCTGAAATTCCTTCCTCTGCACAATTGTTAAAGGTCCAGGAGCCCTAAAATTTGAAAAGATGGCAATCCCTGCCCTATAGGTTTATTTTTATTATTCATATTTCTACTGCACAACCATATAAACATACCAAAAAAATAAATAATTTGTGTGATTGAACATTACCATGAACATTGTAATCCACCAAGAAATGAATAAAGCCCAGTTTTCTACAAATTCATCTGCTGATAGTCCTTCCCTTACATATTTGTAAGTTTATTCAAGAGTGCAATTGTCCAGATTCATTTATACCAGTCAAGCACTTGGTGAGTTCTGAGATGAAGAAATTCAAAGTCAGGCAGACATCAACAAGAGATGAAGGATCTTTTAAATATCAATGTCTGGGGCATTAAAGGCATCATACACAGTTAAGCTTTTTATTCTTTCCAACATTTTTCCCTTGAGTGTTTTACTGATTAAGTTCAAAATATATGAGAAATTTTAGGCATTCCACATCTCCAGCAACTATAATTATGTAAGGTATATTTTAAATCCACAGTAGTCAACTACCAATTGAATTTACATTTAAAAAAAAAAAAGATTCTTGGCGTTACACTAGTTTAATGTTTGCTGTGTTGTTCTATAACCAGGACAATTCCTCCTTGAAAATAATTGTTGTCAGGTAGTCTATGTAAGGCAGTCTCATTTACATTGGAAATGTTAATCTTTTTATGTCCATATTTGTAATTAATCCTTTTAACTAAGGAAAAATTATCAGTCTGTCAGTTTCCCTCCTACAAATATTTCTATTTTTGAATTTCATGAACTACAATATTCTTGATTTCAAAATACTGAGATCAGGATCAACACAATCACTTCTAAATTAGCAACTGGAATGTTAAAACATCATCTTTCAAGAAGTCTGAAATAATTGCAATTGGTGCTAGTGAGAAATACTCCCTGACAGTTCTGCGGTGTGAGGTGAAATGGGTATTTGAAAATGCCATTGTAGGTTTCTCAAGGGCTGTGTGCATGTGCACACACGATGTAATATCTTTAAGAAGGGGTTAAAGCAATGCCCTGGGTTAGAGGTCTTAGGGCCCAACCCGATGCATGTCTACTCAGAAGTAAGTCCCATTGAATTCAATGGGGCTGAAGTCCAGGAAAGCATGCATAGGATTGTAGCCTTAGGGCCCAATCCTACTCATATGGCACGTTTGCGGGCCCTAGCGCCAGTGGAGCACTGGTGCTAGCCCAATGCTGGCTGGTGCTGAGCTAGTGCTGATGGAACACTGAAGCTTTGCCACTTGGTGGTTGCGTGGACCACTAGGCAGCGGAGAGGTAGGTGAGAGCACGGGGTGGGGGGCATTCTGGGGCAGGAGAAGGCGGAGGGAGAGCAGGAAGAGGGCGAGGAGGAGGCATGCCAGGGGGAGGGATTGGGGCAGGAGGGAGGCTGTCCACCTGACACAGAGGTTTTGAATTCTACGCCGACCCTCGGGTCATCTTAAAATTGAGTAGCCCCATTGCAGGGCTACTCGCGTTACCTGGGGCAATAGGTCGAAAGTCCCCTTCTTCTGAGGAGGTGGCAGCGTCTGCCTGGGGAATGCTGGATGCAACAGCAGCCTTTTTCGGTGCTGCTGCAGCCCCGTGTGCCGGGCCACTCAGGATTGGGCTGTCCATCATTTGTACATATTTGTCATCATTCATAGGCAGGTACAGGACAGGGGGGAGAACTTACAGAGAGACAGGGAACATCCCAATGTTTCCTTAACTGTGACTTATCATAGATTTCAAGTGCAAGTTCTTTGAAAACCACAAATTGCCTTCTTATAAACTTCATTCTGTGAATTTGAGGCAGACGATAATTAAGTTTCCCTATTAGTATTGCTTGAATTTAACTGCTTTTGGCATGTATTTTTTTTCTTTTTGATGCACATTTCCCCGTGCTTATTAATACATCACCTGGCAGTGATATTGTTGGAAGTGCCAGCGGCCACTTAACTGTCCCTTTATCATTTGTTCAGATAAGGACCAGACTGGTTTTAGTTAGAACAGGTAGTATTTATCATGTACCTAGTATTTATCGAGCAGCTTGTTCTTATCTGAACGATAAAGGACCCATACGGCTGAAGTCCTATCCCTGATTTAAAACACAACGCTGTCTGCATAAGGAGAAAGGCGTCCTGTAGCATTAACTGTGCTTGTTACTGAATGATTTTGGGTATTTACAGTACAGCTTTGCGGCTCTAGGTGAAAAGTGGCTCTAGGTGAAAATGGGCTATGAAGCCATGTGTCTTGCTAGCTGTCATCCTTTTGATGAAAACAGCAGACAGTGGCACCCTTGTCCTTTCAGCTAAGGCTCAATTCACCAGCCTCAGCCCTGCTGCGAACTCATAGATAGCCTCTAGCAAATAATTTATGAATGAGGGAAGGAAGGACTGGAAGAAAGAAGTGCACAGCTAACAGTCCCATTGACGTTTTAGAAGTGGTATAAAAAGATGTGTCATACGTTAGTACTTACAGCGCTACAGACTTTTTACTGTGCTTTAAAATCCCTGACAAGATAGGACTAGCCTTTCAACTCATTCTGCCTAGGCTGTGTCAGTATTAAAGTGGTCACTTCCCTGGTGTCAGTACTTCTGACTGTATGCTCGCCTTCACATTCTGAAAAAGGAGGGTACTGCAACTTATTCTTCAGCCACTACAGTTACTGCTGTGTGCAACTGAGTGTGAGGGCTGGGGGCACAAGGTCATCTGTGTCCTCTCTCTTTCCACTGAACCTGTTCCTTATCTCCCATCCTCAATGGCTTGCAATCAGATTGTTCCAGCTTCACTTACCAGGATGCTTCTTGCTGCTTGAGGCTCAAGCACTGCAGATACTCGCCTGCAAGTCAATCCCACAGACAAGTTGAGGGCAGGTTTTGAGCCAACAATCATATGGAATTTTCTATGACCCTCGGATAAGTCGGGGGTTAAACTTAGGGGGTGTCTGACTATAGTTTTGTCTGATTTTACTCGAGGCCAGATCCTGAAAAAATAACCCACCACTAATTGTTACCTAAGAACTGTAGTCTCTAATTTATTAAAAACATAGTAAAAGATCATAAGATATATTTTTATTCTTTTTAAATTCTGGTCTTCATCACCTTTTTGTAAGCACTATCAGAGTAAGTGCACTGTAAACAACATAACAGTAAAACAGTGGTTCCCAACCTGGTATTCATGTACTCCCAGGGACACTCAACAGAACCTTTAGGGGTACTTGAAAAGGAATGGAATAATGGTAGAAAAAGGCAGGTCATGCTCCAGAATGCCTTGCAAGACAGGAATGCCTTGCAAGGACCAGCAAGGCAGGAAGGGAGGTAGCTAGTTGACTGTGCAAGCCCCACCAATAGCTAGTTTTTGGTCATCAATTCGTGTATGAACCAGTGATTGAAAACCAGCACAGTAAAAAAAAGCTGAAACATAATATGGAAAGTGATCAATCCCAGAAATTCTCAGCACACTTCTGGTGCAAAACAGTGCAAAGGCAGAGTCTTCTGTTCTTCAAACAGATAAAAAGAGAAAACACTGTGATAAATACACGAAGTCTGGGCTTCCATAGAGAGGAGATGAGGGCTTGTGTTATTAATTACAAACATTTTGCTAATATGAAAGGTACAATTTATGGAAATGGGCTGCCAAGGGATATGCAAGTGAAAAAGGTTGGGAACCCCTGCAGGAGAACCAGGAATCAAATCCACCTTTAAGATGCCTGGTGTGTTAAGCCAGAAGCTCTACGTACAACCCATAACACATAACTGGGAGTGTGCAATTCAATCCACAGCAGAGAGATGCAGCTGCATATATTTGCAACCCTTTTTACTCAGAAGTAGACCCACTGCTTTCCATGGGTGTTATTCTTAAGTAAGGGTCCATTGAATTGTAGCCTGGGAAGGAGGGTCCCATCCTGGTGTTTCAAAAAACAGACCTGCTTTGCAAGCATTTGCCAAGCAGAACCAGGCTGCAGCAGAAGGAAGGAGAACAAAAGGTTAACCAATTGCTTCTAAGGAGCTGTGCCTGCCTGCTGCTTGAGAATCTTGGCACCTGCCTGTCTGCCGCTATGGTATATATTCTACTAGTTATTGGAGAAAAGGGTGCATTAGGAATAGGGAGAAAGTGTATAAGCTGGAAAATATTATGGATAGACACTATGGTCTAGCCTGGGTGATTCTCATCTCCATTGTGGGATTTGATGATGATGATCCACTTCACATGATACAAGGCTGGAAAAGTGAAAACTTAAAATAAACGTATTCATCTTTCAAGTTGCCATAAGACTCTTTTCTTGTGTTCACTGCAATCAATTAACATAGTGTTTCTGAACCAGTGGTTCAGGTACCACTATTGGTATTTGACGTGGTATCTGGTGGTAATTGCAGGACCCCTGGACACCTGCCACCCAGTAGTAAGACCAGGAATGCAACACAAGAAATAGTGGTAGAGGGCTCAACTCAGTGGGTGGCGCCCCAAAGCATGCATTTCCATGCTCAAAAAAGCTCTCCTGACCACCTTGAGCCTCTTATTTGTTTTTGTAATGTTGCATCTGGCCTCCCAACCTACAAGAAACTGGTGATGATGTCATCACCAGTTACTTCCAGGGGTAATTAGAAAAGGTGGACCTTGTGAAGTGGTACAGCGGAGGACACGTTGAGAAACACTGAACTATCATAGCTACATTTCTGAAGGATGCAGAGGATATTAATTTCTACTTAGCAATTTTTCTCTAAGCCTCTGAAGTGCCCTCTTGTACATCCTCTTTGTAATTATTATAGAGATCATACTATGTAAGTTTGGCTTTTTATATAAAAATATATTTAGAAAATCTACATGCGGCAGATATGCCTGGGGGCGAGACAGAGAGCAGGTTGCCCACCTATGCTGAGATTTGGTGGCAGCTTAGTCACAGCATGTGCCATTAACCACTGTGCTTCATAAGCTTTGAGGGACTATTTGATTATGATAACCCAGTAGAAAAGTCGCCAGAGATGATAAAACGAAAGAGTGGGCCATAATTTCTCCTTCCTCCCTCCTTCCCTTTCTTCTGCTCCTGTCCATCTCTTTGGACTGTCAACAGAACTTGCCCTCTCCGTGACACATTTATTTTTTGCAAACCTTCCTTGCAGCAACAAAAGTGTTTTTTAACTGGCTTCTGTGCAGTCTCCCTCCTCCAAAGAACTTTCTTTTTTGTTAGTTTATAAAAGGCATTGTGTCTTTAGTTAAATATTTGTGTGGCTGACTGTTTATGTCTTGATTTAAATCTGGCTTTTTATATGCTAATTAGACACTGAGGAAAGACTTTTCCCATGAAAGTGGTAAGGCATGCCAGGCCTGTTTTTCAAAGTAGAGCCATCAAAACAATGGAGCTGTTGTTTATGTCCTTTGTACAATGTGGTTTACTAGTTTACCTGGGGTGCATGCATAAGCCTTTCTCCAGGATCCAAAGCTGACTTTTTCTCTATGCCTTAAAAAAAGCCACCTCTGCTTAGAGCTTGATAGCTTTTATATGTGCTTTGCCTCTTGAGGAATGGCTCCATTATGTGGTTCAATATAGATCTGGACATTTGTTATATCAACTCAGCGATAGCAGCCTATCTCCCTGGGAAAATAAGTCATGTTAGTCATTTAGGCTCATTTTCACCCTTTGTTTGAAGAAAGTTATAACAAAGTATAGTTCATCTGTGCGAATATACTTAGCATGCCACTTCAGTCCGCAGGTAGTATTTCTCCTTTTCTTTTTTTAATAGCGTTCACAATTTTAATATTTTTATTCTTCTTAAATTTGTCTTTGATTCCTTTACATCAGAGGCTTTGAATATTGTTTAATTTACTTTTCAGTGGAGCTGTCAGTTGTAATCTGCAATTTAAGGGGGAAAAAATTCTGAATAAAACAAATCCTCATTTCACAATTTAAACCTTATTGAGTCTAATTCACTTGCACGGCAAGTTTATTATTCTCCTGCAGCCTGACGTGCCTCCAATTGTAATTGTGTTGACCCTTCAATGCAGTAAATCTCCCCAGTGCTGATCAAACTGGGAAAGATAAGACTGCAATTCAGAACTTCATTAAATATCTCATTTATATTAAAAAGACGATAGCTTTGAACAGAAATAATACTTTGTACAGTGTCCTCCAATTGTGCTTCTCCCACTTTGAAGTATTGCAAATTTTGCATATTGTTCCTGTATCCTCAATTTTGGAAGAATGAGGTCCCTAAACCTAACATGATGCTAGTCCTTAGCTTGATTTTTAAAACTTTTCTCAAATACATTCCACAAATGAGATCACACCTTTATAATTTGCGTTCATTTGAAATTACCTCCAACCTGATTCCATATCTGCAATCGCTGAAGTGGATTAAAACCCCCACTTTATCCACTAGCAAACATAAAATGGGTCAGAACCCCAACATCATTTTACCACCCTGTTTGAATGGGTGAATAAAAGGCTGTTAAGGAAGCAGTCTTGATCTGCATATAGGGTTCTTGAGTACGCACCTGAGTTTCTCAGTTGCAGTTCTGTTCTCAACTATTATGACTTGCTGGATTCACATGTATGCACATTTCATGATATGCATGGAATCAATCGGAATATGGCTGTTGGCTTGGCTTGGTCTCACAAATCACTATGGTTGAATAATAGAACCATTGGCATCAACTTACAGTAGTTCACTTCTAAGGTTAAATAGATTTTAACTGGGATTTGAAGCTGATTTTGAAAATCCATTGAATAGTGAACACTGGTAAGTGTTAACTATAATTAAGGCTGATGTGGGGGAAGGGGGATTTGTGTAAGATAGGGCTGTTTGGGGGGGGGTTAGAATTCTCTGGCCTACTCCTCCTATTTTAATCATGGGATAGGGGTGTTATGTTCATGCCAGCCCTTTGCACGTGGCATGTATGCAGTTGGAGAGGCAAAACAGAGAAAAGCAAAACAATTTTATCTTTTCATCTTTATTCAGCCAAGCAATCACATCGTTTTCCTCCTCTTCCACTCCAGACTCTTCATGGCATGCTGGCTGGAAGCACCCCGCTGGGATAGGGGCTTTGAAATCCAGTGCAAGGCCTGCAGGGGGTTTGAAGAAAGTGGGTCAAAATTCATTTTTGTATGCCTGTGTAACGAAGCTGACAGAGATGCTGCCCTTACCCTGAAAGGATGAAATCTGGTACCCTTAGGGTCGAAGCGTTGACTTGCACATACATAAACCCAACTCTCCTGCTATCACCATCCTAAGACTATTACAATGCATGTAAAAGCAGTGTTAATTCCAAATCACAGTGTAATCCTGAATGTCCTGGATATTAGTACGTCTGTGTTTGTAGCTGTGAAACTGTCCTGGTGATTGCATACTTAAAACAATTTGCTCCATGTGGAAAAGGTTTTGAAGAAGCCATATTCCACATAGAGTGTTTGTTTCTGTTTGTTTTCTTTTGTTTCTATCTCTCCCTCCCCCCCACCTCTGTCCCCCCACTGTTCTGAAGGTTCTTGTCCTGACAAGCTGTCGGTCTATGAAAAAGGTCCATGCCATCTGCCAGATAATTTTGCAACATACGAATGCCTTCTCGCTCAAGGAAATGTGCAATACAGCTAAACTGAAACATGGTGCTTTGTCTTTGCGTGTCTTACTCTTGAAAAGGGATGGAGTCCGACAAGGCTCCATGGGAGACATAGTGTAAAGTGGCATAGAAAGTTGGCCATTAAGCAGTGCTGTCATTGCAAATTATTGTGGTCTGGGATGAAAAGTTCTAGCTCATTTGGTGCCCAGCCAGGTTCGGGCCTACGGCAAGTTGTTATTGTTCCCCCATGCTGTTAAATGGACCTTCAGCACTGATTTTTCCTTTTCATGCAGCTGGAGTCACCTGGGAGTCCCCCAGGGCCAGAGCTGCCTATTGAGACAATACTGGACGACAGGGAGCGTAGGATTTCCCATTCGTTGTACAGCGGGATCGAGGGGCTTAGTGAATCGCCCACCAGGAATGCCGCTCTGAGTAGGATAATGGGTGAGTCGAACAGACTTGGCTAATCATTTCTTGTTTATCATCCAGGGGTGGGTGGATGGGCACATTGTGCGGTTTTTGCTATTGGGTGCATTATAAATGTGGTCAGTGTCAAACACGGACAATTGCAGGGACCAATTTAAAAGTGTGTCTCCCCCTCCACCAAGTTGGACACACGCGTTTCTTAAATGCGAGTCAATAAATCGACAAAGTAAGTCTCAGATTGTGGAGCAGGTGATAACCACGGGAAGGTTTTAAAATGTCTGAGGTGGAGAGACATGCTTTGTAGTACTCCTGTGTCGGTCTGACTAGTGCAGCTTCATTAAATACAAAGTCAATGAATGTTATGATTAAGGATGTATTGGCTAAGTTTCAGCATTGATTTTACCTCCATTTAAGTCCCCCCTCAAAAATGAGATAAGCTCATGTGGACCTTATCCAGCCTGTGCTTTTGTATGTTTGTTTGGGGGGAGGATTTATTTTGTTTGTGTTGCTGCTTTATATGCCTTGCAGGTCCCTAGCTTTAAAATCATGTACTAATTTTATGCATCCTTTGTTTGGATTCAGTACTCTACTCTCTGCATGGCCCCCAGTGGATAATGAGGTTATTAGTACTTACTCTATAGCAATTTTGGGTTTTTTTTTTCTCCTTACTAGGCAGATGCAGTTAATAAAGACTTTCTTTGCCACAGAAGTGGCTCATAATGGTATTTTATTTCATGCAGAATGTTCAAGTTTTAAAACATGATTTTTTTCTCCTTTTGTTGATATAGCACCTAACCAAATAAAATATACTTACTGCTGAGTTCATCTGCAATTCAAACATAGTTGCCAGAATCTGCTTCTTTTTCAGCAGTTGGCATATACATTAATGGCACAGTTATCTGTAGATTCATTTTTGAAATCCTGTTCTGAGTTTGCACAAAGCAGTGCATGTCTATTTCTACTGTTCTTGTTTAGCTTTAGATGATGAATTCCTTTTCTTATACTGGAGTGCTGTAGGAGTCCCAGTGGCATGAAAGTTTAAGTAAATTTAATGAATGTACGAGGGTAAGAAAGTAATGCACCACATTTTTTTTCTTCAACAATTATTTATTGAACACAATGAAACTTACACACAAGAAAGAATGATGTTTCTTCTACACTCCCTATTTTTCCACATAATCTCCGTCCAGTTCTATGGCCTTCCTCCAGCGAGACACAAGGGCATGTATGCCCTGTCGGTACCACTCCTTGTTCTGGTCACGAAGCCATTTCTGCACTGTGCGAATCACCTCTTCGTCATCCTCAAAATGTCTTCCGCGAATGGCATCCTTTAATGGCCCAAACAAGTGGAAGTCTGAGGGAGCTAGGTCAGGGCTGTAGGGTGGATGGGGTAACACAGTCCAACCCTGTTTAGTGATGTGTTCCAAAGTCCTCAAACTTGTGTGAGGCCGAGCGTTATCATGTTGAATCAAACATTCACCTGGGTTGTTATGGCGCCGAAGTCGCTGGAAGCACTTCTTGAGTTTGGTTAATGTCTTCACATAAGCTTCAGAATTAATGGTGCTGCCTCTTGGCATCACATCAATGAGTATGACACCCTCACAGTCCCAAAACACAGTGATCATGACCTTACCGGTGGAAGCAGTTGCTTTGAATTTTTTCTTCTGTGGAGATTGAGGATGACGCCATTCCATCGACTGTCGTTTTGTTTCGGGCTCAAAATGGTGAACCCAGGTTTCATCACCTGTCACAATCCTGGACAAGAACGCTTCCCCCTCATCTTCAAAACGTTTCAGCAACTCAGAAGAAATATTTTTTCTGAGAAATTTGTGGTCCACCATAAGACAGCACAGAACCCATCGTGCACACACTTTTGAGTAATCAAGAGCACGGATGATTGCATCCACACTTCCTTTGCTGATTGACATCTTCAGCGCCAACTGCCTAGTCATTATGCGTCGTTCCTCGCGAATGAGCACATCAGCAAGCTGCGTCTTGTCAGGTGTGACAGCCGTGGATGGCCGCCCCGAACGCTGCAAATCTTGGAGTTCTGCCGAACCGCCTTCTAATGGCCTCACCCTCTGTGCCCAGCAACTAACTGTACTTCTGTTGACTGCAGATTCTCCATAAACTGTACATAAACGTTTGTGAATGTTCCCAACAGTTTCTTTCTCCGCAGTGAGAAATTCAATGACGACACGCTGCTTGTAACGTACATCACTTACAGGCGCCATTTCGAAACACTGCTGCAGCTACGCTATCTGTCTGAAGAAACCAAAAATTTGTGTGCGCACTCCTGAAAATTCAAATAATGTATATCTAAAGTTTTGCATTCATACCATTACTGTAGGCTGAGAAAAAAAATGTGGTGCATTACTTTCTGGGCGACCCTCGTATACACACACGAAGTGTAAGTCTGTAGTTTCCATTCCCAGATGTCTTTTAATCTGACTTGATAAGCCAGGATCTCCTTTACCAGACTGCTGATCTGTCCCTTACAGCAGACAATCACTGAGAAACAGATCTAGTGCTGAGTCAACAGGAAAATGTATCAAAGCTAGAACAGGGAACTTGATTGCCACACTCCCTTTCCATGCTACATTATGTTGCTTGCTTGGTCGGGGTCCTTGCTAGTTAGTTGGAAGGTGATGCCATTGCTTAAAGAATACTTGTGTGTAGTATGTAGACCCAGACATCCCTTGTGGCTAGTTTCCTATATAGAGAAAACCCAGATATGGTGTCTCTGTAATTTCTATGACCGTTAAAGGCCTTTAAAGAGGTTACTTTAACAACTGAGTGCCTATGACTGAGTGAAATGGTGGGGCTTGTGAATCCCCTGCAACTTATCTATTCCTAGGAAGTCTTGTTGGATCAGTCTATGGGCCTGATCCATGATGCATCCTGTATCTCACAGTGGCCCACCAGATGGAGCACACAAGATTCCCATATCCTGTTGCCACTCCTTTGTATCTGGCATTCAGAGATAGACTACCTCTAAAACCCAGAGGTTGCATATATATCATGTAACCCATGATGGATTCTTCCTTGTAAGTCTATCCAATCCCCCTTTAAAGGCATATTGGCCAGGGGCCATTATCATGTGGCAGTGAGTTCCACAGATTAGTTACATTCTGGATAAAGAAATATTTACAGTCTTTGAGCAGTGGTCCCCAGTGTGAAGGAGACTATAAATTTTAGAACAGAGGCATGATTGACCCTGCAGGCACGAATAGTTCTGAAACATTTACTTGCATGATGATGGAAGAATGTTACCTAAGCAGTGACTATAGAATGATTCATTCCCTGCAGGGGTTCCTCTCATGTTTCGAGAAAGTAATGTTTTTCCCTATTTGTAGGATTCCTAATTGAATCTGTTTTCTTAACCCTCTGTTAATAAATGTTCTTATATTGCAAAGCAAGCCCTGAAGCCATCAGTGTTGCCACTTAACCACTTGCCCAAACCTACAGCTGAACATAGTACAAATATAGATAGTTATACGTATGTTCCACCTCTCAGTAGTGTGCATCTGCCAGAAATTTCCCATGTTTCTGTATCATTTGACCTTGTAAGAGAAAGTGGTGTAAGCACATAAAATAAAATAGTTCTCAAATGATTTTCAAAGGCTGCATCTTTTAGTACTTCTGCATTAGCAAACATTTCCAATTTTGCAAGATCTGTGTTGCTTTCAATTGTGATATCAAATGTATAATCAATAGTATTCCATACCACTGTGCTGAGGACTGTTTGCAGACCTAGCTTTTTATTTTTGATAAGTTGGTAGTCTGCTTTTCCTCCCAGGAGCTTAGGGTAATGTGTGTGAGTTAGGGCGCAATCCTAACCCCTTATGTCAGTGCTTTCCAGCTCTGGCATAGCAGTGCCAATGGGACATGTGCTGCATCCTGCAGTTGGGTGTCACTCACGGAGGCCTCCTCAAAGTAAGGGAATGTTTGTTCCCTTACCTCAGAGCTGTGTTGCCCTTATGTCAGTGCTGGAAAGCACTGACATAAAGGGTTAGGACTGCACCCTTAGTCCAAGAGATAGAAAGACACTAAGGGTAGAATCCTAACCAATGTTTCCAGCACTGACATAGCTTTGCCATTGTGGTGTGCACTGCATCCTCCAGTGGGGAGGCAGTCAAGGAGGCATCCTCAAGGTAAGGGTATGTTTGTTACCTTACTTTGGGGCTGCACTGCAGCTAGGTCAGTGCCGGAAAGTTGCTTAGGATTGTGCCCTAAGAGTCACTGTCCCACATAGCAAACAAGCAAGCAGGGCAAATCAGAGACCATGTGCCTCTAATTTGAGTAAATAGGCCCACTGGCTCAGCAACTTTTGGGAGTCAGAAACTCTTACTTTTCTATTGCAAATAATCTAGAGATATTTTGGTACATCCTCTATTTTTCCTTCCCATGATCTCTAGCCTACTGTTTGCTTGGACTGGGAACAGCTTGTCTTAGGCAAAAACCTTTCCATTTCCCCCTGAGATCTTTTCAAGGAAACGTGCCCAGTGATGGAAATAGAGGCGCGCAGCATTTAAAGCCCATTGCTTTGCTTTTGGGTTATCCCTCTTGCCCAATATCTTACCCAGATTTGCATCTATGGAATTGAGCTGATTTAAACTGAAATGTGCCACCTTAAGCTGTTATGGATCACCAGTGGTGATCAGTATGGTGCTCCTGAAGTGCACCCCCTTCCTCTGTCACCAGATCTGCAGTAAGAGAAATGTATTTTCTTTTGTGTTTCAGTATAAGTACTAAAATGTCATCATTCATTCTTGTTGAAATATTAAGAAGCGGCAGGAAAAGCTAGACAAGTTGCAGAATTGCTTTTGCCTCACAACCTTGGAGGCTTCATCTGTAAAATGCCGTAAGGTTATACTGTTCCACATTCAGTTCTTTGGATACGTTATTTAGCCACAGAGTTAACAATCTTGTAGGCATTATGTTTGGAAAGGAGTGCATTACTAGGTTCAACATTAACCTGTCCATCAAAGAAGCTTTTGCTGGGCATAGAATTAGCTACTATGCAAACTTGAACACTTTCATTTCAGCTTGACAGTGATGGGTCTACGTGCCACAGAGTAGTTTTCTCCTTCTAATCTTTTTCCCTGAAACTTTTTAGAAGAACGATATCTCTTTCTGATTCTATTTTTGTCGCTAAAAAGTCTTATGACTGGAAGTTTTCAGGTCTTAGAATTTTTTTGCTTTGGTCATTAGTTGGATCAAATGTATGTCTCAGGAGCATGGTCTTCCCTATTTGGCAGTGGTTCCCAAACTGTAAGTCATGGCTCCCCAGGGAGCTGCAAAAACCAGCCAGGAAAGCCGCGGAATCCTTTCAAAAAACCCACAGCCCTATACAACGTATGGGATTGTAGTCCTAATGGGAAACCGTGGCCAATGGCCAAAGGGAGCCGCCAGCTGAAAATGTTTGGGAACTACTGCTGTATGGCCATGGATGGATCTCCAAAGTTTCTATCAGTACCCTGCCCTCCTTTCTCCTCTTGGCATGGATGAGTATTTGGCATCCCAAGCCTTTATAAAGGTCTGTGCAGTGGTGGCAGAATCGATCACTGTCTGAGGGTCTGTGTCCATCAGAGGGCCATCCTGGCCAGGATGACCTCTGACCTCTCAATACTAGTTGAACTATCAGAGGACAGGTGGAGGTGCCAGTACTAGTGCATATTCCTTCATATTTAAGTCCAGCCCTTGGCTAAATAATATGACCTCCACATTCATGTTTCTTGACCAGGTTGAGAAGGTAGGTGTACACAGAGATTCCATTACCCACAGAGCCCTTGTGTGGTGTCTGTATATTACAGAGGAATAGGGCTCTTTTTATATGGTTATCATGTCCTTTCTTGAAGGATCTCAAGCATGCTTCCCCAGTTTTATCCCCTCAATTACTCTCTTAAATAAGTTAGACTGAGACTATCCCAAGATTGTGAGCATTGTGACTTAGTGAAGGCTGTTCCAGACGTAGTTCAACTCTCTTCTCACTAGACCACACCACGCCTATGGAGATTCCGGCATTCATGGACTCTATGTGTTGTTAAAATACAGCAGATAAAAGTTGTTTTTCTAAATTGAGCAAATTAAATCATTGCAAATGAGTCTCTAACATGTCACTAGCTTTTTTGCAATTTTAAAATCTGCATCTGATGAAACACTATAAGGCTGTCTGGTATGAGCCAACTCATGAAGTAGACTGTAACCTCTTAGTGTTGATGGTGAAACAAAGCTCTTGGTCAGTGTTTTTCTAAAGTGTGACCTCATAGAGCTTTATTTATTGAGTATTCTGTTTGTAAACTTAGTTCGCTTGTCCTCCCATGTTATTTAGGCAAATATCAGCTTTCTCCAACAGTCAACATGCCCCAGGATGACATGGTCATTATTGAAGATGACCGACTGCCAGTACTGCCTCCTCACCTTTCAGACCAATCGTCTTCCAGCTCCCATGATGATATGGGCTTTGGAACAGTGGATGCTGGAACCTGGAATAAACCAGCCATCAGTGAGTCTGCAGAATGGTAAGATATACGCCTCCTGTTTATATACTACTGTTTATCTACAGGTTAATATACATTTTAATTCTTAAATTTTCCTTCTGATAGAGAACCAAAGGTGCAGACTTTTAAAGAAGTTTGTCTACCCCTCTTCCTAAATTGTTTTTTTCCAACCAAGAGGAGCAGAATGCTGAGAAAGCTTTGCTTGGTCAGGGGCCAAAAAATTCTCAATTAGGACAGTGCACTCCTGGTTTCTTGAAAAGTGGTCTTTCCGTGCTAAAAGACTCATGAAACAGATAGACCTACAAAATCAGTCTGTCATATGGTATGGCTGGTGGTGGTGGTGGTGATCTGCTGTTTAAAGGAGGAAAAAAATTCAAAATTCTGCAGGATCTAAACAAGCTCCTGGACTTACCTGTAGCACATGTACTCTTGTCACTGGAGTTCAACTTGCACAGTCTTCCTTGAGTAGGAGATATTCTTCTGTATGTGAAGAATGTGTGAATGGTAGACAAGGAAGGCCACATTACAAAGGAGTTCCTTACATGGAACTCCTAACGCAGTTTAGATTAATACATCTTAAGGGATCACGACCCCACCGCTGCAGGTAATCGTCTATCGTAAAAACTTTACAGCTCTACTTAAGTGGCTGATTGCAGTGCATATAGATTTTTTTTTATTTTTGACAGATGATGAAAATGAGCAAAACTTCGCACCTGTGGTTGTCATTGTTTCCTTAAGGAAGGGCAGACTGATTAATTTTTGACAGACTCCTGTGTGGGTTAATTGTATAGTCACGTATGCTTTCTAAAAACACATTTAGGCAAAGTATTACAAGCTAATTATTAAGCTCTGCTCAGTATTGCTGTGCTAATTTAATTATGCAATTTTAATTCATTCATAAGCAGAGGTATCCTTGCCTTGAGTTAAAAAAAAAAACCTGAACACTTGTATTGCATCTTCCTTGTGTTCAGAAGGTATTAGAAAATTTTATTAAGATCGTGAATTATAAGTAGACTATTATTTTAAACTGCAACCTCCATATACTTAAGATTCTGTATGGGGCGAGTTCTAGAACAGAAGTCTAGGAACTCATGCTTTCTGACTCTTCTCTCAGGAAGGAAGATTTCTGCCTTCTGCACATAAGTATGTTCTAGAATCTAGACAGCAGAAGACTTTCACACTCAGTTCTCTCTTGTTTACTTTAAAGTAGCATTGTAGAGAGTATTTCCTAACAGGCTGTTCCTTAACAAGCTCTGTAAACGTGCAATTTCCATACAGCAGCAACTGTTACCCTGCACATGCCCAATCTTGTCTGATCTTAGAAGCTAAGCAGGGTCAGGCCTGGTTAGTACTTGGAAGGGAGATCTCCTGGGAATACCGGGTGCTGTAGGCTTATACCAAAGTCTTTTGAGACTGAAGGTTGCCAACCACCAGTCCTGGGCTACATCCTTCCCTTTCATGCTGATGGACTCGCTGTTGGTGCTCTCTTTGTTCATTGTGGAGCAGTAATTTCTACTTTCCATGCGCTTATTAAGGGATATTTTTCCCTCTCTCATCTGTTGGTGCCCCATCCTATCCTCCACTAGTGATGCCAATGTACCTGCACTGATGGAGCATGCACTGCATCCAATAGAGGGGGGACTGATCAGGAAGCCTGCCAGAGGTATTTTTTACTTAACTCTACATATGTCCCCTGATGGCCTATGGGTCTTTTCAGTCTCATGTCAGCTGTATAGCTGACCAGAAGAGAGAAAGGGGCTGAGGCAGGCTGGAAAATACATTCCAGCGTGCACTTTGGCTGCTGCACTTGCATCCTCTGCCTCCAGCCTGCTTCCTGCCCCCTTCCCTTCCCACTTCCTGCCTTGGAACCTCCCTGAACCTCCCTCTCTTTACCCCCATTGCCAGCTTTACCAGTGCCTGAGCCTTCCTGAGCTGCTGCCATACGCATTGCACCTCTTGCCATTTGCAACAGCAACCCAGCCGTGCACGACAGTGGCCTGGCTTTAACACCACTGTGAAAGACTGTGTGCTGCTGGAAAGCTAGTTCTGGCAGCACAACGCCCCAGTCAAGGGGATTGGGTCCTTAATGACATCTTCTAATGTTGTTGCGAGTACTCATGCAGTTCTTGCATCCAGTTGTTGTGGCATCCATTTAAATCTGTGCCTATGTGTGCCTTTATTATTATTTTTCTTTCAAGGCAGCATTTTTGTGCGGCCACCATCCCTGCTACAAGGGCTACTGAAACGGTGTGGCTTATGGTCTGGCTTTTCACATCTCTTTATACACACAATTAATATTGTAATTTTGTTTTCTAATATATTCTTACTTCCTAATTGTCTCAGACATCCATAGCAGTTAAGACCTAGTTTTTTGTTTTCTTTCTAAGCCCCAAGAATGATGCATGGGATCCTTCCCAATGTATCCGTGAAGAGTTTTGCCTTTCACCTTGGGAGGACCTATTCATTCTGCATGGCTGTGAATTTCCTTCTGAGCTCTGACAGTCCCAAAATATCTGATATGCTTCCTGGGCTTACCTTGCTAGCTGATCTCTATGCTAGGGTTATGCTGTGAGCTGGCAAAACATCCTCTTTCTTGTGAAAGGACACCACAGTAGATGCAAAACTCCTTCTCCCTGAGCTCTGCAAAGAAGCTATAGGGCCCAAAACCTCTATGTTTATTCTGCACTGTAAATTAGGTGGGCAAGCAAGACTCAGTGCATTTAGCAGAGTGGTTCTCAACAGTTTCCTCTTCAGAGATTGCTAACAGCTACTGCTAGGAACTTCAGGTTGCCAGTCAAAGGGTGCCTGGACAGAAACCATGATGAAAACCATGCTGCTTACCTTTAACCAGTGGCATAGCTAGGTCATTTGACATCCGGGACCCATAAATTTTTGTCACCCCACACAACATAATTATTTAATTGTTAATTAATTACATTAATTATTCATTCATTGACATTTTTATACCACCCTTCCTCTAAGCAGCTCAGGGTAATGTACATGATTCTTCCCCTTATTTTGTCCTCACAACAACCCTGTGAGGTAGGTGAGACTGATAGTCATGATATGAAATGAATAATAGTAATGGCGGACCGCCCCCCACCCCTCGCTAGCTACGACCCTGCCTTTAACTAGTGTTCCTTGCCACTGTTGCAGTCTCAGAACATGCCAAGATTCTCTGCTGCAGTGCAAATATATACCATCCTTCTCAAAGCATGCACAGAAGGAAGGAGCCTCCTTGAGAGGAAGATTGTGATTGCCAGTTCTTGGGCTTGAGCACTAGAAAGTTCTTGGTTGTGTTCTGCACAGGCACAAAGCCCATGTGTGTGACTGCACAGATGATCACTCAACTGTCATGTTATAGGTGAGCAGCCCTCCCCTCCCAAATGGTTGTGTCAACATTGTAACTAAATTCATCATTGTTCAAACTTCACCACCACCACCTTCCCAAATCTGTCCAAATTTTGATTTAGAGCTTCCCTGGTGCAGTGAATTGTATGTGTGTTGATGTGGTGGGTGATGTTGGTGGCTTTGATTTAGACTTGTTTATCACCTTTTGGAAGATAACTATGTCTATTTTTTAGGTCACGCTATCTGTACTCGTTCAAGGGAACAACATTAATTTGTAAACCTTGCAATTATGCTCAGCGATACACAAAATAAAAGACCTCTCTGCGGGTCCCTCTGCTAGTGTTGTAGTGATAATTAACCCAAGCAGGATGAAGCATGAGAATTTTCCCAGAGCCTACTCTCCTGGGTCTAGTATAACTGCATCAGCAATATCTTAATAAGAATTAGCACGAGCAAGAGTCTCTTTGTTTAGATTTGCACAAGTCAGCTGTTTCATATGTATCAGTGTGAGTTGGTGATCAGTAGCATTGTTCTTACACTGTTACTAGAACATGCTTTAATTATGATCTTAGAAGCAACTTGATTCTCTTTCATGTTTGCTTCATCTCTGCATTTTGCCCTCTTGAAGGAGGCTTTCAATGTCAGCCCTGCAAATGGTCATCACTATATTTGTATGGAAAACACGTTAAAGCTAAGTAGATGAGATCTGGAAGGAAAAAAAAAATGATCACACTTCAGAATTTCACTTAATAGCTTGTGTCAATCTGGATTTTTCCAGTTGAATGTGATACGGAGACCACAGCAGAATATAAAAGTTTGTTTGCAGTTGCTTTTGTGTGTGTTGCTGCAGAATATTTTCCAACTAGTAATTTTACTGACATGGGATGAAAGAGCAAGTATAATGAAATACTCTGTGCAGCTCACCTTCTATGTTTGGTCTGTATAGACAGAGGTATAATGATTTTATGAAGAGGGGCAGATCAGTTTTGGAGCATTACTTGTTTTGATTGTGTTCTGTTTGCTTCACGCACACACACGCACTGCACAGCATAGCACAGCAAAATAAAATAAACAGCAGTTGAAGTGGATTTTTGTATTAATTTCCTGCTGCTAATGGACAAAGGAAGTCTTGTAAAATGAAGGTGTGCTCTGTGGTTTTGCTGCAAGGCACCAAGGGGTGAAGTTAAGAATATGGATGAAGGGTTATCCAAACAAGAATGGCAGCTGTTCTGAATCACAGCTGAAAATGTAAGCTTTTTCCAGTCTGACAATATCTCCCTAATCCATGATGAAAATGTTATGAAAACAAAGGGACAATGAGACAGGATTAATAAGTGGAA
Source organism: Tiliqua scincoides (assembly GCF_035046505.1). Taxonomy (NCBI): domain Eukaryota; kingdom Metazoa; phylum Chordata; class Lepidosauria; order Squamata; family Scincidae; genus Tiliqua; species Tiliqua scincoides. Next base: position 15,104,650 of record NC_089825.1, read on the forward strand.
TTTTAATAACATTGAGGGTCATAATGCGGTTACATTCTTTAAAGAGTGAATTGTCATTTGGGGACCTTTAGTTGTTATAAAATTTTTTGCTGCTTGTTGATTTTATGATTGCAATAATATTAGGCAAAAAGTGACTTTAGAATCAATTGGAAATATTTAAAAAAGCTAGTTCATAAAGTTATGCAGCTAGACTCTGTGGCTTCTCAATGCACTTATATTTGTACTTTTTGAGTTCGTAAAAAAAAGGTTGATGCACTGTTACCATTTGGGTCATTTTCTTAATAAAAGTCACCACATCTCATCAATTTCACAGCCTGCAAAACTGAGGGTCAGAAAAACTCCCCCCTAAAAAATGTTTTTTTTTTGGTGGTATTATATGAATTTGGAGTGCTGGATCCAAAAATGGCATCAGCTTTGCTGTGGTGTAGGCTCCCTCGTGAGGAAGTTGATTGAACCATTAACTAACAAGGTTATGCCATATCTCTAAAACAAGATGCGATAGGGCAAAACCGATGCTATTTTTTGAATTGGCACCTCAAATATACCCAGGTATACCCCTGTATCTGTGGGGGATCAATTTCTTGGACTCCCTAAGGATATGGGGGGTGCCTATATTAATAACATCCCCTGCATGTATTAGCATTGTTTAAAAGCTTATTGGAGAAGTGTTTAGTTAGCTATTCAGAGAAAGTAAATGTGTGAGGATGTGATTGGCCTTGGAGAGTGAACAGGCTCTTACAAAGACAGGAGCATGTAATCAAAACAAAAATTAAATTCACCTCCAGTCACATCACAGTGCTTTCTGTTTAACAAGATAAAGCGGATGTTTGCCATCTTCTGTAAACTATGTTAGTAAGCGTTACTGAAGGAAGCAATCTTTAATACCTCTACAAATTGGTAAACCGAGAAATCGTCTGTAACCTGATGATCAACATTGTAGAGAACCTGTAAGAATAATTGGATCCATTGAAATGAGTGGGAGTTCATTTGAAAAATGTTCTCAAGTCAGATTTTGCTTCCAGCCTTGAAAGAAATATTGCTTGCATCACTTAGATGTTAAGTAGCTAGTTGATTGCTCTAAAACAGTTAGGAATGGGTTTCAAAGAGTCTTCTGTGTTGGGCCTGCACTTCACGTGACATTTTATATTCTGATATGGGTGCAAAATACATGTCAGGAGGTCTGGTCTAGAGAGTAGAGCCTCCGTCTGCCTGAAGATAACATCCACAAGGTCGCCAGTTCGAGGCCACTGGCACTGTGCGACCTTGAAGCAGCTGACAAGCTGAAGCCGAGCTATTCCATCTGCTCTGAGCATGGGAGGATGGAGGCCAGAATGTGAAGCCAGATCAGAATGAAACACCTGAATGTTGTGGTTCTTGAAAGAAAGAACCTTCTTTCAAATTGTAAAAATCCCTATTTAATAAGGGATTTAAATAAAGCCTGCCTATGTAAACCGCCTTGAATAAAGTCTTGAATAAAGACCAAGAAAGGCGGTATATAAATACCTGTTGTTGTTGTTGTTGTTGTTGTTGTTGTTATTATTCTATGCATGTGTTAAATACTGTAGTTCCATCTAAGAAACATGAATCCAGTGAACCAGGGTTTGATCAGTTTATCTTGCTTTAAACTTTTAATTTTTTTTCCCCAGCTTGAAAATGTCCATGCGTGTCAATTGTCATCTATAAGGGTGGTGGCCAAACTTGCTTAACACATACAAAACACTTCAGATGTTTGAGAGCCACAATATTTAAGAAGCATTTAGATTCTGAAATATACTTACCATGAACATTAAACTTATGTTTTAATCCAGTGGCTTCTCAGTTTATACCCGCTAAATAATCATAAAGCTTAAAATTTTTTTGTTAACCTTTTATATTAACTGTGATGCAAAAAGGAGCTCAGCCAACATATTTCCACAAGACAGCACACTATATGTCAAAGAACTGCATGTGGCTTGCGAGCCGTGGTTGGGTCACCCCAATCTATAAAGTATTTGTGATATTTCAGTAGTAACTATCTTTAATTCATTCACACCTTACAATTTATTCATCACATCTATTTCCTGTCCTTTCTGGAACCGGCAGAGAGTGGCATACATGAATCTTTCCCCTTTTTTTTCTCTTTGCACCAAACACTCAAAGATGTTCAAAGCCAGAGTGAAATGTATGGCTTGGCAAGGATTTGAAACTGGATTTTTTGCATTGGAAATGGAGTTGCAAATGTCTGGACCAGATATAAATTTAGGGGGATTATAACAGTCACCTCAAAGAAAAAATGAGCAGTATGGGCATCAGATACTTCTCTGGCTTGAATTAAAATATATGAATTTATTTGTGAAGGCTGAGAAATGTTCTAACTTTATCTGTGCAGCCTTAAATCATCCCACTGACCAAATCCTTTTCCTCCCTTCCCTTTAAACAGCACTAATATTGCCAGAGAAGCTGTAGCACTTTAGTGTTAAGAAAAAGGGGTGGGGGGGGTCTCTCCTCCCCTCCCCTTTTGAGTTCACTGCTAGTGCACTGCAACAAAAAGATCCAGTGGCCTTTGTTAAATGATGGGGTTTAGGGGCTGGAGGGGAATTCAGCTCAGCTTGTCAATAAACATTTCTCACTATCTGAGAAATAGCTTACTTTCCAAGCCCAATCAAGCACAAGGTGGAGGATATGCTCCCCATCTCTACTTGAACACAGCACTGTGGGCATTATGCCACACTATCTCTTGATTGCTCCTTTGCTTGCTCCAATTTCTCTCTCTAACCTATAGATCTATGAGGAGAGTATTGGACTATTGGAATGCTCCATTTGATCAAAGTGCCTCTACCAACCCTTTTTATGTTGGCGCAGGGGAATCTAGCTTGGTCCCTATTGCTGTTCATGGTGCGGTTCCCATGCCACACTGGTAATGCCTGCAGTCAAGAATCATGCAAATCATATGATCAGTTCCTGCAGTAGCACTGCCAATTTTCAGGGCAGGTGGCATTGCTATAGAAAGAAACATGTGACACGGTCTCTCCCACACACTTCCAGCCTGCATGCATTAATGCTGCATTGTCTATTCATCCTGACCATGTGGATTCGAAGCCGCATTTCAGTGATACAAATGAATTGGGTGTGATTTGAGTAAACTAACATGGATGCTTAAAGTCCAGATTGGTAGTTTCAGCAGTAACCCATTCATAAAGTTCCAGTACAGCAATGACCACTGCATTTATAGCAGCCTTGTATATGTGCTATACATGGCTAACTTGCTTTGGCGTTTAGGGGAAGGCTGATACTTTGTGCAAATTTTATTAGCAAATTGCATGACGATGATAGATGTAGATTTTCATGATCTTATATATGTTTTTTTTTCTGCCTGCAGCACTCTGAGTCCAGATGTTGATCCGGTGCTTGCCTTCCAGCGAGAAGGGTTTGGACGCCAGAGCATGTCAGAAAAACGCACAAAGCAATTTTCAGATGCCAGTCAGTTGGATTTTGTTAAGACGCGAAAATCCAAAAGCATGGACTTAGGTATTGAGTTTAGGCTCTTTTTCAGTATTGTATTTTAACCTGTTTCTTCAGGTTGCAATTACATTGTTTGTTCTTTCATGGTGCAGTTACATTATTTGTTATGCCAAACATTTGGTTTACACAGGCAGCTGGATTCAATATGTGGTATAAAGAACTCTTCATCTGGCCTGCCCCAAGTGCATTATGTGCACCTAAGTGGTTTTAACATTTATATACTTTGGAAACTCTGATTGTGCCAGTGCAGGTTAATAAGTTTATGCACATGATTAGATACTTTTCAGAGACTAGTAAAGCCAAATTAGTCAAGATTGCATTTTGAAATAATTATTAAACAAATACTTGTTGTAAGGCTGTGTATGTGATGAGTGGGTTTTACTTTAACCAAGAGACCCATACTGCATGTCTAAATTCAGGAATGGTTGCAATCAGTTCCAGACTTGCCTTAACGCTGACTTATAGGAGAATATGCTTAGAATTGCAGCGTGAGAGTCATCTCACTACTTTTCTACTGGCAGATTATTACATTGGTCCATTGAAGGGCAAACAAAAAAAGAGGCTTGTGGCACCTTAAGGGCTGATGATATATTGTGGCTTAGGTTTATGTGGGTCACAGTCCACTTCATCAGATGCGCCAAGCAGTCACTTAAGTGGGTTGGTGTACATCATCATGAAAAGATGGGGTCAAATGTGTTTAAGGTGGTGCTTATGCACCCATTTGCATTGCGGTGTCTAGAAGTGAATCTGCTGCATGGAGTGATCCAGAATGCAGATGCTGTGGTGGAAATAATTGAGCATACTCTTTTAGTTGTCTATTTGCACTTGTCATTTTGCTAGGTCTGCTCATCACCAGGGGCTTAGGAGTTAGTCATACCTACTCTGTTGAGTCTTGTATATTTGTGCTCTACATAGTCATTTGACGTACCTATCTCTACCTTTTGCACTGCTTAGCTCTTTGTTTCACTAGGTAAGTTTCTCTTTACCCCCATTCTTGTCATGATTTACAGTATTTTTTTTTAAATGTGGTGGGTCTGTAGGTTGTTCTTCAGCATGAGAACATCAGATCTTTGCTGGATCAGACTGCAAAGCCATCCAGCCCAAATTTAAGTTCTCCTCACTACTTAAATAGATTCCTCACTACCTAGATAGATGCCACAAGCATGACATGGAGGCAGCACACCCTCCCCCACCATCATGCCTAGAAATGCTGTGCCTGGCTACCTATTTAATATATCCATCCTTGCAGTGGGTTTTGGTCACTTTAAGGTGCCACAAGACTCTTTGTCGTGGGAAGCTGAGAGCATACTGCAAGTCTAAAAATCAAGGATGTGCAGTGTCCCTTACTGAAACTCAGCAAACTGGTAGGAGTAATAGACCTTTTTTTTTAAAAAAAAAAAAAGAAACTTAAAATAGGATACCGTTTAATTGGCAAATAGAGTTTGTACAAGCAATCTTCCTTAGTGATAACCAAGTTTGCAAACAAATTATGGGAATTGGTACAAAACCCTATTGTAAAGAAACATGTGCCAGAATCTGAGAACCTTTCGATATTGCTCACTAATTGGTAATTTATAGTAAATTGCCACGCACCCCGTTTTCCTTGTATAACGTATACAGTCTCATAAGGGTTTAATATGTCCCAAAGCAGAAGAGTATGGTAACTAACCATGCACTCTTGCATGTGCACGTGGTCAGAGAGAATGTTCAATGAAGGTAACCCAAGCACCCTGTTTAAGGGTTCAAATAACTGGAAATGTGTTTCTAACCCAGCCTTTTATAGATCCTATTGAAGACTTAATGGGATTGAATTGTGGTGTTTTTTTTTAAACCACTAAGAAAATGTAATGCATATGTAAATATTTACTGCTTTTATAACACCTGTGAGGTTTTAAAACTCAGATCACCACTTTCAGTTGTGTGGTGGTTAACAGCTGTTTGCGATAGCATGTGAATAACATATTGTACTTGCCTGCAATATGAACATGACTGACACAATGCATGAGAGTTTACTGGGTTTGTTGCGGGGTGATTTTTGTGTGTGTGTGTGTGTGTGTGTGTGTGTTTTTGTCCCTTCAAGATTGTCTGCAAAATATTGCATTTTTGCATGAAGAGTTATGTTGCCAGTGTCGTCTAACTTTAAACAGATTATAAATAGTGGATGCATGTGGGATGCGGGCACTAACAGGGCTAACCGTTATACATTTACCTTTTAACAGTAGCTGACGAGACTAAGCTCAGTACAATGGATGACCAGAAAACAGGTAAGAATTGACTGTAGGGTGGTTGCCATAGAAACCTTGGTTAAAGTAGCTTACCACAATTACAAACCTGTCAATCACGACACATGGAAAAATAATATTTCAATAGTTGCATGACTCTTGTTTTTATTGTAGGGAGTAATTCAGATATTATGAAATACCATAATTTAATTTGCAATAACTGATAACATGGATGTGAAAATGACATGTAGAAAAGTTGAATCTAAGAACTCTAGTCTTTAGAGAGAATTCTTAAAAGGCAATATTGTCCCCTAGAATCTTTCAGCGGTGTACAGATAGTAAAGCTGAATTAGAGTAAAATGCCTTAAAAATCTGAATATTTGTCTACAGGAATTGTTAGAATTCAAAATTATGTTTTTTTGCAACTATAAAGTTACATTTTCTTTGGATATTTACCTAAAATGGAAGCTTTTTCATTCTTTCTTTCTTTTTTTTTTTACAATAAGTAGGCAATTAGATCCATGGGGCTGCATTATGGGCTGTTCACTCTTCTTTCCTTTTCCTTGTTTTTAAAACGAAAGAAGCTATTAAGCAGAAAAGGTGCCAAAAGCTGCACATTGTGAACATTTTGCTTTCGAGGTAACGGTCATGATGCCAGTTTTCAAAGCATGAATTTATTAGCAATTAAAATAATGCACCAGCTGCAATTATAAGCCTTTATAATTTATTAATGCAAGTTAGCTTTTGACCTTTGGAATGTTGTTTTAATTAGGGTAGATCTAGAGGACACAGTAACATTCCATACACTGGAGCAGTAACATTACTTAGCTCTAATTAGGGGCAATTCACCTTTGGAACCTGAAAATATTACTTATTTTTAGCATGACTCATTGAATAGGGCACCCCATGCATAGCGTTGATTAATTTTTTTTTTTTATAATTGCTTCTCTGTTTAATCACATTGTGGGGCATAAATAGTCAACTGGAAAAAATATATTGGTACCAGCGGACGATAGCATTATATATCTTAAAACTGGAACAGCTCACAAATCCGAGTAAGCGGGATGTCACAGCCTTGCAGTGACTTGCATACATTATATACTGAGATTAGGCTCTTTTAAGTGGCATTTACCAAAGCGTGTGGAGTTTAAATGTGCATCATCTTATAAGATTGGTTCAGCTCTGTGGAACTTAATTTGTGTTACAGTGACTGTTGTGTAGGCTGACAGGTATGAGTCAAAGTGATGTGATGAAATGCTAATTTAACAAAAATGAATTTTAGTGAGTGGGGGTTTGCTTCTTGATCCAAAATGTTTGTGCCATGCTTATGCCCGCAAGGCTGTTACAGTGGTCTTTTAGCAGCTCAACATGTTAGCTTTGTGAGATTGTGCTTGTTGTCACATCCACTCTGAACAATTAATATAAGTACCTAGTAAGTGTCTCAGTCTTTTATAATACAGACTTCTATTTGTTTGCCTCCCCACTTTTCCCCATGGATCATGTGTTAGCTTACATTCATGTTTTCAGAGCTCCATAGCTAGGTGATGGAGTCCATGGCATGTTTTGCATGCAGATGTAGGGCTGAAACACTGGAGAGCTACAGGTGAGCCTCCATATCTTCGGATCTGTTATCCGTGGTTTCAATTATTCGTGGATCTGCCACCCCCCACCGCCATTAATGTTTTTTAAATGCTTATTGAGCGAAAACGTTCTTCCTTATAGGGTCATTATAAGCATACAAACTTAAAGCAATGTGCAGGCTGCCTCCTGGCAGCCTGAATGCGTGAAAAGACTAGAGTGAAGTTAAAAGGAAGCTGGGGGCCACCTGGTGGTGGTGGTCCCTGTATCCACTGTTTCCGTATCTACAGGGGTCCCTGGAATGGAGCCACTGAGCTGGATGGATCAAGAGTCTGACTTGGTGTAAGGCAACATCTTATGTTCAGTTTCGTCTTTTTTTCTTTTCTCAAAACATGCCAAGAAATAGATTGATTTAAATTAACTTTGATAGAATCTTTCTTAATTACTCCTGGTTTTGTGTACCATTTTGTCATCTACCACAAACATAGATTCAGACCCTTGGGAACAGGCTGTTGGCACTCTTTTGCAATAAAAGTATTTGATGCAATCCATGCTGACAACTTGCTTTTAAAAGAGCACAAAATTTCTAGTTTTATTTGTGAGAATGCCGAACATTCCAAGTGAAAGCCTCTGTTAACGGCCAAGAAGATGCACTTGGATTAAAGGGCAGTGACCCTCAACCACAAGCCACTTAGGCCAAACAAAATGAATATTGAGTGGTTCCTTAAAAGCACACCCACTCTTCATTGTGTGCACTGACATGTGCTAGGAGGGTTTGCACTTGATTTAGACCAGATTTTTCATAGAACCTACAGCGTTTTTCTGTTGTTGCAAGATAGGATACTAGCTGAACCAGTACTACCAATTCACCCCCCCCCCCAAAAAAAACAAAAAACCAAACACAAACACTTCAGGCTATAATTGTTTAATATGGGTGGTAAAACCTTTTTCCCTGAAGTATATGAACTACAAAGACACAGATTATATTTGCACTGGCATACTAAATTTGAATCTATTTAAAAACTGTACTTGAGTTTAATTGTATGACCCCATATGAGAAGAAAGGTTCTCACCAGGACGGAATTTCCTTGAGTGATTAAAAAATTATTTTTCTTTCTTCAATTCACTTGAACTGCCTAATCCTTTTCAGTGTTTACAGTTCATTCCAAAGGTCAGAAGTATATTCCGTAGCAATTGAGCATGGCTCATTTATTCAGCCTTAAGCTAGGGTAACTATGATGCGTTATTTCCATATTCACCTTGTGGTAATGTGAACAGTAGGTCTTGGAGAACAAAAAGGCTTATTAAATTGACATGATATTCATGATAGCCATTCATCTTTGGGGGTGGTGGTTTAATGATCTTTTTTCAGTAATAGATGTAATTGCAGTGGTAGAATTTTTTCCCCCCAAGTCAAAATACTCTTACTTTATCATGTAGACTAGGCTATTAAATAGAGCAAGTTGTTTAGAACTGTTCACTGAACAACACTAATAGACTACTTCCAATGAAACAATAGAGAATGCCCCAGCGTAATGGTAAAAATCAAGGAATTGTTTTCTGTGGAATGTTAGCTCAGTTGTGCTGATGAAATGCCCTTGCAATGTCAGAAGACACCATGGTTTGATTCAGGCAATACTTGTTTGGCTGCCTGGCCTCTTGCCACACAAACACAGGAGTATATGTACAAAAAAGGACTAGTTGGACAAGCATTTTTCAAAATGGTCCTGCCATGATAAATCTCTGAAAGCTGTCTGTGCTTGATGGTATAATTTGCTTCTATGAACATACTATGAAAAGACTAATTTGAGTTGGTAGGATACTTTAATACAGTCATTAATCACGGAAAAATTATACAACTGACCAGGGCTTACTCTACAATGACTCTACAATGTCCACCTGTAGTTGTGGGGGTATTAACCTGCTAATGCAGGCTCAGTCTTCTCACAGGCAAAAATTTTCGTCACTCCTCTACCTGAGTTCCATCTGAGCATTCTTGACCTTTGCCAAAGTGAAACTGGAGATGCATGTGAGCTCCATTCGGAATCCAGATTTAAGCAGAGTTCTAAGATATCATTTAGGAATAACCCTTAGCTCAGTTTTAACTATGTTTTAGTCATGTAATCATAAACCTGAAGAGAGGATAACATGTGTCTCTATATCAAGGTGGTGTAAAATGTGTAACTGGCACAAGACTTTGGAAAGTTATATTGAATACAGCTAAAGCCTCTCACACTTTTGATCATATCATAAGACTGATTATTAGAAAGTAAACTCATTGTGAATGGTTATTTCAATCACAGCATTTTAGTACCTGGTAATAGTATTTACTTTCCTTGTTGGCAACCTTCAGTCTCGAAAGACTATGGTATCGCGCGCTGAAAGGTGGTTTTGGAACAGCGTCTAGTGTGGCTGAAAAGGCCGATTCGGGAGTGACAGTCCCTTCCACACTGGGAGCAAGTGCAGTCTGTCCCTGGTCTGTCTCCCTGGCTATGGGCCTTCCTTCTTTGCCTCTTTGCCTCAGTCTGTTGGCCAAGTGTCTCTTCAAACTGGGAAAGGCCATGCTGCACAGCCTGCCTCCAAGCAGGCCGCTCAGAGGCCAGGGTTTCCCACCTGTTGAGGTCCACTCCTAAGGCCTTCAGATCCCTCTTGCAGATGTACTTGTATCGCAGCTGTGGTCTACCTGTAGGGCGCTTTCCTTGCACGAGTTCTCCATAGAGGAGATCCTTTGGGATCCAGCCATCATCCATTCTCACAACATGACTGAGCCAACGCAGGCGTCTCTGTTTCAGCAGTGCATACATGCTAGGGATTCCAGCTCGTTCCAGGACTGTGTTGTTTGGAACTTTGTCCTGCCAGGTGATGCCGAGGATGCATCGGAGGCAGTGCATGTGGAAAGCGTTCAGTTTCCTCTCCTGTTGTGAGCAAAGAGTCCATGACTCGCTGCAGTACAGAAGTGTACTCAGGACGCAAGCTCTGTAGACCTGGATCTTGGTATGTTCCGTCAGCTTCTTGTTGGACCAGACTCTCTTTGTGAGTCTGGAAAACATGGTAGCTGCTTTACCGATGCGCTTGTTTAGCTCGGTATCGAGAGGAAGAGTGTCGGAGATCGTTGAGCCAAGGTACACAAAGTCATGGACAACCTCCAGTTCATGCTCAGAGATTGTAATGCAGGGAGGTGAGTCCACATCCTGAACCATGACCTTATATGGTTATATTTTCCTTATATGGTATATATTTTATGTTAACATTATTAGTAATACACATATTATGACTTCTCCAGTTCAAGAGCACAGTTCAAGAGCATCTTTCAAAAGGAAGGAATAAGTGTGTGCTAAATTATGCCATTGTGTCATGAGATGAAAAAGGTTGACAATTGCTGTTGACTATAAATCTCTGTGAGGCACTCTTTTCCTCTCATCTTGGCCATTGTTTTTGGTGCCAGTTGCTTCAGTTGAAGGGGTGTAGGGTGAAAGCACTGCCTGGGAGCAAACCACTTTGGGAGTGGGAAGCACTGTCCTTATTTATCACCAGTTCTCAGTGCCTTTTAAGCTGGAGTTTAAGCCTTACTCCATGGTCCAATGCACTCTGGCACTAGTTCTGGCCACATTTCTGCATACACAGAGCTCAAAGTGATTCAAAACAAGAGCAAAAAACATCCGAACAATAGGATTACATAAAATTCTTCTATCAATATAATAACAGTCAATAGTGTTTTATTTGATTGGGTACAACTCTATGCTACCCAACATCATGTTGATCCCTAGCAGTTTCAAAGGCACCACAGGAAGTTAGAAGGGAAAACATAAGTACATCCAGGGATGGAGGGACAACTCTTTCTACACTGTTTGGACAGCAACTGTGTGGTATCAGAGTTGAAATTGGAAGTGACATCATCAAGTAGGAAGAGTTTTAACAATCCTAGCCTGCAATCCTGCCCACACATACCTAGGAGTAAGTCCCATTTACTATCATTGTTCAAAGCATATGCAGAGTAGCTTGTTAAAAGTATAGATCTATAACATTTCCTCAGATGCAGTCACATAGCATGCTAGCATCAAGTCTAATATATTAAAAAAAAAAAAAATATTGACATGAATGCAGATCCACCTGAAATTGGCTGGTGACCCACGAGTGGGTCCCAACCCACAGTTTGAGAAACTCTGCTGCAGAAGAATGTCCCATGCATCTAGTGAAGTAGGTTCTCACCTACAAAAGATAATGCCAACATACAGTTAGTTTTTTGAAGACTCTTAATTAGTTGTGTAAGTTAGGGCTTTTCAAACTGGGGCATCGCAACACCCCAGCCCGAGGGCCCTAGCCTCTGCCCCCTTAAGGGGTGAGGGCAGGGAGGAGGCAGCGACACGATGCCCAGGATTGCATAGCTCAGGGGCCTGCAGGGGCTTGGCTGCATTTACCAGAGCCTCCTGCAGCCTCCCGGGGGTGCGGGGAGCCCTTCGCAGCCGTCTGCAGGGCTCCTCAAAGCTTCAGAAGTGAAAGCAAAGCGATTGCACTCCACTTCTGGTTTTGGGAGGCGTGGCGCGATCAGTCCACTTTCACTTTCTAAGCTTCGGGGAGCCCTGCAGACGGTTGCACAGGCTCTCTGCACCTCCAGGAGGCTCCGGGAGGTTCTGGTAAGTACAGTCAAGCCCCTGCCCGCAAGCAACACGATCCTGGAGATCGCGTTGCTGCCTTCCCCCCGCCCCCCACCGCCTCCCCCCCCCACTCCCACAAGTAGTTAGAGGGGCTCAAACTCTCCTAGAGAGTTTGAAAACTGCTGGTGTAAGTGATCCTTCTTAAGTGTTTTGGAATATGTGAACTTAGGGAAGTTTGTTCCTCCTATATATGTTACAGTGAGGGCTATTCCTTAATTGTACTCTATTATTGTACACTCTATTATGAATTTTTTCTTAAATTTTTCATGATATACAGTTAGACAGAAGTGAAATAAGTTACCTATGTTTTAGAAGCATGGTTGATATCAGATTTATTTCTCATTAGCCAATTCAGTAAACTTTTTTATGTGCCTTTAGATTTAGTTTACAAGGATTACATTCTTAATTCATTCAAAGCTAGACTTTGTTTGGGAAGGAGGTGGTGCATCCCTTTTAAATATGAGGTTTCTGATTGAATTTGAAATCGAAAACTTTGCCAGTTGTTAATAAGAAGTACAGGCATACTTTAACTTTCATCCTCTTGACTTTAGTTGCTTTGCTCTTTCGACCGTTTCAATTTATAACCATATTTCAAATTTCGTCCGCACACTTTCCTCTTTTGTCCAATTTAATCCAACTCCTCAAAGAGTAAGGAGCTGGATCAGCTATAAATGTTGAGTAATTGAGTTAACTGGCAGCCCAGGAAAATGCTGTACTTCAGAGGTTCAATTTTGCTTTCCATGGGGCTGAATATACAGTGCTAGGCTATGCTTTGACATTTGTCCATTTTTTAACATTTACCCATGTTCTGGTCCCAAACTAGACAACAATCCAAAGTATGCCTTTATCAAAAACAGCACCTTAAAAGTGAAGATCTTTTTGCACAATAAGGAAAATGATATTGTGAACCTTGAAAAGAATCAACACTGTCCGTGTATTCAGGACAACTGGGTTCTGTTCCATTCGTTCCATTTGGCTCTGCTCTTGAACCATTTGTTTCAGTGGGGCTCTTGAACCATTTGTTCAGTGTGCTGCTCAGGATTCCAGTGGATTAGTCCCTTTTTGGAGGAGCCTCTGAAAATGGCAACATTACTAAAAGGAGAAAGTTCCAATCTGGAGAAAGTTAACTGTGGTGAAATCAAAAAGTTTTATTTTGCTGTTCCCATTCTCAGGATTGGAATCCTAAAACCAAGCCTCATTTTTCAGAGAACTGTCTCTGCTGTGAAGAGTTCTCTGAAACAGTAAGCTATTAACACAGAAATTGCTTTTATCATCATAGTGAGTATTATGCTTATGCAGGGCTATTGCTCTCTTTCAGCGTCTGCAAACTGTCCACATTTATGTTGATGGCCACCCAAGTTCAATAAATATTCTTACAATTTCTGCAATCCGTTATTAGTTTTACAGTACTCTGGGAACATTAGGTCATATCCCATCTCGCTTTTCCTTTGGGATAGCGCAACTTATATAAATATTGTTCTCACAACGATCTGTATTGGGTAGCAGGAAATGGGGCTTTTCTTCAATGTCCCTTATGAGCCTAAATGGGTGCATAATGTAACTACTGTTTACGTTGTAGCCCCTTAGTAATTCAAAAAGGATTGATGGGTCTTTCATTTAAAATAGACATTTGCATGCAGAATCTGAAGTTGCCACATAGCTGGACGGTCTTTTTCTTTCTCTTGGTTTAAAGGAGTAAATCTATTCAACAGCTGCCTTATCCATGGCTGCTTTGCCTCCTACTCTTTTGAAAATTTAGCTTAGAATTTTCCTCTCTCTTAAGAATTGGATTTGAACAGCCTTAAATCTCAGAAAAATAAACCATCAAACTTATAAGGCTGCATCTGCCCATGCCTATAAAGTCACTGTACAACGCAGGATAGTCATCCACATTGAAACTTGTTCTTAATCATGCTGACACTGGGAATATTCCTCTTTTTAAAAAAAGTCCAGGGTATGAGACGTGCACCAGACATTATCCCAAATATTTTAGAAGCAAAGGCTGAGGATTGTTGACACAGCTGGTAAGAGCTGGACCTTGCTTTCCTTCCTTGCTCATCCCACCAGCTGGCCCCTGCCTCCAGTGATCCCCAGGTCCTTTTCCCTCTTAAAACATTGGGGACCTGTGGGATGAGAGGTGTTTCATGGAAGTGTGAGTTTACTGCATTTATTATAGCAACCTGCAGGTCTGTAGACAATTGGCTGTTTCCAGACTTCCACTATAGTTGCTTCCTGAGCTGTCTTATAAGCCTGAATGCAGGGATCAGTGCTTTTTAAGATTTAAGAATGAAATGGCGTATTCTTTAGGCAGTGGGACTCTGTTGCAGATGTTTCCCTGTTGTACCATTTGCCAGCAACCATGTTGGGAACTCAAGACAGGTGACTCAAACTCGTGAAAATGCGCGCTTTTTTGTGACTCTGCGACTCATGAGTTGGGCGCATGGAAGACTCCAAGAAAAACTTGAGTCACGGCCCCCCTGTCTTGGCACTTGTCTCCATGCATGCTGACTTGAGTCTGCCTGTGTCTGGGGGTGCTTGCTTACTATTTTTGCTGGGTGAAAAACATCGTGGGGCCAGCATTCCAATGGCGAGCAGCAGGGAGTTCCAACTGGGAGGCAGGGAAGGGGTAATGAATTGGGCAGGAGGGAGCTCTTTTTCCTCATCTCTGATAGGAAGGTAAGAACCAATGATCATTGGACAAACTATGGGCATTCTGATATTTTCATTGGCTGAGGGAGAGCAAGGGAGGAACCCAAGGGGTTTCTTGCCTTACAATTAGCTGCGGAAGCCCAGGGAAGCAGGAGAAAACTCTTTTGCTCGATTCTGCTTTCCAACCTTATGGCTTCTTGGCTCCTGTTGTTATTTGGGAGAGCAACCCTCATTGGGACTACTTCTGAGTAGGACTGCAAAGCATTGGTCGTCCTGGTAAGCCTCCCAGCTGCTATTTGTGACCCTCCTCCCTCTCGCCACTTCTGTCCCGGCTGTTACTCAGTCCCTCCCACCCCTTCTGCCCTGTTGCAAATGGGTGGGAACACCAGGGGAGTGAGTAAAGGGGACTCCGACACACACACACTCCCTGGAAGCAGCTGAGCTTCTTCCGTGGCAAGCTTTTTAAAGGGGTGACTTGAATCAAATCCCTTAGAGTCACTAAAGGGTTACTCAGACACTTGGAAAGTACCCCTGTGAAGACTTTTTCGAGTCAAGTCCTGGGGAACAGTGTGACTCGACTCCAGCTCCACTGGGTTTTCCCAACACTGACCAGCAAGTCATTTCTTATTAACATTACTTCGTAAGGAACTGGCATAAATGTAATTCTGGCTCCATCCAAATTAAGACTGCAGGTTGAGAGCTAGCTGGAGAACACGTGCTCCTTCCTAACAACACTCTCTTTGGCATAAATGTCTCCTGTAGCTGCAGGTACTAGCACCAGTCTTAACCATAGTTAAGGCCACAAATCCAGGATCTGACATCCGTTTCATTTTCAGATCTTGATTTAAGGAAAACCGTACTTAGGTGGGTGACCCAATCCTATCCCTCTCCAATCCATAGCATGTAGCACTACCAACAGAGGTCAAGCTGCATGTTATGGTGGAAAGACAAGTGAGCTGCCTGGGAGAGGTAGACTATTTTGCCCTCACCAATCTGTAGGCTACCTGGTTGTCCGTGGGTCTCCTTGGACCTATACCAGCACTTTAGTTGGCCTGACTCGAAGAAGTGTTGGAGGCAGGTTCAGGGAAGGAGAAAAGGATAGGATCCGGTACATACTGCTATCACTGAGATCCTTCTTCCACCTGCAAACTATCCCGGTTCTTCTGCTGAACTGCCCATGATCTGGTCCAGCAGATTTCATGATCAGCTGCCATTGCCCTATGATAGGATTGGGCCATAAGTTTTAATTAATATAAGTTTAGTTAGTAATATTGTTGCCCAGCTTGCGCACTCCTCGTAAGCCACCTATTTACTTGTAGGTAATGTTCTTGTTCATGATCAGGCTTCAAACTATCATCATAGTTGGCAACTAAAATGGGTTGGCCATGTTTCTAGTTTTAGAAATCACCTAGGCAAGGAACTTCAAACTTGGCATCTTCTGGATCATGAAAACAATTCTACGTGACATGTTTACTTCAGCAGCACGTATAGTAAAACAGAAGTTAGCATAGCCTCTGTGAATGGCTGAGAACAAAAATCATGAAGCATTGTGTATTTTTAAGGGAACTGGCTAAAGCTCATTGGTAGATATGCATTGCTTTGTGTGCAGAATTGTCCCCTGGCATGTTCAATTAGAGTATTGGTTAGACCTGGAAAAGAGCTCTTCCTAGGATCTTGGACTGGAAAGATGCTGCAAGTCAGAGGAGCTTTTACTAAGCTAGATGGACCAGTTGAATGTAGACACAGATGTTCTCCAGATTATGCCATCTCTACTCACGGAGCATGTAGAAAAATATTATTAGAAGACTACTAAGCTTCCAATGTTGTGTTTTTTAAAGTACATTTCACAAGTCTCTTTGTAATTTGTGCTTGCTCTGGAATCTGTGATTATGGAAATGGTGGAAAGAATATAAATCACAGTAAGAAGGATGTGTTCCCCTTCCTACATCTGAAGCATGGATCATGGTAGGGAAATCACAAAAATCTGCTATAACAGCCATTGAATGGCCACTTTTCATTTTCCTGATCCAGCAGATACCCACATGATGGGATGGTATTAGGATTCTAATTTAAATGCTAAGATTTTTTTTTCCCCAGTTACTGAAGTTGGATCAGTTTTAGTATCCAACATCCAACATCAAATACTTCTAGAGTAAATTTTCTTAGGGCACAGTCCTAAGCAGGTCTACTCAGAAATGTCCTATTGTGTTCCATTGGACCTACTCCCAGGAAGGTGAGGTTAGGATCGCAGCCATACTTTGTTTAGAAACAGGGATTATTTAGTAAAATAATTGCATGAATAAGGTTTAATACATGTTTACCTAAGAAATATTGACAGACAATATCAATAAAACCAAGGGAAGAAAAAGTCAATTAGAATAACATACAACAATTATTTTTTACTGGTCATGTTCCTGACCTTTTCAGTGTAAAAATTTGTCCATAACTCTACCAAAGGTATTTCTGTGCATGCCATTTGAAAATTAATTTTGTATGCTATTCTAATTAATAGAGTAATTTTTCTTGGATTTATTAATGTTATTTATTAGCTAATATTCCCTATGTAAACATTTATTAGAGTTTATTAGGGCTTTTATCATGCTGTGGTAATCCTTGTTCCTAATCAAGGTAAGAAAATTTATATTATTCACATTTAATCCATAAGTATCTACATGAGTTTTAATGTGTAATAACTATATTAACTAATATAGGTCAATTAATCCTAGGGAAAAAAATCTGTATAGACAAGCCCCCAGGAACACTGTAATATTTAAGTGCAGCTTATTAAAATTCACTTCATGGAAGTAGCTAGTGTGGCAGAATTTCCCTAGATGTTGTTCTAAGAAAGCAGACTAATTTTAGATTAATAAAATCTTCTTAATCTTCCTCATTTCTACTGGTTACATAGGATTGTTTTTGCTGTTTTAAAAAGAGAAAATTAACTGGCTATGCCAATCAAATATATAATGATGACAACTTTAATATTTGAGTTCTGGTGTGTGTATGTTTTTAACAGTTAGGTAATTATTTTATTCTCATTAAAATGGTTGAAATAACAGCGATGTCTTTAACTTCCCACCAATTTCAGAAGTGGGAATGTTGCTAACCTTGTCAAATTCATTGAGTAGAACTTGACACATTCATAGCTCCAACCAACAAATCTGCCTAGAATTCCCTATAGATTATGGATATAATGTGAATAATTTTAAGTGTGTCCCTGTAGACTTTCACTGTGCATGTGAATAATCAAGCATGAGGGTCCTCCTTGCTAATCTTAATTAACTTTTTTTTTCAAACCATCAAGGTTCCCCAACCAGAGATGTGGGGCCTTCATTAGGCCTAAAGAAATCCAGCTCATTAGAAAGTTTGCAGACAGCAGTCGCTGAGGTGACTTTGAATGGCGACATTCCTTTCCATCGTCCACGACCGCGGATAATTCGAGGGCGAGGGTGCAATGAAAGCTTCAGAGCAGCAATTGACAAGTCGTATGATAAACCTGTTGCAGATGAGGATGATGAGGGCATGGAGACCTGTAAGTAAACCCTTCTTGTAAACTGCTTTCTTTGATGTCCCTTTTGTCAATACAATGTCTCCCTATGGTTGTTCATTTTCTTTCTTTCTTTCTTTCTTTCTTTCTTTCTTTCTTTCTTTCTTTCTTTCTTTCTTTCTTTCTTTCTTTCTTTCTTTCTTTCTTTCTTTCTTTCTTTCTTTCTTTCTTTCTTTCTTTCTTTCTTTCTTTCTTTCTTTCTTTCTTTCTTTCTTTCTTTCTTTCTTTCTTTCTTTCTTTCTTTCTTTCTTTCTTTCTTTCTTTCTTTCTTTCTTTCTTTCTTTCTTTCTTTCTTTCTTTAACTAGCCAGCCAACCAACCAATGTTTTTGTTAGCACTCTCCCAGAGCTCTCCTCTGCCTTCACTTTATCTTCTCCATGTTAGATTTTCAGTTTGCAAAGTCACCATTGCCCCAAAGTCCATCACACACCAGAGTCTTTCAGGGGATGATCATGTCTGGGGATACCAGTGATATCATTAATGCAATTAGATATTCCTTTAATACCAATGGTGTGGCATGGTTTCTGCCTAGAGAGTACTGTAAGCTAAGCTCCCCTCTTATTCTGCCCACTTTCTGTCTCTCCCACTCTTCTCTCCATGTCGTATCTCATATTGTCCTCTCTATTTCTCAAGATACCCCGTTTCTTTCTTAAGACCCATTTCCTTAACAAAGCTTTTTTTTGGCATCTTGTGCCCGTCACTTAACTATGGGGATATGTTCTGCGAAATGTTTCATTAGGCTATTCATCATTGTGTGACCTTCATTGACCGCAGCGTCTGGGTCGTGCCCCAGAATGACTTACAGCAGTCAAGTAGCATCCCAGAATGCCTTGCGACAGTTGGGTAGCACCTCAGAATGCCTAGTGGTGCCCCTGCTGGCACCAGCCCAAGACCCACCAAAAATTGAGAGCTGTGGTGCACTGTGACCCACTGGTCACTGTTACACAAGAGCCACAAAGTTTTTCAGCTCCATTATAATCTTATGGGACCAGCATTGTATATGTGGTCTGTGGTTATGTGGTACTTACCTGTATTTGCTTTTATGTTGGTGCCTGATTTTACTTTTCTCTGTCCCAATTATGGAATAGTTGTTACTGCTTCCATACCAGTGGGATCCAGATAAAGGCTTGTAGCTATATGGTTCCTTCAATAGTGTAGTAACCTTATTATGTAAATACTTTTTCTCCCAGAGGGCTAGACATTTCTGTAGTATGCTAAACATGCTGGAAAGGTAAACTATGTGGCAGTAGTACTTTGCATGGACTCCAGCAGGCATAGGAACACAGTAGCATTGAACAAGCATTCCTTTAGCATATGTGTAAATAATGTCTTCATTTCTTGTATTTT
This sequence comes from Tiliqua scincoides, assembly GCF_035046505.1. NCBI lineage: Eukaryota > Metazoa > Chordata > Lepidosauria > Squamata > Scincidae > Tiliqua > Tiliqua scincoides. The sequence goes on from NC_089825.1 coordinate 15,124,148, forward strand.
TAGTACCAGTAATTTACATCACATGCCAATTTGCAATTACTACTTTGCCAACTCTAAAAATCTAGGATGTCGGAAGTATGGTAACTGCAAAGTCTAAGGGGCTGATCCTATCCAACTTTCCAGCAGAGATACAACTGCAATGCAGCTTTGAGATAAGGGAACAAGTATCCCACACCACAAACTGCCCACCACCACCGGATGCTGTGCATGTCCCATTGGCACTGTTGCACCAGTGCTGGAAAATTGGACAGGACTGGGCCCTAACTCATGTTGTTCCTTGCCAAATGGCTTAGTTTCTTGGATTGTCCATACAGTGTTTGCAAAGTCACTATGAGTTGCTTGGACCAACCTTCAGTGCAGGTTAACATAAGAACATAAGAACAGCCCCACTGGATCAGGCCATAGGCCCATCTAGTCCAGCTTCCTATATCTCACAGCGGCCCACCAAATGCCCCAGGGAGCACACCAGATAACAAGAGACCTCATCCTGGTGCCCTCCCTTGCATCTGGCATTCTGACATAACCCATTTCTAAAATCAGGAGGTTCCGCATACACATCATGGCTTGTACCCCGTAATGGATTTTTCCTCCAGAAACTTGTCCAATCCCCTTTTAAAGGCGTCTAGGGTAGACGCCAGCACCACATCCTGTGGCAAGGAGTTCCACAGACCGACCACACGCTGAGTAAAGAAATATTTTCTTTTGTCTGTCCTAACCTGCCCAACACTCAATTTTAGTGGATGTCCCCTGGTTCTGGTATTATGTGAGAGTGTAAAGAGCATCTCCCTATCCACTCTGTCCATCCCCTGCATAATTTTGTATGTCTCAATCATGTCCCCCCTCAGGCGTCTCTTTTCTAGGCTGAAGAGGCCCAAATGCCGTAGCCTTTCTTCATAAGGAAGGTGCCCCAGCCCCGTAATCATCTTAGTCGCTCTCTTTTGCACCTTTTCCATTTCCAGGTTATTTTTCTAAGTTCTATTTTAGAGGGGTTTGTGTTCTTCTAATAGCTCACCAGTTTCAGTTGTCTGGAGCCAGTTATTTTGTAGAGAAAGGAAATAAGTTCAGTGGGAAAGGATGGGGAAATTACTTCTATTCTGAAGTTTAACAAAAAGGGGGGGGGAAGGTTGAAGCTGGAATGAAAAATTTCAGCATTGAAAGTTCATCCATAAAGTGAGGAAAAATTACCACTGCTCTTTAATTAGAATATGTGAGGCTGGCAGATCTAATAAAGCATAAAGTTAATGATAAGCTATTACCCACCCTAATGGGCATTCATTTACATTTTCAGTTCTTTAACCCTAAGAAGTGACCCAAAGTGTTAAAGAACGTCATTGACATAAAACAAAAGAATGTTCAGACTTAACCTTCTCATTATTGAATAGTGCAGCAATGGGCTAGTAAAATGACAGTCCACACTGAATGTAGAGTAAACAGCCAATTAGCTCAAATGGGGCAGAATTATAGGGGCATTGCTACGTTTTTAAGTTTAAGGCGTAGTATTTTCAGCTTTCACGCAGCAGAATAATTATTTTCATTGTACATTTTAATATATTAAAAGTTTATGATTGAAAATGTTGCTGGGAAAACTGAGTTTATTCATTTGCTGTCTACAATCACTAAGAATATGAACATTCAACCTTTTGGTGCAGAAGTTTACATTTCAAGCAACTCTTGTTATAATGAATGAATTTGCTCTTGCAACTTTACTGTTCAGTGTCTTAAAAAAATCTATTAACAGTATCCCATAAGTGAGGACATTTAAAAGATTACTTTTTTCAACAATAACAGCAGAATTAACTTTGCAAAGTTCTATACCTGTTTTCTTTCCACACTTGGAGAATTTTTCTCATTCCTATTGATTCCATGTCCCTTCCAGCTACAGTCCCATGCAACATTTTGCCTCCCCTCTTTCAGAAGTGGCATTTTGGAGGGAGCAAGGGCTACAGCAAGTTGTGGCAGGAAAGCTTTGGATTGCATGTGGAGAATTTCACAGGAGTCTTTGGATCTATGTATGAAGCAATCCTCTCCTTTCAGTCCAAAGCTGTTCAACTGATTGATTCTTACTGCTTCCATAGCTGCATCATCTAAGTTGGGTGTCAAACTCATTTCATACTGAAGGCCGAATAGCATTCATGATGCCTGCTGAGGGCCGAAAGTGATGTCATTAGGCAGGAAGTGATGTCATTAAATAGGTCATAACCAAAAATAAGTACTTTTCTCACTGAGGAACTCATTAGCTGTCATTAGTCAAATGACGAAAGAGAAAACACACAAATCTTGATCATATTTCAAGACACGGGAGAACCCAATTTTCATGTGGGCTGCCTTTTCAGCAGTGCCACCTCAGCTGAGAGCCCAAAGACCAGATGAAAAGCTTCTGCAGGCTATATATGGCCCCTGGGGCCTTATGTTTGACACCCCTGATCTAAATATACAGTCAGCCTCCTCCAAGACATGTTGGAAGCAATAAACAATAAACTACCTGGTTTATCCCATAGAGCAGGGGCGTCCAAAGTTTTTGGCAGGAAGGCTACATCATCTCTCTGACACTGTGTCGGGGGCCGGGATGGAGGAAAGAATTAATTAACATTTAAAATTTGAATAAATTTACATAAGTTTACATAAATGACTATATTAAAGATGAATTTATATGAATGAATGAAGGTCTTGCAATAGCTCAAGGCCTATAAAAGGCCTTGCACAAAGCAAGGCTGGCCTTTCCTTTGCTGCTGCTACTGCATCACAGACATGAAACAACAAACAGTGGAGGAAGCTCTCATCCCACAGCTCAAACAGGTCAAGAGGTCAAACAGTCACTCTCACACTAAGAGCAGTTGTGTTGGGCCAGTGTGGGTTCCAACAAATCTCTGGAGGGCCAGAGGCTCATTGGAGACTGGGGGCTCCCTGAGGGTCGCATTGAGAGGCCTCATTGAGGGCCACAAGTGGCCCCAGAGCCAGGGTTTGGGCACCCCTGCCATAGAGTGTGACTGTAGCTCAGTGATAATGCTTCTCATGCAGAAGGTCTGAGGTTCAATCCTAACTACAGGTGGAGCCTATTTATTCACATTAGTTCTGTTCCGTGACTTGTCGTGATTAACAAAAAACACATTGTGCTAACTTCCGTAGAGTTACGCAAATACACTGCAGCCTGACACTTGGGGCTGGAAGGAAACTAAGGCAGCTGTTATCAGTCCCCTCCCCTCTACTTCATATTCTGTCCTCTCCATTGCCAGCTGCCTGGCTTCTTTCACATGGGATGCTGATCTTTTAAGAGTCCAGCCCTATGCGTTTCTACTCAGAAGTAAGCCCCATTCCAGTCAATGGGGCTTACTCCCAGGAAAGTGTGGATAGGATTGTAGGCTATATCTCATGCTTTGCTTGGTGGGAAGGCTTGCTTGCTTGCATGTGATTGCCTGCAACATGGGGGGGGGGGTTGCTTGTGTCGGTGATTGCCTGCACCATCTCAATGGGGGTGGAATTTGGCAAACACTGGGTTTTTTAAAGCAATTCCTTCTATTGCTACCACACCTGCCCCTGTGAGAGTGAGTGAGTGAGTGAGAGCACCACCTTGTTGCAGGTGGTATAGCTACAGAGATTTTTGGCCCCCCCCTTCCCCTCTTCAGCCTCTTTGCTGGCTCAGGGGCTCAAGGAGTGTTACTGTTCCTTTGCAAGGGGAATCTCTTCCAGGGCTCCAGGGGTATTTCCCTGCCTGGGCAAGGCAGAGCCTTTTTGCAGTGTTTTGGGCTGCCTGAAAATGGAGACAACAGCGCAGGACAAAGGAGGCAAAGGTGTGTGTGACTTTCGGTTCCCCCACTCCATTTTCTTTGAGACAAATCCTCAGATTAAAAAATCTGTGGATAAATAGGCTGCACCTGTATCTCCAAATTGGGCTGAAACTGTGGAGAACTACTCTTGGTCAGTGTAAGCAAGCAGCTTCATATATGAGGTCTCTGCTGTTCTTTTTACATTTTTATCCCAGGAGTACACAATATTCCTCCAATTTATCTTCACTACAAATCTGCAAGGCTGAGTTAAAAGCAACTGTCTCAATAACACGCAGTGACTTTTTTGATTTAGTGGGAATTTGAACCCAGGTCTCCTCAGTCCTAGTCTGACATTCTAACACCCATGCCACATTGGCTATCATCAGTTGGATATGAATACTGATCTCCTGGTCCAGATAGCAAATGGGAACCTTGTAGCATGCCTGCCAACTATCAGCAAGGGAGAAGTTAAAAGGTTTCAAAAGATCAGTTTGGGGTGTGTTTCCTTAGTTCTACCTCACTGTTTTATCATTGTTCATAATTCATTGTTTCCTTGCATTATAAAATCAATGCAATGCGTAGATGGAAAAATTGCTGTTTATTTGAAGGAAGAGTATCTCTTCTTACCAGCCAGTGACCCTTTCTCTATCTGCAGAAGAGTCGCATTAAATTGTTTGTAAAGAAATCTTAAGCATGCAATTGGGTGTTGCAAAGAGTTCTAAAAATATAATGATATGCCATGTGATCAAGGACTATGAACTTTAAAGTGTTTGTGTGTGTGTGTGTGTGTGTGTAATTACACACACAATCACACACACTTTTCTCTTCAGAACAACAGGCTATTCAATCTCTGTATAATACAAGCGACAGGTGGGAAGGCCTTAAATTTGGAGGAGGGTACCTGTAGATTCGGACGGCTACAGTTACAGCTGTATGCTTGGGGTATTTGGATCATATTAATCCCAATGCTTGTTTTCAAACTCTCAGAATGGTTGATAAGAAACAGAGTTCCTTTCTCTGGTGTGTTGTCTGAGAGCAAGGCATTTGAATCTGAATAAATTGGCAGAGCTTTCTAATCTCGGTCGAGTCTTAATTGCTAGAGCCTCTGCTTGCAAATAACACCAGAAAGACAAGAAGCTCAGTTATGGAACAGCTTCACATTCAATCATTACAGTTTCTCATGTGCATCTTGTCTGTTTTGCAGAGTAATTAGGAGAGTAGCTTGACAATATGTTTGTCTTGTCGTTTTCAGTGTTGTATATTTCTGCTTTTGACTGCCATTCAAAGGACAATCTTAACTCATTGTTTCATCGGCAGTGGCCAAAATGGAGAAAAGGTTCCCTCCTTGACCTTTCCAGCAGGCTCATTTCATCTCTTTAATTTAGTGTAACTGTTTCTAGCAGAGTCCAGAATCAGGAAGATCTGGAGAAACCGGTACTGCTGCAGTAAATAAGATGTGGGTTATGATGCAATCATGAGCCCAGTCCTCAGAATGGTGTGTAGGGAGGTCCTCACATGCAACAGTGATTTATTTCTTCTCTCTCCCATCCTATCATGCACCGTTTTCAAAAGTGAGTTGAATAGGGTTAAAAGGCAGCTTACAAGTGACCACGAAAGGGTTGCTATTCAGAAACGAATGTTAAAAACTGCTACACACACGCACACCTCTTTGTACATGCATAAATGTGTCTCATCCTATCCCCCAGATGATGGAATATGAAACTAATAAACAAGCAGGTAGCTACCTAAATCAGAATTCTGTTGTTTCGTGGAAATGGTAGAATTGAAGTTATATGAGTCTTCGGAGTATAAGAAACAAATTGCAAAGCACAGGGGAAACACAACAAGCACACAAATTCCATTGTTGGGGAATAAGACTTTGGAATCAAAACTAAACAACTGCACATTCAACACAATTCTATGCTTCCGGTTCAAATATTGGCTCAGTCCCAAATTTAGATTAGGAGGTTGGCAGTGATGCAAAATATGTTTTGTTCTCTCATCTTCCTTCTTTTTTTGTTCTCTCATCTTCCTTCTTTCAGTGGATATCCATATCCCACTGAGGTTCAGGGATCACATTCTTTCAATCTTTTGCTAAAAGTATTTTAGACATTTTGAAAATCAGCCTCTAAATAGGGGCAATACTGCAGACACTTAACTGAAATCTAAAATTCTTCAAGGTTCCAGTGTGCACACAGGTTGCCCCTTTCCCCCATTGCTGGGGAGTGCTCTGTGTGAACAAAGCATTCTTCAAGGATGGCTATTGCATTCTGCATCTCTCCTCTTCCAAGCTGAGCTGGTGTTGGCACTTAAAATGTGGAACTGTGTTATGGATATACATAAAACTGTCAGTGTGATATTTCAATATCCAAATAAGATATTGTGTAGAACATAATAATCTTTATTTGTCTAACAACTGCATAGAAAAAAAAAACCTTTTCAATCTTCATTTCTTTGAGCTGCTACTAAAATGCTCTTACTCTTGCAGTGGAAGAAGACACTGAGGAGAGCTCACGATCAGGTAGAGAATCTGTGTCTACATCTAGTGACCAGCCATCCCATTCACTGGAAAGACACATGAATGGCAGTCAAGATAAAGGGGACCGGAAAAAAATTGGAAAGGACAAGAAGAAAGATCGAGATAAAGAGAAAGATAAAATTAAAGCCAAGAAAGGAATGCTCAAAGGCCTGGGGGACATGTTCAGGTAGGAATTATGGAAACACCAGCATAAAAGTGTATGCAGCTCATAGCTTCTGTTGTACTGATGTTCAAATGTCGTGCTCAGGAGTTGGAAACCACTATTCTCATTGCAAACATGTATTTCAAAGTACTAGCACGTGAAGCATATTTTACGTTCCCCCTTTGTGCTCCCTCATTCAGTTACCATCTGTAACACAACAGCTATCATTCTATCAGTGTAGGTTTTATTATTTTTAGAGAGACACAGGTATATGTCATGTTTTAGTAACATTCCAAGACTCTTAGCCACTTATAAGGTGGAATGAAGCACATGGCATCCTTGATGCATGTGGGCCAGGGTCAATGTTTTTGCAAAACAAAGGAATATTCAAGTGGTACTTGATATTTCTGATGTGTATAGTGATTCATTAATTGAAATGCTACTAAGACCCAGTTTGCGTAAACATAAACTGTTTGAATTACAATCCTGTAGAGCAGCGGTTCCCAAACTGATGGGTCATGACCCACCAAGGGAACCGAAAGCAGCCTCAGAGGACATCGGAGGAGACAGCAAGCCCTGCTCTGATAGCAGGGATGGCACCACAGTGACTGCAGCACCACTGCTACCAAGAGGCTTGCTTCTTACCTTGTGGGCAGCGCTTGCTGTCTCCTCCGATATCCTCTGAGGCTCCTGTAAACAGTCCTTATCTCTGATCAGCAGTTACTTTCAGTTTTTGTGTTTTCCCTGCCTTCCTCCTTGTCCATGCAAACACCTGGTTCCCAACTCCTCTGTAGGGGTTTGGGAACCACTGGTGTAGAAGCAACTTTATGTAGTGTGTTGAAGCTCTCTTGCATCCTGGGTAGTGCTTATCCTGCCAACATTAATCCTCAGGACTTGAAGTTTACCACATTGAGAGGGTGAAATTGCCCAAAATACTTGGGGAGCTCTAGCGTAATACCAAAAGCTGTTTCACAAAATCCAATTTGCCATGGCAGGATTTTGTTTCAATCAGTTTTTGTGCTGCAGGTTGCATGTGTGAATTGGGTGTTAGCAATGTAGATTTACTCATTTTCCTGAATCATTAGTTATGATGTAGGTAGTTACTGAAGGAGTCAAGGGGTGCTGATGAAATCACTTGATTCATTTAGGATTTGTTACATTTTTTAAATTTTTTTACATTTCCTTCAAACCAATGACCTTGCTCTCCAAAACCATAAGCTAGTTATGCCTCGAGTGGCAAGGCCATTTTAGAAGCACACTGCAGTTAAGAACATAAGAACAGCCCCACTGGATCAGGCCATAGGCCCATCTAGTCTAGCTTCCTGTATCTCACAGCGGCCCACCAAATGCCCCAGGGAGAACACCAGGGAGAACAAGAGACCTGCATCCTGGTGCCCTCCCTTGCATTGGCATTCTGACATAACCCATTTCTAAAATCAGGAGGTTGTGCTTGTACCCCATAATGTCAGGTACAATCAGGCTTGTACCCCATAATGGATTTTTCCTCCAGAAACTTGTCCAATCCCCTTTTAAAGGCATCCAGGCTAGATGCCATCACCACATCCTGTGGCAAGGAGTTCCACAGACCAACCACACGCTGAGTAAAGTTAAAGGTAATCTTGGGTAAATTATTGTTAGAGGTGTTTATTTCCAGTGGGTAATATAAGATTACAGCCTATGGCCGCAATCCTGCCCTTCACATTTGTGCTTCCTCAGGAGGAAGCGCTCAAAGAAGAGCCGGTCTGTGGAGCCTGATGCAAGCCTGTATGCTGGCTTCCTCTGTGCGGGTTGCGTCGGCCTGGCTGGGCCAATGCATGAAGCAAAGGGAGGCGGGCAGTGGGCAGCCTTGGGGGCGGGCAGGCAGGCAGGGAGCGGGAGACGGGGCTGGGATCTGGCGAATCCCAACACCCGTTCCTGGGGAGAACGGAGCAACTTCAAGCCACTCCGCTCTCCTTGGACTTGAAGTGGTGCAAGTCCGAAGAGACCCATAGGGGACAGGGCGCCTGTCCCAGGGGTAAGGGGAAAAGTTTCCCCTTGTCTCTGGCTGAGCCGCTCTTGGCCCCTATCCTGCTTTGGATGCAGCGCAAGCCTCCTGGCTTGCCTGTTCCAGCGCAGGGTAGGATTGCGCCCTAAGTCTTACTGAACACAATGGGATTACTTCTGAGTAAAACAGTTAACACTATTTTCAAACACCTCTGGTTTTTTACTTTCAACCTTACCTACTGCACAGTGTGGTTGTAAGGAAAAAAGAAATGGAGATACTGTATCATGCAGTGTTCTGCCCTGAACAATTCAGACCATAAGCACAGTACAATTGTGACTAACCTAACATAAATCCCAGTGGGCTCTTTCCTGGGAGCCTATTGCTTATTGCACACTATTGAGTCTTTACAACATCCATTGAAGAGTCCCACACAAAACCTGACTGTAGCTTTGTGAAATAAGAATAAATCTGACCTTGAATATCAGTCTTTCAGGGTTGCAATTCTTTGTTACTGGCATTAGCTCTCTTCCAAGTGCAGCAGCATTCAGCTGCTGTGGATAGTGGTTATTTAACTTATGGCCCTGTCCTATCCCCCGTGGCTGCTGACATAACTATTGTTGTGCTAGCAGAGGCTGCTTTACAGCAGTCTCAAAGCACCCGCTGCTTGGGTGCACTGCAGGCCAAATGGCAGGGAGGCCTGAGCAGCCTCCTGCATGCTGGCAGAAGGCTGCTCTGGGTAAGCTGGCTCAAGGGGTTGGAGAAAGGGTGGGGAGAGGATCGAATGGGGCAGGAGATGGGTGGAACGGAGCAATGACGGTTTGGGGGAGAGGGCAGATTGGGTCCGGGAAGGGAGTTAGGTTCAACTGTGATGGTGCATGTCAAATCCCAACCCCCTTCATGGGCTTGATCCATCTTCAACATGGACTTGTGCCAGTGATATCGTTGGGGCAGGCCCAAGTTGCCCATAGCGGCTGCTGAAACTTATCCTGGGGCAAGGAGATGTTCCCTTAACCCGAGGAGACCTCCAGCAGCTAGAAATACCCTGTGGGATACAACAGTAGCTGCACCAGTGTTGCTGCACTGCCACCTGTGGATTTAGGTGGAATTGGGTGGTTAAACAGCCTGACCTTCAATGCAGAGAGTGGAACAGTTTATTCTGGGTTATCCTTATACTTTTTCTTACATTCTGATCTACAACAATTTTTATGCTTTAGGTCAAAACGATGATGTCTATCTCCATATGGCCTTATTTTCTGGTGTATTTGGGAAGGAGGAATGATGATTCTCTTAAGTATGATGGGGCAAATGGAAAACTTGCAACTTCTGTGATGTGTCTAAATCTACCCAAACAGCTGTTCGTTCATTCATTCATTCATTCATTCATTCATTCATTCATTCAAAAGATTTATATACAATCATGTCATATAAAATATTGAAAACTCTGTTTTTGTATCCTAGTGTTCAAGCTGTTCTTTTCCCCCTTAGCTTATGTTGTGTTTTTTTTTCCCCCTCCTTGCTATTTCACAATTACAGATGTCTGGAGAACTGAATTATTTGGCATTTGGATAGTGTTTTTTTTTTCTAAAGGCTGGTAGATATAATGTAAGCCAGTCTTTCAAGGAAAAGCCTGTTGGATTGTGTGCTCCCTCAGCTGCTCTGTCTCTTCCTCCCACTGCAATGTATGTCTACATCAATATTCGCCACAGTTGATGCGAACCAGGATTCACCTCTGAGCTAAAAGTTGGACCCATATTTATAGCCCTTGATTACATATCCTAAGATAGGAGTAGTCTCTGGTTTGCATTAAGCAAATTAAGGGTAGGAGGAGTGTGCACTGGGGAAGGGAATGCCCAAATTTGTACCCTGCTTCTAGTTCCTTAACTATGGTTAAAGTCCTGTTTTTCTAGCCATGAAGATGCAGTAGAATATGGTAGGTAGGTTCATAAGGACGGATGTAGAGAAGAATTTATGCAGGCTGTACAAAACTCAGTTGCAATGGAAAAGTAATTACCGATGCCTTGAACTAAATGACTGATCAAAGAAGAAGTTTAGAGATGAACACCAGTGCATACAAGCCTTGCGGGGGGGGGGGGGGAAGTACAAAAAGGGGTATTGATGTGATCCTGTATGGTTCCTTTTTGCACTGTGAATTGATTCAGTGCATGTGTACAGTGTGTAGTGCTGGTGCACATCAGTAAGTTGCAATATAAAAGAGCCTCCTAGTTAAATTAGAAAGTTAGTGGAGTGGAATGAGGTGCAGAGAGCAAACCCACAGAATAATAACTAAAATGAGTGTGTGTGTAAGAATCACAGTGAAGTGAACTTGGGGGAAAAAAAATCCAGCTTTTAAGTCAGCAGTAGCCAATGTAATCTGCAGTCCTGTTGTTATACTCTCTGTTTTCTGTGAATTGCACCTTTCAGGAGAGATGTTCTGCCATCTACCAGTACAGTCTTTTTACCTGGCTGATGCCTCTTTGGGGCTTTTCCTCCTCCACACTGCTGCTGTTATTCTGGCACTTCATTCTGTTGCAGTGAGAGAAGTCTCAGATGCCTCTCATGTCCTCTCATTTTGCATGGGAATTTGCTGGGTGAGAAGTGGTATCCGTGGTTCTGCAGAGTCCCTGGCCCTGTCTGAAGTGGTTGGCGAATTCACAAATTTTTGTCTCAGAAGCTGATCCCCATGCAGAATTAGAAGACACTGGAGTGGCCTTTGATCACAGAGGGACTATGTGGCATCCTCTTGTTGCACTGCTGAGAAAGGGGAGGCAGTGAGAAGGAAACCTGAAAAAGGAAATAATGGTAGGTTCTAGGAGAGGGGCCAGCATTAATGGCTGGTCAAAAGGCAGTGTCACTTGCCTCTCTCAACACTGGGCAAGAGAGTGCTCTAGTACAGCTGAGCCTTGCCATCTGCAAGGGTTCCGGAACCCCTGCAGATGCCAAAAACCATGGAGAATGAAATCCACAGTTCAAGGCACCCAGCTCTCCAAACGTGATCAGAGCTGTGATCTGGTCGTGTCCAGAAGGTGTTCTGAGGGCTGGGGAGGACGTGTGCAGCCTCCCTGGTCCGCAGAATGACTCCTGGGAGGCCTAAAAATGTCATTTCCAGTGTTTTGGTTCACGCTGCTGGTTCGGAACCCGCAGATGAGCAAATCCACTGTCATGAAAGAGGAGGGGGACTACCAGTGACCACCCGCTAATCCAGGGCAGTGATGTCTAGTGCCAAACACTCACTCCCTTCCCATCCCCCACTCTTCCAATTGGTTTAACTTGCAGCTTGGTGAAACCAGACCAGGGCAGATGTGCGCATTTTCAGTGTTTTTTCTAAAGGCTGGTAGATATAATGTAGGCCAGTCTTTCAAGGAAAAGCCTGCTGGATTGTGTGCTCCCTCAGCTGCTCTGCCTCCAGTGTTCCTGCCCACTTAAGGAGGGTAACAATCCAACCAGAGATGGGTTTTTTACTCATATGTACTTGGCTGCAGTGTAACCTGGAAGTGCCTTAGTAATGGCACCTACGGGTCTTCTGTTGGGTTGCTGCCCTCCTCAAGGGGGTAGCATCTCAACGGAAATGGGAACTACTGATCTAGAATGAAGAAAGTGATCACTGTGTTGTTACCCGGTACCCAGTTTTAAAAATCTGTTCTCACAGAAGTTAAAGGAAGCTTGTCAGACGTCTTTCTTTCCAAGATCAGTATCAGGGGGGATACTGATCTTGAAAACCATTTTCCGAGCTTTAGAAAATCTTTGTTGGGTAGTGTTTGGGCACTAACACTTGGGATGGGCATCAGCTGCCACTATTTGTTGTGGTTTGTGACCCATTTCTGCCCAGCTCACAGTTGTACACATTTGATCCCTGTTTCATATATACAACGTTGGTCAGGAATGGCTTAAACCAGTCATTTTCATTCTTTTAAAAAAAAAAGATCCCCTCATTCTTTAAATGAAATGTATAATGTCACAGACTTTTTTGTTTCTAAAATAAAAAATAAGCCTCTTAGGTTGGTCAAATCAGCTCTTTGTTTGGAGTGATGTGCTCTCCAGTTCTGTTTTCCCTCTCAGTACCAGTTAAACAGACATGGCTATTCCTTCCTTCCTCTTCCTCCTTCCTTCCTTTTTAGTACCTTGTACTGGATAACAGTGTCCCCATGTTTTGTAACCTTTACCCATAATTCCTTTCTTTTCAATTCTTGGTGTTAAGCCAACTTAATTCCACTGGCCTCAGTGGCACTAAGTTCTCATTAATGCATATACTGTTTACCAAGTGGGGCATGCAGGTCACAGCCTGAGAAGTTGTAAAAGTGTTTTTATTCTTGAATTAATAACTTTTTAGATGAGTAATTTTGAAACAGCTTATAGCTAACTTTTTTTGTAGTTAGAGAATACATTGAGGAGTTTGTATAGCTCCGTGTATCCTTACATACTACTGTAAGGATACATAGTAATTGGTAATTACCTTCAAAGTGCACAGCATAGCCTGTATGTATTTGAAAACAAGATACCAATATACAGCTTTAAAAAATAAAATGATAAGGGGTACTATGCTTGCAAAAATCTCAGAATTTAAGCAGAATATTCAAATCCAGCATCTGCTGATTTCAGTATCCATGGATGTCGGAGATGCAGGGGTCCCCTTTTCAAAATGTTTTAAAAAGTAATGATTAATAAGAAAATAGCCTTCCTTACCTTTGTACAGCAGAATTGTGCCATTAGCAGGGCTGCAGGACAGTCTTCTGTGCTCCTGTAAGCCACTTCTGGGTTGTGCAGTGCACTGTGGCATGAGCTAGGACCAAGGGAGGGGGTCTTGTAAATCACATGTGGTCATAAGCTTTGTGGTCGTAAGTGACTTACAGGAGCCCTGCAAACAATGTGATTTTGTGGTTCAAAGCTAGGGAAGGCCCTTGGGGGGAGGAACCAAACCCCTACAGATACTGTATTCCATACCATTGCTTTTAACATCAGCAACAATTATTTATATTATAATAAGATTCCAAGTATTCACATGGCATGTTACAGAGAGTGACAGGAGGGGTACCTGCTTATTAGATACTTCCAACCTAGAAACAAACAGGGGGAGATACCTGGGAAGTGGAAGGTAAATAGAGGCAGGAGTATTGTCAGTTATATGTACAGTACTTGGACTTGGTTACAAGTATGGAGTCAAAGGAGTTGTGCTGAAGCCTTCATAGAAAAAAGTGGATTTTAAGGAGAGATTTGAAGGAATTCAGAGATGGTGGCATCATGGAAGCTTTATGAGGGGCAGTTACAAGCACAAGGGGCAGTAAGGGAGAAGGGGCAGAATTGTCTGAAGGACCAAGAGACCAGGTGTCTAAGGGTTAAGTTTAAATATGTTTCATAAGTGTGTTGCAGAGTGCAGTGTCCTTATACTTAAAGGTTTATGTCATGTAAAATACTGACTGTGCAGTGCCTTGCCTTCATCTCCAGATTTGTAGAATTACAGAGTACAGGTGGGCAAGCCATCCTATTGGAAAACCAATGCAAATGAAATATTCCCATATTACCATTAAAATTGAATCCTACAATTACATTTGGAATGATTACTGGGGAGCCTTGCAGTGTTCCTTCATCCAGTCCTGCAGGAGGAAATGGATAATTTAGTTTAAAAGCCTGTTTAGCCGAAATCAGATCTACTGTTGTCTCTTCTTACACAGCCACTTGCAAAGTGCACAGAACACGTCCAGATTCATAAACATATTATTTGGCGCTCTGAATTGCACACTGCGACCGCATTAGCCACCTGAGACCTCTGACTGGGCATTTGGGAAAACAACAGGCGCAGACTACACTTGCCTGTTGGGGAGCATAAAGGTTTTCCTCCATGATTCTCATTTACTGTGCCTTATTATAGAGTGATTCAAAAGCTACTAAAATGTGTGTGTGAGTGCGCATATGTTTTTTAAAATAAAATATGGATGAAAATCAGTTTAAGGTTCATAATTTTCCACTGTTTTAGACACTAATCAACCTGTAATTCCAGCAGTTTCATTAACGTTATAATTTTTTCTTGATTGCGAATTTGATTTATGTCCCTTAATTGGAACTATTTCTCAACATTTAAACAAAGGGAAGTAACTAGACGATCAGTGACTTAATTGTCCTTTCACCTCATGCTGCTGTAGAGTATGTATTTGTGTTTTTTGTGGATAGAGTTTTACGTAGCTGTTTTTTTATAGTGAGATAGGACAGTGTTTCTCAATGTTTGTCCTCTGCTGTACCACTTCACACGATCCACTTGTTCAAATTACCACCAGAAGTAACTGGTGACGACATCATTGCCAGTTACTTCTGGATTGGGAGGCCAGATGTGACATGACAAATACCAGTAAGAGGGTGGACGGGAGGGCTTTTTCAAGCATGGAAAAGCATGCTTTGGAGCTCTGTCCACTGAACCAAGCCTCCTACCGCTGCTTGATGTATCGCGTTCCTGGTCTCACTGCCAGGCGGCAGGTGTCCAGGGATTCCACGAGTACCACCAGACACCACCTGGTGGTACCAGTATCACTGGTTGAGAAACACTGAGATGAGAGAGACTCCACAGCAATCTCCAATGTGTGACTGACATCTGCTAAATGCTCAGAGAAAATATATTCTTCTGCAATGAAAGCAAAACAACGTTTGCAGAACATTGCTAAAACTCAACCCATGTATTTACTAAGGTACCCTCTGTTCAGCAGTTGCGCACCCAGGACAGTTTACAATAGTGTTTGATCCCATCATAATAAAAAAATAATGATCAAAAAAAATTTCAAAAGCATATTAAAAACAGCATGGAAATAAGAACATAACATTTGATGCAATACTATATGATAACGTCTTAAAGTTACTATATGATAATGTCATATAGTTAGTTACTATCTGATAACTAACTGGATAACATCCATGGAGGTAACTAACTAGTTATTCTTTAGAGCAGCATTTCTCAAACTGTGGGTTGGCACCCACTAGGTGGGTCAGAAGCCAATTTCAGGTAGGTCGCAGAGCACTTAACTCAGCAGCCATTGAAAAGACAGAGCTGAAAAACAGGGTAAAGAGTTGCTAGGTAGGGCAGGCTCCCAGAGGGAGAAAGTCATCGTGCTTTGCCCTGAATCAATGGGAAGATGTGAAGCTGGAAATTGCAGGGAACTGTGTGATCCAAGTCTGCCTTCTGCTTTGACTTCCGAGCTGGAATGTTTGAATTCTGAGCTATGCAAAATAACAGCATGAGTGTAAGGGGACATTTGGCTGATCGTGGCTTAAGTAAGAAGCCTAAATTGATGATGGGCGCAATCCAAACCTTGACTTGGGCCCAGGAGGGTCCTAAACATGCCGTAAAGCACATTTGCGCCTCCTTGGGAGGAAGCTGCGTCGGTGCGTCTAGATGTGCCGATGTGCAGAGGCTGGCAGAAGCCTTCTCAGCGGCTTCTTCGCAGGAAGGTCTGGCTCAGTTGGTAGAGCTGCCGCCTTGTGTTCCTGATGATCTGAGGCTGCCAGTTTGAAACAACCAGAAGTACCCGAGAACTGATGACATGCCGATATACTGATGAGCTGACCCTTGGTGGCAGAGAGGAGTTGCCAAGTGGAGCGTGGGAGGTGAAGGGCCAGACAGGCCAGACCAAGAAGGAATCCAGCTGGAACGAGGAGTTCTATGAAAGACTAGAACTATACAATTGTAAAAATCCCTATGGGGGTTTAGAACAGACTGCCGATGTAAACCGCCTTGGATTAAAGTCTGAGGAGAAATCTGACGACCAAAGAAAGGCGGTATATAAATACCTATATAAAATAAATAAATAAATAAATAAATGTAAGCATCCTTCTTTACTTGGACTGTGCAAACTGTGAATCTCAGAGTCAACTGAGGCATTCAGCCAGCTGAGGGATTTAGAAATCCAACATTTTAGTGAGTTCTGACTAGGTTCTGACTGGTGTGTTGAAAGAATTCTGGTGGCTTGGCATGTTAAATTTTCACCTCTCGCAATAAGGCCTCATGCATTCCAGCAGTGATTTTAAAGAACGCTCTTACAATAAGTTGATAGCAGCAAAGTTCATGCTTTTAAAAAATGAAATGCAGAAACCATTGGTGTGTAATTGTGAACGATGGATTTAAAATGAGAGATTAACATAATCTTATGTGAGTTTCCCGTTTGTCATTCTGACAGGAAGCAGTGCTGTGTTATAACCCTCTCCAGCTGGATTTTCCAGAGTAAATCTTCCACTTGTATATCCAATAGGGTATAAAGCATACGTTTTTTAATCTGAAACAGAATCATACATTTGGTTTTTTGTGCATTAAAATAAGTGTAAGATGGAACTCTTACCAAAGACAACTCCACCGCTCCTGATAACATATTCTCTCAGTATTCTTCTTTACTTGTCAGGGAGTTTTAAGTAGAGACCCTCCGACATCTACAGAACAGTATCTGACTGCAAAGCAAGTCCGAAGAGGCACAAGGCGTGACAGCTGAGCCTTCTAAGACCCTTTCTGACGTTTCGTAATGTTTCTTTTCCAGACCTGCCATCTGAATATAAAATGCAAGTGCCAGGGATGACACCTACTTTATAATCTCTGTAAAGCAAACCTTTTTGTAAGAGAATTTGTTGACAGTTCAGAGATTCGAAGTCAATTTCAATTCAGGTCTGTGTACAAGATGGGTTTTTTTTTTTCCTTTCCTATCTGCAGCTGATGTGGAAATTGAGGGCTGGTGACTATTCAGCCCATAGCAAAGTGTATGGTAAATAAATATAGTCTTGAGCATCAAGGAATCTGCTAGATGAAAGAATATGTTAATGACATTCCTTGCTGTATGTGTGTTGGAAACATTGCTTTTGAGATTTAATTTGCTATACTGATAGTGGTTGAATATCTGCAATAGTTAGCATAATCTTTCAAAGCTGCTTTTGTAGGGTTTTTTTGTTTTTCCTTTATTAGCTTTGTAAGCCTTCTGGAAATAGCCTTGTTGAAATTAATGTTTGCAGTGCCATATTTCTGATTTTAGGAGGAGACATAGATCTCTGTGTGGGTGTAGGCATTGATCACACCATAAATAAATTAAAGGTTGAGTGCTTTAGATTGACACATGCTTGAATGATGAGCTTCTGTGGGGAGGGGGAATACAGTGTTAACTTTTAATATTTCATTTCAGCCCATCTGAGCAGTAGTCTTGTGTTCAGATTGTGTTGGAACGCTAATGCTCTTGAAGAATGTCCTTTCATTAATCATTACTTAGGAGTAAAGAGTGTTTTATGCAGGAAGTACCTTTGCATACTACAATTTATGATTCATGTTAACTAGTAAGGGCATAGCTGAAAAGCTTTACTGCTATAAAATAATGTAGACAGTCTGAACTCTTGGATTCAGCTGCAATGCCCCCCCCTCCCATGACCAAACATTTACTTTGAATGACTGTAGGATCAGAAATTGCGAATTGTAGTTCAAAAATCACTAGTATACCAGATGCCTGCCTTGGTTGTCAAATTGTTTGAATTACTGTTACAGGGTACAAATCATCATTGATTAAATTTTATATTATTTAGGCAGGCTATATTTTGCCTCTCAATTTGATAAAATGTTCAAAGTAGCTTACTATTTAGACATTATTAAAACAACTTAAAAATCAGTGAATGAAATAATATACTGCATGTAGAAAAAGGCAGCCTAAAATGACCATAATGTATGAAGAAACACCATTAAACTTAAAAACGGAAGAATAATTCAGTTGCTAATCCAATGAAAGTTTGGACAAAGAAATTGATTTGACTTGACAGTCAAGCTGGGTCAGCCAAGCTGATGTCAGGAGAACATTTCTACAAAGGGTGTTGGTTGTCACCACAGAAAAGTGGCTGCAGGGGATAGGGCCTTGTCTAATTTCCAAAGTTTGGAGCACCTAGACATGGGCTTCTGGAGGAAGATCTCAACATCCTAGGAAGCTCAGATGACAATTCATAATAATCAAGAGTGTGTGGTTCACAGAATCACCACTGAGACTGAGGAATACTGCATATATGTGACAGTTACCTTTCACTCTCTTGCTTTATACCCTTACCATCAGGATTTTTATAGTTAAAAAGAGACCCAAAAATTGGCCCTACAGAGAGTGACATCTTTGGCTGAACCTAAGCCAGAACTTAGGTCCAGAACATTATTTCAGTCCTGAGATGTGAAGTCAAGGGATCTTTCTTTCTGTTCATAAATTGCCTTTGATTTGATGATGAGAAAGAAAACTGAAGTAAGAAACCATCTCCTTCTTAGTGTCAGGCAAACTCTAGAACTAATAACAAATACCTTTGAATGTTCTAAAGTCAAATTTATTAGGACCAACTAAAATGTCTCAAAGTGGTGAGCAAGGTTTTGAGTCCTTCCCAGCTTCTTTATCAGGTTGGAGGTTATTCTAAAAACAAAACAAACGGAGGTGAATAGGAACTGGGCTTGATGGAAAAGTTTCACGGTCTGCAATTTGTAACTGTCTTAAGGTGGAATGTAGGAGGTTTTTATGTGGGCACAGGTTGCACCAAGGGCTACTGGGACAAGGAAACAAATGTCTACTTCCCACTCTGATAATGATAAACCAAAGTAAGCACTTACTGAATTTGACTTCATCACTAGTCAGAACACACAGGACCCTTTTTGGACAGAGAGTGGTTTTGGCAGGCCTGTGGCAAAGAAAACAAACCTTGAGTCTTCTTTGTCATGGAGGGCCCAGTTGTGGAGTGTTATCAGTTGGCCTTTTAGGGGGCTTATCTCAACCACCTGTTCTGAGAGTAAATAACTGAAGTGTCTTAAAGCACTTAGTAAACTTGAGGTTCAGTATGCATGTACAGAGGCATGTGCATATCTAAACAGATGTTTCCTCTAGAGCAATCCAGAGTTCCCCTTTGACTACTCTTTGGTTACTCTTCCACAGGATTGTCTAATTGTATACACAGCAGTATTTCAAGCAGCTTTAAAGGCTGCATGTTGGGTATTGTGGGGACGGAGAAGAAAGTGCCGCAGAGCTACGTAGATGCAGGGATGCACTGAAGAGATTCATCATTGAATTCTGCCCATGATAATGATGACAGGTCTGGAAAATTCACTTACTGTACCATCAGCAATATCAGAGCCATTTTCTGGAACACAGATAGTTCATCTTGTCGCTCTGCAGGGTCTGCTACTTCCTTCCACAAAAGTATGCATCTTTGTTATGTATACTATAAAGATGCCTTCCTTTAAAAAAAACAAAACAACTATAAACAGCAGTTAAGATCCCAGGTGTCTGTGCTGTGGCACATTTTGACATCGTATGTGAGTGCCATTGTTTTCATAGCTTTCAGGTAAACATTTTTGCAAAGCGGCAATGAACCTTTGGCTATGCAGTAACTTTCAGCAGCTGATGATGGACATTTCATTGCCATTAACTTTTGTAACCTCAGCGTCAACTTTTGTTGGATGGGAATGCAAGAAAATGCTGCTGTTCATAAAACATATTGAAGTACAGTATGGGAAGCTCCTGTACTGGGAAAACATTTGGGGACTGTCTCTGCCTTTCTTTTCATATCAAAATAAATTGACCAATTAATTATACCTTATAAGTCTGCTTTCTTCCTTTGGGGGAAGATTCATAGCTCAGTAGTGATTTCCTTGTGTGAGGCTCCAGGTTCATTCCCTGGCATCTCTAGTTGTCGACATCTACTTAACATCTTGAACTGCAGAAATTCTGCAGCCGGAATAGATAGCCCATTTCTGTATGTACCAGTGGCACAGTGTAAGCGAATTTCAGATGTGTTCTCCCTTCACTGATCCCTCCCTTCAGCACTATTTCAGAGATTTTCAAAATGGTGTGAAACCAATCCATATTAATTTTCCACGGTTCAACCTTAACCTGAGATCAGCTGACTCATTATCTGCATGTACTTATTTCATGATGAATATGCAACAGCTGCTCTGCAAACCTGGGCACTTTCTCTAGATAAATTTGAAGCAGTGGCTTTTGGTTGATTGGTTGAATTGCCAAGGGCAAATTAATCAAATAGTACATCATTGCAGATATTTTTCAAGACCAGTCGGTTCAATGTACCATTTAGTTCTGTGTATTTCTTATACTTTTCCAAAGCACAAGAAGCCCAGATAGCTATTAAAAGAGCTATGTGGCCTTTATGATCCTGAAAATATCTCTTTGCCATCTATTGGAAAGTGTTGGGAAGCATTTTCTTCATAGAAGAATTGATGGAGCTTAAAAACTGGAGGAGCCAAGAAATGGTTGCCATGCTTGTTTTCTGTAAAAGGCATTCATAAGCATCAAAATTAAACATACAAATCAGATTTCAGGCTATGAAGTAATATTATATATTGCTTAATTTATTCAACAGAGGATATTCCTTAGGAAACTTGCATCAACAAAAATTCCCCCCCCCCATTAATTGACAGGAAAAATGCTGATGTTCTTAATCTTACAGATAATGAAGTCTGCAGGGAAGTTTCAGTCTTTGGGAGGCTCCAGGTGAACTGTCAGGAGTTTGGTTAACATTTTATGTACCTCTTTAAACCTTCACTGAAGGGTTTTTTAAGTATAGTACCCATTGCCATAGCTGTTATTCTCAGAAGGTGACCTTTTTCATCCTGCAAAGTTGCCAGTTCCTGGAAAGACATCCAAATTTCAAATTTGCCTGACTCAGTTTTGGGAAGTTGGACCAACATGTGGTGAGCTGTGGTCCTGTGTTGCAGCAGTTGAAGTTTTTATGCCAACAATTGTGGGAGGAGGGTTCCTTTAACTGTAAGAGGAATATTAAGGCCTGACCAACTATGCTTTCCACATGTGTGATTAATTGATGTCAGCATTTGTAAATATCTTAAAAAGGGGCAGCCCTACCTCTTCCAGCCAGCATACTGAAGCATATATGATTCTCATCTCAATAGATTTGTCTTGAAATAACTATTATTAGTTTAGATTAATTCTAATCTAACTAGATAAGTTGAAAGAACTGTTTACAGGAGAAAACATTTTAGAGGCCTTTTTTTTAACCATTAGGAAGCAATCAAACCTTGTACAATAATATGTGTAATTGTTTGACTGAATAAAATTGCTGACAACTTAGGTGTCTCCACAGAGGCAAGTCCACAGCTACTTTGCACTTGCTTTTCGTTGTGGATAATGCAAAGAGCCACAACCCAATCCTGAACTTTCTGGCACGTGGGACTGCATCGGTGCCGATAATGTCTGCCATTGCATCCAGTGCACCCCAGACAGCCATCGCTGCCTCCTCAGGAGAAGGGGATCTTTGTCCCCTTCCTCCGGCTAAAGCTAGTAGCCCAGTAATGGGGCTACTCAATTCTATGACGACCAGAAGGTCGGCATATAATTCAGAGCCTCCCTGTCAGGCAGTGTCCACTGGTCCCACCTCCCTCCCTCCTTCCATCTCCTCCACCCCAGAATGCCTCTTCCCCACCTCTACCCCCACCCCCACCTACCTCTCTGCTGCCCAGCAGTCCATGCAACTGGACTGAATATTTTTTCCAAAATGTCTTGATGAAAATAGCAAATTGTGGTGACGTGTTTTTATTTCAAGGGCTCATTTTAATCAATTATAATCACTTTAAAAATGCACTAGGGAGGTTATATAGTGTTAGCAGCTGCATTCACAGTATTATTATTTCTAACTGGAAAAGTAATCTATTTTAATTTCTGTAAAATATCTTAAACACCAAAATGTAGTGTTTTGCTTTTTTATTTGGATATTTTAACACCTAAAAGGTGGAATGTTGTGCTTTTATGCATTTTTAACAAAACAACACAGACACACACTCTATAAGTGATAGCTTATTACACAGTAAGGCCACACCTGGAGTATTGTGTCCGGTTCTGGTTGCCGGATCTCAAAAAAGACATAGTGAAATGGAAAAGGTGCAAAAAAGAGCGACTAAGATGATTACTGGGCTGGAGCACCTTCCTTATAAGGAAAGGCTATGGCATTTGGGCTTCTTCAGCCTAGAAAAGAGGCGCCTGAGGGGGGACATGACTGAGAAATACAAAATTATGCATGGGAAGGATAAAGTGGATAGAGAGATGCTCTTTTGCCTCTCACTCAACACCAGAACCAGGACACATCCACTAAAATTGAGTGTTGGGGGGTTAGGACAGACAAAAGAAAATATTTCTTTACTCAGCGTATGGTTGGTCTGTGGAACTCCTTGCCACAGGATGTGGTGATGGCATCTGGCCTGGATGCCTTTAAAAGGGGATTGGACAAGTTTCTGGAGAAAAATCCGTTACGGGTTACAAGCCATGATGCGTGTGTGCAACCTCCTGATTTTAGAAATGGGCTATGTCAGAATGCCAGATGCAAGGGAGGGCACCAGGATGAGGTCTCTTGTTATCTGGTGTGCCCCCTGGGGCATTTGGTGGGCCACTGTGAGATACAGGAAGCTGGACTAGATGGGCCTATGGCCTGATCCAGTGAGGCTGTTCTTATGTTCTTATACGATTTTCTTGTCTTTCAGTACTAGGGGGTCTGTTTTCTGTGCTTAGATCAGCGCAACTCAACCCCAACTTGTCTGCTCTTTGAGCTGTCTCCAGGAGCTACTTTCAACAAGGTTTAGTTTAGAATTCTTTCACGCTGGCTTTTGAACCCAAGCAGATTTCCATTTTTGAATTTAGCTGTGCTAGTCCCATGTCACTGGAGGGAATAACCTTATTGATGTGGCTGCAAAGTGTGATTCATCTAATTTGTATTTCTTATACAGTTCCCTCCTGGGATTGTACCCATATTTTAAATGGTAAGAAAATCATGGCAGCCAAATTTTGGAAGGCTTGTTGGCTTTGACATGTCAAACTGTTGTGCTTAACAAAAGAAGCTAATGGTAATGTTCAAATGGCCTCTTCTCATCACAAAGCTGCTTGCAGCTCAATCAGTCTCCTCCTCTTATTTTTAATATCAGAGTTATTCAGGCAGAGGCAGTCGTCCTAGTATTTCTCATAATCAGTCCTTGAGCCAGATGCAATTTGCAATTTGTAGTATTGTACTTGGAGATGATAATGCATTAAGATAATAATGCATTAAAATGTACAGAGCAGTAAATTAGAAGTACAGTAGTCAAGCGGAAACGTCTGAGAGCAGCAACAGCCTGCATGCTCTCTTCTAAATGTCCACAAGTGGCCACTGCTGATTTTAAAAGGGGTGTATTGCTCGTTTACTTGAATCTAAATTAGCAGTTTTAGCCATCAAAATCTACCATACTTCAGACTGTACAATTGAATGGAATGGGAATGAATACAGAATAGCCAACTTGACCAGTGGTTTTTTATATACCTTTAGCATATCTGTGGTGTGGTCTTCATATTGCGCAGGTATAACCTTTACCACTAATGGCAAAACCAGTGGGATGCCATCAATAAATGTCCAAATGTCATCCTAATTTTGTTCATTTAGTGGGTGTATCAAAAACAAGGCTTGATGATACAAACCATTTCTGACATTCCCTACTCTGCTGGCCCTCCTTAAAATCATAAGAATTACTGGAAAATATCACCCGTTTGACATTTACATGACACATGCACACTCATGTACACAAACATGATGTATTCCTGAATGAATGCTACATGAAAATACCTAATGTCTTACAGACTAAAATTGATGCCCAAGTTGAGTCTGTTTTCTCTCTCTTATTTACAGCTGTTTAATAGCTGTCTCAACATCCTGCTGTTGGGATCTCTATAGAACTCCTAAGTGTTTCATTAGCTAACAAAGAACTGTAGCCTTGATTGGATAATACTGCCTGGAAAGAGAGCATTTCTGAGTGCATTAAGTGACAGTAATGTAAGGATATGTTGTCCATTAAGACTGCATTACCCATTAAAAGCTGGTTTAACTTGTTCAGATCTCCAAGCTGTTCTTTTTTTAAGGAACAAAAAAAGATCAGCAGCTGTGTACTGTGCATAGTTCAGCCTACATCAGAACTGAAACATGAATGTCTTCATATGTTAAAATGCATAGTTTGGGCATGCAAGCTCCAAAAGAGCTTTTGCCATTCCTAATCAGTCTTCAAACTGCACTGGATTTTACAGCATCTCCATTCAACTTCAGTGTTCTTTTTCAATGGTTGCTCTCATCATTGCTGATTATCAAGATTCTTATGTCTCAGTAGAAATTCTTCTCATGTATAATCTGACTCCTTGATTCAGTCATTGATGCAGCAATCCACTATTTAGCATTTTACAGTTCACCCCCTTTCATTTAATTTATGCAGATTTACAACAAAAAATTTAGTAAAGCTGAACGGACAGAAACACAAGCACAGTGGCAAAAAAAGTCCTAGTTCAGAGCCCCTGGGATTCAAATAGTGCTGATTAACAGCTTTTAGGTATCCTCATTTGGAGAAGATTTGATAGTATATTCTACCAGAGCAATGGGTCCCAAACTGTGTGGCACTGCTCCCTAGGGAGCTGCAGAAATCAGCCAAGGGAGCTGTGGAATCTAAAACTTGCCACCCTATCCAATGTATAGGATTGCAACCCTAATGGGAAGCTGCAGCCAATGGACCAGTAGGTCAAGGGTGTCACCAGTTGAAAAGGTTAGGGAAACACTCCCTTAGAGTGATGTTATATAATGATATACATCAGGACCAGCCAATCCATAAGGCCTTGTAGCTAGTCAGATCATTGGTCCATCTAAATATTATCCACACTGCCTGCCAAAGACTAGGGTTCCATGCAGGGGTCTTTTCAGCTCTACCTGATGATGCCAATGGTTGAGCTTAGGACCTTCTCCATGCAACGTATGATTTCTGTGGCTGAACTACAGGCACACTGCCACCATAGGTTGCTGTTCTGCAGATATCATGTCATCAATGCAGAGCTTATGTGAACTTGAAAACTCTGTAGCGATGCAACGTCATTTTTTTGGATAGGATTCACATCCCTTTAAAAACGGAGGCACCGAAAAAGAAGTTATTGAATCTTCTGCTTACACTGGTGAAGAAAACCGCATCTGACTAAAGATTCCCAGCAACCTATCTGTTAATGGTGCAGAAGCCTATTCTAGAGGGGCATCTCCAGAACATTTGATACTGGTTGCTTAGTCTTTTGAATCTTTTCCTTGAGAGTGGAAGCTTGAACACACATTGCTGTTTCCATGGGGATGCTGACAAAAATGACCTCCCCAAGCCAAAAACATTCCCATCCTAGCTGTAATCCTTATGTGCGTTGCTGCATCCTCGTTTTTCCAGCTGTCATTGGTAGCTGTATAGAGATCTGTAGCAGAATTATGTCACAGTTCTCATTGGGAAGCACTGGCACTGATTTCTAGCATAACTTAAGATTTAATGCATAGGCAAGAACTCTTGCATTCTTCCAAGGATGTCCCTGCCCAAACACAAAGTGTCTGGTGTTTTTCTGACTTTCCCTTTTTTCCATTCATTCCAAGATCAAGAGATGGATTCATGGAATGGGGGTGGGGATGGGAGATGAAGGGCAGCTAGGGAAGTAGTGGAGCCCCAATAACACCCTTGCTGGAGGCAGGGTGCAACAAGTTGCCCCATTACAAAGATCTTTCACATAGCAGTACGGCATCAAATTCAAAACTGGGAATCTTATTTTCATGGCAGCTTCTACAAATGGTTTGTAATCTTGCAACTTTACTCTTATCGAATTCTGTCAACTTGTTTATTTTCCTTCTGTTTTGAAATTAATGCCCAGTGTCTGTTGTGAAGTGTTCACTTCAGCAAGCTGCCATCCTGTCATTAGGACTGCCCATTCTTAGATGTAACTGTAAGATGTCATGACATGGAAAAAGCTGGTCTAGAACCTTCATTAGGAGATGTAAGGAGAGCATAATTGACCTTCTCAGTGTATTGAATGACCCTGTCATTACACAGTCATTACAAATCAGTTGAGCTGAGAATTAAAATGGCATATGGCTTTGGAGAATTCAGAAGTAGCTTGGAACATGCTCTGAACTTTTTTTTCCCCCTGCAAAGGGAGAATGGGGATGTTTCACTCAGCCACCTTAGAATATCTTGGCAATTAGTGAACAGGATTTCAGCCACTCTCCCTTGTCATTTCCTCACCCTTTCAAAAGTCAGGATATTTTTAATTTGCAACCATTATTTCAATCTGTCATTTAAAAAAATTCTCTAAAAAATTGCTTTTAATTCCAATTATATTACTTGGTGAGCAGTACTTCTTTTAAAATTGTATTGAATATAAAGCCTCCATCTGGGAGGAAATAAAAGGAAAAAATCTGACAAAAATCTGATATTTGGTTTGTTGATGTCTAAAGGTAAGATATTCACTGAGAGTGAAAAATATATTAAGAAGAACAAAAATGACATTTTGAGGTACCTGGGGAGAAGGAGAAGCTTTACATTTCTCTTGGATATATTTTCCTAGCTGTGGATTAGATCTAGAGTGTTCGTATTTTTCATTTTCTGATGTGGAACTGTGATTTGACAAACAGGTAGATTTTTAAAGAAAATGATTATTAGCTAGGTGACTCGTTGAATGTTAGTTGTAAAAGTGAGACGTAAAGCAGCTGTCACAGAGTATAACTGGAGGTTGAATTGTGATTATAGCATATCTCAGTATATCTTATTCTCCCTTTTCGTTCCATTTTGTGTCATTAATTCGCAAAGTTATTCTAGAGTGCTTTGCTGGTTGGCAACCTTCAGTCTCGAAAGACTATGGTATAAGCCAAGAGCACCTGGTATTCCCAAGCGGTCTCCCATCCAAGTACTAACCAGGCCTGACCCTGCTTAGCTTTTGAGATCAGGCATGTGCAGGGTAACAGTTGCTGCTGCCACTTAGATTGCTTTGTTGAGATACATATTGTAAGAAGTGATGGGGACAAGCTTATGCTTGTGCCGTATTTTTCATGCTTGTCAAGGCAAAAGCAATGGATGTTTGGAGCAAGTAAGGTTGTCATTATGGCAACGGCATTGCTGGGGGTGGCATCACCCGGTGTAGAGCTCTGCAACCCAATAGTTTGGTGGTGATGGGATGATGTCATCACATATCATTTCCAGATTTGCCTTCGCTGCTCTGTCCTTCTTCTGCACCTTGATGAAGGCAGAGGGGCTGTCATTGCCCTGAGCACCTGGCCCACTCTGCATGGACTGCTCTGTGCTCTAGGTGCGTTCAGGCAGCAGTGGTAGGTGGAGGAGGACCACCACAACCTAGCCCAAGTCAAGCTCTGAGTGAGGGGCAGGAAGGCTGAATTCAGGAGTTGTGGCAGGGGAGGTGAGAGGCATCAGTGAGAGGGGGCACTCTTGGGAAGGGAAGGAGGGGGCAGAGCACCCTCTTATGGCTGGTACCTGGGGTGGACCACAGCCCCTGTTTCCTGTTGCTATTCTATTGCATCATGGCTCAGCTCTCTGGATTCTGGACATACCCTTTTGCTGGCCCAGATTCCTAGTTTTTGATTTTTTTTAAAATAGCAGTAAAAAATCCATCAAACAAAAATAAGCCTTATGTAAAGGCAAGAGCAAAAGACCTCATTATGAGACAAAACTGAAGAGAAGAGTTTCAACTTTTGCAGCAGAAGTTTGTGTGCTTTCCATGATCTGTTCAGGTGCTTGAGTAGTCATCTACCCAATGGGCAGATGAATTGTATTTGAGCGTTGTAAATGTGCCTGCCCTGGGCCTTTGAGAGTCAGATGTATGCAGTGTGTTGTTATTAGAAGGGCGCTAGTGTGTTGCAGTTCTCACGATGTTTGGGTAATATTCTTCAGAAGCAGAATATCTTCAGAAGCAGAATATCTTCAGAAGCAGCATGCCAAAGAATGGTGTTCAGTGTGAATGAGAAGGGTTTTTTTTTCTTTTCCTCCAGACTCCTCTGCTGAGCTAAGGTAACTGGAAGAGCAGTGAGGAAGGGAGATGAATTCCTTGTCAGGGCTTCTCCTGTGGCAGCAGCCTTGTCAAAGACTCCAACTCCCAGTGGAATAGAAGTGATTTCCATATAACTAGAACAGGGGTATTGAGGTACAGCCTGCAGGTAAGGAAATGTTAACCCCATAATCTTTGTCTAATATAATTTTTATTTATTTTCATTTATTACACCTATACTCCAATCTCAAAACTGTCAAAACTTTATGGAGCAGCTTAAATATGGTTTTGAAGATCTCCTATCAAAGCAACTTCCAGGGTTTAGCTTCCCAAGGAGAACTGTATCTTCATGTGCTTTCAGAGCATTCTCTAGCAAAACAGACCCCCATAGTATATTCAAAGTGGATGTTCCTGTGGAATGGGCTAGAATAAAGATCTAATGTTAACACGAATGTATAGTAGTGGTTTGACCCTTACACTTAAGAGGGAGGCATAAATTTTTGTATATTGTTTTTATATCTACAAGTTGCACTGATGAGCAATTAAACGAGAACGGCAACAGTTTAGTTGGGCATTCATTTAAAAATAGGAATCTCACCAGGAGTGCTACTAAAAATAGGAACATTTTCAAGGCTTGAACTATCTAAACATATATTTGTTTGATAATTGCCTTGGCATGCCAGTCTATCCCCATTGTATGGGTGTCGTCATATAATGAGCATGCAATTTCCTACGCAGAGAGTAGGAGCCCACACAGATCTTGTTCATTTTGACAAGTTAGAATTTCTGTCTTGTTATTAACAGGTTTGGCAAACATCGAAAAGATGACAAGATTGAGAAAATAAAAGTACAGGAAGCCGTTACTTCAGAAGAGGAGAGAATACGAATGAAGCAAGAACAGGAGAGGTAGACTTCAGTATTTTCCTTAAACTTTGGTAGAGAATATATTTTACACTTGCTATTTTTAGCTAAAAAATTACATTCCACTGGAGTTCATTTTTGGTCAAATGACTCAGATACAAATGTGCTTGTAGAACTCATGTAACTAATGTGAGGAAGCAGAATTTATATGGGACATGAGCAAAGATAATTTGACTATATTCAGAGGCTGTTATGGCAACCAGACATCTGCTTCACAATTTCTGTTTGGTTTATTTTCCCCTTCTCCATAGGGGCAAGCAGAGTAATACGTACACCTGTGCTAGAACTGATTGTCTAGACACTTTCAAAAACATTAATATTTATATGAAATTGGAATAAATTCTGTATCATTTCCTGAAAACCTTTGCATATCTACTTTTTTTTTGTTGCAAGTTGATTTTATACTGTGTCATAAACTGAATTTAAAACTTGATCACTGGAAATAAATTTTGTCACTGGAGATCAACCTTTTTCTGGTGTCATGTAATGTTGTGTAGTTTTAACTGGTTGACTGTAAAATAGGGAGTGGGTTTGGGGGGCTGGGTTATTTCCCCCACAATTTAGATTCAGATTTAGATGTACGTATAATCCAACACCTCAAGAGTCCCCCTTTTAATCTATGTATTGACTGAGCAGATGGGGGAAGAAGTGTACTTGGACCTGCTATCCCTGTCTCCATGTGGAAGGAGTAAAAGGGACTCCATGCATATGAACCTGTAAATGTGCAGCCTTTTCCACATACTTGCTAATCCTGGGCTCCATATTCCACATGCAGCCCTTTCACACCTTCTACTAACTATGCAGATGGAAGATGGGTTGGAGCCAGCAGGCACAATCCTGCTCCACCTCCATGTATTCAGTTATTGAAAGCAAGAACAGGGCTTTATGGTTAAGAGCTCAGTGTTGAGAGATATCCAAAATCCAGTCCTATGCACCCCATTCTGCCCACAGAGCACATTGCCATCACATGCTTCCCCATTCACTGCAGTGTTTAGTGTAGCTCTACACACACAGTTTGGTTGTGTGCATGGAATACTCTTCTAGATAGCAGTGAATGGGAAAGCATACGCTAATCAGCAGGAATGTGTGTGTACATACATGCACATAACAGAACCCCATGGATGAAGTTGA
This sequence comes from Tiliqua scincoides, assembly GCF_035046505.1. Lineage (NCBI taxonomy): Eukaryota > Metazoa > Chordata > Lepidosauria > Squamata > Scincidae > Tiliqua > Tiliqua scincoides. Next base: position 15,154,413 of record NC_089825.1, read on the forward strand.
TGGCCAGGTCATGCACCAAGTAATATGACTGTAATTCTAACTGCAGTCAGTGAAGCATAAATGTACATGAACATCTGAAAAGAGGACTACGTCCCAAACCTGCCACTACCAGAGCACTGCCAAACTATATTGAAGTCCATTATTCTGGTTAGCTTTATGATGTAACAGTTGGTTGTAAAATGCTGTCATTAAACCCAAAGCATTTTACTTTATTACAGGGAAGCTAAATACTAACAGTGCTGGCTATTTATAAATATAAAAATATTAATAGAAAATAGGTCACTGACTAATTGCAATGTGCTGCACTGTTGACAGTAATGAGGCTGTACCAACTCCTAGATTGTATTTTAATTGCACATTGAAACACAAATCGGATCCCTTTTTTATTTGCTCCATTAAATACCTTGGAATATAAATATGCATTTAATTTTATAAGCAGGACTACATACATCTACTCATTAGATTGCTAGTTTCGATTAGAAAACTCTCAGTACTTTGTGCCTGGATTTAAGCCAGCAGTTTTAAAATTATTTCAGTTTCAGCATAAAGCTGTTTCCTAGGCTGGGATCCAAATATGCCTGCAAGGATAAATAAGGTCCTTGTGCATACATGAGAAGGTTGACCATTTCAACTGCACCTCACAGGATACTACTCTAGATACTACTCTCAGTTCTGGAGAGATTTCCCAGGGGAAATGAAAGCTGCCAGGAGATTAGGAAGGCCCCATTTCTAGTAGAGCTACAACTTCAAATTAAGCAACCGAGGAACAATGGAGAGTTTCTTGCTCGTTGTGGATTTTTAATGCACTTTTGTGTGTGTTTATTTTTATTTTTTTACTTCTGGGAGGATACATTGGACTAATTTTAAACGTGATCCCAATGATAAAGATGGATTCATGTTTAAAGGATATCAAAACCTGAGAGAGAAAGATAAAGCTCAGTAACCAAGTCCTGGTAAAGATTATCACATGATAACTTGGATTATTAAATAATTCCCTGTGGTTGATAGAGACAGCAATCCATCTAATTTATCTTGCAATGCGTAGTTATAGCTGTGCTACGGTATGCATTTATGTTATCAAATGATAACTGAGTTTTGTGAATGCAGTGACGTTTTAACTTGCCCAAACGTCTCAGCTCTAACAGAAGTTGCATATGTTTTATGGAAGCAAACCTGATTTTGTCATGGAATGTATGCTCAGTAGGAAGCTGCAGCCAATTGCGCCTCTTTCCGGCAGGCATGTACAAGTCTCCAAGCACATGCATGTTGTAAATCAAACTTCATATGTTTAGGAATTCGCTTTGAAAATCTTAGGTATACACCTAAAAATGCAATGTGTGTAAGCAGCCCTGTTAGGTGGTGTCTACATATCTGTTCTCCTTTTTCTCCTGCTGAGTTGGATTTACAGGAACTTCACATTAGCATGACAGCCCAAATGAACTACCCCATATTACTGCACCAGGCTTACTATGGCCAAACTGCTTCAATGACCTGGGTTTGCATGATTATAGGGAACGTTTGTTTTAGAAACTTCTGTGCTACCCTTTTCCTTCTCTATGAAACATGAAAGAACCTTGCATGGCCTTCAGTCTCATGTCTTGGAGCAACAATAAAGGAAAGCCAAGGCCACGGTCTTAATGCTAACATGCTTTTGAATGTCATTTGCCTATACCTGACATATTCCAAGTATTGCCTTACTTAGCAAAATCTAAAACTTTATATATGTTTGTTAGGGTTTTTTTAACCACAGATACAAACCTCAAACCTCGTATTCTAGTGTTGACGTTTGTCCTTTCTTGTTCAGAAAATGTATGAGCATGTAAAAGCTCTCATGAGTGGGTACTGAATTCTCTCTGTATAGTTGGTGGGGGGGAAGGACCTTCACACTCCCATGGATATGTGTAAGTGCATATAAGTGTACTTACATAAGTGTAAGTAGCTGCAAACATATTTATCTTTGTTGGTGAGTGCGTATGTGTAAACAGTATGAGAGAGAGCTTACAACAGTGTTCCTGAACTACCTGATTAGGCTGTATATTAATTCTGTCATGCATGGATTTGCTTGCCAAACTTGCTAGCTGTCCTCATAATTGCTTGTCAAACTTCTAACCATCTTCAAGCCTCATAATTGCCATGTTGGGCTGATCCCAGGTTTTGGGGGACCCTGGCCCAAGAAGACATAAAAGGTGGTTCCCCTTGTGCCCCAGTAAGTCTTTCCCACACATACAGAGTGAAGTTGATGGGCTTGAGGCTAATCCCCTGTATGATATGGAGGTGGAGGGAGAGGTGTGATGTTGGCTAGAAAGATGGCACAGCAACATTAATTCCTAGTTATTGTCAACTGTTGACCCAATTTGCAGAGAAGACTTGCACAATTATCTGGAAGGAAAAAGTTGCTGCTAATTCTCTAAAGCAGTGATTCTGAATCTGGGGTATGTGTACCCCCAAGATACTTTGCCAGGACTTTTAGGGGTACTTGAAAAGAACTGAATAATGTGGAAAAAGGCAGGTCTGTATTAGAATGCCTTGCAGGGCTGGCAAGGTAGGAAGGAAGGCAGCTGGCAAAAGCTCCACCAACTGGTAGTTTTCAGTATTCAATTTGTGTATTAACAGATATGAATCAGTACTTGAAAACATATAAATTTGAAATAACAGCAAATATGGGTGCAGTCCTCACCCCTTATGTCAGCGCTTTCCAGCACTGGCATAGCGGTGCCAATGGGATGTGTGCTGCATCCTGCAGTTGGGTGTCACTCACAGAGGCCTCCTCAAAGTAAGGAAATGTTTGTTCCCTGAACTCAGAGCCGCATTGCCCTTATGTCAGTGCTGGAAAGCACTGACATATAAGGGGTTACGATTGCGCCCTAAATTATTTAAAACATTTGGTTAATATGAAGGGTATAGTTCATGGAAAGGAGCTGCCAAGGAGCATGCAAGTGGAAAAACATTGTCAACCTCTGCTCTAAACCATCTAGTAATAAGGAACAGAAGTACCCACCCAAAAACTTGAGTCTTCTGCCTCTGGATGTGCATCCTTAGGCCCAGAGAGACTCCAGTTTCTCCAGTGAAAGCTACTTCTGCTTTTCCCATGTCAGAGAGGGGGCAGTAACGATACTGGCTGATGCTCCTTTTCTCAACCAGCTAGGAAAATTGTTTAGGCTTATGCTCATTATGGAACATGTGCAAAAGGCTAAAGAAAATTTGAGGACTCCATCTGATAGCAGGTACCACAGCAGATAGAGACCCAATGAAGCTGATCGTTAACAGTTATCATCACCACCTTCACTCCTGCATGACACTAACATTTTGACTCCTTGGGGTTCATGACAGTTTGATTATATTCTAACCTGAGCTACATTTTATTATATTCTGTTGCAGACTTTTATTTTTCTGTTATAATTATTTGTTTTCACTCACACTTTTGTCCTGACTACAGTTACTCTTTAGTTTGCAGTGTGTGTACTTGTGTGGTAGATGCTTGAATTCAGAGAGCCCATAAAAATTGCAGTTAGGATGTTTCCAGAATATATTTAAGTATATTCTTGTTAGAATGCTGTTGTGTTATGCCAAGAAGACACCCATATACCTCAGGCTTTTCTACAGTGTGAGTGTTTGCTTCATGGCCTTTGTTGCCTGGTGGCTGCCAGCTACTGAAATTTGTGACACATGCAGTCCATTTGCTTCACTGGGGCCTGAAGAGTTCTGCAGTTTGATTGTACTCAAAGAAAAGTTGTTTTTGCAGATAGCTAGCAAGAAGCAGGTAGATCAGCACCCTTGGGTTGTTGAGCTGCTTCCCTGTGTGCTCAACTAGTGTGTTGATAAACACATAGTTAGCTATCGCAGAAAACAACATCAGACACTACTACTGTCTTCAGAACAGAACGGACCATGTAAAAGGCTCTCTGAAATGGGTGTGTGTGGATTTGCTACTGTGTGGGCAAATAGGGCAGGCACACACAAAGAGAACCATCTATGCAGCTGCAACTTTGGGTAATACCTGAAAACCAAGTTAGTTAATGGGGTTGCAGTTAAATATCTTGGTTAGTTTCAACTTATAAAGTATTCTCTTTTTGTTTCTTTGTGTTCTTAATGGCACACATCACTTAAACTCAGTTTTACTTGGCCTCTGAATCGCTCTACCTTTGATGAAATGCATAGGGAAGCCAGGTTGGGTATAATGAATTTACTGTGTGCAACAGAAATGCAACAAAAATTCTCAGGGGTCAGAGAACAAGTGGATGCTCCATTAAAAAATCAATCAGGGCCACAATTATATAAAATTATTCTGCCCTGACTCTATAATTTTAATGGTATTTTACTTGCATTGTATTTTGCTTGAAGTCTTGAAAGTATTTTTGTTCTCATTGATTAGAAGACAAGCAAATTAATGTAGCTTAATTTTTCCACTGAATGAATTGAGTTGAATAAAGATTTCCATTTTATACATTAGCCCTGCCTTACTGCAAATGCCATCTCATCAGCCATTCCTGGTGTGTACTTGGAAGTTCAAGAAAAGGAAGTTATTTAGACAAGAGGAATTGTAAGAGAGCCCAAATATATGGGAAGTATTTCCATATAAAATATGTCTTCTAACTGGAATAAATACCCAGCATGGCTGCTGAAACTATCTTGCAATTCCAGGTGCTAGCAGATGAATGTATGACCCCACCCCGTAAATGTTTAGGAATATATCAAACTTTTAACTGAAGCATCTTGCATTCAATGCATAGCATATATCTGTGGTTCTCAAGTGTTTAGTGTCGGGACCCACTTTTTAGAATGAGAATCTGTCAGGACCCACCGGAAGTGATGTCATGACCAGAAGTGACATCATCAAGCAGGAAAATTTTTAACACTCTTAGGCTGGAATCCTACCCACACTTACCCAGGAGTGACTATCATTGTTAAAAGTATATACACAGTAACCTGTTAAAAGTACATATCTGTAGCATTTCTCTAAATGCAGTCACATAGCAGTCTAATATATTAAAAATAAAATATTGAAATGAATGGAGACCTACCTGAAATGGGCTTGCAACCCACCTAGTAGGTCCTGACCCACAGTTTGAGAAACACTGGCATATATGGTAACTCCTCATTTCACGTCAGCACTTATTTATTGATAAAATGATAGCTTTTTAGGCCAGTATATAGAGAATATCCAGTGGAGAAACGAAGATAGCACTATTGATTTTTTTTTTAACTAAAGGCTTCTCCAGTTAGTACAAAACATGCTTTTACCAAATTTTAACAGGACAGTTATGTAAATCTCTGTTCAAAGGTAGCAGCATGATATCTAATAGATACAAAATGGATTAAAGACTACCTTTATACCAACTGCTCCTTACCTCTTTTGATAAACTTGGATGATGTGCTTTTGAAAGAGAAAGCAAGAGAATTATGACTGCAAGGAAGATACTTGCACAGGATCAAACTCTGCATCATTTTCACCTTTGCTGTGACTCTTGCTCTTCTTATGTAAAAATCTGCGAAGTTGACAAGACGATTGAGTGAAATACGCTCCTCTACAGGCTTGTCAATTTCAGCTCCCACAACTTTTTTTTTACAGGTTTAGTGTTAGGGTTTTAACATGGTAAGCCTATGATGAACTATGGATGGGTTTCACTTGTCAACAGTAATATGATGTTCCTTAGCCAATAAATGCTCATTAATGATATTCAAGCCAGTACTCCAAATCACAGTGTCTCGAATAACTGGGAAAAGGCACATTCTCCCAAGTGGCAAGCTATTGTAGTTTGAATGCTGAAAAATCATGACATTACTAAAATGGAATTGCTTCCTTGAGGGAAAAAATGACTGGATCCCATGCAACAAATGAACAGAACAACTACACATTTATTGCACTATAAATTGATTTTCTGGGAAGATCCTAAAGAAGAGATTTGAGAGGCATGAAAGCTTACATTCTAAACATTTATAATTTCTGAACTTTTTTTTTTAAAGAACCCTTGTTTGTCACTTTTGGCAGCGGTAATAAATAATTTATATGATAAATAAGCAATTTTTTCTATTAATTTATTTTTTAACCATTTGAATGGTATCATTGTTAGGACAGAGGAAAATTAAGGTGGCAGGAGCAGACTCTAAAGCACAAGATGGACTGATATTATCTTCAGGGTGAGCTAGATTTGAGAGAAATAAAATCCGAAGGCCATAGTTAGGTCATCAAGTTTTGTTTATTTACTTTTGCTATTTCAGGGGGATTTTATTTATGATGCATTTTGCACACGTGCTCCCCCAAAAAACATCCTTGGAAAACAGACCTATACTTATTTTCTTTGACACTTATTATTGGGAAACTACATTGACCTTTTGCCTGTTTGTCAAAGAGATTACATTTGCTTATGGGTTTGTCCTTTCAAATTTTGTCATTGGGCATTGAGGCTAATGTGGAAAAGGTAGTTGTCCTTTACTATTCCAGAACCAGAAGAGGGAGCTCCCAGCACTGGTTTTGTAGGTCTTGGTAAAAAGCCTTGTATTCCTGTAAGTCCCACCCCAAATGTAATGGAAGTAGAAGCAGAAATTTGCCAAGTGGAATGCCCACACCAGTTTACGAGGCTGAAAATTACTGCAGTAAAGTTTTCCAGTCTTGCTTTCTAAATACATTGTATGTTTTCAGGACTCTTCAGTTGTAAAGAATTAGAACTCTTTCTCCTATTTAAAAAAAACTTGCAAGTCATTTGTAGTGTGATTTTTAAACATCCACTTAACTCCATGCTGAAAAGCTGTGTAAGAAAATTCCCTTGGAATTTTTTGAGGGAAAATGTTGAGTGACATTTTAAGAGCTATAAACTTCAGAGCACCTGTTGATAATTGCATTACAGGCAAATTGTTTAACTAAGGGCACAATCCTAACCCACTTTTCTGCACTGACATAAGGGCTATGCAGCTCCGAGGTATATGAGCAAACACTTCCTTTGAGGAGGCCTCCACAAGTGCCACCCACCTGCAGGATGCAGCAAACACCCCACTGCAACAGCTATGCCAGTGCTGAAAGGTTGGTTAGGATTTGGGCCTAAGGTCCCAGTTTAGTGCACCTTTACATGGAATCACCCCTCCCATCCAACACACTAGGACCTACTACTGAGTAAACATGTATAGGATCGGGCTATAAGACTGAATTCGTGGTGATTGTTGCTTACTTGTGTAAGTAGCAAAATCTATACGTTACAGAAAAATATATGCTCTGATTTGTGGGTGTATATGAATGGATTGATGTGATGTGTGTCTATATCTTGGGAAAAGAATTGTCAAGAGCAAAATCTTTACTCCATCCAGTTATGCCAGTAGTAGGTTTTGAATTACATTGGCAAGTATATCTAGATTGCAAGTACTGAAAACGTTCTCATAAATTGGTATGCTAGTGTTGTACATTTTTCACCATTTTTGAAGCACTTGTGTGTACGTTCATGTTCATGCCCACAATTACACACATAGTTAGCTAATTAAAATAGCCCATTGATATCTTGTCCTGGTGGACCAGGTCATTCCATAATCATAATTTCCTGTACTGTCTGTCCCCCCTCCCCAGGGTGTAAAAGCCCACGCCTCTTAGAGATAATAAAGCTTTCCTTCATCTTCCTTTAGTGCCATTAAAGCTACAGGCCTTTTGCTGTAAAGAAAGTATAATAATGAATAGAAATGTTACAACAAGAACAGAAGTCTTGTGTTTTCCCTTCATCATGCATCATCCATTTTAATTAGAGAAAAAGGTAGTGAGCACAGTGACAAAAGTGTGGAATTAAAATCATTAATTGATGTCAAGCTGAAGAGAGGCTGCTAACATGAATTTAGTGACAGCAGGAAGGAAATTAACCTTATTACTTTATTTAGAGCATTAGTTTATTTAATATTTTTTGTCTATGCAAATTCAAAGTGCTTTATTTATGACAATGGCAAAGGACAAATAATTCATTAAAATTTGAATATTCATTATTTCACAGCAGAGTCTTACAAGACACGTAGTGTTTTTAAAACATCCGTTAGTTGAGAGATGTGCTTTAACGTGTTTAGAGTTTTATTTTCAGAAATCTTATGTTTTGTTTTTAAGTGAGAAGTTATTTTCCCTATAATATATGTTTTCGGGGTTTCTGTACTTGCCCATATTTATTGAGAAAAGCACCTGATGCAAAAATGTATCAAGTAATATTTTCATTAACTTTACAGTTGACAGTAGTGAAATATCAAACAAAATGTCTTTCTTCCAGTGTTTCATAATAGTGTCTATTGGTTTAACTGATCATCTTCATTGCTTCAGTGAAAGTTTGTTCTAGTAAGAATAAAGTTTAATGGAAAACATACCAACCTGCTCTTAAAAGAATGATAGCACCATCCTTTCAGATAATTTGTGACCTCTGAGGTCATGATAAAAGAATAGTGGGAGTGTTGTCTTCCAGTAAAGGCCATCTGGAGCTATTAAAATATCAGATGGAGTCCGGGCTTGAACAGCAGGATGCTCTCCTGGTGTATTTCCAGAATTCCCAAGGAGACCATAATATTTTTACTGGGAAACCAACACTTTGCTTCCCCTGAGCAAAATATTTTCATGGCTTTTGTATATGAGACAAAAAGATCTGGGAGTAGGAACCTTGTTGACTGTAAATACGAATTAATGTTTTGCCTTTGTGCATTTAATATTTTTATCTAGATATTTATTGACAAATTCAAATGAATCCTGGTGAACACACATTGCTTGCACTTTGATCGTTGTTGGCATGACTGTGAATATATAGGTTCCCATTCTTTTGGCCATGGAAAAGCAAGATTGGTTTACTTATATATAATCCATCTTCAAATGCTCAGTCATCTTGAAAAGGTCCTTTGTCTCTTAAACTTCCATAGCCAAGTACCTTACAGAATTGACTGTGTACATTGATGTGTTTATTCAATGTATGTGATGTATTATTGGGTGTGTTTATTCAAGGGTATTATTCAAGGCTTCAACAGGGCACTGAGCCAATAGTTACTTGACTGGTGTTTGCATTTATATCTCACATGGTTCTGAAAGTTTCTTTCTTTTTATTCTTCTCATAGTTCTTTACAGAGATCTTTAGGCATGCATGTTACTCAGAAAACAACCTCATTGCGTTCTACTGGACTTTCTTCCAGGTCTGCATGTAAGCCCTCCTGAACACAGTGGGACTGATGTCTGAGTAAACATGCATAGGATTGTTAATGTTGGAATTTGCCTCATCAGTAAACTTCGGAATGCTATGTTGTGGCCCCTAAAGATTTGACTTATGATGGCATATCTAACTGGACACACTTTTCAGAATCATAGTTGTAGTAGCATTTACGTAGGATCAGAACCATATAAGCAAGAGGCAAATGGCACAGATGAACTGTATCAAACAGTGAAGCAAAGAGAGTGAAAGAGGAGAGGGGAAAATACCAATCCTGAATAGCAGTGCTGAGATAGACTTTGTTCTGCCAAACCATGGGGAACCTTAGAAGCTTTTTAGGAGCACCTCAGTACTCAGCAATAAGATCAGTAGTGGAAGACAAGCCCAATACTGATCAGGTATGAAGCTGCTTTACACTAAGCCAGATCACTGGCCCATGTAAACCAGCATTGTGTACTCTCTTGAACTGGCAGCAACACTCTCAGGCAGAGGCCTTTTCACCTACCTGAAATTCTTAACTAAAGATGGTGGGGATTGAACGGGATGTCTTGCGTGCAAAGTGTATGTTCTTTCATTGAGATACAACTCTCCATGGAAGATAGCTTGCCCACTCAATACAAATCTTCCCCTATGAGAGTAATTCCCAAACAATGAACTGTGGCTCCCTAGGGAGTTGCAGTAACCAGCCAGGGGAATCCTCACGGAAAATTCACTGCTCTATACAGTGTATAGGATTGTAGACCTAATGGGGAGCCACTAGCCAATGGCCCAGTAGGTCAAGGGAGCCACCAGTCGAAAATGTTTGGGAACCACTGCCCTATGCTTTGTCATCCCAGGGAATGCGAGGTATATTTTCAGTCATATTCTTGATTTATGTGGGAAGACAGCACGATAGCATATGCCGCAGAATCCAACATGCAGGGGTTCCTTGGCAGAACAACTGTATCTTATGAGTTCCCATTTCATTCAAGTTGGTTCTCCTGACTGTGTTCTGATACTTTCTCTTCTGCTTCTGTTTTTCCACTGAATTTTTGCCAAAGTTGTGACAAAAGAATGAAAAAAACAAGCAATTGGCCGTACAGCTGGATTCATCCAGTTAAATCCTATCCTAGAAGAAGGATCACGGCAAGAAAGGTGGAAAAAAATTTTCAACCGGGGCAACATGAAAACGTCTTCCAGGTCCCAGTTAAAGATTGTCCAGCTAGAGTCCAAAGTGCTCAGTTTCCTGGATGGCTTCTGCTGCCTGCTAACCCTTTGATGTTTGCAAAAGCAGGGACTGTGTGTGTTCCAAGTCTTGCCAAAACCCAGGCCAAAGTTTGGGTCTCACAAGGCTTCAGTTTACATACAGGGGATCCACACTATCTGCTTCTCTTTTAACCAATTCCCCACAGTTACAAGTCCAGTGTATTAAAGAACAATGCAAAAAAATTCCCTGTGTTTATGAGATAGCAGAGTTTCAAGATCACCCTGTTGTCCAGGTTTGCTACTCAAACACCTGATTCCTTTTCTCTCACCTTCTCCTGTCTCCTCTCCTTCTCCTCTCCCTCCTGCTTTGCTTTCACCTTTCGAAAGGACTCCTACTGGCCATTGAGCCCGGTCGTGAGATTTGCTTTCAGCTGTGAAGCTGACGGTATCTCTTCTCAGCTCAGCACTCAGTGATGGTGTCATCACCCAGATCCAAGGAACTGGCTGCTGTGGCGCCCCCTGACTCCCTCCCCAAGCCTGCTGCAGATCGTTGGAGATCACGCAGACACACTTAAAGTAGACGAACTTTAATTATTTATTTAAATGCTCACACAATTTTCTACGGTATAAATTTTATACGGAGGTTGCTTTAAATCTTCCCATCCCATTCTGAGCCTAACCCATTACATCCTATAGAAGAAAAAACCCTACTAACTGCGGATCACTAATGGTGTCAGTTTTTCAATTCCCATTAATCTCAGATAACAGGGACCCCCTGTAGACACAATGCAAGGGCCAGGCCTCTTCAGTCTAGTTCTCTTTCTCCCCTCTTGGCAGCCTCCCCTCTCCCAGCTGCAGCAAAGGAGAGACCTTTTAATATCAAATATCAATTTAAAGACAAGTCTAATATGCAATTATTGGAACTGAGCTGACCTTATTGCTGTTGAATTGAACAGAACCAGGAAATCTATCTAATTCTATGACTTGCACAACAGGGGTCCAATACTTAGTAGCTAACAGCACTTAACCATTGTGGTTACTCTAAGGACAGTAGCAATTATCTGAATAATCAGAAGGATAGTTTATAGTGGAATTCGCAATACGTGCCCCTGTGCTGCTAGCATTACTTGTAACAGGCATTTGTAAAACACTGAAGCTCACTGTCATTTTGGTGTTGTTTGTCTGGTTTCATTCCCATTAGATAACTCCACCCCCCCCCCCCAAGCAATGCACTCATGGAAATGTGTTGCTGTCTCACATTGCAGCAAAATGCCCAGAAGTTTACTTATGTTAACCCATCATGCCAACAGTGCTCTGATTGGGTCCTGCTTTGTATTCCGACAGCCCATGGAGAAAAAACTCTGGTTGCTAAAAGCAGGGCCTTTGCAGTGATTGCCGAAAGTTGTGCAACAATTTTCCTTCTATCAGCTCAAAGCGCAACTTTCTTGGTTGCTTTTTGAAAGAGCGGTGCATGCACATTTTGGGGTTGGTCTTTTGAGTTGCCAGGTCTGTAACAATCCTGTTGTTGTATTGTAAACACATGATTAGCGATTGTAGGTAATCAGTGGGTACAGTTTTATTCCTGCAGAGAATTTATTCATGCAGAGATGCTATTTTGCTATTAATTATAAGTAATGCTTAACAAGATGTTTGTAAAATCTGTGAAAGATGGAGATTCTTCCCCCATTGGATCAGTGGGAAGCTTTCTATTGATTTAAATAAGGTCATCTTTTCTCCATCTGAGGTCTTTATAGAAACCAGAAAGTAGGATTGCTAAAAAGCGATTAAATAGTCTGTGAATGGTTGAAGGGCAGCATTAGATTTAGTATTACAGATAACTTCCACCATGTGCTTTTAATGGTTAGAGGATACTGAAGCCATCAGGTTGCAATATGATATCATTACAGGGTGAAATAATCTCCATGTGCACAATGATTAACAATTACCACATGCAACAGAATCAATGTGCTCATGGCTTTGTGAGCCAAGCTGTGCCTTCCCCAAGGCAGGGTAAGAATTGTCTGAGTGGCAACATTTATGATTGCGTAAATTTTACTGACTAGACAAAGTGGCTTGACTATCCAGACTGAGAAGGTTTCTTGGCTAAATTCACACAAGAATCTTCAGTTTGGTGATTATATCTTATATATGGCAAACCTGAAGACTGCTCTCTCTGCACATAGTGGAAGGGGGGGGGAATGAACGGTTTCTTCTGTAATACCAGAATGGTCACATGCAAATCTTACACATGCAGCTGCCAAATTTGGTAAATTTGGCAACCAATTTGGATGTGTCAGCTTCTACATTACAAATAAAAGTGTTTCAGGCCATTTTCCACTGAAGATTTATGAAGAGTAAACAAGTGTACTCTAGACCAGCCATTCTCAACAAGAGTCATATGGTCCCCTGGAGAGCGCTGGCACATTTGAAGGGAGCCACAGACTGAAAATTTTATGTTTCTATGTTGTATCTTTCTTTGACCAGGGGAGGAACCTGGGAAGAACTTAGGGGTCATAACTTAAAAAAAAAAAAAGGTTGTGAATGGCGGATCTAGAAACCCAGTTCAGGTTAAACTTCATCCTTCCGAAATCCTGCAATGATTAGAGGAAATCTTCTTCAAGCATCACTTACTTACCCATGACTAGAATTATTTTTTGCACTCTATTTTCAAATATATTTCTAGCTTTATTTCTCATTTCCAGAATTCAAGCCAAGACTCGGGAATTTCGCGAGAGGCAAGCTCGGGAACGAGATTATGCCGAGATCCAAGAGTTAAACAGGACATTTCGATGCGACGGTGACTCAATGTATGCCGGAGTTGGTTCATATAATTCCTCTTCAAGTAGTGGCACAATGAACAATAGACCGCAGAGCCCAAGGGAAGGACCAATGGTGGAAGCATTATACGCACAAGTAAAGAAAGCGTGCAATTCAAAGTCTTCACCTGCAGACAGGTAGGCACCAGAATTTAGTCAATATTCTGCTTTTAATGTTTGGTCTGTAATTTTTTAATTTTTTTTTTTTTTTGCCGTGGGAGGTGACTGTTCATCAACTGTAAAGCCTGAACTGCATTTTATTAATGGCTTTTTAAAAGCCTTTGTGAAGAAAAATATTGAATTCGCACAAATCATGTCATAATGGAATGAGAGAGACAATCTCTTCAGATGATTCTAACTCAATTCATCTTCCTTCTAGAAATGCGTTTGGAGGCAAATTGCGCTCTTTAGTATAATTCAAAGTAAAGTCACACATGAAACAGCTACTGGCTGAAATTAGCAGCATTCCCAGTAACTCGCTGAAGTGTTTGTGGGCAGTATCTACCTTTTGGTTTTCTAGAGTGATTCTCAGTAGAAATTTTGAATGCCCTTCTGTTGCTCTTGGGACAATAGACAGGTGGGACTCTTTTTCAAGTCAGTGGTTCCCAAATTTTTTAGCACCGAGACCCACTTTATTAAACAACTCTATCAGGACCCACCTAGTTTTACCAAACTTTTAAAAAAGGAGATCTAGAAAGAAATATTTATTTATAAGTAATGAGAAAATACTCTCAAATATTTATCTCCCTCTATTTAAATATGCTTGCAAACTTCAGGAGCTTAGCTCCTTGCAGGGCAATTAGCCTTTATCTTGCAAACTGCAGGAGCTGAGCTCTTTGCAGGGTAATTAGCAGCTGCAGTATTCAATTTTTGAAAAGCCTTAGGGCTTGAGGCAATTAGTTGTCTGATCTTTCCGTCAACCTTTGGTGGCCCACCCAAAATCAGGTTGTGACCCACAGGTTGGGAACCACTGCCTTAAGTCAATGTTTCTGGATTCCCAAACTGGGGCTTTATAACATCCCTTTGATTTCTGCAAACCAATCCCTGCAACAAAAATAACACTGGAGTATTGTGTTAAATGGTCTAGACAAGACCAGTCTGGCAACAGAACTGTTCTCCAGTCAAAGCCCATTGTTGCATCTCCTGGACCCTGCATGGGTCTGCCTTCTTTGCCGATCATTTTTAGTGCCTCAAGAAATGACAAATAACAGTACATTCCCAGGGTGTTATCACATGCAATCCAATTTATAATAGAGTTATTGTGTGGCATTGTGTGCTAGAACTGTGCACCATGCCAAGAAAAATCTGACATTTGGACCAAAACGTATTTGGAAAGTTTTCATCTGAACAAAACTAAGAAAATTGGTCTGGAGTATAATTATGCCATTGTTGAAGAACCTGTGTCAAATATTTTTCAAGGTTGCAAGGGAGTCATTGTGAGTCCACAACAAGGATTTGTTTTAAGCATGCATTGCCCCATGAATTGTTTACACCCTTTCAACTGCAGTGAATTCTACAGACAAGTTGGTATATGCTAGCAGAAAAAAGTCTCTCTCAAAAGTGCCGATCATGATAGAAAGGCAGAATGTGTATTGAGAAAGAACTTGTAACATGCAAGATCCCCTAAAGTGTGCAGAGTAGACACTTGTGTGACTTGTCATTGGTTGCCCTCACTACTACAGTGCCCATTCATAGGAGTAAATTCTAACTATTCAGTTACATGGTAGAGGATCGTACTTTGGTGGTTACATTGCCAAGGTGGAGGATAAACTTGCTTTCACTTCCTCTCACATTGAGAATGGAACCAGTTCATGCATCCCCCAGCTTCTTGGTCACAGTACTGTGATGGAATGTTGAAAAATGGCTTGAATAATATACATATCATCACACTAAAATCAAGTCACTAAAATCTCATACCATTGCTATGAGATGTACTTGCCTTTGATTGACATGACATGCAATGATGCATGACAGTTTCTCAAATAAATTTAAAGCACAAATATATTATTTGGCAGATGTTCTTTTCCCCAAATGAAGGCAAAACGGTAAAAAAGGCTAATAGTAAAGCAGGAGTTTTCTTAGAGGAATTTCTATTTTAACTTCTTATTACTTCAGCATAAAATTAGCATAAAAGGAAGACCTTAGGGTTACTTTGTTGTTAAGATAACAGCTGAGTTAAATCTATTTCCATAATTGTATGTAATCAAAATAGATACAAGCTGCTAAGCTTCCCTCCAAATCAGAACTTTCCCTTGCTACAATTCAGCAGTTGATTTTTGATTGGTTTAAAATTGCTTCAGGATTAGAGGATTTGGGAGAAGGTAGAACAGTGATAGATACTGTCAACAAGTGTCTTTTACAAACGCAAGTTCTATCAATCAATGCGAACAAACAGTCTGACCATGTGATGAGTAATCACAGGAGTCTTTGTTACAATCATATGAATTTCTGTGCTTTCCTCAGATGAACATATGCAATAATGTTAAATCTCAGTTTAATTCCCATCAAGTAGTTTCCTGCTGAAAATGAGGCTAGTCCAGAGAAAGTACAAAAAAAATGTTATCTGGGACTCGGAATGGTCTTGTTCATCCCAACATTTTGTATCAAACTCCATGCCGTTGTGTTCAAAAGGTTGATTGCAAGTTTAGCTAGAGATTAATCATTTGTCATGGCTATGTCCATTCCATGCAGTACAAATGTTGTTTGAGGCTGCTAAGGTGTTTTGTTCAAATGGTGGCCTCTCCATTTTTGGCACTGTAGGGGGGGAGAAGAGTGTAGATGGAGTTTTTAATTGGTTTCTTTTCCTCTGCCATACCAAACAGAGTCAGGGGAATTACATTCCTGTAGCAAAGGCTTTTAGCCAAGCTAAGAAGTGTGTGCTGTTGTGTTTTACATCGTAGAAAAAAACCAAACAGTTGATCAATAATGGTGCGTGGCTTTTCATTGCAGATGGCATGATGCTATACATTCAGAGTTCAAAAAAAATAAAATAAAATAAAACTATGACCTGCCATCCAGATAGCAAGGGAAAACCCCATGAAAAGACAGCTGCTAGTGGACATTTACTGGCTGTCGCTATGCCATCACTTCCCACCAAGAGTGCATTGTCCTCAAATATAATTGAAGTGAAACAGGCGCTGTGCTGTTGTAAACCCTAAATAGCTGCAAAATAGGAGGCTAGAGTCCCCCAACTTGCTGTGGACACTTTAATGGAAACATAAATACCATAATCATATGCTTTTTGCATTCATTTTGCCATTGAAAAGGAAAAAAAATCCATCTGAAAAAAGCGATCTGTGAACTGGTTTCTGTTCCGTCAAAAGTTGTGCCACAGGAATTAGGCAGAAGAATTTTTGGTCAGAGCAGAGAGAATGGGCAGACAATCCATCTTGCCTCTTGTTTAGTGTATATAATGTGAATACAGTTTATTAAAAATTGTGATACTGATATGTGGCTGTCACAGCACAGCAATATAGCTTTTCATTTTGCTGTTAGCTTTGGTTTGCCTAATAATACGTATCTACCTCAGCTTAACTTCAGTGGCTGTGTAATATCCTTAGGCCTGACCCACCCATGAAGCCAACTGAAGCTTTTGCCTGAGGTAGTAGCTTAGTGGGTAGACCCATTTTGTCCACCTACTTGCCTGCACTGCTTCTCCTTCTCCTTCCTTTCCCTGGACTGGAAAAGGAAGTGGGGGACTGGGAGGAAGGGCAGATGTGGAGGGGACAAGCATGCTCATCTAGAACATTGGAGAGTGGAAGGAGCAGGGGCTGGCATATCATTCCATAAAGAGGGCAGAATATTTGGCATGGCTCAAGTGTCAAGAGGTCTTGGGTCAGCCCTGAATATCCTTTAACAGAATTTAGAACCACCCTGAAGAAGACTAAAGTGTCTATACTATACTACTTTCTATACTAATAAAGTATAGAAAGAAAAATAACTTTCTATAATAATCCTAGTCATATTGTAATAAAGCTGTAGAATATTATGGGGTGAATATTTCTTAAAAATGGAAAAGCAAGATACTTGCACATTGTATTGTACTTCATTATTTGTATTGTCAATCATGTGAATGATCTTTAAAGTTTGAGGTATTGCTCATTGCATATAAATCCAGTCTTTCTGCCAAACCCATAATAGATGCAGATAAGAGTTATTGCTCAGGATAACACTTTCCATGCTAAAAAATGTATCTCTTTTTCTCTTAAAAAGAGGGTTGTGACCATTTTTGAAGTTGCTATGAAGTGTGTAGTACCGTAGGAAGGAAAAGGCTGTGGTTTTATTACTACCCCAGCTATAGTGCATTCTGAGATGAATTGCTTTGGATAAAGTCTGTGGGTTTATTAACTTTCATTATTTGCTTGGTAACTTATAGGGCCTAAAATGGGCAAGCTTGCTTATGTTGAGCTACACCTCGTTCTGTAAGTTGGTCCCGCTGAGACCACTTTTAATGGGACTGTTAGGAAGTGTGTGCTTTCATTTGGCATACTTAAGAATAACATTGTGTGAGGCTGGTATATGTTACTTGTGTCTCAGGGCCTCTGAACATGCTCAGCTGTTGATGGTGTCAAGAACAGCAGACCCCCTGAGCATTTTTTGAATGAGCACTGTTCCCTCTCAAAAAAGCCCCTGGGGACATTTCTTCCCATCAACCTAGGACCTTTGTGCTAGGGACTGCTCTCTCATGCATTTGAGCAGGGTTAACATGGCCTTTTCTAGCCCAGGATTGGGGCATTTAAAGAGCAGGCTTTAGGAACCAGAGCCTCTCAGTGTGACTGCAGCTTGGAACCTTGAGCTTTCACAAAAAGTCCTGTCAGATCCTTGTGACTACCCATTCACGCGGTGGGATGGGGGTTAGGTTAGCTGTCATCAAATAGCACCACATGAAGCACCTGCAAAGCATGGCAAACCACTGTTGAAACTGATTGGTGTTCCCCGAGCATTTTGTGGTGATGCATACAACATGGGGATTTGCTATTCAGAGTGGGGGGAGAAGGTTTGAAATTCCACCAGGCAAGTACAAGGTCCTGTTGTGGGAACCTATGCCGGATTTGGATCTGGCCACCGTTAATATTCTCATATCCACACAGAACAAAAAACTTTTTATATGTAGTGAATTGAATTGAAACAGTAAATCTGAACATTAATACAGAACTTAAGTGTGCTTCATGTAAGTTAACTGATTGTAATCTTTACAACAATCCTCTAAGTTAGGTCACTGTTGTAACCCCTGTATTAAAGATGGGGGAGCAAAGCTCAAGAGTTTATAGTTTGTTTGGCTGGAGTTTGACGCATTCTTCATCGCTATGCTGCACCAGCTCTAATACACAACTGACTGCTTTAGAACTGAGAATTATCTTTAAATGCATCGATTTGATTAAAGTTTGAGCCACTGCTCATTGCATTCCAGGTCAGAATCAGGATGGTAGTTGAGGAGGGAGGAAGCAGAACTCCAGGGCTTCTCCCACAACATCAGGTGCTGCCTTTGAAGCTCTTTTCAAGAGAGAAATCCTAGCAGAGAAGTATGGAGCTCAGCAAGACGCAAACTGAAAAATTTCCTAGGGTGATAACTTAATATCTTGGTCTTTCCCAAGAGTGACCTGAAGGGCAGTATTTAGCCCACGTTAGGTTAAGGCTACAATCCTACACAAATTTACCTGGGAGCAAGTTCTACATAACAGAGCAGGTGTTACAGATCTGTAACATTTCCCCAAGTGCAGTCACATATCACAGTAGCATCAAGTCTAATATGTTGAAAAAAAAATGCACCTTGAAATGAATGGGAACCCAACTGAAATTGGCTCGCGCAGTTTGAGAAACACTACTCTAAGAGGTTGGGCTGAACTGAGCTAGATCTTTAAATGAAGCACAATACGTTTCTAAGTAGCACTAAGTGGCAGAAGAATGCACTCTAATTTGTTTGTTATACATTAGTGTCCCTGTCCCCAACCCCTTGTATCAGCAAGTGATATGTTCCAAGACCTACCATGGATACCCAAAACCACGTATAGTAGCAGAACCTATGTATAAGTTGTTCTTTGTTTACCTATAATAAAGTTATTATTTTTTTTACCTTTGTTTACCTTTGTTTACCTTTGTTTACCTATAATAAAGTTATTTTCACAACAACGCTGCAATAACTTGGCAATGTGCGCAGTGAAAAAGTTAGCATCTAATTGGATGCAATAAAGCAGTCCAGAAGCGTGAGTGCAGAAGACTAAAAGAGGTGAGTGTGATGGGGTGGGAAGGTTTCACTGCCTTACTCAGAATGGTGTGCAGTTTGAAATTTATGAATTGTTTATTTCTGGAATTTTCCATTTAATATTTTCTGGTTGTGGTAAACCACAGATAACTGAAACTGCAGAAACTGAAAATGCAGATAAGGGGGTTCTACTATAATGTTAATAGGTGTGGCTTTGGCATGGGGGAGTATCAAGAGGAGCTCCTGAAGTTCCAAAATTTACCATCACACCATTGCTCAGAATGGACCATTTCCTAGCACTGAATTCTTTAAAAACTTTTTAAAAGGATGGCTTATTCTTTGATATAGCGTATATCATCAGACTTGTTTTCCAGATAAATCTGCTTTGTTCCATAATGATTAAAAATATGCCTGTTCTTTATATCAGACTTGTAGGTTGCTTGACCTTGTTTTAGTATGAAGGAGATTCTGTTTGCCCTGCTCTTGTATTAACATGAGGATCTAATATTGGTGGACTCAATGCAATGCAGCGTATATTGTGCTATATTGTGATTTTTGTTGTGATGCCATTAAAGGTTTTGGATTTGCATTTATTGTGATAGAAATGTGACTGATGATTTCAGAATTTAAAAGGTCTGTAATAGACCTTGCATACCTGACCAGATTGTAGCTTCTGTACACAAATTGTGGAAGAGAAGCATAATTAACAGCTTTGTGCATATAACATACAACACTGAAAATAATGGCAACATACTGGGGGCAACTCACTCTGTGAGCCTAATGAATCTTTTGTCTTCCCCCCCCTCTTCCTTAAAGTAGTCCTGCCGTATAACACAGCAAAATGATTTTGAAACTTGCCACAATGTGCATGTATAGATTCTTAGACATGTCTGAAAGAAATCTCTGAATTGTAGTAATTGCCAAGAACATTTCTGCAATATCTTTTCTGCAATATGATCAGGTTAGGAAGTGGTCTGTTTCAGACAATTAGGTCTGCAACTGTATTAAGTAGATTAATTAGGCAACTACAACCTTATCTGACTAAATGGTGTGAACAAATATTGATCAATGATCTTAAAGGTTTTCACACTTGTTTTGACTTTTTTTTTTAAAGTTTACTACTGCTGTAGAGAATGAAAAAGTAAATATTAAACAAGACCTCTCCTAAAAGTCAGGGATGGATTTAGATTTTAAATTGCAATATAGCTCATATGGCCCATCAATAACTCACACAGCTGTCTATATTGATGCTTTGGTAGTATGCTAGTATAAATAAATTGAGTACAGGAGGGGCCTTGGTATCTTGGAGGAATCTGTTCTCAGACCGTCCCGTCCCCGCCCCCCCCAATGCAAAATACCAAAATTCATGGTTTCAGGCCCTTTAAAGCCTCTGTGGACTTCAAAATGCCTCATAGAGGGGAAAAAAAACACGATTTCCTATTTCCAGAGGGAAACCAGAAGTGACGTTTTTAATGCCTTATAAGGCATTGGGACACCCAGGGAAGCCCTTTGGAAGGTTCAGGTTGAGCCAAGTCTGACTCAGTGCAGATCCAGGCATTGAGTCAGATCCGTGGATATAAAATCAGCCAATAAACAGGCTCCAGCTGTATTTAATTAAAAGGCAAAAGATGATCAAAAGTTATCTCACTGTTTGACAGCCAGTACTCTTAGGGCAAGGATGGCAGGGAAAAGGAGATAGTAGATCAAAATCTATTTTGAGTTAGCAAGGGTTTCTCACTCCTCCCTGAATAAGACTACTGAAAACAAAGGAAAGCTGGGGAGAAAACCAAAAGTAGATTTTTGTGTAAGAAGAGTGAGCTCAGTACTGATGTCAAACAATTCCAGAACTAACCATTTGCTCAGAAGCATATCTCATTCTTTAATTATATCTAATCTCCTGAGCCACTTTTGCACCTGCCTCTGGTTACTTGACCTCAAGGTTCTAGTGAAAAACAAAAAAGATCCCCCAAACCTGAAGTCTGCCCAACTGTGCTCTAGACAGTTTGGCATCAGGACCCACCTAAAAAAAAAGTTTCACTTTACCAGTTGCTCAAGCCTCTGTGGCTATAAGGTGATTGGGCAGCAGTGCTCCTCCCTAATAGCAGGTTGCTTAACCCTTGATGCACATAGTTTAATCTACCCTGTAAGTTGCATGAACCATCCAAAATATAGTCATGACCCACTGGTGGGCCATGGACCCACAGTTTGGGAACTGCTGCTCTAGGACATGGTTTGAAGGCACGCAACGGGCTCATCAAAACAAGTCTGGGTTGAGTAAATCCTGGGATAGGAGACTTATCTTGGAACCCTGTTCGTTCCACTTTGAGTTCTATGATGGAACGAAGACAGAAAAGAAATGCAATGAAATAAAAATGCATGTGACTCCCAGTGGCACCGTCTCAAGCCATCATTCTTGTATGTACATCATCCTAAACCTCCAGTGCAGATTGTGGCTTTTTCTAATGGCATATGTGCCAGAAGTTTCCTACACAGAACTGACAAATAGTGGGCATTTGTATCAACCTTCCATCTCCTTGGGATGACTTCTCTCAGTTTTCCACACGATTTAAAGACTTTTTGAAATGCAGTTTTCAGGAGTTTCTGTTTTCCTGCTGTCTGCATGGTGATCTAAAAGCCCCTCATCTGTTCCCCAAACAGACTGATAAGACTTGTTTGCTCTTCCACAGACTCTGGGTAACAGAAGCAAAAGGCATCACTAAGTTTGGTATTTAGTGGTCTTAGGTTACTACCTCTCCCTCCTGCCAACATGGATGTAATAAAAAGCCTCTTTTAATATAAATTCATGAGGATTTATGCAGAGCCCCTATTGTGAGAGATTTGCTGTGACTCTATCCAATGTTTGGGTTATGACTTTGGAGGAGTGGTGGTGGGGGAGGATTCATAAAGGAGTTCTATTAAAATATTCAAGTCTCCCTGGCAGCTTACATGACTGTGGGAACTTCCCAATACTGCATTTACTGTGGGTGCATCGTGGCTTTGTTTGTTTGAAGTTGGGGGGGGGGTCTGCTTCCTTTGTTACCATAATGAGGTTTGTGCTGTAATCAAAGGACTGGCAACTATTTGTTTGCTTTCCCCCCAAAAACAAGTTCTTTAAGGCATGCTATAAATGGGAGAACGTATGGAAAGATAAGAAAGGAATGGGCTTCCCCTAGAAGGTTACAAAACAGGAAGAGAATGAGGGGCCCACCTTAAACGTTCACCTTATAGATAAAATAACTAAAAGGTCACAGAACAATCCTCCTTTGTTACAAGCCAGCAATAGCTCCGTTCAGTTCTGCAAATGTTTTACTTAAGTGCAACAGCTGTCAGTAGCAAGCCAAGAGAATTCTGAAAAGTACAATTTACTTCAGGAGTGATTCAGAACTTGTCGCCCTTAATCAGTGTAATGCCACAATCTCTATGCAGAAATGGGAATGGTAAGGCAGGCTGTTGCCAAGAATGTGAATGGAGAGAACCCTTTGTTTGTTTTGCTCATCTTGCAGAATGGACTTGTTAATAGGTAAAAACTTGATAGTCAGAAACTTAATTTGAGGCCCAAGCAGGCCAAGATTGCTACTTCTGAGTAACCGGGAATTGCCATATGGGCTTAAAGGCACATTAGCTAAAGAATGTTGTTAGCACGGTGTCTGTAAGTTCCCCTCAAACAGAACTCTGTGCTCTGCAAATCTGAGAGTTGCAAGATGGAAAACCTTATATGTATATGTGGCTGATTTTAAGAAAAGCTGTGTGTTTCACCTAGTTCATAAAAGAAGGGGTTTATATTTGTTCTAAGTGTTAAACCCCAGGAGTTAGTCTGATAATTTCTATTTCAACTGCATTAGTATATCCCAAGCCTTCTCTAGGCTACCATCTCTGCCTCTGCTAAGATTCCCCCAAAATATTTTAGGGGAAATGCCTTTGGGCACCAAACATACTTGCTTGTGAAAATGACCTTTTCTATGGTCAGATTTCGGTTAGAGGCATGTCTAATTATTAATGTAAATAATAACTGTGAAATTTACACATCATAATAATAATCATAATAATAGAAATGTGAAATTTACACATCATAATAATAGATAAAAAAGTACTGTTTGTCAAATGCTTCGGCTTAGCCTGAGGCAGCAGTTCTCAAACTGTGACTCTGGGGACCCACCAGTTGATTATGACCCAATTTTTGGTGGTTCATGGAACTGATAGAGCAGGTTAGGCTACATGCATCAAGTGTTAAGCCATTTCTGCCCAACAACAGAAATCAAATGTGTATACCTGTAGGCTGGGCAGAAATGGGTTAAACAAGCTGTTACTTGGGCAGAGCAGCACAGCTGCCCAGTCACCATTATAGCCACACCCCTTGGCATTTACAAATCAGGCAGCAGCCTGTAGGGCCTCTAAAAATTTTGGGAACCAGTGGCCTAAGGACACGTTTCTACCATTCATTATTAGTTTTACTAGATTTCTTCGTCTTGCCCCATTTGTACCCTCATGACCTAGTTTATTAAACTGAATTGGTACATTAACTTCATGACTTGTGTAAGAAAAAGGTGCATATGGCATTGGATGGTTGCATGATCAAAATGAAACTACAGTCCTTCTGTTCTTTATTTCCAAAATGATAAATGGCAAATAAAAAGTTTCTACATGTTGATTTTATGTTCAGGGTGATACATGTCCCACTTTAAGAGATCCTATGATTATTGATGTACCTGGCTCGCAGATCTTTTTTACAGGTGCTTTTCCCAGTGTTACTGATACTGCCTCCAAGATTGCTCCTATGCTGTTCGTGGTACATGTAATCTAAATGTTTTGGCTTCCTGGCACACTTACAAACCACAAGAGCCCAGGTTCGTTAAACCATCTGTATGGTTCAGTTTACTTAGAAAGCAACACCCAGACTGAATCCTTTGTAAAGTCTGTCACTTGGGCAGTTTGGAAATGCCTAGAAGCTAAACCACATAGGCAGAGCATTCTACATGTGCCCCAAGAGAAAAAGGGAAGGCACAAAGTACAGTAAAAAATGAGAAGAGACCTCCAGATATAGAGTCAATAATTTGTTGCCATACGTAATGAGTGTTGTCACTCTTTACCAGGGATGGCTCTAATTCACTTATTTCAAGAAAAGACCCTGTATTGCTATTTTGAGATGGTGTGGAAGACAGTTCAGGTTTTTCTTTGAAGAAACTGAGGGCCCAGTCCTATCCAACTTTCCTGCACGGGTGCAGCCACAATGGAGCCCCAAGGTAAGGGAACAAATGTTCCCATACCTTAAGGAGGCCTCTGTGTCTGCTGCCCCACCACGAGATGCAGTGCATGTCCCATTAGCACAGCTGCACCAGCACTAGAAAATTGGATAGTATTGGGCCCTGAATCAGAGCTCCCTTAACAAATAATTATGATGCTTGCAACAGTTGACCTGTTGCATCTGGAGACCTCTTCCTGTTTTGTCCTTCTACACATAGTCCAGTCAGCATTGCAGCCAAGTGTGTCAGGAGTGGTAGCTGTATGAAAAATTGTGCATTCAAAGAGAGCGTACATCTATGAAGTCATATTACTCCACCTCATTCCAAAATAGCTAATGCCTGTTGAGTAAGGGGTGAATGCATCTAAGATGCGTTAATTAGTGAGATTGATTTAAAGGTTGCTGAAATCATTCATCATCAATAATCACTCTCCTTAATATTTCATCATAACTTGCTGATTCGCAGGCCACCTTCTTGTCTTTGATTCATTATGACTGCAGACATAATTTAATCTCTCCCATCCAGCTCCCTCTTTTTTTCATTCAAAGATATCTTCTTTAATCTGTAGGACACTGTTAAGATGTTTCTAACATTCAGTCTGCTAATTGATCTAACTTACTAAAAACTGTACTCGAGGCTCAGGCATTTGTTCAGAGGAGCAATTTCCTCTGATGCTTGTTGTCTGTTTTATTTTCTTCTGATTACTGCTAGTAAAAGTTATCTGTAGCTTTTTGCATATATGCTGGCAATAAAGATATTTGTGGAAAGCCCTCTCATTTAGAAAAATTAGTTACTTTTATAGGTGTGTATTTCTATATTGAGAAAAGACTACAGTTTACAGATTCAAAGTGACACAGAAACAGTGGCTCAGAAGCCCATTTCATGCATAAAACTTGTTTATTCATGGTGTTTTCAGTTGCCAGATAGAGAGACGTGACTAAATTTCCTACAGTGTTCACCATTTCATACTAGCTGCCATGGGAAGGGTGTGAAAATGGAGCAATATTGGCAAGTCACTGGAAGGCTGGAAAGGATGCTGAGTTTATTGATTTTAGATGTGAACCAACTGATTAGAACTGACTAGTCAATGCAACATCTCTACTTAGCTACATTCAAGATACTGCAGTTGCTGCCAAATTAATCTTTTGCACCCAATGCATACAGCCAAAAACCACTAGTAGGATTGCGTTTTCCTCACTGGTTATATAAATTCTTCCAGGAAAGTAAATCAAAAGAATTACGTATGATTTCACATTGCTTGCAGTAGTAAGTTTATCACTGCTGTGGATGTGCCATTACTATAAGAACATAAGAACAGCTCCACTGGATCAGGCCATAGGCCCATCTAGTCCAGCTTCCTGTATCTCACAGAGGCCCACCAAATGCCCCAGGGAGCACACCAGATAACAAGAGACCTGCATCCTGATGCATCTGGCATTCTGACATAGCCCAGTTCTAAAATTAGGAGCTTGCACATACACATCATGGCTTGTAACCCGTAATGGATTTTTCCTCCAGAAACTTGTCCATTCCCCTTTTAAAGGCATCCAGGCCAGAAGCCATCACCACATCCTGTGGCAAGGAGTTCCACAGACCAACCACACACTGAGTAAAGAAATATTTTCTTTTGTCTGTCCTAACTCTCCCAACACTCAATTTTAGTGGATGTCCCCTGGTTCAGGTGTTATGTGAGAGTGTAAAGAGCATCTCTCTATCCACTCTGTCCATCCCCTGCATAGTTTTGTATGTCTCAATCATGTCCCCCCTCAGGCGTCTCCTTTCTAGACTGAAGAGGCCCAAATGCCATAGCCTTTCCTCATAAGGAAGGTGCCCCAGCCCAGTAATCATCTTAGTCACTCTCTTTTGCACCTTTTCCATTTCCACTATATTCTTTTTGAGATGTGGCGACCAGAACTGGACACAATACTCCAGGTGTGGCCATACCATCGATTTGTACAACTGCATTATAATATTAGCAGTTTTGTTCTCAATACCTTTCCTAATGATCCCAAGCATAGAATTGGCCTTCTTCACTGCCGCTGCACATTGGGTCGACACTTTCATCGACCTGTCCACCACCACTCCAAAATCTCTCTCCTGATCTGTCACAGACAGCTCAGAACCCATCAGCCTATAATCCATTATGGGTTACAAGCCATGATGTGTATGTGCAACCTCCTGATTTTAGAAATGGGCTATGTCAGAATGCCAGATGCAAGGGAGGGCACCAGGATGCAGGTCTCTTGTTAT
Source organism: Tiliqua scincoides (assembly GCF_035046505.1). Classification (NCBI taxonomy): domain Eukaryota; kingdom Metazoa; phylum Chordata; class Lepidosauria; order Squamata; family Scincidae; genus Tiliqua; species Tiliqua scincoides. Next base: position 15,181,249 of record NC_089825.1, read on the forward strand.
CTGGTGTGCTCCCTGGGGCATTTGGTGAGACGCTGTGAGATACAGGAAGCTGGACTAGATGGGCCTATGGCCTGATCCCGTGGGGCTGTTCTTATGTTCTTATGTAAAGTTTTGATTTTTTTGCCCCAATGTGCATGACTTCACACTTACTTACATTGAAACGCATCTGCCATTTTGCTGCATTTTGCTGTGATCAGAGGAACTGTTTATAGAAACTCTTGGTTTATCATTTTGTTAATTAATTAATTGACTCTGAAACTGTGGGTCAGGACCCACAAGTGGGTTGCAACCTGATTTTTGATGGGTCACAAAACTGACAAGCTGATATCTGACTAGGAAAATATATGGAAACTGAAAAAGAGCAGCATGTGTGTATTTGCTCATGAGTAGGCTAATGTGCCTTGGTCCAGTATGAAGGACAGGACAAAGGGAACACAGCCCCACCAGAATGGTCCTGATCCTTTGAACACAGGTCCTAACAAACTCTCAGGGAGAAAGTCCCCCTTCCAAGCTAACCAGGAAAATGCATTGAGTCCTATGTAAAGTGAAATTGAGTTACACAGGCACATTTACTTGCAAGAAGATGAATATGGATCAGCTCTTATTGAAGGCCAGTTGAAAGGGAATACAAGGCCACCAGAACTGTCCCAATCTGATGAACATGGGAGCTCAACAAATGTTCCAGAAGTTGCCCCCCCCCCCCAACAATCAAAAGGTTAAAAACACAGGCTTGAGTGGCTGGTAAACTGAAACTTAAAAAAAAAAAATCTCATATAGCTCAAAAAGGTCCCAAATTACTGTCATTTTAAAAAGTGGATCCTGGTGCTAAAAGGCTTGGGAACCGCTGAATTAAAATCTTTATTTCCCACCTTCCCATTTTAAAAAATTGCTTAAGGCAGCTTATGGTTATAAAGTTAAAAGAAAAACCTGGCGCTGAGATGTGGCTTTGTCTCATGAACTTACCCCAAAATGGCAAATTGAAGACACGCAAATAATTTGGCAGAATCCAATGAGTACTTTGCAAGAGGGGGTCTCACCAAGTTTCTTTCCACAGTGCTACTTCTACCCCCTCCCGCATTTCAGGTAATCTGAAATTTGCAGCTTTAGGCATGCATAAAGGGCAAGAGTCAGGAGTACAAGTACTAATCTTCTTTCTCCTAACATCTTAACCATGTCCTGAGATTAAACCAGTTGAACGGTATCCCTAGGCCAGGACAAGATGAAGCCCTAAGTATAGTGTTCAGTGTTGCTTCTCTAATTCTGGAGTCCTAATTAGAATGGATATTAGCAACTTCATCTACTAAAACTCAGCAAACTGGTCACAGCAGACCAACAAGAGTTTCACAACCCCCCTAGGTTGGGAACAGAATGCAACAGGCTCTTTACTGCTGAAAACAGCTCTGCCAGACTCATCTGTATGGTTCATTGCACCATCTCTGCCATGCAGTAATCTGTAAAATTAGTTCTCTTGAATGTTTGGTTGGGTTTATCATTTCCTCCAAGGTCACTTTATTCTTTTCTGGTAGCTCTCAGATTCTCAGTTAGGCCAAGTGGGTTCTGTTCCAGAGAAGTTGGCCTGTATGAGCAATTGTGGTGACTGCCCAAATCTCATTTTTTCCAGAGATCAACCAGGACTGCCAGTCCTTATCAAGAGGACCGCCAATCCTATCTGACAAAAATCCTCAGAGTTGACAAAAAAAAAAAAAAATCCAATTGGATCCATCAGCCTCCCAAAACATATTATCTGAATATAGGTCCTCTTGATCTGACTATGACAAAGGATATTTATTTTTCTGGAACTAGAGATTTCTCATAAAAGTGTTTCATTGAAAATCAAGTGTAAGTTCCATTCCCTTGCACTGCAGAACTTTTAACTATTCAAGTGCTTGATTCTACCTACTCACAGGTTGTTACAACCATATTACAGATACAGGCAAATAGCAGCCAAGTGAATGAATACATGCGAATCTGTTGCTGCATACTCCTTGATGGAACTTCTGTCACAGAATTTGCTTGGATCACAGTCTCAGCCATCCTTTATTTATTTATTTATTTATTTATTTATTTATTTATTTATTTATTTATTTATTTATTTATTTATTTTTACCTTGCCTTTCCTCCCAAGGCGGCTTGCAAAAATTGCTTTAAAAGCAGCAATTTTTAAAAAAGCACAATAGCAGGAATAGGGCAGTAAAAGACAATACAAAAGCAACAGGAACAGTTTATAAATCTGACAAAAGCAGCAATAAATGATAGAAAAGCAAAAGAAGCAAAGATCAAAAGCAACAGCCAAAGCTAGGGAATTGGTTCCCAAATTCAGGACGCACAGTAAGTTTGGAGTCAGAGAGTGTGCAGCTATTGCTGGATTGTAGCAGTGGCAAAGGGTAGCAAAGAGGTCTTTTGATCCCAAGTTACTCCAGCCACGACGGTTGCTGATTGACACCCCCACAAAGATTTTGTCAAATCTCCTGTCCCAGTCTTTTGTCAGACTGGGACTTTGCTGGGGTGAGGACAATCCCCATTGTGTCTTGACACCTGGTTCTGATGCCGTGCTTGTGACGTCTTGTGCCTGATTCTTGTTAGGCACACTGTCCAGCTCTGACAATCTCCTCATGTAACCAAATGCAGAGAATCTCAAACACATGTGTTGTTCCCCATAACAACTCAGATGCAAACAGTTGTAATCTAGGATTTCCACTGAGTGCAGAACCTGGCAGTTGAGAGTGTGTATGTTTCAGTTTGACTGGGGATTGTTGTCTCTCCGAGGGAGAGCTGCAGACATTGTACATAGACCTCCTGCTTAGTTCCTCGCCTCTTCAAAACGCCTGTCACGCTTGGCGAGCTCGGTCGCTGTCCATGCTAGGCAGGTATGCTTCTGGTTTAGAGGAGAGAAGAGCCATCCTTTTTTTCAGTTAGTATGCATGACGATTCACCTCCAGCCTCATTTGAATTTCAAAAAATGTCCTCTAAAGTCTTGCATAGATGGTCAGAGCTAAATTGTGCAGCTTCTAAAGCCACACTGAACAGTTTTGTGGAGACGGAATTTCATTAACTGTCATTAGTCACAGCTTTTCTGATAGCACCTAAAATTGCTGCTGTTTAAGGCATCAGAATTTAATGGGACAATAGGTTAAAAAAAAAAAAAACCTAGGCAGGAATAATTTTTCTTCATTGGACCCAAAATTTCCATCTTTCAAGGTTCTTTAGCTGAGCCACTGCTGCCTTCATTATCTAAATATAATGCCAGGGCTTTGTAGGTAAATCCATAATCATGCGTCATTTGCTGTACCAAAGTTCAGCGGGGAATTCTTTGTCTTGGTTTAGTGAAGTAAACATGAGAATTAAATGTGCTCAGGTCATTCTTGCAACAGACACACTATCTAAAGATTTATGAAGCAGACATGTCAAGCTTTGTGTACAGTTGAAACAAATATTTTCAAAAAGTCACATTTCATTTCTCTTTTACCCACATGCACAATATTTTGCCAGGTAGAAAATGTGCCCCTTTCATGTATGTTCATTGTTTGTATTTTAAGGTGCCTCTCTAGGTTGAGCTTGGAAAAGGAGGGCTAAGGGGGGAGATGGTCTTTATCAAAGCACTCAGGAGTAAGGAAATGGAGTTACGTTTGTGGGGAGATGCATAGCTCTGATGTGTGATGGGTCTGGGATGGGGACTCAGAAGGGGCAGGAATTTCCTGCTTGACCTTCCTGAGCACTGCTGTGATACAGGATGAGAGGAGAAGGGAGCCAACCATTTATTTCCCACCCCAGACCTCAAAGTCGGCATGCATGAATGATATGGAAGGCAGGTGCTTTGTGTAACGAACCATGAGAGATTTCTGGGCCTTTTCATCTCTGTTGCATAGCATGCACACCTTTGACCTCTACAGATAGTTCCAAAAATGTAAACAAAGGTACAAGCTGGATAGCTTTCCTTTACCCCAACAATGAACTCATCCTTTGAAACTAATTTTTTTTTAATAAACCCAATGAGAATTTAGATCATTGACCAAATCATCAGAGGGAAATGTAGTCAGGATATCAGAGTACGCGTTTCTGTACGTAAAAACACTTTGAAATTCTGGTTGAGTACCTTGGAAATTTGTTGTGCTACAAGCAGCTATCTAAACAAAACATAAAGCAAAGAGGCAATTTGGTTTTATCATCTTGGTCTTTAAGTAGTCTGCTCAGAATAATGTTTAAGATAATAAAAAGAAATGTAATCACTTTTCACCTGTCCTTGATCGTGTGTCCCTTTTTAAATAGGGAATTATTTCATATTTCAGTGTGAGAGGTGCTTGCACCTCTAATACTTAACATTTTACAAAATTAACTTCTATTGTCTCAAAATAATCTGTTTCATAGTATGGGCTAGTGGTTGGTGACTTCCCCCAGCAAATGTTGATTGATTCAGAAAATAAGGCAGTCTCCTTTAAACAACAATTGGAAACAGCTCAATATTATCCAGTGCTGTGGCAGGATAAAAGATTCCAGTGACCCTCTGGAAATTTAGGTTTTCCTCAAGAGCTACTTCTTGAACTTGTTTAAACATGGCTGCACAATGTGTCTTCAGAGAGAGTGGTGGTGATGTCTTTAAGAATCAAGAGGATGTATTTGTGTTGTCTGCAGTTCAATTATCATTTGTTTATTTGGATTTAAAATGTGCATTAGACTCTCATAAACAAAAGATCCAATATAAAAACCAATCTTTTTTTTAATTTGTTACACCTCCTAATAAAGTTTAGAGCTAGAGCCTCATAAAAAGCATTATTATTCCTCTTAATAATTGGGCTGATCCAAATGTTTGTCCCTTTCAGTTTTCAGGCTGGATGTATTGTTGGGAGAGAAATACACAATGATTCCCCAAACACCGGAAAGTACACACAATGACTCTCCTTTCATTTTTGTGAGCTGATGCAGTTTCTTCACATGAATGTTGTTGCTTCAGTTTCAGCATTTGTACCTCTGATTTCTGTATTATTGACTGACTTGGGTTGATCACCAGGGCAGTCCCCAACCAATCAAGGAACATGAATTGAGATGGATGATGGTAAACATTGTGCAGCCAATCAAATTTCATTGTGATGACATATCTGAGGGCAAACAAAGCCAATAAACTTTCATCCTGCTTCTTTAAATCAGCATCATTCTCAGTCTGAAGAGGCAACACTTTCAGCCTGTTTCAGAGCAGTCCTCTAAAAGTTTGCCGAAGGGAAGGAGTGTGTTTCTCGTTATTGAAAGGATTTGCAAAAAAAATCAGAGTCTTTCACTTATGTTGTACCTACAAGCACTGTGAGGACTTCCCTGTCATTCCCATAATGCAGACAGAGAACCAAGGATGAGAGAGATGACTTGCCCAAGGCTCCATGGTCCATGATCAGAGTGTGATTTCTAGCCTGTTGTGCTGGATCCAAGCCTAGCATCTTTATTGGCTCTCATGGAGAATATTTTGCAAATACTGAAGCAATAGAAAGGAGCAACTCATATCTATTTAGTGGATGGATATTTTAGTGGTCAGCAAGACAGCTTCTCTATTATGTGCATCATAAAATGGTTCACCAATATAAACCCCACAGATGTTGGCCAATGTCCATCTGCAATCATTTTGATATTTATTCAGTGGAATCTATAGAGAAAGCTACTCAAACAGCAACGTCATGTACTTACAATGTGTTTGTCTGCTGACGCCTTGATGGTCTTGTGTGTCCCTAGCAATATTCCCTTCTGTTCTGAACATGAGACAGAATCACGAACTGTGTCTTGATTTCTGAAGAACTGAACAAGTTCTACTACAAGACTGTTCATTCCTCATGTAATGGCAGAGTAGAATTAGTACTGAGTTTGCCTTGACTGATTAGGTGGAGTAGAAAGATGAAGATAATAACCTTCATCCTTCTGTTTGGAGGAATTTGCTTTTGCTCACCTATTTATAATGGAAATACACAGTATTGACTAGGGCAGTAAATGCCATTTCTCTTTTAATGTTTGCGCAGTGCAAAAATAGAAGGTGGATGCTATATAATGGCTAATATGGCAAAATGCTCCTGGTCATGAATTCTAATGTTCCAAGTAAATGCAAACAAGAATATTATTCTCCTAGCACAACTCTAGCATTTACAAATGTGTTACCAACTACCGCTAGCTTTTTAAGCATTGTTTCCCATTGATGGTTGATTTCCCCAGGAACGAGTTGGCCGAAAGTTGTGAAGGAGCTGAAACGAAAAATCTGGCTGCCAATTCTCCTTCTATTTTAATTCTGCCTCTCTTCCTTTTCCCTCAGAGCCATTTAAACAAGGATGACACAGCAGGATAAGCCATCTAACTTGTTTAGTTTCTTGCAGTTCAATCACGTTTGTTGCACCGTGTCTATGAGGGTGTTACAGAAGTTGATTAAGAAAATTAATGATGAGAAACAAGTGGGAAGAGAGAAGAGAGCAAAGCAGAAGGGGGAGAAGTGAAATCTCTAGAAGAAATTAATTGTGTAGAGGTCATGGAAACACCCCCTAAAGTGACATTCCCTCAGATATGCATCTTTTGAAGCTGTTTGTTTTTTTCCTAAAACAGAATCTTAAACCAAATGGTACTTCAAGAGATGTGCTATTTATATGGGGTGCTTTGGCACCAAACATAACAAGGACAGCATAAACTGAGTTTTCATTTATTCACATAGCCTCTGCCAGGATCCCAGAACGTTAGAAAGGTTAAATTTTGGATGCACATTCATGGTTGAGTGTTAAGAAATGTGTCTGTGTGCTGCTAATGCATGGCTTTGTCACGTAGCTCTCCCTTCTCCAAGGTCCTTGGTTTGTAACTCCATACAATTTAAAATCCCATGGACTCCTGGAGGGGGAAAAGTGTGAGAAGCGTTTCTATGCAGGGCTCAAGATAGCAAACTTTAAGAAAAATAAACACTTTTAGAAATCAAAAGGGGAAAAATATTCCTGAACTATTGTCCCGTTTAGCTTTCTAGTGCTAATCACAGGTCACGGGAAGGTCTCTGTGATCTTGTATGTTTAGCCCTTATTAAAGCACTAAAGGAAGACTGACCTCTTCTTTGAACTACTTTATGTTCCACACAACTTCCTTTGGTCTCCTTTTTCACTGACAAAACAACTTTTTCCCTTGTTCATAGGGTTGCCAGATGTCCCTTCTTTTAATGGCTTTTCTTTCAGCAGAATGGCACTGTTCCATATATCTTATTTCCATAAGCATAAAGAACATCCCATCCTTGATATATTACCCCCGCCCACCCCCCCAAAAAATACTATGATTAGGAGATATGGTAGGAAGGAAGAATGGCAGTGCCAGAAAACACAAGAAATTTCAAGTAGCCTCAATTCAGATATAGTGGGACCCTCGATTCCTTTCTCCTCTCATCACACTGTATTCTGAGGTGAGGCTGGGAGGAGAAAGGAAGCTATGCACGACCCAGAAGTGGTTGTTTCAGGGCTTAAAATAGCTGTAGAAGCTTGGAAAAGGTGTGGTCCAATGTTGGCACTTTTTAAGTTTAAAGGAATTTAAAATCAGACCCCAGTATTAACAGGCATCTCTGATGAGTCAAATCCGTGGATGCTGAGGTTCCACTCTATCCTAAAGCTATCACCTCATTTATGGTCAACAGCCTGTGGATGGACAAACCTTTGCTTGAGTATCAAAAGGACCACCACTCTAGGCCCTGCCTACCAATGTCTCTTGCTCTTCTCTCCTTATTTTCAGATGGCTCACTGAAAGGCACAAGCCCTCTTCAGACATTACTTTACATGTAGAAAAATCACAATGAGGGAGATCCAAGGGCTTTGCACTGTTGCACCCATGCTGTTCCCCATGTGTTTGGCATTTGTGTGCGGTTAGTGTTCCTCTTTGTCAGTGCCACCATGGATTTTTTTGGCTCGGTCATGTCGTGAGAATGGACGATGGCCGGATCCCAAAGGATCTCCTCTATGGAGAACTCGTGCAAGGAAAGCGCCCTACAGGTAGACTACAGCTGCGATACAAGGACATCTGCAAGAGGGATCTGAAGGCCTTAGGAGTGGACCTCAACAGGTGGGAAACCCTGGCCTCTGAGCAGCCCGCTTGGAGGCAGGCTGTGCAGCATGGCCTTTCCCAGTTTGAAGAGACACTTGGCCAACAGTCTGAGGCTAAGAGGCAAAGAAGGAAGGCCCATAGCCAGGGAGACAGACCAGGGACAGACTGCACTTGCTCCCGGGGTGGAAGGGATTGTCACTCCCGAATTGGCCTTTTCAGCCACACTAGACGCTGTGCCAGAACCACCATTCAGAGCGCGATACCATAGTCTTTCGAGACTGAAGGTTGCCAATACCTACCTATACCTAGAGTGATGTCTGTATTATATCTCCAAATCCAGCAAAGTGGAAAGGAACCCTCTACATACCCACCCCAAAGAACCTCTTGAGTGCCCAATTATCAGTGAATAAGTGGATGAATGAATTATTGAACCAGTTATCACATTTTGTGTTTAGGGTTCAGTTCCAGTTCAGGTTCAAAACAATGAAAAGATTTTAGGTTCTGTTTCAGTTCTGGTTCACTAAAAGAGGAATTTTTTAAAAACCCTATTTCAATTGGCTTTCGAATTTGGGTGCAGTTTGGTCCAATTTCCTGCTTCTTTTAATCTCCCAAGTGTCTCCTCTCAGTTCAGCTTTGTCCATTACTTACAGTAAATAGTGGGTAATTGCTGGGAATCTGAATTCCAGGACCACCTGTCCAGGGGGTTATTCACTTGGGTGAAATGCTGTGTGCTTGCTTTTCTGCAATTCTAACCAGCTCAAGAAGCGCATTCTTTCATTGTAATCATATGATTTAATCAACCCATTATCTCAATCTGCCACCATTGTGCTTGCAGAAGACTGTTAAGCTAATGGCACAGATTCTCTTCCTCCTCCCTCCTCCTCCTCCTCTATTTGCCTGACTTGCACACACGCTTTTTACAGTAACAATTAACATGTTAGGATTTTTAAGCTGAGAACATAATTATGTCACTTCAGGGACTGCTGCGTTTCATTACTGCTGACTTGGCCGTTTTCAAGAACAGGGAGGTGTGTAAAAATAAAAGCAGTTGTGATGGTTTATTTTGAGAATCTGTAGCACTTCTTGGTAGGTCTCTAGCATAAATCTCTACATAAGCATGCAGACACTGAGGCCTGGTTTAGTTAACTCTTAATGACTTCTACTGAATGTGTTTCCCCTTCAAAGACTTCCTAAGTAAAATTCATATTATACCTTATTCATATATTATTCAGCTACTTTTTTCTAATGACTATTTACACTCGAATCCTATCTCAATTAACTTTAACTGAAAAAAAGGAATATTTAGGAAATGGATTTTGCCTTATGCGAATAAACACTTGTGATACCCTAATACTGAGGTATTCAGTCTGTGCGTCCCGCCTCCCTAGTGAGGCGTGGCTCACCAGGGGCGTAGCCAGGCATCTGGGGGGGGGGAGAGGTGGCCGGCAGCTGCTCTGCTGCTGCGCTCTGCTCTGCTGCATGTGCTGCCTCCTGACTTGCTGCTTTTCTGCAGCTGTGAACGAGGTGGGTGGGGCAGTGTGAGGCTGGGAGGGCATGTGAAACATGGTGGGGGGAGGGGGAGCGAAGGCTGGCTGGGCAGGCAGAGGTGGAGCTCTCATGGAGCTCTCTCCATGTGCAACCTTGCCCCAAGGACTACATTTCCCAGTGTGCCCCTCGCCCCTGGGCATCCTGGGATTGGTCAAGGTTGCTTGGGAAGGAAGGAGCCAGCCTGCTCCTAGTGGGGGGGGGGTGTCCAAATGCCCCAGCCTGCATCCCTCCGTCTTGCCTGGGGGGAACGGCGGTGGCATCTGCATATTGGGTGTGTGTGTGTGAGCAGCCCCCATCTACTTTGGGGTGAGTTGTAATCTTGCTGGGTGTGGCTGTAATCCTTTCCACACTTTCCTGGGAGTAAGCCCCATTGACTCAAATGGGGCTTACTTCTGAGTAGACCTACCTAGGCTTGGGGTCTGTGTCAGCTTAACCCAGGATCCTCACCCTTCTCTTTTTCTTCCCCCTTCAAAAAAGAAAAAAGCCACTCTTGATGGCTTTGTCTCCAAAAATTGATTAAAAATAAATTTTTAAAAAAATTATTATTATTATACTTTATTTTTACCCCGCCTTTCTCCCCGAAGGGACTCAAGGCGGCTTACAAACAAGGTTAAAACAAGTTAAAAACATAATTTAAAAGCAGATAAAAACATGATAACATATAATAAAAACAGTAGTCAGATAAAAACTAATCAGGTAAGAACATAGGGCAGCAAATTAGAAAAGAATCAGGCCTGTGAGCAGATGTTAAAAAATGTTAAGAGATGTTAAAAAGATGTTTAAAAGGCCAGGAACTCAGAAGTCTTGTCTAAACAGAAGGGTCTTCAGGTCTCACCGGAAAGTTACAAGAGAGGGAGCCGTTCTTAAGTCAAAGGGAAGGGAATTCCATAGCGTTGGTGCCACTACTGAGAAGGCCCTATCCCCATTCCTTTTTAGCCATTCCCCTTTTTCCTCCTGTCTCCTTTGGGGGGGGGGGTACTCTGTTGGCTGCTATTGTAAGACAAAAGGCACAATCCTAGCTAAGTCTACTCAGAAGTAAGTCCTATTGTGTTCAGTGGGACTTACTCCCAGGAAAGTGGGGTTAGGATTCGAGTCAAACAGCCTCTAGGTCTCAGTTTGTATCAGTTTGCAATTAGCAGATACACACAAAACAAAGTCTTCCCCTCATGCAAATTCATCACTTTCCCCCTCCCTTTCCAAAACCCTCCAGGTGTGCTGCTAAGAAACTCAGGGCGCAATCCTAACCAGGTCTACTCAGAAGTAAGTCCTTTTTTGTTCAATGGGGCTTACTCTCAGGTAAGTGTGGTTAGGATTGCAGCCTCACAGTGCTGGCAGCCTTGTTTCTAGTGTATAATTATAACACCTTCAGTCCCATTTTGGGGGTCACTGAGGTGAGGTGTTGTAATGGGGAGCCGTGGCCAATGGCTACAAGGATCAGGGGAGGCGCGAGCCGGAAAAATTGGGGAAACACTGCCCTAATAGATTAGCTGGTGTTCATTAATGAGAAAGAAGCTAGGCTGCAAATCCATGACTGAATAAGTGATTCTCATGTCAGCATTTCTACAGGAGCATTCTGGGACAATTCAAGATTATCAGCTGAGAGTGATAGGTTCAAAATGTGACTTGGGTATTGCTAAGCTACTACTAGCCCAATGAATTGCTGCTTAACAAAGACCATTGATGAGGTCAAGACCGGGCACCAACCCGGATTACATCACCCAAGCTCTACATAATAATATTCTCACTTGGATGTCACATGGTACCTGCTGAGCTTTGGGCTCTCCACATCCTGACTTCCAATTTCCTAAGGTTTTAAGGGCATGAAGATGTCCAGTCATAACATCTACCTGTGGTACATCGTTCATATATAAAAAATAGCAGTAGCCTCCAAAAGCTGTTTTATGGAAAGGCAAATGTCAACGTATGTAGGTAGGCTGGTGAAGAGTGCCCACAGTTCTGTGGTAGAATGTGCACTTTGCAGTTTCTGGTATCCAGTGACATAGCTGATCTGGCACCTGGGCACCATAAATTTTTAACACCTTCATATCTCCCAAGCACCCCCAAGGCCTCAGAAGTTTTCCGTTCCAGAAAGGCACTTCTGGTTTTGGGCAAAAACCCGGAAATGCCCTTCTAAGTCCTCCAGGAGGCTTTCTGAGGCTCTGGGAGACTGCACACCTCAGAAGGCCACCAGAAGGCACCCCCTTGACACCACCTCAAGGTGTGTTATCCGGGGCAGTGAATCCCTCACCCGCCTCAGCCACTCCATTGTCTGGCATTGCCAGTGAAATTAAACCCAGAACAGCTAGAAACCATGGCAAATTAAAAAAAATTTGTCTCCCCCAACTACAAATCTGTCTATTTAACAATGATCTCTTTGTGAGGCTCTTTTGTACTTCTTTTTACCTTCTGAGATATAGTGTAGTATCAGTAGACACAGGAAGGGGGCCTTTTCTAGTGTGGCACTGAGAATCTTCCTTTCCCTGCCACAGGGTTGCCTTCTCTTCAATGACTTCTCTTTCCAGCAAGTGTTCGTAAGCTGTGTAGGACTTTTTTTTTTTTTTTTTTTTGCTTAGTCTTGGTTCTTTTTCAGTTGTGTTTCATTGCTGCTTTTTTGAATTTTGGGAGTCAGAATTTTAATTGACCTTATGTAGATTTATTAGATTACTTGTTAATAATAGCAAATGGCATTTGTATAGAACTATCTGTTGAGCACATTTATTATGTTGATGTTGTCCATTCAACAGTTCTTAACGAAAGTAGTGTTATCCCCATATTGCAGATGGGCAAGACTGAGGGTGTGGAAGCACAACCTGCTCAAGGATACCTAGTGAGTTATATAGCAGAGATAAGATTAGAACTGGAGAGGTCCTGATTCATAGTTTAGTCTGTTAGTCACTATATTACATCAACTTGCAGGAGGTTTTTTCTCCCCCCCCCCCATTATGTTAGTCACTTGGAGCATCTTGCTGTGTAAATGTGGGGAACAAATCTTTTAATTAGACAAATAAGTAAACAGTCTTTTATAATAATAAAGTTAAAAGTAAATAATCTCTACCTGAGATCCTGGAGAGTTTGCTAACAGTCAGTCTATACAATTCTGGGCTAGGTGAACCACTGGTATGATTTCATGTAAGTCAATTTCATAGGCAGTTTCAATTTCATATGTTCATATCGTGGTTGGGTAGGAAGACAGATGGAAGTGGCATACATCCTATGCGCAAGATGTTGCTTTAGCCCCACTGTATGTGACACTCTGTGTACTTTGGCTGCTATGCGTCAAAGACCTCTTTATACTTTGCCTTCTGACATCACAATTTTTCAATACTTCTGAAACAAAACAATGTATTTAACCCATGTCTGTTTTCCCTGATGAATTCTGTCTACCCGCTTCCCCTTCCCTGTGTGATGAATATACGTTATCTTTTACTCTGCTTATTTTCTAGTTTGTGCTTTTCCAAATCAATATTGTCTTTCACATAATATTGTTTTGCTGTGATTTACCTTTTTTCATCTCAAGCATACTTTAAAATGAGTGCAATTGAAAACTTTTTCTGGCATGTCATTTTTTTTCGTTGCATGCCTAATTTTCAATTGATCATAAGTCAGTTGTGAGCCAAAGATTTCATTTTATGCTTTTACAGATTGCCATGGTCAAGTGTGTCTATGCTTGAGTGTTACCAAGTTGGCATTTATCTTTGTCATGTAGCTGTCTACTTCCTGAAGCATACAAATACCACAGACCTCTGACATTCATTCATTAGATATATTAAAGGTGTTGTCCAAATTATAAAATCAATTGGTCCCCTTTTGGCTGGGTCTGGATATGCTAAGACTCCACTATGTGCCAGGAGTTCCGAGGTAGAAGTCAACAAATTTCTTTGTTTTAATTACTCTTTTGGGATACTACAATCTGTTGCCAAAGCTGATTATCATCAGCTTTGATTAGAAATCATGAAAGACAGCTGCTGAAACACTGAGTACAGAAGATTTTATTGGATTAGAAAAGAGTTCCTTGGAATTTAAAGCAGCAGAAGGAACCTGTGGATACGCATTTATTTTAATGAGTGGAAAGCTGGGCTTCTGTGGTGATTATATTAACTGTCTGTTGGTTTGTGATCTTTCATTTGGCCTCTGCAGCCTTCCCATCACTTCAGTTGGCTTAGTTTTTCTCTAATTTTCACTAAAAATTCACTTGATTTTTTTTTTTTTACTCCATCATTTCCATGTCTCTGATTACAATACTTTTAAGGAGGTTGTGTGGCATTATATAAACTTTGGGTTAAATTAAGTGAATGTCACCTAATCTAAGGCCACTTGTGCATTACTGTGGCTATGTAGTTGCCTCAAGGAAGGCATTGATGTGGCATGATCTTCCATGGTGTTCTAGTAATGTTGTGAAAGGGAATTGCACACTAGGTCTATTCTGTGCAGAAGAGGTAAATAGGAATCCAAATGAGAAAGTATTTTTCAACAGATTTATCTGCAGATAGCTGTGATGGGGAGGAGGAACAATTCAGTTTTGCTGGATCACAAGGTTCTGCCTTAAAAAGAACACTTTTAAAATTGAAGGTTATAAAGGGTTTTCTAGATGTGTATTGACCCATAGAAACATTTAGGGTGATATGACAGGCAGTGAGAAAATGTTCTATTTTGAGAGGTGGTTGGCAACCTTCAGTCTCGAAAGACTATGGTATAAGCCTACAGCACCCAGTATTCCCAGGCGGTCTCCCATCCAAGTACTAACCAGGCCTGACCCTGCTTAGCTTCCAAGATCAAACGAGATTGGGCATGTGCAGGGTAACAGTTGCTACAGTCTATTTTGAGAATAGACAGAATATTGTATCATCACTTTTACGTTCTTCTCTTACTAGAAATGGAAATAACAGCTTCTGGTTCAAACATCCATAGCCATAAAGAATTAACTAAAATATGAAACAGTACTTTGTAGAGATACTTTACCCCATTTGGTTTTTCCATTTTCTTACAGCTTAATTTTGTACTGGGCTGGCGCAAGGGATGCAGGGCTGCCAGCAGGTGGCCCTGCATCCAACGCTTTGTCCCTGGGAAGAGGCAGGGTGCGAGAAGTAAGAAGGGAAAAACCTGCATGTAGGCAACAGGAAGGTCCTTGATGGGACTCCTCAAAACTACGCCAGCCCTTTTACTGGTGTAGCTCTGAGGAACCTGCTGAGGGATGTATTTGGGCCAGAGTATGTGTTTTGGGATATAGTGGCAGCTGTGCTGTTATCTGCCCTGATCTCTGCCTCAATCCACCCCTCCACTGGTGGCAGCACAGCACAGACTGTTGGAGTGCCTGCTGTGAGAGCAAGACTCTTTTAACTCTAGCTTACCTCTTGGCATAACAGCACCACCAGCTGATAGGACGAGGCCACTAGTCATTCAAATAAAGGTAGAAATATCCTTAAAGCCATAAAAATATACTCATAATTTTTCACTAGATTTAGGAATGGAGGTGCTGAAATATTGCATGGTCATTCTAGTAGTCTAGTAGGCAACCTTCAGTCTCAAAAGACTATGGTATCGAGCTCTGAATGGTGGTTCTGGCACAGCGTCTAGTGTGGCTGAAAAGGCCAATTCGGGAGTGACAATCCCTTCCACCCCGGGAGCAAGTGCAGTCTGTCCCTGGTCTGTCTCCCTGGCTATGGGCCTTCCTTCTTTGCCTCTTTGCCTCAGACTGTTGGCCAAGTGTCTCTTCAAACTGGGAAAGGCCATGCTGCACAGCCTGCCTCCAAGCGGGCCGCTCAGAGGCCAGGGTTTCCCACTTGTTGAGGTCCACTCCTAAGGCCTTCAGATCCCTCTTGCAGATGTCCTTGTATCGCAGCTGTGGTCTACCTGTAGGGCGCTTTCCTTGCATGAGTTCTCCATAGAGGAGATCCTTTGGGATCTGGCCATCGTCCATTCGCACGACATGACTGAGCCAACGCAGGCGTCTCTGTTTCAGCAGTGCATACATGCTAGGGATTCCAGCACATTCCAGGACTGTGTTGTTTGGAACTTTGTCCTGCCAGGTGATGCCGAGGATGCGTCGGAGGCAGTGCATGTGGAAAGCTTAGTGGTCATTCAAACTTTATTGTATTTAAGGAATATCTGGACCATGGTGTTGCAGAAGACTTAGAAACAAATTTAGAAACCTTTTTCATCATTGAGGAGACCCTAATACCAGCACTCTTCATTCCAAGGTGCTTATTCAAGGCGCCTAAATAAAAGAGTATTTTCCAGAAATGGTTAACCTTTGAGTCTTAGCCCACAAACCTGGGTATTTTACACATCCTTGTCAATTGCTCTGTTTTTATGTGTCTTAAGATGAACACTAGCAATTATAGATAATAACAGATACTTTTGTTGTCATACCGCAATAGGTAGAGAGTTCAGAAAGTTTCACTTGATGAGTTGTGCCCTGAGGCATATATAGGGTGCCTTAGAAACACTAAAATAACACTTTTTAAAAAATTAGAGTTACTTGTTATTGCAACAAGGGTTATTGATGTCAAGATACAGGAAGAACAAAACTGAGCATTTATGGATAATGACCATGATGGTAGATTGTCAAAATTGCTGTGACTTTACATGGGCATGTAGACTGACATGATAGTCTTATTCTACTGTGCACACTATCTTTAACTGCTAGTCCAGTGCAAGATTCTAACCTGATGAAATGAAGACAGACATGCTTCAGCCACAGGGTACAACCAAATTCAGGGGAACATTATTCTTGGTCCATAATGAGGTTATGCTGCAATGCCAAAGCAATTTGAACTTAAGTATTTATACTATCAGAAGTACATAGGTCAGTTTTGTTTCCAGTGATAAAGTCATGCAAGGTTCAATATTCTATCTATTCATAATATTGGCAAGAATGTGAACTGTCCCAGACTTAATCAAATGGGTTTAAAACACAAATCTTTGACTAAGGAGCATGTCTGTTTTCCAGCAACAAGGAAAACAATAGTATTTAATCATCTCAAAGGTCAACATGCATCATAAACTATTCATCTTATTTAAACAATAGAATTTGCGGGAAATGTAGTGAAATGTTTCCTTGCAAACTGTCAATTTACAATCCTCATGTTCCTCACAAAATTAACTACTTGCAAGCAACTTTGGATCAGCAAACAGTAAACCCTGGACAAAGCATTATTTTGTGCTAACAAATGATAAAATCTTACAAGAAGTGGTCAAGAAGAAACTCCCATTTCAGCAGATTTCAGTTCCTAACACGTTTCCTCAAGATTTCAGTGTGTCAGGTCATGTCAAGTCATGATCTGATTATGGTAACCTATCATTTGCTGTGTTTCTAATGTACCCTGTGGATGCCGGAGGGCAGAGCTCATTACTTCCTATTTGTTACACTATGTAAAGAGAATTATCTACAGTTGTTAATGAAAATCTTAAAACATGTAAAAGCCCTTAAAACACTATCTATCTATCTATCTATCTGTCTGTCTGTCTGTCTGTCTGTCTGTCTGTCTGTCTGTCTGTCTGTCTGTCTGTCTGTCTATCTATCTATCTATCTATCTATCTATCTATCTATCTATCTATCTATCTATCTATCTATCTTCCTTCCTTCCTTCCTTCCTTCCTTCCTTCCTTCCTTCCTTCCTTCCTTCCACTGCAGTCATTATTATGGACTGGAATCAGAAAACCAACTGCAGCAACTAAGGAGATTGGCTAGGTCTGTAACTTCAAGATAAGTGACATCAATGGTGGTACATAAAGACAGATTCGATTTCTGAGAAGTTCCAATAAGTGAAACATTTTTTGTTGGAAAAAAAATCAGAATTCCTCTCAGACAAAGTCCTTTATGCTATATATCCCATTAAGACAAGCTGAAAACTCTTCTGTGCTAAGGATGCTGGTCTTATTATATAGTTTGTATGTGACTGGCAATTTAACCAAGATTTAGTTCAATCTATTATGCTGCATTTGAAGCAAGTAAATGACTCCACTGCATTTAGAGGGAAAATGTGTTGAATAAAGGGTGTCATCCTGGATTTCTCTTCACATCCGGACAACATCTGGGCTAAAGCCTTTGCCCTTTTGCTACCAGATGAATGCTAATGCAAGGATTCCCATTCTTCAGCCTAGTAATTTCCAGTCCCTGAACACTGTATGCTGTCACATACAGGTTCTGTTAGAAAACAGCTCCTATCCAGAACATGAGAAGTTAGGGGAGTTCACAGAATGGCCATTGGGCTGCAATAATTATATAGCCTAGAGTGGATAGAGAGATTCTCTTTACACTGTCACATAACACCAGAACCAGGGGACATCCACTAAAATTGAGTGTTGGGAGGGTTAGGACAGACAAAAGAAAATATTTCTTTACTCAGCGTGTGGTTGGTCTGTGGAACTCATTGCCACAGGATGTGGTGATAGCATCTGACCTAGATGCCTTCAAAAGGGGACTAGACAAATTTCTGGAGGAAAAATTCATTATGGGTTACAAACCATGATGCGTATGTGCATCCTCCTAATTTTAGAAATGGGCCATGTCAGAATGCCAGATGCAAGGGAGGGCACCAGGATGCAGGTCTCTTGTTATCTGGTGTGGTCCCTGGGGAATTTGGTGGGCCACCGTGAGATACAGTAAGCTGGACTAGATGGGCCTATGGCCTGATCCAGTGAGGCTGTTCTTATGAATATTAGTAGATTATACAGCAAAAATAAAAAATAGTTCAGTATTGTGTAGTTTTGGGCTAATTTCATAATATGTTAATTAACTGTTCCAATATTGTGTAGATGCATTAAGATTCATACAACATATGTTAACTTTTCAAGCACATCATTATTTCCTCTCTCTACAGATAAAAAGTGTAGCCCTTAATTATTCTGGTCAACACTGTGACACTTAAATGAAACTGAGATAACATTCTCAGGCTTGAACAATAGTTCCTGCAAAGTTGTTTCCTTCATCCTCACTTCTGACCATCTGTTCTAAAAGGAACTCTAGAAAAGCCCCACCACAGGAAGCTAGTCTGTAATCTGCGGTTAAGAATTTTTAAACTCATGTATATTTTCACAAGTCAGATATGTGCAGCAAGAGCTGCAACAGGGTTATAGTGTTAGTTGTAAAAATTTGGGTGGTTTGACTTTAGCATTTGGCCAATATGTGCAGTTTTCTGTCATTCTTTTGTAATGTGTGCAATTTTAATTCATCTTAAACATACCTTTTCATACACTACAAAGCATAATATTTTAGTAGCATTTTTTTTTGTGGTTTTCTGCTTTTTAAAGTTGTTGATTGCATTCATAGTCAGTGAGCTCCACCATCCAAATACCACATAGTTATCCCTTCTGTTTTATTATCTCAATTACGTTGATCAGTGATCTTGGGCATTGCTCACCTGTCTTTCGGTCAGTGGTGACCTATCCATTAGGCGAGATGATGTAGGTTCGATCAGCAGCAGATTGGAAGGGGGTTAGTGCGCAGTGGATTCAGGGTGCCCCTTCAGCCCAAGTCTTCCACTACCTCCCTCCGATCTACTCTTCGCTCACTAAAAGCGAGCGGGTGTGGATCACCCACCTTCTTACCTTGCTCCTGGTGCTGTTTCTTCAAAAATGGAAATGCAGGACTTCATTTGTTTGATTTACACAGAATGAAAGAGCTCCTTCATTTGACCCCTTAAATCAAGGAGGGCAATGAATTAAATCCCCTTAAATCAAATGTGGAAATCCTGCTTTGTTATTGTGCAGGGGCAGCATTCTTGAGGCAGTGTTGGCATTTTGGGTTAATTTGTTGCTGCTTCCTGTAATATCAAGGAGGAGAGTTTCTGACCAAAATGGCATTCTTTTTCTCAGCTGTTGATCCCCTTTTCCCAAGTATCCTATATATTTTATGGTCCAGGTAAGTGCTAATTTTAAATAAACTGCAACTACCAGACCACATCAGTCATAAATACAAAGATCTTCTGTATTCAGACAGTTTTAAGCAGATGGGCAAAAGGTAGAGGTTCACCTCCAGACATTCCTAGGGGGAGAAAGTTTTCTAGACCATTTTGGTCAGTTTTCAGACTAGACTTTGCTCCTCAGAGGCAGTTTTTATGACTCCAGAGATAAAGTGACCCTGGTGAATTGCTTTCAGAAGTTTTTATCATCAGCATTTATGGTTGGTTTGCTCTTACTTTGTCAGTCAATTCCAGAAAGTGGATTAGATAACACCTGTTCTATCCTCTGGAATATGTCACATAGATGCTTCAAGGTTTCACAGGTACTATGTGATATTTATGTGAAGCTGGTGGGTGAGAATAACTGCAAGCTTGAATGTCGTCAGTATGCTGATCGGGCAGATTCTGGGGGTCAGCACTGTTCCTGGTATGCTGATAAATGCAAGCATGCCAACTCAGTATGGTTTGTAGATTGTTGTTATGTATTGTGTGTCACTGATGCATATGAAGCGAGGAATGTAGCAGGAAGAAAGGACAATCATTTAAGAAAGCAATAAGCTAGTGGCTGGCGGAGTTATGGTGTGACATGGTTGGAATTGGTAAGGTGTAGGAGCCAAGTTTATAGGCAGACTTTGGGCTATCTTCAGAGTGTGCTAGTCATGACTGTTGGAATCAACGAGACAAGTTAGTTGTGACTTGTCCCATTAATTGCAATGGGAGATAGTTTTGACTAGCTTTCTTGCCTTCAACACAGTTGTAGTAAATACTGGATAAATAAAGGGGTGGGAAACCTGTGAAGGACTTGGATGGTGTCTTAACAGTATTTTTACACCCAAAATTGCACAACTTTTTTTTTGAAACCTTCTTTCATGGAACTCTTTATGGCTTTATTATACATTATCTAGAGAGGATAAATTGTTAAACAAATCCTCCCCCCCCCCCCCAAATATACAGAAGGTTAGAAAGCCAGAGGTTAGACTTTTAGTGTAAATGTTTTATTAAATAAATACATGCCAGTCAGGACAAATAGTTTTTAATAAATTTCTGTGACATATGGTGATTTAAGAGGCTGTGTAATGGGCTGTAAAATATTTTATAGCAAATGTGTCACTACTATTGCCAGGGATTGGTGTGTTTTGAATCTATATTGAAATACAGCCTTCTCAGATGTGGTGCTGATTATATGAGTTCTGATTCCTTTTTATAAGTATCCAGTCATGAAATATAAAACGATTAACTGTTGTCTTTTATTATGTGCTTTTTACATGCAGTGCAATAAGCCAATCAATAACTTCATAAATGGTAACGATTGGGTTATTTTACTTTGAGTCACACACCTACACACCTTGGTCCAACCATTTGTGTTTCTCAAAATTGACAACTAAGATATATAGACCAATTGTATAGGTAAGAATTAGACTTCCACAAATGAATGCAGTTGAAACCATTGAAGGTTTAATTGTTATCTCATCAACTGTATACCTGGTGACAATTACGTGGGCACTGCTGCATTTCTTTCAAGTACTATTTTTGTATTTATACAAAACACTTCTGTTTATTTACTCTGCTTATCAGCAAGGACCACAGTTTTCTACTAAGGTTGCATTTAATAATTAGGCTTCTTTTCTGGGGCCAAGAAGTCAACTATATACCTTTAATGAGTTCAGCGGTATCACTGGAGAGAGTCTAGCAATAGCTGCTATTGTCTGAGAATATTACATTGACTTTAGGAGGAGGTGCACAGGAGTCAAGGTCAGGGCATTAATGAGCAAGTAATCTTTGGGCAAAACAAAGACTTAAAAGGAACTACTGTGCCCTAGCCAAGGGAACAATGATGTGCTGTTCAGAGAATGTGTTCAAGACTCCCTAGGCAATTTTTCCCCAGATAAAACTGGTTCTCAAATGACCTGTTCTGACCAAAAGTGAGCTAAGCTGTTAGCTGTCCAGAAGAATTGGCCATCTTAAGATAGTTCGTGAAATAATAATAATAATAATATACAGTATTTATATACCGCCTTTCTTGGTCTTTATTCAAGACTTTAATCAAGGCGGTTTACACAGGCAGGCTTATTAAATCCACGCAGGGATTTTTACAAATTGAAAGAAGGTTCTCTCTTTCAAGAACCACCACATTCAAGATGTTACACTCCGATCTGGTTTAACATTCTGGCCTCCATCCTCCCACGCTCCGAGCAGATGGAACAGCTCAGCTGCAGCTTGCCAGCTGCTTCAAGGTCGCACGGTGCCGGTGGCCTCGAACTGGCGACCTTGTGGATGTTAATCTTCAGGCAAATGGAGGCTCTACCCTCTAGACCAGACCTCCTGCCCAGACCAGACCTCCTGCCCATAAGAAAAGCTCATAAGAACCTCGACATTGTTCTCCCTTCTGCAGTCAAGCTTTAGGCAAATGTTTTCCAAAGGTATACCTGAGGCATGGATTTCCCCCCCCCCTGCATTCCAATTAGAAACACATGTTACTCTTACTCTCTCAAACTTATTTTCTTGAACTCTTTAAAATGGGTTAAATAGCACCATCAACACTGTCTCCTGGGATTGAACCCACCCGTTTGTACATGTAATCATGGATGAAAACTTGCTTTCTAAGCAATGGAGACCTTTTTGGAATTCCATGAGGGGGAAAAAAAAGGAAAATCAGAAAAGCAGCACCAGTATAAACCAGAAAAAAAGGAAGGAGACCCAAAGCTGCTGAAAAGGCTTTATTCATATCATGCTGCCGTAGACTTGGCATGTTTGCGTGACTAGCTCTTCTCCAGAGGTGAAATGCTGAGAATTCTTTAAAATAATAAAAATGGTCCAGCCATAATTTAAAAATATGAATTATCATTCAATATTGCATTTGATATGCAGCATCTTCAATATTAAAATTCAAAGATAAGTGATGTCGATAACACCTGTAACCTCAGGATAACAACAAATATGTAAAATAGTGCTCCCAAATATGTGTGTCTCACATGGACATTTTTATTGGCGTATTCTACAAATAAAACATTTCCATCACTTTCTGTCTGGTCTCTAGGGTTTCCTCATGAGCTATATTGTGTAATCTCTTAAGATGTGCCACCCCCAAACCTGGAGAGGCTACAGAATAAGGAGTCTAATACCTTGGCTTCCTGACCTAAGGTACTCTCAGGCAACAATTCTGGCTTCAAGTCCACCTACAAACAGCTTCAGTGTAGCATGTGGGGAAGAAGTTATGCCATTCTCCTACTTCCTCCATGTTAGGAAGGTGCTTTATCCCCAGGGTGCTTGGCTTACCACCACCTCAGGAAAGAGGCAGTCCGCTTTTCCGAGGGTCTCCCAGTATCTGCCTCATCATTGGCCTGCCTTGGGGGTTTTGAGACCTTAGTTGCTTTCTTCGCCCCTCTTGTCCCACCTTCCCTCCTCCTCCCCTTCTTATCTGCCTGATCATGATACTGACTTCCTTGTCACCTGCTGACCTCTGCCAGTTCCTTCACTCTTTCTTGGGAGCTTTTCCCTCAAGCATCTCCAACTGGCTGTTGTGGGCCTAGTCATCTTTGGGGTCTCAGAACAAAGGTTTATGAGAGGGTGAGCAAAATTGTGCCTCAGGCTTTGGAGGGCTTGGCACAGCAAGGCAGAACAGCATGGTGGCCTTACTCTGGCTGGAAATGGTGTGGGGGGCAGCTGTTTCTTATACCCTGCATTGTAGGGATCATGCTCTCCAGGGTTTGGGTGTGTGTGTCTATACTGTCAGACAAGACAGTATAACTATATATTTGCGGGGGGAGGGGGTTAGTGTTTCATGAAGTCTCCCTACGTCAACTAGCAAACACTACTGGATGCATCCAAAACACACTTTACCCATTTTAGGGATGCATAATTTGTCTTTTAATTCAAATATAATCCAGAGGAGAAGAAACTCAAGTATGAGGTTCTTAACCTAACTGAATTAACTTCATAATTTCTAATAACCAAATTTACTAAAGCAGTGGTTCTCAAAGTTTTTAGCACCAGCACCCACTTTTAGAATGACAATCAGTTAGGACCCACCAGAAGTGATGTCATTGACCTGAAAGTGATGTCATGGCCAGAAGTGACAAGCAGGAAAATTTTTAGCAATCCTACCCTGCAATCCTACCCACACTTACCCAGGATTAAGTCCTACTGACTATTATTGTTAAAAGTATAAATCTGTAACATCTCCCCAAATGCAGCCACATACCATGATAGCATCAAGACTAATATATTAAAAAATAAAGTATTGAAATGAATGGGAACCCACTTGAAATGGGCTCGTGACCCACCTAGTGTATCCCGACCCACAGTTTGAGAAACACTGTGCCCACCTCACCCCAGCACTGTCTGTTCTAGTGGCTGTCTGCTGGTATTCATTTGCATCTTTTTAGACTGTGAGCCCTTTTGGGACAGGGAGCCATTTGGTTGTTTGATTTTTCTCTGTAAACCGCTTTGTGAACTTTTAGTTGAAAAGTGGTATATAAATACTGTTAATAATAATAATAATAATAATAATAATAATAATAATAATAATAATAATAAAGCCCAGTAAGGATGGTGGCACCGACTTGTTTGCTATTGCCCTGAATTGGCAACATCAACCTGAAAGTTAAAGCATCAGGTTTGGATGTGAGCTGCCTGAGTGGCCCTGAGCATCAGCTAACTCTCTCCTTAATAGAACTCATGGAGTGTTCTGGGGATTGATAAATAAATGATGAGTTAATGTGACTAGTTATAGACATAAACATTTTTTTGCTGAGCCAAAACCTGACAGACTCAGAAATGCAATTTAATGTAGTGTGCTTAAGAGACTTGGTAATAGATAAAAAGAGGCTTGTGATGATTCAACAGTCGCTTGGTTACTTGGTTTTCACTCTCGAATAGGAAATTTGCCAGCTTTTAGAGCACTCATCAGGTAATCTACATTAGAGGATACTTGTCCATAGATCCACCTTCAAATAGGTTGGGAAATGTGGCAAGTACATAGTAGGCCAAAGAACAATTAGCATCCCCTGCAAAATGTCTGTCTCCAAACAACCAGCATCATCAATGTAAAATAACAGTTAATGGACTTCAGTCTGGCAGGATTTTTTCCCCCCAGTCTTGCTGTTTTTAGCTGACCAAAGAAAACAAACTGGAGCCAAGCCATTTAAACTTGAAAAGAAAAAGGTAATATGGGCATCTGTTCCAGTAGGAGAACCATCAGGAGTGTCAAACATAAGGCTCGCGGGCTAGATAAGGCCCATGGAAGCTCTTTACTGTATCTGCCCACATGATAAATGGGCTGCCCCAGAGCTGCCCTTTCAGCAGTGGGTTCTGGCTCTGGGAGGGAGAGATGGAAGGAGGCCTCAAAACATAAGTAACACTGTTGGGAGAGGGGCAGACCAAGAGGGTTGGGAGATGCTGCTGAGCTGCTGGGAGAGCCCAGTTATCACTAATGCCCAGTTATCACTAGCCCAGTTATGGGCTACCCTTTCAGTAGTGCCGATTCTGCCGAAGTGTCACTTTGCAGACCAGCTGCTGAGCTGCAAAGTGACCCCTGCAGAAGTGGCACTGCTGAAAGGCAGCCCATGTGACAATTGGGCTCTCACATATCTTGAAAATATGGTCAATATTTTCAAGTTTTCTCTTCTGTCATTTGCAACTAATGAGTTCCTACATGAGAACAAAGTGTTTATTTCTGATCAGCATCTGCTTAATGACATCACTTCCGGCTTCATGACATCATGTGGCCTGCTGTTGAGGCAAGTTGGACACTCCTGAATTAGATTGTCTGAATTGAGGGTGGAGCAGTGCTCCTATGAGACAAGCACT
This sequence comes from Tiliqua scincoides, assembly GCF_035046505.1. Taxonomy (NCBI): domain Eukaryota; kingdom Metazoa; phylum Chordata; class Lepidosauria; order Squamata; family Scincidae; genus Tiliqua; species Tiliqua scincoides. The sequence goes on from NC_089825.1 coordinate 15,206,532, forward strand.
AACAGGCTTGGCATTAAGTAGTTGTCACTATAGTCCAGTAGGGACAGGGCACACTTTGTGATGGGTATCACATCATTTTCTGTCTCCTGAAAATAAACAAAGGGAGCAGGGCAGCTGACACACATCGGGCTAGAGTACTGTGTTAGCCATGTCTTGTACAGCCCAATAGGAACCCACATCAATCACAACCAGTTGCTGGACATACGATCTATCTCAGCAACATGTATATTCCAAAGGTTGTATAGGATACCTTTTCCTTGTGTACTCATTTAAGTGCAAACATATCAAAACATTTATCAAGTATGTATAAAAATTATATTGAAATGTTTATCCAGATATGAAAAAAAAATATAAAATATTATTTTCACTGCCAGAATTTCAGAGAAGGAAAAAGGCGAAGACAAAAAGGCAAATAGAAACCTCCTTTAGGGTCAGCATGATGTTAAGAAAAGCTTTTAAATTAATTCATAGTTGTGTCACTAGATAGGATCATTGATTTCCTCACTTTTTGAAGTTGTTTTGTTCTAGAAATCATTCAGACACAGGAATAGATAAAGGAATAGATTGATTTTATACTATTGGAGAATGGCTTATCGTGGACTGTTTCAGCATTCCATTTAACACACACACATGTTGCTGGATGATCTCATCGCACTTGTGGATTGTTCAGCTTTAAGATATGGAAAGCAACTTTTTATCTTGGGAATTATCTGACACATCTATGTGTCACGCTACACGGGAGAGCTCACATGTCAAGTGATGTCACGCACTAGATGAAAATTTTAGAGTTGTTTTGAAGGTTTCAAATGGGATTTAAAGGTGAGAAACTTCTCCTTTGTAACTCGCCAAGATGAAAGTGCTCAATTTTCACTCTGCATACTCCCCCCCCCCCCAAAAAGAGGAACTGTCAGAAGTTTCAGTGTATAACACACATGATGTGGCTTCTCTTCATATCTTCAGTTCCCTTATGGGGAAAAATTTTTTTAATCAGATGTTTTTTTCATTTGATTTACAACATGTAGGAGAGAGTTGCAGCAAGTAATCAGAGAAAATGCTATGCGGGGGACAAAAGAAAGGTGAAATGCAGCATTAATAATTTAGTTTCAATAACCTTAAAAGGTTTGCCAGTTACTTTTAACCTTCCTGTTATAAAAGGGGGGATCTAGCTACTGAACTGAATCATAAAAGTGTTTTTTTTAATTTGCAAACCATTCATCTCCGTTCAGCTACAAGCAAACTGAAGCATCTGCTGGAGAGAAAAAGTTTAAAACAAAAGCTTTTTAAAAAAAATTTGAGTGTCTGGCACTTTAAGTCATGCTTCTCTATAGAGTATACATTTTCTGATTGTGGACAAGAGGATGATGTGAATTAATGGGGAATCTTTTCCCGTCGGATGGTTGGCAGGAATAAATAGAGTTCAAAGGGGGAGAGGTGGTAGGAAAGTCTGGAAAACATGTCATTTGAAAATAGCAGAAGGGCTTTGCATCACTTAAGTGATGATGAAAACTGACAGAAGATGATGAGGGTCCAAATGCTTGTGTATGTATTTTTAGTCAAGGGCACCATCTAGCAATGGGTAGATGCTCATATCCTTTTCAGAATTAATCCACAAAAGCTTGACTCTGAAATAGGGTTGCAAGAATATACACAGTTCCAGTGGGACTGATTTAGCCCTGGTTCAGGCTCCATCCCATCACCAACCTTTGTGTATACCAGGGGTGCCCAATAAGTCGATCACGATCGACTGGTCGATCGCGAGGCAAAATGAGTTGATCGCAGGCTTCTCTCCCGTCCACGCATCCCTGGGAGTGAGCCCCGCCCTGGGAGTGACGCTCCCTGGGAGTGACGCTCCCTGGGAGTGAGCTCCTGTCCACGCATCCCTGGGAGTGAGCCCCGTCCTGGGAGTGATGCTCCCTGGGAGTGACGCATCCCTGGGAGTGAGCTCCTGTCCACACATCCCTGGGAGTGAGCCCTGTTGACTCTACTGGGGCTGACTCATGAGTAGACCTGGAGAGGAGCCGCTGGCAGGCTTCTCTCCTGTCCACGCATCCCTGGGAGTGAGCCCCGTTGACTCTACTGGGGCTGACTTACCTTTGCCCTGTTTTTGCACTGGTATGTATGGAGATCAATCAATCAATCAATCAACAGTATTTATATACCGCTTTTCAACTAAAAGTTCACAAAGCGGTTTACAGAGATCTGCCCCCCCCCCCAACTTCCATCTATTGGTTCTGTGTGCAAGGGGTTTTGCACTGGTCTTGCTGTGATGTCTATATAGAGATCTTCCCTCCCCCACACCTTTCCCCTGTTTTTGCACTGGTCTGTATAGAGATCTGCTCCCCCCCCCCCACTTGTATTGGAAGATCTGGTGAGGAGGTAGATGTGGTATCAGCAGTGGCCCCTTTAAGGTTAAGGCCTGGGCATCCAGCAGAGTGTGCTGCACAGCTGCAGCCACTTGAAGGCAATAGGGCCCTCAGGGATATAAGAGCACCTGAGGCAGGAAGGGCTCCACTTATTTATGTCAGTCAGCCTTTTCCTACATGAAGATCATTAAGTCCAAGTTCCACCATGACTGATGAACATTTGGAAGTGTGCTTGAGGCTGGCTGTCAGCAGCTACTGTCTGGACTATGCATCCTTTGCTGATTCACTTCAGTGCAAGTCATCAAAGTAAACTCAAGTAATTACAAAAAAATGTTTATAGTTAATTATGTTGTGTTGTGCAATATTGGCTCATGCGGTTATGCAAGGTACACCAACATACATTGTACACATAAATGTTATATGTTATGATGGCGCAAACATTGTAAAAAAAACTCTGGTAGATCTCTGGGCCTTGCTGGGTTTCAAAATAGCTCTCGAGCCAAAAAAGTGTGAGCATCCCTGGTGTACACTAAGGATCCACAGGTAAGAACCAAGGGCGCAATCCTGTCCTGCACTGGAACAGGCAAGCCAGGAAGCTTGCGCTTTATCCAGTGCAGGATAGTGGCCATAAGTGGCTCAGTCAGAGGTAAGGGGAAACTTTTCCCCTTACCCCTGGGTAAGGGCCACTGGCACCTATGTGTCCCCTCGGACTTGTGTCACCTCTTGAAGTGGCACAGGTCTGAGGAGAACGGAGCAGCTTGGAGCTGCTCCATTCTCCCCTGGAAGGGGGGTTGGGATCAGGCATAACAGCCAGATCCCAGCCCCACCTCCTGCTCCCCACCTGCCCGCCCCTGGAGCCACCCACCGCCTGCTCTCCCCCCCCCCAGGAATGCCTCCCTCCTGCCTCCTCCCCACCTCCCTTCTGCCTACCTTTTCTCCTTGCGCCAGCCCAGCCAGGCCGACTCAAGACTCAAGGAGAAAGCCAGCGCGGAGGCTTCTGTCAGCCTCCGCAGGCTGACACTTCTTAGAGTGCCGGCCCTGTTTCCTCTAGAGGAGGCGCAAATGTGCCTTATGGCACATTCGCAACCCTCCTGCGCCAGCGCAAGGGGCTTTCATCGGCTCAAGGGTGCTTTTGGATTGCACCCAAAGTCTCTCTTCTGTTCAGAAAGAAGTTACTAGTTGAAGTTACTGGTGGAGTCACTACACTTGGTAATCCACACAGTTATCCACACAGGTAATCTCAGTTCCAATGGAGCATTTCATGTAGCCAAAAAAAAGTTGGTAGGTAAACTGGATTTGTGTGTCCCTAGGAGTCTGCCAGAGTATCCCTGAACCTTAGACCCAGCAGATTTGGGTTGTTGTCTGCATGGTTATTGGAAGTCAGAGGAAAATGCAGATGCAACACACCTTCCATTGGTCAGGTAATTTAACTCCATGGGTTCTAATTGACCCATGTTACATACTGGGTCAACTAGAGGCAATGATATTGTGATCATATTTCTTTTCCAGACCCAGGGCACAACCCTGATCATCTGGCATGCTGTGAAGTTCAGTTAGATGACAGTTAAGAACTGCAGCGTCTTAATTGTCCTGCTCTTTTTCCTTCCCCTTGCCCCTTCTTTGGTGATTATATTTGGTTACCACACAAATTGGCTGAGCCTCAGTTATTAGAGCTGAGCAGGGAAAGCCACCTAAAGTATTCATAGCATTTTTTTTTAATTGAAGGACAGCAAGGCCGCCTTACAATAAAGACCTTCTAAGCTAAGTCAGCTTTCTTGTTGCTTATTTTATAAGTTGGTAAATTGATTACACAGAGAGCTCCCAGTGCATTTGTTCATGCATGCTGCTGTTCAGATGGGGCCCTCTGTGGAACAGGAAGATGCATGTGCACAGCTGGGTTCCATGGCATTTCTTCCCACTGCATGCACAGCACACTTCACCCCATAAGCAACTATGGAAACTGCCCAGATTTTAAAAGGTCCTTGGAGTACAGCACAAAAAAAAAGTGGTTGAGAATGATGAGTTAAATCTTCCTTTGACTATGCGATCCTGTATTGGTATATCAAGGGGCTCCCTGGACTGGGGCCAAACCAATGTTTTAAAATGCTTTCTGTCCTGTGCATTGAGATACAAATCAACCTTTTGTGGCAGTTGGCTAGGCTAGTCACAAGTTTGGACACATTGTCCCTGTGCAGATGTTTTGAAACTTATATCCAGTGGAGGGAGCGAAGGCAGCAGCAGGCAGCCTCTAGCCCTCCTTTACATGCACTCCAGCACACATTTATAATGTACTTCTGCATGTACAAGCATACAAATGTAGGCACATTGCAGACATGCTAATAAACGTGAGTGCATGTGGGAGGTGGAATGAGGACAGAGGGAGCCTACTGTTGTGACTGTGACACTCCCTGTCCCTTGTATATCTGTTAAATGTGCAGAAGCTCAAGTTTCCTTGAATTTGATTTGGGAGGTGTTCGAGTGAAGGGACCTATAGTTTGAAATGCGTACAGCAGCGGACCGTAATTTAACCTGATCTTAAATAATAGGTAAATGCATTTTCATTTTACCATATATTCATTATGTGAACAGGAATGGTCCAAAATAAATAGGGTCATTGACACTACTCAGGTGACTTAACCCAAATGCTACTATGTGAATAGTAAATTACTTAGGCCCAAATCCTAACCAACTTTCCAGCACTGGCATAGCGGTACCAATGGGACATGTGCTGCATCCTGTAGTTGGGTGGCATCCTGTAGTTGGCATCCTGTAGTTGTAGTTGGCATCCTGTAGTTGGGTGGCACTCACAGAGGACTCCTCAGAGTAAGGGAATGTTTGTTCCCTTACCTCGGAGCTGCATTGTCCTTATGTTGGTGCTGGAAAGTGGGTTAGGACTGCGCATTAGTGCACTTACTTACTTACTTAGGGCCCAATCCCATCCAACTTTCCAGCACCGGTGCAACCACAAGGCAGCACCGAGGTAAGGGAATAAATTTTCCCATACCTTGAGGGGGCCTCTGTGACTGCACCCTCAACTCAGGAAGCAGTGCAAACCCTATAGGCACAGCAGCACCAGCATTGGAAAATTGGATAGGATTGGGCCCTTACTTACTTACCTACAATGTGTTTCATTTTGGATATTTTTGCAACAGGCCTGCTACTTCTTTCAGTTTCAAAAGGAAGCATTCTTACACCCTGGAAATTCTGTTTTCATTCCTTCTGTATTATTTGTTCAGTTGCTGTCCACTGGCCTGATTCTGAAGTCATTACTCGTATGAGTTGCAACGCTGAATTCAAGGATTTGAAATGCTGTGGGAATAGCACTGTTTTATTAAATTGGTTTATTGGCTCACCTATTAAATGCTGCGCAATCTTTCTTTCACCACTTCAGCAAGCCTTAAGATAGAAGGAATTTTTTATGTATGGGAGTGGGACACTTGAAACTAGCCCATCTTCATAGTACCAAAGCTGAAAACAAAATCAAGACCTCTTTCATTTCCAGCCCAGTGCCTGAATCCAGGATACAAAACCCATGTGGGTTGTATCAGTGGCAGACTGAGAGAGATCAAGACGGCAGCAGACTTGAGGTAGCCTTCGCCCCAAGTCTGCCATTGCCACTGCCACCTCTCTGAAACCTACTGTGGAAGCAATCTTTGCTGATCTGCTTTCCACTTGATAAAAGCAAGCAGAAACTGGATCCCCTGTCTACTTACGTCGCTCCTGGCAAAGGTTCTTCAAACATGGAAGTGCATGACTTCCAGTTTGATTTACAGGGACTTTGTGAACAAAGGAGCTCCTTCACAGTGGCATCACTAGGATTCTCGTCACTAGGATTCATGGGAGGCCTGCGTGTCACCCCATGCAGTGGGTGGGGCAATGCCCCAGGTGGTGGGCGTGGTGATGTACCATCACCACACCCTACTGGTTTTTTTACTGTACCTTTTGTTAGAACACAGATGTTTCAATGAGGTTTGTTTCTTTGCATTCTGCATGAAATTACACATTGATTGATATACGAGGGTCGCCCAGAAAGTAATGCACCACATTTTTTTTCTTCAACAATTATTTATTGAACACATTGAAACTTACACACAAGAAAGAATGGTGTTTCTTCTACACTCCCTATTTTTCCACATAATCTCCGTCCAGTTCTATGGCCTTCCTCCAGCGAGACACAAGGGCATGTATGCCCTGTTGGTACTACTCCTTGTTCTGGTCACGAAGCCATTTCTGCACTGTGCGAATCACCTCTTCGTCATCCTCAAAATGTCTTCCGCGAATGGCATCCTTTAATGCCCCAAACAAGTGGAAGTCTCAGGGAGCTAGGGCTGTAGGGTGGATGGGGTAACACAGTCCAACCCTGTTTAGTGAAGTGTTCCGAAGTCCTCAAACTTGTGTGAGGCCGAGCGTTATCATGTTGAATCAAACATTCACCTGGGTTGTTATGGCGCCAAAGTCGCTGGAAGCACTTCTTGAGTTTGGTTAATGTCTTCACATAAGCTTCAGAATTAATGGTGCTGCGTCTTGGCATCACATCAATGAGTATGACACCCTCACAGTCCCAAAACACAGTGATCATGACCTTACCGGCGGAAGCAGTTGCTTTGAATTTTTTCTTCTGTGGAGATTGAGGATGACGCCATTCCATCGACTGTCGTTTTGTTTCGGGCTCAAAATGGTGAACCCAGGTTTCATCACCTGTCACAATCCTGGACAAGAACGCTTCCCCCTCATCTTCAAAACGTTTCAGCAACTCAGAAGAAATGTTTTTTCTGAGAGATTTGTGGTCCACCGTAAGACAGCGCGGAACCTATCGTGCACACACTTTTGAGTAATCAAGAGCACGGATGATTGCATCCACACTTCCTTTGCTGATTGACAGCTTCAGCGCCAACTGCCTAGTCGTTATGCGTCGTTCCTCGCGAATGAGCACATCAGCAAGCTGCGTCTTGTCAGGTGTGACAGCCTTGGATGGCCGCCCCGAATGCTGCAAATCTTGGAGCTCTGCCAAACTGCCTTCTAATGGCCTCACCCTCTGTGCCCAGCGACTAACCGTACTTCTGTCGACTGCAGATTCTCCATACACTGTGCACAAACGTTTGTGAATGTTCCCAACAGTTTCTTTCTCCGCAGTGAGAAATTCAGTGACGACATGGTGCTTGTAACGTACATCACTTACAGACGCCATTTCGAAACACTGCTGCAGCTACGCTATCTGTCTGAAGAAACCAAAAATTTGTGTGCGCACTCCTGAAAATTCAAATAATGTATATCTAAAGTTTTGCATTCGTACCATTACTGTAGGCTGAGAAAAAAAATGTGGTGCATTACTTTCTGGGCGTATAACATGATGGTATTATTCCTTTAAATTCTGATTTTAGTGATTTTGAAAACTTGTAGAGTCTCACCCACACACACCCCATGTCAACTTACTAACACCTTATTGCAGCAGTTCTCAAAACTTTTAGCACCAGGACCCACTTTTTAGAATGACAATCTATCCAGGACCCATTGGAAGTGATGTCATGTCCAGAAGTGACATCATCAAGCAAATTAAAATAAGTAATTATAAATAATTAAATTAAAATAAAAGAAAGAAAGAGCCAGTCCTGTTCCACCAAGTGAATCTACTCTGAAGTAAGTCCTATTGTGGTCAGTGGGGCTTACTCTCAGGAAAGTGTGGGTAGGATTGCAGCCTGTGAGCCCAATGGTATGCATGTCTACTCTGAAGTAAGTCCCATAGTGGTCAATGGGACTTACTCTCAGGAAAGTGTGGGTAGGATTGCAACCTGTGAGCTCAAGCCTATGCATGTCTACTCTGAAGTAAGTGACACCACTGCTCCTTCATTGGTCCTTTTGCATCAAACTGGAAGTCCTGCACTTCTACCATTGAAGCAACTGTGCATGGAACATGGTAAGTGGCTACAATTTGTTTTTATTGTGTAGAGGTCGTGGACACGAGGTGGCATCTGATGGTGATCCAGGTTACCCCATCGCTGCCTAAAGTGTAGGATCGATCCGGGTCGCACCACCCCTGCCTGAATTATAGAATCATCCTTTTTTCTCTAAACAAGTTTACACTTGTTATTCAGTGATAAAGGGACTGTCAAGCATTTTAAAGGTCTGTTATGGTCTGAAGCTATATATTTTATTTCCAGTGTAAGCAGCAAGCTAACATATGCTCCTTTGGTCAGCAGTGGCTCTTGTCCCTCAGATTGTCTAGTACATTGACCCTTGAGCGAAAAAACATGGTTTGGATTTACTCCGGATGAAATCTAAGGACCCCTGGCATCTTGAAACCAATATTGCTGTAACATCACTGACAAATGTCCCAGAAGACCAGTAGGTGACCTGCCCATCAATCCCTGGTTTTCCCTGCCACTGCCGCTGCAGAATACCAGATAAAAAGCCCCTGTAAAAAACCTTTTCTAACCTACCTGTAGTCGGTGGCAGCAGCAACAGCAGGGAGTACCTGGAAGTGATGGGTGGGTCACCTACTGGTCTCTGCCAGATTGCCACCTCCTTCAGGGGAAAGGATTTTTCAACTGGTGTAGCTGGGGGACAGACGTGACCCCCAGGTTGGGAACCATTGTTACTAAGACAATTATGTGATTACAAGTATAGACCTACAGAACACACACACATGCACATATGCAGAAAGCATGTTCATACCAAAATCACATACATGCAGTAACTGTAATAAAAATACTTTGGAATACTTTCTAAAAATTAGAGCAAGGACTGATCTCAGGCAATGGCAACAATTAGTATTTAGGAGTATGGGGAAGGGGTCAATTTTGTCCCTCCCAATGTTTCAGATCACATAGGGTGCAATCCTAACCCCTTATGTCAGTGCTTTCCAGCACTGGCATAGCAGTGCCAATGGGACATGTGCTGCATTCTGCAGTTGGGTGTCACTCACGGAGGCCTCCTCAAAGTAAGGGAATGTTTGTTCCCTTACCTCGGAGCTGCATTGCCCTTATGTCAGTGCTGGAAAGCACTGGCATAAGGGGTTAGGATTGTGCCCATAGTTGTTCATATTTTTTTTTTTCTAGATAGTATGAGGTATACTAATATGTTGGCAACCTTCAGTCTCGAAAGACTATGGCATCATGCTCTGAATGGTGGTTCTGGAACAGCATCTAGTGTGGCTGAAGAGGCCAATTCGGGAATGACAATCCCTTCCACACTGGGAGCAAATGTAGTCTGTTCCTGGTCTGTCTCCCTGGCTATGGGCCTTCCTTCTTTGCCTCTTTGCCTCAGTCTGTTGGCCAAGTGTCTATAACCACAACAAATTATACTAAAATACACACATTTCGCAATTTAATATATTGAAGAACATACTTAATAACTTTGTTGTAAATCACCTTATCCACAGTAAAATTGTTCTGTTGCTTTCCCCTTTTCAAAATCTGAAATTGCACTTTTGCTACTTATCCTTTGTGTAGAGGTACAGGATATAGTTACTGAGTGGTGACTGAAATGTTTTCTTGTGTGTGTTTAAAAAAATTTTTTTCCCTTTGCCTAAACCTTTTCCTTTTTGCTCTTAGAAAAAAAAGGGCAGCCAAGTCAAGCAACAGAGTTGCCTGCCCTGCTCTTTTCTTTGGTAACTATTATCCATGGCTGGGCACCATCCTTACTAGGGCTGTCAACTCTGACTGAAGTTGCTATTGGAGATTTCCCCCCCCGCTTGATTATATAATGTAATTAAGCCAAGAAGGCCTTGTCAAAGTCAGTGGGCATTGACACTGATTCCCAGAGACTCTAAGTCAGCCATTTTCAACCATTTTCATCTCATAGCACACTGACAATGCACTAAAATTTTCAGGGCATGCCATCAGTTTTTTGACAATTGACAAGGCACACTGTACTGCCAGGGGAGGGGGGGCTCTCACATTCCCCAATGACCCTACTAATAAATTGCCCTTCCTCAAACTCCTGTACACCTATGGATATGTGGACCATTTGCAGCACACTGGCTGAAAAACGCTGCTCCAAGTTAGTCCTGGAGGGTTGGCAGTGATAAGTTCTGAGAAGGCAAGCTGTGATGTGGCAGGAAGTCCATTTTTTTAAGGTATGTGGAAGACCGGTTCATGTCCTGGAACCCAAAGTAGCCCTATTTGTTCATAAGGTTAATATTCAAACTCCATTCATTATCACCTTCCATAAATTACAGCTGAAATTTAGACAGAAAACATGGCTTACTTAAGAAAGTTTAATTTTGCTTCTACAGAAAAATGAAATTTGAACTGTAACTCATAGACCCACTATTATTAGCCCACTCACCTAAGGTTTTTCTTTATAGATAGGGCGATACCCCAATTTCCCTTGCTTACCTGCAACCAGTTTTTTTTTAATTCTGTGGAATTTTGAGCATTGAGAGAGATTCCCACGTGCATGCACAAAAATTGATTGCCCTATTGTTTGGGTGCATTATAACTTTGTACAGCGGTCTCCAAACTGGAAAGCGCTGTGTCCCGAAAAAGCCCTCCCAAGCCTCGTCCCAAGCAGTGCTTACCATTCTGCTGTGGCACTGTGTCTCTTTCAAGCTGATCTGGTCACAGAATGGTGAGCGCCACTCATGGGGGGCGGCAGGACTTTTTCCAAGCCCCATATCTGGCCCATGGGTTGGGGTTTGGAGAGCCCTGAGTAGTAGTATTAAACACTATATCTTTGTTTGGGCATTTGTTCTGGGCCTCTGCTGTTCACCTGTATTAAAACCAGAAGCAAGCTAACTATAATTGTTCAAGAAAAAGTGTATACAAGAAAAAAGAACACTTAGAGCAAGGAGAGGGGAGACTTGTTATGCTCCTTGCATTTATTCTAGCCAGATACATCTGCACAAGTGCAGTTTATGGTGAAGTACAACAGGCTGGTAGTGTTAAAACGCCCATGTCCACTGCCAAGCAGATTGCCCTTGATGGGTTTCCTACTTAAAGGAACTTGGAAGTGCGTTGTTTACATTACTGCCATTTATAAAACATTTAGAATGGCCATTCTGCTGAATAAACAGTCAAGGGCCTGGCGGATAAGCATATCACCATCCACTTCTTAAGACTAAACTTTCTAAACCATTTCCTGCCAGAGGGGACCTCTGCAGTAAAATTGCAAACTCTGGGCTCCAAGATGAGATAGGCAGAATTAGATTAAGCAGCTTATTGTTGACACGTCTATTGATCTGGGTTCAGTGCGGCTTCCTGCCTCTGCTAGCAGTAAGATTGCTGTATACAATAACACAGTGGCCTGGTTTATATGAAATTGGGGTCTCCAAGCATCAATTACTGCAGGAAGGCAGTGGCACTGGGAGATAAGGTTAAGCTGCTCGCTGTGTGTAAGAATTCTGAAACCCAGGCAACACATTTGCTGTCTCAAGTGCTGCATATACATTTGACTGTGCCCTGTGTGCATTTTTTTCCTCTTTTCCCACCCCACAGTCTGGAGACCACTTTGCATTATTCTTGTCAGGTAGCGGTCTTACACAAGCTCTTGTAAATACCTGTAGCTAGGCTGTCTTCTTCCTCAGCTCCATTTTTGTCTTAAATAGCAAGGATGTAACTCAAATAAGCTATTCCTCAAGATCTATGTATTCAGAAGTCTTTGGCTGCAACCCTAAACACATGAGCCAGCGAGTAAATCCCATTGAATTGAGAGGTATTTCCTTCTGAGAAAACAGGCTTAGGATTGCACTGTCAGTTTGTGTTCACAAGTTGTGCTAATTTCCCCATTCATAAAGAAAAGTAACATTAATCCATAAGAATGTAGATTTAATTTTAACAAATGGTCCAGAATTTATGGTTCTTTGGAGACAAAATGTACTATTGTCATTTGTGAAGTAGAATGAACCTGTGGCAGTAGGAAAAACGGGTCAATGTACAGCACCTGCTTTACATGAAGAAGGCTTCTGGTTCAGTCCCTGGCATTTCCTGGCAGAGATGGAAAAAACCCTTGTCTGAAACCAAGAAACCACTGCCCACCCCTGTAGAGACAAAGAGACCAGCGGTCTGACTCCATGCAAGACATCTTTATTTGTCCAATGTATACAATGTCTCTCAGTATGAGAGGTAAACCTAATCCCTAGGGAAAGGATATCTGACAACGGAAGAATTAGGAGGTTCAGGAGTCTAATGTCTTTTGTTGATTGGTTTAGAAACTTAAGACTTTGAGAGTGATAAATTCATTAGTCAGGACTCCTGGGGATCCCTGAAGTTTTTCCTAAAAGCATTATCTATTTTTTCCCCAAGAGATTTTTGTTCCATCACCTCAAATGTTGTGGGACCATAAGAACATAAGAAGAGCCCCACTGGATCAGGCCATAGGCCCATCTAGTCCAGCTTCCTGTATCTCACAGCGGCCCACCAAATGCCCCAGGGAGCACACCTGATAACAAGAGACCTGCATCCTGGTGCCCTCCCTTGCATCTGGCATTCTACTTGGGGGGGGGGGGGCACTGAAGACATCTTGTTCACGGCCCCCTACATAAGAACATAAGAACAGCCCCACTGGATCAGGCCATAGGCCCATCAAGTCCAGCTTCCTGTATCTCACAGCGGCCCACCAAATGCCCCAGGGAGCACACCTGATAACAAGAGACCTGCATCCTGGTGCCCTCCCTTGCATGTGGCATTCTACTTGAGGGGGGGGGGCACTGAAGACATCTTGTTCACGGCCCCCTACATAAGAACATAAGAACAGCCCCACTGGATCAGGCCATAGGCCCATCAAGTCCAGCTTCCTGTATCTCACAGCGGCCCACCAAATGCCCCAGGGAGCACACCAGATAACAAGAAACCTCATCCTGGTGCCCTCCCTTGGACCGTATAGTTCCCTTCTTGTTTGCTCCTAAGGCCATGAAATCCAAGCACGTTTCAAACTGAAGTTTCTGTCAGTCGCAACATTGAAGGAGAATTGAGCAGTAAAATGCCTGATGTGATCATCCTCTCTCTAAGCCTTGAGTTCAGTGTTCCAAAGTAAGCTGCTCACATAAAAATATCAGTGCAGCAAGTTCCATTGTTTGGGCAGTACAGCTGAACAATCCCACCCCACTCTCGAACTGTAACCCCAGTGAAAAAGGATATTTTAATAATGACATTTGTGTTTGTCTATAGTGACATTTGAGGGACTTTGCACTATATATAATTTATCATTGCACAATCTTGTAGCAGTCAAAAGCAGTCTTTCAGAAGGAAGGGGGGAGAATTCCTTTTTTGTACAAGCTATTCAGACAAACTCTTTGAATATATTGGAGGAATATATAGGAGGGATATAAGAACATAAGAGGAGCCCTGCTGGATCACACAAAAGGCCCATCTAGTCAAGCATATTACTTTCCAAACAGCTGCCACCCCCTACTGTCGTTGCCCGCCCACAACTGTTGGTTACATATCACTTCTCAATATGGAAGTTCCATAGTCCCATCGTAACTGCTGGTAGACCTGTTCTCCACCAGTTCTTGAATAAGGAATTTTTACCAGCATTTTTCCTGACTTGTGGAGACTCAAGTCACCTGCTCCGATAACTTAGGCATTGACTTGAGTCTGAGGCTACTGAACATGGCACTGATTCCCCACACATGCGCACTGGAGTCTATCTGTGGGTGTGCTTGCTTATTTTTTTTTCACAGTATGAAAGACCTCGTGGAGCCATCATTCAGACCAGGCAAGCAGCAGGGAAGTTCCAGCCAGGAGGCAAGGAAGTTAGTGTTAGGCAAGGTTAGTGTTTTGCTTTTGCATTCCGCAGGATGGTGAGAACGGGCTGTCTTGCTCATCTCTGAAGGAACCAATGGTCATTGGACAAAGGATGGGCGGTCTGATTTGTTTCTTTGGATGAGGGAGGGCAGAAGGAGGAGCCCAAGGGGGTTCTTGCCTTAGAATTGGCTGGAGAAGCCCAGGGAGGAGGAAGAGGCAGGGAAGCATGGGGGAGGTGGTTTGTAGTGATCACGCTTTCGAACACATGGCTCCTCGTGGCTCTGTTGTTACTTGGGAGGAGGAAAGCTCATTGAATGACAGGTACAAATGGGACTATTTCTGAGTAGAGCTGCAAAGGATTGGGTCTTAGTAGTAAACCTCCCAGCTGCTGCATGTGACCCTCCTCCCTCTTGCTGCTTCTATCCCACTTTTTCACGCAGTCTGTCCCACCCCCTCCCGCCTTGTTTACAGGCGGGCAGGAATATCAGGGCAGTGTTTAAAGAGAACTCAGACACACACACACACACACACACACACCCAGCAGCAGCCCCATTTTTTCTATGGTGGGCTTTTTAAAGGGAACAACTTGAGTCTTTTCGAGTCACAAAAATGCTCCAGGTGACTTGGAAAGTGCCCCTATTATGACTAATTTTCGAGTCAAGTCATGGGAGCGGACACTTGTGACTTGACTTGAGTCAAGATGCGCCTAACTTGCCCACCCCTGCTGGTTTGTTACTTTTTTTGTGTAAACGTTTTCTTTCCTCCTCTCTATTTTGAAACTTTTTTTTAAAAGAACTTATAAAATTCTTTGGGCCGATAAGCTACACACCACAATTGTCAACAGCTCATTGCTTTTCTTTTCTGCCTTAGTGATTTATTGATGATTTCATTTCATTAATTGCTTTTCTGTCATCTTCAGCTATGCTACTGGTTCATGCAGTACTTCTCCTTAACAAAATGGTGGCAGCATTGGATTCCTCTTCCAATCATACCAATGCAATCCTTCCATGCAAGCTAAGCCCTATTCCCAGTACATTTAAGCAAAAATATCTTTGTATATGATCAAGAATCCCAGCCCATCAATGGTTATCCCATTCAAGACTGGGCAAGGCAGAAGAGTATCCCCAAATCTCACATTCAGAATATCTTCCAGCCATTTTACCCAAAAATAGAGGCAGTTGTATTTTTCCTTTCTTCAACTATGCACTACTATTGGCATGGGAAGTTCCTGCTATCAATCATTTTTGGGTATCTCAGTGTGCTGTGACAGATGTAACTCTCAGGAATTCAGGATACAGATTTAATTGAATGCGTGACTGAGTCTATGGTCAGTACAGGTTGGGCACAGCTTAGCCAGAATTTTGAAATACGGTATATTTCGAAATATGGAACTCAGAGTGCCAACATGACTTTCTGTTTTACTTTTTTGTCTAAAGAAATAAAATCGCAAACTGTTTCATGCACAAAATTATTAAAAATATTGTATACAATTACCTTCAAGTTATGTGATAAGGGGTATACGAAACATAAATGAATTTTGTGTTTAGACTTAGGCCACATCCCCAAGATGTATCATCATTATGTATATGCAAGTATTCCAAAATATGGAAATCTCTGATATCCAAAATGCTTCTGGTCCCAAGCACTTTGGATAAGGAATACCCAACCTGTATGAGATACATGCAATCTGTAAACTGCAGTAAGTAAACTTTGGGTACCAATTTTACTACAGAATAGGTCCAGTATAGTGAGTGTGAAACACATGCTTCTCATTAATTGCATTTCACGTCTAGTTGCTTAGTCGACACTTGTATCAAAACTGGAAGATATTTGTTGATGTGGAGCCTCAGAAAGATGAGGAACTGGATCCTCTGGACTTTGTTGCAGGGTTCGGTCAGCTTCTGGCTATTGACATGGAAGGGCAGACAAGAATGTTTTTGCTTTCATCCTCCAAGCAAAGATGAGTTTGGAAATTGATCGCCCTTTTAATGTATGGCAATAGTAAATAAAGCTTTTGAAGAAAAAGTGACAACAAGGAAAGATGGAGGGTAACAGACAGAGCCAGTGATGAATGCAGCCGGTGACGTTTCACAGCTGAAACACAGCTGACGTAGTCCATACCTCCCGGTTTTCAACCACTGTGCTCCAGCACATTGGTGTGCCACGAATTGTCCACAGATGTGCCACTGAAGTTTGAGGGAGGGTCATTTATTTATAGGGCCACTGGGGGATGTGAGCCCCCCACTGACAATGCGGTGTGCTTTGTCAACTGACAAAACATTTATGGTGTGCCTTGACAATTTTAGTGCCTTATCAGTGTACTGTGTGATGAAAAAGCTTGAAAAAAATCTGTGGTTGGGGTAATCTGAATAACTTTTGATATGTGCATTTTTTAAAACGTTACCTAGCTGTAGTTAGGCTCTTTCCACATTAAAAACACACATGGCTTATTCTGCTGAGTAGAATGGCTGACACTTAATCTGCATGTTTTAAACCTGTGATTTGGCATTTTATTAGCATAACTTGGGGGTATCTTTTAATGAGAAGTTAATTGGTTTCTCTCTCTCTCTCTCTCTCTCTCTCTCTCTCTCTCTCTCTCTCTGTGTGTGTGTGTGTGTGTGTGTGTGTGTGTGTGTGTGTGTGTAAGCCAAATGGAACATCTGAAGAAGACAGGCGCTTAATAAATAACATTTACTGTGAACAGAGATTAAAACTAGACGTACAAAAGCAATATTGAGACCACTGCAGGGGAATCTGATCCACCAAGCTAATTGTCAGTTAAGGTTTCCCATTTTTATCTTTGGCTCATGCCACTGATGCAGGATTTCAGCATTGCCATGCATCATCTCACATAGATTTGCCATGCTGGGAACTTAGCCTGTAATGGTGCAATTTATTTATGTTTTTAAGAACTTTAATAAGTCTTTAAAACGGCCACCTTCTGCACTCCATTATCTTTCCACTCACTCCCTCTGAGGGGCTCTCCTGGAGAGCCTGAGAATTCTTAAGGGCTTTCCTGACATCTCACTGCCCTTCTTTCCACATGCAGTTAATCAAGGGAGCCAATCAGAACGGAGGGGGGATTAACACAGGGTGGAATTAATCTTGTCTGCTTTGCTGTTAATTATGTCTATTGTTGTTGGGAAAAGTAAGCGCCTGCTGAAATAGCTCTCTATTCCTCGTTACTAGGCAGGCTGAGCTTGTAATATGAGAGACAGTAATGCAGATCCAGGAATTTCTCCCTGCAATTAGATAACAGGTGGATTTCCCCCCCACACACATCTCAAAATACACTGACCTTGCAAGTGTAATAATGTTTGTTTGTTTGTTTCTGTATGTCTTATGTTGTACAAGTGTGAAAGGATAGATTGATGTATGAGGCAGGAGCCAGGCCAAGGGCATCCTTGTGTAGCATCCAATACAAACTTTGAATTCATTGCTTTCAAACAGCCAGTTTAAAACAGCCAGAACTCTCAAAACAGTCAAACGAGTTAACAATTGTCTAATTAATTGGAAAGAACTATACAGGTGGGACCTCTTTATCCTCAGATTCGCCTTACCACTGATGCTGAAACCCCCCCCCCCCAAAGGCTTGTTCCAGTTGTGTCTGGGAGGTTTTCTGATCCTTGGAGAGGCTGTGCGCCACTATGCGAGGCTCGGAACGCTGCCCAGAGCCTCTTTTTGTTGACTTCCAGTTTTCACAAAAACCAGAAAAAGGCTCCAGGCAGCATTCACAGTCTTGAAGAGGCTGAAGCAACCTCTTCGGGGCTTAGAACGTCTCCGGTAATGTTTGGAGCTCAGGTGGGCTTCAAAAACCGCAGATTTCATTATCCGCAGGGGGTTTGGGAATGAAACCCCAGTGGATAAACAGTGGGTGACTAACTGAACATACAGACTAACATACAGTTCAGTTAGTCATATGGGCTACTGAGGCAGGGCTGATGGTATTTGCTGTAGCTCCCTGCGCAAAGACTATTTGCAACTACCACCCTGGTCCCATCCCACCTAGGATATGGGGATGTGGGCACCACTCTCTGTCTGTTTTCTACCTATTCATCTTCAACTCTTTTGCTGGAAAAGACTGGGTGGTCAGAATCCAGTGAAATAACTGAAGGTGAAGACTTTCCTGAGGAGGGGAGTGGGAGATGGTGTTCTGTCTTGGCACTCCTTCAGTTTTAAGCTTCCAGTCCAACAAACCGTGATTTATCAGTTATCTGAAGCAGGCTACTGAGTACCATACACTGTCGTTCTTAAGTTGTCAGCCTTTTCCACCCAGAAATGGAAGGTCATTAGACAGGTACTGTAGGGTAGAAGTTCCCAAACTGATGCCCCAGCCACAGAAGCTCTGCAGCTGCCCCCTTAAAAGGCGGGGTGATAGTGACTGCAGCAATAGGGACAATCACGCAATAGGGACAATCACGCTGCTGCTGAGGAGGGAAGGAGTTTTTCCAACTTGCTTGGGTGTTGCTATAGCTCTCCAGAGGGTCTGGGGAGCTTATGACTCCCTCTGCAGCCCTCCCAGCAACTTCAAAGTGCTGTTAAAAGGGGGGGGGAACCAGCTGTTTTGTCACGAAAACGCAAGTGGGTTTTTTTTTCTATCTTGGGGAGGGGAGGGCTTTCCAATGCACTTTGAAGCTACCAACAGGGCTGCAGAGAAGGTTGTGGCTCCCCAGACTCTCCAGAGAGCCACAGCGACCCCCCAGGTGTGTTGGAAAAACCCCTTCCTCCCCAGCAGCAGTGCAATCATCCCAATCATGTTGCTACCCCTCCCCTCCCTCACAAACACAGGCTCCCAAACTCTCCCTGAGCTCTGCTGTAGAACACTCTCCGTCTTGACATACAGACTCTTTCCTTGACTATATTTGTTCTAACCCCCACCCCCTGGCACACACATAGCAATCCTATTGAAATTCCCATGCACCGATGCAGCGGGATCAATGTGGCTTGCACTGTTATCCTGTGGGGGAATTTTGCAGCCTGGAGGTGTCCCTGAGGTAAGGAGATATTTGTCCCCTTGCCCTGGGAAAGCCTCAGCCAAGGCGAGGAGTCTACTCTGATTTGTGTTAGCTAAATTGCTGGTCCAAGTGGATCTGTGCTGGTGAATCTAGCTCAGGAAGAGGGGTAGGATACAGTGTGCACCACTGTTGCCAATCCCACCCCATCCTGGGCCCTGTCTGCCCACTCTCTGCCCCATTACGCCACTTCCCGCTCTCATGTGCTCCTCTGCTCCTTGGTGCAGAGCTTACCTGCTCAAGTGTGCATCGAGGCTTGCTCTGGTGCTGGTGGGATGGCTCAGGCCCTCCCACCAGTGCTACTTTTAACTCCTACGCTGCCGCAACATGCTTTACAGCACGTTTGCAACATTCTGCGCCAGCAGAGTGCATGCTCCACCAGTACAAACAGAGTATAGGATTGTGGTAACGCCGTCTTATAATTCCAAAGCATAGCGTCTCAGAAGCAATTTGATCTTGGTGACGTGGTAAAAGGACTGTGCTCCCATAGCGGATGAGCCACAGAAGTTAGGTTAGTTTCAATCGCTGGCATGGGTTCTGCAGCAGTTGCTGAAGTGCTAGTTGTAAAATATTACTCTAAAACCCCTTCTGCCTTGCTAATGCTGGCTGAAATCAAAGCCAAAGTCCCCACGGCTGTCTTCCAAAAGGCAGTTTTAATAGGCTCTGTCCAGACAGTATTTTACTTGGATACTAAGATTAATAATAGTAATCACATTCTAATGCTAAGTGCAAGTATTTAAGTGCATGTAAATGTTCTCCATTGAGCACACTGTGCCAAGCTTACTATTGATGCTCGGCAAGCAATAATAAATGACAGAGCATTTAAAATTTCATGACAATTCTTTATAAATGGCAATATAAGCTTTCAGAAATCAATAGCAACTGCACAATGGAAGTACCTTGTTTGTTAATATGTGTTGATACTGAATTATCATATTCTCTGGGGTTCCGCAAAGCTATTTAACTTCATTCTTACAGTTATAGTTGCTTGTTCGTTTTGCATTGTAGGATAGTGAGGATGGACTGCGCCTACAACAATGGATGTTTACATCTCAATTAGACTTCTGCATTCTACGTAAAGCTAATATAAATTGTTTTGGAGTCTCTGAGGAATGTGCGTCATTGGCCTGTTTATAGAACTTTGCCCCTGCGCTTAAAGGTGACCTTCCAAATTTAATTACATTGAAAGAACCCACTGTATGGGTCTTTGTCGCAGAGTGCCATGGGAATAAGACTTGTTGAGAACGGTTTTAACAAAATACAGAGTTGACTGCTGCTGTTCACTGGCAGAGGAGATGGTTGGCCTTCTCTTTGCTATGCTATGTTATATGGTCAGATGGTGACACTAGAAACTGCTGCTGATCAGAAGCCTGTCCAGACTAGATAATCTGAAGAGCCAATAGATTTCTGGATGGGCCTATATCACAGTTGCTTCAGGCGTGCTTCCTTTGACTGAACAACTCATCACTATGGGAAACTGCACGCTGGGCCTTCTGCCTGACTACTTGCCAGCTTTGATTCTGTTCCCAATATCTCTGTTAATTGAACTAGATCTCAGCATCTGCCTGACCTGCCTCTTTAATCTGCCACTGGTGCCTCAGTTCACTGTTGGCCCACTGTAGGACCTGAACTCAACCCTTCTAGGGAAGGCAGAAAGATGAATTATTATTTGGGGGGGGGGGAGTACATGGGTCCTACTGGAAGTAGGGCACAATCCTAACCCCTTATGTCAGTGCTTTCCAGCACTGACATAAGGGCAGTGCAGCTCCGAGGTAAGGGAACAAACATTCCCTTACTTTGAGGAGACCTCCGTGAGTGACACCCAACTGCAGGATGCAGCACACATCCCATTGGCAATGCTATGCCAGTGCTGGAAAGCACTGACATAAGGGGTTAGGATTGCGCCTGTAGATATTGTCCTTTCAGTTAATTAACTGAGTGCATTTTGCCTTAGGCTGCAGTTAGATGAAATAGAATGAAAATACATTTTTTCCCCTACTACATCTCCCAAAATTCCTCTTGGCATTTGCTGTAATGATGCAGGTACAATAGTTTTGCTTAATTACAGTTTACTGTCCTACGCAACTTTTCCCTTGAGTCCTGAAAAAGTTTTATTGCTACCCTTTAGTATGATTATGAAAATTAATGGCCTTGCACTATCTTTTAATGTACAAGTGTAAGCAGGAATAAACTGTGCACTGTCCCTAACCTTTCCCCATTAATGGCAAGTTAAACATATATTGGTGATACAGAGAGACTCTGAATTCATTACTGGCTTATTTAAATATAAATGCATAACTTATTTAAAGAACCAGCACACCTCTTGCAGGGAAAGGCTGCAGATGTCAAATGTGAAATGAAAGTAAAATGTCTTTTTGTAATATATGTCAATAAAAGCCATGAAATTTGTATTCTTTGTGTGCAATGCAAGTATGTTCCTCTCTTTATGAGATGTGAGTTATCACAACTGGTAGAACTGTTTGTGGTGCATGCAAGTGTCATGGGCACTTCTTGGCCAATGCCTGTGACATTACTCACTCAATTTTAAGGAAAAACAACACAATTTTCCTTAAAATTTTGATTTTAATTTTAAGGATATATAAACAAAAACAGACAAACAGAAACAAACAACAATTACAGTATCAACTGCAGGTACAGATGCAAATCAAAATGAAAGTAATTAGCTGCTAATAATAATAATAACAACAACAACAACAACAACAACAACAACAGGTATTTATATACCGCCTTTCTTGGTCTTTATTCAAGACTTTATTCAAGGCGGTTTGCATAGGCAGAATTCTTTAAATCCCTTATTAAATAGGGATTTTTACAATTGAAAGAAGGTTCTTTCTTTCAAGAACCACTGCATTCAGGTGTTTCATTCTGATCTGGCTTCACATCCTGGCCTCCATCCTCCCACACTCAGAGCAGATGGAATAGCTCGGCTTCAGCTTGTCAGCTGCTTCAAGGTCGCACGGTGCCGGTGGCCTCGAACTGGCGACGTTGTGGATGTTATCTTCAGGCAGACGGAGGCTCTACCCTCTAGACCAGACCTCCTGCCAGCTAACCCCATATATTCCAGATCTTGACATGCTACTCTTCAACACTGACTCCCAAAATTTGCTACCTTTTCTACTGAGTCTGGAGCATTAACTGACAATATATACTTTAGGATCTTGTTCTCGTGGCCATCGTACTTTGGCTGAGTACATTCCATGTACTAGAACCTCCTGCAACATGGTCATTTGCTGGGTAATATTTTCAAGTTTACAAAAGATTGCTGCTATCATTTTCGCAGTAAGGATGCAATGTTCCACCAGCAAGGACAACATTTGAGTCCTCCCCAGCCCCATTTCCTCATTAACTTGTGTCTTTTGTACTGCACAAATGGCAACTTTGTTTAGTAAATTAGAGTTGATGTTTTCTCCCAATTTGGGGGAGGAAATGGGCTGTACTGTACTTTCTCTTAATCCCCCACAGACTGCTTCTGTGTATCTTCTATTTCTTCTATTTCTGTATCCAATACATGGTATCTGTCTACAGAAGCCTGAGCAGACAAATCACTTACAGTTTCCGATTCAGTAAGAGTCCAAGATTTTACCTCGTCTAAATGTAGCTGCTTTGCTGCTTTAGTAGGGGAGGAGTGACCTGGAGAGGTCCTCTGTCTTTTCCTTCTCTTCCCATTTCCACAGGACCCAACAGCTGGCACTCAACAAGTCAGGGAAACAGTCCGCAGCCGAATTAATAAAAATAACCTGCAGCAGGGAAAAATTAAGCTATTAAAAACTCCAAAGCATACCGGCCAATAACAGCTTGGGGGAAAACGGCACTAGCCATTTACCTCCCCTGAGACCCCATGGACGTGACATCCTGACTCCAGGCGTCACCCCGTCAGAGACAGGATTAGCCTAGCCAGCCTCACTAACCCGGAAAAGTGTTGTCAGAGCGGTCCTGGCTCACCCCCTGACCTTGCTTGCCTTGCTTGCATGCCACCCCTATTCCTGGCTAGCCACCCAGCATGCCACCTGCCCCACCAAGGGAAACCTTTAAATAACTACATCTATAACACGACACCCAAATGCCAGTCCAGGGTAGGCGAAAAAACCAATAACCTCGACCAGTCAGGTTACCAGCCAAAAATTCCTACCCGGCCCCTACATGGAGCAACCAGCTACTTTCAGACTGGACATAGGTTGGGCAGGCGGGGCTTGCTGAAAAGGCATGGACTGAAGCTGGGAGACCTTGCTGGCCCCAGCAACAGCCATGCCGTGCCGCAACCGATTTGGCAGCCAATCAGTTGCCTCAGTTTTCCCACCTCTGCCTCGAGCCCATCAAAGGAGGCTGGGCAAACGGTACTGGGGCTTTAAGTGCCCCAATGCAAATCTCCTGTGAGCAGGAGGTGGGGCTGGGACCAGCTGTTATGCCGGATCCCAACACTGTTCCCCTAGCAGCTTGAAGCCGCTCCATTTGCCTCAGACTTGTACACCTCCTGAGGTAGCACAAGTTTGAGGAGATAATAATAATAATAATAAAACTTTATTTTTATCCCGCCCTTCTCCCCAAAGGGACCCAGATAAAAACATATTAAAAAACACATTAGCAGAACCTATAAAAACAGTAGTCAGATAAAAGTCAGAATAAAAGAGCATAAAACAGCAGTTCTTAGAGGAATCGGGCCTGTAAAAAAGCAACTAAAAGATATATAAAAGATGTTAAAAAGGCCATAACGTCAGAAGGCTTGGTTAAACAACAAGGTCTTCAGGCCTCGCCGAAAGGTCTCAAGAGAGGGAACCATTCTCAAGTCAAGGGGAAGGGAGTTCCATAATGTTGGTGCCACTACTGAGAAGGCCCTATTTCTTGCCGCCGCCCCACGAACCTCCTTGGGCGGCGGCACTTGTATAAAGGCCTTCTCTGATGACCTAAGAGGATGAGCCGGATTGTGCGGAAGTAGGCGATCTCTAAGATAACCTGGCCCAGAGCAGTATAGGGCTTTAAAGGTCAAAACCAGCACCTTGAATTGGGCCCGGAAACGAATGGGCAGCCAATGCAGCCCCCGGAGAAGCGGGCTGACAGAGTCAAACCGCCTAGCTCCAGTGACCACACGGGCCGCCGCATTCTGCACTAATTGCAGTTTCCGAACCGTCTTCAGGAGCAGCCCCACATAAAGCGCGTTACAATAATCTAACCTCGATGTCACCGTAGCATGGATCACCGTGGCCAGGTCTGCACGATCCAAGTACGGACGCAGCTGCGCACCAGCCGCAGCTGAGCAAAGGCCCCCCTAGCCACAGCCGCCACCTGGGAATCCAGGAGCAGCTGCGAGTCCAGGAGGACCCCCAAGCTGCGGGCCTGCTCCTTCAGAGGGAGTGCAACCCCATTCAGAGCAAGTCGATAATCCAGCACCTGCATCGAGGATTTCCGAACCAGGAGAGCCTCTGTCTTATCCGGATTTAATTTCAGCTTGTTAGCCCCCATCCAGATCCTCACTGCTTCCAGACAGCGCTCCAGGCCCTCAACCGCCACCCTGGAGTCTGGAGGAAAGGAGAGATAAAGCTGGGTGTCATCAGCGTATTGATGACACCCCACTCCAAACCCCCGGATGACCTCACCCAGCGGTTTCATGTAGATATTAAATAGCATGGGGGACAGAATTGAACCCTGCGGCACCCCGCACCTCAATGGCCAGGGTGTCGAACAGGCATCCCCCAGCACCACCATCTGGGACCGACCTTCCAAGTAGGAGCGGAACCACCGCAAAACAGTGCCTCCAACTCCCAGCTCGGCCAATCGGCCCAGAAGGATACCATGGTCGATGGTATCGAAAGCCACCGAGAGGTCCAGCAGGACCAACAGGGACGCGCACTCCCCCTGTCCAGTCCCTGGCGTAGGTCATCCACCAAGGCGACCAAGGCAGTTTCCGTCCCAAAGCCCGGCCTGAAACCAGATTGAAAAGGATCCAGATAATCCGCTTCATCCAAGACCCTCTGGAGTTGGGCCGCCACCACCCGCTCAATTACCTTGCCCAGAAACGGGATGTTGGAGACTGGCCGATAGTTGTTCAACACAGTGGAATCCAGGGAGGGCTTCTTCAGGAGGGGGCGAACCACCGCCCGCTTCAAAGCAGGTGGCAATGTCCCCTCCCCCAAAGAAGAGTTGACCACCCTCCCCGTCCACTCAGCCAGTCCACCCCGGGCAGCTCTTATCAACCAAGCTGGGCAAGGGTCAGACAGGCAGGCAGACGGCCTCACACTCCAAAGGAGTCTGTCCACATCCTCAGGCTGCACAAGCTGAAAAGAATCCCACAACACTGGACAAGCAGTTGCCAGGGGGACATCATCAGACATTGTCAATGTGGCATCCAAGTCGTAACGAATGCAATCGATTTTATCTGCAAAATGTTGCGCAAACACGTCACAGCGGCTGACCGTGTATTCCTCCTGGTCCACTGGCGGGGCCTGATGGAGGAGGCCCCGCACCACACGGAACAGCTCTGCTGGACGGCTATCAGCAGATGCAATGGTAGCAGAGAAGAATGATTTCTTCGCTGCTACCACCGCCACGGAGTAGGCTCTGTAATGTGCTCTACTCGGTGTCCGATCGGATTCATCACGGGTTTTCTGCCACCGTCGCTCTAGACGCCTGCCCTGCCGCTTCATCATTCGCAGCTCCTCAGTGAACCAAGGAGCCGCTCCGAGTCTGCGATGTGGCAGAGGTCGCTCCGGAGCAATCTCATCCACAGCCCTGGACATTTCCCCGTTCCAGAGGTCAACCAGGGCCTCAGATGAGGTGCCAGTCTCGGCAGTGGGAAAATCCGCCAGAGCCCTCAGGAAACCTTCAGGATCCATTAGCCTCCGGGGGCGGACCATAGAAAACGGTCCCCCGCCTCTGCAGAGGTAGGAAGTCGCAACCAGCCTAAACCTTACCAGGAAGTGATCTGTCCATGACAACGGAGTGATCTTGAGCTCCTCTACATCCAGATCACTGCCCCCGTGCCCAGCTGTAAACACCAGGTCCAACACGTGTCCTGCAGTATGTGTCGGGGCCAAGATCTTCTGGGACAGGCCCATGGTTGTCATGGCAGCCATGAAATCCTGAGCTGCACCTACCGCAAGGGCCTCGGCATGAACATTGAAGTCCCCCAGCACTAACAGGCGGGGGGCCTTCAATGCCACACCCGAGATCACCCCAGTCAGCTCAGGCAGGGAAACTGTTGAGCAGCAGGGCGGGCGGTACACCAACAGAATCCCAATCCTGTCTGGTCCTCTCAACACAACATGCAGGCACTCGAACCCAGCAGACTGCTGGATAGGGCCCCTGGTGAGGGAGATGGACTCACGATAGACCATTGCAACTCCCCCTCCCCGTCCCTGCAATCTTGGCTGCTGCAACACCTGGAAGCCTGGTGGACAAAGTGCAGAGAGACTAACGCCTCCCTCCGTGTCCAACCAGGTCTCCGTAATGCATACCAGGTCGGCTTTCTCATCCAGAATCAAATCCTGGATGATACAGGTCTTATTATTCACCGACCTGGCATTCAAAAGCATCAGCTTCAGATCCAGGGACTCACTGCCAAGACCACCAGGCCTCCGAGAATTGGGGGAGGGACCAGAAGGGGAGATGATCTGCCTGTGATCTGCCTGAGATCCATTAGGGGCCATGGTGGCTTACCTTGAAGTAAGGGGAGGAGTAAGATACACATGGGTAATAGTAATCCTAGATTAAAAAGATGTATGTAGTACCTTAAAGCAGTGTTTTGTAAACTCTAGGTCGGGACCCACTAGCTGGATCACTAGCCAATTTCATGTGGGTCCCCATTCATTTCAATATATATATATATATATATATATATATATATATATATATTATACTTGATGCTTCCATTGTCTGTGACTGCATTTGGGGAAACGTTACAGACCTGTACTTTTAACAGGCTACTATGTATATTCTTTTAACAATGATAGTCAATGGGGCTTACTCCTGGGTATGTGTCAGTAGGATTGCAGCCTAGGATTGTTAAAAATGTTCCTGCTTGATGATGTCACTTCCGGTCATGACATCACTTCTGGTGGGTCATGACAGATTGTCATTTTAAAAAATGGGTCCCAGTGCTAAATATGTGAGAACCACTGCCTTAAAGTGTTCAAAGTGCTTCGTATACACCAGTAATTCTCACAACAACTCTGTGAAGGGGGCCAGAGTTGTTATCTTGGTATGAGGGATGACAACAAGGGCACAGAGGCATTGCACCTTTTGAAATTCATAAAATCTGAACCAGAAATGAGTGAGCTCTCTTTCGCTCACCTTATTTTACTTTTGTAATGAATCTTTTTTCTTTCTTTTTTTTCTTGTTACACTCAGCACAAATCTGTTCATCTTCTGAGCTAACACAAGTACAGAAAAGTCTCTAGTCCACTCCTGATCTGGGGATCCTCTTGGCTCCTATTTACAAGGGGGAGAAAAATTCAAGCATTTCTGAGCAAACGTGTTGTCATGTCCTGTTTGGTGGTTAGCCATTATGCTGTATTTCCTTACATAATGATTATGATAAAATAGAAGAGTGATCAAATTGTTCATTTAGGCTGAGCTTACAAACC
This sequence comes from Tiliqua scincoides, assembly GCF_035046505.1. Lineage (NCBI taxonomy): Eukaryota > Metazoa > Chordata > Lepidosauria > Squamata > Scincidae > Tiliqua > Tiliqua scincoides. The sequence goes on from NC_089825.1 coordinate 15,234,188, forward strand.
AGCATCTGAGGCAAAAAGCTGACAGTCTTTTGGGGTCTGTTTAAAAGAAGCCAGGCAGTTGCTTTATCTCCAGGTAGCTTTGTGATGTGTTGGTTTGCTTTTGTTTCCTTTGGCAGTTAAATTCACATGATTCCAGGGTTATGTCCTTCTCTGTCAAGCAATCTTCTGCAAATGGAATATAATGAAAGGGACAGACTATTCTCTTTTGGTTGTTTAAAAAATACCGTTGCCTTCAACTGGAACATATGTCTATTTCAGCAAAACATATTTGTGGCTATTTCCTAGAACTTCCTTTTGTGGTTCAAAATTAGGAAACACAACAGCTCTCTCTCTCTCTCTCTCTCTCTCTCTCTCTCTCTCTCTCTCGTGACTTCCCAATTTTGGATGAGGAAGTAATGGTTCATTTTATCCTGAGCTACCCACATTTCACCACTTGCTCCTAAAACTGATGTAATCTAAGGCAGGATTTGTCTTGGGATCTGTTAGTGGTTTTGCTTTTAGTAGGTTAAAACCTTCCACTTTGTCACAGTTAAGTCCAAGTGTAAGAAAATCAGCTGGCTAACGAGCTGTACCTGTTGTCAGATACAGGCAATGCCTGTGATCACAGTAATATTCATTTGGAAAAATAGTCTATAGAAAAGGAAAAGGGCACATGCTTGAAAGACGGAATGCGCTTGAATGGAAAATGCATGAATATACCACCGTAATCCTTAATCCTCTGGCTAATCTTTCCCAGAAATACCTGATGCTTCACACTTTAACAGGGAATAGTCTTTCCTCAAGAGGCTCTGCTTTGGGAGTTGTATTTGGAGTGTGGCGTTATTCAAAACCAGCACATCCCTTGTGCATAGACAATTTCCATTTATGAAACATTTTGTCTGTTCTTTTCTAAGCATTTAAAGCTGCTTTTTACTGAATCAGACCATCCCCAATCTAGCTCAGTATCACCTCCATTGGCTAGCAGCAATTCTCCTAGTTTCAGAAAAAAAGTACGGCATTTCCCAGCCCTACCTGGAGATGCCAGAAATTGAACCCAGGACCTTGTGCATGCAAAGTAGCTACTCTACTCCTGAGCTCCAGTTGCATCCCCCTAATGTGCTGCTTGGTAGTGCCTCTCCTGCAAATACGTGTGTTTAAGGCGTGCAATTAATTTTATATTTGCCGTGAGTCAATTAACAGTGCTAACTTGTTTTTGTATTACCTTTTCCTCACACTGCATGCCAATATATTTGTGCTTAATGCCTGCTCCCCTGCACTATTATGCTAATGTAAACTTCCATTTGTAGTTCTTGCAACTGGTGTTTCTAAGATGAGAACTAACATCAAATTTAAGTGGTGTGCCTTCCAGTAAGCCAGTGAACTTCAGGTGTATGTACTCTTCTTGGTATGGAAATGTGTTTTTCAACAAAATACGTCACAAATAGGGCATATGCACAACAAGTACTTGGCCCTTGCTTGGATCCTTCCCATTCAAAACCTTGATAGGATGCAGAGAGACTTCTTATCCACTGTCTTACAATTGGAAATTCTTTGGGCTGCTTCTCCTGATTGAATGGTGTCATTTTCACCTTTTTGTGAACAATTTAGCCCAACATCCTAGTTTCCATGCCACAGTGGCGTCGCTAGGATTCGCATCACCCGGTGTGGAGGCCTGCGTGTCACACCATGCAGTGGGCGGGGCAACACACCAGATGGTGGGCATGGTTATGTACCATTGCCCCGCCCCCACTGGTTTTTTGGCAGTACTTTTTGATAGAACACAGATATTTCAATGTGGTTTGTTTCATTGCATTCTGCATGAAATGACGCATTGATTGATATACAACATGATGGTATTATTCTCCCAGATTCTGATTTTAGTGATTTTGAAAACTTGCAGAGTCACACACATGCCCGTGTCAACTTACTAACAACTTATTTCAGCTTATTCTCAAACTTTTAGCACTGGGACCCACTTTTTAGAATGACAATGTGTCCAGGACCCATTGGAAGTGATGTCATGGCCAGAAGTGACATCATCAACCAATTAAAATAAATAATTATAAATAATTAAGTTAAAATAAAAGAAATACTTAAATAAGGAGGAGCTAACCCTGTTCCACCAAGTGAATTTTCTCTGTAGTCTGCCTACAATAACTCCCCCCCAAAAGAATCAATGAGATCTTCAGCCCTCCCCAGTGCCCAGTTTAAAGTCCTTCTATTTCAAGCACATCAATACAAAGACCCACCTGGCTTTACAAGTCTGACAGCCCAGTCCTATGCCTGTCTACTCAGAAGTAAGTCCATTAGAGTCAATTGGGCTTACTCCCAGGAAAGTGTGGGTAGGATTGGGCTGTGAGGGACACTGCAAGTGCAAAATAGAAAACATTCCTCTAACCAGTTCAAGCCTCTTTGTTCGTCCTTTCTAGTGGGGGGGGGGAGGCTGCCTTCTGGGGCTTTTGTTGCACTCCAGTCTTATCGGATTGGGACCATTCTGGTGTCCTCACATGCTTTGCCTGGCCTGACCACCAGCCAAGGCACGTCTGCCTACTCGCGAGTCAACGCTACGTGAGGCTGCTTTGCTTCCCATAGGGTTCCATACACTCGCAGCTGGGGGGAGGGACCTCAGGTGTTTTTGGGGCTGCAGTCATTGGATCAGGACCATTCTGACATTGGAGTCCTCTCAGTCTGCCCTTTTGGATGGAGCAAAGCAAGGTCGCCTACTCACGAGTAAACGCAACCACGTGGTTTCACTTGCTTTCCATAGGGCTGAATAGGGACCTCCTTCTCGGGTGTTTTGGGGAGCTGCATTTACTGGATTGGGACCATTCTGGTGTCGTTGGAGTCCTCTCAGCCTGCCCTTTCCGACGGACTATGGCAAGTACGCCTACTCACGAGTAAACACGCGATACGGCTCACTTTCACTTTCCATAGGACTCCATGCATTTTTTCTTTCTGGTTTTTTGGCCATAACTTTTGAAGGAAAGGAGCTATCTCAGTGGGGTTTTTTGCACTGTGTTCCGCTGGTCATTCTGCATCCAATGGTGTATGGCATGACACAGTAGCTCCTAAAACCGTGATGTTAGCGCGTCACCCCCCAGGGCATGTTACCCAGTGTGGCCTGCACCTCCCACACCCCCCTAGCGACGCCACTGCCTTGCCACACTGTAACCTTGTCTAAGTAAGTACACGTGATAATCACATATTCTTCCCCAGTCTTTTCCTGCATTGACTTCCCTTCCCTTCCACTGCTGTTTCTCTGATGTCTCTGTGACCTTTTGGAGTTCACTCTGTGTATATGGATGGTGTTATATAAATAATACACTAGGGACCCATTTCTGGGGCTCATCTCATCCTGTGAACAGCAGTCCATGTGAGCTGCAGGTCATTCACAGGGCCTTTTATGACCTAAGCACTCTGAAATGTTGTGTTCATTGTAAATGGATGTCTTCCACAATCACAAGAAAAGAGGCCCTGGGGAAGCGTCACCCAGTTCTTGCTTTGGGAATATTTCATTCTGGGGATCACGGATCAGGAGTTCCAAAGCCTACTGTCTTTCTACATTGTATTTGCACGAGAGATCCATCAAGGGAATTGTTGCATGCAAGTTTAAAACAGGTTCCTTAAATATGCTCTACTTTTCTTTGTTAGAAGCAAGTAAAACCTACTATCTTTTCCTAGCTGACAGTGTAGTACTTTTTCATTTTTTTAATACACCGTAGAGAAAACTGTTTTGGAGTTTTCGTGGTTTTTTTCTTACACTAATATTCACAGCAGACTCATAAGTACAGCGTATAAGGAAAACATGGAGGCTGTTCACAGATTACATATCTGTTTAAGGCTTGGAGGAGTGAACGAATGTGCAATTTCTTTGGTTTTCTAAGCTTTTTTCAACATGTTTCTGCAAATTGTGTGTAGATAAATGCAAATAAGCAATCTTCACGACCAGGATGCTTAGAAGTGTAAAAATGCATAAAATTAAACTGGTGTTAGAGGAAGAGGCTTCTAATTAAGATACCTACATAAAGTAGTGTTAGAACTCATATGAGGTGCCTCACTAGAAAGAATCAGAGCCTCAGTTTAGAGATGAGTGTTTGTTTGCATGCCAGAGAAGGTTCATTTCTTTATTGATATTTCCATTATCTTATGAAGAGCCTGGAGAGTTTCTTCATCAGAATTTACGTCAAGCCGGCCCTAGCATTAGACAGGGTGAAGGGGCCTGCCTCAGGCAGCAGGTTTGACATGCCATTAAAGGGCAGTAAATAGTCAATTATTTAGTTTATGATGATACTTGTATCATCATGGGGGCGGCATTTGGGTCTTCTGCCTCAGGCACCAAAATGTCTTGGTTTGTCTCTAGTTTATACTTTTCATATTAATAATAATGCAATAATGCATTATAGCGGTAGGCAGACCATAGTGTTTGAAATATATGGCACCACACTTATGTACGTGCCACACAAGCTGTTGGTTACCTTGGCAAACAGATTATACAGGCAACCTAATTTTTCTTCTCCCTAATTGGCTCCAGTGTCTCTTGTGTTCCTTGCAAGGTGAGCTTGACTTTCTCTGTTAACTTCTGTTTAGTCAGGTATTTGCCACGAAGTATGAGCCTTAGCTGCTCAAGTTAACGACTTATGACCTAAAGGCAGATGGAAATCTTATTGAGGAAACAAAATGTACATTATTATTATTATTATTATTATTATTATTATTATTATTATTATTATTATTATTATTATTATTATTCTATCTATATACCAAATACAGGTTGTTCTGGAACAGAACCCCAGTGGATAAGGAGGGACGACCTGTATTTGGTATATAGACAGAATAATAATTATTATTATTATACCCCAGTGGCAGAACCCCAGAGGAAAAAAAAATCCATGAAAAAAACAGTGGAAAAATAGATTTAAAGACCCACTTCCAGGTTTTTTTGCCCCTCCGTTGCTCATAGTAGAATAAGGTTGTGCCTCTATATCCAGCAGGGGTTTGATTCTGGGACTCTCTGCTGATACCATAAAATGTGTTAAATAAAAGGAATTTTTAAAAAGTGCATCCCTTTACAACTTTGGTTTAAAAACAGCTTTTCTTACTGCTGTGGAGAGGCAGTCAGCAATTAGAAATGCAAAGGACCCCCTGCCTTTGCCTGGCTTAGCTGAAGAATGGAATGATCGCTTGCATGACTGTATCTCTACAGCAGTAATAACTCTTTTTTAAACTGCTTTTAAAGGGATGCATTTTTTCCCTTCTCCAGGGATCAGCACATTCCTTCTCAGTGGCCGTTCGTGTTGAGTCCAATCTGTGTATAAAAAATCCATGTACAACAAGATTGGACTGTATTAACAAAAAGAAGTTGTCAAAGCAGTTTGCACAGCAAAGAAATAAGAAACTGGTTCCTTGTCCCAAGAGGGCTCACAGGAGAGAGAGAGAGAGAGCATGCAAATATTCACCAAGGAGGCTACACTGAGATGAATAGGGATGGTTGTATTTCGTGCTGCTAAATATACAGACTGGTAGCATCATATGTTCTTGTCACTGGGGAGCACTGTGGGTTCCTGGGACCTTTTCACCAGGTGAGATGATCAGTCAGCAGTTCCTGGTTCCTCCTGGTAGCAGGAGGATGACGGAATGGAGAGGAGGAGACCCATTGCAGAGTGGGAGACTTATGGGGGTATAAAGAAATTTAAATCCTCTTTTGCCTTTGAGGTCTCCCGATCTACCCCACACCGTTTTTGACGCTGTTGAACCAAAGGGGGGTGGGAGGACAGGATTATACTCTTGAAGTCATGCAACTTAAAAGTGCTTAACTTTGGATAGCTCATGCCCACTATGTTTAGCTTACTTATCAAATTGGCTATTGTTTTCTACTGATTTACAGCAGTGCTAGTTTGGGTTTGGATAAATCTGAAACTTGGACAATATGTAGCTAAGAAAAAAAGAACCAAAGATTTTACGGCAATGAACCCAACTGAGCAGGTTATTCTTTTGATTAGGCCGAATGATAACAGATGATAAACCATCTTGACTTTTCATAATGTTTTTGCTGGTGTCTTTGATGATATGATCTTCTTCCTGGCTGCAGGGAAGAAGGCATTACCTTCCCTGATATTCATGAGATATTTGGCTCCACTGTGTAAATCTGTCAAATTTCTAAGCACCATTATCAGATTTCTAGAAACACAGGCAACCAATAGCCTGATCTATTTCTCATTATCAGATTTCTAGAAACACAGGCAACCAATAGCCTGATCTATTTCTAATAATCTATTTCTTGTTATCATCATCGAACAACAAAAAATCAAGAGTCTTTTGCACTCTCGGTGATCCAGAATGGAGAAGAAGTGTTTCACTAATGTAACTACATCTGAATTTAAGTACTGAAACTTTTCCAGGTGTGATATTGACTTTTTTTTCACCGTGAAGTCATTGTTTGAAGCAGGTGGGCAGTACACATTCCAAGCAGAGGCCAATACAAATTTGGTAAGCCACCTAAAAGTTCATATTGGTGGGTCTTGTTACCCTGCACGTGCCTAATCTCGGAAGCTAAGCAAGGTCAGGCCTGGTTAGTACTTGGATGGGAGACCTCCTGGGAATATTGGGTGCTGTAGACTTATACCATAGTCTTTCGAGACTGAAGGTTGCCAACCATTTGTTTTGGCTATAATTGGAACAGTTATTCTGTACTCAAATTTATCTGGTGATGATAAAAATAACTTTGTGAAGCCATCCTAAGATGTAACTAATATAATACCTATTTTTTTTTTCGACAGGTAAGCTCTTTGAAATTCATTCACTGTGCTGCATGTTGTATTCATTATATAGAATTCTGTGAAATTCGGGACATGAAAACAATTTGGCAATAAGAGACTGGCCAAGTCCATTCAGTGGTGTTGCTAGGGTTCGCATCACCCGGTATGGGAGGCCAGCACATCAACCCCATGATGGACCTCCTCCCATTCAGTGAGTGGGGCAATGTCCTGGGTGATGGACATGGTGATGCTCCATTGCCCTGCCCCCTGCTGGAATTTTAGCAATAACTTTTGCTAGAATAGAAATATTTCAATGTGGTTTGTTTCATTTCATTCTGCATGAAATTACACATCAAATGATATATAACATGATGGTATTATTGAAAAATACAAAGATTTTAAAAATTTTGGTCAGAAGTCATGTCTGCGTCAGCCGGCATGCAGCCCCCCACACCTCCCTAACGACGCCTCGGAGTCCATTTAAAATTACCGTATTTTTTGCTCCATAGGATGCACCTGACCATAAGACGCACTTACTTTTTAGAGGAGGAAAACTTACTTTTAAAGTAAGCCTGCCCTCCCCCTGTGGCGCCTGCACAAATGAGGACCTTGCCCCCGGTGCGGACCTTGCCCCCTTTGTTCTCCGCCTGCCCTCCCCCTGTGGCGCCTGTGCAAATGAGGACCTTGCCCCCGTTGCGGACCTTGCCCCCTTTGTTCTCCGCCTGCCCTCCCCCTGTGGTGCCTGTGCAAATGAGGATCTTGCCCCCGGTGCGGACCTTGCCCCCTTTGTTCTCCGCCTGCCCTCCCCCTGTGGCGCCTGTGCAAATGAGGACCTTGCCCCCTTTGTTCTCCGCCAGGCGCCTCCCCCCTCCCGATGGCGAAGCAGCAGAGCCAGGAGCAGGGCATCACCCTGTGGGAGATCTCTGAGATCGAGGTCCCGCCCCGGCTCTCCTGCCCCTGAGAACGCTTGCAGCGTTGCAGTATTCACTCCATAAGACGCACACACTTCCCCCTCCCCACTTTTTTGGGGGGGAAAAGTGCGTCTTATGGAGCGAAAAATACGGTGCTTTTTATGACTACTTGTATTGCCATTTAGTCCATTCTTTACTGAATAAGTGGTGTAAAAATTTCCTCCAGAAGTACTGCGGCATTTCAAGGCATCTTATAGATTCAGTATATTTCTCTCCATGGTGAGCTTTGTACACGTGCAACAACAAAGTAAACTTTTAATGGTTGCAACACCCTGATGGAGTAAATGTATATCCTGTCTTATACACTTGGTCAAAAAAAGTTCAGTTGAAACCAGTGCAGCTTACCTCTTTGGCATACCCATAGTGGTTCTCAAACTAGGGCATTGTGACTCTGCCCCCTTAAGGGGTGGGAGCAGGGGGAAGGCACAGATGCGATTCCCTGGATCGCGCCTCTGATCACGGTGCAGGGGTACACTTCCACTCACCCCCGCCTGCAACAGCCTCCCAGGAGTTGGAGGAGCCCGGCGCCAGCCTCAGCAAGGCTCTCCATGCAGCGCAGACCCCTGCAGAATATGATTGTGACCACTTCCGGTTTTGCTGTGTGGAGAGCCTTGCTGAGGCTGACACCAGGCTTCTCCGATTCCCGGGAGGCTGCTGAGGGCAGGGGTGAGTGTAAGCATGCCCCTGGGGGTGTTAAAAATTTTTCCTTCCTGATGATGTCACTGCCGGCCATCGCATCATATCAGCAGCAACTATTACCCTGCACATGCCCGATCTCGTCTGATCTCAGAAGCTAAGCAGGGTCAGGCCTGGTTAGTACTTGGATGGGAGACCGCTTGGGAATACCGGGTGCTGTAGGCTTATACCATAGTCTTTCGAGACTGAAGGTTGCCAACCATCATATCCAGGTTAATGACATTTCCAGTGGGTCCTGACAGATTGTCATTCTATGCAGTATGCACAAACTGGATGAGCTGAATTGTTGCTGTATGAGTCCCTAGTAGCATTCTTCATGTGTACTTGTTTACCTTTGAACAAATTCCTTGCAAAGGATTCACAAGAGTTATTTTCAAAGGATGGACCTCAACAAGTGGGAAACCCTGGCCTCTGAGCGGTCCGCTTGGAGGCAGGCTGTGCAGCATGGCCTTTCCCAGTTTGAAGAGACACTTGTCCAACAGACTGAGGCAAAGAGGCAAAGAAGGAAGGCCCATAGCCGGGGAGACAGACCAGGGACAGACTGCACTTGCTCCCGGTGTGGAAGGGATTGTCACTCCCGAATTGGCCTTTTCAGCCACACTAGACGCTGTGCCAGAACCACCTTTCAGAGTGCGATACCATAGTCTTTCGAGACTGAAGGTTGCCATATACATATACGTTCATTGGGTAGGTACACTGTTGATGTGGCAGGCTCTGCCCCTACCTGTGTCTGTTCATAGTATTGTATTGGCAACCTTCAGTCTTGAAAGACTATGGTATCGCGCTCTGAAAGGTGGTTCTGGCACAGCGTCTAGTGTGGCTGAAAAGGCCAATCCGGGAGTGACAATCCCTTCCACACCGGGAGCAAGTGCAGTCTGTCCCTGGTCTGTCTCCCTGGCTATGGGCCTTCCTTCTTTGCCTCTTAGCCTCAGACTGTTGGCAAAGTGTCTCTTCAAACTGGGAAAGGCCATGCTGCACAGCCTGCCTCCAAGCGGGCCGCTCAGAGGCCAGGGTTTCCCACTTTTTGAGGTCCATCCCTAAGGCCTTCAGATCCCTCTTGCAGATGTCCTTGTATCGCAGCTGTGGTCTACCTGTAGGGCGCTTTCCTTGCACGAGTTCTCCATAGAGGAGATCCTTTGGGATCCGGCCATCATCCATTCTCACGACATGACCAAGCCAACGCAGGCGTCTCTGTTTCAGCAGTGCATACATGCTAGGGATTCCAGCACGTTCCAGGACTGTGTTGTTTGGAACTTTGTCCTGCCAGGTGATGCCGAGGATGCGTCGGAGGCAGCGCATGTGGAAAGCGCTCAGTTTCCTCTCCTGTTGTGAGCGAAGAGTCCATGACTCGCTGCAGTACAGAAGTGTACTCAGGACGCAAGCTCTGTAGACCTGGATCTTGGTATGTTCCGTCAGCTTCTTGTTGGACCAGACTCTCTTTGTGAGTCTGGAAAACGTGGTAGCTGCTTTACCGATGCGCTTGTTTAGCTCGGTATCGAGAGAAAGAGTGTCGGAGATCGTTGAGCCAAGGTACACAAAGTCATGGACAACCTCCAGTTCATGCTCAGAGATTGTAATGCAGGGAGGTGAGTCCACATCCTGAACCATGACCTGTGTTTTCTTCAGGCTGATTGTCAGTCCAAAATCTTGGCAGGCCTTGCTAAAACGATCCATGAGCTGCTGGAGATCTTTGGCAGAGTGGGTAGTGACAGCTGCATCGTCGGCAAAGAGGAAGTCATGCAGACATTTCAGCTGGACTTTGGATTTTGCTCTCAGTCTGTTCATAGTAAAGCGCTGAAAAGAGCCTGTGCATTCAGAGATCAGGGACCCTGGAAAAGTAAATGCTTATCATGTGGAGAGAATACAGTTACACATCCATAGGGCAAGATTGAACCCTTTCAGACATTTTTCATGAATTAAACTAGTCTAAAAGGGCAAGTCAACTCATTGCGTTTGATTTGTTTGTGCAATTCTTCACCGTCTTCCTGGATCATGGCTACACCGTTTGGGATTGAGCTGATGTTTTCTTATGCATTTGTGTTACTTTGAAAATAGTACAGTTTTTGTGGGGCTTTCACGCACGACAGAAACAAGTGTCCCATCTTCCTTAAATCCCTGGGTGGAAAACAGAGCTTCTGACACGGAAGTCAGGCTGCCTTTAGGGACCCCATATATAAACCGCTGTCGCTTTGAATTGCAGGTCTAAAATCCAGGAAGAAATATAGTGAAACTTTTAACTCTGATTCCATTGTGATTGATCTCGCAGATTTTTAGAGTAATTGATGGCATTGCCTTAGTTGAGTCTGTTAGTGCAAATAATTATTAATCAATATGCACTCAGCTCTTACTTTAGAAGATAATTTTAACACATGATTTATTCTGAACATTTCAATTGAGCTACCTTTACAAGGAGAAAATCAATTGGCTAGTGGTCTAAAGCACTTTAATTATCTCAAGAGCTGTGTTCTTTTTTGCCAGACATTTTTCTACCCTAGTAACTTATTGTCCCATACAGACTAAAGCTCTTTATTACTTGGCACCATTGACAGGATATTTTTCATTGCTTCTTTAAAGAAGAAAACATTGTTTTTTATTGACTTTTTAAGAAGTTGTTTAGTTTGGTACCATAAAATTAATTTGGCCGGGAAAGGACAGAATGGACGATGATTGCAATTCATATTACTAAATGTATTTTCTAAAGAAGGAGGTCCTTCCAAGCACAAAGAAAGCTGAAATCTTGAAAAATATTCTGGCAATGATTTTACCAAGATGTTTTCTCTCAATATTAAATATAGCAGTAGAGAATTTTGAGGGACACCTTGTGCCAGAATTCAGGTGTGGTGTGTAAATTCATCAAGTGTGACTGCAATATATAGACAGACATTGCCTTGCCTTTAGTATTGGCTTTTGCAATTGTAGCTCATTGAACTGAACACATACTGTTGCCCTTCACCCATTGTGACCATGCAAAATCCCAACCCAAACAGACTTTTGTAGCTCTTCCTACCTGGGATGAAGCAATGGCCAGCCTTCGTGAGTGGTATGACAATCCAGATCTTGAAGATTCTGTAGCCCTCTTCACAGATTATCCCCTATGTGTTCCTATACACATTGGGGGTGGAAGGAAGAGGGCAAAACCATTATGCTGGAAAGTCCTATCCCTATCCGTAATGCAGGCATGAAGACCCATTGTTCCTGTGGTCAGTGTTTGTCTGCAGCAACAAATGGGGAGAAATCCCATGACTGCCATTCTGGAGTGTTCAGGGGTACTAATCACTTCCCCATGATCAATAAAAGTTGATCACGGAGAAAGTGTGGCTGGAAGGCAAGGCTATCTTTGGCAAGGCTAGTGTTTTGCAGGTGTAATCATCATACCCGCCCCTCCACCCCTTCATAGAGGAATGTGTGGGTGACAATTTGTGAAGGGGGCTTATGCTGTCCAGGTAGATATTCCTGCTACAGGCCTCATGGCTCATCCAACAGAGCAGAGCACTCAGCACACACTCAGTTATGTCCCTAAAGGTGACACGCAAACTAAGCATATTAAATATAGGATAAAATTAGCTTTAAGGGTAGTTTTTTTTTTAACGTGGTACACTTGCATATATTTAAATATACCCCATGAAGCCAATTAGTAGCAACATTAATCAGAGCAGCTCAAGCAAGAAGCAGAAGTACTCAGGTCAATCGGAAAGCCCTCCAGAAGAGTTTTGCCTTGGCTTCATGCAGAAAAACTGAAATGTGAACAGTTGAGGTCAATAGCTAATTAAAAGTTTAAATTGACAGTTAGACTGCTTACAGGTAATCTGGGTGCTGAGAGTTTCTTCTTATGTCTTGAAACACATAAATTTGAAATTAGTGGTTCAATCTGCAGTGAGTGTATTCGCCAAAGGAACAATAGATGCACCTGATTAAAAGAGATGGACCTCATGACATCACAAAAGATTTCCTGGAAGATGATGTTGTGGCTGTATTGCTTTTCCTGCTGCTGTTTTTTTCTCTGTTACACACAGGAAGTAATTTTAAAAGGAAATGGGAGAGGATTTGTTTTCGCTCTGTTTTGCATTTGATTCAGAATTCTTTCTGCCACTGCTAAGGGGATCAGATTCAGATTAACCCAGGTTATGGACTGCCAACTCTGAGAGAAGCAATCCCTGCAGATATATTTTCCAACATATGTAATGTTGGAAGCTCCTAGGGGCCCTGTTAGAATCTCAAGGATTGCTTTCAGTTGTCACCTGGAGATTGATGCTGGTTCCTGGAGATACCAAGCCAATCCTAGAGGGGTGGCAACCCCAGTGAAAGATTATCCAGCATACAAGCCACCATGAGCCCCTTAGGGGCATAGCAGAATATAAATAGGTTGATAAATTATGTTTAAGCAAGAAAAGCATTCCAGAATCACTGTTAGAGAGGTAATTTTGCCATGCTACAAACAATGGTCATCTCAAGGCTATTTTTCTCTTATGGTTATAACTGAATTAAGGACAATTATCTCTGCAGACCATTGTGTGCAACACAGGTTCCAGGTGACAGTCAGTAACTGTCAGAAAAAAGTCAGAAACTACAGTAAAGTAGTTTCTGCTTTTCAGGCTTTGGAAGTTGGGTATTTCATGTTCTTCTAAAATAATCCTGATTGTGGCAGTTGCACCGGTGCGCCCATCAATACAACTGCTCTTTCAGTGCAGCAGGACACAATTCTCTGAGCAAGATACTTGTAACCAGTGGTGTCACAAGGGTTTGTGTCACCTGGTGTGGGAGGCCAGCATGTCACTCCCATGATGGACCTCCTCCCATGCTGTGGGCAGGGCTGTGCCCCAGACAGTGGGCATGATGATGCACCATTGCCCCGTCCCTGCAAGTTTTTTGGCTATAACTTTTGATAGAATCAAGATATTTCTGTGTGGTTTGTTGCATTGCGTTCTGCACTAAATGACGCATCGATTGATATATACCATGATGGTATTATTTGAAAATAGCTCGATTTTAACAATTTTGACCAGTAGTGGTGTCACCCCTCTGTGTGTGTGTCAGCCGGTGCAACCCACAACCCCCTAGCATTGCTACTACTTGTAAGCAGGATCACAAAATGTGTGATAGTTTGCAAGATCAACAGCAACCCTTTCTAGTTTATCCAAAAAAGATTATGAAGAAATTGAGAAGGTTCTTTCACAGATGTAGAGATGTCGGTGAATTTCTCCGTGTTCCGATTTAAAGAAAACCCCTGGGGACAAAAAAAAAACTGATTTAAATGGAAGACAAGCTTTTAAAAGCCCCTGATCTCTTCTGTGCTTGAAGAAGCTCTTCAGAGTGTATAATATAACCTCTGACAACAAAAAGCAAAAAAATAGCAAAACACATAGTTTTAAAATTATCAAATAACTATTTTTAGCCCAAGTCTTAGTCACCATTATCATTAAGAGACACCCTTGCAAAACACACCTACACACAGTTCTGGAAAAAATAAAACAACTGAAGTACTTCTTAAACTTTATGGAAAGAGAAGCTAGTTCAGGTCCACAGCTTATCTGCTGAAGTCCTAGGAAAACTAAATCCAATCAACTCAGTATGCATTTCTGTTTATTAGAAACCTCACAGGCAGCCAAACCTTTATTGTTGGTACCTCCTAAGGGCATGGTGAGTTTCAGGGCTGGCTTAGCCATGAGTCTGACTTAAGCTGCAAACTTATCTACATTTTCCTGGGAGTAAGATCCATTAACTATAATGGAACTTCTGAGTAGATTGTACTCTTAAATTGCTTGTTTCAAGCAGCAACTGGGGGGGGGGCGTGGCACAAGGACAAGGGGTGCCTTGCAGCCTATATCTGCTCTCTGCGCATCAAGCCATTTCAGTCGGCTCTCCAATTCTCTTCTAACTTTCTGAGAATGAGTGGGAAGAAGGCTGAGGAAGCAGCAGCCCCCCTCTTCCTCCAGCACCATCAGAGAAAGCAACCACAGTGGCTGAGCAGCAGAACAGCAATCCTGTTTTGATTGTTTGCTTTCTCACATGGTCAAAACAGTGGTGTAGCTAGTTGTCCTGGAGCCCAGGGCAAAGTTAAAAGCTATGCCCCCCACATCACACCCAGAAGTGATGTCAATTCCAGGTGTGACATCACACTCACGTTTGTTTTTTTTTTTAAAAAAAATGAAAAATAGAAAAACCAACTGTCTGCCCCCCTTTCCTGCCACCCAAGAGACACAAGCAGCAATTGAAGTCTCTGGCCACTTGTTCCCCTTACTCCACTGCTTGCCCACATCCCCAGCCCCCTCCTGCCTGCCCCCCAAACCTCCCAGTCACTCCCTAAGCCCCTGGAACAAGTGGCCAGAGACAGTGATCCCTACTGCCCCTCTTGCAAAGAGTGCTGTTTTTCTGGCACTTTTTGCAAGAGGCACAAGCAGCGATCACGGAGGGGGGACACAATTGCATGGATAGGCAACCGGACTGTTGCCCCCAGGCAACCTGCAGTTGCTACACCTGCACGTCCTCTAGCTATGCCACTGAACAGAATTTGCCTGGCTTTGTTTCTTTTTCCTCCTTGCGTTCCCAACAAGAAGGGCAGGTGGGGGGAAGAAGAAGAAGAAGGGAGAACCCCTTTGTGCCTCTTTCCACTGACTTACCTGCTGCTCCACCTCTACCTCTTATTTGCCTGGCCCTGTTTGAAACAAGGAGGAAAGGGGGTGGTGCTGGAGCTGCAGATAAGTGGAAGGAGGCATGAAGCAGCTCTGGATCGCATTGCCTCATTCCCACTGCTGCTTCCCTGAGCAGCTAAGTGCTTTAAGAAGAATAAAGAAAATATTTATTTACCCAGCATGTAATTAGTCTATGGAACCCCTTGCCACTAGATGTGACACTGGCTTCTGGCCTAGATGCCTTTACAAGGACATTGGACAGATTTCTGAAGTCCATCACAGGTTACAAGCTGTGATGCATATGTGCAATTTCCTAGTTTTAGAAGTAGGTTACCTTAGAATGCCAGGTGAAAAGGAGTAGAACCAGGATGCAGGTATATTGTTGTCTTGTATGCTCCCTAAGGCTTCTGGTGGGCCACTGTGAGATACAGGAAGCTGGATTAGATGGACCTTTGGCCTGATCCAGCAGGGCTCTTCTTATATTCTTATGTTCAGGTAGGTGGTTGCGGTGGCTACAGCAACAGTGGTGGTGGAGCATGTACACACTTTTTTTTCAAAGGAGAAAAACTATGGGTTATGAGATCCATTCAGGCTGCTCTGGTGATATATTTTTTGAACCTCCCAGAGATTGCCATCTATGTCTCTGGGCAGTTCACCAAGCATTGTGATAACACTGTGCTCCAACAGATATGTCCCGGCTGCTTTAAAGGTATTCAAGGCTAAGGTACTCTTGCAAGTTCTTCATGGCTGTCCAATCTGGTATAAGGCCTTGAATCATTCAACTGAGAGCATACAGGCCTCCTTCCTGCGGAGGATCTTGGGTTTTCCCAGATGTGTTCCATATTCTGCTATGTGTCTTGAAGTGGGTTTTATTAGACTCAAAACATTGGCTTGGTTGAGATCAGTAAAATTTTGGCTTGCAATCCTCTTCAGTGCTGCCCCGTATGGGCTAATGTACCAGCTTCTGGCTGATCCAGTACTGCCTGTGGAGGTTGCGGATTTACTCTCCAAGCTTAAATCGATAGGACTAGACACAGCGAGCCTGGGTATGATTGGTTTAAGCGAAGCCTACAGGACTATCAAGGAAAGATTGCTCGATATTGAGCGTCAAGAGCTACTCTGTGCAGCTAACACCATTTGCTCCCCTCTCCACCTGCACATCCCAGTCAGCTTTGGGAAGCCGGCTTCTTTCCTTTATCATCTGCAGTGCCCACAGGCTCGCAGAGCATTCTCCCTTGCGAGATGCAATGCCTTTCCATCTGCTCTGCTAGCGGGCAGGTTTTGTGGCATTCCCTACTCAGAAAGAAGATGTACCTGTGACAGGAATTGTGTGGAGACATTACATCATATATTTTTTTACTGCCCACTCCATGATACCCTTCGTAAGATCTACCTGGCTCCACTGCTGAACAAAATGCAGGGCTGGGAGGATTCATTTAAATTACAAACTCTTCTTTCCATAGAGGAAACTGACTCTCTTGACAGGGTTGCCAACTTTGTTTCTGGGATTCTGGCAGGATGGAATTCTGGGTCTTCCGCTATATTATGGTGAATGGGGGGAGGGGGTATTGGATGATTACGAGTGTTTTATTTTATTATGTGTGTGTTCTGAATGTTTAATGTTTGGTGGTTGTTTCGTATTTCCGTTATCTATGCCAATAAAGGTCTTATGTATGTATGTATGCACTGTGCTGCTGGTGGGTACCTTAGAAGGGATTGTTTGACTCAAAGCACTTCCTCCCAACTCCTCTTTGTAAGTTCCATTTTCATTGCAAAATAAAGACAAAAAAAATGTATGTTTGAGGAGTTTTCCCCTTTTTTTGTCTTGGTGCCTAAGAATTATAATAGTGGTGTGTGTGTGTGTGTGTGTGTGTGAGTGAGTGAGAGAGAGAGAGAGACAGATTATGGCTTCAGGTTGGGAATATTATTGCTATTAAATACTTATGTACCACTTTTCAACAAGAGTAGCTCTTGTAAACAGAGCACTTTACATAGTAAAATAAATCAATAATATAGGGAGTATTACTCTGGAATTCTGAAGCTGACTTGTTAAAACTTCAAGCCTTTCTCCAATCTCATTTCTAAACTGAAAAAGCTCATTTGTTTCTATTTCTGTGATTTACCCTCACGAATACCCATTTTGAACCATATGGGTGGGGCAGTATGGAGTGGTGAAACCACAGAAGCCACGGAAACCTCCGCAGTGTGAGGTAGTGAAACAACAGCCCCTCTGACACTTGGAGTCCCCCTTCCTCAGTCATGTATGGTTTTGTGTTTAAAAAGAACCAAAAAGGCCATTGGAGCACCCTTGCATGTGTTAGCATGGAACGTGTAGTTAGCCCCTAAACAACAGCAAGATTGTATGTTTGGAAATTGTTTGAACTTCTTTCTTACCTTATACAAAGGTACTGAGACAAACACACACACACACACACACACACACACACACACACACACACACACACACACACACACACACACACCCGAGACTCTTCACTTTGTCTAATTTATAATAGCCTAAAATACTCTGAAACTGTTTTATGTATAACATCCGTCTGGTGTCAGTAAAATTCCATACTTTGAAACAACATAAGGAGTCTATATTTCCTGTAATTAGTCACTATTTTATCCACCAGCTAAGTAGGGATGATTTTATGGGCTTTTTCACCCCCAAGCTCCTATCTGTGTTATCTAAGAACTGGCTACTGTTTGCAATGAAAAGGTTGAAAGCCTTTATTCTAGCAGTTTCCCTTCTGCTTCCAACAGGAAGGGCCCTTTATGGAAAGGAAAAACACACACAATTGTTTCTTTCAGATGCTCTAACTTTAGAACAAAGTATATGGAGCTGTTATATCTCCAGCAGAACATCTACAGAAGTCCGGTGGTGGTCACCTCTGACAGTGTGAAGGAGTTTTCGAAGAACAGGAAAAGCTCTTTGCTATATGTGAAAGATCAAACAAGTTAATTCTGGGTCTGCTCCCAGCAAGCTACTCCCTTCCTTTTAGCTAGTTGCCTGCTAGTTTCACAGTACAGAAGTACAGGGGCTTTGGAGATTAAAAACAGCTGGCTTTTCCATCTATTTTGTGCTGTGGAAAGATAGCTCAGAAGAGTTAGTAGTGGTGTCGCCAGGACTTATCTGACACATTGTGTTGACCTTAATACTTAGTACTGGTATTGCCGACCAAAGATAAAGGGCCAAGTGGGACTATGTGTCTGACACAAGGCAGCCGCCCACTGCACGGTTTTACAGATGCTTCATGCTTTTATCAAGGGGTTGGGAATTCTAGTAATGGGTGGTGGCAAAGTGGTGATATGAAAGCTGATTTAGCATAGTGCCTAAGAACTGGACAGCAGTTGAGTACTTCACCTCTACCACAAACTCAACAGTTGGCTTTGAGCAAGTCAGTCCTTCTCAGCCGCAGCCCCCCAGCTGCAAAATGGATTAGTGCTTACCTTACAGCAGTGGTTCCTAAACTTTTTTGACTGGCGGCTCCATTGACTTACTGGCCCATTAGCCTTGGCTCCCCATTAGGGCTACAACGGTATATATTGTATAGGGCAGCTGGTTTTTCATGAGGATTCCACGGCCCCCCCCCAGGCTGGTTTCCACAACTTCCCTGGGAGCCATGACTCACAATTTGGGAACCATTGCCTTACAGGATTGTGCTAAAGACGACATCAAGACAATACAAAGAGCTTTCCTTTCGTTTCTAGGCCTGCATCAAAACACACACCCCTTGAAAGATTCTGATTTGTATAGTGCCAGTGATATACATTTAAAAGAGTGGTGTATCAAAAAGGAAAGGCAAGTCCATGCCTGGAGGTGTTCACCACCATCATTTCCACAGTGGGAGAGAGGGAAAGGAAAGGAAAAGGCTCACAAGAGATCAGCATGAGCAAATACAGGCACACATAGTTAGGCTTGTTGCCAGTTCAGGATGGAGCTGAAGGGCTCACATAGGAAACTGCCATGCTGGGTTGGACCGCAGCTCCATCTAACACAGTATTTATCATTGATTGCAGCCCAAATCCTTATCAGCTTTCCAGCACTGACACAGTTGTGCCAATGGAGTGTAAGCTGCATCCTGCAGTTCGGTGGCAGTCACGGAGGCCTCCTCAAGGTAAAGGAATCTTTGTTCCCTTACCTCGGAGCTGTATTGCCCTTTCCTCAGTGCTAGAAAATTGGTTAGGATTGCGCCCTACATCTATGATGGAAGCAATGTGGGGTATCAATGTATTTATCATTGATTACATTGATACCCCACATTCCTTCCATCATAGAACTCAGGGCAGGGTCCACTGAATTTTCATTCAGTTACCCATCCAAGACCTGACTAGATGTAGACTTGCTTAAGTTCAGCAAGGTGGCTGTATCATGCTCGCTCTCTCTGACCATGGTCTGAGACAGAATTCATTCAGAAGCTCTTCAAGATCTCAGTCAGGAGCCTTTCCCACTCTTTCTGCTTGAGATCTTTTTAACTGGAGAGGCCAGAGACTGAATGCATCCTTCTGCAGGCAAAGAATGTGCTCAATCTCTGACCTGCGGCCTCCTGTCCACCTAGACCAGACTTAATCAGGGATAAGTCAAAGGGCAAAGAGATTGCAAGTTCCTGCCATTTGTTGTTCATACTGGAAAACATTAGTTCAGGAAAGCATTCAATAATACAATCCTAGCTTCTAGGAATGAAGGATGTATGACAAAAGGTATTTGGAAATATTCTCTTTCCTCCATAATAGTTTTCTGCATTGATAGGAGTTTTCTGTGTTTGGCTCAAAATGAGTATTCTGAGCATTCTTTTGCATTTACAGTCTTGTGATGATACAATATATAAAACTGAGGGTGCACAGAGATATGATAAAATTCATGTTTTTAGATTATCCAAGGCAAATATGATTTTAATGCCTTTATTACTTGCCATAGACTTCAGCTTTCAGGTTTGAACTCCCATAAAGCTGTCTTAATTTATTAGCTGTGTCATGTTAGTATTGGATAACTAGCTTGAAGATAAATCTGTGCTTAGTAGAAATGTGTCTGAGTTGATGATGTTCACTGTAATTTATATAGAAAGTCTAGTTTGGTTATGAGAAGAAGTGCAATTTTATGTGACAGCTTTAGATGGTAGAAAGCTGATTAATCTTGGTCTGTTGCATATATTTGGAAGAATATTTTCAGTCATGTTTAGAATTTGATGAGTTTTTTTGTTGTTTTTTGCTTTTGGTTTGATTTACTGAAATACTAGTTTCTTCTAATAGGAATATTTGCTTATTTGTTTTGTTTTTTTCTTAACTGCATTTAATGTAGGCACACTAATTTTCTTTATGCCTTTTGTCTGGAGACAGATTCTCTAGCACATTTGGATTTCCTTCTGTAGCCAAATACTCTCTTTTGCGTAGAGAGAATCCATACACATGATTGTATTGATTGTAGTCTTGTCTCTAGGTCCCCTTTTCAGGTCCAACAATACTCATGGTCATCAGCACAGTTGTTGCTTTTTGGGGGGTAGTATGCAAAGTTGCAGCTTTGACACATGGCAAATGAATCAAATGAAACAAGTATACTTCAATTCATATAGGACATAAGAGAACCATCATGTGAATCAGCTTGTAGCTGGATGATAATCCAAGAGCCTTTTGTAAAGAAACCTGATTTCCAAAGTTTGTTCTGCAATTGTGAAGAACAAATAGGTGTTTGTTCTTTCCATTTCCAACCAGAACAAGGATCAGCAGTTAGAAGGCTCCGGGGGTTGTGGGTAGTGTAAATGAGCAGCATGGTAGGTGCGTAGAAGGACTAATGGATGTGGCAGTGAGTCTTGCTGACAGCCCCACTGGAGGGATGTGGTAAGAACCCTGGCCCTTTACCAATTCATCTTTCTCCTGTAGGCTGCTGTAAAATAACAACAAAAACATAGTAACTACAAACACTGTTTTAATGAGTATGAACAAATGATCTGTTGAAAAATTATGATAAGAACATAAGAACAGCCCTACTGGATCAGGCTATAGGCCCATCTAGTCCAGCTTCCTGTATCTCACAGTGGCCCACCAAATGCCCCAGGGAGCACACCAGATAACAAGAGACCTCATTCTGGTGCCCTTCCTTGCATCTGGCATTCTGACATAGCCCATTTCTAAAATCAGGAGGTAATACATACACATCATGGCTTGTAACCCGTAATGGATTTTTCCTCCAGAAACTTGTCCAATCCCCTTTTAAAGGCGTCCAGGCCAGACGCCATAACCACATCCTATGGCAAGGAGTTCCATAGACCAAACACACACTGAGTAAAGAAATATTTTCTTTTGTCTGTTCTCCCAACACTCAATTTTAGTGGATGTCCCCTGGTTCTGGTGTTATGTGAGAGTGTAAAGAGCATCTCTCTATCCACTCTGTCCATCCCCTGCATAATTTTGTATGTCTCAATCATGTCCCCCCTCAGGTGCCTCTTTTCTAGGCTGAAGAGGCCCAAACGCCGTAGCCTTTCCTCATCAGGAAGGTGCCCCAGCCCAGTAATCATCTTAGTCGCTCTCTTTTGCACCTTTTCCATTTCCACTATGTCTTTTTTGAGATGCGGCGACCAGAACTGGACACAATACTCCAGGTGTGGCCTTACCATCGATTTGTACAACGGCATTATAATATTAGCCATTTTGTTCTCTATAACTTTTCTGATGATCCTAAGCATAGAATTGGCCTTCTTCACTGCCACTGCACATTGGGTCAACATTTTCATTGACCTGTCCACCACCACCCCAAGATCTCTCTCCTGATCTGTCACAGACAGCTCAGAATCCATTAGCCTATATGTGAAGTTTTGATTTTTTGCCCCAATGTGCATGACTTTACACTTACTGACATTGAAGCGCATCTGCCATTTTGCTGCCCATTCTGCCAGTCTGGAGAGATCCTTCTGGAGCTCCTCACAATCACTTCTGGTCTTCACCACTCGGAAAATTTGGTGTCATATGCAAACTTTGCAACCTCACTGCAACCTCACAGGTCATTTATGAAGAGGTTGAAGAGCACCGGTCCCAGGACAGATCCTTGGGGCACACCGCTTTTCACTCCTCTCCATTGTGAAAATTGCCCATTGACACCCACTCTCTGTTTCCTGGTCTTCAACCAGTTCTCAATCCATCAGAGGACCTGTCCTCTAATTCCCTGACTGTGGAGTTTTTTCAGTAGCCTTTGGTGAGGGACCATGTCAAACGCCTTCTGAAAGTCCAGATATATAATGTCTACGGGTTCTCCCACATCCGCATGCCACATGATCTACAAAATTTAGCTAGTTTGAACCAGAAATTGAATCAAGGAAAAACAATTGGGAAGGATGACAAAATGCAAAGACCTGGAAATGGAAATACAGTGCCTTTGGGGAAAGAAAATTACCAACACCCCTACTGTCATGGGTGCACTAGGCAATCCCCAAGGCCCTTGAGAAATAATCTGATCAATATAGGCATTGACAAGATAACAGCTGAACAAGTGCAACAAGCCACACTACTAGGTACATCAAAAGTTATATGGCGATATCTCACTAGTTCTTAAACTCTTGGGTAGAGTTCAAACTGGTGAGCACCCAAAAATCCCAGTCCAGACATCTTATGGGCTGTGACACCACTGATGTTAGTAATCGACGTAGTTCTAACACCAGGCAGTACAAACAATGAGCATGAACAAATGATCTGTGAGGTGTGGCTCAGTTGGTAGACCTGCCGCCTTGTATGCCTGAAGATCTGAGGCTGCCAGTTCGAAACAACCAGAAGTACGCAAGAACTGACGACACGCTGATATACTGATGAACTGACCCTCAGTGGCAGAGAGGAGTTGCCATCAAGTGGAGCGTGGGAGGCAAAGGGCCAGAGAGAGGCCAGATCTGGAAGGAATCCAGCTGGAATGTGGAGTTCTATGAAAGACTAAAACTATTCAACTGTAAAAATCCCTACGGTGGTTTAGAACAGCCTGCCTATGTAAACCGCCTTGGATTAAAAGTCTGAGGAGAAATCTGACCAAAGAAAGGCAGTATATAAATACCTGTATAAATAAATAAATAAATATAAAAATACATGATTCACAAAATTTAAGTAGTTTGGACCAGCAAATGTTTAGACCAGAAATGCAATATATGCACTGGTTGGTTGGCAACCTTCAGTCTCGAAAGACTATGGTATAAGCCTACAGCATCCGGTATTCCCAGGCGGTCTCCCATCCAAGTACTAACCAGGCCTGACCCTGCTTAGCTTCTGAGATCAGATGAGATCAGGCAAGTGCAGGGTAACAGTTCACTGAGAATATATGCAAATATTGCATGTATTAAGGCGCCATTTTAAGAGTGTCCAGACTAGACAAAATTATTAGTTTGACAAAATGGGCATGCCCAACGGTAAGAGTGGATGTAAATATCCTATTTATGGTTGTTCAACACAGTCCTTTTAATGCTGACTTTTTTCAAAGCCAGCTGGCACCTGTACAGAGGTTGAGGCCAGCTTGTGTTGCAAAGGGTGATCTTTCCCTTTCCGATTAAAGTGCAGCATGCAATCAGTAAAAGGACGTGAAAATGTAGAGAAACACTATTTCTAAAGGGAACATGCTTTTTTATTATTATTGACTGCTTTGTTCCTGGAAGGTTGTCTCTTTTTTGTAGCTTACCATCAGCCTGGACTGTTTGTAACCTTAATTAAATGGATGTTTAAAGATCCCTCCAGGAATTGCTGAGTAAACACGGTGCCCGCAGCATCGTCTTTATTGAACACGGGGAGACCTGTGCAAGCCAAAGGCATGCATCTTGTATTTGAAACACTCAATAAAAGGCATTGCCCCTCTGTCTTGCTCTGTGCCTCCACCACTTCTGTGACTGCAGTGCACAATATATAGTTGTGGGCAGAAGGGTGCGCAGTGTATAGTTGTGGACTTGCATTCAACTTGTGAGTCGACATCATCAGCAATATACTGTGTGAAGCCACATATGCATGGGCTACAGTGTCATTCATTTTGTGTCCTCTTGGTGTGATGGCTCTTTATTTTCCATCTTCCGTTTTCTCTATGAACATAAGAACAGCCCCACTGGATCAGGCCATAGGCCCATCTAGTCCAGCTTCCTGTATCTCACAGCAGCCCCACCAAATGCCCCAGGGGGCACACCAGATAACAAGAGACCTGCATCCTGGTGCTGTCCCTTGCATCTGGCATTCTGACATAGCCCATTTCTAAAATCAGGAGGTCACACATATACATCATGGCTTGTAACCCGTAATGGATTTTTCCTCCAGAAACTTGTCCAATCCCCTTTTAAAGGCATCCAGGCCAGACGCCATCACCACATCCTGTGGCAAGGAGTTCTACAGACCAACCACACGCTGAATAAAGAAATATTTTCTTTTGTCCGTCCTAACCCTCCCAACACTCAATTTTGTGGATGTCCCCTGGTTCTGTGGTTATATGAGAGTGTAAAGAGCATCTCTCTATCCACTTTATCCTTCCCATGCATAATTTTGTATGTCTCAATCATGTCCCCCCTCAGGCGTCTCATTTCTAGGCTGAAGAGGCCCAAATGCTGTAGCCTTTCCTCATCAGGAAGGTGCCCCATCCCAGTAATCATCTTAGTCGCTCTCTTTTGCACCTTTTCCATTTCCACTATATCCTTTTTGAGATGTGGTGACCAGAACTGGACACAATACTTCAGGTGTGGCCTTACCATGGATTTGTACAACAGCACTATAATATTAGCTGTTTTGTTCTCAATACCCTTCCTAATGATCCCAAGCATAGAATTGGCCTTCTTTACTACTGCCGCACATTGGGTCGACACTTTCATCGACTTGTCCACCACCACCCCAAGATCTCTCTCCTGATCTGTCACAGACAGCTCAAAACCCATTAGCCTATATGTGAAGTTTTGATTTTTTGCACCAATGTGCATGACTTTACACTTACTGACATTGAAGCGCATCTGCCATTTTGCTGCCCACTCTACCAGTTTGGAGAGATCCTTCTGGAGCTCCTCACAATCACTTCCGGTCTTCACCACTGAGAAAAGTTTGGTGTCATCTGCAAACTTTGCCACCTCACTGCTCACCCCTGTCTCCAGGTCATTTATGAAGAGGTTGAAGAGCACTGGTCCCAGGACAGATCCTTGGGGCACACTGCTTTTCACTTCTCTCCATTGTGAAAATTGCCCATTGATACCCACTCTCTGTTTCCTGGTCTTCAACCAGGTCTCAATCCAGGAGAGGACCTGCCCTCATGGACCTAATTCCCTGACTGTGGAGTTTTTTTCAGTAGCCTTTGGTGAGGGACCGTGTCAAACGCCTTCTGAAAGTCCAGATATATAATGTCCACGAGTTCTCCCGCATCCACCTGCCTGCTGACCTTTTCAAAGAATTCTAAAAGGTTTGTGAGGCAAGACTTACCCTTACGGAAGCCATGCTGATTCTCAAGGATCCATGAACATGTGCATGTCAATGTAGTGGACTGTGCAGAAATGCTCTGTCTTGTCATTTGTACAATTGCAGCAATGTAAAGAAAGTCCACTGTCCTTGTGACCTCCTCACAGTTCCGGCCCGACTTTCACTGGCAGCCCCACTTGTCTCTTGAGATAGCTTCAGAGATGCTGCTAGCTGCTAACTGCTAGCATGGTGGATTTTGCACCAGTCAAGGGCTAGGCAAACCCATTTGCCTAGCATAGTGCACAATCATGTTGAACGTAAACACGTTTTCATTTAAACAGGCAATGGAGAATTGCCTGTGCACCCCCCCCCCCAATAAATACGCAAGACAGAGGCTTGGGTTAAACTAGACCACTTTATTGAAATATCAAAAAAATGAACCTGCAGCAGGGACAAAATTATAAAAACTCAACCCTCCCATTGTGCGGGCAACTAGAGGGAAATGGTAGAGACTGTATATTCCCTCAATCAATCACAGGTGAAACCACCCCGACTCAATGCTGTGATCCGCCAAGAGACAGAGTAAGCTTGTCACAGTCAACCCCGAAGGGTTGAAGCAGCTGGACTGTGTTAGACTCCCACAGGGTGTCAAGCCTTATGGTTGTCTTTGTAAACCCAAGCCAGAGGGCTTGCCAGCCAGACTCACTCACCGTTAAGCATCTGAGCAATACTGGCTCACCCTCTGATGTTATTTATCTCAGGATTTACACCAAACCGCCAACTCCTGCCTCCCAAGCCCGCACAACACCTGCCTAACATCGCAAAAAAAGAAGATGCAAAAAGACTCAAATAAAACAGAACTCAAGCTATTGATGTCCAAAGCCGATCTGAGGCAGGTGAAAAAACTGCAACTCCAAGGCTAAACCAGCTAGCTGCAAAAAAAAAAAAAAATTCCTACATGGCTCCTGAAAGGCCAACCGGCTAATCTCAGAACGTACAAAGTCAGAGATGGAAGGGGGCTATCACACGAAACCTGTCAGGGATAACTCCACCCCAGCCTCAGACACCCGTGCCTGGAATTTCCAGCCTCTGCTCAGGGTGCAGGCGGGGGCCATCCAAGAGCAGCTGACGCATGAGATACACCCACCACTGAAATAATATTTGAACTGTGGATATTTGGGCAGTATCAGGCTATATTTGTTACTAGTCCACTTTTGGAAAGGATGGGGCAGACAGTAGCATAACTAGAGGGGGCAAAATGGTAAGTACTGCAGTTGCTGCAACATGCCATATAAGCATCCCCTCCCACTCGCTGTTGGAGCCACTCTGGGCAGTGACGGTAGCACGCATGCATCTCCTGCACATTACCATCACTGCCCAGAATGGCTCAGATAGTAAGTGGGAGGGCCTGAAAAACTTAGGCTTCACATAGGCTACATTCCTGGAGGTGGATAAATGTTGCATTCTTTTTTAGCAGTTGTAAAAACTTATTTAAAATGCATGTTGTTTATTAAGTAGAAGTAGGTTTGGACAGGTTGTTTTGTAAATCTGGTGTATATTCAACACCCCTTAAAACACCATGTCCTGCAACTCCTTGTTTTCAGGGTCTCGTTTACATTTTATCTCATCTTTTCATCTTCAGCTGAAAAGGACTTCATGGTTCACCTACGTGGTGCTCATTGCTGAGCTTCCTCCTCCTAAGCTAAGCTGTTAAAAATTGGATTTCTTCATAATGTAAACAATCTGTTTTACCGAGGGTTATTTTTCTATATCTGTTGTAAAGCCTCTAATATCTTGGCATTTATCAGTGGCACTGGGTCATTTTGCGGTCCTTTCTCATCTTATTAGAAATTGATGTTTCAGACTGATTTCTTATTGCATTCTTTACAAAAAAACAAGAGGTAAAACCAATTCTTCCCTACACATATCGTCAACTTCTTTTTCAGCCATTTAACTGTGTATATATATACACACTCTAAATGGTGCCCACTGTTGAGTTGCAATTAAGAACTGTATGTGCAAATGGCTGATTAAAAGTTGTCATCAGTGTGGTGATGTTTGAAACAAGCAAATTAACTGCCCACAAGAATGTAACCATAATTAAGAGAAAAAAGATGAACTCTTGTTAATTGTTTTGGATGATTACAAATTACTGGAAGCATATAACACTTCACGGAAAATTGAAATCTTATTTACTTTTTTCTTGAGCAATGGGGAGACCATTGCTGTGGTCCAGCTACAATGCCCACCACTGCAGCACAGATTGCATAGCATAGCTTGTTGGTAATCCAGCCTATGAGTGTCCTCTCCTGATTATATGAACCTAGCCATATCACCCTTTTCTGAAGCCTTGGAGCCTGCTCCTATGCGTGTCTACTCAGTTGTAAGCCCCATTACAGCGGATGAGGCTTACTCCCAGGAAAGGGTGCCTGGGATTGCAGCCTTGGAGCCTGCTCAAGGCCAAGCGCAAGGACAGGTGAGTGGGAGCCCGTGCCTGGCAGGTCTGTTCTCAAGCAAGCCCCGCTGTAGTCCCTGGGCTACTCCCATGAAGGTGTGGAAGGCTGTAGCCTCAGCCCCCTCCTGTGCAGGTCTACTCACAAGTAAGCCCCGCTGTAGTCAGTGGGGCTTCCTCCCAGGAAGGTGTGGAGGGCTACAGACTCAGCCCCCTCCTATGCAGGTCTACTCACAAGTAGTCAGTGAGGCTTCCTCCCAGGAAAGTGTGGAGAGGACTGCAAAAATTGAGAGAGCTCCAACCAACTTTTCTGCTCAGAAGTCCCATTGTAGCCAATGGGGCTTACTCCCAGGATAGTGTGGAGAGGGTTGCAACCTGAGTGAGGGAGGGCAGGCAGGCAGGCAGGGCAGAAGCTGGCCTGTGGCTGCCCCCCCTTCTTCTCTTCCCCACCTCTGGAGTCTGTGTCCTTTTTTCCTTCCAGCAGGGTGCCTCTGGAAGGTGGGGGGGTTCTTTAGTATCCATGTAAGATAAGCAGATGTCATAACTGCCATATGTATTGGAATCCTGGAAGATCTGGTGAAGAGATAGATGTGGTGTCAGCAGTGGCCCCTTTAAGGGTAAGGCCTGGGCATCCAGCAGAGTGTGCTGCACAGCTGCAGCCACTTGAAGGCAATAGGGCCCTCAGGGATATAAGGAGCACCTGAGGCAGGAAGGGGGTGTGGGCAGGTTGGAGAGGAGACGAGACTGACTTGGCTTATTGACTTGGATACTCTGACTGATTTGACTGACTTACTTTGGAATCTGATCTTGGACTGTGACTTGGCTTATTGACTTTGGACTCTGCCCTGGATACTCTGACTGACTTTGTGACTAACTGCTGGAGACACTGGAGTTTGAAGTGTGGCTGTTGTGCCCAAGACCTGCTGATGACCCAGGGTCTGCTGTAGTGGTGGGAGGCTGCTGGCAGGAGAGAGGACCTCTGCAGGTTGAACAGGCGAGCTACCCTGGAGGTGGGTCCAGCAGGACTGCAGGGCAGAACCAGGGTCATTTGTTGGGGGAAAGAAGGGGAGCTAATTTGCTTAAAGTAGGCATAATTCTCCAGGCAGAGAATGGCCTTGGAATCAGGCAAAATACCATAGAGGACCAGGCGTCTGAAAACACAGGACAAGAATGTATGACAAAACTAACTAAAAGCTACAAGAGGGGGCTACATTATAAAAATGGGACCTATAAGAGCATAAAGGTAAAAAAAAACAAAAAACTATATATGCAGTACTATCTTCATTTTAGATGTCAAAAGGGTTTTGTGTCTCCCAAGGTTTTTTCCCCACCGGAAAACGGGTCCAAATGGCTCTTTGAGTGTTTAAGGTTGCTGACCCCTGGTTTAGTTCTTTCCTGTCTTATCCATTACCTAGTGCTGGATTTTTCTGTTTTTTCCTCCTCTTTCTTCAGTGAATACTCCTTTAGAGGGAGGCTTAAGTATCGATCATCTTTATATTCCACTTTTTCTCCAAAAGGATCTCATTTTATCACAACCTAATGAGGGCACAGTCAGGAGAGACTCTGAGGGCACCAAGCTGCTCTGTGTCCAAGGGTGCAAAGCCCTGATTTGGTGCTCTCCTAGTATTTACACCTGCTTCCAATGGTGCATTTGTGTTCAGGGGTCAGTCTAGGCAGGTGGGGCTTGGGTCCTTGACTGACCTGGCCAACTTCTGATGCTACCCTGGTGACTGGCCTATAGTACCCAGTGTGCTTCACAGCCAAATGGGGATGCACAGGTCTACAAGGTACAAAGACATATACATGTAGAGTCAATTGAGATATGATTGAACAGAAAGGAGGGGTTCAAAGTTTTTTGTTCCAGAACTCGAAGCACAAATTGGAGGAAGCGTGGCTAGGTGTCTGACTAGCAGCCCAATCCTAGGCATGTCTATCTACTCAGAAGTAAGTCCCATTGTGTTCAATGAGACTTACCCCCAGGAAAGTATGGATAGGATTGCAACCTTAGTTTAACTGAACATGCCTTGGCAGTCTCGGCTATCTTTGTACACAAAGAGAAGGCTTTTTAAAAGACAATGTAAAGCACTAGGAGTCCCCTATTGGAAAGACAGTGGAAAGCCTCCACTTCTGCAGAGGCCCTCTGCTGAACACATGGAGAGAGTCTTCCATGAAATTCTCAGTTTGGCTCTTCATCGATCCAGATGTTGCAGAGCTGAAGAAAAGTTCACCACTTGATAATCTTTTTGTGCCTAATATTTTTTTGGTGTGTACCACTTTTAGACTAGAATTTCAGCCTCATGTTTTCTAGGCCCTGTCTATTAGAAGCTTTCCAAAGCACATCTTGTCTCAAGACAGCAGATAGAGTTGCCTTAACTATAGCAACAACCATATTTATTAAACCCACGCTTAACAAAAAGGAGGAAAGCGTGACCATTGCACAAGCATCGTTGTAATTGGCTTGAGGGTTAAGTGGGAAGAAATTCTGAATGCAAAGAGCCTGTGAATAATAAGTGCACAAGTATTGCTTATCATTTTCTATCGACCATGGAAAAAAAGCTGTGTTGTTCATTGTTGGAAGCAGATTTCTCCCACCTTTCAAGAGTATTGAATATTCATAATCAGAGAGACTTTTGAAGCCAGATTGTTGCTTTACCTAACTCTCTCATTCTGAGCTACATCTTGGAGGTGTTTGGCATTTTGTATTTACAGTACCTTAGAATTTCCTTTTCCTTGGCTCTTGATGCGAACCTTCGTTCACTTAATAAAATGGGGTACACGCTGTACCACCTGCTCTGAAGTCATGGCCAATGCCATGGTGTTGAGTGGCAAACCCAGGAAGCAGAAAAATAAAATTATGCAGGTGACAGTGAACCCAGGAGACAAAGCACATCTCTTCTGCGCCTATTATTTTGGTTAGAAATGTGTAACATAACCTTTCCTATAAGCGGCAGCTCTAAACAAATTACACCACTTCCAGCATCAGCAGCTTTAAATGCTAATTATGCCTGTTGGTGGATAAACAGGTGGACTTTCCTCTAATAAGCCCATAATTCATCATTTTTAATCACCAGATCTGCGCATATTTTTCATTAGGGTTACTTCTTGTGCTTACATGACTCCTTCGCTTGGTAATGTTCAGCCAGCTTGAGCCCATCAGTGGTTGACTTATTTGTTCTCCTGTTCCAATACTGATGTATTGTCTGAGAATCTAATATTGCTTTCACAAATGAGCCCAGAGCTTGATCATTTTTTTAAAAAACACTAACCAAGTAAAGAGATTCCTGTAGCTTCTCTAAGTTCCAGTAAGATCCAGTCTGGACAGCTTCATTCATTATTTACGATTCTTGGAGTAAATGAAATGAATTGAGGAGGGTCCCCTTATTTATAATAATATACTACTTTTAAATCATGTCAAGCTGAGAGATTTAATTTTCAGCAGAGGACTATTATTAAATAAGTCTACAAAGAGAGTGATTTGTTGTTCTTGTGAATGATTTATGGCTGATTCGGTGTTACCTTGAAGATGTTAGTCCATTTTCATGCATCTATACAAGTAACTTTTGCAGTGGGCAATCTTTACTTTAGAGCAGGGGTGCCCAAACCCTGGCCCGTATGCCACTTACTGCCCTTGGGGACTCCCAGTCCAGCCCGCGAAGGGCCCCCAGTCTTCAATGAGCCTCTGGAGACTTGCTGTAGCTCATGCTGGCCCGATGCAACTGCTCTGAGGGCGACTGTTTGCCCTCTCATGTGAGCTGTGGGATGAGGGCTCCCTCCACTGCTTGCTGTTTCATGTCTGTGATGCAGCAGCAGCAGGAAAGGAAAGGCCGGCCTTGCTTTGTGCTTCTATAGGCCTTTGCAAGACCTTCATTCATTTATATATGTTCCATTATATTCATTTATATAAATTTATTCAAATTTTAAATGTAAATTAATTCTTTTTTTGCCTGGCCCCCCAACACAGTGTCAGAGAGATGATGTGGCCTTCGTGTCAAAATATTTGGACACCACTGCTTTAGAGCTAACTGAGGTCACACCTAGAATAGCATATCAATTCAGCAAGAGGAAAATAACTTCATGAATCTGATGTGGAGATAAAAGCATGGCAGGCAGCAGCCACCAGCTGGAAGATGCTACTACTCCAGCTGCTGACTTGCCAAGAATGAAACAGACCCACATCCATGACCCAGGAAGTGGAGGTTGACATGCTGAATCCTGAAGTCACTCTGTAGTATAGGCTATGCTTAGCTCTCACATTAGAGAGCTTTTTTGCTCAGAAATGGCAATAGTTCCACATAGCTGATTGGTTTTTTCCTCTACTTTTGCTTTTTTCACTAGCCTTATACTGGGGAAAAAATGGTATTTGTCATATAAGACAATCAATCCATCCATCCGTCCATCAATAATCAAACCTACACGCATGACTGTCTGTGGTCTGAAAAACTGTCATGCATAGAATTCAGGATCCTAACAATCCACGGCCTTCCAAGCCACAGCCCAGGGGTCTGATTCAGGGTTTGGAGTAACTCTTCCTGTACTGGGATGATTCACATTTTCATCATGTGATGGGCTGCTGCTTGGACAATGTCTGAACCAGCCCATTGAGAATACATTCATAGCAGTATGAATGGTGCAGTGCTTACTGGGTCTGTTCCATTAGTGGTAAAAATGATGGGGGCTGAAGCAATGTTTTGCCTGTATTTGCCTGTACTATTGATTGTTGCTTCTAATTGATCAAGTAATTGAAACACGGTCTGCCTCTTGTCTTCTAGTTCGTCATATGCTGCCACGAACAGAAGGGCTGCCCTTTTGACATGATCGGCTCCCAGGAGTCAGGATGTGGTGTAACTCTGGAGCATAACATTTCATGATACAGTAGTAGCCTGATTTAAAAAAACAAAAACAAGAAAAAACAAACCAAAGAATATGCTAACAAGGAGGAAGTGCAACTGATTAGCCATATGTATCTTCATTAAGAGTTGCGAAATACATAGTCCTGGGACGTGCTTTTTAAATATTTTATGAAAGCTGCTTCTGCAGCAGACATGTTAATAATTTAAAATACCTTGTACTACATCCCAGGTTTTTAGACATTGACACTTAGTAATAATTTTGTATTTTGCATGAAGGTCTGGTAAAGGAATTCTCTTGCTGTGTAGTTTCCACTATTTGAAACAAAAATGTGTTTGCGTATGCCTCTCTCTTTGTGAATTATGCCTGTGTAAAAAGTGACTGTTTATTAGGTCACATTTAGAATAATACTTGACTCCGCATCCAGAAAACGTTATGTTCATTTAGTGGAACTGTTCTTCGAAGGGACTAACCTTTTTTTGTGATCATGAAAGCAATAGTAACTCTCCGATGCTATAGGAACATGAGGCTAATATTCTGACAATATAAATTCACAATATGGAATAGCTAGCCTGAATAGTAAGGGAGATGACATGATCTGGGCTAATTAGTTTTCGAGTCTGGTGAGCCCATTGAATTGTCTGTCAAATAAGTTGAGCTACTTCCAAAACTTGAAAAATGAGTCAGATTATTTTCCAAGCTAGATCCTAGTCCTTTTCCCACCAATCTTCCTTCCTTTGTAGCAAAATTCAAATCGGTTTTAGTGATGTGTAGGGTTGGGGGGAGGGGATTTGATAGGTGGGTGATCTTTACTGGTATCCTTCAGTCTCGGAAGACTATGGTGTCACGCTCTGAATGGTGGTCTGGAACAGAGTGTCCTCTCCAGTGCGCAAAGCCTGGGTAAAGTAGGTATGGAGGACAGACTGTTACCCATGCAGCAAATCCCCCCTCTCCACGTCGCTGAAATGGTCCAATGGAAAGGCAGAGGCCAATACGGTTGGTTCCAGCGGCATCGCAGGAGTTGCCAGAACATGACTGTGTTCAGCCATGAACTGCCTCAGGGACTCCAAGGCAGTGGAGGTTTAGGATCAGAGTTTTCCTTCTCTCAGATGAGCTGCCTTCCCAGGCTGACGAGTCCCATCTACCCGGTGGCTGTTTAGTCGCCTCTTACGACAAATACAGCCAAACTGAGGGCCTATTCAGTGACCCAGGGAGAGGTGGGTGATATTGGGAAGGAAATGTGGGAGCTTTTATTACTTGAGGAGTTATATTTTTATGGCTGTTGTTTTTATGCTTCTGGCCACTGTTTTAGGTTTTTTCTTTTCTTTTGTTTTGTGATTTTATTATGTCTTGTTTTTGTGTAGTAAACCACTTTGGGCTTCAGGTTTTGTTACCCCAGGAAAGGTGGTATATGCATTTACAAATCAATAAATATTTAAAATTGATTTGCAGGTCAAGTCAGAGTCAATCCATGGGCCAACACGTGACCATTTCTGCTTTAACTCTACCCCAATCCCCAGTTTTATATGCTGTGTTGTCATCTTTCTGTGCGACCATAATTTGTTTGGCCTGTGTAGAAATATCTGCCAAAAAAAAGAGCATTCAGAATAAGCAGCCCTGTTCTAACTTGTCACTACAGTTTTGCCACTTCATGAAAGTTGACATTTGTGCCATGGTACATTTAAAAATGCTAAGTCCAGACAGAAATCTTCTCATGGACAACTTGTTGACAAGGTTGGCAGGCTGGCTGAACATCCCCCCACCCCATCTCAGCAAATAATAAAGAGCTGTTCCTATTTAGCTTTTCTAATAAATGTGGGCATTCATATTTTAGTAACTGATATGGATGTAAGAGACAAGATATAGATTTTTATTCTAAATTAGAAAGCTCTTTGAACTGAAGTTTGATTAATAATCATTCTAAATTAAAGTGCTTTCATGAACTAACATATACTGCTGAAAATTGCTTCACTTAAAAAAAACTCTTTTTAAAGCTATCATTTTCATAACTTGATAGATCAATTATCCAGGGAAAAAGAGAATATTTGTTCATTTTTGCTGCTACTAAAATGTACTGAAATAAAGATCAGCCAGCTAATGCACTGTATTGCAACACAGGTGAAATTGATCTCTCTATTTAAGTGTTTCTAGAGTGCCCATTGGTGAAATATCTGGTCCCTGTATTGATGTGCTTTGTGGCGCAGGAATATTGCACGGTAATGAGAAACACTTGAACAACCAACAGTAGACTGTACTTTGCAAATGGCATTTGTTAGGCTACATTTGTTCTTCTGTGTTATGGAAACAAGCTCTTGCGGAGACATATACCAGTGTCTTCCTTGAAACAAATGAAAGGTGGGGTGTGTGCTCTTGCATTGTTGTGGGGTTCTACTAGCGTAAAATGTGTCCTGGGAATGAAGCTGGGAACCAGATTATCTGGTCCATTTTCAAAACAAACAGCCTTGTATAGATTTCTTTTTCCCCCAGACTTGTGGCCTGTCTGGATAATCATAGTAATGACAAAGTATACGGGCTTTTACAGAGTGCCCCAGGCTAGCAAGGACCGTTATTCAGATGTTCATAAAAGTTTGCATCAGCGTTTGTGGTCATTTTGTTGATGCGTGAACAGGAAATGATGATTTGTGACTTCTTGGAATACAAGGAAGTGGTTTTCCTCTGGGCAAACTGTCGCAATTTCTACTTCCACTTTTGATTCGTTTAGGTGAGAGAAGATCCTGTGTGCATCCCCCCCCCCTTTTCAAAGTAGCCATAGCTTTCTCTGGGGTGTTGTTTTGATAGGGAGGGAGGGTCAAAATTCTCGGCAAGATTTGAATACTATTCATGCAAAAATAAACAAGAACCACTCATGGCTAATTCATACCAAATCATGATGGGGTGGGGATTGAATTGCACCATTGCTTCCTCTTTTCCATTTGGAACAATGTCAAAAGTGGTTTGTGATACACCATAAGGAAAAAAAGCTAATGCGGCTTCCTGAATCCTCACCCTTCCCAAAGGCTGTTGGGTTTGTTTGCATCTCAGCCTTTCTGAGGCTGCTTTGTTTGTTTCCTGTTCTCTCTCTCTTTTTTCTAATATGTTTCCCTTTATTGACTCTGTGTTAGCTGTAGTTGGAACCAAACCATTCCATTTTATTCCTCTGTAGCACTTCTAAGCATGCTGATTACAGTAAGGCTTTGGAATCTTCAGGGGATCCATTTCAGGATCTCTATATATATCATTTTCCATGGATAATGGAGTCCTTGGGGAAGGAGTCTCAGGACCACCCCCCTCACCCCAGTGCAACTGGAAAGCACTTCTAGTTTGCACCCGGGAGGTCCTGTAAGACCCTCTAGCCATGGGCGTAGCACCTGTGGATACTCAAATCCACTGATGCCAAGCCCGCTGCTAAGGAGAGCCCACTATATTTTGAGCACTAGCTATGCTCACGCAGTATAGGGATTCTTCACAGTTCTCATGTTTCAAGACTTCCACGCTTTGCTCACACTCTTTATACGACTGATTGTCATGGCTGCAGACCCAGAATGTAGCCTGTACAGCAGATGTCCTTCCATTCGGCATGGCCAGTGTTAGTGGTGACCATTGGGGCCATTCCCAATGCTTCTTGATACACTCAACCATATGGTCAAATTGTCCCTATTTTCTGATGTAAGATGCTTTTGAGCACCGGTGTCACTATGGTTTGCATCACCCCTATGATGGACTTCCTCCCATGCAGTGGGTGGGGCAGTGCCCTGGCTGGTGGGCTGGGTGATGTATCATCACCCCACCATGCTGTTTTTTTTTTTGCTATAACTTTTGACAGAATAGAGATATTCTGTTTCATTTTGTTTCATTGTATTGCACATGAAATGAAACACTGAATAATATATAACATGATGGTATTATTTGAAAATACCAAGATTTTAAAAAATTTGATAAGTAGTGGTGTACCCCCCTGTGTTTGTCACCCAGTGCAGCCACATCTCTTCACCCCCCCAGTGACACCACCACTTTTGAGGGATGTATTATGCAAGACTCTTACGAGTTTAACTACCTCTCCAGCATCTGTAGAAGTGAAATTTCTGTAGAAGTAGGTGACAGTGATATTGCACCTTAATTCTAGTACTCAAGCAAGTAATCATGCGTGGTGGGGCCTTGGATCTCAGTGCATGGTCAGAGCACACATGCTATAGCCAAGCAATCTTAAGTCTACTCAGAACCTAGATGGATGAGTTCCTTGAACGTCCAGATGGACCACCTTGAATTCCATGCATGAAGAAGGGCACGACTTGTACTATACAGCTGTGCAGGTACATTATGTTTATACCATTGGTAATGTGGTAGGGTAATTTATGTTTTTCAAGTAACCATGGCTTGGGCCTGAAAAGCAAATTCTCTTTTGACTTTTAAATGAATGGAGGAAGACAAGTTATTACAGTGTAAATGAACACAGCAAGCATCAGGGTTGCTGATACCTTTGAGATACTGTAGAGAGGTAGCCGGCAAGCATTATACTTTATGAGCATGGGGCTCTTATAAGAATGTGCCTTTTTTTATCTGTGAAAGTTTGAAGGATATGCAACACAGCAGTTGTTGACTAAAGTTGTTATTGGCCATGTTCTTGCACATCTTGCTGCTTGAGAAGCAAAAGGCCGTGGGATGCTTTCTTCATGTAGTTCAGCCCTTTTACCTCTATTTCACTCACAAAATTCTCACTTTGTAAGGGCAGGAAGAGCAAAGAGAATGTCACCAGGACCAAAACCACCACAATAATCATCTGGAGCTCATTCAAATCAGTTTCCTTTTCAAAACTGAATGCCAGAAAGCAGCCTTAGTAGTCTTTTAGATAGTTTGGGGGATTAAGGCTAGTTAAGTTAATCATCATGCTGCCCTTTTCCTAACTTGGTCAAACAACTGCATGGTGCAGAGGGGTCAGAGTTTACAAATTGCTGGGCTCTGCAGTCTTCGGATGCTACTGTTCTCTTGCTTGCTTTTCCCATTGGAAAGTAATTGCTTTGAACACCAAAAATGATTACAGAAGATTATACCTTTTAAAGGCAATTGCTGAATCTTCTGCAGTGGAGGAACACAGCACGTTGGAAGTAGTATGACTTGCACAGCAATTACTCACCTTGTTGTAGCTAATCTCAGAAAGCTTAAATTGCCCATTATTTGAGCATCCTTCTGTGCACCCAACAACCATGTGGAAAATGGGCTTCCTTACCTCGAGACGCGAAAGAAGATGCAGGCCTGATAGTTGGCGGCCATAAGTGTGGGGCTAGGACTTTATTGGAGTCAGATAAACCAAACTTGAACAGGAACCGACAAGTAATCCTGTGTCCAAGATGGGTGCTGATGGGAGCTAGTCCTGAAAATTCCCAAGATGGGAACTAGTCCTGAAAATTCCACCTCATTTGATTGCCCAGTTCTGAGGTGGCAAAAATGCAAGCCACTTGTAGTGTTTTCATGCAAGATGAGAATGAATACCTGATCAGTTTTAAGAACATAAGAGCATAGCGGGGGCTACGTGAATGTTCTTTCCAATCTTTCTTTTAACGTGGTATTGTATAGCTGGCACTCCTGGAAGAGAAGACAGCTGCTGACCTGTTTGAGGCCACCATTTTTCTTAGGAATACACTAGGGCAGAGCCATAACGCACTGCCCTGGTGCCCGGGCCAGTGACATCACAGTGTCACATGATGTCACTTCCAGGTTCTCCCCAGAGGAGGAAGTGCTCGGTGTGGCAGCTCCTTAAAGAGGAGCCTCCACAGGATAAGGAATGGGGACGCGCTTCGTCTGTAACTATGGTGAGGGGCAGTCTTGCTGCCGCCCTTGGTGTAGCATCCTGGCCAGGTGCCCCTCAGGCTCTTCCCTAGTTACACCTCTTCACCAGGGAGTTACATCATTTCACATTATTCCTTGGTGAATTCAAGGGGAAAAAATTGTAGCCAGCAGGGCTTCTGTCACTGCTTGCACACATGTGGTGTAAAAGTTCCCCCCCCAAAAAAACTTATTGAACATTCAAGCACAAAGTCCTGTTCCAGTTCTTCCCCACCAGTTTCATCCCAGTCTGCCCTTGAACAATCTTGACACAACCGATTTCAGAAAAATTGCCAAACACTGCCAGTAGCACAGCTGAGGCAAAGTTACTGCAAATTATGTTGAGCTGTCATTTTGGGTTAAATCCCTTCCGTTCAGAGACCTCAACCCCATCACCTTCTTCCAGAAAGGGAAGTAACTAAAGGCATGGCAAGTGTACTTTCCCTGTAATTAATATACCTCTGACTAACGAGCTAAGCAGAGCTATTGAGATAGTATCTTATGCTTTAGGCCAGGGGTGTCCAAAGTTTTTGGCAGGAGGGCCACATCAGCTCTCTGACACTGTGTCGGGGGCCGGGGGGGAAGAATTAATTTACACTGAAAATTTGAATAAATTTACATAAGTTTTCATAAATTAATATATTAAAGATGAACTTATATGAATGAATGAAGGTCTTGCAATAGCTCAAGGCCTATAAAAGGCCTTGCACAAAGCAAGGCTGGCCTTTCCTTTGCTGCCACTACTGCATCACAGATGTGAAAGAGCAAACAGTGGAGGGAGCTCTCATCCCACAGCTCACACAAAAGGTCAAACAGTCGCCCTCATGCTGAGAGCAGTTGCATTGGGCCAGTGCGGGCTTCAACAAATCTCTGGGGGGGCCAGAGGCTCATTGGAGACTGGGCGCTCCCTGAGGGCCACATTGAGAGACCTCGAGGGCCGCAAGCGGCCCCCGGGCCGGGGTTTGGGCACCCCTGCTTTAGGCCAAGGGTAGGCAAACATTTTGGCAAGGAGGGCCACATCATCTCTCTGACACTGTGTCGGGCTGGGGAAAAAAGAATTTACATTTCAAATTTTAATAAATTTACTTAAATGAATACATTAGAGATAGAACTTACATGAATGAATGAATTTTACAGAGCTTATTTATAATACACATGAGAACTATAATGCCGGCATGTAGAACCACATGTGAACTATGAACTGTTTGCAATACTGCAACACACAGTGAAAACACTGACTAAGCCAGAAACACATGGAGACATAAGTTGTTTAGACGGAATGGGGGGGGGGTTGGGGGGGGTAAAATAATGCCCAGGAAAAAGAAGAAAACACATGAAAACTATAAAAGGCCTTGCTCTAACTTGGCCCACAGCTTGCTGTGGTGGTTGCAATGGCAGGTCGTGGGCTAGCACAAGCTCCAATAGTCGTCGAAGGGCCAGAGGCTCATTGGAGACTGGGGACTCCCTGCGGACCCGATTGGGGGACCCTGAGGGCCTCAAATGGTTCTGGGTTGCAGTTTGCCCACCCTGCTTTAGGCTTTAACTGAGGGCTGAACTGAACCTGTGAAAAGTTCAGAAACAAAAACTACAAATTCTCTAAACTCTGTAAAGAATGGGGGGAAAGCTTCAATACCACATCACATTAGGCATTCCATGTAGGGAAGGGGTTAATATTTGAGTAGTCCCCCTTCAGATAAGGTCTGACAGCCTAATCCTAATCAGCACTGGCACATGGCTCACATTGTATCTAGCACTGGGAAGGAGCATGCTGGAGTTCTCCTCGGGGTAAGGGGGGGCCATTTGTTCCTTTACCTTATGTTGAGCCCCAGCCTGTGCAATGGGGCTTCTTGGATCTGCGCCAGCTAAATCGCTGGCAGAAGTCTGAGAAGCCCTGTGGTGGACTTACAAGCCCGAGAGGGGGAATAGGATACAGCTCAGGCCAGCATAGCCAATCCTGCCTTCTTCTGGGCCTGAACTGCTCCCCTCTCCACCCACTGCCTCTGCACCGTCCAGTGGGAGATTACCAGCTCCATCCAGCATAGCGCCTGCATTCAGTGCCAGTGGGAAGGAGCAGGCCTTTGCACCAGTTCAGCCTACTCACTAGGATTACGCCATAAGTAAGGTAAAGTTCCCTTCAAGCTTTGTCTGTGTTGGCTAGCTAGTTTTTGGAGTCTTTCCAAAATATACTCAAGTATGGAAGGAGAAAACATATTTTGGATCTGGATGAAAAGATAAAACACATAACGTGCAGACTTCACATTAACTCAGCTGGAAAGAAACTTGGGAGCTTCAGTAAGAATGCATGCCGAGCAAGGTCTTCTCTGTGGAGATTTCCTTTCAGTATAAGTTTTGAAGTGTCATCAGGAAGCCTTAAAACTAGAAGAAGCTGAAATGTTTCTTGAAACACAAAAGACAACCAGAAAAATCTACTGGCGATTACACAATGACCACATATTGCTGCTAGAATAACAATTGGAGCAGAGCATTTAGCTTTGTTTTATTTTTTTAACTGATGATGGACAGTGTTGAGCATTTACGCTTGATCTTTGTCCTCTGAAAGGCATCTGCATTTGCAGAAGTGATGGGACAGTACTGGAGATGTGCATAACCTACAAAAGATCTCTTGCTGACAAGAGCTTACATCCTGTTATAATAACAGGTATGAACCGTTCCATGTGAAAGCGTGTGTAGGTGGAAAGGAAAATGTTTCAGGCAAGGAAAGGTGGAAAGGAAAATGTTTCAGGCAATGTAGTTCATTACACGAGGCTGTAACTCTTTATGGTCAGCAGTGCTGAATACGTTTTGTGATTGGAGCAGACTCTTGATGAAATGACTACATATCGGTGCATTTGTAAGCTCACAATGAACTATCTGTTCCAGCTGAGGAACAGTTCTGTACAACTTTCATACCAGCATTAGGAACAGCTCCAATCTGAACTAAGGTCCCCTGCGCTGACGTACTGGCACAGGCTATACTGCAATGGAATTTGCAGGGCTACACATGGGGGAATTTTGGCTGCTGGAGGACTCCTCGAGGTCAGGGGACATTTGTCCCCTTGCCACGGGGTAAATCCCAGCAGCTGCAATGGGTCAACTTTCTCAACCAGTGGTACTTGTACCATCGGTGGTACTTGAGGTGGTGACTGCTGGTACATGTGGGACTCCCAGGCCTTCACTATCTGGCAGCGAGACCAGCAACACAATGTGATAAGCAGTAGTAGGAGGCTCAGCTTGGCAGGCAGAGCTCCAGTGTGCACTTTTTGCGTACTCGAAAAAGCCCTCTTGTCCTTCCTGAGCCTCTTGTGTTTGTCACATTGTATCCAGCTTCCCAATCTGTACGTAACTGGTGATGACATCATCGCCAGTTACTTCTGGTGGTACTTCCAATAGGTGGACCATACAAAGTGGTACAGTGGGGAACAAACATCGAGAAACGCTGCCCTAGTCAAATTCTCAGGTTGTTTTCTGTTGAACTCGAGTATGCTACTTCGAAGTACCTGGGTAGTCCTGATGGTGATGTCACCACTCCTGTCATAGAAGAAGTCACAGAACTTTGTTCTTCTTGCCCCTCTTCGACTGCACCCCTAAATACCAAGCTTGGAGGTAATAAACAACTATTGACTGTAATCTTATGTATACTTGGAGTAAGTTCCCCTGAACTTGATGAAAGTTATTCACTGATTCTTACTTCTATGTTAAACAGGGAGGATCAGAGAATGTCTCTGTAGAATTATAGGCTACAGGATGGCAGGGGTTGCCTGTATGTAATGTCTATGGCCTGTTTAGCTGCAAAGGTTTGTCTTCAAAACATCCTTCAACAAGGGATAGATTTTGTATTCTCTTGTATAGCTGGGCGAAGCTGAGAAAGAAAGGTTAAGTGGTTTGCTCAAAATCACAGAGGGAGTATGGATTAGATTTCAAGAATATCTGATTCCCTCTCAGCCTATGACACCTCTCAAAACCAGATAAGGAGAGATTATGAGATAGCTCACTGTGTTGGAACAAGATTATCATGGGGTCTGATGACCTAATGATGACTAAAAATCAAAGCTCAAATGATTTGCTGTATCTCTTCTCCTGCTCCAAAGGGGTGTGTGTGTGTGTTTGTGTGTGTTTAAGGCAGTTGTTGCATCAGATGGAAAACAAAGTTTGAGCAGGTGCAAAATTTGAGTTGTTACTTATTTCTGCTAAAGAGAAAGTTGGAAAACAAAATCTATAAAGGCTCTGTTCGGTTCTAAGAGCTGTCATCAGCCCCTTCATTCATTTCCTACTATGTATCAAGTGAGAAACTGCAATGCTGAATTTTTTCTCTATTAAAATAAAAAAAAATCCCAACACATATGAAGCGGTCATATCTGAGAAAGCTGAACTGCAGCCCTTCTTGCTGATGT
This sequence comes from Tiliqua scincoides, assembly GCF_035046505.1. Classification (NCBI taxonomy): domain Eukaryota; kingdom Metazoa; phylum Chordata; class Lepidosauria; order Squamata; family Scincidae; genus Tiliqua; species Tiliqua scincoides. The sequence goes on from NC_089825.1 coordinate 15,277,112, forward strand.
CTAGTTTTCTATACACAGAAAATGTGTAGATAGAGAAGGTGCTTTTGTCACCTTTTGAAATCCTGAACACAAAGAACCCATTCAAAGTGTTTAAATTCTCGTTGTTCTCCATGTCCAAAGTGATGGCAACATATCTGATGTCACCTGCCCCTGGTCACCTTTGTGTCCTCCTGTCATTGGAACAGCTGTGAGGCCTCTGCAATAATGCAGAGACTTTGGAGATGACATATATCACATTGTGCAGGGAGCAGTCAAATCAGAAGTTGTGCTTTTTGAGCTGGTCAGTGCAATGTGAGGTGTTGCATTCAATATGATATGCCCCAGGGATGGGAATTCAAGTTAGGTGACTCAAGTCTGAGTCAGGAAAATCAGTGTTTTTCGCTGACTCACGTACACTCCAGTTAGCTGTGCCGATGACTTGGGAATTGACTTGAATCGGAGGCCATTGACTCGGCACTTGGTCCCCACGCATGCAGACTTAAGTCTGTCTGTGTCTGGGTGTGCTTGCTTACTTTTTTCTCAACACAAAAGAGCTCCTAGAGCCATCATTCAGATCAGGCAACCTGCAGGGAGGATCTAGGCAGGAGGCAGGGAAGGGTTAGTGTTTGCTTTTGCATCCAAACAGGAGGGGAGAGGCGGGAGTGAGCTCTCTTACCCATCTCTGAAGGAACCGATGATCATTGAATGACGGATGGAAGGTCTGATTTGTTTCTTGGATGAAGAAGGGCAGGAGGAGCAGCCCAAGGGGTTCTCGCCTTGGAATTGACTGGAGAAGCTCAGGGAAAAAGAGAGGCAGGGAAGGGGGGGAGGTTCATAGCAATCACGCTTTCCAACTGCATAGCTGCTGTGAACTCCGTTGTTATTTGGGAGGAGGTACAAATGGGACTGCTCTGAGTAGAGCTGTAAAGGATTGGGTGGTCCTGATAAGTTACGCAGCTGCTACTCGTGACCCTCCTCCCTCTTGCCGCTTCTGTCCCCACTCCCATGCAGTCCATCCCATCAGTCCCTCCTTATTTACATGTGGGATGGGACAGCAGGGGAGTGTTTAAAGAGAAGTTTACACACACCCCGGCAGCAGCTCTGTTTTTTCCCCCCCATGGAATTGCAGCTTACTTTTTAAAGGGAATGACTTGTGATTCGAGTCTTTTCGAGTTGCAAAAATGCTCCAGGTGATTCAGAAAGTGGCCCTATTATGACTTGTTTTTGAGTCAAGTATTGGGGGGGGCAGAGACTCGTGACTCGACTCAAGCCGTGCCTAACTTGCTCATCCCTGACATGCACCCCTGCAAAGTAACAAATGCAAACCATCTTCTTCTGTGAGGGCAAGTCCTCTCTAGCAGTGATGACAACAGAGGTCCAGCCTGCCCACCCCCACTGAAGAATTTAGTCATTTTAGTCTCAGGTTATGTGAGGCTTTGGACACTTATGGCGTTCCACTTTTAGCAGTGGAACTCCTGTTCAACCACCAGGACTGTTGCTGCATCATAAAAGGCACACCACTACCATGCATTTTGGGGCCAGTGGCACAAATGGCTGAAGTCCCTCTGCACATGGTAACAGGTGCCAGATGCCAAGCAAATGCAGGCAAGGTGGTGGCAGGGGTGTTTTGGGGTAGGAGGGGTAGTAGCAGGGCAGGGAATGAGGTGGGCAGGGGGCATTTGCAGGGTGGGAGGGGTTGATCCCAGCAATGGCAACACATGCCTGGATGCTGTTCCCATTTTTCTGGCCAGACATACCCCCTGCTTCTCACATGCCAACAAAAGAGCTGATGTGGACTGGAAAGACCCGTTGGCAACAAGGTGGCCTACTAGGAGGTAAGTAAACATATTTTTGCTTACCTCTCCCATGCAGCCTGTGCTCTGTTTGTGGTGCTTCATGCTATGGACCAGCAGAGTATAGGGTTGGGCTATTAATTGTTGTTTTATCAGGGCCCAATTGCTGGGGGCACTGGAGCAAAGCCCACTAGGCGTGCGTGGAGCCCCATTCTCACCTCTTGATGGCGCATTACCTCCAGTACTGGGAGTTCGGAGGTCAGCCCTGCCAGGTTGGTGCTCTGATGGATGTGGTGCCATGGCCAGTACCTGACCTGGCTGATCTCTGGAACCATCCCTGCTTATTATGGCAACATCCTTTCTATTTTTCAATTCTGTACCAGCGGGAATGGAATGTTTCTCTTATTTTCTTAACACAGCAGTGCTCATTCCGTGTATACGTACTTCCAGAATATGCACGAAACCCCGAGGAAAAGATGTTTTTACTCAAGAAGGGAAAGGGAGAAGAGAATTTAACGTGTTTGTTCACATAAATCTGTACAAAAAGAAAGAAATTCAGGAGCATATATACAGTTGTGCCTGTGTGTTTTGGCTCTTTCAGACAAGCCTATTACCATATAAAATAAACCATATCAATCTTATATATGTTGTTGCATATGGTTCCATGCTACCCATTACACTTAGGAAGTCTGTTTGTCAGAAAACCCTAATTGCTTCATGCGCAAGAACATTAAGCTGCAGTAAATTTCTATACACAGCTGTTCCATTACTGCAGAACAAGTTTTATCTCCTAATAAATTGATGTTTCTTTTTAGTGTCAACTCAAACCAAAATTTACATCCCGGGAGATGAACCTTAACATTGTATAATTAGTTTGCTGCCAGAAGTTGGCAATAAGAGGGTATATCCTTTAAATGTATCGATGAAGCAAAAGTTTTGGCTTCTGTTAATTGTTTCTTGAAAGCTTAATTGTGATTAAGAGCATCTTTAATTGAGGGGGGAAAGAAAGGGAGAAAAAATTATGACCTTTAAAACACATATTGCAAATAGCCTCTCTCCCTTTGGTATAAGTTCCACCATAAAGGCGAAATGCTAAAAGCATCCTTTAAAACCTACGAAGAAAGAGGCAACGGCAGTGGCACAGTATGGAGTCACATTTAGGTTAATGGAACAGGAGCTTATACGACTCTGGACTTTGATTAATATTTAATTAATCTTTGGTGGAAGCCTGTGATTTTGAATTAAACAGGCCACTAATAAAAGAGCCAATTCACCAACGGGTTCGCATAAATCTGATCTGCCATTATGGGGATTTAAATTAAAATGCGCTAAGTTTTGTTTTCTCCTTATTTCATGCTTGCTGTACATCAGCCACAAGTAATTGGCTGGGAACGACTGACTTGGTGAAATGTGACCTGAATTGGACAACAGTAATCGAGCTGTGTAAAGGCGCATTGCTGAGTCTCTTTTCCATGAATAGTGCTAAGTTGTTTGCAGATGCAGATACATGAACAGCCCTAAGTTGTTTGCAGAATTATTAGAATTCTTAGCTCAGATGTAGCTGTCATTTTTTAAAAATTTATTTCATCATACTCTCTTCTTTTCTATCGTAGAACCCAAGACAGCACATGTGGGGTTTTCAGTTGGTTACCCATCCAAGAACTGCCCAGATCTAGACCTACTTAGCGTCAGCAAGGTGGCTTTATGATGTGCCTGCAGATCATGTCCATTGGGACCCAACCGTTAGTGCTTTAGATAATGAGTTATAAGTCAGGAAATCCCCATTTTGAACATTGTCTCTGCCATGAATTCACTAGGGAGTGTTTAGAGAACCACATGCTGTCAGCCAGAACCCCCTCTACAATATGGGAATAATTACACTAATCTACCAACGGATTATTGAGAAGAGCATATAGCATTCTAAAGTGCTACACGAATATCATCATCATCATTGTACCTCTTGATATATGCCCTCTGAGACATGGAGGAAAGATTGCTCTACCTTAGTATTTGTGGGATGAGGTGTAAAACCAGTTAACATTGGATCTTTCATGGTCTTTGATCAAAGAAGATAATTGAGCCCCTTGATTCCTCCACCTGGACTTTTCTGAGCCAAAACAATGGTAAAACTTTTATCATTAAGAGATAATGCAATGGATTTGGGGAAATGTTTGTCCAACTCTGTGGCACTTGCAATACTAAGTGTCCATTTTAAAAATCTGTCTTCATAAAGCCAGGAAGATAAAGGCAGGGTGAACACCATGTGGTGTTGGATTTTCTAATATACTGTATTTTTCGCTCCATAAGATGCACTTTTTCCCCCAAAAAAAGTGGGGGGAAAAGTGTGTGCGTCTTATGGAGCGAATACTGCCAAAAAAAACAAAAAACCTCCGCCCCAGCCCTGGCCCCGCCCCCTGCCCGCTCGCTCTGCTCTGCTTCCCCGGGCAGTCAGAGGCTACTCAGAAGTAAGTCAGAGTCACTGGGGCTCACTCCCAGGAAAGCGTGGGTGGGGTGGCAGTTTCACTGCGCAAGCCCTCGTGTCTACTCAGAAGTAACTCACAGAGTCACTGGGGCTCACTCCCAGGAAAGCGTGGGTGGGGTGGCAGTCTCACTGCCCAATCCTGTGCATGCCTACTCTGAAGTAAGTCCCATTAGAGTCAGGGGGGCTTACTCCCAGGAAAGCCTCTCTCCCCCCCAAGCCTGGAGCATCACAGCCTCTCTTTCCCCCCACCCCAAGCCTGGAGCATCACATCCTCTCTCCCCCCAAGCCTGGAGCATCACAGCTTCTCTCTTCTGCCCCCCAAACCTGGAGCATCACAGCCTCTCTCTCTCCCCCTCCAAGCCTGGAGCATCACAGCCTCTCTCTCTCTCCCCCTCCAAGCCTGGAGCATCACAGCTTCTCTCTTCCCCCCCCCAAGCCTGGAGCATCACAGACTCTTGCTCCCCCCCAAGGCTAGAGCATCACAGACTCTTCCCCTCCCAAGCCTGGAGCATCACAGACTCTTGCTTCCCCCCCCAAGCCTAGAGCATCACAGACTCTCCCCCCCCCTAAGCCTGGAGCATCACAGCCTCTCTTTCCCCCCACCCCAAGCCTGGAGCATCACAACTTCTCTGCAACACAAACACTTTCCCCCCCTCTCTCACACACACCGGCTGCCCCCTTCTCTTACACACACAGATGCTCTGCCCCCACACACACTCACACAGCAGGGGAGGGGCGCTTTCACTCACCTCATCCAGCATCTGAATGTAAGCCCCCCCCCCAATCACAAAGGAAAAACTGTCTCCTTGGTCAGAATGCCAGTGTTTGCTTATTGCACAAGCCCCAGGTAAGGCTCGGTTCTCACCATAAATCCAGAGGTTTGTTGTGTCTTGAGAATTCAAGTTGTGGTTGGACTTTCCACTTGTTCATTTGTATTGTATTGTATGGGAACTGGCGAGGAGGTAGATGTGGTGTCAGTGGCCCCTTTAAGGGTAAGGCCTGGGCATCCAGCAGAGTGTGCTGCACAGCTGCAGCCACTGGAAGGCAATAGGGCCCTCAGGGATATAAGGAGTACCTGAGGCAGAAAGGGTTTGTGGGTTTTGAAGGAGTGCAGGTTGGAGGTAGGAGAGGAGACTGACTGATTTTATTGAATTTGGAATCTGACTGTGGATTGTGACTGGACTTGGATACCCTGATGGATTTGACTGACCTTGGACTGTAATTTGGCTTATTGGCTCTGGACTCTGTTTTGGCAACTCTGATTGATGGGACTGATTTACTTGGCATCTGTGGACTGGAACTGGACTCACTTTTGCTTGCTGCACTGGTGAGTTGCACAAGGGGGACTGATCAGCCTTAAGCGGGCACAAGGCCCAGTGGATTGGAATTTGGCAGAACATCATTGTAGCAGAAAGATAATGTGATCCCCTATTTGTGTGCACCTGCTTTTGTGAGCTTTATAAATTCTGAGTTCTTGGGGTTTCCAGAAAACTAGAGTACTCAAACCTTTAAGTGTCTCCATTTGTTAATGACGGTGGTAATGGTTCTTAATGCCACTGTTGACTGCTGTTCACTTTACATGGTTCAAATGTTACTCTGTTATAGTTTATTAAATATTTTATTACACTGTTTGGTTCAGAATATTTTTTTTCCTGTTTTCCTCCTCTAAAAACTAGGTGCGTCTTATGGTCAGGTGTGTCTTATGGAGCGAAAAATACGGTAGATGTTTGTTTAACTGTGAGAAACCAATGAATACCCTCTTGGCAAATGTGGAACATTAAGTATCATTGTACTTTGTTCATGAAGAGGGATTGGGGGGGGATTGTTTCAAATAAACCTTATTACCCTTTCCAAAATACTAAAACATTGGCACTTCCTGTTGAACACAACTTGATTGCAATAGGGAGAAAATTCTGTAGGATTTTCTCAGATTGGAATACATGGGAAGACTTTTGCAGCTATGTTGAAACTTCAGAGATTTTATCAGTGGTTGTTTATAGGTAGAACATAGAGTATTGTGTGGAATAAATATATTTCTTAGGTTACATTAAATGCTGCAGGTTCTAGAAAAATCCTACTAGATTTGCCATGAAAAGAATAAAGAAAGGGGGGAAAAGAGCTGATTTGGGACATGGTTGCTGCTTTATAAAGAATCTGGAAATTCATTTCTTCATGTTCCAAGTAAATTTGATATTTTCAAGGGATGTTCTCCAAAGTTAAACTGCTGTTTTCATACAGATTTTTTCATCATTTTATTTATCCAGGCATTTAGAACACATATTTCTTTCTCTAAAAAGACTCACAAGGTGGCTATCAACATTTTGAAACTACAATACTGTCGTACCCTGTGGCCTCTGGGAGACTCGGCTCAAATCCAGAAGGCCCTCTTCAGAGGAGTGGGACACTTTTTATACAATTCTCGGCTCTTTGTCTGAAATCTAGACTTCCTGTTCACTGAAAATCTGCATCATAGATGGGGCAAACTCTTAATAGGCTGTAGATAATCTTAGAGACACCTGATAGGTGTGTTTCAGGTTACAAGTTACCATAAAAGATAAAATTAGGCATTTAAACATATTGAATTACAAAGTTTTCAAAAACCAGTAGGGGGTGCTACAATTCCATTTACCCAGTGTTGAACCTTATTCACATCCATCATTCCTGTTAAGAGAGTTTTTGACATGTCCTCTTATCAACATCATTAAAAGAGAGTAGTATAACGCAAAGACAGGTGTGAAAGCCAACTTCATAAGGTATCTTCTTGGCAGAACTTACACATCCCTCATTAGGATGGCTGGTACAAGTGGCCTATCTTATATCTTCTGCGTTCCTTTCCCTTGTTGATCCAAACATTGAACACCTGTGAAGCCTCTCTGCAAAACTAAAAGCTTCTTGTCTTTTCTTAATACCTTCCTAAAATCAAGCAACCTTTTGGTTCCTCAAGAACTACTTCTAATGGCTACTGTGTCCCCATATGTGAATTACAATTTGGAGCAAGACTATCTTGTCCTAGCTTTGTCTATATGTACCTTTTTGTCTATATGTGCTCTTTCAAACAAAGAGCTTTCAAAGGCAGAAGTCTCCCTGGTCCCTCTCATCTTCTCGCCCCCCTCCTAACTTTCAAAGCGGGTGTAGCCTTGTCTCACTTTGACTTGTTCAAGGATGCTTGCTTTTCTAATTAAAATTTGTGCTGTCTTCTAAAGTCCATCTCTTGCAGGTGTCTGTGGTTAGCTAGTTAGACACTTTGTTAGTTTGCCAAGAAACATTGCCAGCTGATAGGACTACCTTGACATTTTAGCAGAGCTGTTAATTTAGCAGAGCAGTTAAATTTTGTTTAAGCTTTCCCCTAAGTTCATGCTTTCCTGTCGTCTTCTTTCCTTATCCCCCCTTCTCTGTTACACTGTATTGATGGTCGCTACAGGTTTGGTCTTGGGAGGAGGGTCTGAGACAGGTAAGCAGGCGTCAACACGTTGGAGTCAGTAGTAGTCTTCTCGGATCAGTGCTGGTTGCGGTAGGAATTGATATTATGAGCTCCTCCTGGCCTGAACACCTCTTCTCCCTCTTATCACTCACATAATGCAAAGTCTAAGTAGTATTAAGAGATTATTAATAGATTTTAGTACATTACTATGGCAGTATCGCAGAGGTTCTCAAACTGGGGCATCACGACACTTCAACTGGAGAAAAGCTGTCTCTGCCCCCTTAAGGGGCGAGGGGAGAGCAAAGGCAGTGACGCAATCCCCAGGATCGCACCACTGCCTGGGTGAACAGGGTTTTTTCAACTTACTTTCTGCAGCACTGGACACCAAGGGGGTTGCAGGGAACCCCAGGAAACCCTCCTCAGGACATCCCAAGCATCAGTATGAGTAAAAGCAGCAATTGGAAACCATTTCTGGCATTCACTTGCAAAACCAGAAATGGTTTCCAATTGCTTTTTTACTCATACAGACACTTGGGGAGCCCTGCAGAGGGTTCTGCAGGGCTCCCTGCAACCCCTCCCCCCCAGTATCCAGTGCTGCAGAAGGTAAGTTTAAAAAACTTGTTCAGCCCCAGCAGCAGCACAATCCTGGGGACTGGCTAGGTCAGGCACACGCTAAAGTCCCATGTCCATCACAGGACCCATATGGACCAAGCCCTCAATTTTCAACCTTGTTGGCAATAACAGAGCCCAGTGCTCTATTGAGAGCTGAGTAGAAGGCAGCCTATGGGGTCCAGTGCACATCCGTTGCCTAGGGCCCCCAGCAATCTGGTGTTGACACTATTTGAACTTGTTTTGTGTTTTAAGCACATAAATGGCATTGAAAATCTTGTGCAGTGGGCTGAATTTGAAAAAAAAAAAAATCCATAGTGAGAATTCCTGGGGACCAACCGCTGGGAATTAGGTTGAAGTTCTGTCCTGCAGAGTAACATTTAAGCTCACTGATCTCCTAGGAGACTTCCATGCTTGTGTTCTGTGTCCATTTTGGAAAGAGTCCCTTGTGTTCCTTTTAGACGGTGAGAATATCATCCAGGTGATTTGCAAGCCTCTATGCAGACAAATTCCACCTGCTATATGCAGCTGGTAGCAGGAGAAGTGTTTTGGCCTGACTTGATGCTAAGCTTTGCACTGCATCTCCTTTATGCCTGTTTTCTGAAGACCCATGCCAGTAGAGACATAGGTGGTTTAGTTTTAATTTTACGGGCCCCATGTGGGTTCAGAAATTCATGTCTTTATGGGCTTTCTGGATAGCCACTCAAATGTGAAGAGCAGTATTTCAAGATTTTGTTTTTGTTTTTTTAATGATAGAAGGTTCTTATTTGCTGCACCGTTTTGTTTTTTGGATGAAGTTATTGAAATAAACTGAGAACTGGATTCATTAGGCAAGCTCCTGAAAGGCATTTTAGTGTTTCATTCGCAGTTACTAAAGGACTTGAAAATTCTGTTGTGTTTTTGAGTGATCTCAGTAAATGGAACCACTAAAATCTGGTGCTTCATAATTTTTCAGGCTATTTCATAAATTTCTTTAATGAGCCTGAAGATATACATGTGGATTTGTGAAACAGTATAATATACGGGGAAGTTCAGAGGTGACATTTTGATGACAAAATAAAATGTCATGCTTGCCTAATCAAAACAATATTATGATGGCAAATTTAAATGGTATCAATGTGGATATATTTTAACACAATGTCAAAACAATGTGCCAACTAAAATCCATGGAGATGCTATTTTGATGTCAAAATGAAAAATTGTCAACACAAGTCAGTGGAGATGTTCTACCGAAAGAAAGACAAAGTGGTATCAATTTAAATCTGTATCATTATAATGTTGCCATTTACCCCCACAAGACATTTGACATGTTAAGTGGTATTTATTACAATTTTTTTCATTTCTTTCTATTTGCAGCTTAAAACGTAAATTATACCATTTAAAACAATTGGAAATTAAACAGCATCTATTTGAATACTTATTGGGAAAGTTACAATTCAGCCTGAACTAAGCAGCTCCTGGGACGTTTTGCTAAGGACTTCTGCTTTTATTCGTTGTATCTGTTCATCCATTAAGAACATAAAAATTTCCTGCTGGATCAGATCACAGTTGATCTATCCCAGTATTCTGTTTCCAAGCATACCTAGTCAAATGTACCTGGACATAGTTTGTCTCCGATACCTGGTATTCCGAGAGACTGTCCTTAAATTGGAGATTTCATTTAGTTACCATAGCTAATAGCAGTTGATTGATCGCTCCTCCCTGATTTTATTGATATTTTTTTTAGATGAGCAGCATTTCACAAATTGTGAGTTGTTACTTGATGCTTGCCATTAAGCCACAAAGCATTACTGGGAGCCACTGGAGGCCGCTTCCTGGTTGCACCAAGCCTACAACCCACTCCATTGGCCTCCACGGGCTCTAGAATGCCTTGGGAAGCGACTGGCTTCTGGTTTGTGTCCACAACCTCCAGTTTCTTCTGGGCCTTCTGGGACCTGTAGAGACTAATGGAGTGGGTTGTGGTCTGGCACGACCCAGAAGCAGCCTCCGGTGGTTCCTAGAAATGATTTGCGGCACAACAGCAAGCGTCAGGTTGCAATCCAGCATGGAGGACAAGGCGTTTCGCGGCAGTACAATTTTGAGAGCAGTTCTACTAAACAAATGGCAGCTAAGCTAGTGACTATCATCACATCTTGCAATCATGGATTTTCTGTGATGAAGCGTTTCTTTTTATCAGTCCTGGACTTGTTGCTAGCCAATTTCACAGGGTGACCCAACTTAGAGTATTATGAGAGAGGCAGAAAAATGTATAGCTTACAACACAATCTGTTGTAAGCTACTGAGTTGGCCTTGTTGTTTACTCACTAGTTCTGGGTAAGGTGGTCTTTTGGTTACCAAATATTATATTTCAGTTCTGAAAACAGGGCGCAATTGGGAGTAGACAGGCACTTTGATTCCATATGTAAGGAAGCTGGAATCTATCTAGTGCATGTACCAGGAGCTAGATAAACAACTGCATGTACAACCTTCAAAGTTAAAAAGCCCCATCCAGTTCCTGAAATTGGTGGGATTGCTGATCACTTTTCTGGGGTAGTGAGGGAATTGAATCCAATGCTCCTTGCTACCTCTTCCCTATCTGCACTATTAGTAGCAATCTAACTGGGTTTGTATATATGGAGTGTCCCAGCTACTAGATAAGAGGTAGTCACTAGACTGTAAACACACAAACAGTTGCCTCCTGCTGCTTCAGGAGGAGAGGGTCTATACCTGTACTTCACTTTTCCTGTCACAGGATACTCCCTATTATTGGTCCACTTTCAAATAGATCCTGGAACTATTACAGACAAGGGATTTGTTCTGATACTGGGAATGGAAACTCTGGATGTGAAATTTCCATTCCTGAGCTCAGTGAGTTCCATTATCTGCATGGTCCCATGATGACACATTGTGCAGGAATCTGACTCAGGAGGATTGCTGTGGGAACCATCCTGTTATTGGGATAACATGTGTCTTTCATAAAGGATCCCAAAGTATTTTATTTGGCAGCAGCTGGAAATGAAACCTAGCACCCTCTTTTTGCCTATTCTACCCCATCACTGTTTAAAAATGCAAATATAAAACCCTAGTGACACTACTGCTTAGCACCAGGTCACCTAGTGAGGTTTAAGAGAATTTGAACCCAGGACCCACTCATCCAAGTCTGACACGCTAACTACTACAACATGTTAAGAGCATTTGCTCAAATTCACCCCTGATTTGTCTTAATTCTCTCCATCCTTCCCTCCTCTTTGTTATTTCTTCACTATTGAACTTTAGCCATTAAACCATGCAGACTTCACTTTTCAACGTTCCTTTAGAGTTCAGAAGATGCCATTTTGTCTCTGCCACCACTCAACACCTACATTTTTGACCCGTCATCAACAGTTTTGACTCAACAGTGTAATAAGATTTGTCAAAGCTGTTATGAACAGGAATATTTCACGATGGGTAGAAAATGCAGAAGAGAAACCTTGACTTGTGCTGGCATCTGATTTTGATGATATTTCCTGCTTGGAATATTTTGTATTTTTAAAAAAATTTTTGGCACTATTTAATGATTTGATTTCTTTAAAAAAAAACAACAACCCATAGCTGAAAATTCCTATATTAGCTGAATGTTTGTTGTAGGATCCTGAAATATTTACTTCATTTTTTTTTCTTTATCACATAGAAAAGAATTCCCCTAAGAGTAACACTAAATTTTTTGTCTCCCTTATGTGAGCTCTGACAGGCTAATAAGGAAGAATGATGGTAGCAATAAAACGGGGTCTTGGGTGCATTCCTCAGGTTTTGCTGCTGTAAAATGATGGCCCTTGTTACAAAATGACCACATAGGAACTCAAAGCGAAAACTTGTCTTGAGCAGCTGGAGAGTGTGCTGCAGGGACCTCCCTCTTAGTCGTAAAACATCATCCGAGTATCACATCAAACAGGAGTACTGTATTAACTGCTTTGGAGAGCACCTTTTTAACCTAGAGAGAATAGAGCTATATGTTTTTAATTTGTGATGATTTACTACATTGAAATTGGTGTGAAATGCACAACAAATCACAGTGTCAAAAGTGGGAAGTGAATTTTACCAGCTGAAGGAAGTGCAAGCTCCAGGGAATTAGCATAACTTTCTTGCAATGTTGTTCCCATTACAAGATGATGGGCAAATAGTTCTAAAAGTAAAAGTTGTGTACCTGTATGTGGCCTAGATAGAGTGCAAAGGAATCTCCTTTGTCATATTAAGTCGATCCATGTATTTAGCTATGAGAAGGAAGCGGAAACATTAAAAGATCTATTTTATGTATTCCTCTTGCAATATGCAAACTAATAAGTGGGATTTTTTGTGTGCTTATGTTATAGCGAAAGTAAGTTAAGTGTTGCAAAATATATGTGAAAGGCAGTTCGTGTATGCAAGAGTACTGCTCGGCATTCAGGAAGGTGTCCTTGTTAGAGGGACTAACTTTGCATGCATAATCAATTTGAGGCAAGACATTCAGCCCCTGCAAGTGGATTCAAAATTGAAAACAGTGTCTTATTGAACATATGGGGGATTTACTGTGAATGTGTGGGTTGCATGTAAAACTCGAAGATAACTAGCTGATAAAATTAAATAAAGCTCCTGTAGAGGAACTATTCTTATCTGTGTGTGAGTAATGAATGGATTGAGGGTTTTTTTATTTGTTTTTAACAACAAAAGCTGAACATCTTTTGTACATTTTAAGTTCTTTGTTTCTGAGGAAAGCATGAGCAGTGCCATTCTACCATCATCTGGGCAAATTGATTGTAAACTTAACGCACCTCATTGAAAGTACAGTGCTTGACTTGATTGACTAAACAGCAGTCGAAAAAAAGTTCTCCCTGCACTTTCAATGTCACTTGTCAATGACTTTTGTTTCCCTAACTCAGACAAACCCTATGCTCTCAGTATTGTTGTTATCATAATTGGAAAACCGTAAAAATATGATAAAAAATTTACAATTCAGCATATTGTACATCATAAAACAACAATAAAAGATATTCCTGGGATTTTGAAGTCTTGAGGACATCTTAAGATTGCAGTTTTCAACCACTGTGCTGCGGCACATTGATGTGCACGAATGTTCCACAGGTGTGCTGTGGAAGTTTGAAGGAGGGTCATTTATTAGTAGGGCCACTGGGGGACGGTGGCGTAGCTAGAGGGGGGTGGGGCACGCAGCATGGCAGGGAGGTGGGTGAGTGGCCCCTCCCTTCAGAGCCATTCCCGTCTGGGGGGGACAAAACGGAGCCATGAGGCTCCGTTTTGCCCCCCCTGCCGGGAATGACTCTGAAGGGAGGGGCCACTCACCCACCTCCCTGCCACGCTGAGCGCTCTGCCCCCCTCCAGCTACGCCACTGCTGGGGGATGTGAGCCCCCCACTTCATTGCAGAATGCTATCTGATGAAAAAGGTTGAAAATCACTGCCTTAAGGTGTAAGAGAGGATTTCAAACCAGGGCTCCTGGTAGTCATCAACGGGTGCTTTGCTTCCTGGCCCACTAATAGTCTCCCTCCATTGCAGACCCAGCAGAATAAGTTTTAATATGCATGGGTGCCATTCTAGGCCACAGTAATTGTCAGTGGACTCCACAGGGCAGTGCTGTCTCAAGCAGGTTTAAGCAGCTGTGGTCCTGGATCCTCTCATAAGGCTTAGCCACTCATTACAAATAGTAGCATATATTCCCGGGTCCTGCTGTGACCCACCTAGGCTGCCGCCTTCTCAGATATATGTCACACTCCTTGGTCCTTGAGAATCTGATCTACTTCACTGGAACTTGATCTTGTGTGCTTTGGAACATGTCCTTGTCTCTGCCACTTGGGCTGACAGCCAACTTTCCTGGATTTTGGCACCTGACAACCTGATGCAGACCCTGATTGAGAGACATGATAGTGAGATCTGACTCTCTTAGGAAAAAAAAAAATGACAACATACATACCTTCTGAACATAAGGAGAGCCCTTCTGATCAGACCAAAGATCAGTCTAGTGTCCTTTTCCACATGGTTGCCAACCAGATGCCTCCTGGAAGCCCACAAGCCAGAGATGAAGGCAGTAGGCATCCTATATAATCAATCCCCAGCATCTGCTATTTTGTGGTACACACTGACCCCAAACATGAAAGTTCTTTATAGTCACCATGACTAATAGGTTTTATCAATGGCTGTCTCCCATGAATTTGTCTAATCCCGCTTTTAAAATGAAGCTATCACTGTGTCTTGTGGCTGCGAATTCCATGAAATTCCATAGAAGTCGGTCTTTGGATTCTAAATTCTAATATTATGCAAAGGGGAGAAAAAACTTCTCACTACCAATTTCTCCAAACCATCCATATAGTTGCCTAGTGCAGTGGTTTCCAGCCTGGTTGTGAGCCCCTGGGAAACAGGAAACAAGCTGCTATCCCCTTAAGGAGGTGGCAGTGTGGGGTGATGTGTGGATGGTGGTGAGGGCATATCCAGGATCATGCCACCACAGGCTCCCCACACTCTCTAGCAGGCCACAGTGATCCCCAGGGGTGTTTAAAGAAAAACCCTTTTCCAGGGCAGCAGCACAATCCCAGAGGTACCATTGCTGCTATCACCCTGCCCCCCACAAACACAGTGGTCCCAACCTTCATGTAAAAGTTTGGAACCACAGGTCTGCCTTTCAGAATCCAGCATTGGATTGCATGCAGACACATCAAGGCATAGAAGCCCAACCACGGTAAACTTCTCAGTTTTTATATAAAAATTTGTTTACTAGTTGTTTTTTTTAAACAGCATCTCATACTTTATCATTTGTACACTCTTGGACAACAGCTTCCACTGATATATTGTAAGTTCACAGATGGACCTCTCTGTCAGTAAGCACTGCTTGGGATGGAGGGAAAACTGTTCAAGTTCGATTACGTGTAGCAAAAGCTTAAACAGTGGATTAACTCTGCTTTGCATTCTCCTTCCTTATTTTATCCTGCCCAAGCAGTGAATGAAGGGGTCCAATTTAATATACACCCGGCTTACTCTGAACTTTGGCAAATGTACATTCTGCAGGCTTAATGCATTGCCAGAAAAGTGAGACCATTAATAGTCAATGAGGCAACCTTTTAAAAATTCACTGGAACAATCTTTGTTTCTCTTTCATTCTACCTGTCTTGGCTTATTTTTAAGGAACATTTAAAGGTTCTTGTGTACTATCTAACCATAGCAGGACTGAATAAATGCAACAAGTTGGCAATGTTTGTTCACTAGATTGGGATTGGGGCCAGGGCCATAGCTCTGGAGTAGAGAATGTGCTTTGCACAGCAAAAGGTTCCAGGTTCAATCCCTGGCATCTCCAGGTGGCAGAGGCATGACTAGGGTTTGTGTCACCCATTGCAAGAGTTCATTACATCACCCCCATGATGGATCTCCTCATGTACCAGACTATAAAGCAGTGATTTTCAACCTTTTTCATATCATGGCACACTGGCAAGGCACTAAAATTGTCAAGGCACACCATCTTGTTGGCATCCTTCACACCACACTGACAGCAGGGGCTCACATCCTGCAGTGGCCCTACTAACAAATGATCCTCCCACAACTTCCCATGGCACACCTGCAGACCATCCGCAGCATACCAGTATGCCACAGCACAGTGTTTGAAAATGGTTGTTATACAGAATAAATTATTATCGCATACACACGGCCTAACACAGTTACATCACTAGGGTAGGTGTCACCCCTATTAACTTTATTTTAATATATAATATGTCACCCAATAACCAATTAAAAATCACTGACACTTGATGACATTCGCACAACTAAGTATTCTAGTATTAGCTCTGATACATGGAAATGAGAGCTGACTCCTACCAACACCTTATTGTTTCCTTGCTGTGTCATGATAACACTTCATTGGCTCTTGGAACAATCAATCTCTTTGGTCAGTTTTGAGTTAAGGAAATCCACTTTTCTTTTCACAAGGTAGTTGTTTTTTTTCTGGTTAACTGGGCATAACTTTTGATAGAATACAGCTAATTCAGCATGATTTGTTTAATTACATTCCACATGAAATTACTTTTTCAATGATATATAACATGACGGTATTATTCATAAATACAAATTTTCCAAAGGTTTCCAAAATGTTGGCCACTAGTGGTGTCGCCCTGTGTAGTCCGCACCCCTTGCACGCCCTATTGACACCACTGGGACTGGGAAAAATCCCCATCTGAAACCCCAGAGAGTCTCTGCCACCTAGTATTGACAATACTGAACTAGATGGACCAATGTCTGACTGAATAAAGTACAAGACAATTTATATGTAGGTTGTAGTGTTTAAGAACATCATTACTGCGTTTACCATTTGTAGCTACTACATGTAGACTTTCATAGTTGGAAGGACTGTGGAGTTCCCCTCCTGCTCCTTCTCCCTGCTTCCCCCCCCACCTCCGCATGACTGATGTAGCTGATTTCCAGTTAGTAGCAATGATTGTTTGCGAAGATTTTGCTTGTTGTAGCTTTAGTGTTGTTGCTTGGCTTTATTAGAAGGACTCTGTTTTCCATCCTTTTGACCAATCATTTTTTTCTCCCCAAAGCGTTAGTCATTCCTGCTCAGTAGCTTGCTTGTATCCACTTTATCACACTGACAATCTGTCCGTTCTGAAAGGATTACAACTCTGTACTTCAGTGCATGACATCATAGTGAGATATTGCTTAACGATCTGAGACTCTTAACAGCCATAGCTGTGGATTCTTGTTACTGAAAATATGTGACAGCTCTGGCCTAGATGAGCTTCGCTTACATTGCACTTTTCCAGCCCATGCTGGCAATTTTGTGTGTTGTAAGTAGCATTCATGAAACTGCTGAGGGCACAGTTAACAATATGAAGCTGGCAGGCATCAAAGAAGCCAAGAGAAACCTGGTATAAGTAGTGAAACTGGCCTTAAGAACTACAGGATTGAGTACAATTGGGAAAGTCCTGATTTTATTGAAGACCGACAAGTAGGAGGACTTCATGTGGGAGATAGGAAAACAGACATTCCATTTGTCCCAGAAAAATCTGAGAGGGAAGGTACTGAGAACAGATACAGATGTATTGTAAGCATTATTCCCTGTGAAAATTACAGGGACTGTGCAGATC
Organism: Tiliqua scincoides; assembly: GCF_035046505.1. Taxonomy (NCBI): domain Eukaryota; kingdom Metazoa; phylum Chordata; class Lepidosauria; order Squamata; family Scincidae; genus Tiliqua; species Tiliqua scincoides. Next base: position 15,294,472 of record NC_089825.1, read on the forward strand.
ACTATTTTTACTGCACAGGAGTAGCTTCAGAGTACTCGGTGATGATGTCATCATCATCACTGTGCTTCAGAGCATCATGAAGGAAGCTGTAGAGGGCTGTTGGTCTAGCTGTGTGGCCCCACAGCTTAGACGGGTTGTAAGCAACAGAAGGACCTCTGCATTGAATAGAAGCAAAGCAATCCACAGTGAAGATGTGGCTTCCGCTGAGTTGTCCTACAGCATTGGTTCCCAAACTGTGGGTTGGGACCCACCAGTGAGTCACGACCTGATTTTTTGTGAGTCGTGAAACTGACAAGCTGATAGCTAACAAGGAAAATGTATTAAGCCTTATGGCAGTGGTTCTCACACATTTAGCATGGGGACCCACTTTTTAGAAAAAGAATCTTGTCGGGACCCACCGGAAGTGATGTCATGACCAGAAGTGACATCATCGAGCAGGGAAATTTTTAACAATCCTAGACTGCAATCCTACCTACACTTACCCAGGAGTAAGTCCTATTCACTATCATTCATAAAAGCATATACATAGTAGTCTGTTAAAAGTGCAGATCTGTAACATTTCCCCAAATGCAGTCACATGCTATGGTAGCATCAAGTCTAATATATTAAAAATAAAATATTGAAATGAATGGGGACTCACCTGAAATTGGCTCGCGACCCACCTAGTGGGTCCCGACCCACAGTTTGAGAAACGCTGCCTTATGGGAAAGGAGCAGCACATGTACATTTACTCACAAGTAGGCAAACATTCCCCAGTCCACTTTGAAGGGCAGGATGAGGGGAATGCAACTGCACCACCAGAATGGTCCCAATCCGATGAACACCAGACTCCAACATACTCCTGAGAAGGAAATCCCCCTTCTCCAAGCTGACAAGGAAAATGTACTGAGTCCTATGGAAAATGAAACTGAGCCACATAGGCACATTTACTTGTGAGTAGGCCAATGTGCCCCAGTTCTTATCAAAGGCCAGGCAAGGGGGAATGCAAAGCTACCAGAATGGTCCCAATCCAATGAACACAGATCAAATGCTCCAGAAGACGGTCCATCCCCCCCAAATAGTAAAAAGGATAAAAACTGAGGCTTGGGTGGCTGGTAAAGCGAAACTTGTTTTTAGCCAGGTGGGTCCCAATAAAGTGTTGTTTTAAAAAGTGAGTTTGGGAACCACTGTCCTACAGACTTCTGAGGAACATGCTTTGCAAGTCTCTTCTTGATACTTAAATTACAATTTGTGAATCACAAAGCTGATGAATGTAGGGTGGATTCAGCAGAGGATCAGGAAGCCTGACTGAGGCTTGTCAAGCCATAATACATGCTTAGTTAGCTACGTTTGGCTTGGCAGATGACAGCCCAGATCAAGAATATAACAGTATCTCACTGATATGGCAATAACACTCTCTCTGTGAGTTTATTTTAGCACAAAACCACTGTATGTAGAAATAGTCGTGAAGAGAACCTCTGTTAACAGAACCAACCCTGTCCGTTTTGAATTTTGAGAGGAATTATTTAGAAGGCATTTTGAAACGATATTTTTTTAACACAGTAGAAATATTTTGTCTGCCATTCATTATGTATATTCCACTTCTGTGATATTGCTGCCTAAATTTTGTTACCAAAATCATGTAGCTTAAGAGTTCTTTGCTTTTTCTGTGCTGACAGCACTTCAGAATGCTGTATTTATAGGGTCAAAGCAACAAGGATGCAGTGAGTACAGAAATCCGAAATATTTGTCAAGATTTCTGAAATTTGAAAACAGTGATTTATTGTATCACTCAGAGAATAGGGGAAAGTATAACTAGAAAAGGAAAAGGGATTAACACAAGCATCTCTTAGCTATTTTAAATCACATATTCTATTTTGTGTATGTGTGTTTTCATAAGAAGCGAGTGTGACAAGTCTTTATGACAGGGGCTTGCATTGCTGGCTTCAGAAACTCAGCTAGCTGGCTCTTAGCCCTGACTCCATCAACTAGATAATTTAACTCAGGAGCTTCAGACCTTTTGAGTTTCAAACATCTATGCAGGATGGGACTGTCAGTAGAGTTGGGACACCCTTTGATAGTTTTTCCATGGAGAGCCTCAAACATCTCGGGCACACCTGGGGCTTTCTTGCCATACCCATTATGGAAACCTATGAAGGTCACATAATGCTAGGATTTGACAAGTAACTTTTATATAACAAAACAACAATTCTTTACTACAACACTAAAACAACAATAATCTGAATGTTTGGGTTGGTAGCAAAGTAGCTAGTGTCTAGGCAACCCCTATTTGATGCTCTAGGCATTTGCAGCCTGAACCTTACTCCAAAGGAACATGCACTGAGTTCAGTGGGCCGTACTCCCGATGAAAGTGTGTAGGACTGCAAACCTTTGTCTTTGTTTTTGCAAGCAAAGGTGAATGCTGTTGTTTCTCTATGGCAAAACGTACCACATGTCCATTAACCTTTTAATGCTATCAGGCTGATCGGTTCAAAAGACTTGTCAGAAACAGGCCTAAAGGGTGACAGGATCCTATTGACTGGGAGAAATAATCCAATAGTGCTCTCTCCAGATTATAGCGTGGTGCCCAGTGGGACCGAGGTTCTGACAGCAGCCGAGTAGCTGAAGTGAGTAAACAATTATCTGTCATGTTGTCTCAGCATTTCAGGACCTCATAAAAAAGGCTACTCTGGATCATTATTTTAAAGTCTTTGCATTCTCAGATATTTTGATTCCTGTTAGATACAAAATGGTAAATACTTCTGTTTTTTTGAAGGCCAATTCTAATTTACAATCTTTGTCAAGTTGATATTTTAAATCATTCCCAATTATATAACTGTTACCCTGCACATCCCCAATCTCGTCTGATCTTGGAAGCTAAGCAGGGTCAGGCCTGGTTAGTACTTGGATGGGAGACCGCCTGGAAATACTGGGTGCTGTAGGCTTATTCCATAGTCTTTCGAGACTGAAGGTTGCCAACCAACCAGTTATATGATGGGCTCACCCTGAAGTTCCGTTTCACCACTACACCTCAGACTTTTTCAATGTACTTGGCAAATCTTGCCTAGTCAGCATTGTGAGCTGCTGCCCACCCCTATCTCATCATATGTGAAAAACCATCATGTTTAAGTGATTTAGAATATCCTCCATGAGGTCCCAGTAATAAATAAACTATCAAGAACAGCGATTTTCAACTGGTGTGCCACCAGTGGTCCACAGGTGTGCTGTGGAAGTTTGAAGGAGGGTCATTTATTAGTAGATCCACCGGGGGATGTGAGCCCTCCACTTCATTGCAGAATGCCATGTGATGAAAAAGGTTGAAAATCTTACACCTTAAGGTGTAAGAGAGGATTTCAAACCAGGGCTCCTGGTAGTCATTAACGGGTGCTTTGCTTCCTGGGCCACTAGTAGCCTTAGCAATTTTCAACCAGTGTGCCACAAATGGTCCACAGATGTGCCATAGATGTGCCACAGTTGTGGAAAAGGCTTCAGGAGTCAACCTTGAGGCAAAATCAGGAGCCGGAGTCCTTCAGGCAGTTCGTGGCTGCACACAGTCATGTTCCGGCAACTCCTGCGACGCCGCTGGAACCAACCGTATTGGTTTCTGCCTTTCCATTGGATCATTCCAGCGACGTGGAGAGGGGGGATTTGCTGCATGGGTAACAGCCTATCCTCCATACCTTCTTTACCCAGGCTTCGCGCACTGGAGAGGACACTCCAACTTCGCCATACGGCGTCGGCACAACACGGGAAGCAGCAGTTACCGGTTATAAGTCTTTGCTCGATTGGCATAGGGCATGACGCCAGGGGCTGCTTCCAACGTTGGGAGAGATCATTGCATCTCATTGGGCAGCTACCGCCCGCCTTAAGCTGGGCAGTCCCCAGCCAGTAAGGTGTTGCCTCGCCACGGTCCGTTAACCTCACGGGGTGCGTGGGGTTTAGGGTGAAAACCGACAAGCGGATCGACAATTCTGCACCATGCAATAGAAAACAGAAAACTCCTGCCCTAAAGCTGGGCACCTGGAACGTAAGGACAATGACACCTGGCTTCTCTGATGACCTGCAAGCAATAGACGATGCACGCAAAACAGCTGTCATCGACATGGAGCTGAGCAGACTGCAGATGGACATCGTTGCCCTTCAAGAGACAAGGCTGCCAGATTCTGGATCTGTCAAGGAGCGAAATTTCTCATTCTTCTGGCAGGGAAAACCACCAAACGAAACCAGGGAACATGGTGTTGGCTTTGCGGTCAGAAATACCCTGCTGAAATCCATCATCCCACCTACTGTGGGAAGTGAAAGAATTTTGTCCCTGCAGCTCCAGTCATCAGCAGAACCTGTCACTCTCATCAGTGCTTATGCACCGACTCTGTCGTCTCCAGCAGAAGCCAAAGACAAATTTTATGATGACCTGGCCACCACTATCAAGAAGATCCCCGTAAAAGAGCCATTGTTTATCCTTGGCGACTTCAGTGCTAGAGTTGGTGCTGATAACAGTTCGTGGCCCACTTGCTTAGGTCAGTTCGGCACTGGGAAGATGAACGAAAATGGCCAACGCCTGCTAGAGTTTTGCTGTCATCACGGTCTCTGTGTCAGCAACACGTTCTTCAACACGAAGCCCCAACATAGAGTTTCTTGGAGACACCCAAGATCAAAGCACTGGCACCAGCTCGACCTGATTCTCACCAGACGCTCCAGCCTTCCCAGCATCAAGATCACACGCAGCTATCAGGGTGCTGCCTGTGACACCGACCACTCGCTGGTGTGCAGCAGAGTGAAACTGCAAACAAAGCGACTGTATCACACGAAAAGGGAAGGAAGACCTCGCGTTGATACGAGCAAGACCCGGAATCAGAGAAAAGTGGAGGAATTTGCACGAGCGCTTGAGGAATCTCTTCCAGGCCCGGTCGATGCAAACGCATCCAACAGATGGGAACATTTCAAGAATGCCGTTTACAACACCGCCTTGTCCATATTTGGCAAGAAGACCAACAAGACAGCAGACTGGTTTGAAGCCCACTCTGAGGAGTTGACACCAGTCATTGAGGAAAAGAGGAGAGCTCAAGCAGCATACAAGGCCTGTCCCAGTGAGCGCAACCTGCAGGTCATCCGAGGTGCTCGCAGCAAAGTCCAGCAGACTGCCAGGAGATGTGCTAACGACTACTGGCTCCAGCACTGTTCCGAGATACAGATAGCAGCTGACACGGGCAACATCAAGGGGATGTATGATGGTATCAAGCAGGCCCTAGGTCCAACACAGAAGAAAATTGTCCCTCTGAAGTCTGCAACAGGCGAGGTCATCCAGGATCGGGCGCAGCAGATGGAACACTGGGTGCAGCACTACTCTGAGCTATATTCCAGAGAAAATGTAGTCACCGAAGAAGCGCTGAACAACATTGAGTGCCTGCCTGTGCTGGAGGAGCTTGACAGTGAACCAACCCTAGAAGAACTTCACGTGGCCCTGGACTCCCTTGCCTTTGGCAAGGCACCTGGAAAAGACAGCATCCCTGCTGAAGTTCTAAAGTGCTGCAAAGAGATCATCATCACTGAGCTGCATGAAATCCTTTGTCTCTGCTGGAGAGAAGGTGGAGTACCTCAAGACATGAGGGATGCAAACATCATCACGCTGTACAAGAACAAAGGCGACAGGGGTGACTGCAACAACTACCGTGGCATCTCTCTCCTTAGCGTTGTAGGAAAGTTGTTTGCCCGAGTTGCACTAAAGAGACTCCAGGTACTTGCAGAGAGCGTTTATCCAGAATCACAGTGTGGATTCCGAACCAACAGGTCCACCACTGATATGGTATTCTCCCTTAGACAACTGCAGGAGAAATGCAGGGAACAACGACAGCCACTCTTTATAGCCTTCATAGATCTCACGAAGGCTTTCGACCTGGTTAGCAGGGATGGCCTCTTCAAGATTCTCCCCAAGATTGGATGTCCACCCAGGCTCCTCAGCATCATCAGATCCTTCCACAAGGACATGAAGGGCACTGTTGTCTTTGATGGCTCCACATCACACCCCTTTGACATCCGAAGTGGCGTGAAGCAGGGCTGTGTTCTTGCACCAACCTTGTTTGGGATCTTCTTCGCTGTCCTGCTGAAGCAGGCCTTTGGAACTACAACAGAAGGCATCTATCTCTGGACCAGATCAGATGGAAAGCTCTTCAACCTCTCCAGACTGAGAGCAAAGTCCAAAGTCCAGCTGAAATGTCTGCGTGACTTCCTCTTTGCCGACGATGCAGCTATCACTACCCACTCTACCAAAGATCTCCAGCAGCTCATGGATCGTTTTAGCAAGGCCTGCCAAGATTTTGGACTGACGATCAGCCTGAAGAAAACACAGGTCATGGTTCAGGATGTGGACTCACCTCCCTGCATTACAATCTCTGCGCATGAACTGGAGGTTGTCCATGACTTTGTGTACCTTGGCTCAACGATCTCCGACACTCTTTCTCTCGATACCGAGCTAAACAAACGCATCGGTAAAGCAGCTACCACGTTTTCCAGACTCACAAAGTGTCTGGTCCAACAAGAAGCTGACGGAACATACCAAGATCCAGGTCTACAGAGCTTGCGTCCTGAGTACACTTCTGTACTGCAGCGAGTCATGGACTCTTTGCTCACAACAGGAGAGGAAACTGAATGCTTTCCACATGCGCTGCCTCCGACGTATTCTCAGCATCACCTGGCAGGACAAAGTTCCAAACAACACAGTCCTGGAACGTGCTGGAATCCCTAGCATGTATGCACTACTGAAACAGAGACGCCTGCGTTGGCTCGGTCATGTCGTGAGAATGGATGATGGCCGGATCCCAAAGGATCTCCTCTATGGAGAACTCGTGCAAGGAAAGCGCCCTACAGGTAGACCACAGCTGCGATACAAGGACATCTGCAAGAGGGATCTGAAGGCCTTAGGAGTGGACCTCAACAAGTGGGAAACCCTGGTCTCTGAGCAGCCCACTTGGAGGAAGGCTGTGCAGCATGGCCTTTCCCAGTTTGAAGAGACACTTGGCCAGCAGTCTGAGGCTAAGAGGCAAAGAAGGAAGGCCCATAGCCAGGGAGACAGGCCAGGGACAGACTGCACTTGCTCCCAGTGTAGAAGGGATTGTCACTCCCGAATCGGCCTTTTCAGCCACACTAGATGCTGTGCCAGAACCACCTTTCAGAGCGCGATACCATAGTCTTTCGAGACTGAAGGTTGCCAACTAACTGTGCCACAGAAGTTTGGGAGAGGGTCATTTATTAGTAGATGCCATTGCAGGTTATAAGTTCCCCCTGGCTGGCAGTGTGGTGTGCCTTGACAATTTTAGCACATGTGGTGTGCGATGAAAAAGGTTGGAAATCACTGATCTAGAGAGACCAGATTTATTCAAGCAATCTTCCAAAGGATCCATCCATCCTGTTATAAATATGATATTGATGTATCCGTTATTATAATATCTCATAAATATTAATACATCGATAGTAATCCTAAGAAGGAAATTCCTGATTTCATCACTGATACTACTTAGTCGTGACTAACTTAAGTCCCATGAATTTTGAGAATTCTATCTTTCTTAGGCTAAAATTCGATATGTTTAATCTGTTCCCATACTTTCTTAAGATTTTGAGTCGCTTTTTTGTGACTGAGTTTATTTATTATGAAGAAGTAATGGAACTGGTTTTTGCAATATGACTAAGTTGTTATTATATATTTGTAAGACCCCCCATGCTATGTTGTATCTGCAAAATAATTAGTTTTATTTTTGAAGAAAGAGAGTTTATTAACGTCTCTTCTCCCGCCTGTCTCTTTTTCAGCAGCCGATCAACTTCTAGCAATCACAACCGGATACAGCGCCTAAGGCAAGAATTTCAACAAGCAAAGCAAGAGGAGGATGTAGCAGATCGGAGACGTACCTACAGTTTTGAACAGCCATGGGTAAGTTTACCTACAGCCTCTGCACACTAGACTGTACAAAGTCCTTTGCATTTGCTCAGGGTCTCTGCCTCAGCTGCTATCCTTAATCCCTGATGCAAGAACAGTGCAACTTAGTTTCAAGTTCCTGGGTGACCTTTAAACTCCTGACCCTTTCCGTCTGTGGCCCAACATTCCTAATTTCATTTTGTGTCATGCTCTGCCATCTGTCCATTGTGTAAAGGGTATTGTTTGCCTCGTGACAAGGCCTTACTAGGTCACATCGATGTAAACTAATATTTCTGTCTTTCAGTTTATACCCACAGAGGGTTTATGTAGACACTATTGACAAAGGACATGATTCTTTGCGTGTGTAAACTGCAAAGTCTAAAATGAAACAAGCCTTTTATGCTGGACTTCATTTGACGAATACGTTAAGAACAAAAAAGAAGGGATGCAGGATTCCAAACCAGAAAAGATTTTCTGTATTGGGAATTGGCAACTAGATTTTGTAAAGGCAAGAATAGGAGACCAGAAGAGTTTTATTCTCTGTTCTATCCTTCTATGCATGGGTAAGCAAGTCTTATAAGAATTATTTAATTTCTACCATTGCCTTGCCTTTTGATCAAATCCCCAAGGCAGCTTATATAACCAGTGGTACAGGCTTGCTCCCATATCCATTCCGGAACCCCCCCCCCCACGGATACCTGAATCCACAGATATGGGATATGCCCCGCCCTCCATAGGTGAGGGAAGCTGTATTCCACACAACCACCCACGGCTATACGGGGGGGTCTTCTTCTTGCACCCGCATTCTCAAAATGGTTGGCAACCTTCAGTCTCGAAAGACTATGGTATAAGCCTACAGCACCCGGTATTCCCAGGCGGTCTCCCTTCTACGTACTAACCAGGCCTGACCCTGCTTAGCTTCTAAGATCAGACAAGATTGGGCATGTGCAGGGTAACAGTTAGAACAGGATCACATTTGCTGACCTAAGCATATGGGGAGATTCATATGCAATCAAATGTTTGAACACAACCTAAACTGTTTAGGATGCTTCTTTTCACACACTGATCCACCTCAATTCAGTGGCTGATAAACCCACACTCTCCCAGTAGGGAAGAGACTAACAGCACAATCTTATGTGTGTCTACTTTGAATTCGTTGGGACTTACTTCTATGTGGCTAATTCCCATGTAAGTGTGCATAGGATTGCAGCCTAAGCCTCTAAGTTTTTGATGAGATTAGACCTACATGTAATTCTGTTCAAGACTTTCGGGGCTAGTCCATCCATGAGGCCAATGGATGCAGCTGCCTCAGGCAACAAATTGGTGAGACACATCTCTCTCCACCTAGTTGCCCCCACTGCTCCTGTTTCTGCTCCCTGCACTGAAAAAGGGACAGAGGGGAATAGGAAAGGTATAGGGGAGGACAGTGCTAAGCTAGAACATTGAAGGAGCAGAGACTGGCACATCAGTGGGTAAGGGGGGGCAGGATTTGGCATGCCTCCTCAGGTGTTAGGAGGTTTTGGGCTAGCCCTTTTGTTAACAACCTTGTAATCGCTGTGCTCTTGAGAAATATATAGTAACTTTTACTCTCTGGCCTTAAGGAGCAGAGCTATTCGATATGTATATTTATGAAATATGATGTACACATCATATTTGTTAACCTGGAAAACAAGAGTGTTTTGATGTCCTTAAAAGATTTGGAATTGCAGCCTTAAAAAAACAAAGGACAACAACCTACTTTCAGCTGCTTCTGCACGGAATGCTTTCTGTAAAATATATAGGTTTCATTTCATTGCTCTGTAGTTTTGGTTCTTGCTGGAACCAAGCAAATAAAATGATGGTTTTATTTATTATATTATACTGCCCATGTTGTGTTGGATACAGTAAAGATAATGCAGAAACCCATTTTTATTTACACGTTTGAGGTTCCTACAAGGTTGATTCCCATTCTCCACTATGCGGTTTTTCTGTTTAATCTCGGAATGAGGCGGGTTAGGGATCTTGGGAAAACTGTCTTGAGAAAAACATGCACTTGGGAGAACTTGAGGGCTTAACTACCGAGGGTCATGGGCCAAATGTTGTCTCTCTAAGCACCATAGCAACTTTAGACAGGCAACCTTCCCTTGTATTATAGTCTCTAGCAATGAGTGAGTGGGGAATTATTTGGATGACAGGCTGATTACCTCAGGAATGGAATAATTTCCTAAATTGTGGGTCAGAACACTGACCTTTCCTTTTCTCTCTCTCTTTTTTTTCAAACAATAGGGACCTCTCCCCCATTGGGCTGATCATACAAATGTGTTTAAAGTGACAGTAATTCTGGTTAATGTATTAATTTTAATCCTGAGTCTTATTGTTGCCTTTGTTGAGAGCCTGCTCTCTTGTGAAAGCAATTGTTGGGGTGTGTGTGTGTGTGTGAGAGAGAGAGAGAGAGAGAGAGAGAGAATGTGCATACTTGCTCATGTATCTTTTTGTACAAATGCATACGTTTTGAAAAAATAGATCCAGCGCATCTTAGAATTTCTGCCCCCCCCATGCCTTCCAACCTGTGTAAGATCATTGCACTTGGAAGGGATAAAACAATGATCTCATCCATTGTGAGAGTGCACAGTCATTTTGGCTTTGCAAAACAATAAACCCATCTTTTAAGCAACATCTACAGCTTCTGAAAATAACCTTAAAATCACAGAGGTGCTCTTCCCCAAAATGCACCCAGATGTGGTAAATACAAAAGGATGTTTAAAACATAAAAGTGGATTACTACGTGCACATAGAAGGATACTTGAAAGTATTCTTAAATTCCTGGTTTTTCTGTCTTGTCTGGAAGTAAGGTTGTGAAAAAATGCACCTGGGCAAGGTCTATTGTTATAACTAGTGCATGATCCCAAGGGAACTACTTTGTGTCACAAAGCGGGTGGGAGAAGGCTTAAGATGGATATAAAGCTTTAAATCCAGAACAGTCTCTGTCATTCATGATGGGAAAGCAAACTCTGTTCTTCTGGGAAAGCAGTCCTCCATTCACATGGCTTTGTGACCTACCAAGTGAAAACTCAGATGTGTTTTTCTTTACGACGGTGATTAGCGAGCTGAGATTCGAAGAGCAGAGAGAGACAATACGAGAGCAAAACTTTTTTTCCAAGTAAGTGAAGATTAGGTCATATATCTGACTTATAAAAAGGACGTTTTGCTGAGTCAAAGTTTCCAGTCCTGCTGGTTGGTTGGAATCACATGTCCCTCCCCAGTTTGTCCCTCCCAAGTGTCCATTTCAAATTCTTCCAGTCTGAACCCCCTAGCAGAGTCTCTGCTGACTGGCTGTGGGACAGCTGGCACTTCTGGCTGGACTTATATCTACCCTGCCAACAATTAATGAACTGCTCTCTCAAAGGCAGTCAGTCCAACATCTTTAATGGATACAGACATTCCGATTTAAAATCTTTAAAGCATTTCCAGAAAAAGATCTGGGTAGGAAAGATGATTTTGAGGCAATGACTCAGAACAGTATGTCTGACTTGTGATAAATGTTGTCAGAATGGCTGCTGAGCTTTTCCAACCATTTATCATTTCATTAATGGCCCAAGTCAGAGCCCTTTCGGGTTCCAATGCTCATATGGCCCCTATTCACACTCTGTTTGCTTCCTTGTGGAGGACTGCTCTCTCTGTGTAGTATACCCGATGCTGCCAGAAGTCTCTGATCATGTAGGAATTCTAGAAGTTCTATAGCAATGATTCCCAAACCACTTAGCAGTGGGACCCACTTTTTAAAATGATACTCTATCTGGACCCACTTAGCTTTATGAGACTAAAAAAAGTTTTGGTGACCTTGCATTCCCCTTCACCTGGCCTTTGGTAAGAGCTGAGGCAAGTTTGCCTCCTTGTGAATAAACCCACATGTATAGCTCAGTTTTACCTTCCACAGGGTTCAATACATTTTCCTCATCAGCTCAGATAGAAGGAAGGGAGCTCAAGTGCTTTTTGGGCCATGCATTCATCAGATTGGGACCATTCTGGTGGCTCTGCATTCCTCCCAGCATGCCCTTCGAAGTGTACTGAGAGGCATGTTTGTAAATGCACATGTGCAGCTCAGTCACAACCCACTGGTGGGTGCCAATCCACAGTTTGGGAAACAGTTCTACTGTGTTCAGCTAAGTTTCACGTTCAGTTTTACCATTTCCAAAGTCTAAAAATACTCCAACATCATTTCCATAATTACAGTTTTCAGGAGTAGATTGCACTTTATATAGCCCTCAAAGGGTGTATAGAATGTTTGGAGAATTGAATATTCTGAATTGAATTGAATGTTCTGCTAAAGTGAAGTTATGTTTCTATAAGGTGTACTTACACTGAGTCAGACTATAGGTTCATCTAACTCAGTGCTGTCTACAGCGACTGTTGGGAGTGACTCTCTCCATGTTCTGACAGGGTTCTTTTCCAGCATTACCTAGAGTTGCCAGGAAATGAACCTGGGACTTTGCATTTGTTTTACCACTGAGCCACAGCCCCTCCTTAAAAATGTTGCGTAGCTGCTACGTAGGGATGGCAAAGGGAATTTAGAAGATAAGGTGATTTTGATAACCCAGTGATCTCATAGTATGGTTTGGGTATCCTGCTCTATTCATGGTCTTCATTCCTCCCCTCCCAAATACTTATTCGTGTTTCATAAGTGAAATTCAAAATTCACCATGCAAGTCTCTTTGTCTTAACTTTTGTAAGCATTCTTACCTGTCCTTTAGAGCAGGGGGACCTGCTTGGTTCATAACAGAATGAAATGTTCTTCACTCCCTGACGACATAAACACAGAGATGTTTTAAAAAATCATACTATCAGGAACATGGTTTTAACCGTTGTTGTTCTGATTTCATTGTGATGTTCAGTGCATCCAGTTAATGGGGTTGAGTTAAGTGTATATCTAGTCAGGGCAGAGATAAGGTCAAGAAGGCTTATCTCCTGCTAATTAGCTTTGGCGCAGCAAGTGCAGTTTGCACCTCAGGATCCCTTCCTGACTGTGAGCTCTTGCTGCAAACGGATACAGAGTTGATTGCCTTAATAATTAATAATGAGTTTTAAATTGATAAAATAACAACGGGTGAGTAGCATCTACCCTAGGAGTAACCGTTCAGCAATTAGCTGTGTTGTGCATCAGGTTGAAACCTTGGCTTGCTTAACAGGTTTGAAGTTTCTGTAAGGAGGTATAAGGCATTGACTGAAACAAGAAGTGGCCAGAGGTGAGACAGAACTTAGTTTCCACCACGGCTGAGTGGAACCTACCTAATCTAGTTTTGTGTCTACTTTTGTAAATGTCAGAAAAATCGCTACCATTTTTGCCTGTGTTTTAACGCTCATGAAAATATTCTTGCTGTTTAATGCTCTTTTATTGACTTCCTGCTGCTGGCCCCATTTCCATTCTTTTCCTTGCCCTTGCTGACCTTTAATCCGATTGGCTGTGGTGATTTTGTCAACTGTGTCGCTGTGCTGTGTATGAAATGGTTATGTCCATAAAGCCATGGGAAAGGAATGAGAAGATTCTTCCAATTTTGGCGTCTTTAATGAAAGCACAAGTTCAAAAGTTGAGAAGCATCGTCCCCAGTGGTCCTCAATAGCAGCGTCTAAGTTCAGGAGCTTCCCAGGGAATATCTGTTTCTCAATCAGTAATTTAACCACTTCAGGACATAATAGCTTTCCGTGATGCTGTTGGGTAGTCTCTCTTTCAAATGGTATTCCCAACTCCAGTCACTTCATTAAGCAGACAATGGAATTTATTGACTTGAAGAAATCTCCAGCTTCCAATATCCTTTTAACCAGCAAACCCAGCAACTTTTGGCTTTAGCCAGTCTTAGGTTATTCATGTCAGCCCAAGTCATGAGTATTTAAAAATGATTATCTGTTACAGCAGTGGGTCCTAGTTAGACATCACTTTCCCATCTTCTTAAAAATAAGTTGATTTTAAATGTGTCATTTTGGGTGCAGGGAGAGGTCTTCCACTCATGGAAGCTCTGCTGTCTGGATTTGGACTTACCTGGCACCGCTGTTCCACCCAGGGCTTTGGCTGATGAGTCAGAGAATTCAGGGTGAAGTATCTAGGCCAGGAAAAATCTGGCTCCAGCCAGCTTGATGGCTGCCCAGCACTCAAGCCAGCCACTGGGAATCACCATAGTCATCATACCATTGCTGCCTGGGCCATCACAGGCACCATGTGACCCTGGACATTCCTCCAACCTGATCGCACCTTCCTTCCTCATTGGTGCAGCTGACACCTATGCGTGATGACAGGACTCCATGAGTTATTGTGCCGGGACGGTCCGTGGCAGTTCTGAAGTCTGTATTCTCCCTGGTGGCAGTGGGGCTGGCTGTGACAAGGGTGCTGAAGAAAGGAGAGCAGTGTTTGGTGAGGGAGGAGCCCTGTGGTGTTCGGAGCATGGTCTAAGCCATGCTGGAGAGGCTGGTGGATGGCTCATGGGTTTTACAACAAATAGATCTGAGAATGGAGGTGAGACTGATTGCATTGGGCTGGAAGCCGAACTTGTACGCAATGCTCAGTGTGAGCATTTGCAGGACAAGCTGGAAATTGCTGCTATTTCCTTTCTGCTAACAGTTCTTTGGACCCAGTTCAATACTCCTAGACATGTATTTTACAATACTAGTAAAAGGTTGTAAACTGATTCCCATTCTCATAACAACTGCTAATTTTGCATGTAACTTGTTATCCCTTCCTAAACCTAGCCAAATTCATAAGTTTAACTGTGTATAATTTATTCCAGTTCCTTTTCAGCCCATCTCCCACACTGGGCCATCTGCCTTTTTCCATTTACTGGTTATCTCCATTTTTGATGCAATAAACAAAGTAATCGCAATTTCTTGATTTTTTTTTTTTAATATCACATCATCTATGAAACCTAGTAACTGCCTTGATGAGATACAGGGTATAAATAAAAGAATATACCTCTAATTGCTTCAGCCCAGTGGCGTCACTAGGGTTTGCATCACCCGGAGCGGGAGACCAGCACATTACCCCTAGGATGGATCTCCTCTCATGCAGTGGGCAGGGCAATTCCCCCGGGTGGTAGGTGTGGTGATGTACCATTGCTCCCCCACTGGGTTTTTTTTTACTATAACTTTTGATAAAATAGAGATATTTCAACATGATTTGTTTCATTCCATTCCGCATGAAATTACACATCAATTGATCTATAACAGGGGTGTCCAAAGTTTTTGGCAGGAGGGCCACATCGTCTCTCTGACACAGTTTCGGGGGCCAGGGGGGGAGGGGGAGAATTAATTTACATTTCAAATTTGAATAAATTTACATACATTTACATAAATGAATATATTGAAGATTAACTTATATGAATGAATGAAGGTGTTGCAATAGCTCAAGGCGTATAAAAGGCCTTGCACAAAGCAAGCCTGGCCTTTCCTTTGCAGCCGCTACTGCATCATAGACGTGAAACAGCAAGCAGTGGACGAAGCCCTCATCCCACAGCTCACATGAGAGGTCAAACAGTTGCCCTCACGCTGAGAGCAGTTGTGTCAGGCCAGTGTGGACTCCAACAAATCTCCAGAGGGCCAGAAGCTCATTGGAGACTGGGGGCTCTCTGAGGGCCGCACTGAGTGGCCTCGAGGGCCGCAAGTGGCTCCAGGGCCGAGGTTTGGGCACCCCTGATCTATAACATGATGGTATTATTTGAAAATACCAAGATTAAAAAAATTTTTGACCAGCAGTGGTGTCACCCTCCCTGTGCGTGTCACCTGATGGAGCCCGTATCCCCCTCGTGATGCCACTGCTTCAACCACATCCTCTTTCAAGTTCTGAACGTTCTTATAATTCCATCACATAGGCATATCATTTGCATTCGATTGTGTACATATTTTTCTGATGATGCCTTCTGCACAAAATAATTCTTATTGTAAGTGTTTCTGCAAAACATGTTCTGCCTACTGAGGTCTTGAACTTGACCTCAGTAGAAAGTCTTAAACTAGACTGCTTTAAGGATCTTCTGTCTGAACGCTATACGTGCTGAATTTCCTTTTCTCCTGTGCTTCTCTTAAAAAAACGTTCAAAGCAGTAATGATCTTCACTTAAGTTGCATCGTGGAGGACATAAACATATATTTATTTGTATAACACAGACTTGCATGTTACAGTGTCCTTGACTGCTGTTTGATTTAAAAGGTCAGCACTTGTCATAGATCTCCTTGCAGACAAGGCCAAAGTTCTTGCAATTTGCACAGTTAAGACAGAGCCGGCTTTGTTTGATAGCTTTTAAGAATTATGATAATTATGCTTTGCCTCTTGCGGCCCTGTTTGTACAGGTGTTAACTAGTTTGGGAGTTCATTTCTGAGTGCGCAGTTTATGTTCCAACGCAGAGAAATATATTTTTTCCACATTGTGGGGGTTATTTTCCATTTCTCATTCATGATGTATGTTGTTGCCAGGATTAAAAATTGTGTGCAGATGTGGAATGAAACTAAAAAATAATTTTCCTGAAATGTATTGTCAGTCATTTACAAAATCACCAGCCTTTTTGTCCAGATTTTTATTTATCAGCAGTTGGAACGCCAACTCAATGTAAGTAAGGATCAGATGAAACATTCGCTTAAGGCAGTGTTTTTCAACCAGTGGTGCTTGTGTTGTGTCTGGCCTCCCAATCTGGAAGTAACTGATGATGACATCATCACCAGTTACTTCCGGTGGTACTTCCAATACCATGCAAGGCCATGCAAAGTGGTACAGTGGGAGACAAACGTTGAGAAATGCTGGCTTAAAGTATTCAAGCTATTTCCAATAATCCTTCAGGATTGATTGTTTCATTCATTCATTCTCCTTCTCTCCACCATAAAAACACTTGGGGTGGATTCCACAAACAACCAAAAAATATGATGTTTGTGATGAGCCAAAATGCCTTAAACAATTTTGCAACCCCATTCACAAAGTGCAAATTTATGGGGGGAAATTGGGGGATTTTTGGAGGGGGGGGGAAGGAAAAAGATGGTGAAACCTGTAGCAAACTTAATACTGCCATGACAATGTTCCTTGATCTCGTGGTAGGTGGCACCCACCATTTTTCTCCTAGGATTCTAGAGCCGTGTTTCTCAACATTTGACCCCAGCCATACCACTTTGAATGGTTCACTTCTGGTGGCATTGGAAGTGCCACCAGAAGTAACTAGCGATGATGTCATCACCAGTTACTTCTGGATTGGGAGGCCAGATGCTGTGTGACAAACACTGGTAAGAGGCTCAGCTCTGCCTGCTAAGCCAAGACTCCTGCTGCTTTTGAGTTGCACTGCTGGTTTCACTGCTAGGTGGCAGGGGTCTGGGGGTCCTGAGAGTACCACCAGACACCACCTCAAGTACAACCAGTGGTACAAGTAACACTGGTTGAGAAACACTGCTCTAGAGTGAGGGCATGGAGGATTACCCTTCTTCTGTTTGATCTCAGAATACTGCATGATGATATTCAGATCCCCACTCAGGCCATGAAATTCTACCTAGTAGCTAAAAATAATCCTTTAGATTCATCCAAACTTCTCCTCATCCACTTTCAAAGGTAGAAGAAAGAGTCAAGAAGGAAGATAATACCTACCACATGTTTTAAGTTGTCTTCCTATCTCCCATCCCTAAGGGATAATATTCTGAACTGGCTGATGTAAGCTTTTAATCAGTTATACACCACTGTATAACAACAGATGAATCCCCTTCATTTGCCTTGTATTTCGTATTTAGACTCAGTCTGTGATATTTCAAAGAAGGAAGATTTGGATATTTCAAATGTACCCTGTAAAGAGCCTCTTGTGCAGCCATTGTTTAATGCCTGTGATAAAAAGTCCATCTGAAGCTTTTTGTTGAAAGTGTCATGTTACTTGTGTCCCTGCAATACAATTTCTTACTGTCCTAAAACAGAAAGCTGCAATGCTCTTTCTCTTTATATCCTAGCCAAATTCAAAGACGTATTCGCAGAGCGGGAGGCATTCTGTATCAGTAGAAGTCCAGATGCAGAAACAACGACAAGAGGAAAGGGAGAGCTTCCAGCAAGCTCAGCGGCAGTACAGTTCATTACCCAGGTATGGCTATTGTCAAAAGCTCTTTGGCAAATGTGTGGCTGCAGCCATTTCGTTCAGAGGGAAACAATGGCAGTGTTGAGAGGATGTGCTAAAAAGGTGGGTGCTACAGCCAAGGTTCGGCATGAGGTGGCCATTCAGAGAGTGGTTGTTACATATGGACAAGCCTCACAAAATCACTGCAGAATACCCCAGGATTTGAATCAGTATTCAAAAGTATTCTGCAGCTCATGGATCTGGATTCTGAAATTGTAGGGCTTTATTAGTTGGCAACCTTCAGTCTCGAAAGACTATGGTATCGCGCTCTGAAAGGTGGTTCTGGAACAGCATCTAGTGTGGCTGAAAAGGCCAATTCGGGAGTGACAATCCCTTCCACACTGGGAGCAAGTGCAGTCTGTCCCTGGTCTGTCTCCCTGGCTATGGGCCTTCCTTCTTTGCCTCAGACTGTTGGCCAAGTGTCTCTTCAAACTGGGAAAGGCCATGCTGCACAGCCTGCCTCCAAGCGGGCCGCTCAGAGGCCAGGGTTTCCCACTTGTTGAGGTCCACTCCTAAGGCCTTCAGAACCCTCTTGCAGATGTCCTTGTATCGCAGCTGTGGTCTACCTGTAGGGCGCTTTCCTTGCACGAGTTCTCCATAGAGGAGATCCTTTGGGATCCGGCCATCATCCATTCTCACGACATGACCGAGCCAACGCAGGCATCTCTGTTTCAGCAGTGCATACATGCTAGGGATTCCAGCACATTCCAGGACTGTGTTGTTTGGAACTTTGTCCTGCCAGGTGATGTCAAGAATGTGTCGGAGGCAGCGCATGTGGAAAGCGTTCAGTTTCCTCTCCTGTTGTGAGTGAAGAGCCCATGACTCGCTGCAGTACAGAAGTGTACTCAGGACGCAAGCTCTGTAGACCTGTAGGGCTTTATGGGTTCTTGTATATTATAATATCCCATAATGAAAGGGAAAATAGATCTGAACTTGATTAGACGGAAGTAGTTGTAATTGGAAGTCGTCTTTCTTTATAGCTTGCAACAAAGTGAATTTTGGATGATGTAGATGAATGTCATAAAAGAATTAATCGAGTGAATAGGGAGATTACCATGAGAAGCTATATCAGATTGGGCCTCATCCAACTTTCTGACACATTTAACTGGTTGCAAAATTTAAGTGCTGCCTATAGACAGACTTTAGTTTAAGATCAAGATTTATATGCAAAGTGTTGACAGGCAGTTTAGAGTTCAAGGGGGAACTGAATTGTCAGGCAGAGGCGGGGATGATTTCAGCTTCCCAAGCACTGTACCAAAGAACTTCAGGCGTGGTGTGAATCACTTAGGCTGGTTTGGGGGACAAATAATAGGAATCGTGTTTAAGGGAAGTCTGAGATGGTCTTGGAAAATCATGGTGTTTGAAAGCAGAACAGGGGGATCGGGTTAGGGGACAGAGTGGTACCTCACAAAAGTAAAGCAGAAGTTTTCAGTTGAATGGGGTGGGATGGGAACAACTTTTCTAAAAGCCAAAAGATTGGTTGTTCACAGGACAGAATTTAGTGTGTGCATACATTAGTTTCTCTGGGCTGGCACATTCTCTCTCTCTCACTCTGGTTTCTTCTTCTCTCTCTCAGCCTTTTCCTCCCCCGCCCCCCAACTTGCTTAGACCTTCAAGCTCTGCTCATGTGTTTCCCAAAGGCCTTTGGCTGGCCTTTCTAGGAAGCTGGATGCTGGATTATTTGAATCTTCTGGTTTGATCCACCTGGTTATAAGAACATAAGAAGCGCCCTGGTGGATCAGGCCAAAGGCCCATTTAGTCCAGCTTCCTGTATCTCACAGTGGCCCACCAGATGCCTCAGAGAGCACACAAGACAACAAGATACCCGTTTCCTGTTGTCACTCCTTTGCACCTGGCATTCTGAGGTAGCCTACTTCTAGAATCAGGAGGTTGTGTATACTCTTCATGGCTTGTAACCTGTGATGGACATTTCCTCCATAAATCTGCCCAATCCCCTTTTAAAGGCATCCAGGCCATGTGCCATTGCCACATCCTGTGGCAAGGAGTTCCACAGATTAATTACATGCTGGGTAAAGAACTATTTTCTTTCTGATCTGGTCTGATACACAATGTTTTTGTCTGATGAAATTATACTGCATCATTATTTCATTTGTGAAACCCTGTGGAATAACCTTCACAGAGCGATACAAATATTCACAATTCAAGGAAAACAGTTTGCTCAAAGTCTATGCTACAAAACAGCCATGCCCCAAACAAATTACTCCAATCTTTATTTCCCTGCTTCATGAATGTTCTGCATTCACACAGTTATAAATATTGATTCCAATGTTCATCAATTATTTCAGTATCTTCCTGTAAATGTGGTGTGAACAGTTTGAACTAGTTTGAACTTGTCTTTGTTTCTAGCCTACAGAGTTAGATGAAACCTGCTCAATTAATCTTTGTCATTTTCAATGTATAAAGTCATATTTAACTCCCAAGTTGGAGCCTGATATTGTCAAGTCACTTAAATGTCTCTCAGAAATGATCGTGGCTTCACAACCTCAGGAGGTTCATTCGGTTTGCTGACTTTTGTTTCACTAAGTGATTCAGAAGCAGTGTTGTGTGAGAAGCTTATGTAAACCTAAACAAAAGCACCCATGATTCACATTGGATAGCACGTATATTCACTCAGAGATCTCATTGTGCTGTACATCAGTAGGTAAACATTATGGCCTTCAGTTTGCGTGCACGGAAAGAGAACAGAAATGTCAAGACCATGTAGGTGCCTCACTTTGTGATTTGATTATTTAATCATAGTAATATTTGAATTATCGACACAGAGCCTCGGAAATAGCCTGTAGTTGTTGATTATAATTTGATGGGTGGTTAGTTGGAAGGTCCAGGAGTGAGCATTTAGTCCAGTCATTTTGAGGTCAAGGTCTTGAGCAAGGTTCGGCGACTGTGGCCGATTGCTGACCAACAGGTGAGACTTTTATCTAGGAAGCAGCAGCGGTAGCAGCCCTGAGACTCCATGAAGCTGGGCATGCGGCTGTGCCATTGCCTGTCCAGTACATGGCAAGCTGGGTGAGAGGCTTGGTCTCCCAAGCTGAGAGCCACACAGCATGGAGCTTGGCAACCCAGTTGCCCAGACCTCCAGCTGCTATGCCAGAAAAGGTTGCTAGTCTAGAGCAATGTTTCTCAACGTTTGTCCTCCGCCATACCGTTTCACATGGCCCACCTTCTAAGTACCACCGGAAGTAACTCATGATGACATCATTGCCAGTTACTTCTGGGTTGGGAAGCCAGATGCAATGCAACAAACACCAGTAAGAGGCTCAGGGTGGGTGACAGTGTTTTTCTGAGCATGGAAAAGCATGCTTTGGAGACTCCTACCAGTGTTTGCTGTTTTGCATTCCTGGTCTCACTGCCAGGTGCCAGGTTTCCAGGGGTCTCCTGAGTACCACCTCAAGTACCACTGGTGGTATCCGTACCACTGGTTGATCATCACTAAAGTACCTTCAGCAGAAGCATAATCAAATCAGCGGATTGTCAGGTACCAAATGCAGCAGTCGAGGGGGAGGCAGGCAAGGCAGGGCCTAGCAAAGTATGGCTACTATTTGTGACAAGTGGCTCAGACAAAGGAATCAAGCCAAAAACAATGATTACATAAGGCTAGCCCGGTCATTATTCACTCCAGCTGGACTGATGAATGGAAAAATCTCGCTTTGACCGTTATCTGGGTGGTCCTGCAATGCAGCAAAGATCAGGTGAGTAGTGCTCTACCTGAGAGCTTTCCAAGTGGTGCCTTACAATGAGGTTGGCAAAGGTTTTCTTTGGTTAGTTGTAGAGATACATGTCCTTCCCGTGGTCAGCAATGACCTGCCTGGAGTGTGGAGGGCAAGAAGTGATAGCCTTTCTTTCTCTTTCAAATACTAGCCTTTGATTTATGCATAGGGGTTTATTTAGCTCCTCCTGTTAGAATGGAATGGGAAGGGGAGGGACCTGCTTTTATTTGCATATACTCACATGATATGTACTCTTTCCTCATCCTCATAACTTTCCTGTGTGTTGGAAACTACTCAGCAACATGGCTGCCTTCTCTATGCAGCAAAGCCCTGCCAGTATGGCAGTCCAAGTTGTCTAAAAGTGGCTGTGGTTTCAGGGCCAAATTCTTCTCATTGCAGAGTGGCCAAGGGAGCAAGCCTGAGTCGTCCTGGCTGGTTTCCTAAATCTCTCATGCATTGGCTCCTCTTCCCTTTCTTGGCTTTTGCCTTCATCATCTTTGTGCTTTGCTTGCATCAGGTGGTAACTCCTTCTGGGAGGTGCTCTAGATTGCTCCATCTATTTGGTTTCCTATGCATAGAACAGCCCCTTTGTCCTAAATACATGCACTGTTTATGACTTCATCTCCATAAGTGCCATTGCAATACAGGCAGGCAATGTTTCTTCTGCCAATCAAGGCCAGTAATAATCAGATGAGATGGACCAGTGGACTCACTTTAATGTAAGACAGCTTCATGTGCCCACATAGCAATAATTAGTGGGTGCTTGATGTGAACTATCTTCAGCTGGGTCAAATTTCATTTAGTTGACTATTCAGATATAGTATCAATTTCTCGTCACTTATAAGATTAACAGTATTCCTTTGCAGTAAGACGAGTTTTCAGAGCTTTAGCAGGTGACAGACAGACAGTTGGCAATCTAGGCTATAAAACCCTTGCATATTAATGTCCCATGTCCAGTTCTGTTGTAGCATTATGTTTGAAGGCTCTAATTGCTATTACAGTACTAGCTGTCAAACGGTGAATATTTATCGTGCAGCACCTCAGGAAACACCTTTCAACTGAAGAAGAGTTGGTGTTCTAAGCAAAAGAGACAAAGCAGACATTGGAGGGAGAAAAAGGGAGTCTTCCAGCTCCTGAACTGACATCATCATCTGGGAATCCATCGTGATGGGGGGCTGCTTTTTAACTGTTGCTTCACTACTCTTCCAAGGATACATCTGGCCCAGCTAATTTTGCCTATTGATATAGCCAGTGCAGGGAATGCAGTCCACATGAATCAGGCCCAAGAGTGGGGGCAGTTCAGCAGTGGCTCTTGCCAAATCCAAACCCCTTTCTGGGCCTGATCTGTCTAGGTGGATCAGCTTGGACTTGAGCCAACAATATTGCTGGTGCAAGTCTGAGTTGACCCATTGCAGTTGCTAGGGTTTATCCTGGGGCAAGGGGACAAATGTCCCCTTACCCTGAGGAGACCTCCAACAGCCAAAAATTCCCCACGGGATGCTGTGGAGCATGCATTGGCACCGCTGCATAGATTAAAATAATTTTAATACATAGATTTCAGTAAGATTTGGTAATGGAACTTGCAGTTCTGGAGCATTTTTGTACAGGACACATTAAAAGATTGATCTGGAGTGAAGAATATAAGAAAGGAAAAGCCAGTGTAATGTGTGTGTTGATCTGGCATTAAGAATGTGATAAAGTAGACAACTCACAATTATCCGGAGCCAAAACTTCAGGACGTTGTGTATGTTATGTAGGCAATCAACAAACTGTCATTGGAATCTATGGTACTTGGTCACAACTTTATTGTCCCGTGATCTTTAAGGTTCTGGCAGAGATATTACAAAAGACTGTGGCTTCAGTCTGGCACAGATTCTGTTAGCTCAGCAAAATTGGTGGGCTTAAGCATGTCAATGTCTATTCTGCTTTATGACCGATTTCAAGAAATACAAGCAAGTGTACATCTAAAATGCATCAGCTTTCATGACACTGTCTTCTGCTTTTGCTCCACTTCATGTCTGATTGATTGGGTGTGACCCTCCTTTTCAATCGCACTCCTTTTCAATAAACCTAATTGTTTATCCTTGGCGGTCCTCTTCCATGTACCCCAACCCTCTGATGTGCAGTGGGTCTTGGGCCTGATTAGCAGTGGAGCCTAGACTGCAGAATTCAATCTCGAGAGATGCTGCTGAGTTTTTGGCAACATAAGAACAGCCCCACTGGATCAGGCCATAGGCCCATCTAGTCCAGCTTCCTGTATCTCACAGCAGCCCACCAAATGCCCCAGGGAGCACACCAGATAACAAGAGACCTCATCCTGGTGCCCTCCCTTGCATCTGGCATTCTGACATAGCCCATTTCTAAAATCAGGAGGTTGCGCATACACATCATGGCTTGTACCCCATAATGGATTTTTCCTCCAGAAACTTGTCCAATCCCCTTTTAAAGGCGTCTAGGCTAGACGCCAGCACCACATCCTGTGGCAAGGAGTTCCACAGACCAACCACACGCTGAGTAAAGAAATATTTTCTTTTGTCTGTCCTAACCCGCCCAACACTCAATTTTAGTGGATGTCCCCTGGTTCTGGTATTATGTGAGAGTGTAAAGAGCATCTCCCTATCCACTCTGTCCATCCCCTGCATAATTTTGTATATCTCAATCATGTCCCAACTCAGGCGTCTCTTTTCTAGGCTGAAGAGGCCCAAACCCCATAGCCTTTCCTCATAAGGAAGGTGCCCCAGCCCCGTAATCATCTTAGTCGCTGTCTTTTGCACCTTTTCCATTTCCACTATGTCTTTTTTGAGATGCGGCGACCAGAACTGGACACAATACTCCAGGTGTGGCCTTACCATCAATTTGTACAATGGCATTATAATACTAGCCGTTTTGTTCTCAATACCCTTCCTAATGATCCCAAACATAGAATTGGCCTTCTTCACTGCCGCCGCACATTGGGTCGACACTTTCATCGACCTGTCCACCACCACCCCAAGATCTCTCTCCTGATCTGTCACAGACAGCTCAGAACCCATTAGCCTATATCTAAAGTTTTGATTTTTTGCCCCAATGTGCATGACTTTACACTTACTGACGTTGAAGCGCATCTGCCATTTTGCTGCCCATTCTGCCAGTCTGGAGAGATCCTTCTGGAGCTCCTCACAATCACTTCTGGTCTTCACCACTCAGAAGAGTTTGGTGTCATCTGCAAACATAGCCACTTCACTGCTCAACCCTGTCTCCAGGTCATTTATGAAGAGGTTGAAAAGCACCAGTCTCAGGACAGATTCTTGGGGCACACTGCTTTTCACCTCTCTCCATTGTAAAAATTGCCCATTGACACCCACTCTCTGCTTCCTGGCCTCCAACCAGTTCTTAATCCATGAGAGGACCTGTCCTCTAATTCCCTGACTGTGGAGTTTTTTCAGTAGCCTTTAGTGAGGGACCGTGTCAAATGCCTTCTGAAAGTCCAGATATATAATGTCCACGGGTTCTCCCGCATCCACATGCCTGTTGATGTCTGCACATGCCTGCAACAAATGAAGACCTTGTAGTTTGGGAATGCATTTGGGATAACTGATGGACTTTTTCGCATTTAAATTGGTTGTTTTATTGCTGATTCTGCTGTCGTTTTGTTTATGCTGTTTTATTGCAGCTGAACACTTTATTTTTATATTGTTGTTAAAGATGACTTCATAGATCTGGGTTCTTGGTAAGATGACTGTAAAAACATTTAAATAGCCCACTATTTACTTATTTATATATCTCTCTGATTTTTCTGCTTTCATTATCAGGCAAAGCCGAAAAAATGCCAGCTCCGTATCTCAAGATTCTTGGGAGCAGAACTACCCTCCAGGCGAAGGCTTCCAGAGTGCAAAAGAAAATCCAAGGTATTCCAGTTACCAGGGATCCAGAAATGGCTATATGGGAGGCCATGGTTTCAACGCCCGCGTCATGCTTGAAACTCAAGAGTTGTTGCGTCAGGAGCAGAGGCGGAAAGAGCAGCAGTTGAAAAAAAAGACCTCATCTGAAGGGTCCAGCAACTATGACTCCTATAAAAAAGTTCAAGACTCTAATTATGGCACTCCCAAAGGTCCTTTCAGGCAAGACGTCCCACCATCGCCATCTCAGGTTGCCCGGCTAAACCGATTACAAACGCCAGAAAAGGGAAGGCCATTTTATTCTTGAGTCGAAGAAATAGGTCACCATCCCATGCAATAAAGGAACATTTTCATATGAAGAAATTTATGTTTTTGAAAAACTTTTTTTTAAAAAATCGAGGTACTAAGGAATTCTTGTCTGTTTCAGTGCCTTTAGCGATATGGGCAAAGAATCAGAATGCCTTAAGTCTTTGCCATTGTGTCTCAAGTGTTGTATACGTGGAAGTCTTTTCCAACATTTGACAATCATACTCTAAGCAAGCGATGTGTGTCTTAGTTATCAAGAGTCCTAGCCTCCTCCTGTTCTGTCAGTGGCTACTTCACCACATTTTTCTATCAGGTGTTCAACTCTACAGTAAGTTATGGTTCCAACATACATCATTCATTGGCTTCTTGTTGAGGAATCCATTGGCTTACTTTGATCCTTTCCCTGAGGTTGGGGAAATGGGGTAAAGATCAGTTATTAGCAGTAAGACAGATGTCCACTCAAGATCTCTGATCTTTTACAGTTGATAAATACAAAAGTCTTTATGTTGACATACTGTGTTTCTTTTGCTACCCTTATTCGCTCTTGGCTCCTACTGAAATGCTTTATCCTTATTCCTAAGCAAAAATGTTACTATGTTTCATTTATCCTGGGGACCTTCTTGCATTTGTCTTATACCGTAACCATATATATGGTATATTATCAGCAAGAACGTTGTATTTATAAGTTAATATCAAAAGTGGTGCATTCATGGAACTTGTGAAATAGTGAGGGAGAAAAAGGCCTCTCTGGATCGGTTTAGCAAGTTTTTTTTTTTTGTCACATGACATAATTTTTTTTTAAATAGCATTACATAAAAATTGAACCCAAAAATGAATTATAGATGAATTGTTGCTCAGTTATTTCATATATCTTGATAATTTAATTTGTTTTTTATTTTGTTGGAGGGAGGACTACAGTTCAAAATAATATGAAATTCTATTTTTTGAATTAAAAGTTTTTTTTACACCTGTCTTTTTGACAATTTGTAAAATGTGGACAGTTTGCTCTGTGCTTCCATATTGCTGTACTTTTGCATCTCAGCATCACAATAAAGATCAACTACAGAAGTGTATAAATAAAAGATAAATGGGAAAATTGGTACGCATCATCATCAAAATGTGTGTCCAAAAATAACTGAAATAAAAAGATTTCTCTGGCTTTTTGGATGTGCATATGGGAGATCTGAAATTTTTCTTTGAAACAGCTGGATTTGTGTTTGAGGGTCTGAACTTTCATGTATTGTTATATATATATATATAGCTGGGTTGCTGAAGTGCCTGGAAATCCTAATGGGAAATGTTTTGAGATTTAAAGCTCAGCATAATCATGCATAAATGAACAAAAGGGGAAGCACCATGTATTATGTGTGATTGATAATTTGCCTTTAAAAACAACACAACAAAACAAAAACCTCTTCCCATTTTGTTTTTGCCTCAGTCTGTTTCTCGAATATATGTGAAAATTCAGTACATGCTATCAGTGTCTTTTATGCCTGTTGTTAGTTTTTTGTTTTTTTGTTAATATACTGAAGTGTTAAGATTTGATACTAATGCAAGCACAATGACGTTGGATAACTATGGCTCTTTTACGCAGAGGCTTACAACACTGTGTAAAATGGCTTTCTCTGTAAATACAGAAATTTAGAATAAAGAGACTGTTTTTGTCTTTGTTTCAATATCCTTTTGAAATGTTAAAAAAAAAAAAACTATAGCCGTAATTAACTCTTAAAATATTTCACAGATGTTGTATTATATTCCTGATGGTTTAAGCTTTCCTTTCTTTAACCAATTATAAACATTAGCTTAGAAAAAGAAATTATTTGTAGTCCATTAGAATACGAAAGAAGAGAGAACATGATTCATGCTTTGA
Organism: Tiliqua scincoides; assembly: GCF_035046505.1. Taxonomy (NCBI): domain Eukaryota; kingdom Metazoa; phylum Chordata; class Lepidosauria; order Squamata; family Scincidae; genus Tiliqua; species Tiliqua scincoides. Next base: position 15,322,230 of record NC_089825.1, read on the forward strand.
AATAGTTCTGATGTTTTTGGTGATAAGTAAGCATTCTTTTAAAGACCAACTCCTGAAGAAGTCATTAAGGCAGAGCTACCATACTGTTACCCCAACTCTAAGTGGTTTATATAGCCAAAGACTCCCAAACAATGGTTTTTGGGGAACGTGTGAGGCCATTACTATGTTCATAACTGGAATTCTGTGTAAGCATTGATTATATCAACTGCAGCCTCGGCTAAGAGACTTGGTGGATAAGTGGACACTATGTTCTGTGCACAATGGTCTTTTTTTCAAGCTGTCGCAATCATTGAAGTCATGGTAGTCATATGTTCACTACCACCCCCATGTGGAAGCACTGATTTATGCAAATCCATGCAAATTCCCTCCTCCAGTAGTGATCATCCCAGTGTAGCCATTTTGTGAGAGTCATCAGCTTATATTTATTTATTTTATGTATTTATATGCTGCCTTTCTCACTTTTTACATAGCAGTCAAGGTGGCTTACTTAGGCAGACGAATCCTAAACCACCATCTTTCAGTGGGGTTTTTACAATATTGTTCTGTGAGAGGCACTCACAGAACCCTCAGTTCACCAGATGTTTCCCTTCATGGTCCCTTCATTGTCTCTTTTGGTTGTGACTGCATGCCATCAAGCTTCTGCAGGCAACTATAAATCAAGCCCAGGCAGGTTCTCAAGCATTTATCCATTCTTGCCAGCTGACCTTCTCCACGCTCCCCACAGGTGGTTTATCAGCAACTCCATCCTCTCACAATGGGTTATAACAACTTTGTCACCTTGGCTTCACATCGCCTCTCCACGGGCATGACCTGAGTTGCTCCTGCTTAGCTCTTTGGGAAGTAGGACAGCTCAATCACCAGACCATACCTCCTGCCCATGAACAAGCAATCTACGTATGATAGCACCAGGCAGACTTGTTTGAAGAGTGAACCTGTGGATCCATAATTATGGAGAACATAATACTCTGCAGATTGAAAATAGGGGGGAGCAAGATCCAAAAGCTCAACTAGTTCCTTTTAGGCCACCAAATTCTTCACTTTTTCTACCAAGGGAAAAAAAAAGTACAGCTAATCACTGTCATCATAAGATAAATGTTGTTTTTTCTCTGATTATTGTTCAGTCATTTCCTCCTAATGGAGACAAGTGACACAAAAAGTGAAAAGTGCTGCTGGAGAGCGTATCTGCTTTAAAGAGGGTGTTGCTACATTAGTAAAGTTCTATTCTTTCTCTTCCCTTCCATTAACAGTATTCAAGGTATTTTTTCTTTCTTTTTGTATCCCTTGTTCACACAGCATCTCTTCTTGAACAATCCTGCAGTGAAAATCAGCGCTAATCCTTTATTTGCATGACATCACAGCCAGTTGCTATGGCAATCATGTCAGCTTATGTGTTCTGACTATACTCAAGGTCTTTTTTGGGGGGGGGGGAATGCTGCAAGATGGATTCTGATTCATAATCTGGAGCCGATGTGACAAATAGGCTCTATTTTATATGCAAATGTAACAGAGAAGTGAACCCACATTTTTGTCCTCCGCACATCTAACGACCAATCAGGGAGCGCCAAAAATCAGGTAACTTGATAGCAGCAGAATTTGCACTTATAAGTATGTGTAGATTGGATTACAGCCTTTCCAAAATCAGATTGCTTATGCATTGCACTAGACAACCAAGCATGAAAAATTTGGAATATCCTGATTGAAGATACTGCACAAGACATCTAAGCAGAGATTTGTGCTGCCCTCTGAAAGTCCTTTTAAAGATTTGCCATAGTTAGGGATTCTTATGAGAAAGCAAGTTGTTCCCTGAGGTCAGTAACTATTTTGCTAGAGGAGAATAAAGCCATTTTTCCCCCTGCTTCATCATCATAGCATCGACAGTTATGCTTGTCATAGCATTGACAAGCATTGCTCATACTAACTATCCTCGGTCTCAAGGGAGCCTGCAATCATGACAGTGAGCCACTGTTCATACAATGTTGCCTTTTGTGCTGATTAACAGGTTTGCACACAATAGCTAATGGTAATTGCACCAGGGAAAGAAGATGTGGCAGCAGGTTTCAGTTTTTCATGTACATATGTTAAAATAATTTAGTGTGGACATTCTTGCAGCCTCTGTCCCTGGAGTTACATTCCCAGACCTCCGGGCAGCGATCTTTCTCATACTACACTGTAGATTGTCCACGTCTCACCTCTTCCCATCTGCAGTCTTCTTCATTACGCACTGCAGTTTTTCCACAGCTGATCTTTTTTCTGCATCTTAAGAACATAAGAACAGCCCCACTGGATCAGGCCATAGGCCCATCTCGTAGTCCAGCTTCCTGTATCTCACAGCGGCCCACCAAATGCCCCAGGGAGCACACCAGATAACAAGAGACCTCATCCTGGTGCCCTCCCTTGCATCTGGCCTTCTGACATAGCCCATTTCTAAAATCAGGAAGTTGCACGTACACATCATGGCTTGTACCCCATAATGGATTTTTCCCCCAGAAACTTGTCCAATCCCCTTTTAAAGGCGTCCAGGCTAGACGCCATCACCACATCCTGTGGCAAGGAGTTCCACAGACCAACCACACGCTGAGTAAAGAAATATTTTCTTTTGTCTGTCCTAACCTGCCCAACACTCAATTTTAGTGGATGTCCCCTGGTTCTGGTGTTATGTGAGAGTGTAAAGAGCATCTCCCTATCCACTCTGTCCATCCCCTGCATAATTTTGTGTGTCTCAATCATGTCCCAACTCAGGCGTCTCTTTTCTAGGCTGAAGAGGCCCAAACCCCATAGCCTTTCCTCATAAGGAAGGTGCCCCAGCCCCGTAATCATCTTAGTTGCTCTCTTTTACACCTTTTCCATTTCCACTATGTCTTTTTTGAGATGCGGCAACCAGAACTGGACACAATACTCCAGGTGTGGCCTTACCATAGATTTGTACAACGGCATTATAATATTCAACTTCCTGATACACACAAACCCCTCTCGTGCCCCTCCCCCTGCATCCCGTCTGCCTCACCTCTGCTCCCTATTCAACTTCCTGATACACACTGTGTACAACTTCCTGATACGCACAACTTCCTGATACACACTGTGACTGTATCACACGAAAAGGGAAGGAAGACCTCGCATTGATACGAGCAAGACCCGGGATCAGAGAAAAGTGGAGGAATTTGCACGAGCACTTGAGGAATCTCTTCCAGGCCCGGTCGATGCAAACGCATCCAACAGATGGGAACATTTCAAGAATGCCGTTTACAACACCACCTTGTCCATATTTGGCAAGAAGACCAACAAGGCGGCAGACTGGTTTGAAGCCCACTCTGAGGAGTTGACACCAGTCATTGAGGAAAAGAGGAGAGCTCAAGCAGCATACAAGGCCTGTCCCAGTGAGCGCAACCTGCAGGTCCTCCGAGGTGCTCGCAGCAAAGTCCAGCAGACTGCCAGGAGATGTGCTAACGACTACTGGCTCCAGCTCTGTTCCGAGATACAGATAGCAGCTGACACGGGCAACATCAAGGGGATGTATGATGGTATCAAGCAGGCCCTAGGTCCAACACAGAAGAAAATTGCCCCTCTGAAGTCTGCAACAGGCGAGGTCATCCAGGATCGGGCGCAGCAGATGGAACGCTGGGTGCAGCACTACTCTAAGCTATATTCCAGAGAAAATGTAGTCACCGAAGAAGCGCTGAACAACATTGAGTGCCTGCCTGTGCTGGAGGAGCTTGACAGTGAACCAACCCTAGAAGAACTTCACGTGGCCCTGGACTCCCTTGCCTTTGGCAAGGCACCTGGAAAAGACAGCATCCCTGCTGAAGTTCTAAAGTGCTGCAAAGAGATCATCATCACTGAGCTGCATGAAATCCTTTGTCTCTGCTGGAGAGAAGGTGGAGTACCTCAAGACATGAGGGATGCAAACATCATCACGCTGTACAAGAACAAAGGTGACAGGGGTGACTGCAACAACTACCGTGGCATCTCTCTCCTTAGCGTTGTAGGAAAGTTGTTTGCCCGAGTTGCACTAAAGAGACTCCAGGTACTTGCAGAGAGCGTTTATCCAGAATCACAGTGTGGATTCCGAGCCAACAGGTCCACCACTGATATGGTATTCTCCCTTAGACAACTGCAGGAGAAATGCAGGGAACAACGACAGCCACTCTTTATAGCCTTCATAGATCTCACGAAGGCTTTTGACCTGGTCAGCAGGGATGGCCTCTTCAAGATTCTCCCCAAGATTGGATGTCCACCCAGGCTCCTCAGCATCATCAGATCCTTCCACAAGGACATGAAGGGCACTGTTGTCTTTGATGGCTCCACATCACACCCCTTTGACATCCGAAGCGGCGTGAAGCAGGGCTGTGTTCTTGCACCAACCTTGTTTGGGATCTTCTTCGCTGTCCTGCTGAAGCAGGCCTTTGGAACTACAACAGAAGGCATCTATCTCCGGACCAGATCAGACGGAAAGCTCTTCAACCTCTCCAGACTGAGAGCAAAGTCCAAAGTCCAGCTGAAATGTCTGTGTGACTTCCTCTTTGCTGACGATGCAGCTATCACTACCCACTCTGCCAAAGATCTCCAGCAGCTCATGGATCGTTTTAGCAAGGCCTGCCAAGATTTTGGACTGACGATCAGCCTGAAGAAAACACAGGTCATGGTTCAGGATGTGGACTCACCTCCCTGCATTACAATCTCTGCGCATGAACTGGAGGTTGTCCATGACTTTGTGTACCTTGGCTCAACGATCTCCGACACTCTTTCTCTCAATACTGACCTAAACAAACGCATCGGTAAAGCAGCTACCACGTTTTCCAGACTCACAAAGAGAGTCTGGTCCAACAAGAAGCTGACGGAACATACCAAGATCCAGGTCTACAGAGCTTGCGTCCTGAGTACACTTCTGTACTGCAGCGAGTCATGGACTCTTCACTCACAACAGGAGAGGAAACTGAATGCTTTCCACATGCGCTGCCTCCGACGTATTCTCGGCATCACCTGGCAGGACAAAGTTCCAAACAACACAGTCCTGGAACGTGCTGGAATCCCTAGCATGTATGCACTACTGAAACAGAGACGCCTGCGTTGGCTCGGTCATGTTGTGAGAATGGATGATGGCCGGATCCCAAAGGATCTCCTCTATGGAGAACTCGTGCAAGGAAAGCGCCCTACAGGTAGACCACAGCTGCGATACAAGGACATCTGCAAGAGGGATCTGAAGGCCTTAGGAGTGGACCTGAACATGTGGGAAACCCTGGCCTCTGAGCGGCCCGCTTGGAGTCAGGCTGTGCAACATGGCCTTTCCCAGTATGAAGAGACACTTGGCCAACAGTCTGAGGCTAAGAGGCAAAGAAGGAAGGCCCATAGCCAGGGAGACAGGCCAGGGACAGACTGCACTTGCTCCCAGTGTGGAAGGGATTGTCACTCCCGAATCGGCCTTTTCAGCCACATTAGACGCTGTTCCAGAACCACCTTTCAGAGCGCGATACCATAGTCTTTCGAGACTCAAGGTTGCCAACTACTATTATAATATTAGCCGTTTTGTTCTCAATACCCTTCCTAATGATCCCAAACATAGAATTGGCCTTCTTCACTGCCGCCGCACATTGGGTCGACATTTTCATCGACCTGTCCACCACCACTGCCAGATCTCTCTCCTGATCTGTCACAGACAGCTCAAAACCCATCAGCCTATATCTAAAGTTTTGATTTTTTGCCCCAATGTGCATGACTTTACACTTACTGACATTGAAGCGCACCTGCCATTTTGCTGCCCATTCTGCCAGTTTGGAGAGATCCTTCTGGAGCTCTTCACAATCACTTCTGGTCTTCACCACTCTGAAAAGTTTGGTGTCGTCCACAAACTTTGCAACCTCACTGCTCACCCCTGTCTCCAGGTCATTTATGAAGAGGTTGAAAAGCACCAGTCCCAGGACAGATCCTTGGGGCACACTGCTTTTCACCTCTCTCCATTGTGAAAATTGCCCATTGACACCCACTCTCTGCTTTCTGGCCTCCAACCAGTTCTTAATCCATGAGAGGACCTGTCCTCTAATTCCCTGACTGTGGAGTTTTTTCAGTAGCCTTTGGTGAGGGACCGTGTCAAACGCCTTCTGAATGTCCAGATATATAATGTCCACGGGTTCTCCCACATCCACATGCCTGTTGACCTTTTCAAAGAATTCTATAAGGTTCGTGAGGCAAGACTTACCCTTACAGAAGCCATGCTGATTCTCCCTCAGCAAGGCCTGTTCGTCTATGTGTTTTGAGATCCTATCTTTGATGAGGCATTCCACCATCTTACCCAGTATAGATATTAGGCTGACCGGCCTATAGTTTCCCGGGTCCCCCCTCTTTCCCTTTTTAAAGATAGGCGTGACATTTGCTATCCTCCAATCTTCTGGCACCGTGGCCGTTTTGAGGGACAAGTTGCATATCTTAGTCAAGAGATCTGCAACTTCATTCTTCAATTCCTTAATAACTCTTGGGTGGATGCCATCAGGGCCCGGTGACTTATTGATCTTTAATTCTATCAATGAGGTCTGAAACATCTTCTCTTTTAACCTCTATCTGACTTAACTCCTTGGTTAGGAGGGGCCGTTCGGGCAGCGGTATTTTCCCGAGGTCTTCTGCCGTGAAGTCAGATGCAAAGAAGACAGATGCAAAGAACTCATTTAATTTCTCTGCCATCTCTAAGTCTCCTTTTATCTCCCCTTTCCCTCCCTCACCATCCAGAGGGCCAGCCGCTTCTCTGGCGGGTTTCCTGCTTCTAACATATTTGAAGAAGCTTTTATTATTCCCCTTAATGTTGCCGGCCATGCGTTCCTCATAGTCTCGCTTGGCCTCCCATATCACCTTCTTACATTTCTTTTGCCACAGTTTATGTTCCTTTTTATTCTCCTCATTAGGGGAAGACTTCCATTTACGGAAGGAAGCTTCCTTGCCCTTCACAGCCTCTCTAACTTGGCTGGTTAGCCATGCGGGCACCCTCCTGGATTTAGTGGAACCCTTCTTTCTTTGTGGCATACACCTCTGCTGGGCCTCTATTAGTGTTGTTTTAAGCAGCCTCCATGCACTCTGGAGAGATTGGACTCTTTTTACCCTCCCTTTTAACCTCCTTCTAACCAGCCTCCTCATTTGAGGGATGTCCGCCCGTCAGAAGTCAAGGGTTTTTGTTAGAGATTTGCCTGGTATTCTTCCCCCAACGTGCATGTCAAAAGGGATCGCAGCGTGATCACTGTTCCCCAATGGCTCAGTAACATTTACATCTCTAACCAGGTCCTGTGTACCGCACAATATTAAATCCAGAGTCACCTGTCCTCTGGTGGGCTCCGTGACTAGCTGCTCTAAGGCACAGTCATTTAGCACGTCAAGAAATCCGGTTTCCTTATCGTGACCAGAACACAAATTGACCCAGTCCATATGAGGATAGTTGAAGTCCCCCATGATTACAATCCTGTCCCTTCTTGTCACCTCCCTGATCTGTTTCCTCATTTCAAGGTCCCCATCCGATTTCCGGTCTGGAGGACGATAACACGCCCCTAGTATTACATCGCTGCACAAGCCTGGTAATTTAACCCACAAAGCTTCTATGGTGGAGTCGGACCCACCTTCAATCTCTTCTTTGCTGGATTCTATCCCTTCCTTAACATAAACGGCCACCCCACCTCCAACACGTCCCTGCCTGTCCCTCCTGTAGAGTTTATAGCCCGGGATTGCGGTATCCCACTGATTCTCCGCATTCCACCAGGTTTCCGTTATGTCCACTATGTCAATGTTTTCCCTTGTCACCAGACATTCCAGTTCTCCCACCTTTGCTCGGAGACTTCGGGCCTGTCTCCTTGGAACTGCGTGCACTGCTTAGTGGGTGCAGAACCAAGAAAGCCTTGTCAGACTTTCAGGCACAGAAGGGGGGCAAAGAATTTGGCAGCAGATTCTGCTGCCATCCCCGCCTCCTCCCAGGACTGATCCTCCCTTCAGTCCACTCTCCCTCCACTCAGTTACTTCCCTTCCTGCCATCCCCACCCCATAAAGCCTTGCCACTGGCCAGCAGGAGCATTTAGTGCTGGCCATTACATAAAAACAGCCCCGCTGGATCAGGCCATAGGCCCATCTAGTCCAGCTTCCTATATCTCACAGCAGCCCACCAAATGCCCCAGGGAGCACACCAGATAACAAGAGACCTGCATCCTGGTGCCCTCCCTTGCATCTGGCATAGCCCATTTCTAAAATCAGGAGGTTGCACATACACATCATGGCTTGTAACCCGTAATGGATTTTTCCCCCAGAAACTTGTCCAATCCCCTTTTAAAGGCATCCAGGCCAGATGCCATCACCACATCCTGTGGCAAGGAGTTCCACAGACCAACCACACGCTGAGTAAAGAAATATTTTCTTTTGTCCTAACTCTCCAAATTTTAGTGGCTGTCCCCTGGTTCCCCTGGCTGTCCCCATTCTAGTTCAATATGTTCTTGGTGCTGAACTCTGCCTATGCGGAATGTTTCCTGACACTGGGAAGTAGCCACATGGTACTTTTACAACACCCAGCACCTGTGGTACCACTGGTGCTGGGCTCAATAGACTCCTTAGTTACCAGTCTCTAAGAAAAACTAAGCCCCTCTGTCACATATATTTGAAAGCCTGTTCCTCAAAGAAACTGCCTGCAAGGTGGTCCTGTTTTGTTCATGGTCCCTGCTTTGTGTTTGCTCACAATCCAATGTGGTGCATGTATTGTCCTTCCCTCCAAACACTTCCCAAGAGTCTCTCCCTCCTCACCTGTTAGAGACAGGCAGGAAGCACATTGGATATCAATCTGTTTCCAAATATATTTGCTGGCTGTTTGCTTCTGCTCAGAAGTGTTTGAAAATTATGTTATTTACCTTATTCAACCCATTGTGTTCTGTAAGACTTAGTAATCTTATCTTACTCATCGGAAACAAACACCTCTGCTTATATCATTGGCGTAGCTAGAGGGGGGGCAGAGCACCAAGTTTTGCAGGGAGCTGCCCAGTAGCATGCAAGCAGCCCTCCCCCTCCCCTTGGGAGCCATTTGCCTCCGTTTTGCCCCCCAATGGTTCCAAAGGTGAGGGGGCCACTTGAACGCTGTGGGGAGGCTCCCTCCAAAACCTAGTGCTCCGCCCTCCCCAGCTACACCAGTGACTTATATTCCACTTTTCTTCCACCATGGAACTCCAGATAGTATATATGGGATTTCCAAGTGGTCACCCATCCAGGCATTGGCCACACTTAGACCTGCTTAGCTTCAGCAAGGTGTCTGTCTTATACGCCCTGGAATTGACGTGATAAGCTAATGTGATCAAATGTGCTGTATCTGTTAGCTTATTTCAAGAAGGTTTATGGTTGGGGGTGTTAATGAGGCATTGTCCTGGGTTGTGTCTATTGGCTCTAAGATCAATCAGAATTTTTTCCTCCTCCTGAGTTATATCCAAAGCAGTTGGAGCTTTGCATATTATCAAAACAATTCCTTAATGCTATTCTGAATTTCATGGGAGAGAATTTTATTATTAATGTATAGCTGGGCCACATTTCCATAAAAACATGTTTTCCCTGCTTGCTGTAAGGCCTCCATGGAAACAAGACACTAAGCTCTGTTGTTGAACTGTTTTATGGTGCCAATACTTTAATGTACATCTTTGAGGACTCTGCCATGACAAACAGTTGAAATGGCCAGATGCCCAGCATTATGCAAACTCAAAGTGCAATTGCCATTTGTTATTGGCAAGTATAGTGACACCAAGCGCATGACATGATGCAAAGCTATATTTCTAAACCAAGGCATGACCTTGGTTATGTGGTTCAGGAGACTGGCCTGCTGGTGTCTGGCTGCAGTTCCTTTAGCTTACAAGGGTGTCAGTGGCCTATTGTTCTTTTTGTTGCATATGTTGAGATGAGCAGGGGGAAAAAACCTCTTGGCCATACAAGGAAAGTAATTAGTAATGTTGTCCAAATATAGGATCCTCTTGAGTAATTCAACCCTTTGAACTTGTCGTCTGGAAAATCAAAGTGAATTTGGTTTCAATGTCCTGGCTTGCAAGGTCTTGTTTTCAGAATGTTCCTTAATTTCATTTGCTGTGCTTTGATATATCTTCATTTCATTCTCAAAAGTCTGGTTTACTGGAATGATGCCCAGCACAAAGTAATGTAATTGGTAATACATATAATATGTGCATGTCCACAAGCCAAGGTCTGAGCTTATTGTCTGTGTTCATTTAGTACAAACCAGTCAAAGGTGATCATGTGCACAGTATCTCAGAGTGACAAATGGTGGCAAGCACACATGTGACTGCCTTTTGAGCCTCCTTTAATAGAACCTTCCTGTGCTCACCTTCACATTTTTGCTCTTCTAATCCCTCCTTTGGCTGTTGACTCTTTTCGGGCAGTTCCATCTCTGATTGCCACTGGCTGATCTGTTCTGGGCCCAAAGTGGTTTTGGGCTCATGGGACAGCTCTTTCAACTGCTGTGGACTTAGTTATTACCAGTGGCATCACTAAGGTGTGGTGCAGGGGGTGTGGGCTGCACAGGAAGGGTGATAGCACTACTGGTCAAAATTTGTAAAATCTTTGTGTCTTTGAATGATACAATCATGTTATATATATTCCGATGCATACTTTCATGCAGAATGCAATGAGACAAACAATACTGAAATGTCCCTATTCCATCAAATGTTATAGCCAAAAAACCAGTGGGGCAGAGAAAAGGTGCATCACCATGCCCACCATCTGTGGTGTTGCCCTACCCACTGCATGGGAGGAGGTCCATCATGGGGGGCAGGGGAAGACATGCTGGCCTCCTGCACTGGGTGATGCAAACCCTAGTGATACCACTGGTTAGTATGGTGCCACAGAAGGGCTGAGCAGCCAATGACTAGGCAACTGAGTGCTAAAGTGGTTTTGGGAATGTTAGAATTTTACTTCCAAAGTCAAGGAACAACTTTTATTACAGAATGCAATGGTTGCCAACCTTCAGTCTCGAAACACTATGGTATAAGCCTACAGCACCTGGTATTCCCAAGCGGTCTCCCATCCAAGTACTAACCAGGCCTGACCCTGCTTAGCTTCCAAGATCAGACAAGATCAGGCATGCAACTGTTGTCTACATCCCATGCGCAGGGGTGGGTGAAAACAGTTTTATTTTTTTTTGCAGATTTCAGTGTTTTCCAAACTTAGAAGTGCAAAAAGCAGCGTTATGTGGTTTTATTCCAAAAGTACATTTTTATAAATTATAAATTATAGCCACTTTAAAAGTGTGATAGGTAGGTGATATAGGTGGTATATTGCTAGCAAATACAGCCACATGCATGAAGAGGTGTTAGAGAATTGTTTTAGTTTGCCAATTTCACAGATTTTGGGATTATTATTATTATTATTATTATTATTATTATTATTATTATTATTATTATTATTATTATTATTAATGAGAAGCGAAGAAAGTGGTATTATGTGTTTTTATTTCACCTCTACCCAAGGGCTTTCAAATGTGACAATGGCTGGCAACCTTCAGTCTCGAAAGACCATGGTATAATCCTACAGCACCTGGTATTCCCAGGCTGTCTCCCATCCAAGTATTAACCAGGCTTGACCCTGCTTAGCTTCCAAGATCAGACAAGATCAGGCATGTGCAGGGTAACAGTTGCTGACAACTTCATGCAAATTGAGCAACTGTTCGAGAACTCTTTCACTCTAAGAAAACACAACATATTTTATTGACTTACTATATTTTCCTGTTTACTTAAAATAGTTATCTCTCACTTTCTCCCTTACAAAAGAGATATTGGAGATTCAACATACCCTGTCCCAAAGGACACAGAGAAAATGTATGAATCATAAAGGTGATTCCCAATTCCACATGCTGCTTTTGCCTGTGATACTACTCTCGTTTTAGCTGTTGTGGTTTTCTCATTCAGATTGCTAAGCTTTTCAAACAGAACCTCTATAGACTAGAAAGCTAGCGAGCGTATTTTTTTGGTAGTGTAAGTATATCATGAAATGGTGGTGGATGAAGTGTCATCCAAAGAAACCACTGTAGAAGCTGGGTCCAGGAGACGGCATGAAATGCAGTCATAAAATGAGTTCTTTTCCTGCATTCTCCCTGAATCCAGCCTGAAAGGAAGGAGTGGAGAACGGATGGGTGCCAACTAACTAGGCTCCCCTTCCGACGCCAGTATACTGTGTGGCTGTAGCCTCTGTTGTCCGTATGTTCAGCTCATGTGTGTAGCTGCAGCTTTAGTGGCTGTGAGCATAAGTCTCCCCCACCATGTGTAGGGTTGTCCCTGACATACCCATTGGAGTTATGTATTTAAGTATTTATATACCACCTTTCTCTGTTGTTGCAACATTCAAGGCAGGTTACATGGGCCGGCTGTTCAAAGCCACCCCTTTTCAGTGGGGATTTTAGTGATATATTCTGTGATTAACAGAATCCTTAACTGGTTCCTGTCACCAGGTGTTGACTTCATAGTGTGGTTGTCTCCTCTAGCTGTGTGCCATCAAGCTTCGCTAGGCTTCATAAATCAAACCTGGACAGGTCCACAAGGTCCTTCTCTGTTCTTTGCCAGCTGATCTTCTCACACACTCCCATGCTTCTCTCACTGCATGGCTAATCAGCCCAACAGCAACTCTGCCCTGCCAAAATGGGTACTGCAGCTTGTCACAGCCTGGCATTCTGTCTCCCATCCAAAAACACAACCACAGATTCTCCTGTTTAGCTCTTCAGGCAGTACCAGTGGCTCAACCCAGACCCGCTGCAGGGATGCATCCCTGACAGCTACTCATTCACTGTTGCTGCATAGGGTGCCCCACATGTGGCAGCTGTATATGTGTAGAACCCCCTAAAACAGTGTTTCTCAGACATTTAGCACTGGGACCCACTTTTTAGAATGAGAATCTGTCAGGACCCACCGGAAGTGATATCATGACCGGAAGAGACATCATCAAGCAGGGACATTTTTAACAATCCTAGGCTGCAATCCTACACACTTACCCAGGAATAAGTCCCATTTACTGTCATTGTTCAAAGAATATACATAGTAGCTTGTTAAAAGTACAGGTCTGTACCATTTCCCCAAATGCAGTCACATACCATGGGAGCATCAAGTCTAATAGATTAAAAATAAAATATTGAAATGAATGGGCACCCACCTGAAATGGGCTCGTGATCCACCTAGTGGGTCTCGACCCACAGTTTGGGAAACACTGCCCTAAAACACTGCCGCATGTGTTCAGTACAGGCAGAAGTGGGGTGAAACTCCTGCACACCTCAATCAGTTTCTTTTGCATGGAACCTATCCTTCCCCCCAAATTATAGAGATGCCATTGAAGGGTGTTTCTATGGAGCTGTTGTCTCAAAAACTCATGCATAACAACCTAAATTGCCCATGCAGAATTGAAAAGGAAGTCAACTTCTTTTCTCATATGGTTCCTCTTGCAAGCTTCCAGCCAGCCCATCATTTCTACTTCGCAAATGCAATTCAAGCGGTGGGCTGTCAAAATATAACCTTACGAATTGCCTCTGCTCTCACATACATAATTTTGGAAACAGAAGAAAATAGTTGCAATCTGATTCTGGTCCATTCTGACGTTGAAATGGAAACGGTCGTGTTTTGCCCTTGAAATAATCTCTTGCAGGCAAATTCCTTGAAAACATTTCCCTGTTTTGAAAAGTGGAAGTTGTGTCAGAGTGTTCTTTATTTTCCTTTTAAGTTTCCGACGGTTAATTTTTGCTGCAGAGTTTTTGCTGTCCGCTCTGCTTTTCGAAGTGCGCTTGTTAGCGCTGGTGGAATTCCTCTTTTGAATGTACAGAATGTTATTGGAGCGCATCGCATCTTCGGGAGAGGAATGAGGATTCCTTTTTTCCTTTTGTTTTAATGCCCCATGCTGTCTCTGTAACTATATTTGGTAACATGTTAGTGCGGTGGAAAAGCCTGAGGAACTTGACAATTTGCACATCTGGTTAAGTACTGCTTACAGGGACAGGTTATTAATTATACTGGGAATAACACATTTTTGCAGCTATAAATGAGTCAGTCTCACATGTTCCATTATGTTGCCCTGAACCAAGGGCTTAGCAGGATAAAAGCAAAAAGTTTGTGATCCTCCCCAGCGCACAGAACCGATCGGCGCCTCACACCAAATGTTTTCCTGATAAGCTTCCAGCTACAAGGTTGGAGACAAAAGGCTTAGGAGGGTGTGATATCTTACACTCTACATCTTGGAGCGATTCCTTCTTACACTTTGACTTAAATCTCAGTTCATTTGTCCCATCTTTCCCATATGTTTTACAGTGCTGGCAAATTGCTCCATCTCCTCCAAAGTGATGTCTACCGCACTGCAGAATCCCAAAGGAGAGAGAGAGAGAGAGAGAACTTTTCCTCTGAAGAACTGTCCTAGACGCCTATTGACTTCACTGGATTTGGATCAGAAACCAGGGAAGGAAATGGATTCTCACTGTCACTTTAATGTTGACAAATTGCCTTAGGAAATGCTTTTCCAAGGCACTTAGACTATCCCTTGGGGCATTGGGGGGAATGAACCACCTTTTCTTTTCGTACTCACAGCCCAACTGCAAACTACATTAATTTCTCTTCTTTTCTGATGGATTTTTTTTTGTGAATTCCCATAAATTCTTCTAATGCTTAAAAATACAATCTAGACTGGACTTCACCTTTCACTTCTCCCCTACGAATGATCCCAAGTCTTGTAATAGTGCTAGCATCAGCTTGCCATGGGGAGCTAGGCAAAGTTCTACACTGGACTCCCACAAGATGCCTCTACCCACCCACTGATTGTAAGGGTTTCCCTGCCAAACCATATACCACATTGTGTCTGGCTGCAAACTGAGGGCGTATACTGGCCCATGGTCTGACTTTTCCAGTGAAGGTAACTCTGTTTTTGAATGGCTAGATGAACTGGACATTGATATTTGATCTAGTTGAAATGTTATATAAGGCCATGTATTACATGCCATACGCTAAATAAATAAATAAATAAATAAATAAATAAACCCGCTGATGGAGCATTGAACAATACAAATGCCACTGGCCCTGAAAGGTCAGAGGTTGAACTGGCCGCATAGACCATTGGCCACTGTCCAACTCGGCTGACCTCTAATACCACTCCTGCAATGTGACTTGGAGACCAGAGGTAAACTCTGCTGGGAGAAAAAAATTGCTGGGCATTTGCTTTGGCACAGGAAAGGTGGGGTATACATTTCTTAACTAAATAAAATAAATAAATAAAAACAGCAGGGGAAGAGCTGTTTGGGAGAGGGGTAGATGGGTGGGATTAGCAATCTCTTCCCACCCACTCCTAATGTGTTCTAATTCATCTTATCCCACTTTGCTTTTGGGGGCTGAAATATTAACCAGGGAGGAGGTCTGGTGCTCCAGTATTCAAAGGAAGGTAAATTCCAGCAAAGGGACAACTCTGAAGAGCCAGGTTCATGTCCCCGCTCAGCTATGAAGCTTTCTGGGTGACCTTGGGCCAGTCACTATCTCTTAGCCTCACCTACCTCACAGGGTTGTTGTGAAGACAAAAAGAGGGGAGGAACCATGTACACAACCCTGAGTTCCTTGGAGGAAAGGCAATAGAAAAATGTGGAAAAAATTAAAGTTTTAGACCTCTGCGTGAAGCCTAGTGCCTCCATAAACGCAAGCCATACAATATTTGCATGCCAGCATCAATGGCTTCCAAAGAAATATGACATATATGTGCAGAGGATATAAGAACTTGGAATGATACACACTGGATAAGAGCTATTTAAATGGTACATTGGCTATGCGAAGGACTGTCACGTGGAAGTGTGTTTTTTGGCAGTCTGAACATATCATGAGTAATGTTTAAATTGGCCCTGGTAGTTCAGCCCATGAAAAAAAACAAAAAGCCATACTCTTCAATTACATGTTTTGTGTCCAAGTAAACTGGCCTTTTACCAAATCCTTTCTTGGCTTGCTCTTTTTAGATTTCTTCATTCTGCTTCTCTGCATGTGTCCAAACATCTAGTGGCCCTATTGCTTTCAAATGGCTATGCCTAACTCTCTGTTGGATGGTTGTTGCTGTGTTATGTCTATTGTATCATGTTACCTGTTTGCAGCTTCCTTGCTTATTAACCACCCCAGGTATTGCACAAACCTGAACATTTTATTTGGTTGTTATCTCTGCAAGTTCGTGTGACTGTAAGACTTTCAGTGATGGTACATCTTTAAGTGTGACTGATAGACTCCTGCAAGAGTGACTAGCATATGCCAGGAATTTTCAGAGCTATTCAGGAAGTTCAGACAAGGTGCAGCTGCCACCATGAAGAACAACTGTTCTTTGTACCTAGGCAGAATGGGAAGCGGCTTACTTCAGAGATTTTCAAGCTAAATGTTTGGTAACTACAATGGCTATGTGCCTAGTACCAGTGGTGTAGCTAGAGGGGGTGCAAAGCACTGAGTTTTGCAGGGGGCCTTCCCTTCAGAGCTATTCCAGGTAGGGGAGCAAAACAGAGCCTTGGAGTCCATCTGCAACTCCATCTGCCCACTTCCTTGAGGAAAGTGCCTAGAATCTGGACTCTGACATTGGCTACCAGTGGCCACAAAAAGGCTGCCACAAACTCTTCCGTATAACCCTACCATATTGCACCTTTTGTGCATTAACTGTAAGCTGCTGATGGGCCACTGTAAAACAGAAGAAGCTGGAGCAGATGGGCCTTTGACCTGACCCAATGGGGCTGTTCTTATGTTCTGCTTCAGGATACGACAGAAGCTTCCTGGGTAACCTTGGGCCAGTCACTTTCTCTCAGCCTCGCCTACCTCACGGGGTTTTTGTGAGGACAAAAGAAAGGGAACAGCTGTGTACCCCGTCCTGAGCTCCTTGGAGGAAGGGTGGTATAAAAATGTGAAAAATAAATAAATAAAACAGGGCCTAAATATAATAAATATAAATTAAGTTACTGATGGACTGTAGCAAGCTGATTTAGGATTTGGATAAAATTCAGCTTTGTTTCAGGATAAGTCAATCCACATATTCACTAAGGAAGCAAAAGTTATCTCAGCTTCTGCATATGCCATTGCTACCCTGAAGTATTTTGTTTGTTTCTTGCCCAGAGTTCCATTCACTGCCTTTAGAATGTTTTTCTTTAAAAAGCCACAGAAGATTGCATGGGATAGGGCTCGGAAATAATTTGTCTTTGACTACTCTGTTCAGTGGTTTACAAAAAAAAGAATAAAGAAAAAGGCAAGAAATGCTTTTGTGAGTAGCAGAGTACAGAATTTTGCAACTGCTCACTGGTGGTTTTCAAAGTCACTTTGCATGCATAATTTCCTCATCTTTATGCAGAATTTTCCCACATTTTTGTTGACTAAAATATTACCCATCTAATTTCCTATTTAAAAAACTCATTTCCAGTACCGCAGTGTTGAAAGGTGCTACCAAGCATTTAGCCTTCAATTTGCATACAACAAATCCTGTAATCTGATGGGGGCTTTCACACAAGGATGGCTGCAAGCAATTATATGGACAAAGAAATATTTTTGACTGAGGTTTTGCCCTGTGTTAATTTCATCTGTTGAACCCCCGTTGGGATTTCTGCTGTTGTTGATTTGCTTATTGATGTGGATTGAGACGGGAGGGGGGATAAAATCTGAGCCAGGTTGGGGGTCTTGAGTTTTCTAAAACAGTTTGTTTCATGGGGAGGGGGGGAGATTTCAACTGTAATTTGGAAAATTTAGGTAAAGGCAAAGACATCAGTTTGGAATAGTTAATTTCATTTGACACTCATTGACAGAGCAACATTCAACATTTTCCATATGAACATCCATCGTGATAGAACAGAGGATAATCCCAGCATTACATCTTGAGTAAATTACGTTTCCTGGTGAAATATATTCCAGTAGTGCATCGAGCTGTATGAAAGATTAGCACTTGCATAATAAACTGGGTTCCCCCCACTCCCAAACCATTTAGAAATTATCATTGCAGAAAACAGGAGAAAAAAAAAAGGTTTATGATGGCTATAAAAGGAAGAAGATACAGTAAAACTTAGGATGCAATCCAGAAGAGAAGATGAGTTGGTGCAAGACTCTTGCGCCGACCCAGGAATGTCACAAATGTGCCATAAAGCACTTTCGCGACTCCTTTAGAGTTGGCTGATCCAGTGCATGGATGTGCACTGACTCAGGGAGGTCAAATTCAGGCTCCACATTACCCAGACTCTGTAAGTTTGCACTGGCCTAGGGAGGCCTGTACAAGAGGTTGGAGAGAGTGGTGAGGGGGTGGAACAGGGGTGTTTTGGGGTGGAAGGAAGGTAGGGGAAGGGTAGACTGGTGGGTGGACTGGGCGTGCGAAAGGGGTGGGACTAACTTGGGCAACTTAGGCTGGATCCCAACCCCCCTCTTGGCCAACCAGGGACTTTGCTGGTGCAGATTTGAGTAGCTCCATAGGGGTGGCTAGTATGTGACTTGGGATAAGGGAATAAATGCCCCCTTACTCTGAGTTGCGCAGCAGCCACCTCTTAACTTATGCTGGATACAGTACAGATCAGTTGGCCTGTCTATTCCAGTGCATGTTAGGAGTGGGCTGTCCCTAAAAGTACTATAGAAGTTACAAACCTGTTAAACTGGTGCAGTAGAATGTCTGAAAATGCCAAGCCAATTGGACAGAAAACACAGAAGTTAGAGGTGGAGTAAAATGAGTTAAGTCTCCCAAAGAAGCAGTGGGAAATATAAATCAGTGGGAATAACAAAAAAATGTATGAAATAGTACAAATGAGGAATGTAATTTTAATGAATAATCATATAGATGATGTTTTGAAAATTAAAACAAGTGGAATAACTCAAGAAACAAAGAAATTCTCCCACACCCCTAGTGCTGTACTAGGGTCATGTGCATGATTCAGCAGATCAGTCCGAGTGACTGCTGCACAGTGGTTCCAATCTCTGACCCATGCTGCTGCAGACCCTTGGCTGCGATGCTCCTGATCAGCCAGTGGGGGGGGGCATGTCATGGGAGGTCACCCTTTGGATGTTCACCAGCTACATAATTGGAATAGGTCCAAGGAGATCTTTGAGAGCCCGATCCTGTGGTCTGTGCCGCGGCTTCGTGCCACGGACCACTGTTGTAAACATGCCGTAAGGCATGTTTGCGGGGCTTACCGCCAGGCTCCCACCAGAGCTAGCCCAGCTCTGGCCAGCTCTGAGCCAGTGCTCAGTGGGCACCCGGGTTCTGTGGCTCGGCAGTCTCCCTGATTGGCGGGCTGCAGAACGGGAGATGGGGGCGTGGCTGGGGGTGTGGGGAAGGCATATTGGGGGAGGGGGAAGGTGGGTCTGTGGAGTCAAGTTCCACAGGATCCAAGGTGCTCAGGTAGGGCTGCTCGCCCTACACGAGCGCCTTTACTTTAGCGGCAACCAAAAGGTCGCTGCTAAAGTGAGTAGCCCCATTGTGGGGCTGCTTCCCTTACTCAGGAGAAGGGGAGGAACGTCCCCTTCTCCCGAGGAGCCTCCAGCGATAGTGCGGGAGGCGCAGGATCCAGCAGGAGCCCTCCGTGGAGCCTCTGGGTCCCGGAGCTCCAGGCAGCTCAGGATTGGGCTGTAAGCCATTAGGAGACCTATGGAGAGATAAGGGATGTCTATCAGGTGTCTTTATTGCCCACCCTACCATGGCACATAGTGCGTGCTTCCTTGGCGTGGCTGCATGAAAAAGTGTGGCAGGGATAGGATTGGGCTGTTTGTGCTAAACCTGGCCATGATGAGTTACCATGTGCTCATGCAAATCAGTCTGAGCAGAAACATTTGTAATAAGAACTATTCTTAATAAAATAATAATAAATGATTGCCAGAGGTGTGCGCTCATGAAGAATGGTACTGGTGGCATCTTATGATACAACTGTCAGACAAAAAGCAAATCCACCAGGAAAGGGAGCACTCTGCATTTGTTTGTGGTGCCCATCTCTGGACCTTTCCAGTTTTTGGGGCCCATCTCTGGACCTTTACACTCATCAGCTCATTCTGGAGACAATTTTGGGCAGAGAACAAGAATACTGGGCAAAGAAGGACTTTTTCTGTCACCAGACATCTGTCTGGGGAGCCCTGTAGGAAAGAATTTGGAACTCCTGAAATCAGAAACAAATATACAATTCAGTTGCTAATTTAATTAGAATGTCAAGTGTTATTTGTTTGCCTCTTTCCAGAATGAGACCTTTTTCCCCAAACATTCCATGCAGGTCTTTGTGAAACATGATCAGCTTTTTCTTGGTCCAGCTGTGCAGCATATACAGCCTTTGTATTCCTTTTACTGGTGTTTTTCTTACTTCCCATGCAAAGAAAAGCCATGCCTTAACCTAATTCATAGCACAAGCAGTTTCTTTTGTTAAGCATGTTATCCTAGATGTGAGTGTAGGTTTCTTTTTCCTATCTGCCCCCTTTTCTAATGGATTCATTAGAAATCCATTAGATTTCTAATCCATGTAATGCCATTGCCCTCACACCCCAAAATTCTTTTTGAAGATTCAAGGTACACAGAAGAGAAGATTCCAATCAATCAGTGGTGTAGCTAATCATCGTGTAGCCCAGTGCCAAGCTCAGATTGACACTCCAGAAGTAACATCACACCTGATCTTTTAAAAAAGTAAAAATGGGGGGAAATCCGCCTTCTCCCTCCAGCAGCTCGCCACTCACTTGCTCTGCCTCCTCACCCCATATTAACACCTTATTGGTTCCCTGCTGTATCATAACAACACCTCATTGGCTTTCGGAACAATCAGTCTCGTTGGTCAGTTTGGAGTGAAGAAAATCCAGTTTTCGTTACATAATGCAGTTGTGTTTTAATTTTCTGGTTATTTGGCTATAACTTTTAATAGAATAGAGATATTTTGACGCAGTTTCTTTCATTGCATTCTTAATTAGATTCCACATCAAATGGTGTATAACATGACTGTATTATTGAAAAATACCAAGGTTTGTGCAATTTTGGCCACTAGTGTTAAGCTCAGGTTATTACCCCCCCAAAAGCTTATTGCCTAGTGCAGTTGGTACCCCCTGCACCCCCTTAGATACACCACTGCAATCAGTAACTCAGACCATAACCAAAAGCCTGTCTTTCATGCTACTTCTTCCTTCCCCCACACCCTATCTTTCATTATCAAAAGAATGGATTTGGTACCTAAAGCGCATAATCAAAATCCAGTGACATGTTGGAGGAGGCAGGAAACTCTGGCTGTTAAATTTTTCAGTAGGCTTCAGTGCTGATTTTAGCCCTATTTTTCCTCCCTTACTGTAACTTTACCAGTTTTTAAAGTGTGCAACCACTGAGATAATGGGCGTGGGATGGTAACACCTGCAGTGAACTTGGTGTATTTATAATCATCCTTTCACTGATGAAATTGTACACGATGAGTCTTTCATATGACCAAAAAAGAATTACAGTATTAGCTCTTTACTAAGCTTGATCCAGCATACTATCTGTGGCAGGGGAGGGGTTGCCTTGCTGCGGGGGAACTAGCAGCTACAATGGCAGTAGATGGTGCTGGCTTACAGCCCAATCCTATGCATGTCTACTCAGAAGTAAGTCCTATTACAGTTAGTGGGGCTTACTCCCAGGAAAGTATGGATAGAATTGGGCTGTAAGTGGAGAATGATATTTTCCTAGTGACAAAATTTTTGGCACAATGCAACACTCCTTCAACAGTGTGCTTCCTTGGGAGGGGTGTGTGTGAAGGACTGGTTCTACTAACAACTGTATATTTATTGGGCAAAAAAAAATTATGCTAAGGAATGAGTTTTTATTAAAGACTTTCAAAACGTAGATGCTGAAATCGTAGATGTTGAAATCTAGTGGAAACTTATCCTCTGACTTGTAGCTGCCCTATATTCGCATGTCGTTAGACTAATCTCGCAACATGCAGTTCAGTTAAGTTTTGCCTGCCTTTAAAGTACAATGTGCCCTTTAAAATGAAATACAAAATGCATGAAAGAGGGGTGTGTGTGTGTGAGTGTGTACGCAAGCTCAGGCAAAGCCATAACTAGGGTGGAGCCTGAGGAACATCTGCCCAGGACACTATGCCAAGAGGGGGGTAACCCTCAAGCTCTGCCTTAGTTGCAGAGGAGGTGCTGACAGCTTTGCGCCCCCTTCCTCTGGGGAGAACCTAGAAGTGCTGTCCCATGACACTGCCCCAGGCTGGAGGCACTGCATTATGTCTCTGGGCTCAGGATGCGGGAACAATTTCCGCATTCTTCACCACAAAGGTTCTTTCTGAACATCACATCAAAGCTGTGATCAATGCAACTCTATCCTCTTGTTTCTGATGTCATGGTTAGGGTACATTGTTTTGTAACTGGAAGAAATGGAGTGAATCATCTGGCTAGATTCCATTTTAGAAATATTTGAGCCACCTCTTCAGTGTAATTTCCACCATCTTCCACATTAAATACTGTTAATAAAATCATCATCATCATCATCATCTCACTGCCATAATGCAGGCTCTGGCAGCATGCTGAGTGGTGCACTGCCAGAGAGCTGGGAGGAAAGCCACAGTCTTCCTACCTGCGTCACAATGGACCTACCAAGACAGACAAGATGGTGGGGGAGAATGGGATGGGGTGGGGTGGGGAGGGACAAAACTGGGTGGGGACAAAACCAAGAGGGGGGAGTTGTATTGGAATTGTGGAAGATCTGTGGAGGAGGTAGGATGTGGTGTCAGCAGTGGCCCCTTTAAAGGTAAGGCCTGGGCTTTCAGCAGAGGGTGTGCTGCACAGCTGCAGCCACTTGAAGGCAATAGGGCCCTCAGGCATAAAAGCACCTGATGAAGGGGGTTTTGGTGTGGGCAGTAGAAGAGGAAAGAAGGAGCTAATTACTGGATTAATGGACTTTGCAGACTGCTGGAGACACTGAGATTGGTGTTTGGCTGCCATACCCAAGGCCTGCTGAGGACCAAGGTGCTGCTGTAGTGGTGGGAGGAGCTGCTGGCAGGAAAGGGAGGAAGGAGGACCTCTGTAGGATGAACAGAGGTCGCCTTGGTGGATGACCTACGCCGGGGACTGGACAGGGGGAGTGCGTCCCTGTTGGTCCTGCTGGACCTTTCAGCGGCTTTCGATACCATCGACCATGGTATCCTTCTGGGCCGATTGGCCAAGTTGGGAGCTGAAGGCACTGTTTTACGGTGGTTCCGCTCCTACTTGGAGGGTCGGTCCCAGATGGTGGTGCTGGGGGATGCCTGTTCGACACCCTGGCCCTTGAGATGCGGGGTGCCACAGGGCTTAATTCTGTCCCCCATGCTATTTAACATCTACATGAAACCGCTGGGAGAGGTCATCCGGGGGTTTGGAGTGGGGTGCCATCAATATGCTGATGACACCCAGCTCTATCTCTCCTTTCCTCCAGACTCCAGGGTGGCGGTTGAGGACCTGGAGCGCTGTCTGGAGGCAGTGAGGATCTGGATGGGGGCTAACAAGCTGAAATTAAATCCAGATAAGACAGAGGCTCTCCTGGTTCGGAAATCCTCGATGCAGGTGCTGGACTATCGGCTTGCGCTGAATGGGGTTGTACTCCCTCTGAAGGAGCAGGTCCGCAGCTTGGGGGGTCCACCTGGACTCGCAGCTGCTCCTGGATTCCCAGGTGGCGGCTGTGGCAAGGGGGGCCTTCGCTCAGCTTCGGCTGGTGCGCCAGCTGCGGCCGTACTTGGATCGTGCAGACCTGGCCACGGTGATCCATGCCTCGGTGACATCGAGATTAGATTACTGTAACGCACTCTATGTGGGGCTGCCCTTGAAGACGGTTCGGAAACTGCAACTAGCGCAGAATGCGGCGGCCCGTGTGGTTACTGGAGGTAGGCGGTTCGACTCTGTCGGTCTGCTTCTCCAGCGGCTGCACTGGCTGCCCATTTGTTTCCGGGCCCAATTCAAGGTGCTGGTATTGACCTTTAAAGCCCTATACTGCTCTGGACCAGGGTATCTTAGAGATCGCCTGCTCCCGTACAATCCGGCTCGCCCTCCCAGGTCATCAGAGAAGGCCTTTTTACAAGTGCCGCCGCCTAGGGAGGTACGTGGGGCGGCTGCAAGAAATAGGGCCTTCTCAGTAGTGGCACCAACGCTATGGAACTCCCTTCCCCTTGACTTAAGAATGGCTCCCTCTCTTGAGACCTTTCGGCAAGGCCTGAAGACCCTTCTGTTTAAACAGGCCTTCTGAGTTCTTGGCCTTTTAACATCTTTTTAACATCTTTTAATATTTTTTACAGGCCTGATTCTTTTATTGATTCTTTTATGACTTGCTGCTCTATGCTCTTTTTACCTATTTTTTTTTACTCTGACTGCTGTTTTTAGTATGTGTTAATATGTTTTTATTTGTTTTTAAATTGTTTTTAATATGTTGTAAGCCGCCTTGAGTCCCTTCGGGGAGAAAGGCGGGGTAGAAATAAAGTTATTATTATTATTATTATTATTATTATTATTATTATTATTATTATTATTATTATTATTATTATTAACAGGTGAGCTACTCTGGTGGTGGGGTCCAGCAGTGATGCAGGGCAGAAATAGGGCCATTGTTGGGGAACACAGGGGAGCTAATTAGCTAAAAGTGGGCATAGGTGCTCTAGGTGAGCTTGGACTGGGGATCTGGCAAAACAGGAGTGTAACAGTGGGCAGGGAGGTTGCAGGAGGGGTGGATCCAGCAGCAGTGGTGCACACTGGATCCCATTCCCTCTGTCAGCAGCTGCCCTACTCCTTTTCTTTCCTAAGACTCATGCTAGCAAAATCAATAGTGCAGGTCCAAGGAGACCCATTATGGAAAATGGAAGCCTTACTCAGGGGCAAGGGGATTTGAATTCCCTTTCCATATTGAAGCCTCCCAATCACTCCCCCCCCCCCACCGGATACAGCATACCCATTTTTGGCATGTACCAATGGGGGACGGAAAAGAAAGGATTGGGCTATTATTGTTGAGAGGGTTTCTTGATTAGCTGGAGTACAGAGGTCAGGAGAGAATGTTAAAGCTGGGAAGCCAAGCAGACACCCAAGAGTAACAAAGTGCCAAGGGATGA
Source organism: Tiliqua scincoides (assembly GCF_035046505.1). Taxonomy (NCBI): domain Eukaryota; kingdom Metazoa; phylum Chordata; class Lepidosauria; order Squamata; family Scincidae; genus Tiliqua; species Tiliqua scincoides. Next base: position 15,347,236 of record NC_089825.1, read on the forward strand.
GAGTACTTTCCAACTGAGAGGCTCAACAGGCCTCAGCTGGTTCTTGTGACCTATATACAGACAATTACTTATTAGGGAAAAATGGGGGCAAACAATACTTAATGCAAGGAGAATAGAAGTGTTTTCTTGAGTACTGGTACTACTGCTGTGTGGATCTGGGTAGTGTCTTTCTTCATTGTGGAAGAAAATATGAATTGGGGAAGACTGGGGGGAAAGAGGCAAGATAAGAGGGGAAGATAGTGCAGCAAGATGAGTAAAGAGAGTTACCTTCCTAGGTGCCTGGGTTGGCCCAGAGATTTCTGAGGAGCTGGTGGGGTGTAGCCATCTGACTGAAGCTAATGTATTTCACATAGTGATCTTAATTTCACAGTGTATTTCTAAACAGTTACATGGGCGATCATTGTTCCTATCCATACAACTCTACCCTATGGAGCAAGCCCTTACTCTCCTGAGCATATGTTATATTAATAAAAAAAAAAAAAATCCATTGATCCAACGTAGTCAGTTCAGCTGTTTTAGTGATGCCTTTCACTGTGACTCATGCCAGAGTTTAACACACTCCTCTGCCTTTGGAGTCATGCTTACCTGAACACGAAGGTCTTCATCTCTTTCCTACCAGGGTGCTAGCCTTCCTATTTACTTCTCCCGTCAAAGCAGACAGCAGCCCACTGAGCTGTGGCTATTTCTCGATTGTCCTGGAGTTGTCAATTATCCAGCTTGTTCTCTGGAAAGGAACAGGTGCTGGAAAGGAAGGGCTGCTAATTTAAACTAAGAATATCCCTGTTGACACTCACAGGGGGGTTCCTTTTTTATTTTTAAAACCAGCTACTTCAAAACATTGTCTCTGAAAACGTAGCAATACCTTGACGTTTGAGGTTTGGCTACACACTGCAGGATTCAGACACAATTCAGGATTCGGGGATGGCTATTTCAAGGACGTTACCTGAGATGGTCCCCTCTGCAAGCAAGCAAAGAGGTGCTTTGTGGTCCCACCCAAGCAAAGATTTCCAGCATGTTTGAGTCATACTTTTTTGGTTGAAAATTGCAGGTCATCTGCTTTGAAACTCTGGGGAGCTTTCGTTTGATCTAGGGCAGTGATTCCCAAACTTTTTAGGCTGGAGGCTCCCTTGACCACCTGGGCTATTGGCCGGGGCTCCCTATTAGGGCTAGAGTCCTATACATTGTGTAGGACGGCAGGTGTTTTGCAAGGATTCCCTGGCTGCCCAGGTTGTTTTCTGCAGCAAACAGGGGAGCTATGACTCACAGTTTGGGAACCACTGATTTAGGGGGAACCATAAAAATGCAGAAGTCAGCTTCCTCACCCATATCAGCTGGATGGGATGCTTATCTGTGTGGCTGCAATAATGGCTGAAGAAACACAGACATCCCACTCTGAATACAATCCCCTCCTACTGTTGTTACCAAATGTAGTGGGCACTGTGAGATCTATGACTGAGGGCTAAGCAGCATGTAGTGGGCACTGTGAGCCAAACAGCATGTTATTGTAACATAATCACTGGCTCTGATGTGCTTACTTTTTCTTTATAAAGTAGGAGCTGGGGGAGCAGTGATGGTGCCATGTTGCTGGGGTCATTGGGACAAAGCCCTGCACGGGGCTCAGTGTAAGATATTTGTTGGAAATCTTAAGAAGTGACCTTAAGACACTATTTTGCCAGATTCCTAGTCTAAGCTTCACTTAGAGAAGTTATGCCCATGTTAAGCTAATTAGCTCCCCTTTGTTCCCCAACAATGGCCCCGGTTCAACACTGCAGCACTGCTGGACCCCACCACCACCGGAGCTTGCCTGCTCAACCTGTAGAGGACCTCTTTCCTCCCCTCTCCTGCCAGCAGCTTCTCCAGCAACAACTTGGTCCTCAGCAGGTCTTGGGAGTAACAGCCACACATCAATCTCCAGTGACTCCAGCAGTCTGTTCCAGCAATCCTCAGAAGTCCATTCATCCATCTGTCCATTGGTCGATTAGTCCATCAGCTGGTCCTGTAATCCAACAGTTCAGTTTCTTCCAGCTTTCCACTTCCTACTACCCACACACCCTTTTCCTTCCTTGTAGGTGCTGCTTTTAACCCTGAGGGCTTTTTTTTTTTACCACCAAGTGGCTGCAGCTGTGTAGCGCACTCACTGCAATCTAAGACCCCATGTTTGCCTGCCAGAGCAAGGGGCCACTGTTGACACCACACCCTATCTATCTCCTTGAGGGATCTTTTGCATTTCCATTACAGACACACAGGCCCACAAGATGAAGGTCATAACTTGGTCTTTGGTTAAGTAACTAGCACAATATGTAAAACAAGTATATGCAGCAGATTCAACATAAACTTCATCCTGGTGCCCTCCCCTGCATTTGGCATAAGTCTAATGTCTATTGATCCAATCCCCATTTCCTAGTAGTGCTACCACGCCAAAGTTGGAGTATTTTTCAACCCAGTGTTTTATTCAGGACTCAAGCACAGGTTGCTGATGGTCTGGCAGCTGTGGAAGATTCTGGTTGGCTTATCTTTAAAACTTTATTAGCCTTCCAAGTTGTTCAGTAAAATCATACTTTTACTTTTTCCTGATTTTAGAAATGGGCTATGCGAGATGCAAGGGAGGGCACCAGGATGCAGGTCTCTTGTTATCTGGTGTGCTCCCTTGGGCATTTGGTGGGCTCCTGTGAGATACAGGAAGCTGGACTAGATGGGCCTATGGTCTGATCCAGGGGGGCTGTTCTTATGTTCTTAAACTACAATTCCCAGGAGGCCCTGCAGGTCTTGTTGTCTGGTGTGCTCCCTGGGGCATTTTGTGGGCCGCTGTGAGATACAGGAAGCTGGACTAGATGGACCTATGGCCGGATCCAGTGGGGCTGTTCTTATGTTCTTATGTTTAATACTTCTCTGACATTTCCTGGGTCCCTGAAGAACCTTGCAGTTTGTATAGCCACAAGTAAGAGAGGAGAACAAGTTGTCAGAGCCAGAGATGCTGGCAGCAGCTGAACTTCTCTTGTGGTGTAATGCTTCAAGAGGCCAGAAGCTCATTTGAGCCAGGAATTTGCAACAGTTGATCCAAAAACATGTAAGAATATAAGCCATCATGATTAATGAATGTCTGGTCACAGAATGACCCACCATGAATTTGTAATACCCTCATATGCTTCACCTGGCACTTGTTCCTGGTGATTGTTCCTCTCTTGTACTCTGGGAGAGTCTGTGTTGGGGCAGCCCAATCCTAACCTGTGCTGGCACAGCCAGGCAGTTTGACCTGCCCTGTATCCAGCTCAGGTTGTTCTCCTAAGGATAAGGGGGATATATTTTCCCTTATCCTGTGTGAAGCCCCAGCCTGTCCTATGGGACTTCTCAGATCCATGCCAGCTGTATAGCTGGTGCAAATCCAGGAAGCCCAGGCTACTGCTGGGATGGCTAGGAGGGGGGTTAGGATATGGTGGAGGAGGTTTCACCTCCCCACCTCTCTCCACTTTCCCCACACCTGTCGCACAACTGTACCTGTTCTGGCTGATGTTGTTCTGGATGCCGGTGCTGGCCTTTGTGCCAGCACTACTGGCTCATGGGTAGTAATAATAATTGTGTGTTATGGCACATTTGAGCCAGCACAGCACAACTCATGAAGATGTTAGAATTGCACTGTGAGAGCTGCCATTCCTGAGTTTAGAGCCTTCTCCAGAGTTTCTAGAAGCTAGTTCTCTGAGAAAGGCAGGGATGGTGCATTCATTGTACCTCTAATGACATGAACATAGATGCACAGACAAGAACATCAAGGAACCATGCAGTGTAAAGTATCCACAGCTCTGGAGGTATATTATGAACAGCTGCTAAAATATTGCTGGGCAAGAGCGTTTCTGGAATCTGTGGAACATTGGCAACCTTCAGTCTCGAAAGACTATGGTATCACACTCTGAAAGGTGGTTCTGGCACAGCGTCTAGTGTGGCTGAAAAGGCCAATCTGGGAGTGATAATCCCTTCCACACTGGGAGCAAGTGCAGTCTGTCCCTGGTCTGTCTCCCTGGCTATGGGCCTTCCTTCTTTGCCTCTTAGCCTCAGACTGTTGGCAACGTGTCTCTTCAAACTGGGAAAGGCCATGCTGCACAGCCTGCCTCCAAGCGGACCGCTCAGAGGCCAGGGTTTCCCACTTGTTGAGGTCCATCCCTAAGGCCTTCAGATCCCTCTTGCAGATGTCCTTGTATCGCAGCTGTGGTCTACCTGTAGTTCTCCATAGAGGAGATCCTTTGGGATCCGGCCATCATCCATTCTCACAACATGACCGAGCCAACGCAGGCGTCTCTGTTTCAGCAGTGCATACATGCTAGGGATTCCAGCACGTTCCAGGACTGTGTTGTTAGGAACTTTGTCCTGCCAGGTGATGCCGAGAATGCGCCGGAGGCAGCGCATGTGGGAAGCGTTCAGTTTCCTCTCCTGTTGTGAGCGGAGAGTCCATGATCTCTTCATGGAGTCATGATAGTTCTGGGATCTATCTTCAGCCAAAGAAGCAAGTCCTCTCGTGGCTTTTAAAGTGGTGGAGGAAGGTGGGCTGGTGCAGAGTAAGTGGGCATAGCAAGCAGGAGGACTAAAGCCTTCATTGAGAGAGGGCAAATTGATCCTTGGGCTTAACAGTACCCTGCACTGGAACAGGCAAGTCAAGAGGCTTGCACTGTATCCAGTGCAGGATAGGGGCCCAAAGCGGCTCAGCCAGAGGCAAAGGGAAACTTTTCCCCTTACCTCCAGGAAAGGCGCCTTTGTTCCTTGTTTGTGAAAACTGAGATGTAAGAAACATGTCCCTTTTTCATTTTTTCAAACATGTCCCAGTGTTTTATTGTTGGAGGGTATGCTGCATAACCATGAACGTCAAATGCTGACTAATCTACTACCCACATAGCAAAGAATTTCTCCCACTAGCAACATTATGCTCTTGCCAGGTGCAAAGAGAGTGTCTCTGCAGTTTGTCCCAAAAACACTGCAGATACCACCAGTGGCGTAGCTAGAGGGGGTGCAAGTTTTGCAGAGAGCCTCACCACAGTGTGCAAGGGGCCCTTTTCCCTCCCCTTCAGAGCCACTCCAGGTGGTGGGAGCAAAACAGAGGCATGTGCTCTGAAGAAGAGGTGAGGGGCCCCTTACACGCTGCGGTGAGGCTCCCTGCAAAACTTGCACCCCCTCTAGCTACGCCACTGGGTACCACTGTATTTAACCAATTGTTGGTGTTTTCACAGTCACTTTGGTGGGAAGGTAACTCAGTTGTGATTGCCCTCCCCATAATGTTAAAAAAAAAAAAATCTTTGTTTTACAAAGCAATATTTTTCAGGCTATTAATCAGTGATATGAGCTATAGTCCTAATGATCAGATAATTCTTAATGCTACATTAATTAAGTATAAGATAATGAACCACTGTCACCTTGAATGTGTTCTCTCCCCATTGTGAGCTTTATCTCGTAATCCCCATTTAACAGAGGCATTCTTTGATACTTCGGTGAAAAAAGGAGGACTGATTGAAGATCTCTGCAAAGAAAGGGTTTCCTCATAATTGAAAAAGCTTAAAGTGTCATATTCACAGTAGCCATTTTTTCCTCCCCCCCTCCCCCCACTTGAGATTCCAGCTAAAAGGTCTGGGGAGAACATTTAACAAAGACTCATGATCTAAAATACATTTTGAAACTTCAGAAGAATACTGTTTTTCCTACTTTTCTCTTAAGAAATCTCCAACTAGTGCCGAGTCATACCACTTCATTACATGACTCAGCGCTCCATGATTAAGGGGAATCAACATTAAGGGGAATAATAAAAGCTTCTTCAAATATGTTAGAAGCAGGAAACCCGCCAGAGAAGCGGTTGGCCCTCTGGATGGTGAGGGAGGGAAAGGGGAGATAAAAAGAGACTTAGAGATGGCAGAGAAATTAAATGAGTTCTTTGCATCTGTCTTCATTGCAGAAGACCTCGGGCAGATACCGCTGCCCGAACGGCCCCACCTGACCGAGGAGTTAAGTCAGATAGAGGTTAAAAGAGAAGATGTTTCAGACCTCATTGATAAATTAAAGATCAATAAGTCACCGGGCCCTGATGGCATCCACCCAAGGGTTATTAAGGAATTGAAGAATGAAGTTGCAGATCTCTTGACTAAGGTATGCAACTTGTCCCTCAAAACGGCCATGGTGCCAGAAGATTGGAGGATAGCAAATGTCACGCCTATTTTTAAAAAGGGAAAGAGGGGGGACCCGGGAAACTATAGGCCGGTCAGCCTAACATCCATACCGGGTAAGATGGTGGAATGCCTCATCAAAGATAGGATCTCAAAACACATAGACGAACAGGCCTTGCTGAGGGAGAGTCAGCATGGCTTCTGTAAGGGTAAGTCTTGCCTCACGAACCTTATGGAATTCTTTGAAAAGTTCAACAGGCATGTGGATGCGGGAGAACCCGTGGACATTATATATCTGGACTTTCAGAAGGCATTTGACACGGTCCCTCACCAAAGGCTACTGAAAAAACTCCACAGTCAGGAAATTAGAAGACAGGTCCTCTCCTGGATTAAGAACTGGTTGGAGGCCAGGAAGCAGAGAGTGGGTGTCAATGGGCAATTTTCACAATGGAGAGAGGTGAAAAGCGGTGTGCCCCAAGGATCTGTCCTGAGACCGGTGCTTTTCAACCTCTTCATAAATGACCTGGAGACAGGGTTGAGCAGCGAAGTGGCTAAGTTTGCAGATGACACCAAACTTTTCCGTGTGGTGAAGACCAGAAGTGATTGTGAGGAGCTCCAGAAGGATCTCTCCAAACTGGCAGAATGGGCAGCAAAATGGCAGATGCGCTTCAATGTCAGTAAGTGTAAAGTCATGCACATTGGGGCAAAAAATCAAAACTTTAGATATAGGCTGATGGGTTCTGAGCTGTCTGTGACAGATCAGGAGAGAGATCTTGGGGTGGTGGTGGACAGGTCGATGAAAGTGTCGACCCAATGTGCGGCGGCAGTGAAGGCCAATTCTATGCTTGGGATCATTAGGAAGGGTATTGAGAACAAAACGGCTAGTATTATAATGCCGTTGTACAAATCGATGGTAAGGCCACACCTGGAGTATTGTGTCCAGTTCTGGTCGCCGCATCTCAAAAAAGACATAGTGGAAAAGGAAAAGGTGCAAAAGACAGCGACTAAGATGATTACGGGGCTGGGGCACCTTCCTGATGAGGAAAGGCTACCGCGTTTGGGCCTCTTCAGCCTAGAAAAGAGACACCTGAGGGGGGACATGATTGAGACATACAAAATTGTGCAGGGGATGGACAGAGTGGATAGGGAGATGCTCTTTACACTCTCACATAATACCAGAACCAGGGGACAGCCACTAAAATTGAGTGTTGGGCGGGTTAGGACAGACAAAAGAAAATATTTCTTTACTCAGCGTGTGGTTGGTCTGTGGAACTCCTTGCCACAAGATGTGGTGCTGGCGTCTAGCCTAGACGCCTTTAAAAGGGGATTGGACAAGTTTCTGGAGGAAAAATCCATTATGGGGGTACAAGCCATGATGTGTATGCACAACCTCCTGATTTTAGAAATGGGTTATATCAGAATGCCAGATGCAAGGGAGTGCACCAGGATGAGGTCTCTTGTTATCTGGTGTACTCCCTGGGGCATTTGGTGGGCCGCTGTGAGATACAGGAAGCTGGACTAGATGGGCCTATGGCCTGATCCAGTGGGGTTGTTCTTATGTTCTTATGTTCTTATGATTGCAGCTGAGGTGTGAATGGCCTTCATTGAAAAGGTCTTGGTTGCAATTCAACAAGAATTAGTTGTATCTATGACTGGATGACATTACTTGATCTCTACTTACTCAGTGAGCGCCAAGAATAGAGGCACTATCTAGCAAATTACTCATACCAACTCTTTAGATTTCTTTGCTTCTCCCTTGAGAAGCACATGCTTACATCTTTTTTTTCTTGAAATCAAAGTTAAAAAATAAATCTCTGCTTATCTTAAATTATCTATGTTTGTAGTTTCAGGGCTTCTTGATTTCTGATATGTATGGGAATCCTTACAATAACCAGAACTATTACTGGAATAATTTAATACTTACATTATTAATGCTTGTCTCATTTACAGACTGTAGTGCAAGATCAGCTCAATAATCTATCCAAATTGCATGCTCTGAATTGCTGCCATTTCGATGTCTTATTTGGTTCCCCAAATATGCCATCTATAATGTGCAGAGATTTGAGTCTATCACTGCCATCAAGTGTCACTGTAAACTGTAATAAAGTTGGGCACAGAAGAGAGAAATGATGGCTTGGGTCCAAAGAACCATGAACAGAAGGAGAAAATGTATTGGTGTCATTCCGTGAACCCTGGCGCAAGTGTTAGCAGTAGACATCTTGATGTGTAACACCACAGTGTGTCAGGGATTATGTTACAGTACATGGTGAATAAGGAAAATTCAGGCTGTATCAACCATAGTAGACCATAAAATGTGTTTGGAAAAAGATTGGGTGAAGTCTTTTATAAACTTTTGCACAAACAGGGAAACTCCTGTAGATCTCAGTTCCCTTTGCTCATGTGGTGTTGTTTAGCTAAGCTGGAAATACACGTTCCGTGAGGAGAAGTTTTTCCCCAGCAGATGGGTATGGTTGTGATACCAAGGCAGTATCTGTGAGGAGGCCATTCTTGTTTGTTGAAATCACCAGGCCCTTGGGATGTATTTGGGACAAGGGTACTGCAGTGCTAGACTTCAGATTCAAAATGCAACCACTAGTCCCAGCCACAACACAGACATTAGTCATGCATCGTTAATTACCAAGAGTAAACAAATTTCTTTCCTCCTTTTGGTCTTGGTGCTGCTGCTTAAGCACAGATGAGCTTAGAAACCTATGCAGCTGAAGCCTTCCAAACTGTTCAAATCCTGCAAGGACTTCTTTTCCATAAGCCGACATTATGGAAAGGATTCTTCTATGTCAAAACAGTTTTATTAAAATAATGTTAAGCATTTGTCTTCTATCCACAGTAGTCAGGAAATTTGATGCTTAGTGGCTGAAAAGTATCCTTAACTCATCCCTTTATGCCCTGTGGATGGAAAACCTATTTGCATCTCATAAAACACTGCATGCCAACAGAAATCTCATTGCTTGGCAATCCCAAGTAAGCCTTTAGAGCGGAATACAAGATCCAGATGCTTGGCAAAGAATACCTTCTGTTGGAAGGGATGCTTCAGGCGAAACTTATATTGATTCTTGTTGCAGTTACAGATCGAACTATGTCAAACACTGCAGGCAGGAAATCATTTTGATTTCATATCAGTCAACCCCAGTCTTGCCTTATTATTATTTTTTAAACTGTTTATTATTCTGGGATATGGGGATAGGTTCCCCAGAAACATATATGAGAATTAACTTGTCTTGACTGTGTGTCATACAGACAGTTTCAGTGCACCCACAAGCAATACAAAACTAAAATTTTGTGTCATAGATCAGTTGCCCTGGTGAATTCTTTAGCATGACTGTGCTGGATCTTCTCCATCCATATGGACCACGACAAAGTGTGGGAAGCTCTGAGAGCAGAGCTTAGAAATAGATTAATTAATCACCCCAATGAAAAGAATGAGGTTTAATTATTTCATTTATTGCATCTTTAATCCAACCCTTCCACACAGAAGGTGGCGTACATGGCCCCGCAAGATCTTGTGAGATAGGTTAATCTGAGAACGAATGAATGGGATTTGAACCTGAGATTGCAGGTTGATCAGGTTCACCTTGAAATTATTTAGTAGTAATTCAAGTAGGTTCAGTACAATATTGTTACATATTGGTAGCCTTTTCCTGAACAGGGCACAGTATGCGCACTTTTGAAAAGCATGCAAAAAATAGGAACCGTCTCATACAGTATATCATTGGAGTTGCATGCACCAGTATGACAATCACAACAATCTGAAAAACAATATGGGCAGTCAAGCCCCTCGGAAGAAATGCAGCTTGGATTAAAGCCATTTTGCCAATTTTCAATCAAGGTATATTTGTTTCTGAATGAGGTTCAAGAGAATTTTCATGACATCACTAGCTGGGTCTCTTCAGCAAGCCCAACACCCTTACCGCCGCACCCTGCTGGCTCTCTCAACCACAAACTTGACACTACCCAGAATGCATAATGTGGACCAGTATTTTTGTTTGTTTTAAATACAGTAAATCCTTGACTCACATAAGGTTTCTGCTCTGGGAAACTTTATGTAAGCTGATTTTCACATAAGGTGGAATCAGTCCACCTTATGTGCCGCTTCCTCCATGTAGGCTCTTTAAACAAAGCAGGGATCACTCCCAGCATGCTCTTCTGTTGTACTTGCATTTTCTTGCAAGTCATTGCACAGGGTCTGCCAGATGGTGCTCTCATGCATAAGATGCTGTTTGACCTTTGACTTGTAGTTTGACCTTGTAGTTTGACTTGATCTAGTAATATTTATGGGGTGGGCATGCAGATAGGTAGCAAATCCTGCCCAGAAAGCTCCACTGGATGACAGAAGGAGTAGGAGGGAATCATGAATCGCTTTGCTACCAGTGTCATCATAGGTATGCATGGATTTTTGTGCAGTGAAACCATGTTGCACATGGCCAGGCAAGCGGGGTCAGTTCATACCAGCAGTAAAGCAGGATGAGTTGTTTCTTGATTGTGCTAAAGCTAAGCATTGGACTCTAGAAGACACTACTGTCATTCTTAACAGAATCAATTCTTGGACATTAGTTTTACAACACTATAATTCTCCAGGTACATCTTTGGCCTCATTCCTGCAGGTTGTAGTTGAGGTGACAACATAGTTCTTGGACTTCACATTTCATACTTAATGCTGGGGTTGTTTAAAAGAAAGTCCCCCCAAATAACAACAATAAATAGAAAATTAGATGTCAAGATCCAGCCTAGATCTGCACCTACGTGCAGAGAATTTTTTCTCATCTAAACTCTGCAGTCTTCCACTTGTCTTCTAAAGTGGTACAGTTCAGGAATAGTTGTTGTTGGCATGAACTAGTCCCTAGTATTCCAAGAACACCAGAAATATAAGGCATATTTGAATTTACGATGTGCATAATCTCATATCTGTGACTCAGTCACTGACTCCATGAATAAGGTCTCAGTGATTGGACTCAACATGCACGATTGAGGTAATGGGCTAAACTGAATATTATGGAGAGAGTTCTATTTTAGCTGTAAGCAAGCTGACGGGATTCAGCGATTCAGTCTTCGGAGCTCCCAGGCACTCTCTCCAATTGATTTAATCTAGCACAAAACTGTTCAGTTGGGTTTGGCAAGATACCGTTCAAAATATATGAAGCTTTCGACCCTATCTTTTCTAGCACTTAAAAATGCTGCTCCTTATTTCAAGACATGCTTGGAAAATGGAACAGTTTTTAGAAATAATGGGCACTGCCGCATTAAAACAACAGACCCCACTCGACCTGAAAGCTAAGCATAACAGTATCTCCCCTGTGTTTGCTCTTTAAAGTGTACAGATAATTAGAAAACACAGACGCTTTTCAATAGGGCGGGATATCTCTCAGCCAACACTGTGTACGCCAGGTAGTAGCACTCCAACCATATGTTGGCTAAGGAAGCCAGCTGGTTCCTACCACTACCTCTTAATTACAGATGATGCCATATGAGGTATTATGCAAGATGTAATGGTTTTGTTTTGTCTCAAATGATCCCAGGATAATAGAAAGCTCTGTGCGTACTGTCAGTGGAATAGATGTATTAGAGCACAGTCGGTCCAGGTGTCTTCGACTGTTTCCATGCCTGGGATAAAATTGGTTGATTAATATTCAAAAATAAAATGGCAGGATGTAGAAAATAAGGGATTGTAACACATAAATGGGAACCTTACTCAAGAACGCTCCAGGTTGCCTCCGATCCATAGACTCAAGATTAGCAGAGAAAATGGCTTATATAGACAGATCTAGAATTCCTCTTATCTATCAGCACTCTATTGACGAATTTCAGTGGGTTTTTTTCCATGACACCTATAATGTTTTGCTAATACTCCATGTTTTCTCCTGCTTACTTACATTACTCCTCTTGATGCAACGTTGGAGCCCAAACAGGGAAAAATGTACCAGTTGGAATAAGCACGATTTCATATGAATTGCTATTCTTTGTGATTTGGAGTTACATGTTAGACCAGCAGTTCTCAAACATTTTAGCACCAGGACCTACTTTTTAGAATGACCATCTGTTGGGACCCACCAGAAGTGATGTCATTAACGTGGAAATGATGTCTGGCAGAAAGTGACATCATCAAGCAGGAAAATCTTTTAACGACAAAACCAAATCCCCATACAACAAAATCAAATCAAATGAATTATGTAAGTAAATTAAAAGTTTAGAATAAGCAGAAGTTTAAAAATGTATTTATAATAAAGAATCCTCCTAACCCTCCCGAACAGTTGCTGATCTGTTTTTTTTAAAAATTCCCCAAACATCCCAAAGGCTGCAATCCTATCCACCCTTACCCGGGAGTAAGCCCCATCCTTGTTAAAAACATATACATAATAGCCTGTTGAAAGTACAGATCTATAACATTTTCCCAAATGCAGTCACATACCATTGTAGCATCAAGTCTAATATATTAAAAATAAAATACACATTGAAATTATTTGAAACCTAACTGAAATTGGCCCACCTAGTGAGTTCCTGGTTGGCAACCTTCAGTCTCGAAAGACTATGGTATAAGCCTACAGCACCCGGTACTCCCAGGTGGTCTCCCATCCGAGTACTAACCAGGCCTGACCTTGCTTAGCTTCCAAGATCAGAAAAGATCAGGCAGCTGCAGAGTAACAGTGAGGAAGCTACAGTGAGTTCCTACAGTGTGAGAAACACTGTTAGGCATACAGGGATGGTGTGGCATCCTCAGGAAGTTTCCAGGGGACCGAGGTCCTCAGGAAGGCTCACTGCCAATAACTTGACTCCCTTCCTCATAGCCTCCACAATGACCAAACAATTGTCTCAGCCGTTACTGCCTCTCTCCAGTTCCATTCACAAGCTCATAGACCCTTGCTTCTGGAGAAAACTCCCATTTGTGGATTGGGATGATGCATAATTGCTTCCTCAAAACACCCCACCCAGAGTCAATAGCCCATGATCCTTGTGGGGGCGTCCAAGTAGGAGGAGAGATACAGAGGCCACTCTGCCAAATGCCTCATCAAACCTGGAGTCAGCTCTGTGGACATAATACGACATACGGTCCAATCCTATAGGCCAGCTGTACCCATTCTGTGGAGCTGGGAGCCTCCACCAAACACACAGTGGGGTGCACGAACCCACCCTCCAGCGAGAACCAGAAGTGACTGCTTTGTGCCAGGGCAGTTTGTTATAGCCCTGCCTGCAGCAGTCTGAGTAGCCATCTGCTGGGGACCCAGTGGTCCTTGGTCATTCTAGAACTAAGCTTCAACGTTGCTTTGCCGGCATTCTCTGCACTGGTAGTGATGACAGGTTGATCCTAAGCACAGTTAATTTGGTTGAGATTTGTACAGCTAGTGAAATATCTGGCCACCAGCCGAGTTTTGATATATTACCCTTGGCCTGAGGTGAAACAGAAACCCAAGCCAGAGACATAACCTTTAAATTTAATCGTATCTATAACTTCCTCAGTCCCCCATCTCTGGCTTTTTCCCCCTTCCCCAGCTAATTCAAAGAGAAATGCACAGCCATTTGCTTGTAGTGCACATACACTGCAAATCTCTCTGTGTGTCATGTTAATACAAGCCACTCAGATAAATTGCCTCACTAATGACTTATTATTTCTCACTGATGTAACATGAAAGCGGATGACATTCCATCATTGATGGCTATAATCACCTTCAGCCTAGATAAGGCAACCCAAGCCCTGGTGTTCTTTGACTTGATAAAGTGTTTGTCATTTTGAGTTCCTCCTCTTCTGCCAGAGATAACTTTGTTTTATTCAAACTGTCACACTTTGGAGTTCAGCAAGGACGTGGAGGTGTCAGGTAATAATCTCCCCTCAGTCTGGGGAACCGGTTTAATGCTGCTAATATTGGGGGCTATTAGGAGGTTGATTTACTTTTCCTAACATAATAATCCTCGGTGGCCCGAGCTTTTCCATGAGCCCTCGCACTGTTAAAGCTCATCTGGATAAGCTTCTCTCTTCACCGAACTTTCCTACGTCTTGGGAGATTTGCAGGAATAAGCACCTTTCATAGCGTGACAGCATATTCATTTTTTGGGGGGAGGGGGAACTTTCTTTAAATTACTTTTAGAACAGTCTCAATGGCATGCACACTCATGCACTGAAGTATATGTGCCTGATTCCATACATGTGCCTGGAAAAATCTGATCTTGTCTTTTGGCTGAGGGCCAAACTACAAGACAATGCGAGTCCTGTGTTTTTAAATATGTGGGTGCCCTAATTATGTCTAAAGTGGGAAGGGGGTGCAAAGGCAGAAATTGCTAACCCTTCATTTGCAAACCCTCCCCATTTTTCTTTCAGATGGGACCATGGCCAGTATTGAAGGCTGGCTAGAGGAAAAGTGATGTCACAGGATGTATCTCAATTTTATACCCCTTTAATTGTCACTATTTCCCCTAAAAGAACTTGGATATAGTCAGTGCTTTTTTTGTAAATAAAAAGTTGCAGGAACTCACAACTTGTTCATCTTTTACTTATTTACTTATTTATTTATTTATTTATTTATTTATTTATTTATTTATAAACCATTTCTTACTGGAGAAATAAAATATTTTTTTATATGATTCCCCCCTAAAGATGAACTTACTTCTGAGTAGACATGCATAGGATTGGGCTGTCAATCTCCACATCCCCTTCCCCCTAGCTATTTTTTCTACACAAGGGGAAAAATACTGTACAGGTGCACTTGTAGCGTGTAGTATGTAGTGTGGCACTACTTCGAGGATTGGAAGCAGTAAATGGACTCCGAAAAATGGCTTACATGAGTTCCATGTAATAAAATTACTCTAAGCAACTGTGGGAGTAAGAACAAAAAAGGAATTCTTACACGAGAGGGGTCCTTAGGTGCACATAGAAACAGCTACGTTTGCAAACAAGCGATTAAATATGGTTTAATTCAGGTATCAGAATACTGTGTCTTTGGGAAGTCGCTTGGCATGCAATTGTATGTTCTCTGCTGCCCTGAGCAGCTGCTGTGCATTGCTGGAGAGGAGCTGCAAACGCTGGCTGGCAGAGGGCATGCTTGTGGGGGAAGGACGAGGAGGATCTCTGGCAAGGCTGGACAGCACATTGTACACACGTAGAATCCCTTTTCACCTGCCCTTAGCATGTGAAAACGGGTGCAGATATATATCTCTGCCAGGATTAAGAGCCCAATCCTAGGTATGTCTACTCTGAAGTAAGTCTCATTCTAGTCAATGGAGCTTACTCCCAGGAAAGTGCCTAGGATTGCAGCCTAAGAGCCCAATCCTATGCATGTCTACTCAGATGTCCACTTTAGTGAATGGGGCTTACTGTGGATAGGATGGCAGCCTCAGTGCCCAATCCTGTGCCTGTCTACTCAGAAGTCAGTCCCATTAGAGGCAGTGGGGCTTCCTCCCAGGAAAGTGTGGACAGGACTGCAGCCTCAGAGCCCCTCCTGTGCCTGTCTACTCAGAAGTCATTCCCACTAGAGGTAGTGGGGCTTCCTCCCAGGAAAGTGTGGAGAGGACTGCAGCCACAGAGCCCTTCCTCTGCCTGTCTACTCAGGCTGCAAGGCTATGACACTTTCCCCGGAGTAAGCCCCATTGAACACAATGGAACATACTTCTTTTCCCCGGAGTAAGCCCCATTGAACACAGTGGAACTTACTTCTGAGTAGACCTGCTTGGGCTCTCAGGCTGCAAGGCTATGCACCCTTTCCCAGGAGCAAGCCCCATTGAGCACAATGAGACATACTTCTGAGTAGACACGCCTAGGCTCGTGCTGCAGATTGGCACAGGGCTGCACCAGCCAGCTTCCTTCCCCTCCTCCTCCACCAAGCCAGTACCTGGGCGTTCCATGGGTGCCGCAGCCCGTCTCCCTGGCTGGCTGGTTGGCTGTCCGTCCTCCTCCTTGGCATCTGCGCGTGTCCCCCGCACCCTCCACCGGCTTGGAAGCTGTGCTAGGAAGCAGAGTGCGGGGGGAGGGGAGGCAGGCTGGGGTCAGGCGAGAGCTTGGAGATGGGGGCAGGAGGGGGTCGTTGTGTGGTCAGGCAGGGGCCAGGCGCCCACCCACCCTGTACCCCCCAGCACCCACCCAGCGAATGCCTCTATTTTGCTCCCCCCCTCCTGGAATGCCTCCAAAGGGGAGGGGCCCCTGCAAAAAGGTGCCGGAACTCCGTCCCCCCGCGTTCCATTAGAAAAAAAGCCTTGGATATAGTTCAATGAGGGGTTGAGAATTCTCTGCTGGGGGGGAAGAGCTATATATACTGTACATTTAAGTCTGTAGTGTAGAGATGTCCTTTGTCTTGAGTTCTCAGTTCTCCAGAGCTGCCCTGAACCTTTCACTACTGGGAGAACAAAAAAGGAAAATAATGGGAAAGTTTTTTTTTTTATTAAAAAAATAGTCTTCGTTTAATTCTTTAAAGAATTGCAAAAATAACAAAGAAAAATCATAGCAAATTGTAATCTTAATACTCAGTTTTATGCAATATATATTAAATTAACTGTTTGACTAATGTGCATAACCTAAATAAAAGGGAAAAGTTTTAAAGGACCTTTTTATGTTACTACTTAATAACATAAGAGCCCCACTGGATCAGGCCAAAGGCCCATCTATCCAGATTCCTTATCTCTCATTGGGCAGATGCCACAGGGAGCATTCAGAACAACAAATACCTGTATCCGGGGCCATCAGAGGAATTTTATCAGGGGGTACAAAGTTTCTTTTGGGCTCCCTTCTCAAAGGGGGCAGCAAAACAGTGCAGGGGGGTGGGGGTGATGGGACAGAGTGGAGAGGGGGCAAAACAGGACAAGGGGTGGCAACGGTTGGAAAAGTCTCCAGAGCCCAGGACTACTTGTCCAGTAGACCTAGCCTCTCAATTAGCCCAACCTCCATTTTTTGCATTCCGCAAGGCCAGCTGAGATCCCAGGAAATTTCCAGGTAGCAAAACGTTCTTCTGCAGCCGCGGTAGTCCCGCAGCTGTGTCCCTGAGATCCTATGCACTCCTTCACAGTAAGTGGATCCACAAGCCAAAATGGTATTGTAGCAGTCTAGTTTCCTCTCCATTTGACACTGTGTTAAAGACTGTCATGTATGCATTCCTCAGTCCGGAGCATACAGCTTGTGGCTGCAGTCTCTGAGGAACAGCCCACAGTGGCACCCCCAGCATGCGTTGCAGGAGGCTGGGTTGGAGGTGATGTCAGCAGTGGCGAAGGTTATGTGCCGTGAGAGCTGCAGGGATCCCACGTAGGCAGTAAGTCCAAGTGAGGTAGGAAATGGGAAGATCCTAAGTAATTTCCAGGGCCCTTCCTTTGGGTCCTCTCTTTGACCCTGGGCCTACGTACAATTTACCCCCTGTACAGGCCATGACAGGGACCCTCGCCTAATTGAGCATCTGGACATCCACCACACATGTAGGGATTATGCTGATAATGCCTGGACATCCCACAATGAGAACTTTCAAATAAGGGCTGCTTTAGTTGCCTGAATGGCATAAGGAGCAAAGTGAGCTGTAGCTCCAAATAATCATGGACATCACACTTCCCCACGTAGCTGCAATTCCTTCCTTTGCTTTCTTACTGCATTTCTCTTTTTATTTCAACAGCATCAGTTTGGGACCAGATTGGAAGAAAGAAGAAACAGACTCTGTCTTCACAGCCAAGAGCCAACACAGGGGAGAAGCTCTATAAGTGCCAAGAGGGCAGAAAGACCTTCTGTCAGAGAAGTGTATTTAAGATACACCAGGGAACCCACACAGGGGAGAAACCCTGTAAGTGCCAGGAGTTTGGAAAGGCCTTCATTTATAGTAATACATTTAAGAAGCACCAGAGAACCCACACAGAGGAGAAATCCTATAAATGCGGGAAGTGTGGAATGATCTTCAGTCAGAGAGGTGGTCTTATAAGCCATCGTAGAACCCACGCAGGGGAGAAACCCCATAAGTGCCAGGAGTGTGGAATGACATTCAGTTGGAGTGAGCATTTTATAATCCATCATAGAACCCACACAGGGAGTCCATTGTTTGTGTCAAATAATTGATTGAAAAATTTCTGCTATTTCTGCAATGTTGTCAGAAATTTTGATGCAGTGTTTTGCTTGTTATTTCTTTCTGAAAAATAAAACGTGTCAGAATTGCCCTGCTGATTTGCTGGAGTCTATGGACTGGGCTTTGCTGAGGCATTGTCCAAGTTGGGGTCCAGCACCAATCATTATGGTACAGTGAAACCTCAGTATAGCTGACCTGGCTTACACAGACTTTGGAAGTAGATTTCATAGACCTCAGAAATGAACAGTCTCTGCTCCATTGATAATTAGTTGTGTACATTTTGCAGATGCATGTTGCCACTGACTTCAGTGTATTTGGATTTCACGGACTTTCAGCATTAACAGAACTCCTTCCTATTATTCCATTAAATTGAGGGTTCACTGTACTACCAACTTTGATTTCCTTATCAAGGTCTACCTGTATGACTGAAACTCCCAGCACACAAGGGGGAATTGAACTTGCTGCATGACCACACCTTTCTGAGGGCCAGAACCAGACCCTCATGCAATCAGATGCCCACTGTCTGACTATTCCCCTTGAAGAGCTGCAGATGGCGTCATTATTTGGAGCTACAGCTCACTCTGCTCCTTATGCCATTCAAGTCCATTCAAGTCCATTCAGGCGTCTAAAGCAGCCCTTACTTGAAAGTTCTCATTGTGGGATGTCCAGGCATTATCGGCATAATCCCTACATGTGTGGTGGATGTCCAGATGCTCAATTAGGTGAGGGTCCCTGTCACAGCCTGTACAGGGGGTAAATTGTACGTGGGCCCAGGGTCACAGAGAGGACCCAGGAGCCAAAGGAAGGGCCCTGGAAATTACTTAGGATCTTCCCATTTCCTACCTCACTTGAACTTACTGCCCACATGGGATCCCTGCAGCTCTCACTGCGCATCCTTCACCACTGTTCACATCACCGCTGACCCAGATTTTATTACACAGATTACACAGACTACATAGACTTTTGAAGTCAATTTCATAGGCTTCAGAAATGTACAGTCTTTGTTCCATTGAAAACTAGTCATGTACATTTTGCAGGTGCATGTCACCACTGACTTCAGTGTATTTGGATTTAATGAACTTTCAGCATTAACAGAACCCTTTCCATTAAATTGGGGGTTCACTGTACTACCAACTTTGTTTTCCTTAAGATCTACCTGTATAATTTGTAACTCCAAATACACAAGGAGGAATTGAACTTTCTGCATGACCGTACTTTCCTGAGGGCCAGAACCAGACCCGCAGGGTATCAGTTGCCCACAGTCTGACCCATCCCTTTTAGGAACAGGGAACCCTAGAAATGTCTCCTTGGTGTGTCTCATGAGGGTGGGCCTTGTGGGCATGAAGCCCTGGTACAACACATGCTTCTCTTGAGATGGTCTGGAAAGAAGAGAGAATGTGAGAATGAGGGGAAGAATTAAATAGGGTTAAGGACAGGGTGACCCAATGTGCTCTTTTTCCAGGACATGTCCTATGTTCTGGAAAAGAAATGTCCTCCTTTTTCCTATGAGTTGGCCCCTACAGGCAGCACATAGCCTTCTTGTAATTAATAAATTACATGCAATAAAATATATGTAATATAGTTTTAAATTTAATAATAGTATAGTGTTTTAATTAACCACATGAAATCAACTGAGTGTTTTTAGCATTTATTTTGTCATGACCTACATTTTTCTTGGGTGTCCTACATTTTGGTGTGCCTTGTCCTCTTTTGCAGTTATGACATCTGGTCACCCTAGATCCACAGTTCCTGCAAGAACCACAAAGAGGTCAGATAGATGGTCTCAGGTGACTGGACAGTACGCTGACCCTCAGAGCCCTGCAGGTGACATTGCATCCAAATTCCAACAGGAGAATCAGTACATACTTTGCCCCTCATGATACAATGCTTTTCTCAAAAGCATCTTTTTGTTCTGGGGAGGTAAAACCAGTCTTTCTCGCAGGGAATCTGCACAGCTGTCCAGCGTGGGTACTTGCTGCACTACATGGCCACCTTCATATACTCCTGCTAATTAATTTGGTAGGCTCTTGAATAAAAAAAAAATTCCTATCAAATTATTGTCCCAGAGCCTTAAACCTCTAATACAAAAGTCAGGCAATTTGACTGTCAGCAAGTTTTATTTGTCACCCTTGTGAGAGGAGAACTCCTTAAGGAAAAAAAATCTGAGATTTTAATTATTGACTTTGAGGCAGACATGATTAACAAGGATTTCTCATCCTCCGCTATCAAATCCCAAGCCTCAATTCTTACATCCACTTTTTTTTTTCTTAAATGATATCCCCATAAGGTATCTTGCAGTTCTCACAACAGCCTCATTAAATCAACTCACCGATAAGCTGCTAGAAGATTAGAACTTTTTTGGCGGGAGGGGAATGTAGATGCAGCACTTGATTAATTTCTTTCGGCTGGTGGCATGAATTGATTTCTCTCCCCCAACATTGGCCAGTCATGCTATAACTACCTTGAGAAAGAGACCTATGCACCAAACATGATTGCAACAAATGAACACAAACTGCTTTGAGAAACATACTCATGCCTGGTGACTAAGGCCGTGATCCACAAACCACTTATACAAGTGTAATCGCTCATCAAGAACCAATTATCGCTGCGATATAAAATATGTGCAGTGGAATGTTTTTATTGCGCCACCTTCATAAGAATGTGAAGACATTCATATTACGCAGGTTTCTTTATTAGGCAGAATAAATCGCCGTCCTTCATTCTCTGGACAAGATGGCCATAGCTCTTTATAACTGACCATTAAAATAATTTAAGCACAAATATATAAGCTCAACTTATGTCCAAAAGGCGGATCCTGGGGATTGGCGTTAAGTTGTAACTGATCAAATAATCCCAGCAAGTGAACTTATTTCAGATGTAACCGTGAGGTCTGGGATGGGGTCCAAGCTTTTCGCGGCAGGGATAGACCGTTTCTTGCTGTTTTCATCACAATTAAGCACCGAGATGCTGGCACTGCTATTTGAAATTGGACACAATAACATGGGTAAAATAGTGAGGGTGCAGTTTCAATGGCATTCGTCTAAAGAAGACCCCAAAGGAAGCCTCCTTTTGTATTCATACCCTTCCATAAAGGATGCGCTTGATCACAAGTAAACACACGGCAATTTATTATGTGCTGGAACAAAAAAAAAATCACTGGCTTGTCATTATATGAAATCATCATGTGCCTTTATCTATGATTTTATGACAATCTTGGCTTCAATATCCAACATCCAAGAAGAAAGTGACTGTTTTCTTAGCATCTTCTTTTGTTCTTTGATGAGGGTAGGTTCTCATCTCATCATTTGATGAGGTTCTTTGATGTTCATATTGCAGAATGTGAATTTGCAAATACATATTCTATGGACAATATTATCGCTCTTTAGAAAATAGCCAGCATTGGGATAATGCCTTTTTTCAGACTTAATCAGCAAGCTGAGGTAGAGATTCTTTTGCTTCCAAGGCTTTGCCCGGTTTATCTCCATCCTCTCTCCATGGTCTCTTACTCAGTGCTGGCTTCTTTTGCTCGGATTCCAAATGCCTTTCATCTGTCCCCCTCTGCTTAATGCAGGCTACTTTTTATGGATTAGATCCATTTGCACACTGTCCGCCCTTAGCTATAGGAGGTCATTATCTATCAACACTTCCACATCCAACTGTTCAATTTCGAGTCTTGAGTTATATTTGCAGAAATGATGTTGATGTTTTCATTCTATCATTAGAACACTGGAAAGCTATCTTAAGGGCGTCCTAAAGCAAGGCACTTAAATAAATAGAAACTTATAATACATTTTTCAAGTGAGTCACATTCAAAGATTCCGAAATCATTAATTTTCCATATATCTCACTATGACATGGATTGCTGGAAAGTAACTGTTGGGTGGGCCTGGAGACACCCCCCCCCCCCGCTTCAACCCTGTGCATATGCTTAGAACCCAGGTAGAACCACATCCTGTTTAGCACCAGGGCTAGTTTAATCAAGAATTCAAGCTGCAGAGAACCTGATTTCACTGCACTGAAAGCTTGACGGCTTACAGCGACCTGTTAAAAGAAGACACACACATTTCCCCTGCTAAATTTTTAAACATTGTTAAGCCTCACGGGGATGGGATGGACCCGCATCTGCGGATAAGTGAAATCACAGATACAGGATCCATGAATCCCCTCCCTGTATATTGTATATTAACACATCATGTATTTTAATGAGATACAACATTATAATGGACACAAAGTAGTCAAGGAGACCTCTCATGGCTGTTACTCCTTTTGAAGTGTAAAACTTATACTCAATATAAAAAAACTTCAGAGAGAAAGATGGGGAGAGCGTATTTTTCTGACACAGGCTGTGATTTTTTGCAGTGGGTCACCTTTCAAACAAGGATACCCATGTGAAAACAGAGGTAGTATAGCCATGTGAGATGGCTGTACCACTTCAGATGGTGAATGCTCGAATTGGCCTTCAGTTTCCTTACTTGGACGGCTTCACAGGACTTGGAATCTGGAATTCCATAGAATCCACATTGCTAACATCTAATCTTTACACCAGGAGGCCTGCTCTTTTGCTATTTGCCATGACAGCTGGGTGACCTATTCCTCCCAAAATGGCTGCTCCTGACATTTCAGCCCAGACCCCCATTGCAGGAATCCTTGTTCTTTTATCTCACACCTTGGGCTGAACTGCAGAAACATTCCACTTTATCGCCCTGCGTACTGTCCTGCCGTTTTAGAAATATTCTCACGCTCGCCAGAGGGAATGTTGATAAGATTCTGAGAGAATGCGATAAAAATGAAGGAAAGACGAGATATCTTTCAAACGTGATAAATAAAGACTTTTAAAAAATAGCAACGAAAAGACCGCTGCCGGGGCATTATTGAACACGAATCCTCCTGAGGTATATGTGGAGTTGCGGGATTATTGTTTGGTTGTGCTCTTTGAAAGGTTTAGGGCTCTTACTCTGTCTTTGGAAGAAAAAGCTCTTTGAAGGTCATGTCTGAATTCAAAGCTGTACTTATTGTCTGAGTTTCCCGTGCTATCTGCCTTAGTACCGCATATCGCACTCGGAAGCCCAGTATCTCCTGAAGCTAATATTTTCTAATTCTACTTTTGTCCTACCCTCTGGTGTAGTATTTGTTAGTGCATGTTTGCATCTGCAGGTGCTGATAAGGTAGAAATAGCTACCTGACTAACATTATCATAGTGGGCTTTCTTTCTTTTTTTTTTCTCTTGGTGGTTTGAAATGATTATTGCCTGCAGACTCTAGTCATATGCTAGAAGATTGCATAATTTTATTCGGCAACCCCTCCCTCATCACTTTGAAGCAATGGAGGTTGTAGAGATTATCAGGAAATGTGCAATCTTATTGCCACTAAAAAAATGAGGAGATTGGGAGGATGGGGGTGGGGAGTGAGAGAGTATGCTTTTCAAGATGGGCTCTAGCAAGTGTAATATCATTTCAGCAACAAAGACGGTGGATCCTTGTTCAGATTTTAGAGCAGGCAATTAATCTCTTTTGATCTGAGAATGGTACTAAGTAGAACTGTTCCATGAAACGGCTGCATATAATGATGCTCAGAGTGGGGGAAGAGAGAAGCCAGCATTAACCTGGAGCACATCAATGACTATCTGGCCTTGTAGTATTGACCCTTTTGATTCTACATTAGTGAGGGTAAGACAAATGCAAAACTGTTACTCTTGACCAGCCAAGACGCACACGGGATCAATACAGCAGCAAAGAATCTTTCCACTCTTTGGGGATGTATGTAATTATCAGGCACTGCTGTGGATTTTGCAGGAGAGACAGAATCCTCTGGCCTCTTCCGGAGAAGTCCACACTGAATACACTGTGACGTTGGGTCTGTGACCATAAATAAAGAGTGATGATGATGATGATGATGTGGGGCCATAGTCCATTTTGTATTCTCTTTTTGGGTGCCCCAGCCAACTGCAATCAGCTGATTATCTGGTTCAGCGCATCTGCTTGAGAACCATGTTATGTGTTTGTTTTGTTTATAGTCTCTTGGTTTTCTTCTGTGATGGAACACAAGGTGGTGGGCATACAGTTGTGTAGCTACAGGGGGCACAGCAGTAAGTTTTACAGGGTGCATCAATGTGTCTTGTCAGCTGCTCCTCCCCCTTGCTGTCATTCCTGGTGGTGAAAGCAAAGCAGAGGTGTCTCTTCTGCTTTGCTGTCACCACCTGGAATGGCCCTGATGACAAGGGAGAGGGGCAGGTAACATGGCATGTTGATGTACCCTTCAAAAGTTAGCGCTGTGCCCCCTAGTAGCTACAGTACTGTGTGCATTAGCTTCCGGGTTGGCCTCCATGCAGAGATCGACTTGTCTCAGGCATTCTTAGTGTTGGCAAGACAGAGGCATCAAGTTTTCTCAGGTTTCCAGATGTTCAAATGTCACCTATGAGGGTCAGGACCATGAGGAACAGCACAAACGACTTCGTTTGATCAATCAGGTTCTGTGGTGCAAACAGGTTGCACTGTGACGATGAAAGCAGAAGCGATCTTTCAATAAGCAGAGCTGTGTCCTATACCGTATTCTACTTTCTGTAACTTCTCATTTCATAAAGGGAATCCAAACTATAGTATTTGAGGATCAGCCACACCGTGGTGATCACTATGTGATCATGGTCTGCTAAATGGTCCAGGGGACAAAGAAGGGATGGTACACTGATGTAGCAACAACAACAACAACAAAAAAAAAACAGGTATTTATATACCGCCTTTCTTGGTCTTTATTCAAGACTTTATTCAAGGCGGTTTACCTAGGCAGGCTTTATTTAAATCCCTTATTAAATAGGGATTTTTACAATTGAAAGAAGGTTCTTTCTTTCAAGAACCACTACATTCAGGTGTTTCATTCCGATCTGGCTTCACATTCTGGCCTCCATCCTCCCACGCTCAGAGCAGACGGAAATAGCTCGGCTTCAGCTTGTCAGCTGCTTCAAGGTCGCACGGTGCCGGTGGCCTCGAACTGGCGACCTTGTGGATGTTATCTTCAGGCAGACGGAGGCTCTACCCTCTAGACCAGACCTCCTGCCCATGTTGATGGCTCTGTTGCTCTGTTTAGAGAAGTGGTTCCCAAATTGTGGTTCCGGACAAATACAGATAGTCAGACATTGTAGCTGCTATCATACTACAAAAAGCAGTTTGCAAGCATATGTAAATATAAGGAGATAAATGTCTGAGGGTTTTTTTTCTCGTTATTATTACGTATAAATAAATAAAATATTTCTTTCTAGATCGCTTTTTAAAAAGTTTGGTAAACCTAGGTGGGTCCCGATAAGAGTGTTGATTAAAAAAATGGGTCCAGGTGCTAAAAAGTTTGGGAACCACTGGTTTAGAGTCTTCCACTGGCACAAGACATTTACCTCAGCTTGCACAGATGCTTCCAATCCTATGGATCACTACATTGGGTCTCCTTGATCAGCTTTCCCTGTTCTAACGTGTTAATCAAAAGATGCTTGCCAAACCCATATGCACATACTGGGGCATTTGGTGGGCCGCTGTGAGATACAGGAAGCTGGACTAGATAGGCCTATGGCCTGATCCAGTGGGGCTGTTCTTATGTTCTTATACTGGATGGTTTTTCAGTCTCAAGCAGGCGGGCAGGCAGAAAACAAAGTTTTATAAAGTCGCTCCTGGGCTTCCATGCATGGTTAGTGAGCTACACTTGATAGACCACAAACTCTGTCAGCCTGTTATGTGCTGTACATATGTATGAGGGGAAAAATAGATTTGTGTTTCTGATTTGTATACTCAGTTGGTTCCACTGCAACACTTCAGAAGAATGTAAAACTTTAGGAAAATTTGCTTGTTCCATATTAGGGTATCATTCTCTTTTTTGTGTGGCTGAGATGTAAGCCCTAAATCCCTACTATAATTATTACAGTACATATTATGAGAGGTGTGAAGTGAGTGTATGTTGATCTTTTTAAGTATAAGCAAAGCCTTCTAGTAGTTTGAAGAATCTCCTTTCCCTTCTGGGACAGGGTTAGAAACTTTGCCTTATTCTATAGGCATGCGCATGAATGCAAGGAGATGCATTGATTTCCCCATTTCTTCACCTCTAGAGAACAATTCATAAAGCACGGAAGTTCTAACTGGTCAATCAATAGTTGCTACTTAAATCAGAGGCACTGCGGTCTGCCTGTGTTATTAAAAGTGTTCCTTTTGAAGATGATGCTCAATGAAAAAAGAGAAACTGATCCAATCCTCTGCTTGGACTTCAGTTCCAAGCACTAGAGGAAGCTCTCTTGTTAACTGCATTCAGGCCTTTTCCTGTTTGGGGCCTGCCTAAAGAGGAATAAGGGAAATGAATCTCCTTAAAAGCCCTTCAGCTGTTGCTCACGGCTTCATGGGAACGGGGACAAAGAAACGGTGGACAATTGCGGTTCTTTTCCCCATCCTGAAGTCTGCAGGAACGGAAACAAAAGTCAGCATTGCAGGATGTCCCTGAGATGTAATTATAGAATCGTGAGATAGGCTGCTACTTCATTTCTTCTCGGGGATAGTGCTCACTTCATTGTACAAGGTGGTTGTTATTGTGAGATGCGAGGACTGGGAAAGGTAACAAGGAGATTTATTTCCTGCCTAAGCCGACCCCGTTATGGGCTAGGTCTGGGGTCTGCAACTTGTGTTTTTAGAGCCGCATGCGGCTCTTCCAACGGTCTGCTGCGGCTCCCAAGTGGGGGCTGGAAGCGGGACGCCTTCCCTGTGGCCACCGCTCAACCAGCCCAGCCCTGAGGGTGCCTCTCTGCACAATGTGCTGCGGGCGCTGGCTGCTGGTGAGTGCGGGGTCGGGGCACCGCCCTCGCCCACAGCAGCTCCTTCGGCAGGCAGGGGCAGCGGCGCTCTCCCGCACCTGCTCTCCGCGCCCCACTGTGAGCAGGCGCCGCAGGACAGGGCCGCTGTTGGTGGGCACGGGGGGCGCTTTGCAGGGACCCCTGTGGCCAGGCAGGGAGAGCTGGTAGCGCTGGCACAGCCGCGCATGGGCTCAGCAGGGAAGGGCATCAAAGGAAGGGGCAGCGGCGCTCTCCCGCACCTGCTCTCTGCGCCCCACTGCGAGCTGGCGCCCACAGGCACCCCACTGCAAGCAGGTGTGGGGGGCAGCCGGGCACCTCTTCCCTGCGCCCTTCCTTCTCCCTGCAGCGGGCAGGGGGCTGAACCACGGAACAGGGCCGCTGGTGGCAGGCGCAGGGGGCACTTTGCAGGGACCCCTGTGGCTGGGCAGGGAGAGCTGGTGGCGCATGGGCTCAGCGGGGAAGGGCGGGTGAAAGTGGTGAAAGTGGCAAAGGGGGTGACAGAGCGCCTCTCTGTCATCCCTTTGCTAAACTAATTACTATGTAAAAATACAAAGGCATTTCCGAGGCAGATACGCTGCGCTCCGAAGCCCCCTCCGACCCCTCCCTGCAACTTGGAGTGCTCAGCCCGAGGTGCGCTCCCCTGTGCCCAGGCTGGGCTCTTCTCACCCTGGCGCTGTTCCCCCCCCCCACACACACACAGAGCAGGCAGGGGGATCCTTCGGCTCCATCCCTCTGGCAGGCTTCATGATGCCCTTTGCCTTAATGTTGCGCCCCCCCCCCCCACTGCAGAAGAGATGGGGTGACCGACCCTAGAGCTCCCTGGAGTGCGCCTGCAGGGAGTGCACACTTTCCTGGGAGTAAACCCTATTGAACTGAATGGGACTTACTTCTGAGTAGGCATGCTTAGGATTGGGAGCCAACTCCGGAATCAGCCCCTCTGGCCTTTGTGCGATTTCTCTCCTGGTCAGTGCGCCTGAGCATGGAAGTCAGTCCCTCTGAAACCGACAGGGCAGACTTCCCAAAAGAAGTCTGAGGGTGGAGGATGCGATCCTAATACTACACACATTGACTAAGGAGGAAGCCCCATGGAAATCAGAGAGGCGCTTACTTCTAAGTAAGCCTGCATAAGTCTTCCCATTGCTTTGATTCAGCGCAAAGCAGCATCTGTCAGGTTTTTTTTTTCCCTCCCCTGACGCCACTTTGGAGTCAAATGAAATCTCATTGATTTTAACACACTATAGTTTTTTTATACATAGCATAAAGGTAAAAAAAAAACTATATATGCAGTATTATCTTCATTTTAGATGTCAAGAGGGTTTTGTGGCTCCCGAGGTTTTCTTTTCTCTGGAAAACGGGTCCAAATGGCTCTTTGAATGTTTAAGGTTGCCGACCACTGGGCTAGGTATTGGCCCTGAGTGCACTGCCCTGCTGGGGTGAGATTTGTAACATCTAAATATCCTTTGGCATGGGCCTGTGGCTTAGTTGGCCCACAGCAGGAGTTCTCTAGCCAGATTCCCTGGGACGTGATGGAGGAGGCTTTGTGCATTGGCTTTGTGTCTTAGGCCTCCCAACTCTGTTTCTGCTAACTTCATTTTGCTCCCCCAGCCTGGAATGGCTCCAAAGGGGAGGGGGCGGGGTACTTGCATGGCATGGTGAGGCTCCCTGAAAAACGTAGTTCATTGCACCCCCTCTAGCTATACCACTGCATGTTGTAGCACTGCAGAACATGGAAATTTACATCTGTTAAAATTCTCTCTTCTAAGGCAATTATTGAAGGCGTTGGCACCTTCAATTTTATCAGCACTTCAGAGTGTACAGGTCCTGACCTTAAAGATAAATAATAATAATAATAAACTTTATTTGTATCCTGCCCTTCTCCCTGAAAGGGACCCAGGGCTGCTAGGCGGCTAAGATTTGCCCAGGTTATGTATGTATGTATGTATGTAAAGGATTTCTAACTCTTTTTTAAAGGCAAAGGCCACTTAGGTTGCAATCCTGTCATTCTTTCCTGGGACTAAGATGCACTGAACCCAAAGGGGCTTACCTCCGAGTAAAGATGCATAGGACTGCATTGTTAAAGTAGCAACCCCCTGTGTATTACAAGCTACTGAGATACACAGAAAATAGCATTTTATTTTCAATATATTAGACTTGATGCTACCATGGTCTGTGACTGCATTTGGGGAAATGTTACAGATTTGTACTTTTAACTATATGCTTTTAACAATAATAGTCAATGGGGCTTAATCCCAGGAAAATGTGAACAGGCCTACAGCCATTAGGATGTTTGGGGATTTTTTTTTAAAAAATAGGCAACTCCTTGGGAGGGTTAGGAGGGTTCTTTATTTTAAATATTTTTTTTTAAAACTTATTGTAAACTTTTAGTTTACTTACTTAATTGATTTGATTTGATGTTCAGTGCAATCCTGAGCTGCACATGAGCCGGTACAGCCACTCTGCATGTTTCCCTGTTGTTCTTAGCATTGCTCCCTCTCCTTTATTGAGAGGGGAGGGGCGGCCCTCAGGGTGGCGTGGAACTACATTGACGGTGGCTGCGCTTTGTGGTTCTTGGAGTACTGGGGAGGAGGGTAGGTTGCAGCAGCTCCCCCTCCCCAGTGTAGCGCCCAGGGTATTTGCCCTGCTTACCCCCCACTAGGTACACCACTGGTAAAGACTCCTGTCTGCAACCCTAGTAAGCTGCTATCAGTCACTGTAGACCATACTAAGCTAGATCTGAATACTTTGGATGAACTCCCCCCCCCCCCAAAAAAAAATTAGGACAATGTATAAGGAAAGCAGGGAAATTGAGGGAACTACTCAAGACCTGCATATGCCATGGTTTCTCACATACAGTTTTGTGTGTGGGACTTCTCAGGCAGGGCAGGTATTATTTGATCTAGCCTGAGGCAGTTAAGAGGATAAAGGGGAAAATTATGTACACAGCCTTGAGCTCCTTGGAATAAGGGTGGGAGAAAAAGCAGACACACAGAGCCCTAATACCCTTTATGGATTTCCCTGAACTCAAAGTACCGCCAATACACTTAGCAAACCCTGACAACAAAAGCTCCATCAGGTGCTGTTTTAGATTCATTATTTAAAAAATTCGTATCCTAGAAATTAGGGAACAGCTGAAGAACACGTACAGAAATGTCTTTCCATGCTAGCAATCAAATTCAAGCTTGTACAAAAAAGAGTGGCTTTTAAGAAAAAAAAAATGTGTAGCAGCATGATGTTTAAATGAGACAATATCCCTTTAACATCAGTGCTTTGAAACTGAACAACTGCCAATTTATGGTAATTTTAATACCTCACAACCTTGACAGTGTCCCCTTAATTAGCCTGTAAAAAATGAGGTAGCTTTTGATAGCTTTTGATACGTTCACTTACTGAAAATGTCTTCAGGCTATCCCAAGTAGGATGAATGTCAGCGACTGTCACTGAGAAGATTTGGGTAACAGACACAATGAGTCTCCGAAAGGTTGAAGTAGACTTTAATGCAATGGCGTAGCTAGAGGGGGGTGCAAAATACTAAGGTGAACGTGCCATAGAAGTGGCTCCACCCCTTCGGAGCCATTCCGGGCAGCGGGAGCAATACGGAGGTGGTGGGAGTGGTGGTGGCTGGAGGTGGAGTGGTGGTGGTGGAGGTGGCTGGAATGGCTCTGAAGGGGAGGGGCTGCTTCCACGGCATGTTCAGGTGCCTGTAAAACTTAGTGCTTTGCACCCCCTCTAGCTACACCACTGCTTAGATGTAGTGTAGATGCTGACCAGAAGACTCAAGGCAGCCTTTGCACTTGTTTGTCTGCATACTACATACAGTGGAAGCTTATGCATTCTAGTGGGGCGGGGAAAGATTCACACATGAATTATATCACTTGGCTTCTCATCACATGATCAGTGGCAACTGAATGTGTGAATGAACTCTAGTGAGCAGAATTACATTGATAATTGACACAGTGAGGCGAAGTTTCTACATGTACTAATGTGATGTACTGGGTAGTGTGCTAGTCTGCCATACAGCCAAATCGTATCCTCGGCTAGCCCATAGCATGCAGTGGCAATAGCTTGCGCTCCACTGCATGCTATTAACCAGCTGGTGACTATGATGCAGCAGAGAGGGAACAGTTTTTTTACTCACCTACTCTACTGCACTATGGTCCCCAATGGGCCTATTAGGATTTGCGCCAGAACTTTGGCTGGTGCAAGTTCTAGTGAGCCCATGTGGGCGTGTCAACACCGGAAAGGGGGTATGGCTAAAGGTGGAGGTGCTGCCATTAATATCTGCCCCTTCTTTCCCCTGATATGGCCAAGGCCAGCCCCGATCCCCACCCCAATCCTCCCCCTCCCTGCTCCCAGCCCATCCCCACCATTAACTTACAAGCACCAGTGGTCAATGGAAATTCCAGTAGCATGTACATTCGCCAGCCATTTATACTGGCAGTCCCATTCCATGTGCCATCAATGTGGCTGCTGTGCTAACAGCCTTGGTCTTCAATTGTTGGAACATGAGTTCCATTAGTACAAGGCCTAGATAGGACTGGGCCAAAAATCTAGGAGGACTTGGCATTGAATCCCCAATCGGTCTACCTCACAGGATTGTTGTGAGGATGTGATATTCTTAAGGACTGGTTGATATTTTGAAATGCTGGGGGGGGGGGTGGAGCACAAGATTTATTAAAGTTCCTTTGTAATCATTTGTTTTTCTAAATTTACTTCACTGACTACACCAGAGATACACATTTGTGTCAGAAAGGACATTTGGAAGAGGAAATCTATTCTGCAATCTGAAAAAAAACCTTTTCATATGACTAATAATCACACTGTCATTTTAAAAGTGAGTCTTAAAGTCTGCACATTCCTTACAAACCAAGATTCTACTCCGTGCTAAATATAACAACTCCAGCATTATTTTAAGTCAGGATGTATATTGAAAGGCTGATTTGAGTTTTGTAAAGAACGACTTTGGAAAAACACTTGCTCCCCTCCCCCTTGTGAAGCCAGTTAGAATTTCAAACTAGAACAAATCAATAAAAGTGAAGAGGAAAATGCATTCCACATGTTTTTATTTGTTTTTGTTTTTAAATGACCAGAGAGTGTTAACTGTGCATTCGGTTGGCAAAAATGACACGTCTGCCCTGCTCTGCCGAGACAGGCTTGTGGGGAAGAAGATTCACGGCATTTGTTCATTTAAAGATAAGACTAACTCCCTGTGCACCACCAGCTGAATACAATGAGCATTCTCTAAAAAAAAAAAAAATTATTCAGCTCAAGTCATGGAAGGAACTTCCCCTGAATGCTTTATGAGAAGCCTTGCTTGTCCTCATTCTGAAATTCCATGGACAATCCAGGGTGTAACATTTGTGTACTATGGAAGCAGGCAGTACCAATCAGCACCAATGGCCACCCTGGAAAAATGATAGTGTTGTGAGTCATGCAGTCCTTTATGCTTTGTGAAGACCCGATCATTGATAGGGGACACCATGCAGACTAAAAGGGTGTTCGATGCTCTTTAGCTCCATTCTCTGGAATGCCAGTCCACACCTACCTGTCAGGAGCAACAATGGGTTCATTCAGGGACAGTTTAGCAGGTTGTGTGCTGAGGGTGAAGAGCAGGAGTTGGCTAGGAGAGGCAAAGGTTTTGTGGGGAGGTGATTTTAAGGTGCTGATGTTACCTGGGGACCAGACATCCCTGTCTTTATGCGGTTTTGGTGACTCCATAGTGCCCACCCCAGCTATACTTTTGAAAAATCAGTCATTGGGAAGACACACGATGAATGCTATGACTTACTTGCAAGCTGTTCATGAGTCAAGATTTGTGTCCCAGCATCTCTTGTGATATTTGCAAAAGAGATGGGGGCACAATTGTGGGGTTATGTGGTATAGCCGTTTTGTGCTGGAAGCCCGCCTTTAGACTTCATGAGACCTGATGTTGTTCAGCCACACTGCCTTTTATTTCAGGTTTCTTCTCCACAATCATGAAATTAACAGCCCAATCCTATCCATTCTCCCAAGTTGATACAGCGGCCCCCAAATGGCTACTGCTACATCATAAGGTGCAGAAGTAGTTGAGGAGGTCTCCTCTGGGTAAGCGAACATTTGTTCCCTTACTCAGGTGTAAGCCTTCCTGGCACAGGAGGAGTCTACTCAGACCTGCACTAGCTAAATAGCTGGTGCAGGTTCATATGCACCTGTGCTGTGGGATCGGGTTTGGAAAGGGGGATAGGAGATGAAATTCTCAAGCAACCTAAAGGGGCTCCCCAAACTTTGATTTTTTTGGGGGGGGAACATTCTGCTGTGGATTGCAAGAGAGTCCAGTTGTGACTCACATGTCAATCAGATAATACTTCGAAAAACAAAATGTAGAAGGGCTCATTTGATGGACTCTTGATTTTCAGCTTTTAATCTAAAGCTCAGAATAGCTCCTGCACCAATTTCTCTCTGCCTGTATAATTTATTTCTTCACCCATATCTTTAAATACAAACTGCAGTGCTGAAAGCTATATATTTTCAGAGAGCTTCAACAGTGACAGATGACTTCTACCTGCCTTTCAGTATATCCTTTCCAGAATTTGTATTCAAAGACTGTTCGGGTGTATGCTTTCCTAAACCAGACATACTAATATTGATACTTGCTTATTACTGCAATAATTTTCAGACGAATAAGGGGGGGGGGATACTCTGGATAGTATCTGTGCAACCGAAATGGAATATATTCTTTTGCCTTCAGCTTTGAAGGCTTGAAAAGTCCTATTATCCTGAATTAAATTGGCTTAGTCTAATGCATACAGATGGCAATACCTTGTGCAAGCTACAGCTGTCGTACTTTTCCCTCAAAGGGAAAAGTGTGAGCTCTCTACATGCAACAAACAGCAGGTTTTCTCAGCAGAAAGGTGACAGAAGGGGGTCTGCTTTTGCAGAAACTCATCTGCCTGGAATGGGACACACCGTGGTGCTTTTTAAAAATTTCATATGCAAATCGCCTCCCTGGATTTATTTTGGATGGTCATATCTCCAGTAATCAGCCTCCACGGAATAAAAAGAAACAAGCTAGCTCAGTTGCCTCTTTTTGCTCAACCGAGTTCTGCTGGAGTCGCAATTTGCAGGCTTTTGAGTCACACAGTTCATGAGTTCAGGCTCTCCCTCACAAGCTTGCCCACCATTAAAGCCATTTCTGCCCAATGTTGCATACATGCGACAGGGATCACATAGATGCATCTGTGGGCTGGGCAGAAATGGGTTAATGACTCAAATCATGGTCTTAACCAAAGATTCTGGCAGCTATTTATGCCAATTTACAAAACTATTTAGGGCCAAATTTGATGAGTTTATTAAGATCTGTCTTCCAGGGCACAATCCTAACCAGGTCTAAGAGGCACTTTTTCAAGTGGGTGCTCCTCTTTTATTTAGCAGGGGGAGAGTAACTGGCCCACCTCACCCCAGCAGTGTGTTTTCTAGTGGCTGTCTGCTGGTGTTGCATCTTTTTAGATTGTGAGCCCTTGTTGTCTACTCAGAAGTACGTCCTATTTTGTTCAATGGGGCTTACTCTCAGGAAAGTGTGGTTAGGATTGCAGCCCCAGTCTCTTTAAATCAGTAGCGTGGCTGGGGGGGCGTTATGGTAAGTACTGCAGGCACCCAATGTGGTGCATGTAAGCAACTCTCACTCACTGTTGGAGTCATTCCAGGCAGTGACAGCAACACGCAGGTGGTTCGACGGTGACGGGGGGGGGGGGGGTCTGCTTACACCGTGTGTTGCAGCACCTGCAGTACTTACCAGTCCATCCCCTGGCTACAATGAGCTTCAAATGCTGGCAGATTGCAGCTGTGGGAAGGAGTGTAAGATTTTCACTGGGAAACTGGGGCAAAAGTGATAAAAATGCTTCTCCTCCATTTGCCATGGTCCTGATCCTCATCTCCCCCTCACTGTGGCCAAAAATGTCTGTGTACCAAAAATTTAAAGAGTCAGGTTATCATATTATGGTCTCCAATGACTCATCTAGTTTGACCCGTAGATGTGATAAAATCTGAATTAAAAATGAACCCAATGTGCTTCTTTTTGCTTTTTAAAGGCATTTAAAAATGCATTTAAATGAGACTTATTTCCTGCCTGCCTTCCATCATGGAACTCAAGCTAGTGTACATGTGTATCATGTGCCATGTATCCAGAAAATGCCCTCACTTTAAGCATAATGCACCACGTACTGGACTGTGGCTACTGTGTATAGGATGCCCCAAATGCTACTTCTAAAGGGAATAAGCAAGGTAGAATTGCCCTGCCCAGTATGCTTTTTTTTTTTAAAACAGTAACTGTATATGTTGAAATCAGCAGGAGAGGTTTTTAAAGGATGGAGGCGAGCACCATACCACCAGAAAGTGCCTGCAGATCATAGCATTGAGAAAAGCACAGGAGCAACGTTTAGTAAATATTTGGCAACTCCAGTATGCTGGTTCTTAAATCGGTACTTTGGACAGCTTGATTATATTAAGTTTTGCTCACAAGTCCTATGGAGATCAGTGGAGTTTATTCCTCAAAAGTCTGCACAGGCTTTCAGTCTTCTTTTCAAAAGAAGAAGATACTGCAGAACAAGTATGCTTTAAAAAGATCTGCCTTGTGAATGTAATTTGACTTTTGCCTGTAGTTTAAAAGTACCATAGCACAGATTTAGGGCGGGGGATTCAGATTTGTCTCTAAATTTGCATCCTTTCTTGACACTTCTAACTGACAGAAATGGGATATGAAGATACAGTAAGCCGCTTAGGAGAACAGGCTGAAAAAACAGATTTTGGCTGCTCTTCTCTGAATCATCCCTGGAGCAGAAAACCGAAGCATTCTTTGTTGTGGCTTTGGAGAGAAATCTTGTCCAACGACCAAAAAGTATGAGAAATACAGCTGGTGTTGTACGAATGTCACACTAAATGAACACAATGATGATTCGGCTTAAATAAAGGTTATCTCGTTTACATGTTCCCTAAAATCCTATCTGGGTTGGCTTCAGTTTGCTCAGACAATTGAATGAAGAGGAGAACTCCTGTACTGATAGCTGCAAGAAAAATATACCAATAAAGCAGAACAAAAGAAATCTTGGTATTCCCAATCATTATTTCCATAGTGCAGTAATCTCCAAACCCTGTGCACAAAAAAGGGCACACGAAAGAGCTCTTGTGTGCACACAAAAGAGCACACAAAAGAGCAAAAGGATATGGAGGAAAATGCCAAGAAGGTGCAGAATCTGGAATGTGTTGAGAATGGCTGTGTGGGTCCAACACAGATGCCTTCTTCTCGGGCACTGCAACAAACACCTCAGTATAAATTAACCACCAAGCAAGCCCTCTAAAATGATGATCCAAAAAAAGGAACACATTGAAAAAGACTGATCAAGTGAGAAAAACCACCAGGTGATCTGAACTTGCCACAAACATTATGAAAATGATAATGAAATAAAACCACACACAACACAATAAATTTTAGAAGAAACAGCTCTAAATCAAACATAACCCCTGAAAAACCAGAAATGTTTAAAATAAATTCCATTTTTCTGCATTTCCTTGGAGTTTGCCAACTTTGATGCTGTGCTTTTTTTTTTCTGTAGGGACACACAAGAGAGACAGGGTGATGTATTGCAGAGTGTACAGGTTGAGACTAATTATTAACGTGGGTTCCATTCCAAGCACTCACATAGATGGCAAAAAACGCACTATAGCAAATCAATTTAAAAAACAAAGTTTCTTTGCTCCTGTGAATTAAAAACAGCCTTGCTGACCTTTGTGATGTAAGATAAGAGTCATTAAGAAGAAAATCCATCAATCTGTCCTCCTCCAAGAGCTTAGAAAGCTTCACTCAGCCCCTCCCTTCACCAATGCAAAGTGATCACCTTTCTTTCAGGTGCTCAAGGGGAAGGGAGGGGCCCCACTGGAGAGAGAAGGATTGATGGATTGTCAGCCAGCTGCCCCCCCCCCATTAAGGAGGCTATTGTTAAAGGACTGTTCAGTTTTTTTAACTGATTTTAAAGGGGTGCATTTTCCCCTTCTCCAGGGATCAGCACATTCCTTCTCATTTGCAGGGGCCATTTGTGTTGAGTCAAATCCGTGTATAAAAAAATCCGTGTATAAATAGGCTGGACCTGTACTGGACTTGGAAGGGGAGCTCTGAGTTCAAATCCTTGCTCAGGCATAAAGTTCACTGGCTGAACTTGGTCTAGTCATTCTCAGCATGACCTACCTCGCCAGGTTATTGTGAGAATCAGGGATGGGCGACTCAACTTGTAAGACTTGGACTCAAGTAGCCAAACACACATTTTCCTTGAGTCATGTGTGTTTTGAAACCGGAAGTGACTCAGGACTCTAGAGTTTTTCTTGAGAACAAGTGGAGACTCGGAAACTCGTCCACTGCTTCTGTCCCCTCATTTATGCTGCCCGTCCCCTCCCACTTGGCCGGCTGGGATGCTTCCTCCCTCCCTGTAAGCCGATCCATGCTTGGTGCTCCTTCTGGGGGTGGAATCGGGAGTTGTGATGTGAACAAGGGTGGTTGAGCGTAGTTGGGGTTTGTAAGGAACCGATCAGCACTTTCTGCACTGCTGCACTCACTCCAAGAACAGCAGACCTTTTGTTTACAGATGGGATGGAGGGATTAGGGGAGTGTTAAATGAGAACTCCAACACACACACCACCAGCAATTCCATTTTTTCTGTGGAGCCACGCCTGACTTGTTTATGGAAAAGATTTGTAACTTGAGTCCGAGTCCCAAAAAGGCTCTGGCCGACTTGCAAAGGCTGTACACTAAGATTTGTGCATGAATCGAGTCAAAGGCGGCAGGGACTTGATTTGAGTCTCACCGCAGTGGATTGGCACATCCCTAGTGAGAATAAAACTGGAACTTGTTCCAGAAGGCGCAGAATATAAATGTAACCAATAATAATAGCAGAGCCAGCCCAACACCTCTTGGTGCCTGAGGCAGCTTGCCAAATGCTACCCTTTCTTACTTAATGATGTGCTCTTTTCCTCACACTCCCTGGATTGGAAAAAGAGAGGGGGGTGGAGTGGAAGAGTAAGTGTAAAGGAGAGTTGAGTGGTAGAGCATCTCCTATTTTCTAGTCCACTACTTTTTCATACTTCCTCATCTGCTTCACCCCAACTTGCATTTTTCCAATCTAGGGAGTGGGAAAACCAGAAGCCGTGGAGGTGTGTGGACAGATGAAGATAAACTCTCCCCATCAAGTGACTGCCTCTGACAGCTGCACGTAGTGACAAAGCTAAAGGGGGTTGGGGGGTACATTGCCCTGGGTACCACACCTTGAAGGGGTGTATTCGAAGCCTCCAAGAGGCACTTCTGGTTTTTGGAGAAAACTGGAAAACTGGAACTGCCTTTTGGGGTCTCTAAAAGCTCCCCTCCCAGTTTGTATAAGTATCTCATTAGATATAGTGGGTCCTCCTTATGAGTAAACATGCTCAGGGTTGCATGACTAGCCAAAATCTAAATAAAACCTCCATGGCCAGAGATAGTATATCTTGGAATATACCTTTGAGAGGCCTTTAACATAGTGTTTTGGAACGTGCTGGAATCCCTAGCATGTATGCAGTGCTGAAACAGAGACACCTGTGTTGGCTCGGTCATGTCGTGAGAATGGATGATGGCCAGATCCCAAAGGATCTCCTCTATGGAGAACTCGTGCAAGGAAAGCGCCCTACAGGTAGATGACAGCTGTGATACAAGGACATCTGCAAGAGGGATCTGAAAGCCTTAGGAGTGGACCTCAACCAGTGGGAAACCCTGGCCTCTGAGCGGCCCACTTGGAGGCAGGCTGTGCAGCATGGCCTCTTCCAGTTTGAAGAGACACTTGGCCAACAGTCTGAGGCAAAGAGGCAAAGAAGGAAGGTCCATAGCCAGGGAGACAGACCAGGGACAGACTGCACTTGCTCCCGGTGTGGAAGGGATTGTCAATCCCGAATTGGCCTTTTCAGCCACACTAGACGCTGTTCCAGAACCACCATTCAGAGCGCGATACCATAGTCCTTTGAGACTGAAGGGTGCCAACAGTTACAGGGTTGGGACCCACTAGGTGGGTCACAAGCCAATTTCAGGTGGATCCCCATTCATTTCAATATTTTATTTTTAATATCTTATACTTGATGCTACCATGGTACGTGACTGCATTTGGGGAAATGTTACAGACCTGTACTTTTTACCAGCTGCTATGTATATTCTTTTAACAATGTTAGTAAATGGGACTTACTCCTGGGTAAGTGTGGATAGTAGGATTGCAGCCTAGGATTGCAAAACATTTTCCTGCTTGCTGAAGTCACTTCCAGTCATGACATCACTTCCGGCGGGTCCTGACAGATTCTTATTATAAAAAGCGGGTCCCGTTGCCAAATGTGTGAGAACCACTGCTCTAAGATGTTGTATGGGGGTGTTAAACATTTTTTGGGGAGTGCTACGGTGGGATTTTGGGGTATGGGGGTGTTAAGAATTTTTGTGCCCCTGGATGCCAAATGCCTTAGGTATCCCACTGGCCTCATGGATGGGCTAGCCCTGAATAATACCATGAATGTGCTGTGTGTGTGCTTCTCTCAGGTATTGTGGGAATACTTCCCAAAAGCATCAT
Organism: Tiliqua scincoides; assembly: GCF_035046505.1. NCBI lineage: Eukaryota > Metazoa > Chordata > Lepidosauria > Squamata > Scincidae > Tiliqua > Tiliqua scincoides. Next base: position 15,386,813 of record NC_089825.1, read on the forward strand.
TTCGGAATGGGTCTTTCTGCTGTGTCTTTGCATTCAGAATATCTGAAAGAGTCAGTAACACCCAACACACTGACCTAATAGCACAGGCTGCCTTTGCAGCTCTGTATAAACCGCTGTTCAGGGCTTGCCTCTTTCCAATCTCAAAGTATCCCCAGATTTATACAGAAACACAGGGGAGGGGTGTGTGGTTTCGCTTAGAGCGGGTCATTCAGATTAAGAGTGGGATTTTAAGATTAAGATCTTAACCCACTGGAAAAGTGACTGCATACAGGTGTAAGAAAAGGAAAAGTGTGCTCCCAGTTTTAATTCAAAACAAAATGTGACTTGAGCTCTCAGAAACTCAGAAATGGATACACTGCAGTCAGCCTGCCCACCTCTTGCACATGACTAAGAAGCATACCAGGCAAATTAAAAAATTGTGCCATTGCAGAGGCCATCATGATTTGAATTACAAGTCTTAAGAACACAAGAAGAGCCCTGCTGGATCAGGCTAAAGGCCCGTCTAGTCCTGCTTCTTGTATTCAGAGTGGCCCACCAGATGCCTCAAGATGCACTCATGACAACAAACATGGCTACATCCTGTTGCCACTTCCTTGCACCTGACATTTTGAGGGAACCTACTTATAAAACCAGGAGGCTGCACATACCCTTCATGGTTTGTAATCTGGGATGAACTTTTCTTCTAGAAATCTATCCAATCCCCTTTTAAAGCCATCTAGGCCAGACACCATTGTGAGGAGCTCCAGAAGGATCTCTCCAGACTGGCAGAATGGGCAGCAAAATGGCAGATGCGCTTCAATGTCAGTAAGTGTAAAGTCATGCACATTGGGGCAAAAAATCAAAACTTTAGATATAGGCTGATGGGTTCTGAGCTGTCTGTGACAGATCAGGAGAGAGATCTTGGGGTGGTGGTGGACAGGTCGATGAAAGTGTCGACCCAATGTGCGGCGGCAGTGAAGAAGGCCAATTCTATGCTTGGGATCATTAGGAAGGGTATTGAGAACAAAACGGTTAGTATTATAATGCCGTTGTACAAATCGATGGTAAGGCCACACCTGGAGTATTGTGTCCAGTTCTGGTCGCCGCATCTCAAGAAAGACATAGTGGAAATGGAAAAGGTGCAAAAGAGAGCGACTAAGATGATTACGGGGCTGGGGCACCTTCCTTATGAGGAAAGGCTACGGCGTTTGGGCCTCTTCAGCCTAGAAAAGAGACGCTTGAGGGGGGACATGATTGAGACATACAAAATTATGCAGGGGATGGACAGAGTGGATAGGGAGATGCTCTTTACACTCTCACATAATACCAGAACCAGGGGACATCCACTAAAATTGAGTGTTGGGCGGGTTAGGACAGACAAAAGAAAATATTTCTTTACTCAGCGCGTGGTCGGTCTGTGGAACTCCTTGCCACAGGATGTGGTGCTGGCGTCTAGCCTAGATGCCTTTAAAAGGGGATTGGACGAGTTTCTGGAGGAAAAATCCATTATGGGGTACAAGCCATGATGTGTATGCGCAACCTCCTGATTTTAGAAATGGGTTAAGTCAGAATGCCAGATGTAGGGGAGGGCACCAGGATGAGGTCTCTTGTTATCTGGTGTGCTCCCTGGGGCATTTGGTGGGCCGCTGTGAGATACAGGAAGCTGGACTAGATGGGCCTATGGCCTGATCCAGTGGGGCTGTTCTTATGTTCTTATGTTCTTATGTTCACCATCACCACATCCTGTGGCAAGGAGTTCCACAGACGAATCACATGCTAGGTGTATATATATATATATATATATATGTCTATTCTAACTCTCCTGACACTCAATTTTAGTGGATGTCCCCTGGTTCTGGTGTTATGTGAGAGGGAAAAGATAATCCCTCTTTTCAGTTGGGACCTGGCTGCTGTGCTGCCCCGGGGCACAGGATCGCAACCTGCTGCCCCTCCCTGCAACACACTGCCTCACCAGGATACTCACTCAGCCACACGGAGCCTTGTGCGATGTTCCCAAGTACTCCAAAAGCCTTCTGAGGCCTCTGGAGCACCATTTAACTGTACTTGCGGTTTTCTGATGGCACTGTTTAAGGGCACTCTGGAGACCTCAGAAGGATTTTGGAGCACCCATGACCACAGTGTGGAGCTTCATGTACCCCAAGAATAGCTCCGGAGGGTGGGTGGAGGCGGAACTTCAGCAGGCGCAGCAATGCTGCCCCATAGGGTCGACAGGTGTGGCGTCTGAGGCTTTGCCCCCTGTGAACCCCCCCATGCCGCCACTGCCTCTATCCACTCTGTCCATCCCCTGAATAATTTTGTATGTCTCAATCATGTCCCCCTCAGGCGTCTTTTTTTCTAGACTTCAGCCCCAAACGTTGCAGCCTTTTCTCATAAGGGAGTTGCCTCAAGCCGGTAACCATGTTGACCGCTCTTTTTGGCACCTATTCCAGGCTTCAGAAGAGGTGCAGCTCTGCATGAGTCACTCCTCAGATGTGAGGATCCCCCGTTATAGGGTTTGAACTATTCCGGAAGGCCTGGGTTTTCCCCCATCTTAGAAATTCTGTCACTCTCAACATGTCCCTGAGCTGCCCTTCCAGTCATGAGAACCAGGTTGATCAGTAAGCCTTAACAGTTTAAAAGGGAACTGAATGTGTGAACGAGAAAAGTGCATGAGGAGTACATTCTCACAGTTAATTTTGGTTAAACAGGTGAAAGAACGCCGGTTATATGGCACTGGGAAGTGCCATGTGGCTCCTGTCAGAATATGGCTGCTATTCGCAGTCAGTTCTTGTTTTTCCTGCTTAAGTTTTTTCTTGGAATAGCTCTCTGCGCTTGGCAATAACTAATTCTAAAAACATTTGTTCATTGCCTGGGAAGCAGAACATTTAAAATGAGGCAGCAAGCGTGGCCACGTTATTGGGCCACAATTTCATTTTATTTTTATGGATAGTTACATTTCATTTTCTGCATCTGTGGAAAAAAAAAAAATAACAGTCTCATAAACGCTACAATGAAGAAACCTCTTAATCTACCCGACCAAAGTCTACGGGTGTGAGCAACAGCGCACCCAAGTCATATTATTTTCTAAGCGTTTCTACAATGAGGCCTTATGCATCTGCGTTAACTAATTCCTGATAGGTGTGTTCAGAACAGGTGACAGAAATTATAACAACTGCTGTGGTATTATGAAAAATGTCCCCACCACAAGCTTTGAATGGTGAGAACATTGTACTCGAGAGAGGGTAGTTGTTTCGATGATGAACAGAGGGCATGATCTGGCCAAACCAAAATACTTTTAGGACCTGTGAGGATGGTAACCCAAAAAGCTGCCATTGCTGTCGTAAGAACTGGGGCAGCCAAAGATACATGACCAATTTAGAGAGGCTGGTTCAAAGACATGGCAACTTCACATGGTTCTGGTCAGGGTTTCAGCCCTGTGGTGGCTCATGTGCTCATGGAGATGATTGTGTGGAATCAAAGTTGGCGTGGTTGGGCATCTTCTTCAAGTGCCTTCACCGAGTGTCCTCTAGCTGCCTACCACTTCTCTTTTCATTTGCCCTGTTCACGTGCCTGGGTTTTACACCTGGTAAAGTGGATAATGAGAACCTCCTGAGAGAAGAGAGCTCACTGAGATTATCTTGCCTGAAGTCTCTAAAGCCTGGAACAAGCTGCATGGTAGCCACCAAACATATGCCTAGGCGTTAAACTTGGAAGTGCTGAATTACCCCCTTTGGCACTTATTACTTTATGGACTTTATGGTGTGCATAATTCACTCTTACAATGTGGTTATAGCTACTAGCTTTGGTTCCTTAAAAAGGGCATTCCAATTCACAGAGGCCAGGTCTACTATCATTCGCCAAGGAGCAAACACAGGGGACTGGTTGCCTTCATATCCTGGTCCTGAGAATCCTGGATGCATCTGGATTGCCTGCTGTGGGAAACAGGCTACCAGAACGGGTGGACCGTTGGCCTGATTCAGAAGGGCTTCTCTTATGTTCTTGAATCACTTACACTCAGTATAGTCACACTCAGTATACACTCAGTGAGCCCTGCTCACACAAAGTAGACATACGCCTCTGTTTTGTTTCCCGCTGCCTGGAATGGCTCTGAAGGGAGGGGGAGGGGCCCCTTGCACACTGCGATGAGGCTCCCTGCAGAACTTGGTGCTTTGCACCCTCAATAGCTATGCCACTGTTGCCAACCACAAACGCCTACCACGCCTTCTATCAGTACTGATTTTGTCTCCTGCTTTTATTTTGGCAGGTAACGTGAGAAAGACGTCTTTCTGTGGCACACAAATCCTCACTTGTTGCTCTGAGATTTTTAGTTGGTCTTACTAAAGGCTTATGTCGCTATTTCTGTTTGAACAACCATACTCCTATCGAGGATTGGGCTGCTGGCTGGAGCGCACTGTGATAGCGGAAGACACTTCTGCTGTTTCAAAATGGCTTCCAACAGTGCACAGAGTGCTCCATCAGCAACCATTCTGGGAGCACTGGTGCAAGAGGTGGTAGTGCTCTGCTGGCACTGTTAGTTTCCGCTGCACCTGTTAGACCAGGTAAGGCAGTGGTGAGGGTAGGGGATGGGTAGGGAGAGGCTGGGAAGGGGGTGAAACTGGGCAGGGAGGGGGGAGGAACAAGGCAGAGAGGCTGCAGGAGGGGGTGGATATGGCGGTGGTGGCATGCACTGGATCCTATTCCATCTTCTAGCAGTCTCCGCACCCCTTTCTTCCCCTCAATTGTGTGCCAGCTAAACAGCTGGCATTGCAGAGTGGGAGGATTAGAGAGGAGTAAGGAGAAATAATTTCTCTTCCCCTCCAAGGCCTGCCAATTCCCCCCATACACACACACACACATACACATAAAATAAGTGCCAATGGGTGTGGGGAGGTTGGCGGGAGGATGTGGGGAGGGCAGAACAGGGGATGTGTCAGGCCAGGGGGGACTGACACCAGTTAGTGCTGTGATGTGCAGGGGGGTGGGTGGGCCTTGTGGGCATTATTGGTTACTGCATTCATTTGATTAAACCTTTTTGATTTGCTTTCCAGCAAAGCTCAGGAACTTTCCATCATCCTGCTAGTACTTTTTCTACCTACCGTTCTTTTCCCATTTTGTTGAGGTCCCTTTTCTTTTGGACTTTAATAAACTATTTACATTTTCACCCTGTCTACCCAGACCACATTCATGGGTAATTCAGTGGGCTGTTACATCTCTTTGCCCTGAAGATGCTACGGTGGATTTTATTTTTAATAAGAACTTCTAGGATTCTTATTACTATCCTGGAGGGGTTCCCCCCCAGAGCTTTCCTCTGGCTGGTCTCTGTAGCCTGGCATGGTGGTAGCAGATACAAACTATCAAGGTTCTTCCTCCTTCAGCTTCTGATCCAGTAAAGAGAAAATGGGGAGTCAGAAGGGGTTTATGTGCACCAACCACTTGGCACTTCTCTCCTGCCTTCTCAGAGGATTCACTCTTCCCTTTCCATGACACCCAGGAAAACCAGGTGTGACTGGAATATACCAGAATTCCTTGTGTATATAGATAGGACTGGAATATACCAGAATTCCTTGTGTATATAGATAGGACTTATTTGCTTGAGAACAGTCCCAACCTACATCTGAAGTAATGATCTCCATTTCCTGATGGTAAAAACTGGGCCATAATTGTAGCTACTTAGCACATAGCAGTACAATCTTTCCCTCCCCTGACAAATTGGTTCAACCTCTAAGAAAAGACTTCACAATTTTGCCCAGTATTATTACTGTTATAGCAGCAGGAAGAGGCATCTGGAAACTTCCCTTGTTTTTGCAGTTACATTTTTTTTTCCAGGTACTTCTATTCTACAAGCTGTCTTGTAAATAACAGCTACATGTGTTTTGAAACAGACTTCAATTTAAAGCGGCAGGAGGCAGTAATTAAATTTAATAGAAACCATGTCTGTGAGGCTTAGGGTCAAAAAATCTTTAAATCCATCTACTCCTCTGCTGCTTTTCTTCAACTGATGGAAAGCAGCTCAAAGGCCAGGCCAATAAGGATTTCCATTAGATCTTTTTGTAGGTAAGTGAGATTACTGAGATTATTCTATTTGCCTTTTGATTGCATTCCTATTGGCATTTTTAAAAATTTTGAGTGATTATTTAACTTGCCCATGTGTGTCCGCTAATCTTCCTCTTTGCAGATTTTTAGATTAATTGGATGGTACAAACCTGTGTTCTTAATATTACAGGTAACATCTACTCATCTTTTCATTGCTGGAGCAGCTCAGCTTGAGTAGATAAAATGGATGAAACAGCCTGTTGCTGATTTACTCCAGGGACAAGAGGGAAACCATGTGAGTACTTATTCACAGGTGGTACCAAGAAACACTAACAAGTATATCCACGGTTGGTATCTATGTGGACTTTGGTATTATCACACAATTTGCTCATGCTGCCATCTCCTACAGAGATAAAACCCAAGATGTTGTTTTGGGCCAGACAGAAAGAAATGTCAATATTGTACAGTTCAGTGCACCTTGAGAAAATAGAATATGACCTTTTTCCATCATGACTGCTGCATATTCTTTGTCTCTGGGCTTTCTGATAAATAATTTGCTTCTGAACCTCTTTCCTGTTTCCACAAAAACAGTGCTGACAAAAATAATCTTTCCCCTCTCACACCTTCTATATCTTTGGGATATAATGCTAGAATTTGAGATCATTCAGTGAAACAGATTGGCAGCAGTCAGTAGGAGTTAGTATGAACTAGTAGCAGTCACTTAGTAGACACTTAGGTCCAAATCCTAACCAACTTTCCATCACTGGCATAGCTGTGCCAATAGGGCATGTGCTGCATCCTGCAATTGGATGGGACTCATGGAGGTATCCTCAAAATAAGGATATGTTTGTTCCCTTACCTCGAAGCTGCATTGCCCTTATGCTGGTGCTAGAAAGTGGGTTAGCATTGAGTCCTTAGTGGTAGTCACTTAGGCTGCAATCCTAACCACACTTTCCTGAGAGTAAGCACCATTGAACAAAATAGGACTTACTTCTGAGTAGAACTGGTTAGGCTTGTGCCTACCTAACGAGGTTTCACCACAAGTGAGCTTTAACTTATGGAATTTACTATAATAAGGTGACCATTAATTTGATGGTTTTAAAACAGGCTGAACTGATTAATGGAGGACAGACATATCAGTGGCTATCAGGTATGATGGCTAAATGGGACTTTCATATACCAAGACAGTCTATCCTATATGCCAGATACCAGCCCAATCTAAACCAACTCCCCACATGGCATTGGAGCTGTACCAATGTGGTTTCTGCTATATCCCGCAGGGGAGTTTCAGCATGTTAATGCCTCTTCGAGGCAAGGGACCATTTATTCCTTTGCCCTGGGTTAGCCCCAGCAGCAGCTATGGGTCAACTCAAACCTGTGCCAGCTCTATAGCTGGTGCAAGTTTGTGTTGACCCATGAATGTAGAACAGAGAAGGGGGTTAGGCTTCAATGGGAATCAGTGCTGCTGAACCCACTCCCTTTCTGGACCCGATCTGCCCACCCCTGCCCCATCTCCTTCCCATTCCCCTGCCCTGTTCTACCCACCCCATCTCCTTCCCAACCCCTGTGCAAACTTACCTCCTCTGCCTGGTCTGTCCTTACTCAGATCTGGCTGCTTGCCACTTGTGGCAGTAGTCAGGTGACACACATTAGTGGTATTGCGTTTTTTACATCTTCAAAGCATGTTATGAAAGGCACATTTCACTGTCATAACACACCCATAGGATTGGGCCAACAATAAAAGATGGCTGTTATCTTCCTACACAGCTTGTGGGCTTTCCAGAAGCATCTGACTGGCCACTCAGAAATGACATGCTGGGCTATATGGACCTTGGTCTGATACAACAAGAAGATCCTTATGCTGTTTTAATCAATCTTTCAGATGGTCCCTCAAGACAACCGACTGCCTCTAGCATTTCTCCACTTACCCACATATTTTCTTCCACAAAGTAACCCTTCCTGAGAAAGCAAACATAGATCTTGGCTCCAAGCACCACGTACCTTTAATGAAACCTGGTCCCTTTTCTGCTCTATTATTAATCCATACATAAAGACTTGTCCCAACATGTCTTTATTCTCCTGTCTTCTCTCTTCTTTGGACTGGTTCTGCCAGGCCTATCTGTGGGCTAACTGAAGAAAAAGTCTCAGGCAGCAGCTTGGCCAGGGCGCCCACCTCCATCCACCCATGGCTCTTCTTCCTCCTCCTCCTCTCCCTCTTTGAATTGGAAAAAGGAAGAAGAGGAACGGAGCATAAGAGGAAATGCAGAGCATTGTACATTACCAGGTAAAAGGGGGGGGGGAGCATTTGGCATACTGTCTCCGGCACCAGGAAGCCTGGGCACATCAATGCCTCTGTTACATTACCAGCCGCCATACCTACCAACTTCCATTACTAGCCATGAAGGACCTGACCTGACTGAAACAGGAAGTGCCCTTGGAAAAGAAGCAGGTCAGGCTAAATTCCTTCCCAACTGTTTCCATTCCTTTTAATAACTCGGACCTGTGCATTTCTGCAAGTGCAGTAAGAAGTCATAGAGAGCGCTGCAACAGTGTCAAGAGGAGAAAACATGGGAAGAGATGCAGAATTAATGGCCTCGATGGGCAGGTTCCTTCTGAAGGGGAATTACTCTTTGTGCTACACCACACCCACTCAATTAGTCTCCTCTCTGATCTGGGGTGTGCATTGTAGTGAAGTGTGCATTAAAGTTGACTATGGAACTCAGGAAGAGCAGTATAGCTATTAGTCTAACTACAGTAACCCTGTATAAAAGATCACAACATATCAGAAAGCACCATAGAAGCAGCTCACTGTACTTTCATGTTTGTACTTTAAAAAAGTATCTAGAATTTTTTTTTAGCAAAGTGGAAAGATAGTTCAGTTACTTTTGTTAAGCACCATAATCAGAAATTGGTTCCTGCTATCTTGCTTGAGATGGTGCTTTCTTCTCTTCTCCTTCTCCTCCTTTTCCAAAGTGCAGATCAGATCATTAGCAAGGCATATGACTGGCACAGGGCAGCAAGACCCATTTCTTGCTCTCCATGGTAATTATCATTCCCATCACAAAGGTTAAGATTCTGACTTCCCGACTGAGCACAACCAAGGCTGCTTCATAATAAGCGCAGCTCAGTGGAATCTCAACTAGTACGACTGAACTGAGCAATCCCTATAATGGGAGTTGTGCTAAACTCTATCAGAAGGGGAAAGGAGGGGGAAAAGAACCAGTTGTTCAGCAGCAGGAGGTCGAAGGAGTAGAAGGCTTTAAAATGTAGAGGGAAGGAAGCAAACTGCTGGCATTTACTCTACAGCATAGTGCCTTGGAGTGGAGTTCTGAATCCTGGGAGTGGGAAGAAACTGAGGAAACTATAAGGAGACATTGCAGTGGGGATACCTTTAGAATTCTTATTCTTCTATTCTTTGAGGCCTCAGTTTGGCTGTACTTGTTTTTGGCTTTTTGTACAGTTTTTTGTACAGTTTTTGTTTTTTGTTTTTGTAAAGTTTTTTGTACAAAAAACTGGTTTTTGAAAAGTTTGGCTGTACTATTTTGAGCCCTCAGTTTGGCTGTACTTGTCGTAAGAGGCGACTAAACAGCCACCGGGTAGATGGGACTTGTCAGCCTGGGAAGGCAGCTCATCTGAGAGAAGGAAAACTCTGATCCCAAACCTCCACTGCCTTGTGGCTACATCCAGTTATGGAAAAGGCTTCAGGAGTCAACCTCGAGGCAAAATCAGGAGCCGGAGTCCCTGAGGCAGTTCATGGCTGAACACAGTCCCGTTCTGGCAACTCCTGCGACGCCGCTGGAACCAACCGTATTGGCCTCTGCCTTTCCATTGGACCATTTCAGCGACGTGGAGAGGGGGGATTTGCTGCATGGGAAACAGTCTATCCTCCATATCTACTTTACCCAGGCTTCGCGCACTGGAGAGGACACTCTGTTCCAGAACCACCATTCAGAGAGTGACACCATAGTCTTCCGAGACTGAAGGATGCCAACAACAAGACCTTTAGAAATAGCTCTCTGTACATGGATGCCAGGAATGTTGCAGTGAGGGGAGGCAGACCCTCCCCTGTCATAACCCACAGGTGGGTCTGCCTCCCCTGCCTCCCCTCACCGCATGTCGCTGATGGGTGCACAGTTCTGTGTTCCCATGGCTATACCTAAATTGATTTTTCCAGATCAACTATCCAAGTATACTGCGTACTGAATGGATCTGAACTGAATGAAAATTTGTGAATAATTTTACCCAGGTACAAACTAGCAGTGATTGTACCTGGGTCGAGTTTAACCAGGGTGAGCAGCCCTTATATGTGAATGTGCCAGAGTGACTAGAGGTATCTAGATGACAAGAATCAGGACTTGAGCATGTGGTGAATCTTGAAACAACAACCTGAGGAATGTCCATGGAATTTCACCTTGAGCAGTTCCTCCCAGCTCTTGCTGAAGTAGGAAAACTGCCCAGCACAGGTGGAATGTCCAGATCTTGTGAAATTTTGCTGGAGTCAACCAGAAGAAGTGTTAAAGCAGAGCAAGCAGCATTCTGAATAGTGAGCTGTCAGCCTAGACCCAGGATGTAGAGGGGCAGAAAGAGATGTGTGGTACCGTGTGTGATATGCCTTCCCCAGAACTACAGTTTAGGACACCTGGGCCAGGTTCTGGGTTGGTGTCACAGTGTTCCAGCTGGAACTGCTTGTGGTTTTCTCCTCCAACCAACAGCATCTGACCACAGTGCTCCAGCCCCATGGTACTGAACTGTTTGCACACTTGGTCTCATTGACCACCTGATTGTTGACCTTTCTTGGTCTTGTACAGTGCTAAACCTAAGCGAGTTTCCACTTTGGAAGGCACACATCTGCCTCAAGCCAACTACTTGTCCATTTTGGCAGGCTCTGTCAACATTTTATTTCCCCAGTTTAGCACCCATTCCAAAAGGAAGCCCAAGGAAAAAAGGAGAACGGCAGCCCAATTCTTACTTGCTCTGGAACAGGCAGCCTGAATGGCCTGCGCTGTATCCAGTGCAGGTTAGGAAGTGGCTGGAAGGGAATTTGGGGTAAAAGGATATTTTTTTCCCTTTATCCCATGTAACACTCCAATCATCCTATGGGGCTACTCAGATCTGTGCCAGCAAAATTGCTGGCACAAATCTGAACAGGCTGTGAATGGCTGATCAGGCCAGGGATCAGGGTTAGGATATGACTGCTGTGGCCAGTCCCATCCCCCTTCCAAGCTTGATCCACCTCCCTAACTGCTGTCTCCCATCCCAAAATGCCCCCTTCCACCTCCGTTCCACCCTTCTGCCAGTCTCTCCCACCCCCTGTGCCAGCCTGCCTTAGCCAGTGCAAACCTACCCCCTTTGGGTCAGGATCTGGCACTAGCAGGCTGGCCCACATCCTTACGCCAGCCTAGCTGGCTCATGAGTAGTTATGAAGTGCATTACAGCACGTTCAAGACACCCATAGGCCAGCACAGTGGGCCTGTGCTGGTCAAATAGAAAGATAGGACTGTGTCCTCACTCTCTACTTGAGCCACAATGGCAACCTTGGCTGGAACAGCTTCTTGGTGTGCAAGTGTTTCAATTCTGAAGTGAGGATATTACATGATTTTTTTTTTCCAAGTCTGGGAAGCGGCAAAGCCAAACAACTCTAGTTCTAATATACACAGACATCTCTGCAGCCTTGAATTAGCAAAAGTCATCCATCCTTTGGCTCAAATAGCAGTGCATATGCCTGGAAAATTTCCTGCCTCTTTTAGTTTTCTCTGAAAGTTAATTTATCAGTTGGCATTTGTACTGTATGTTGGGCCCAAACCTTCCCTCATTGACGTGGATGGGAAGCTTGCCACTGATTTCGACGGGAGCAGGTGTGTGCCCTTAATGAGGCGTGTGGTGGTGTCAGTGTATACATAGAAAGCCTGGAAGCCGTCAGCATTAACAACGCAAGGCGAGAGCGGTTTCTGTGAATCCCGAAACACATGAATACTGCATGCTGATGACATTTAAGACTTGACAAGGAGAGTGAGGGATATCAAGCAGAAGAACAGAATTTAAACAAGGAGATACTGTCGTGTTGGAACTCTTCACCCCTCGCTTGGCGAAGTTATCAAAACCTGGAGCAGAAAGACAGTGGGAAGGCTAGCAAATGAACAGTGTCTAAGCGATATCGGATGATCAGAGAGTGTACTTCTGCAGGTCATGCAGGACTCATTTGTATTGCCATTAACAAAGCAAACACCTTTGGAAGGCAACAAAAGTTGGCTTCTCATGGCTCAGCCCATGCTTGAAAATGTTTTGAGATGCAGAGATGTGCTGCCTTGTGTCATACGATCTACGCAACAGTTTCAGTGCACCTGGGGCATTGGATTTCAACCTGGATGGAAAAAAAAGACAAATTGAAACAGCCTAATTTTATATATACTGTGGGGAACCAGCCAATCGTGGCTCCCCTATGCAATGGTGTTGACTGATTGCCGTAAAGCTGCTGATATCCTAATCCTTTTCCCAAGCCCAATCCTACGGCACAAGTCAACACAGAACTGCACCAGCAAAATAGCTGTCTTAGATCTGATTGATCCACCCTAGCCACAGAGGCTTACCTCCCAATAAGGGAACAATTATTCCCTTACCTAGAGGAGACCTCCTGGACTGCCCCCCTTCCCACCATAGGATGCAGTGGTCACCATTTTGGTGCTACTGCATTAATGGGTGGCAGGAGGGTTAGGATTGGGGCCTTTGGTATGTATGTATAAGCAAGCGCAAAAATGTATGGCAACAATACAATGAGGTATGGGTTCTCTTTCCTGCCCTGATGGATCTGCCTTTTCATTCATTGTAGTCAATGGGGCTTACTCCTGGGTATGTGTGGATAGGATTGCAGTGGATAGGATTGGGGAATTTTTTTAAAACAGATCAGCAGCTGCTTGGGAGAATTAAATTTAACTTACTTATTTAATTTGATTTGATTTTTTTAAAATTTTCCCTCTTGATGATGTCACTTCTGGCCATGACATCACTTCCAGGTTAATGACATCACTTCTGGCGGGTCCTGACAGATTGTCATTCTCAAAAGTGAGTCCCGGTGCTGAACATTTGAGAACCTGTTAAGGGATCATCCCCGGGGCTGCTGATAATTTGCAGCCTGGATAGGAGCAGGCCCTAAAGCCTTGGCCTGACTAAGCCAGCACAGCATCCTGGGAGCTAAGGATGATGAAATATCTGGTGACACATACCAGGTGACCGTTACCTGTGTGTGTGTGTGTCTCCACATGCAATGTCAGAGTGACTTGACAGTTTTTACTGCACTCTGATTGGCTGTCACTCATATAAATTCCAGCAGGAGCAAGCTGGGTTGTGGGAGATGCAGAGTGGATTTTGTGCCGAAGGCTACGTCAGTGTGAACCGTGAATCGTGTACTATTTGGACTGTTGCTGTTGTAAATATTGTACATAGTAAAGAGGCGTTTGGTGGAGGACTTCTGCCTTGGGTCGTCTTTGTCGCCGGGAGTGTGTGTGCTCTAACCTTGAGAGATATGCAAACTGAGCAACCAGACAGCAGCTAGCTGTGTGAACGTCTCTCCAGCTCGCAACAGAACCACTGTAGTAGAGAATTGGGATGGGGAATAGAAGCAGGGATGAGCAAATCCAGGGTGGTTTGACTCAAGTTGAGTCACAAGTGTCGACCCCCCTCTGCGACTCAACTTGAAAATGAGTATAATGGGGGCACTTTCCAAGTTGCCCTTTCACAACTGTAAAGGACTCAAGTTGAGTTGCCCCCTTTTAAAAATCCAGCTGTGGAACAAAACGGTGCTGCCGCCAGTGTGTTTGTGTGTCACAGTTCTCTTTACACTCCCCTGCTGTCCCTCTCCATCTGTAAACAGGACTGTAGAGGTGCGAGGGACTGTGAGAGAGCGGGGACAGAAGCGGCAAGAGGAGCAGAGTCACATGCAGCAGCTGCAAGGCTTGCCAGAATGACCCAAACTTTGGCAGCTCTGCTCAGAAGTAGTCCCACTCATTCAATGAGGCTCCCTCCTCCCAAGTAGCAATGGAGTTTACAACAGTCATGCCAAGTGGTTGGCAAGTGTGATAGCTACAAACGGCCTCTCTCCCCTTCCCTGGGCTTCTCCAGCCAATCATAAGGCTAGAACCTCCCAAAGGGCTCCTCCTGCTGCACTACCTCAGCCAAAGAAAATATCAGGTGCCCATCCTTTGTCCAGTGATCATCAGTTCCTTCCTTCCTATTAGAGATGGGGGGAAAAGAGCTCACTCCCACCTTCCCCCCTCCTGCTGTGATGCAAAAGCAAACATTAACCCTTCCTGCCTCCTGGCTGGAACTTCCCTGCTGCTCGCCCTGTTACCTGAAAATCTCCTTTTCCCTTCCAAGTTGTGATTTTGTACTAAAACTCATGCAGGTCAAACCTCAGAATACAGGACACCCTTCCCCCCAGTACACTTTTTCAAGGCCCTGGTAAAAGTCACAAGTTTAGCAAAGCTCATGGTGATTACGTCCCCTCCTCCAGTCAAGGAATGTCTCCTGATCCAATCATTGTTATGCAAAACAAGCATGCACCTCCAGAGGAAGAAGTCTATTGTTCTATTGTTGTAGCTTTATCACTCTTAAGCTCCTTATGCAAACTGCCTCCCTCCCCCAGAAGGCCAGTCATGGCTTATACCCAGTCATCATGTTCTTGCATGCTCCACGTGTCCTACTGTGTATACTGAGCATGCGCACAGCTCTGGGATACTTCCGGTCATTCTAGGTCAGCTTCCAGGTCAACCAAGCCCCTTTTAAGAGAGAACTCCGCCACATGGCTCTCTCTCTGGCTGCCCCCTGCAAGGCAAAGGTCCTCCAAAGGACTCTCCCCTTCCCTACTGCTCCCCAGGACAGGTAATTATCCTGCGTTTCTGAAATTCCTTCCCTTCTTCCCCATCTATTCCTCCCTTCTTCCCCCATCTTTAGTTAGCAAACTGGGTTTAGCAGATTAAGGGACCCCTAAAATCCTTCCCTACAACCTATCCATTTCTGATTCCTTCTCGGATGCACCAAATACATAGCACATGCAACCACCATAAAAACTAGGTACACTAAACACAAGTACTAGAAACCTATACTTATCAATTCTCCATGTGCTTTATGTTTACCTATGTGTTTTGTAATAAAAATATAATCGTTGATTGAAAGTTATCTTTCTCCCAGTCTCCTCTTTAAGCTGTACAAGGGAATTTCTCTGCATTACGCTGTTTTGTTATCCAGCCTTCGATCCTAAAAGTTTCCAAAAGGCTAATATACTAATTCCCCTAATCAAAACAGCCCTTTTTGGTAACAGCCCAGTCTGAATGATGGCCCCATGAGGCTTTTCACGCTGCAGAAACAGTAAGCAAGCACACCCAGACACAGACAGACTTGAGTCTGCATGCGTAGGCATGAGTGCCAAGTCAAGGGGCCCTTGACTCTAGTGTTAGAAAAACACTTCATGTTTTTCATGTGCATGGCTCACAAATCCACGATTCAACAAAAAGTTTGTCCTAAATTTCAAGATTCCATCTGATCTGGAAGTACCCTAATGATTTTGATTACCACTGTAATATGTGGGACAGCCCAATCCTAACTAGTGTTGGTGCAGCCAGGTCGCCTGGCCTGCGCTGTATCCAGCACTAGCTGGGAGTCAGCTGAGGTCTCTTTGGGATATTTTCCCCTTACCCCAAGTAATGCCCCAGCCAGTCCAAAGGGGCTACTTGGATTTCTGCCAGCTATTTTGCTGGCAGAAGTCTGAGTGGCCCTGTGTAGGGCTGCCTGACCTGGGAAGGAGGCCTCAGCCTATCCCACCCTCTCCCAAGCCTGATCCTCTCTCCCCCACCCAGAAATGCCCCTTCCCCACCTCCTCACCACCCTCCCCATGCCCCTGAGCTTCTCCATGCCTTACCTGCCTGCGCCAGTAGCTGAGGGCTCTGAAGTTGGGTGATGCAGGCCTCCCCACCAGAGCTGCCCACTTGTGTTGTGCTGCAACCATGCTTTTTGGCATGTTCACTACACCTTTGACCAGTGCAGAGACAGCTACATTGGCAGAGTAAGTGTTTAGGATTACACTCTGAGTCAGTAATCTTATTACTATTAAGAATATATATCACTTTACAACAAACATGTTCACAAATGGTTTGCATAGCAAAACAAAACTGAAATGAATACATCCAGGTATCTGCCTACCTGCCTGCCTGCCTGCTTGTCAGATCTTTACAGCAGTGTCTTTTCTACTTGAGTAAGAAGATAGTAAGTAGCTTTGGCTACTTAATGCAGTGACCTTTCAATCTGAACACATCTACTTTCTGAAAATTAGATGCTTACCACAGGCGGTTATAAAAGTCATTTTATTTTTCCAAACAATTAGATTCTCTGGTTGGGGTACT
Organism: Tiliqua scincoides; assembly: GCF_035046505.1. NCBI lineage: Eukaryota > Metazoa > Chordata > Lepidosauria > Squamata > Scincidae > Tiliqua > Tiliqua scincoides. Next base: position 15,403,216 of record NC_089825.1, read on the forward strand.
TTGATCAATTTTCAACAGAGGCACCTGCATTTAGGCAGATGTTGTTTGTTCTTCCCTTGTGCTAAACTGTTGAACTACTGCCTGATTCTCCAAGGGTGGCTCTACTGAATAGCTGAATTCTTCCTCCATGCACTGCTAAATTGTACTTCGGATTCCACATTAATTAGGTTGATTGAAAGAGGTTTACTTCATAGGGTTGCCAACTCTCTGAGATCCCAACCGTGGCTCATGCTTCATTTAAATGCTCAGAAATGTCAAGTGTCTTTTGGGTAAAGAAAGGGTAAAGAAACTCACTTAATGGAAGGCCCCCAACCCCATTGTCCCCCTGTGAACTTAAGTGAAATGGGCCAGGTGGCAAGTCATGTGCATTAAGAGCAAATAAAACTGCCCCACAAAAATGACACCCATGTCTATAACACCTTTTATAAATATGAAAGTCAAACGTTTTTTGGCAGAAGAGAATCAGCTATAAAATAAATGTAGATCCTGCACCTCACCATTCCAATATCAGCCACATGTGGGTTACAAAAACTGCCTGTGGAAATTTCTTCTCTGCAAGGCCCTTTAATGGGGAGACATAAAAAGATGGCCAAGGTATGTGTGTTAATAATAAAAAAAAAATTAGGCCTTTTATGGGGAGACATAAAAAGATAGCCAAGATATTTGGGGCTTTCACCTGTTTGCACTTTCCCTGCACATTCAATGTGAGTTTGTCTGCATTTGAACAAGTAAGAATGGTTCACTGTCAGAAATGACATTTCCTTATTTACACATTTACAGGGGATAGTTGGTGGGTAGAAGGTTCTTAAACCCTTTCAAATCTGCCAATTTCCCCCCACAATCCTTCCTGCCGCTTTCTAAAACTGCTTTTCATCCAGCCATCCTGTGAAACTAGGAGCCTAATCACAGACTGACCTCCTGACTGCTTGCCCTAAAGCAGTCAGCACCAGTTGTAAAAGATGCTCTGACAGAAATGCTACTCAACCCGAGTCATAGCTTCTCATGCCGCTCACCAGAGCAGGTAAGTCGGTGGGAAGGACGGGAGCGTGTGGAAGGGGGCAGGAAGGAAGCAAGTAGGCAAATCAGGACTGGGAAGGGGGTGGGTTCACCAGCAGTGGCCGCTGCCGAATCTTAACCTCCTTCCTGGACCTGATCCCATGGCACTGGTCCATGCAGACTTGTGCCAGCTACTTAGCCAGCTATTTAGCCATGGAGTTCATGTCATGGAGTTATACCCCTCAGTAAAGGAACAATTGTTCATTTACCCAGAGGAGTCCTCCGCAACTGCCCCCCACCATAAGGTGCAGCAGTTGCCATTTTGGTGCCGCTGCATCAGCAGAGAGGAAAAAGAATAGGGCTGGAAGAAGCCTACCTTCAGGTAAAAACCACCTTGGGTAGGGACATATGTGGAGGGGAATCAGTAGGTAGAATATCCCACCTACTCATTGTACTGTTCAATCCACTCTCGCCTGTTTCCTACATAAGAAGAGCCCGACTAGATCAGACCAAGGGCCCATCTAGTCCAGCTTCCTGTATCTCACAGTGGTCCACCAGATGCTTCAGGGAGCTTGCAGGACAACAAGAGACCTGAATTCTGGTGCCACTCCCTTGCATCTGGCATTCTTTACTGATGTTAACCATCAGACGAGAGTTTTGAAAATGTCTCTTTGCTGGAACATTTTTTGCAAGGTAGAAAACAGCCGGGGGGGGGGGCTTGCTAATTTCCCATATTCTTTTCCTTTAGAAACCTGGCCATTTTTCACTAGGTAATTCTACAAATAAACATAGAAAAGCCACTATCCTCCCATTTTGCAGCTAATTATATATTTAGTGCCATCTGTCTATTTCAATTTTTGTTTCTTATATTTTTCCCTTCAGAATCTCAAGTGCCAGCATTACTGACAACTAAGAACTTGCTGGACTGAATAGGTAGTGGCACAGTTTAGATTATTTGTGAGCTGCTAAGAAATCACTGAGTGGCAATAAGGTAGTGTTCAGGGCAAAAGGGCACCACATATACTGGCCATGTTGTTAATGATTTGTGAATGTATTCCACTCTCTGGTGCATATACACACACTCTGCAAGGCTGCAAAGCAGGGGGGAAAAATCTTACAAATAACCCCTAACTAGTTTCTCCTTGTCTCTGCAATCTGCAGGCCCGTAGTTCCCAAACTGTGAGTTGTGGCTCCCCAGGGAGCTGTGGAAACCAGCCAGGGGAATTGTGGAATCGTCACAAAAACCCACCACCCTATATAATGTATAGGATTCTAGCCTTTATGGGGAGCTGTGGCCAAAGGCCCAGTAGGTCAAGGGAGGTACCAGTTCAAATATTTTGGGAACCACTGCTGTAGGCAGAAGTTGGGGTTCTTTCTACTGAGCAAAAAGCCATTTGAAAGAAGCATCACTACTTATGGTTTGTCCACTCCTGCCTTCATTATAAGTTTGATGGAAGGTGACTGAAGACAGGTGTGCACACAGGAAGTGATGCCTCTTGGACAGCCTCTGAGGCTTCTTCATGGTCTTAAACTGTATACTTCTGGAAAACAGTTTCCGATCCCATAGGGAGCCTCAATAAGGTTTCCCACACAGTCCTAGTGTTGGGCACCTGTTTCATTCACCTGGGCTTTGGAATTAAGGTAGTGCTCATGGACCCCCCCCATCCCAGCACCACACAAACACTGGATCCACCCTGAACCGCCACATCACACCTCTTGCCAATAGTACTGCCAATGATAGTGTCCAAAGGCAGAAGTGACAGAAGATCCCATTCTAGTGTGCTAAAGGAGTGGAAATCAATGGGCTTAAGGATTCATAACCACCTGTTGCATTGTGGGTTTGTTGAGTGGGTATAAATTCAATTCATTAAAACTCTATCTGCATATAGTCCTATTAACATTATGGTCCTGACAGCCGCACAAAGTGTTCTGCATGAAGTCCTCAAATGACTTTGATGTTTTCTTTATCCTCTGATATTCAGCTATCATTGTTTTTACCTCTGATAAAAGTCATAACAAAAAAATAAATCAAAAGACAGCACGGAAGAAGGATGAATGATGTTTTCATTTAAGCCGCAGCCAGAATGGCTCTAGACTGAAGAATATCTCGGAATCTTTAATCAACCCTTCTCTGAAGTGCGTATTTATTTTTTCTTCTGCTCGCACAATTTATCTTTTATTTTCAGAGAAACTGGAACTAAGCTTTTTTCTTTTCTCCTTACAGTGGTGAGTTTGACACCTTGTCTACCCAGGTTTTCCCCAATAGCTGTTACACATCCACTGAGATGATGAGTTATTGGTTGTCAATATCACATGTATCGACCACGGTCTTCCAACTCCAGGTGTCCTCCATAAAGGTGTTATAATAGATTATGCAGTGACCTGAAAAACAAAATTACAGTGCAATCCTATCCATGTAGACTCAGAAGTCCCACTGAGTTCAGTGGGACCTACTTCTAGGTAAGTGTGCACAGGATCGCAGCCTAAAGCCCCAAACCTATTTAGACATTGCACCAATGTCATAGGGACCATGTCTGTCATATCCTAAGCATGCCCAGGCAACTCCATGCTGGCAAAGCCCTCTTAGTAATGCTGGCATAGCCCTGTCCAGCAATGTAGACAGTGCCCATGGAAACCCTCACACAGCCCATTACCCACAGAGCAGCATCCTGACATTGGTGCATTATTAGCACCAAATCTGTACAGCATCAATACATCATTGGTGCTACATTCACATGTCATCAGTACTATATCCGTGTGTCATTGATATGGTGTCCAAGGAGCCAATGATGGTATCTGACCAGCAATGCCTGTGACCAGAGAAGTGCTGCCAGACTGAATGGAACAGTGGCAGGGCTTTACTCCACTGTGTGGGGTGCATAGGTAGAGGTTCCCTTTGGGTGTTTGTACGTGAAGAGCTCCTGGGACAGAAAACCTGTAATAAGAGTTCTGTGATGACAAAGTTAACAAAACATTTTACCACACATGTTGTGAAAGACCAGAGATTGTTTCTGCAAAGTGCCTCTTTGTGCAACAAGGGCCCTTTCACCAGTTCCAATCGCTAAAGTTCCCCTTTGAGAGACCAAAGTCATCTAGCCTCATGCCATGCATCTGATCACCTGTTCTTCCAAATCCCAATCCAAGCTCTGCCTGGAGAATTATGCCCACATTTAACTAATTAGTACCCCCTTTTTACCCAAGAATGACCCTGGTTCTGCCTTGCAGTCTTGCTGGACCCCACCTCCAGGTTAGCTCACTTGTTCAATCTGCAGAGGTCCTCTCTCCTGCCAGCAGCCCCCCATCACTACAGCAGCCCCTTGGTCCTCAGTAGGTCTTGGGCACAGCAGCCACACACCAAACTCCAGTGTCTCCAGCAGTCTGTTCCAGCAGTCTCCAAAGTCCATTCACCAATCAGTCCATTAGCCATCAATTCCTTACTCTATCTTTCCTCATTCTCTTACCCACACCAAACTTTCCCTTCATCAGGTGCTTTTATGCCTGAGAGCCCTATTGCCTTCAAATGGCTGCAGCTGTGCACACACTTTGCTGGATGCCCAGGCCTTACCCTTAAAGGGCCACTGCTGACACCACATCCTACCTCCTCACCAGATCTTCCACGATTCCAATACATCACCCAAGAGGTGATCTCCCTGACAACTGCTATAGTGGACTTGATGTGCTGTGATTGGCTGCCAAATATTTTTTGTATCCTATGTTCTGTTGTAGGAAAGTGGGCATGGCAGGGGGTGGCAGAAGATGAAATTTTCTGCTGTTTTCCCTTTCCCCATTGTTCCTTCCGGGGTTACTCCTAACACCATAGGCCAGCTCTGTCATTGGCGTAGAATTTATCTGACATTGGGAGTGTGTTTGTTGCCTGAAAGGTGGTTAGGGTATGGTGAATGTCAGCTCCTCCATGCCTCTCCCCCATTCCTCCTCCATCTTTCCCACATCATGCCCCAGTCTCCTCCCTGTTTGGGCTCTCCACCTATGGAATTTTGTTGGCTTCAGGGTGATGTCCAAACTATGTCCATGCTACACTGGTGCAGTGTTTTTCTAGCATTGTGCTAGCATCTGTGGTCAAGTAGGCAGGCTTTTACACTGGTGAGGCTGTGCTGGTATACATAGAGATACACTGGTACATCTCAAGGATAGGACTTGGCCTCTAGTTCCTTTGATCATAGATCTTGGTGCATAGCAACTGTGTTCAAAGATACTGGTCACCAAACAGATGTTCAGCATGGTTAGCTTTTACCACCTACTGATGAAGATGGGAGCAGTAGACTTCTTTCCCTCTTTCCCAAAGAGTTGATTGGCATTGTTAAAGCCATAGGCTGCAGTCCTAACCACACTTTCCTGGGAGTAAGTTCCATTGAACTCAATAGGACTTACGTCTGAGTAGAACTGCTTAGGAGTGTGCCCATAGACTGGTAATCAACAGACTGACATATAGGGCTAGTTTTTCCTGGGTGGAAGTGATTCTGGTCTATGAAAAGAAACAGAGAAATTCAGGATTTTACCACGGACGTTCATTGGGCACCGGCCCCTGACCCAACACAAGGACTTAGTAAAGACAGCAATCTCGACTCTTAAGTGAAAAAAATTATTTTGAGTTTTAAAAAGATTAGGCTGCAATCCTAGCCACACTTACCCTGAAGTAAGCTTCATTGACTATAATGGGACTTACTTCTCAGAAGACATGGATGGGATTGGGCTCTTAGAAGTTCAACACAGCTGCAAAGAAGTCAGGGTGGTATGAGGTTTCTGATTGAAATGGAATACAGCATTTGGGCTTGTGGGGAGACTGAGTGAATAGTTTAATACCTGTTGCAGTCTGAGGGGTGTTTTACATGGAGGACTAGCTGGAGATCAAACCAGCCTCTGTCCCACCCCTAACCTGCAATATTTACAGTGGACTACATTGCAAGTTTGTTATATGTTCTACAACATACCCCCCCCCCACCTGCACTTTGGGGCTAATAGATCGTATTTGAAATTTGCATTGGCAAGTCTGTTTATAATTGTTCTCAAATTCAAAAACTGTCAATTTTTAACTGAATTAAAAAGAGCAGGAATTCTTCTTTTTCATTGTACTTTTTGCTTGGAGGGGGGAAGGAGAGACACATTTTTGTTTGGGGGGGAGGAGAATCCCATCTATGACAAAATGCAAAATGCCTCTCTATTATGGACAGTTTTCACTTCTGCTTCAACACAACAACACAACACATTTTCAACACAACAACACAACACAACATTTTCAACACTAGAAAAGTGTTTATGAATCTACCTTATGGCTACGGACTTGATAAAATGACTGATCAGTGCTTTCACAGACTGACTTTGTGTACACTTTCTCAATTTTTCTTAACATGCAGAAATCTTTGAAATAATTTACTTTGACTAGTTAAAAGTACAAAATCAGGGCTGATTAAAAAGAGCATAATTTTTCCAGAAGGAAACAAACATTTGGGGAAAGGGGAGTTTTTCCAATTTGAATCTTGGAATTTGAATCTTTGGGGTTCGAACTTCAGACTGGGGACTACAAGTAGTGGCCCTAATTAATCCCTTATCCCAAATATATGCAAAGACATCCCTCCCAAGGTTCCACACTCTATGAAGACAACGGCTTCTATTTAGTGAATGTGGGTATATGTTTCGGCCCATTTGTTGCAAACCTGTGAACCCTGAGCTTTCAGACAACAAAAGGAACCAAATATGCTAGTAAGTACCTCAAAATGGCAGCCATGCATTGGACAGGGCTGATACTCTATTTCACCTTCCATCTAGTACATTTCCATTGTATACTTCTTTGTCTGTTGTCCAGGTCTAAGAGCCCAATCCTATTGTTTTCTCTCTGCCAACATAGCAGTGCCATGGACTGGTGCTGACTGTTTTATACCAGGTCAGCTCCAGCGGAAGAGGCACAAAGATAACAGCCAGTAAGTATAGGATTGGGCTGTAAAAGTATTTTTAACTAATGTTGATTGGTAAAGTTTTAGCAAGCTTTAGGTCTCATTAGGTCACTTGCCTCTGTATTGAGTAATTAGAAGTAATGTAAAACTATATTTCAGAGGGAGATTTTAATTAAAATTTCTCAAACATTTTTTGTTTTGCTTGCAAATCTAGATGGAAGTATTCAGAGGAAATAATGTTAGTCTCATTATCTTGTTGTCAGTGGTTGCCTTTAAAGTGAGCAAAAAGAGTTTCATACTAAATGAACCTGACTGTGCTCAACAATTATTTTACTTTGGAATTCTTTGACGGCATCATTTTGTATGAATATTTTAAAATAGCGGATGTAGTCTTTGTCCCAGTGTATGAAATGTTTTGTTGTTGTGGGTGTTAATCATTTAGAATGGAGGCCATTTCCCTTTTTTGGTAATATTCATTCATTTTAATACATCTGAATTGCCCCAATTCAAGGCACATGCTGAGTGCAAGGAATCATTTAAAAGTAATTTGAGCTCATTTGTCATCTAAATGTTCTGCCAAATTGTATCTGCAATTTTAAGTTTGGTTTCTCCAAAATATTCAGATTTGTTGAGAGACCCCAGTGCGGAGCTGGACTGCGATTCTTAATTCAAGAGTTCTTCTAAAGATGATCACTCGTTAAGGGTTGATTGGTCAATCATATTGTAGGGATGGGAACAATTTGGGTGACTGAGATATTTTCTAAAAACTGATGTCTGTCTAATATTGGAGTCACTTGTCCCATCAAGTTCCCCTTCCAAACTTAGAAACCTCATGCCCACTTTAGGCTAATTAGCTACGCTTATTCAAAAATAGCCAGCTGGGCTGCCCAAGCCTGAGCTGTCTAGTGCCCAGGGCTGCAGCGGTGCTGAAATGGCTGCTGCTGCAGCCAGTGGATGCTGGGCAGCCACTGGCAGCTCCTGGCATCTCTTCGGGGAAAGTGACATTTGTCCCCTTCCCCTGGGTAAGGGAAGTGGCCCCGCAATGGATCTACTCAACTCTGTGCCGGCTGTTTAGCCAGTGTAGAATAAAGTAGCTCCATGTCGAGCCGGGAGGCCTGATGTGGGGCTTTGGATCCAGCGGAGCAGTCTCCACTAGTCTCAGTTCCTGAGTTGTGGCAACCACATACAGAGACACTCAGCTATACACAAACCTCTCTTCCCTCCTACCTCCTCTCTCACTGTTTTCCTCTCCCTCCTCCTACCTCTCTCCTTCTGCTCCCACCTTTGTGTGCTCTCTCTCTCTCTCTCTCTCTCTCTCTCTCTCTCTCTCTCTCTCTCTCTCTCTCTCTCTCCCCTACGTCTCTCCTTCTATTCCTACACCTGTCTGGTAATGATTCTTTCACCTTTATTCCCAAGGTCCTCATTATCTCGATTAGGTTGCAGCTGTGAACACACCCATTGCAAGCCAAAGTTCTGGTTTAAACTCTATACATCCCAGACTTGTCAAAACAAGGGGCTACTGCTGACACCATGCACCATCTCCTTGGGGGGAATCTTACGCATTTCCATTACACTACTTCAAGCTGGAACTGCCGTCTTTAATTTGACTCTTGTTATTGGGTACCTTTCTTATTACTGACATTATTGCCCTTTACGTTCAGTATGTGTGATACTTCTTTTATTATTATCTTTTTCATGGACTTTTTTCCAGATTGAATGATAAGATGGTGTGTTCTTTAACAATAATAATAATTAAAATCCAACAAGGTGGTATACCAAATATTGATCTGTTTTAAAAAAAAAATTCTCCCAACACCCCAAGGAATATACACAGTAGCCTGTTAAAAGTACAGATCAGTAACATTTCCCCAAATGCAGTCACATATCATGGTAGCATCAAGTCTAATACATTAAAAATTTTTTTTTAAAAAAAACACATTGAAATGAATGGGGACCCACCTGAAATTGGCTCGCAACCAACCTAGTGGGTCCTGACCCACAGTTTGAGAAACACTGATCTAGTACAAGGTATTATGAGATATTGAAAGTCCAACACATTTCAGCAAATGGTCCTCTCCATGGGTGCTTTCTGCATCAGTGAACCCAAATGAATGGGGATTACATTAACAAGTCTACAGGAGAGTTAATGCCTTCTCAGAAGGGTAGAGAAACAGGATTTTGGACAATATGAACCTTTGGTCTGAGCCAGCGGGGATATTCTTATGGATTAAGATGGAAATCCCAAATAATGAATTCAAAAGGCACAGCTGACTTTCTCCACATACTATCTCTTCAAGAACTTGCTCTTTGGGTTTTATTTTGTTGCTCTTTTAGTGCTTATGCATGAACCAACTGAGCCCTGAAGCAGAGGAACCCTTTCTGTACTGCTGTGTTTTCATTCTGGAAAAGTACCCCCCTTTTCCTATCTTCCATTAGCTTATCAGCTGTTTAGGGCTAAACAACTGATTAAGGGCACAATCCTAACCCACTTTCCTGTACCAACAGGAGGACAATGCAGCTCCAAGGTAAGGGAACTAAAATCCCCTTACTTTGAAGAGGGCTCTGTGAGTGCCACCCAATTGCAGGATTGGCATAGCTGTGTCAGTGCTGGAATCTGCTTAGTTGTCAAATGGTAACTTTACCAATGAGGATGCCCTTCTCATAATCTTGGACAACATTGACGTTCCCTGAGATGTCATGATAAATGTGCTTTTGCTCTGTGTTCCAGTGTCAGTAAATATACAGTGTAATGATAAATAAGAAAAATTACTTACGAACCAATAAGCAAATGTGCTCCACAGACAGCCCATAAAATAGTGCATGGATTTTGTGAGAATTCTAAGAGAATTCTAAGAATTGTGGGCCGCTGTGAGATACAGGAAGCTGGACGAGATGGGCCTATGGCCTGATCCAGTGGGGCTGTTCTTATGTTCTAAGAGAGGGCAGGACCTCCGTGAGGAATTTTATCAGGGCTACAAAGTTTCTTTTTGGCACCTTCCAAAAGGGGGAGAGGAGGGACAAAACGGTGCAAGGAAGGGTGGCAATGGGGACAGGCAGAATGGAGGTGGGCACAGGGTGAAATAGAGCAAGAGGAGGGTGGCAACAGGTGGGATACTCTCTGGCAAGTCACCCAGGCTCCCAAACACAGAGCCCAAGTCCACCTGACTGTGTGACATCGGCAGCTAGATACAGTAATGTAGAAAACCAAACCCATTCCTCAGTCTCTCCAAAACCTTTTAAATAAAGAAAATCACTGCAGAAAATTAGCATCATCACATTTAGGCTCACACTAGAATGGAAAGTATCCTGTTTGCACCAAAACATACTTCTGCAGCAGCTGGAGCCCTACAGCTGTGTCCCGGAGCGCCTATACACTCCTTCAAGGTAAGCAGTTCCACAAGCCAAAGAGCTCAGTAGCAGCTCCTCCCAGATTTGACACTATGTTAAGGAGTGTCATGTATCCATTCCTCGGCCTGGTGCATATGGCTTGTGGAAGGAGCCGCCGCACGCCTGTGGGCAGTGAGTCTGGTGAGATCAAAAAATATAAGATCCCAGGAAGTTTCTGGGGCCCCTCCTTCGGTCCCCTTTATGACCCTGGGTCCAGGGCCCTAAGCACCCCTCTCTTGTGGGCTGTGAGAGAGAGAGGGTGGTGGTTGGTTGGTGGTACAGCCATCTCAGTTCCTAGCAGGCATCAGGAAGGAAGAAAAATAACTGATAAGGTAATGCAAACCTTTATTCTATACATGCATTATGAGGAATTGTTATTCATGACACTGCTGTCAGTTAATCAGCCTTTATTTCCAGGGGCATTCTTTCATGTCAGAGGCCTGCCAGAATTGTCAAGCATTCATTGGTGGAGGTCAGAACAAGAGGAGGGGATTGATTTTTTGTAATAGCACATTGCGCCGCTTCATTTCCTTGGTCATTAAAAGCGATGGGGGAAAAAATGATACATTTAAAATATTTAATACTGCAAGATCCCTGTCCTTGCAAGCGCAGCGTATGTGGAACTTCCTTTGATGTTGATGGCAATTTTTCAGATGAAATGACTGGTCGAATCCTACATCCTTAACTGTTCACTAGCGTAATGGCAACAGAGTTTCTTGAAGATAATTGACTCTAGCAGATCACAGATCTTTCCTTAATAGGCCAACCTGTCTAGCCAGGGGACCACTTTGGAAATGTCTCCGAATCCAGGACCACCTTATGCATGCAAGAGCACTTGGTAGTCACAGGGCTGAAGGAAATTAATGCTGGCATGGACCTTGATGTACCTTGACTGCCCCCCGGGAATGCATTTTAATGGAGGACAAAATGTAAATTCAGTTGCATGTTCTGTGATTGAGACAGCATATTTTTTAATCATCCTCAATTGCAGGCATGACTTCCACATAGCCAGTCCCTCCAAGCACACTGGTAATAATATACAAAACGTCTTGCTAGATCAGATCAAGGGCTCATCTAATCCATCAGGCTGTTTCAACCAGTGGCCAACCAGAAGTCTTTGGAAAACTCACAAACAAGGTGTGCAGCCCTCACCTGTGGGTTGAACCCATCCTCTGGTACTCATAGGTAAAGTTCCTCAGAACCTGAGTGTTTCATTCGACTGTTATGATTTATAAGGTGTTGGTTTCCAATGAGTAAAATAGGATTACTGAACACAATGGGCTTATTTCTAAGTAAAATAGGCAACAGTTTTCAAACATCTCTACTAATAACAAATGATAAAAATTTATCTTATTCTTTACAAGAGGCCAATAGTCATCACCACTATATCTCTGTTCTGCCAGATTCCCACTCCAAGCCTCACTTAGGGAACTTATGCCCACTCTAAGTTAATTAGCTCCCCTTTCATTCCCCCAACAATGGCCCCAGTTCTCTACAGCAGCACTGCTAGACTCCACCACCAGGGTAGCTTGCCTGTTTAAACTGCAGGGACTAAGTTCCTAAGGCACCAGTCCTTCCCAGTATAGCAGCACACCTCAGCTCTCAGCAGCCTGTTCCAGTAGTCCATTAGTCAGTCCATTAGTCACAAAGTCAGTCAGAGTATCCAGGGCAAAGTCCAAAGTCAATAAGCCAAGTCACAGTCTGAGGTCAGATTCCAACGCCCAGTCAGTCTCATCTCATCCCATCCAACCTGCACTCCTTCTACAACCCACAAACCCTTCCTGCCTCAGGTGCTCCTTATATCCTTAGGTACCTCATTGCCTCTAGTGGCTGCAGCTGTGCAGCACACCCTTTACTGAAAGCCCAGGCCTTAACTCTTAAAGGGGCCACTGCAGACACCACATTCTACCTCCTCACCAGATCTTCCACAATTCCAATACAATCTCAGAGCAGCTAATTGCATAGCTTTGTTAAAACTAGACTAACAGCCCAATCCAAGCTAATAGACAGTGCCACAGAGGCAATGCTGTCGTAAATGGCTATATCGTAGTCATTTTAGAGCCACTGTCATGAATGGCAACTGCATCAGCAGCCCACCTCTGCTACCCACAGGTAAGGGAGGGAGGTGGCAGGAAGTGGAATGGGGAGGGAGGGTGTGCATCCTGGTGGCACCAGTGCACACCAGGATCCTATCCCCATTTCCTCTCCTCTTCCCTCTTCCTTATACTCCTTGGTTTTGTGAAAGCCAACTGACATCTGCAGATCCAAGGAGACCCACTTGGGAAGTGGACACATGCACTGGGGTACGGGAATGAAAGTTCCCTTATGCTGAGAAGACCTCCATGTCTACTCTTCCAATATAGGGTATTATGCTTTGATTGAACCTGGAAATATAAGCAATTCCTTATGTATGAAAAGCATGTGCTCTACCTCTGAGCCATGGAGTGAAGAAGGTGTCCTTCCTCACTTTTCCCCCCAAGTGCCCAATTTTTGAAAATATGGTGCCTTCGTACATGGACATTGCTTAGGAAATAGGGCAATGAAATCCTTAAGAAATCCATGTGGTTGGTTCTTTGGTATGGTCCGATACTAGAATTCCCCTGTCACCTGAATGGGAAACTGTTCTGTGCACCCGGATAAAGCAAAATCAAAGTAGCAAAATGAAGGCTGAGTGAACTAACTGTGGGTGTTCTTGAAATGTTTCAGAGTCCCTGGAAGAACAGCATTCTGAAGCTGTATAGAAAACATGTGTGCTGCTTTCCCTTGTCAATCACTGTTTAGAAACGTCACCAATAATTTGTACGCTGAAAGTACTCGACTTACGGACCCCCGGGTCTAATTGGATCCGCTGATTTCGGCTAAATCCCATTCTGTCAACAGCTCAGCAGTAGGTACAATATTGAAACTCTAATTAATGTAGTAATAATGTCAATTTGCCAGACTGGATTTTTTTTTTACTTTCCTTTTAAAAGTTCTGCTTTCCTGTGAACACAGCAATCTTTGACCAGACAAAGATGTAAACTAATGATAATGATGCAACCTTTATTGGCACCGGAGGAAGGAGTTGGCGCTGGGTCCATCACTGGATGGAGGATGCCAGCCAGAGGTAAATGGGACCACCAGGCAGTAGTGCGGCCTTTTGGGGTAGGGAAAAGCATTCCAGGGTGGGGGGAGGAACCGGTCCAGGAGGGGGGTGGGACTGGAAAGCCGGACATGGAAGTTCATAAGTCTGCGTCGGCAAAATAGCTGGTGCAGATCTGAGAAGCCCCATTGACCTTCAGCGATTTCCCTTGCCTACAGGATACAGCAGTAGCCATTTTGGTGCCACTGTTCCTCTGGGTGCAGGGAAGCATTGAATTGGACTGCCCGTCAACTACACTGTTCCATTGGAAAAATAGGTCTGATGGGATAACAAACCAGAGTATTGCAGAAGATCCCTCTTCCATAAGAAAGAGACTGAGAGAGATGAATTTGAGATTTTATTATAAAAGAATAAAGATTTTTTTTTTTGCCCTAAAATAATGGTGGTGGTTGCTTGTCATGCGGAGAATATTTGGTGCAATTCAAAAGAAAAAGTCCACTTTAAGGGAAAGAATTAGAATTAGGAATTCCTAAATGGAAAAGGTGCAGAAGAGGGCAATCAAAATGATTCCTGGGCTGGGGCACCTCCCTTACGAGGAAAGGCTACAGCAAGGCTACAGCATTTTGGGCTCTTCAGTCTAGAAAAACGCACCTGAGGGGGGACATGATTGAGAAATACAAAATTATGCATGGAAATGGATAGAGTGGATACTTTTCCTTCTCACACAACACCAGAACCAGGGGACATCCAGTGTTGGGAGAGATAGAACAGACAAAAGAAAATATTTCTTATGTGGAACTCCTTGCCACATGATGCGGTGATTGCACCTGGCTGAGATACCTTTAAAAGGGGAATTGGACAGATTTCTGGAGGAAAAGTTCATCACAGGTTACAAGCCATGAGAAGTGGGCTACCTCTGAATGCCAGGTGCAAGGGAGTGGTAACAAGATACAGGTATCTTGTTGTCTTGAGCGCTCCCTGAGGCATCTGGTGGGCCACTGTGAGTTACAGGAAGCTGGACTAGATGGGCCTTTGGCCTGATCCAGCAAGGCTATTCTTAAGGTGATTGTTACCTTAGAACCAGGATGGCATGCCTAGCTGGCTGTCTCCCCAGTTCCCCAGAATTGAAGTTCTAGAATAGCTAGGAATGCTCCAATCTTTTGTAAGTTATTAATACACTGTGGCCCGTTTAAGCCCTTATCTGCTTGGCTTGCGCCTTTATTGGAGTGTAAAGAAGCAATGAGAAATTCTAGGATACGATGCCAGGCACCTTGTTAATACACCATTTACTGGACTAAGATACCTAAGCTGGTTCTGAAGAAAAATACGATCAGACTGCGCCAAGAACTAGGATAGTTATCAACCATACAAATACTGATTTTTTTTTCCCCCAAGTGAAGGGGCGTGCATGTGGTTTTAAATAATGGAAGTATAAATGACCTTAAAACACTCGGCTCTCAAGACATCTCTCTTCACAGTTGCAGCATAAGAGAAACCCTGCTGGACCTGGACAAAAGGGTCAACAAGACTTCTGTTTCCAGCAGTGACCAACAGATGTTTCTAGGAAGTTTCCAGACAGCAGGAAAGCAAGAGCCGTCCCCTGTTGATTGTCTCTTGCTTCCTAATTCTCGATGTGGGCTGCATTATCCTACTATCTCAGCTCCAGCCAGTTCCTAGGGAATGAACATGCCTGCAAACTGAGATAGGAGAAAGAGTGGAAGAGCATAACAAGAAGAGGGGCACAATAGAAATTCATTAATGGCATTTAGACAGTAACTGTCTAATAAGTGTTCCAGTAAGAATCTAATGCTCAGGGGGATGAAAGAGTCCACTGACAAACACACCAAGTCTCCACTTTCAATTTTTTTTTTATTTGTAGGAGGACAAGAGACAAATATATGCACAGTTGCAATGATTGACTGAGAGGCTAGAGGTATTTGTACCCCTGAGATCCTTTTTCACAGTCTAAAGTTTTGCTAATGATGTACATGGAACCTATGAAGAAGAGATGTTGCTTAATTAGTTAATGTTTGTAATGTAAATGTTGATAAATTAGTTAATAGGCTAGACTCGCTCCCAGCAGAGAGATACTGAAGTGGAAAGTCCACAGGGATTTGGAAGTAGAACAGGTTGATATTACTGCAATGGAAAGTGCTCGTTTCAGCTTCTCCTCGGCATGAATCACAGGTTCATTGCTGGGTGGCCACTGGTTCTACAGAATGGAAAGGGGCTAAAGCAAACTGGAAGTGCAGGAGTGTCTATGAAATACATAGAAATTTATGTGTCTTCTCCAGTGGCATCACTATGGTGGAGCAGCTGATGCAGGCCGCATAGTGTGCAACCCTCAGTGGGAGACTGACACCACATTGCCCCAGCCTCTGTTTGGGATCTTTGACCTTTTCAGGTCCAGTCACCTTGCGCTCGCACCAGCAATCATGTTTTTGCCACTTGCCGGCAAGAATGCAAAGCAACAGGGCCCAGAAAGAGCAGACATGCATTGGATTGTGCTGTAGTTCTCTGAAGTGTTTCATGTTTATGTGGAAAAATGTCTCCATGTGTCAAAAAGTTAACCAACAAGGAGTGCAGGATGGGAGTTATTTATTGCGTCTCTTTAGTGCAGCCATTTCCAACCACTGTGCCTTGGCATGCTGGTGTGCTGTGAATGAACTTCAGGTGTGCCTCAGAAGTTTGGGGGTCATTTGTTAATAGGGCCACTGGGGGATGCAAGCTACTGCTGCCAGTGTGGTGTGCCTTGTCAATTGTCCAAAAAATGATGGTGTGCCTTGACAATTTTAGTGCCTTGTTAATGTGCCATGAGATGAAAAAGATTGAAAATCACTGGTCTAGTGGCTTTGTGAATTCAGTGCAACATAGATTACTTACTTCTCTATTAACTTCATGTGTCTCCTCTTGCGCACAAAGGGCTAGCAGCCCAATCCTAGGCATGTCTACTCAGAAGTAAGCCCCTCATGCTCAATGGGGCTTGCTCCCAGGAAAGTGTGCATAGAGCATAAACACACTTTCTAGAGAACAAGCGACACTGAACTCAGGAGAATCTGCGTTCATGTAAACATATACAGGATTGCAGTGAACACTAAGGAATGAGCCACGACTCAGTAAACATGTCTCCTCTTAGTGCAAAGATCGAGCTATGAATTCCTGTGCAATGCAATAAGGAATGTGGGGGAAGTGATGGAGACTCTGGAACCCCACTGGCAGAATTCCTCATCTGTGTTTATCTTGTGAATACAAGCCTGGGACTATGCAGGAAGAAAAAGCAGCTTTGAAGGGAGGGGGTCATGAAAGAGCAGGCAAGAGAAATGATAAGTACCCCCCTGCCACTTCTTTATCCAAATCCCCACCTTGCCACACCAAGGTGCAGCAAAGAAGGGACTGTCAGGGTTTTGTTACATGAATTTGGGTCTGCATCTTGACAGAGGCTCCCAACAGTAATTATGTTGAGAATTGCCCCACTGCAAAAGGAAGGCAAAGAGTGGGGAGGGGGGGGCACGTGCGACAAAGACCTGAAAATTTTTTCTCTTGGCAAGGCTGGACTGCATGTTCATTGTAGTCTTTGGCTACACCATAACCTAGTAGAGTTGCCATGGGAACCATTGCGAAAAGATTAAATATATCAAGGAGGCTTGATTGTGAGAAATGGGTAGAAATAAGAGAATTCAATTAATGCAGAAATA
The DNA here is from genome assembly GCF_035046505.1 of Tiliqua scincoides. Classification (NCBI taxonomy): domain Eukaryota; kingdom Metazoa; phylum Chordata; class Lepidosauria; order Squamata; family Scincidae; genus Tiliqua; species Tiliqua scincoides. Next base: position 15,420,285 of record NC_089825.1, read on the forward strand.
GTGGTTTTGTTTTGCTCCCCCAGTCACGGTAGGAACCTTTGCATTCACAAACATCTAATTAAGAGGAAAAAATTGTGGTGAGTATCTTTGCGGCCTATTCAGAGGAGCATGATTGCTCTGTAATTGAAGCAAAACAAATAGTGTTTTATTTTTCAAAATGAAAATTAAATGGTTCAGATTCTTTTGTGTTTCACTCTCCCCTTGAACATTCTTCTGTGCTTGGCTGGTGGGAGCCAGACCGGCCGCATAGCCTTCCAGCAGGGGCTCACAGGTGCAGCGCTTTTCAGCCACAATGGACAAATGAGTTTTAGACCATTCAGAGTGGGATGGAGCTCTTAGCGCTCCACAGTGGTGCGGATATCGGCAAAGGCCAAGTGGTGGCAGGTGACAATCTGTGCAGAGGAAGTCAAGGCAGGCTTTTAGTATTTCTGAAGGCCAGGTCACTGTAGGGGAAAAAATAGACCTGTTTTTCAAACTTGTGTAGTACACAAGTTTGCGGGTGACACACGGTAGGTTGAGAGAGAGGCTTAACTAGAGCGAAGCCTGAGGAGCACTTGCTCTGAAAGCTCAATCAAGAGGGGGTGCATGACGGCCCCTCAGGCTCCACCTAAGTTATGGAGGTGATGCTGGTGACTTTGTATCCCCAATTCCTCTCCTGTGGAGACTCCCCTAAGGAGAGCTCCTTCTCCTCACACGAGAAGGAATGAGTGGTGCAAAGCCACCGTGGTAAGTACCCCTCCTCTAGGGAGAACCTAGAAGTGACTACCTTGCACCCCAATTATCCTGGCACACTGCTCTCTAGTTGGGGTGTCAAACATAAGGCCTACAGGCCGAATGTGGCCCCTGGAAGCAATTTATCTGGCCCTCATTTTAATTGAGCTCTCCCAGCTTGATAATTGGGCTCTCTTATATCTTGAAAATATCAACAAGATTTGCACATTTTCTCTTCTCTCATTTGCATCTGATGAATTTCTGTGTGAGAACAAAGTGCTTATTTCTGGCCATTGTCTGATTAATGTTGTCATTTTCTGCTTAATGATGTCACTTCCAGCCCTCAGCAAGGCACCCTGAATGCTAACTTTGGTCCGCTGTATGAAATGTGTTTGACACTCCTGCTCTAGTTGGTCCTGAGAAAGTTGCTGTACCAGCATCAGTACATGAAGGCTATGGACACAGACCTGGTCTTAAGGATTGGCTGTGGGCTATTTTGAAGCTTTTCTAGTCTAGTTCCCATGGGGTCCCTACCATAGCTATACATGATCTTCACTAGCTCAGTGCTAATGGGTTGGCCGGCTCCCTTTTAAAACTTGCTATCTGTAGATGCAATAGCTTTGCTGTGGATCTAGGTCAGGGGTCTCCAAACCCCGGCCCGGGGGCCAGATGCGGCCCGTGGAGAGCCTCTATCTGGCCTGCGGCCAGCCTCTGATCCCCTGAGAGCCTCTGGCCCAGTTGACCAAGCACAACCAGAGTTGTGCTTGTGGGATGGGGAAATGGGGGTGTATTTAAGTGTGTGATTACACTTTTGGGCTGTGTTGGTGCTTGGAGAAATCCTGGGCATTTGAGCCCATTCATTCATTCATTCATTCATTCATTCATTCATTCATCCATTCATTCATCTAAGTTCCATATCTAATGTATCTATTTAAATTTTATATTTAATTTTTTTTCCAGCCCTCGACACTGTGCCAGATATTTTATGCAGCCCTTTGGCTGAAAAGTTTAGAGACCCCTGATCTAGGTCAACGACCTGCCAACAACTCTCTGCATCATGTACCCCAGTTATCACCTTCAAAGACACTTTCCAGAGAGGAGGCTCAACTATGGGCTGACTCATAAGCCTCAAGCTCCGTTTGAGTATATTCACTACCTGACCAAGCCCCGCTACATTAGGGGTGTTGGGGCTGGTTTATGGGCCTATCGACCCAATCCTATTCTTCGGTTACACTGCTGGAACATGTGTTCCCACAGCAAATTCACATTTCAGCTGTCACAAATGTGACACGCTGGAGAGTGTGGCCTGGTCACTGCCGCAAGTAGTAGCAGCATGCAGTGATGGATCAGGGATGCGTAGGTGGTGGGAAGGAGGGAGGATTGGGGTGGGCAGAACAGGGCAGCAGTGAGGGTGGGGGCAGTAAGGAGGTGGATCAGGCCTCCTCAGGAGTGGGCTCAGCAGCAATGATGCCCATCAAATTCTAATCCCCTTCCCAGGCCCAGTCTGCCTTCCTGGCTCCACGCGGACTTGTGTGGTCCAAGTTGAGCCATGGGGGTAATTGGGGATTGCCTTGGGGGAAGGGAACAAATGTTCCCTTCCTCCAAGGAAGCCTCTTGAGCCAAAAACTCACCCATGGGACAAAATGGATGCCATGTTGGCACCACTGTGTTGCCACATGGGGAGTTACGTAGGATCTGACTGTCCACCACATCCTCACACTTATTTTGGAGACCTGGCAAGAGTTAATATAATGTTTTCAACACAGTGCATGCCAATAAATAAATGAAATGAATTCATAGAGGAATGCCTTTTTTCTGGTTTTGCCTTTTGATTCAAAAAGATGAAGGAAACATATGGAAATGAGGGTGAAAATACTTCCAGCTCTTATAATTATTCAAGGTCATTTTTGAACATGAATCCACACAAAGTCTATCCCATGCTTGAAGATTTTGTTTCCACAGCATTTTTTTCTCTCTCTCTCTCCCTGTGTTGTTGTACTGCTCACTTTATTATAGTTGTCACAGTCTGTTCTGCATCCAGTTTGATTTGGATCCCCAAAGATTTCCCCCCAAACATCCTGTTACTGTGACCTACTTCAACTACAGGAAATTTATTTTTCAAACGGTCCAGTATCTGCTCCATTTTAAATTGTCCCATTTCCACTAAGGCTCTGACATGAAAATCAAGTTGGCTGGTCGAATATTTCTTCTCATCGGCGGGGATCTCCAGACCAAATCAAGCCTTTGATTGTCTGTTCATTCTGAATAGCAACCAGCCATTTCTTTATCTTCTAATCAATACATGCTAAATAATAAGTAACAGCAAACAACATCAAATCAGACAAATATCAAAAGGTCACTGCCCATCATTTGTTTCCTATCAGGCAGCAGCTTGGCAGGACTCAATTTAATCATCTATTGTTCAAATATTTTAACCCTTGATGTGATCTTATCAAGCCCTGTTATTTGATAAAAGTTTGTGAGTCAATCAAACCGCCTTGATTTTATAGGGTCAATTGATTAATTAACCCATTAAAATACATTTTACTCAACATCATAAGACATATATAGCCTTCTGTTTCCTCTTGATTGCAGCTTCTATTGCTTGAGAGTACTTCCTCATAATTAACAACAAATACTTCATCATTTGGAGAAAAATTAAACCTTTAAATGCAATTGCTGCCAGCAATAATTTCTTGTGAATATGTGAGCTTCCAATGCACATAGAGCTTCCTTGCCCTCAAAGACCTGCTCCACAGAGTGGAGAGCTATGTGCATGTTTATTTATTTATTTGTTTGTTTTCCACATTTTTATACAGCCCTTCCTCCAAAGAACTCAGGGCCGTGTACACAGCTGCTCTACTCCTTTTGTCCTCACAACAACCCTGTGAGGTAGGTGAGGCTGAGAGAAAGTGACTGGCCCAAGGTCACCCAGGAAGCTTTGTGGCTGAGGGGGGAATTGAACCCAGCTCTTTCAGGTCTAAGTCACCTCCCAAACCACTACACCACCCTGGCACTCAGAATTCAATTTCATGTGCACAGGACCACTGTATGGAAACTGGAACACAGTGCCCATAATTCAAGGGACAATATAGCTCAGTGTTTCTCAAATTATGGGTTGGTGGGTCACAGGATGGGTGTGACCAAGATGCCTTGTGCCACAGAATGCTTTGTGGCTTTCAGGTAGTGCCAGTGCATGACTGTTTGCCACATTGTGCCCCCTCGTCCCTCAAATGCCTCAGGACTTCGGGCATTCTGGGGCACAACATAAGCACAGTGGCTGATGAAGTGGATTGTGGCAGTGAAAAAACTGAGAAGAGGGTGACAAAGTTGGGTATGTTTTAACACATGGCCCCTCCCACAAGGACTCATGTCATCATTAGTTAATCCATATTGTAGCAGCACAATGCTGCTATGGGAAACAACCAAGGCTTCCGGGGCCCTGTTGTTTGGTGGGAGTGCAGAGGCACTGAGAAAGTTTAGACTATAAACAGGGGCAGCGAGGCACAGAGCAATGAATGAGAGCCGGGAGAGAGGTCTCAGAAGGTTGATGCAGGAAGAGCTGAGCCGGGAGTAGGATGGTATGAGATCGAGAGAGAAGTCCGTCCTCCCGGCTAGCTTCCTCAGACTTTTATTCATTCTCAAAACACATGATGCAAAGCTAAGCAATAGGGAAAATTACTGAAGGTTGCTAAGATTATACTGGCTGCCTACTAGCTAGTTCTAGCTTGACCACAATACACATTCCTGAGATATGATTCTGTTGTTCACAGCACTGGGTTCAGAGTCATCACCAAGGCCAAGAGTTTGCTCTTGCCACGCAGGCGCAGAATGTGTTTTGCTGTTGCCACATATGCCAAGGCATCTCAAAACCTAGTGCTTGTGCATTCTATATTTACTACACATATACTAGCATTGTGGCCTTTTTTCTTTTGGGTTGGATAGTTGAAACCTGTGGCCGTGGGACAGTTCTGTTTTTCAAAACTGGCATCAACAGTCAAAACAGTAGGGCATTTGTTTAGCTCCACAACCCCACAGGGGCCCACCAGCAACCAGGCAGCATCTCAGATATGGTCGCAATCCATTCTGTACAAAGTCCTGGGGTGGGGGGGAGAGTCCCAGAGAAAGGGTGGGGACGCAAGTGGACAGCTGCTTCTCCCTCACCATTTCACCCATACGCTTGTGTCCTCTAGTGTTGTTGTTTCATGTTTGGAGGTACCCAATCCTCCTTTTGGTTCACATTGTTTGGAGAAGGGCAGCTGATTCCCCCATGCTGAGCAGGAGGCAAAGAGGAGAACCAGACACTGCCAGTCCTTTTCCTCATTGACACACATGGGAGGGAAGGGGAGGGAGAGAGAGTAAGAGAGCCCGATTAGTGAATTTCTGAAGGATCAAAGTGTTGTTGGCCAGTGGTGTAGCTCCAGGGGTGGTGCCTGCGTGTTGCCACCAATGCCCAGGCTGGCTCTGATAGCGAATGGGAGGGGCCACTTAAATGGCACACTGTCGTGCCTGCAGTACTTACTGTGCTGCCCCTCCTGTAGCTATGCTACTGCTGTCGGCTTCCCCCGCCTCTTCCTCCTCCCTCTACATCCTAAGCAGATAGAGCAAAAGGTCAAGTGAAAGCTGCTTTTGCTGCTGTCTCCCCTACACGCTACAAGCACGGAGGAGACGGCTGCCCTTTAAAGCTGCAAACAAGGAGAGGAGTAGCTGTAGCAAGTAGACAGTCAGAAGGACAGTCTAGGATGCTCTGTCACCTACAAAAGTCACAGATATTGAGATCCATGTGGTTTTTGTGACTATACATTTAAAAACCCATGTGGAAGATGCCAAACTCACAGACTAGTGGATTACTGGGAAAGAGCTCTGGGTGTTTTCCTGTTTAGAATTCTGAGGGAGGAGTTCGTAAGCAATACAGAGGACCTCCTAGGGAAAGATGGACTGCATATCACATACATATGTATATGTTGGCAACCTTCAGTCTCGAAAGTTTATGGTATCGCGCTCTGAAAGGTGGTTCTGGAACAGCGTCTAGTGTGGCTGAAAAGGCCAATTCAGGACTGACAATTCCTTCCACACTGGGAGCAAGTGCAGTCTGTCCCTGGTCTGTCTCCCTGGCTATGGGCCTTCCTTCTTTGCCTCTTTGCCTCAGACTGTTGGCCAAGTGTCTCTTCAAACTGGGAAAGGCCATGCTGCACAGCCTCCCTTCAAGCGGGCTGCTCAGAGGCCAGGGTTTCCCACCTGTTGAGGTCCACTCCTAAGGCCTTCAGTTCCCTCTTGCAGATGTCCCTGTATCGCAGCTGTGGTCTACCTGTAGGGCGCTTTCCTTGCACGAGTCCTCTATGGGATCCAGCCATCACCCATTCTCACAATATGACCGAGCCAACACAGGCGTCTCTGTTTCAGCAGTGAATACATGCTAGGGATTCCAGCTCATTCCAGGACTGTTTTGTTTGGAACTTTGTCCTGCCAGGTGATGCCGAGGATGCATCGGAGGCAGTGCATATGGAAAGCGTTCATACATACATACATACATACATACATAAGAGGTAGGTAGGAAAACTAGAGAGTCACCATCTGTTTATATAAAATCCTAGAAGATGATGAAACTCTCTAAATAGGAAAAAACACATTTTTTGAACCACTTTTTAATAACACAATTTTCACATTAAGAGCATCTCTTTAACAGATTCTTTTCTTCCTGCAGACTTCATTCATTTTCTTGCCTAGGCATTCTGGTAACTTGGATTGCTTTGCTGGAGTCTGTTTGCCCTTTCAAGTGACTGTTAGAGAAGATCCTTTTGTAACTTGCAAAAATGGGCATCATCTGACCATCTTTCAGTTTTTTGCTAGGTCCAAAATGTGATATGAAGTAACAGGAGAACTGTGAAAGATGGAAGATAACTTTCTACAACAGAAAAATTCCTCCTTCCTTCCTTCCTTCCTTCCTTCCTTCCTTCCTTCCTTCCTTCCTTCCTTCCCCACCCTCCATGTGTAACTTAATTTTTAATTTTTTTCCCATCAAGTCAGACTCAGACCAATGTGTGAAGAATAGTAGAGAGTTTGGTATCACTTCCAAACTAACACTAATTTAGGGTCAGCCCACAGATAATACAACACAAACATGTCCTATAATGCTACACCCTGGAAGAAAGCAGTGAATTGATGAGGGCCCCTCTCTATCTGCCACCCTCTTCCAGCACTTTGCCTCTTGTATTTGAGCTCTTGTCACTGCTGGTACTGCAGGGCACCCACTGCCAGTTCACCTTTCCCCCCAGCTTACTCCTGGGCCCTTTGCAGCAGTGCAAAAGCTGGGCTGTTCACATGCTGCTGGTCCTATTACCCAAGGGTTGGGGGAGGGACGACGACCCAATGGGCTTCTTTTCAACCTTGGACAATAGTCAAAGAGTTATCCAAACTTGGACATACCCAATTGGATTTTTGATTTTTTTGGTTTTTGAACAGCATCCCTCCTCACACTAAGTCACAACTGCTTTTGAAATCTCTGCCAGGCAAGTGGGCCTGGAAGCCAACACAAGTCCAGAGCTACCTTGATAATGCAGTACTAGTGGTGCCAATCCTTGGATTTGGGTCTAATTCAATGATAATGTACAAAATGTGCACTGAGAAAGAGATGAATACAACAGTGAAGAACTTGTGTACATCTGTTAGCAGTTGAATGTCAATGAAATCCATGCCACTCAAATTTCTGTAGTGACGCAACCGTACCATTGTTATTGTTTTGTAGAAATGTTTTCCAGGCTTAAAATCCTTTCTCTCGTGCCTTCTTTCTTTGAAGGTTTTTATACCAGACAAAGTGACACGTTGAGCATTCATCACACAATGTAGCTCTAAATATGGACTGCACTTAAAATTCTGTTGAAATACCATGTATGACTTGATGTTCCCAACAACCAAAATATTGCAAGATTTTGGTTTGTGAGTTAATGTGCTGTTTTCCTTGGGGATCCCATTTCACAGCACCCACAGCAAAAGACAGGATTTGGAGGGAAGACTTCAAAGAGGATAACTATTGGCGCCAATGCGGTGTTTAACTTTTAAATGGAGAGGGTTGAATTCAAAGATTGACAGCCCAAATCCTGTTATTCCCCGTGCCCACGGCTCCAGCAGGGCCAAAATGGTGACCGCCGGATCCTGTGGGATCTGGAATGCTACCAGAGGTCTTCTCAGGGGAAGGGGGCATTTTGCTGCCTTAGCCCAGGTAGACAGCAGCCAACAGCAATGGGTTTCCTTGGCTCTGCACCCATATTTGAGTGGGCACAGAGCTGAGCTGTATAGGGCTGCTTCAGCGGGAGGGAGGATAGAATACGGCAGCAGAGCCTACCTCCTTCTGGGCCCAATCCTCCCCTCCCTCTGCCCTCCCTTCACCCCATTCTGCCACTGGATGGCACCAGCCAGCCATCAACATGGCACTGAGACACAGCACCAACTGGTGCTGGCCCTGCGCCTTTGCTCCTTCCTCCCCTGGTGTTGTAAGTGTGCCATAGAATTGGGCCTTCACTTCCTTCAATGGAAACAAAGAGAGCTCTGGAGAAAGCTCCTTCTGTTGAAGGAAGGACAATTTTGGATGCCAACCTGAGGTTGTGAACCTTATTAATTCCCAGAAGATTTCTCCCCTAATCCCAGTTGGGGGCTGGCTATAGGTGAGCACTCAGGCCCAAATCCTAACCAACTTTAAAGCACTGACACAGTTGTGCCAATGGGGTATGTGCTGCATCCTGCAGTTGGGTGGCAGTCAATGAGGCCTCCTCACGATAAAGGAATATTTGTTCCCTTACTTTGGTAGTGCACTGCCCTTACCTAGGGGCTGGAAAGTTGGTTAGGATTGTGCCCTCAGTATTGTGGGGAAGAAATTCTGAATATATTCAGAGACACTGTCATTTTACAATTATTTTTAGATCAGTGATTTTCAGCTAGTGTGCCAAGGCACATTGATGTGCCACAAATGGTCTGCAAGTGTGACACAGGAGTTTGGAGAGAGTCATTTATTAGCAAAGCCATTGAGGGATGGGAGCCTCCCTGCCAGAAGCACGGTGTGCCTTCTGAGATGACAAAGTCTGAAGATCACTGCTTTACAGCCCAATCCTAAGCATGTCTACTCCAAAGTAAGTCCCATTATAGTCAATGGGGCTACTCCCAGGAAAGTGTGGATAGGATTGCAGCCTTAGATATTTCAGTGATGAGTCCTGCCCCCAAATTAGCTGGGGGGGGGGCTATCACTTTAGGATATGATGCTTTTGCCAAAGAGAGAAGGAATGTAAACAGCAGTTCTCTAGCAGTTTGTTATGTTATTAATTACAATATAGCCAGTGTGCAGTTGAGTAACTTTATTTGTTCTCATGAATATACCAAGAGTGAATCATCAGCCTCTTGGACCAAGTCTCCTCTCCTCAGTTAAAAAAGTGCCAAAATGGAGGGCCAAATTGGAGGACGTGTGCACTAGCTGACACCACAGATGGAAGGCAGAATACCGGGATCTGTTGAAATTGGAGCGGAGACCACAGCTTCTCCCAAACCAAATCAAATTTGGTACCTCACTACCTGCAGCAATTATCTCATGACACAAATGTTCCCATTATGATTCTATCAAGAGTTTCCTTTTATACACACTATTTTAATCAATCTACAACTATCTCTCCTACAGTGGCGTCACTAGGGTTCGCGTCACCCGGTACAGGAGGCCAGAGCATCACCCCCCTGCAGTGGGCGGGGCAACACTCCAGGTGGTGGGTATGGTGATCTACCATTGCCCCGCCCCCACTGGTTTTTTGGCTGTACCTTTTGATAGAATAAAGCAGGGGTGCTCAATAAGTCAATCGCGATCTACCAGTCGATTGCCAGGCAAAATGAGTAGATCGCAGACTTCTCTCCTGTCCATGCATCCCTGGGAGTGAGCCCCGCCCTGGAAGTGAAGCATCCCTGGGAGTGAGCCCCGCCCTGGGAGTGAAGCATCCCTGGGAGTGAGCCCCGCCCTGGGAGTGAGCTCCTGTCCATACATCCCTGGGAGTGAGCCCCATTGACTCTCCTGGGGATGACTTACCTTTCCCCTGTTTTTGCACTGGTGTGTATGGAGATCTGCCCCCCCCCACTTCCATCTGTTGGTTCTGTGTGCAAGGGGTTTTGCACTGGTCTTGCTGTGATGTCTTTATAGAGATCTTCTCTCCCCCACACCTTTCCCTTATTTTTGCACTGGTCTGTATAGAGATCTGCTCCCCCCCCCCACTTGTATTGGAATCCAGGAAGATCTGGTGAGGAGGTAGATGTGGTGTCAGCAGTTGCCCCTTTAAGGGTAAGGCCTGGGCATCCAGCAGAGTGTGCTGCACAGCTGCAGCCACTTGAAGGCAATAGGGCCCTCAGGGATATAAGAGCACCTGAGGCAGGAAGGGCTCCACTTATTTATGTGAGTCAGCCTTTTCTTACATGAAGATCTTTAAGTCCAAGTACCGGTCCACCATGATTGATGAACATTTGGAAGTGTGTTTGAGGCTGGCTGTCAGCAGCTACTGTCCCGACTATGCATCCTTGGCTGATTCACTTCAGTGCACATCATCAAAGTAAACTCAAGTAATTACAAAAAATGTTTATAGTTAATTATGTTGTGTTGTGCGATATTGGCTCATGCACTTATGCAAGGTACACCAACATACATTGTACACATAAATGTTATATGTTATGATGGCGTGAACATTGTAAAAAAACTCTGGTAGATCTCTGGGCCTTGCTGGGTTTCAAAGTAGCTCTTGAGCCAAAAAAGTGTGAGCACCCCTGGAATAAAGATATGTCAATGCAGTTTGTTTCATTGCATTCTGCATGAAATTATACATTGATTGATATATAACATGATGGTATTATTTTTGCAAACTGTGATTTTAGTGATTTTGGTCACTAGTGGTGTCACTCTCCCCCCCCCCCCCCGGGTGTCAACTTACTAAAACCCTATTGGAGCAGTTCTTGAACTTTTAGCACTGGAACCCAATTTTTTAGAATCACAATCTGTCCAGGACCCATCATAAAGCAAATTAAAATAAATAATTATAAATAAATTAAAGTAAAATAAATAAATAAGGGAAAGCCAGCCCTGTTCCAGCAAGTGAATTTTTCTCTGTAGCCTCCCTTCAATAACACCCCCCCAAAAGCATCAGTAAGATTTTCACCCCTACCCAGTACCCAGTTCAATTTAAGTTCTTATATTTCAAGCATATCACTATCAGAATCCACCTGGCTTTACAAGTCTGAGAGCCCAATCCTATGCCTATCTACTCAGAAGTAAGCCCCATTATAGTCAGTGGGGCTTACTCCCAGGAAAGTGGGGATAGGATTGCAGTCTAAAACAGAAAAAAAATCCCCTTACCCTGTCAAGCCTCTGTTTCATTCTTTTTATGGGGGGGGGGCTGCCTTCTGGAGCATTTGTTGAGCTCCAGTTGCATCAAATCAGGCCTCACATTTCCCTTTGCCTGACCTGCCCAGGAGCCAAGGCACGTTTGCTTACTTATGAGTAAACACGACCATGTGGCTTAGTTTTGCTTTCCATAGGGTTCAATACATTCACCAGCTTGGAGGAAGGGACCTTCTTCTCGAGTGTTTTCTGGGGGCTACATTCATTGGATCAGGACCATTCTGGTGTTGTTGAATTCCTCTCAGCCTGCCCTTTCAGATGGACAAAGGCACGTTCACTTACTCGCGAGTAAACACATGATATGGCTTGGTTTCACTTTCCATTGGGCTCCATGCATTTTTTGTTTTCCGGTTTTTTTGCCAATAACCTTTGATAGAAAGGTGATATTTCACTCCTGTTTTTTGCATTACAGTCAGCTCAAAATTCCACATCCAATGGTATATAACATGATGGTATTACTCCTAACCACCGCGATTGTAGCTTGTTACCCTCCCAGTGCACGTCACCCCCCTTGCGCGTCACCTGGTGTTGTCTGCACCCCCCGCACCTCCTAGCGACACCACTGCTCTTCTATAGTGCACCACTACTGACTTTGTCTTAGAGAATAAGTATTAATGGTGGATGCTTTTTTATTGCGCTCATTTTGGTGGGTGAGGGTATGCTGGTCTTCTTGCCAGTCCCTAGGAATCTGTTTGGGATTGGTTGACAGGAAAACTGTGAAACTGGCAAACTCTTATCAGCAGAAGCTGGTTCAATAAATGTTTGGAAAGAGGGTAATACCAGAAAAAAAGATTTCAAGAGATGAAGTGAATATTCTTCCTGGGGACCCAAAGTGTCACTGTGTGCACACAAGCAAATGGACAACCTGGGAACAGAAATTTCACTTATGGTATTATTTGTTTTAGTTGTATTCATTCCCCAGTCAATGATGAAGAGAATTTGACAAAAAGTCTTCACGAGACTTGAGAGCTTCGATTGTGTTCAATTTGCTGAATGAACTAGGCCTGGATAATGTGGGTGGTCAGATAACCCCCCCCCCCCATCACGGGATCTGTCATGTGTTTTGTTCTTTAAATTCACATTTAATGCTGTGCAGTCATATATAATAAATGTAGTGCGAATTACAAACGTGACTATCTTCTCATAAATCTCTTCATATTTTTTCTTTCCCTAGAGGCTGCTGCGTTATGCTCCATATACTCACTACCTTGCACAGAGAGCTCTTAATCTAAAAAGATCATAAACTAATGTTTTTCCACTAAGGGTGCACACAGCCCTCAAGAGTACATATCTGATTGGTAAAAAGGACTTAACACAAAGCAATTAGGTCTGTCACCATCTTAGAATAAGAGGCTAGTAGGAAAAAAAAAGAGTGGTATCTATACAAATCTGATTAGGTAAGAAGCTTTTGGGGGGGATACTCAGTCTTTATACTGTTGCCTCTAATTATTCATGAGCTTGTCCACGCTCAGATCAGATTGGCTCATTAAGCTGAGCCATTCCCCCAAATTGAGAAATAGTTTAGTTTAAACCATTGTTTCTCTGTGGGTCAGGAGCCCATTTCAGGTAGGTCCCCATTCATTTCAATATTTTATTTTTAATATATTATACTTGATACTATCAAGGTATGTGACTGCACTTGGGGAAATGTAACAGGCCTGTACTTTTAGCAAGCTACTATGTATATTCTTTTAACAATGATAGTAAATGGTACTTACTCCAGGGTAAGTGTGTAGGATTGCAGCCTAGGATTGTTAAAAATGTCCCTGCTTGATGATGTCTCTTCCGGTCATGACATCACTTCCGGCGGGTCCTGAGAGATTCTCACTTTAAAAAGTGGGTGCTAAATGTGTGAGAACCACTGGTTTAAACCATTGATTTGGATCCCATGGCATGCTAATCCCTACCCTTCCCTTTCAGCCTTATCTCCACCCATAATGTCTAATATCCCCCCTTACATGTTTATTGGTCTGGTGCTGCTTCAGCAGCTACAGAAAGAAGGGAAAGAGGAAGCCAGGCATAAATAGACCTGGGAATTGTAGTTTCTCAAGTGCTACTGGTTATTTGAGGACTGGTTGGATAGAGGAGAGGAAGGAATGGGTTTCTTCTCCAGTTTGTGTTAAAACCAGAACTGGAGAAGAATTATGGCATTATTTTTGCTCACTTCTTATCTGAAGCAAGCATCACGGGTTGCCAAGACTCATAATTCTGAGCCCATAAATCTGAGTCTTGGAAACTTCTCTCTAATCTGTGCAGGAGACTCAATGAAATGAAAACGTTGCCAGCCCAGTCTGACCAGCATGATGTGCTTTTTGGCCACAGGCGGCCCTTTGTTTGATGTGAATTTTAAAGGAAGGATTATGTGCCTGTTTTCATATCAGAAGACAATTACGTGATATGAAGAATCTTAAAGAGCAACTGCTGTAGATAATGGCCTTCTTTTTCAGATAAAGCCAGAGAGTCATTTACAGTTCATTCATTTGATGGATCAGACTATTGTCTGTGAAAGCTGATGACAAAAGACACCATTTCACAGATAGTACTTAGGAAAGTGACTTTTGCTTAGAACCATATCTTTCTAAGCAAATCTCCAGCATATGAATGCTTGTATGCGGGCAGCCTGTGGGGCAACCCACTAACTCCCTGCTCCCCCTCCTTGTCCTCCGACTATATAGCCTGCCCCTTTTCATGCATGTATGTTATTTGCTCTGTTGGACAAACTCAAAAAGTTCAATGAAATTATAAATTCAAAGAAATCTTTAAAAAATCTTATATTATGCTTGTTGGCAGTGATGCCTTTCAATAGCTCATATGCCAGGAAGAAAGAGACTACAGGCCCAATTCTATCCAACTTTCCAGCACCGATGCAGCCATCCCAATTGGGGGTGTGCTGCATCCTTCAATGGGGAAGCAATCGCGGAGGTCTCCTCAAGGTGAAGGAACATTTGTTCCTTCACCTTGAGGCTGCATTTCAGCTGCATCAGTGCTGGAAATGTGGATAGGATTGGACCCTATGTTACATACAGGACTGCTCGGGTCCAGGGTCATTCAGAGTGGATGCTAGTCACACACACACACACACACACACGCCAGTGAGTTGTTTGTGGGTTGGTGACAGAGCATTGACTCAGGAGGCAAAAGATAGATTTGGGAGAGGCAGGAAAGGCTGAGGTTCACTTCCTCTCGTCTTGCAGTGTGTGCACAAAGTAGATACTGCCCAGCAACCACCATTGCTTACTTCTGTTTGGACTCCTCACATGGGCAGGAGCTGTGCTCATATTGGAAAATCAGGCCTGAGTTAGGCAAGTCATTTCCCAGCATGCAGGTGTGCACCCGTTCACAAACGAGTGCACAGTTGCTGCCTTATGTTGTGTTCAGATGAGGATAGTTGGAACTGCTATTGCCATGGAGGAAGGAGAGGAGGATCAAGGAAAAGAGCCAGCATGGCACTCCCACCTTCCCTTCCTGTAGCAGTGACTTTTGGGGAGCAACCAGAACGCAGGGGTCAGGTTCCTGGATGTAGGTACAAGATGCAGGAGCAGTGAAAAGTAAGAGAGGCAAAAAAGACACAGCAGGCAGATTGAGGGTTGAGAGTGCTGAGAGAGACTGTTTTTACAAGCCTCCGAACTGCCGTTTTATTGTACTTGCAACATTAATAAGTTACATCCAGTTCCTAGATTGTACTACATTAGAATCTCATACAGGGGTTAGAACAATGGGTACTTTTTACCAAGTGCCATATCAGCTATTTTCACACTGTGGCCTCGGGAACCTAGCACCCCCTTTGGTGTGCCGTCGGGGGGAGATTTTTCTGCCTTGCCATGTTATCAAAGCCACAATGTGCTTCTGCATAAGCACTAAAACACCACACCTTCCCATTGCTCAGTTCACTCAGGAACAGTGGCCAAACATGTCTCAACAAAAACTAGTTAGTTGCACAGAGTGAGAACTCACCATTCTTGCCAATCCCAGAATTTCCTTAGTGAGTGTGGTGTGGTGCCCCGAGGCAATTCACAACCTATAGTTTCCTTAACATTCTTTAGAATTTTACTCCACAAACATTTTATATGGTTACAAGCTCACCAAATCAAGGCTAGCTCATTTCAGGAAACTAAATGAGGGCAGTGGTTCCCAAACATTTTAGCACCAGGAGACAGTTTTTAAAACGACACTCTATTGGGACCCACCTAGGTTTATGAGACTTAAAAAAAAGGAGCTCTTTTATTACTTGTAAATTTATTTATTTACAAGTAATAATAACTGCCCCAAAAGATGGTCAAATATTTATCTGCACATGCTTGCAAACAGCAGGAACTTGCAGCCCAATCCTGAGCTGCCCGGTGCGCAGGGCTGCAGTGGCGCTGAAAATGGCTGTCACTGCATCCTGTGCGCTCCAGGCAGCCACTGGCGGCTCCTCAGGAGAAGGGGACTTTTGTACCCTTACCCTGGGTAAAGCGAGTAGCCCCACAATGGGGCTACTCGAGTCATCGCCTCCCCCATGCTTTCAATTACCTCTCCACTACTTGGCGGCCAGCACTAGGCTACCACCGGTGCTATGTCTGCGAACGTGCCTTACGGCATGTTTGCTACAGTGCGTACCGGTGGTAAGCTGGCATGCACTGTTCAGGATTGGGCCCTCAGTTTACCAGGAGCTGAGCTCTTTGCAGGGCACTTAGCAGCTATCTGATTTTTGAATAGCCTCAGGGCTTGAGGCAATTAGTTATCTGATCTTTCTATCACCCATGTTTTTATTGGAGGCTCTGCTCAGTTGCTATGGAGACCCACCAAAAGTCAGGTCGCAGCCCACCAGTGGGTGCTGACTCACAGTTTGGGAACCACTGAACTAGGAGATTTAAAACTCCTTTTCCTTCCCAAGCCTACCTATCTGCCCTCACTAGATACAGCATGCTCCTTTTTGGCACAGCTGAACCTGTGTGTGTGTGGGGGGGGGGGAAGGGGGATATAAGACTGGGCTTTTATAAACCGTCATTGTTTCTTCATTTCAGTTTCATGATGCCATGAAGAAAATAGATAATTTACATATATAGACCAGAGAGTGTCTGAATTAATGAAGCACGATGGCAAAAGCTGAGTTTTCCTCTTGAAGAATGAATGTAGTTAAGAAATTTGATGCCATGCCCTTCTGTTCAAAGAATTCCCAGGGCAGCTGTCAATAAAGCAAGATTTTAAACAAACTTGCCAACAGAACGTAGGCATCCTATTCTCTGCTGTGTCTTCTCTGTGTAATGAACATTTGATCATTTTTCTGCTTATTTTTGTTCCAGAGGGCGGTTTTCTGTTCTAGTTAATAGAATATTTTATTTTAAAACCAATGCTCCAGTTGACACAGAAGAGGTTTTAATGTTCAAGATAAACAGTTTTTCATTAAACAAAGCTATCCTGTGGCACTAGCAAGCCTGATCAGCCTACTTTGGAGGCACAGCAAGAGCAAAGAGAAACAACAGAATCAAGTGAAGCAAAGACCTTGAGCTCGACGTATAATCATTTCCTTTCTGCTCAAATTGTGGAAGCCAAGAAAACTTGGCCCAAGTTGCTACGTATTCTATTGTAAGGGTATTTGGTTTACCAAATGCACTTGTATTGTATTATATTGTACATGGTATTGTATTTTTTTCATAGGTTTGTAATATTGTCTCTTGGCAAGGAGGAAGTTGTTAAACAATCGTACTTTTACATCTGTCAGCTCAAGGCTATTCATATTTGTTCCAGTGGAAGCTGAACATTTCAACTATTTCCTTCCTTTCGTTTGTCCTAGTGCTCCCTTCCGAAAGCCAGACATTGTCAGACAAGGTAGGGGCTTGGTGAATGGCTGTGGTTCCTTGGGAATTCCTCATATCCCACATCAAGATAAACAAACAGCTCCTGGTGTGGAGCTTCACTCACATACTTTCCTCAGTCTTCCTGCTTTCAAGGCTGGTTCTTATGTTACCTTTGGTCAGCTTCTGCACACACTGCTGCTGTTCCCACATCTTCATTTGTGAGAACAATGTTAACAGGTGAATTGGCAGTATGTGGATATTGGCTGTCGTATCACCTGGGAATTCTGGCAACTGCTGGAGCATCACCTATCCTGGTGGCTGTCCAAGTGATGCCTAGGAGCTACTTAGACCGATGACCACAGGTGCAAAATCTGTCCTAGTGTAATGCAATGGTGGCACTGGTATGCTCATAAGAGTATGTGGAAGGCAGATGTCATCCTAATTCTCAAACCCAGACTCATGGCCTAATCCTATGCTTCAGTTATGATAGCAGAACTCATTTTCTGCTGCCATAAATGGCACACTGCTGGCACAAGAGAGCTGCCAGCAGAAGTAGCCAGCAGTTCCCTGCATGTGCCAATCAGCCCTGCATGTGCCAACTCATCCCGGCTGTGCCAAAGAAGGTAAGGCAGTGAGGGCGTGGGAAGGGGGAGGTTCTGGGCAGGGAGGGGCGAGAACAGGGGGCAGGGAGCAAGCTGGAGGGGTAGATCATGATGGCAAAGACAAATGCTGGATCCTAGCCCTGATATTTCAACCTGCCCTGCCCCTGCCTCTCCTCAGACTTATGCCAGCAAAATAACTGGCACATGTCTGAAGAGACTCATCAGGCAGCGTACTGGTGTAAGTAACAAAGTTTTTTTACTTACTTCTTACTGGCTGTCTGACTGTCATCACTCCCTGCTCCCGTACTGTGCAGAGCATGCTCCAGCAGCGTGGCTGCATGCTCTGGAATGGTAGGAGATAGGATTGGGCTGTCTGTTTGAGCATTAATGTTCCCATGATTGGAGAATGAGAAAGCAGAGAATAAAAATGGCATAATGATGACAGATGGAAACTATCCATGCATCAGGAGAAGCCACATCACAATTCGAACCAGATTAAGAGCCCGATCCTGTGGTCTGCGCCGCGCCTCCGTGGCACGGACCACAGTCGCAAACGTGCCATAAGGCACGTTTGCAGGGCTTACTGCCAAGCTCCCGCTGGAGGTAGCCCAGCTCCGCCGGCGCTTAGCCAGCGTATGGCGGTTGCCTGGGTTCCGCGGCTTGGCGGTCTCCCTGACCGTTGGGCTGCGGAAAAGGGGCGTGGTTGGGGGCATGGGGGAGGCATTCCGGGGAGGGGGAGGCATGTCAGGGGAGGAGGAGAGGCGGGTCTGCAGAGTCGAGCTCCGCAGGATCCAAGGTGCTTGGGCAGAGCTGCTCACCCTACATGAGCGCCTTTACTTTAGCGGCAACCAAACAGTCACTGCTAAAGTGAGCAGCCCCATTGCAGGGGCTACGGTAGTGCGAGAGGCACTGGATCCGGCGAGAGCCCTCCGTGGAGCCGCTGGGTCCCACAGCTCCGGGCAGCTCAGGAGCTGGGCTCCCTGTGGACTGTAACACAGGTAGAAAGTTACCACAAATATGTGGTTGGATGAAGATAAGGCCATTTGTAGACCAGTCTGTAGTTCTTCTGTATGTGAGGGGAAAAAATGAGTGAAAAGTAATTGTGTTCTCCCTGCTCATAGACACCAAGTCATGTGCCAGATTTCAGACCAACTTATATCAGGACAGGGAGTCTGAAGAGACAGAGTACAGGGAGGTCTGGCTTCATGGTTCACCTCAGGAGGTAGCCATTGAAGCCAGCCAGCCTGCAAGAACATCCATGGTGAAAACGTCCTAGTGGACAGTGACATCACCATCCATTGCTTCTGAGGAAACTGCCCTCCCCCATTCCTTAAGCATGAGTGATTCTTCCCTGAACTACCTGCAGCTTAGGAGATCCATTACTAGCACACCAAATCTTAGGGCAGCAGAAGGCATCATAGCCCTACCAGAATGCACATCTTTGGAAGTAAGCATGGCCTTTTGATTCCATAACAATTTCTGCTTGTCGGTGGCAGCTGGTTTTCTCTTGCACCTGATTGGGATTGCACCCCACAATGAGCCCTGATGCTGTGCTGCTTTACTACTCTGGACCCTTGCCATGCAGTGCCCCTGAAGGCATTTACCAGGGACTAGAGACACCCTCACAAATCGGAGCGAGTGGGATGGAGTGAGCCACCTGGAGAGGCTGGAATTAAGAATCTCTCTCTATTGCCTTCTGTTTGTAGGTTCTGTATACAAATAGGAAAGACATCCTTTCCTGCCACAAAGTCATCCTATTTAAAATAGACAAAGGATGTGGGGGGGGGGAGGAATAGGAAGACGAGAATAAAGTCTGAGCATTTCCTTACCTTCCCTAACTGCACCTTCTGCATGTTTTCACTCTGCAACAGATCTATATTAATTAGGTGTGCGCATCTGTTCCTTTTACCCATATGGATAAAATTAGGCCTATGCACTTCCTGTGCTGCAGTCTGCTGGGCAGTTAAGCATGCTTAAATCCTATTGAAAGCAGTGGAACATATGCGCGCTCTACCTGTGCATTTGATTTCAGTCCACAGTTTAAACTGTGGTTATTGTGGTTATGCTGAAGTGGTTATCCTGAAGAATGCATTCATCATAGCCAAGGGCTGGTACAGTGTGGAAGTATGAAGTATGGTAGCTGAAGTATGGTACAGTCGATATATTATTACTGTTCTTATTATTGTTATGGTGCTTGTTTTGTTGTTGTTCATACTACATGACAACCTAATGGGCATTACCAAGAAGGTAGAAGATAGCAGAAGAAGACCAGTAAGGCACAGTGGCATCACTGGGGGGTGCGGGGTGTGTGGACCGCACTGGGTGACGCGCACTGGGGGGTGACGCGCTAAAATTGCGGTGGTTAGGAGTAACCCCATCATATTATAAACCGTTGGATACAGAATTTCGAGCGGAATGCAATGCAAAAAAACCCGAGTGAAATATCTCCTTTCTATCAAATGTTATGGCCAAAAAGCTGGAGAACAAAAAATGCATAGATCCCTATGGAAAGTGAAAGTGAGCCGTATTGCACGTTTACTCGTGAGTAGCTGAACTTGCCTTAGTCCATTGGAAAGGGCAGGCTGAGAGAAATCCAACAACACCAGAATGGTCCTGATCCAATGAATGCAGCCCCCAAAAATACCTGAGAAGGAAGTCCCTCCCTCCAAGCAGATGAATGTATTGAGCCCTTTGGAAAGCGAAACTAAGCCTCAGGGTCAAGTTTACTCATGAGTAAGCAAACGTGCCTTGGCTGGTGTGGAAGATCAGGTGAAGGAGAGTGCAAGGCTACCAGAATGGTCATGGTCCTATGCACCTGGTGCTTAACAAGAAGGCAGCCCCCCCCCCCACCTAAAAAGGATCAAAACAGGCTTCAGCTGATAAGGTGAACTTTTCTGAGACTTGCAAAGCCAGGTGGATCCTGACAGTGATCTGGTTTAAACAGAAGTTCTTAAATTGAACTGGGCACTGGGTAGGGCTGAAAACCTTACAGGTTTTGGAGGGGGGTGTTATTGCAGGCAGGCTACAGAGGAGATTCACTTGGTGGAACAGGGCTGGCTTCTGCTTATTTAATTATTTGTTTTACTTTAATTATTTATACTTTATTTTAATTTGCCTGATGATGTCACTATCATCATTACATCATTTCTGGTGGGTCTTGGACAGATTGTCATTCTAAAAAGTGGGTCCCAGTGCTAAAAGTTTGAGAACTGCTGCAATAAGGTGTTAGTAAGTTGACACCCAGGGGTGTGTGTGTGTGACACCAGTAGTGACCAAAATCACTAAAATCATAATTTGGAGGAATAACACCATCATGTTATATATCAATCAATGCGTAATTTCATGCAGAATGTGTTCTATCATTTGTTCTATCAAATGGTACAGCCAAAAAACCAGTGGAGGCGGAGTGATGGTACATCACCACGCCCACCACCTGGGGTGTTGCCCCACCCACTGCATGGGGGGGTATGAGGCGCTGGCATCCCGTACCGGGTGACGCAAACCCTAGTGACGCCACTGGTAAGGCACCAGGAAAATCCTAGGAATCATGATGTTAATGAGCAATGTAGATGGTGATCATGTCAGTGCTATATCAATTATCTCATTTACTATAGGTAGCATGGCAAAGGAGAATTTTAAGTAGGTACTGCAGGACAGCAGATGTGTATATAATTGACAAAAAGGCATGGAAAGGGTTTCTTCCAAAATGTGACAACTGTCTTTCTCATATACAAATATAATCCATATTATTTATTTATTTAATACCCTGCCTTTCTACCCTGCTAAGGGCACTCAAGATGGCTTACAAATAAAGTGATAAAACAGTACTAAAAACATATATACAATGAAACAATTAAAAACAATAAAGGATCCCAATTAAAATATGCTCATAAAGAAGCATCAGCTTCCTTCCCCTCCCCCCCCCGGTGTCAGCATAAATCAATCAATCAATCAACAGTATTTATATACCGCTTTTCAACTAAAAGTTCACAAAGCGGTTTACAGAGAAAAAATCAAATAACTAAATGGCTCCCTGTCCCAAAAGGGCTCACAATCTAAAAAGATGCAAAGGAATCCCAGCAGACAGCCACTAGAACAGACAGTGCTGGGGTGAGGTGGGCCAGTTACTCTCCCCCTGCTAAAAAAAGGAGCACCCACTTGAAAAAGTGCCTCTTACCCAATTAGCAGGGGTAAAAAGGCTTCCCTGAATAGAAAGTTGGGGTCAAAAGGACTCTAGAAAGGGAGCTGTTCTCAATTCCAGGGGGAGGGAATTCCACAGGTAGGACTCCATCATCAAGAAGGCCCTATTTCTTGCTCCATAGAACATGCAATAATGTTTCAAAAGATTTTAGCTTCAAACTTTTCATCTACCATGCCTCTAGCAACACAGACCTTAGAACAGTGGTCCCCAAACTTTTTAACACCAGGACCCACTTTTGATAACAACACTCTGTTGGAACCCACCTAGGCTTACCAGACTTTTAAAAAAGGAACTCTAGAAATATTTGTTTGTTTATGTATTTATTTACAAGTAATAATAATCAGAAAAAAGACCCTCA
Organism: Tiliqua scincoides; assembly: GCF_035046505.1. Lineage (NCBI taxonomy): Eukaryota > Metazoa > Chordata > Lepidosauria > Squamata > Scincidae > Tiliqua > Tiliqua scincoides. The sequence goes on from NC_089825.1 coordinate 15,442,351, forward strand.
AACTTGATCTCTCTGTATTTACACATGCTTGCAAACTTTAGGAGCTCAGGGCAGTTAGCAGCTATCTTGCAAACAGCAGGAGCTCATCTCTTTACAAGGTAATTAGCAACAACTGTATCTGATTTTTCAACAGCCTCAGGACTTCAGGCAATTAGTGATCTGATATTTCCATCACCCTTTGGCGACCCACCAAAAATCCTTGGCCCATATCCTTTTCTAAAAACAGTCACATTCTTCCCCTTTCTCCTGTCCTCCTCTTTTCATTCCATTGTTGCCCCATCACCATTCACTTCCTTTGCCAACATAAATATTTATGCTCTCAAAGGGAGCAGAACCAGTCCATCTGTGCAGGTATGTTTAAGTAGCACTCATGCTGATGGCTGGATCTGGAGAACTATTGAAGCGCTGCAGGAAGGAGGGTCCTCAGGCAAAGTGTGTGTAGCCTGCAACTTGTGTCAGAAGCCTTCTGAATTGATAGATGAGTGGAGACAAGTCTGTTCAGTAATAGAGGTTGCAACAACAAACAGCAGCAAAATGGCAGATGTGTTTCAATGTAAGTAAGTGTAAAGTCATGCACATTGGGGCAAAGAATCAAAACTTTACATATAGGCTAATGGGTTCTGAGTTGTCTGAGACAGATCAGGAGAGAGATCTTGGGGTCCTTGTGGACAGCTCGATGAAAGTGTCGACCCAATATGTGGAGGCAGTGAAGAGGGTTAATTCCATGCTTGGGATCATTAGGAAAGGCATTGAGAATAAGACAGTTAATATTGTAATGTCATTGTACAAATTGATGGCAAGGCCACACCTGGAGTGTTGTGTCCAGTTCTGGTTGCCACATCTCAAAAAGGATATAGTGGAAAAGGTGCAAAAGAGAGCGACTAAGATGATTACTGGGCTGGGGCACCTTCCTTATGAGGAAAGATTACGGTGTTTGGGCCTCTTCAACCTAGAAAAGAGACGCTTGAGGGGGGACATGATTGAGACATACAAAATTATTCATGGGAAGGACAGAGTAGATAGAGAGATTGTTATGTATGCAAGTTATGCAGGATCAAAATCCTGCATAACTGTTTGGCCCAGACTTATGGCTGGCCAATCATGTGATGGATTGAAATCCTACCATCCGATTGGCCCTCTAGTTAATGTTTCAATTGCACCAATCATGGGGAGTCTGGGCGGAGCTAAAGGGTATAAAAGCCAGAGGTGTTTGCCTTGTGTCAGATTAATTGCCAGGTCCTGTTCTGAAGATGGAATAAACATATTGAGCTCTTATCTCTAGGCCTTCCTTTATTTGCATGGACCCACTATATAACACTGGTGACGAGGATGGGATGTGATTCCTCCATGCTTAACAAAGCTAGAACCAAGAGCCAATTCACTTAGAGCTGATTCACCACTGGGGAATTGTCGCCCCAGACTAAGAAAGAAGAAATGGCTTCCCTACGTCTGCTGAGCTGCCACCATGACCACCCAAGGTCACATTGAGGAATTTGATCAAGTGTCCCCGGAGCTATGGGACCTTTATGCAGAACATATTGAGTTCTTCCTTGAAGCCAACCGAGTCAAAGATGCCGCCCTAAAGTGGGCCACCTTGCTCAGTGTCTGTGGCTCTGCCAATTTTGAAATTGCCCAGAATCTCATGGCACCAGCAGAATTAAGGGCTACCAGTTATAAGGACATCGTGGCCCTCCTGAAGAATCACTTCTCGCTCCAGCCGCCCCGTCTTGCATGCCGCCATGCCTTCTACAAGTGAGATCAGGCTGCCAGTGAGTCTGTTCCAGCTTACGTGTCGGTGCTTTGTCATCTTGCACGACGATGTGAATTCCGAGACCTGGAAGAAATGCTTCTCAGCCGGTTCGTATGCGGCCTCCAGGATGAAAGGATTCAGAGGAAGCTCTTCACGAAGGAAGAGCCAACCTTTCAAGAGGCTGTCAAGGAGGTGCTGGCGCTTGAAAAAGCAGAAGAAGCAGCAGCAAGGGAGATTCTAGCCTCTCGCAGCTCAGCCACAACGTGAAAAGCCGAGGCAGTCCACCATGAGGACACAGCTTCAGACCGTTTGGAAGAAGGGGAGGTGCTATGAACTAATTGAGGTATGTCGAGACATAATGATCACCAGGAACCACAAGTACCTAGACCTGGGGCCCGGCAAGCCTCTGATGTCTCTAGCCAGGGCCCTTGTGCCAGCTGTGGGGAACTGCATGCCGGTTCCGTGATGTGACTTGCCGGGCCTGTGGAAAGAGGGGCCATATTGCCTGCATTTGTCACAATAAGCCTTCTCAGACTCGGAGCCAGAAAGTTCTTCAGGGATCTGTAAGCCAGGAAGAGCTCTACACTACTTCAGTACACCCCATCCAGAGTGTCCGTTTGCCAACCAAGGAAAAGATACATGTGTAGAAATTCAAGGGTCTCCCTGCATAATGGAAGAGGACTCCGGATCAGCACTCTCTATTATTTCTACAGAGACTTTTCAGCATCTTTGCCCTAGAAAGGCCCCAGCCTGGAGCCGATTGGACTTTTGCTTACGGATTTTCAGGGCAACTGTGTCCCTGTTCGGGGTGGGGGTAAGTTTTAGGTTTGTTATAAACACTTTGATGGACTCCTGGATCTGGTGGTTGCTGAGGGCCATCACATCACTCTCCTTGGCCTTGCGTGGTTTGATCCTTTCGGCATCCAGGTGGCTGGGGTCTGGAGTATCAGCAAATTAGACTTTGATGCTAACAGCATTCATTCTGCACCAGACACAACTTCGGAAAGACCACCGACTTCTGAGATACGAGAGGCTCTTCGGGTTCAGCCCGAGTGACCAAGTGTACGTCGAGAACTATGCGAATGGTCCAGCATGGATCCCAGCAACCATCATTAGAGTCACAAGTCCTGTCTCATACGAGGTTGCCATCCAGGATGGCTGGACTCTCCAAATCATAGTAGGTATGTGCAAGCTCTTGGTTTTAGAGGCAGGCTGCCTCTGATTGCCAGATGCAGGGGAGCGCACTGGGACACAGATTGTGTCTGTTGTCTTGTGTGCTCCCTGGGTCATTTGGTGGGCCACTGTGAGATACAGGAAGCTGGACTAGATGGGCCTTTGGCCGGATCCAGCAGAGCTATTCTTATGTTCTAATCACTGCCAGGGCTGCCCGGCTTTTGTGGAAGTTCCAGCGTGATATTGGGTGGCCTGGAGATGACAACAACAACAACAACAGTATTTATATACCGCTTTTCAACAAAAAGTTCACAAAGCGGTTTACAGAGAAAATCAAATATCTAATGGCTCCCTGTCCCAAAAGGGCTCACAATCTGAAAAGATGCGACACCAGCAGACAGCCACTAGAAAAGACACTGCTGGGGTGAGGTGGGCCAGTTACTCTCCCCCTGCTAAATAAAAGAGGAGCACCCACTTGAAAAAGTACCTCTTAACCAGTTAGCAGGGGTTGAATGAATGGGGCCTTAGAAGAGTTGGCTGGCATTTATAAGAGTTCAAGGTCTGCTGGTGCACTCACTCAAAGAGAGGTGAGAGGCGTGTGCTTCTGCAACTGCCAGCTTGCTTTCAGGCTGCAGTGCTAGCTGCCATACTGAGTCGTGTAGCACCACTTGGGGTCCAAACATGGCTTCCCAGGGAGGCAGATGGTGGGTGGATGGGGTGTTGGATATGGTCCATGATGATTCCAATTTTTGTCTTAGTGGTCCATGGTCTCCTAGTGGTCAAGGAGCAGTGCTTTAGAGACAAGATGCATCCACCACCCTGCTCAGAGATTGAACATCTATAGAACCTGGAGAAGGATCAAATGAGACATCTAGCAAATTCACACCAACAGATCTGGGCCAAACCCAAAGACCAAAAACAGGAACAGTGATTTACCAAAGACAGATGCTAGAGGCAGAGATAGAGCTGGAACATATGAGAAGCATGCTAAAAGAAAATGCTAAGAACTGAATATAAAGCTTTCAGTTCTGTGAACTGAAGGCACACTGAAATAAAGATCACATGTAAGAACCCTCAGGCTGATTGTCAGTTGGCGGTATAACTGTTGTTGAGGGTGGTATCTAACCCTGTTTTCAAGCACTAGAACATGATAAGTGTAAGAGGGACTGAAATTCATACAGGTGTTGATTTCCATGGCAGTGGAACACGTTAAGTCTAAACAGACCTTTTTATTTGCACGTTGGGAACAGGCTTCAAAAAGGTTAAAGAATAAAGATAATTCATTACCTTGTTTCTCCTTTGTTTCCCTTCTCAGGGAAACTTGTCGATGCACCCTACCTCTACAAGTACTCTCAGAGTTCCTGAGACACAGTTACTTAGAATTAATGAGCTGTGTCCATTAAGGAAGCTCCATGAACTGAAGCTACAAATCCAACCTCAAATGCAAAGTTTTAGTGTGTGTTTTTTAAGTTTATGGCCACATGTGGCAGCCCTTGGCATTTCCTTCAAGCTCGCCCTCCTCCTTTCTATTTAGTCACTTCAACAAACATTTCTTTTAACGACTGCCCGTCATAAAACAGTAACCTTAAGCAATGTCAGCTGTAGGATTTGAACAGCCTTTACTCAGGCCAGTGTTCTTAATATCGCTGTGTTCACACCTCATTCCCTCAGAGGGAATGTCGGTATGCATAACTAGAGCCATTAGTTCCACCCAAGATTTCGGTTTTGAATGTGGAAAGATGATCGGCCTGCGAAGATGTCTCTGAATCATTATTCACAACCTTTAGATAACATTGCATTTGCGAGAAAAATGGGATTTTCTCTCCTGCTCACTGTCCTGTGCAAGCGTAGCCTGGCTGGCAGTTCCGTTTCAGTGTAAGACGTTACCTTTAAAATGGATGATTTGGTTGCACAATGCTCCCAAACCTGCTCATGATGTTGTGTGTCAGAAGATGTTATTCATGGATGTTTATCTGTCTCCCTCTCCTTTCCCCTTTGTTTGTCCTGTGTGTAACGCAAATAGCTTTTACACATGTAAGTCAGAAAAGCAGGAATCTGTTCTCTGACAAGCTGCCATTTTTACTGTAAGTCTTGTCCATTACTTTCCGGGAGCTATGCTTTGATTTGAACACTGTTTCTGGGCCTTTTATATTTTACAATGCTGGCTGTTCACTGTACGTGTATTAAAAAAAAAAACACATTTTTTTAAAGCAGCCTTACATGCATGGAATATAAGATTTGGTTCTATAAGGGTGGAGGTAAATGACTGCTGAGCTTGAAGATTAAATGGATTTGAACACATGCCTATGGCAACCTCATGGACTCCTTTAGAAGTATCTGTCTCAGTTAACCTTTATTAACGCTTGAGAGTTTTTCAGGAACAAATCAAGGACTTTGCAGCCTGATCTTATATATGTGTTTATTCATAAGTAAGGCCTGACCCACACTGTATGTTATAATGAAATGAAAGAATTTGGAGATGGTATACTTCATGTGGAAGGTAGCTTTTTCTTTATGTTGACCTGCTTTTTTTTTTTTTAATTCCCTTGCAATTAACAAGCTAGCATAACAAGTAGAAACGTTCTCATTCAGCCTGCTTTCTGCCATGTTACGATTAATGCACAAGTTGGCCCTTAAGTGTTTTGTTATTGGTAAAAACAGGGGGGAGGGGGCGAGACTGGGAAGAATGCTGGGGACTACCAAAAATGTGCTGGGGGGCTACCAATGGATGCTTTCTTTTCTTTTTTTCTAAAAATAACACACGGGAGCATGTGATTGACATCAGATCCATAGTGAGGAGGGGAAAGTTTTAAAATCCCCCACCATTTTCTCCATTTTGCTCACTATTTAAAAAGAATAAATGGGGAAAAAAAACCCAGGGTCAAATAATTACATGTTTCCCCTAATGGGTAGTTTGGCTCCCCATATAAGGCAGTTTTCTATGTTTCTGCTAGATGCCGGTGGATGCACAGAATTGTATGAGAGGAGAATCATGTGAATGAATGAACAGCTGTGTGTTATAAACGTGGAGCATTCCAGTCTTCCATGCTGGTAATATTTGGATGCCCTCTCAACCAAGCCCTATCTCTGAAATATTTGGAACTCTAGCGTTGTCAAAAAAAATCAGCTCATTATATGTGTTGTCTCACTAAACTTGAAAATCAGACTAGTTCTGTTTGGGGATCGTGGGGAGGGATTGCTTTTAAAAATGGTTTTTCATATACCTTTCCCTTTGGGGAAGAAAAGCAATGATAGATGGAAAAAATGAGTTCCGTTCGTATTTTTGTTCTCCTTTGTTTGTGCAGAATTGTTTCGCATGCATCGTGTAGCATTGTTTCCAAAGCTTTTGTCTGGTCTAACTCCAAATAATAATAACACATCAGTAGCACAGTTGATTTGCTGTCCTCTGTGCCTTACAACAGACAGGCGTGCTGGTTCCTATATCAGGATGTTTACTGGGAAGTGGAGATGGAATAGATATGACTGTATCTCTGGCTGTTGTCTCTTTAGGCTACAAAAGGGAGCAAGACAAAGGGAAGCATCTGAGGTGGGATAGGGTGGAAGAACAGAACATTTGTTTAGTTAAAAGAGTATACAACCATGGAAAGCTGCCCAAAGTTTCTGAATTGCATCCATTTGTTGGCATTGTCCAGTCAATGCAAGCTCTGAAGATGCTCGGATACATAAATCCTCTGCTCCATTCACTGGAGACCAGGACAGTTGTTGATTTCCATTTCAATAGTTATTAGGTTTTGTGCCTACTAAATACTTTTTATCAGTGCTAGCAAAGGAGGAACAGATGTGGGAAGGGCCTCCTAATGCACAGAGCTGTGTCTATTCCAGAAGGGACAATAGCATATTCTGTGCCAGAGTCTGGTGACTGCAGAAAGGCCAAACACTTGTGAGGTCTGAATATGTTGCAGCAGAGAGAGAGAGAGAGAGAGAGAGAGATTTTCACAGCTTTTGGTGTGTTTGCAAACATGAGAAAAAAATCGCCGGGTGTTTGTTTCATTCACTGAAGACTATACAAACTGCCTAAGCTAAGCTAAAATATGTTCTACAATATGAAAGAAGCACCCCTAATCTACTATATAAATCACAAAGAACATCTGCCATTTCTCAGTGGGGAAGCCATCTTAAAGCAGGATCTTTTTGGATGTCTCTGGTTCATTCATTCACTGAAGTTCGAAATGAATCCCCTTCTATAGTCCTCCTACAGCCTCATCCTAAGCTGGTCTAGGCAGAATCTCCTGACCTCATCTCCCCATAGTCTCAATCAGCCTCCACAAGCAATTAAATCTATCCATCTCCCAACAGAAAACAAAATGTGCAGGGGGAAAGAGAGGTCAAATAAGCAAGTTTTCAAACAGTTACTCGTGATTGGGAAAAATCTTGAATGTGGATACTTAACTCCAAGAAATACCTAATGTTTCTTGCACAATATCAAATGAAAATCTGGAAGGGTTTTTTTCGGCAGATTTTTCTTGTTTTAAATCTGAAGTCCTGTAATTATTTGAAATATATTAATTCTTTCATTTTTTCCCACAGAGGCTAATTGGAGTTGTTATATCAAAGCAACACTCTCCTTTCATATAAATTTTAGCACCTGGAACTGATCCAGTTGATTTGAGTTCTAAACATTGGCTCCATCCTTCTTACGTGACTGGCTCAAACAAAATGGCTCAAACTACATGAGTATGGTGAAAACCAGTACACCAATCAAAGAGCTGAAATCAAATATTAATGTTGATTTCCTCCCATCCCCGAATAAAATTGCAAATTTTTTTACATAAGCCAGATCCCTTACAGCACTATTCTGACCCAATTCTATACCATTCATGACCAAAATTACATGCACAGAAGTGGATGCAGAAGGTGCTGGTGGGAACCAAGAATCATCCACCTATATTCCTTTCCATTGGCTTTTTCTTTGACCCCGAACTGGCATTATTGGTATAATTAATTCAATTGTACCCACATATTAATTCAATTGTACCCCTGGGGGCTGGGGACAAGAATAGGCCCTCAGTTTGGCTGTACTTGTCGTGAGAGGCGACTAAGCAGCCACCGGGTAGATGGGACTCGATAGCCTGGGAAGGCAGTTCATCTGAGAGAAGGAAAACTCTGATCCCAAACCTCCACTGCCTTGTGGCTACATCCAGTTTTGGAAAAGGCTTCAGGAGTCAACCTCGAGGCAAAATCCGGAGCCAAAGTCCCTGAGGCAGTTCATGGCTGAACACAGTCACGTTCTGGCAACTCCTGCGACGTCACTGGAACCAACCGTATTGGCCTCTGCCTTTCCACTGGACCATTTCAGCGACGTGGAGAGGGGGGATTTGCTGCATGGATAACAGCCTATCCTCCATATCTACCTTACCCAAGCTTCACGCACTGGAGAGGACACTGTTCCGGAACCACTATTCAGAGAGCGATACCATAGTCTTCTGAGACTGAAGGATGCCAACACCCACATATTTGGTAGTAGCTTTTCATACTGGGATTATAACTGACAGACATCCTAACTTGTTTGCTTCAATTTCCTTGGAATATATCAGTCAATGTAAAGGTTGAACTACAGTGGTGATGTTTAACAGAGAAACCCTGTGAAGTGGGTTAAGAAATCCCATCCGTACACACTTGCACCCCAGTCTTCTGCTTCAGATTACATTTCTCCCAGTGGTTTAGCCCCACAATAATCTCACAGCTTTGTGCAAACTGCCACACACTCTGTGTGATGCACTTTCAAACATTCCTAAGGCTTGGTTTCTGTTGTAGTCTGTCAATAAGCAAAATTTTTGCTTTATTTTACAATCCGCAAGATATGGGTGAAGCATCTGTCCACCACATTACACATTTAAAACCTGCTGTTGTTTATGCATCACAGGATTCAAAGGAGACTGGCATGCCTCTGTTGATTGCATTTTGCCACCTCCCCTGCCTAGGTTTCTGCCAATGTTCTATATGCAGTTCCAAAAACATACCTCAAAATGTCATGACTAATATAAATTAAGTCTGCACAATTCACAAGCCCAGATTAGGAAGTATATTCCTTAATGGTCGCAATCTTCTTTGTAACTAGGATATTGTTACAAAAGATGGTGTCTCCACGCTTTATTTTGATGGAAAAATCTCACAGAAATAAGCAACACAAATTGGAATTAACCAGATGACTGCATGGTTAAATGTTACGTGAAGCAGATTCAGCCTGGTTTCACGGTTTTTGCATTTTTTAAAATAACAGCTGAAGCCTCTAAGCCAGTGTTTGTCAAACTGTGGGTCGGGACCCACTAGGTAAGTTGCAAGCCCATTTCAAGTGGGACCCCATTCATTTCAATATTTTATTTTTAATATATTAGACTTGATGTTACTATGGTATGTGGCTGCATTTGGGTAAATGTTACAGAGCTGTACTTTTTAACAGGTTATTTTGTATATGCTCTTAACAATGATAGTCAATAGAACTGCCTCCGACGCATCCTCAGCATCACCTGACAGGACAAAGTTTCAAACAACCCAGTCCTGGAATGAGCTGGAATCCCTAGCACGTATGCACTGCTGGAACAGAGACGCCTGTGTTGGCTCGGTCATGTTGTGAGAATGGATGATGGCCAGATCCCAAAGGATCTCCTCTATGGAGAACTCGTGCAAGGAAAGCACCCTACAGGTAGACCACAGCTGCGATACAAGGACATCTGCAAGATTGATCTGAAGGCCTTAGGAGTGGACCTCAACAGGTGGGAAACCCAGGCCTCTGAGCGGCCCGCTTGGAGGCAGGCTGTGCAGCATGGCCTTTCCCAGTTTGAAGAGACACTTGGCCAACAGTCTGAGGCTTAAGAGGCAAAGAAGGAAGGCCCATAGCCAAGGAGACAGACCAGGGACAGACTGCACATGCTCCTGATGTGGAAGGGATTGTTACTCCCGAATTGGCCTTTTCAGTCACACTAGACGCTGTTCCAGAACCACCATTCAGAGCGTGATACCATAGTCGTTTGAGACTGAAGGTTGCCAACTAAGTCAATAGAACTTACTCCTGGGTAAGTGTGGGTAGGATTGCAGGTTAGGATTGTTAAAAACTTTTCTATTTGATGACTTCAAGTCAGGACTTCTAGTTCTGACATCATTTCCAGTGAGTCCTAACAGATTCTTATTCTAAAAAGTGAGTCCCAGTGCTAAAGGTTTGAGAACCACTGCTCTAAACCGCTGTGCAAAGAAATGTGTGGATGCAATAAGACAGGATGCAACTCCAGCTGCACCAATATATGGATAACATCTAAACTGACTGCCCAATCCACCGCAGACTCCCCCATGGAGTGGTACAGCAGTGCCAACATTTGTCCCCTTGCCCCAGGGAAGACCCTTACCAGCCCGGTGGGGCTACTCACACCTGCTGGTGCAGCAATTTTCAACCTTTTTCCTCTCATGGCACACGAAGAAGGTGCTAAAATTGTGAAGACAAACCGTCAGTTTTTTGACAAGGCACAGCACACTGCTGTCAGAGGGCTCACATCTCCCAATAGCCCTACTAATATATGACCCTCCCCCAGACACACCTGCAGACCATTTGGGGCACACCAATATGCAACTGGTTGAGAATCACTGTGCTGGTGCATCACTGGTGTAAGTCCACGTGGACCAGTGAAGGCAGATCAGGCTGGGAACGCTGAATTTGTCCCCTCCCTGGATCTGATCTACCCTCCTCCCCAATAAAGTGCTACCCCTTTCTATTCACCTCTGGGTTCAGTTCTACCCCCCACCTCCCTCCTGCCCCCACCCCCTGTGCAGTCTTACTGTCAGCAGCTGGTGCACAGAGCTAGTCATTCACTGCTTCCAGCAGAGGCCAGCCTGTGCGTTCTGGCATGTTGCCTTTCGCATTGGCTGGAAAGCATGTTAGACCTCCAGAACACATGTTCTGGCAGCATAATGCTGAAATCATCAAAGTTTTGATTTGTCCCAGCTAATGGCGGAGAACGGGTGGTCTCATACGAGCTTGTTGTTTGTATGTTACCCTGCTCAAACAAGTAGACTGTTCGCCTACCGATAGGGCCATAGCTTAATGGAAGAACACACTGCATCTTCAAATAGAGGTGGGAAAAAAGAGTCTTGTTGAAACCCTGTCAGCCAATGTAGACAGCTCTGGCCTGATCCAGTAAAGAAAGCTTTACATTAATAAGAGTGGCAATGAAAATGGTGGTTGTTATGTATCATTGTCCAGAACCATCAGATTGGCAGGTAAAACAGCAGGCACATATGACAGAAAAAGGTATGTCTTTTCGGTTTCAATTCATTTTATTTCATTTATACCCTGCATATACGTAAACCATTTTGTGAACTACTCCTATTGAAAAGTGGCACATAAATGGTGGTAATAATGGTATATATAAGTGGTATATAGATATTCTTATTATATTCTGTCATCATCATCATTGATTTGTGATATAAAACGTAAATGCAATAAGAAATCAACCAAAATAAATGGAACAGACTATTGACACAGCAGCTGAAAAAATCCAAACAGGTCAAAATACAGCAAAATCCTCTACAGCAGTGTTTCTCAAACTGTGGGTTGGAACCCACTAGGTGGGTCGCAAGCCAATTTCAGGTGGATCCCCATTCATTTCAATATTTTATTTTTAATATATTAAACTTTATGCTACCACGGCATGTGACTGCATTGGGGAAATGTTACAGATCTATACTTTTAACAGGCTACTCTGTTTATGCTTTTAACAATGCTAGTAAATGGGACTTACTCCTGGGTAAATGTGGGTAGGATTGAAGCCTAGGATTGTTAAAAATTTTCCTGCTTGATGATGTCACTTCCAATCATGACATCATTTCTGGTGGATCCTGACAGATTCTCATTCTAAAAAGTGGGTCCCAGTGCTAAAAGTGTGAGAACCACTGCTCTACAGTCAAAGACAGCCTATTTAAAACCAAAAAAGAACATTATCCAGTCCCCAACGCTTGTCAAAAATGCCATTTTCAAAAAAATATGGTACATGCCAGAGTATAGGTCAGGGATGCCCAAATTCTGGCCCGTGGGCCACTTGCGGCCCGCTGCGGGTCCCTCCACCTCCAATGGCCACTTGGCCCTCACCCCAGCCCGCACTGGCCCACCACGCGAGCTCCGCACCTTGCTTTCCCTCTCTGCCACTGAGCTCAGTGGCAGCGAAGGAAAAACAAGCCCAGCGCTTGTGCAGGGCCTTTTATAGTGGGAAAGTAATGTGAGACTTGCAGGTCTCACGTTACTTCCCACTATAAAAGACCCTGCATGCTTGCTGGCTGGTATCTTTCTGCCTTGCCCATGGGCTGGGCTGGGCTCCGCTGGGCTCGGCTTCCTTCCCCTCCCCTCCTGCAACCTGAGCCAGGGAAGTGAAGAGCCAGGCATGAAGATCCCCCCCTATTAGGGTGAATGGGATCATAAACTGGCATGAAGATCCCCCCTTATTAGGGTGAACGGAAGCATAAACTGGACTGAATTCATTCATTCATTTTCCATCTCTAATATATTCATTTAAGTAAATTTATTCAAATTTGAAATGTAAATTAATTTTTTTTTCCTGGCCCAGTGTCAGAGAGATGTTGTGGTCCTCCTGCCAAAAACTTTGGCAACCCCTGGTATAGGTGATCAGTCAGATGGACCTCTAGTGGGAGGAAAATCCATAACGGATGTTAGGCCATAAAACAATTCTAGTGTAAGAATGAGTGTTAAACTAGTGCTAAAAGAAGCCTAGAATCAACAGTACAATAATGTACAGCAGCGTATATGCCCTTCTGCCCCTCCACTTCAACATGGCTAATTCAACATCAGCCACAAGGTCTCCCTTTAGGCTTCAGTTTAATATTCTAACCATTGTAAGACATCTGCATAGGCATCCTGAAAGCAAATATTCTATACAGTACTCATTTCTATGGCTGCAAAGGGTGAAGATGGCGGCTTTTGCAGTTGGTAGGTTAAGGATGACGAGTGTAATGGAATAGAAGAGTTCCTCCGAAATTTAATTTCCTACAAAATAATTCTTCTCCCATGATAGTAACTTTCCTTTGTCTAATAGATATTCTGACAGGAAACATGGAAAGTACACTAATAATTGCCTGTTCCTGATGCAGTTCATGAGTCCCAGTGAAAAATGTCTAATGTAAATCTGTCTGCTGACTAGGGATTGGTCTTGTTGGGTAAAAAACAGCATGTTTGTAATTGAGGAGGAAGATAATATAGCAGCAGCTGCTGCCACTGTCCGGTTGTTCTGTCATAGGCAATGCCAAAGGGACATGTGCCTCCCACGCAGAATTTTCCCTCTCCATTGTGGTTACTTGATGGCAAGGTAATGCTCAGTGTGTGTGTGTGTGTGTGTTTCCATATGCATGCATACATGCCTGTGTAAAAGACATGCTCACTCCACAAGCTCACTTCCCTTTATGTTTAGGATGACAGCACAAGCGCTGCTACTTCTCTGCCAGGAATGTGACATGTGCCCCCTCTGTGCACTCTGCCTGTTCCGTAGCGGCTCCCACCTCAATATTTTGGGAAATTGCTGCACACAAATAACATTGATGGTTATTTGCAGTCATTGTAGTTATATTCATACTTGGTTACTTTTAAAGGGTCATTGCAAGGTTGAAAATAAAGGGTGTATCTTTTTTTTTTTATAAATGAATTGCTTTTCCCAGTTGGAGTCTCTTCCAAGGTATAGACTTTTTTTTTTCCTATTTTTCCAAATGTTTTCTTTCTATTGGGCCTTGACTAGCATTAACTGCCTTCAGATCTGAATCTCCAGGACACCTCTGACCTTTTAAAAACTAAATGCCACAACCTTATCATCTTAGATTAGATATCAATTTGGCATCACATTGGTATATCAGTGGCTTGTCTTCAACGTACATGTTGAGGGTAGGAACCCACCTTCTTTTAGCTCTGTAATTCTTCAGAATCCTGTTTCTTAAGGGCAGGGATAAAGTTATAGCAAATTAACTCTTCAAGCCACCTAGTTAAATGCCAAGGAGAAAAATTCATGTAAAACACATGGTTTACATTTCTAGGAAAGAGAGAATATGGAGGTTTTAGGTTCCTAATTTAGCTATTATTTATTTATTTCAACAACAACAACAACAGCATTTATATGCCGCTTTTCAACAAAAAGTTCACAAAGCAGTTTACAGAGAAAATCAAATATCTAATGGCTCCCTGTCCCAAAAGGGCTCACAATCTAAAAAGATGCAACACCAGCAGACAGCCACTAGAAAACACACTGCTGGGGTGAGGTGGGCCAGTTACTCTCCCCCTGCTAAATAAAAGAGGAGCACCCACTTGAAAAAGCGCCTCTTAACCAGTTAGCAGGGGTTACCATGCCAGTTAGCAGGGCTTAGCAAGATTTCCCGTCTTTTTGTCCATAGTAGGACACTTGAAGCAGTCGCAAAATCCTAAATTTGTAAATGCCAATGGTAATGACTGCATTAAAATCTGAAGCACTGATACCCCAGTAAAATAAAAACCCAGTTTTAACTAGTCTCCTAATGAATAAAAGAAAATGGAGCTTGTGAGCTTCCCTTGGGAGGGGGTTTGATGAACAAGAGCCACCACAAAAAGCCTTGCTCCTCACAGCTGCTTTCCTAGCTTTGGGTGACCATGGGATTAGGAGAGCACCCGGGCCACTGGTACAGAAGATGCTCTTTACGGTACTCTAACCTTCAGAAGAAGTAGTACAATGTAGTTCTCTTGATTGGGTTATGCTGCCCATTGACCTGTAATCTCCTGGTCTGCTACTAGCAAGAATAGGCACAAGCCCTACCAAGTGGCTGGTGGGTCATGCTCTAAAAGAGGCAAACAGTTTCTGTGCCATCCTTTCTAAAAATTCTTGCTATCCTGTCACAGGGATCATGTGTAATGCTGGACAAGCCCCATGTATTCTGCTAGGATCAAGGCCTCTACTTTTTCTTCTTAGTTTACTCCTTTTGTTTTGGTGTTCATCCTTTTAATGAAATAACACTCTTTTTCATAGTTACTATTTTCACCTGCCTGCTCTCAGTTCTCTCAGTAGAGAGCTAATCGCCTAGTCTTCCCAAACTGACAGGTTTCACTTTTGTCTGGCTTTTAACAGAACACTCTGGGATGGAGGAGGGGCGGGGGGAGTTCAGTTTTTTTCTGGGAGGGATGCTTTCCCACGGTAGTCTCCTTCTGTCTGGTTGTCTGGCCTTAGATGGTGGCAACAAGAACTACAATTGGCCCTTGTTATCTGCAGATTCGGCTTCCATGGATTTGACACATTGCTAGTGCTGTCTCCACGTCTAAAGGGGCTCAAGGAGTTCCCAGATGCAAACCTGAAAGAAGGGTCTTTCAGTCATGTCCAGGAGATACATCAGAAGGCCTCCAGGAGGCCTCTGAAAGGTACTTTCAGTTTTCAGTGCAAACCAGTGTTGGAGGTTTCCCTGCACTTCAGAACACCTTCCAGACACAACTGGAAGACCCTTCTGGTTATGTCCCAGAGGTCCTTTGAAGGTTTTCCACATCTGCAGAAATTGGTATCCATGGGGGGGTCCAGGAACCAATCCTCTACGGATACCAAGGACCCACTGTACAGTTCCCAGTTTAGACCCCAATTTCAGGATGAGACAGGCAGTGGCAGGTAGCTGTTTCCAGGTGCTGTGCTCCCCTCCTGCCTGCCTGCTATACCATGAAATTTCACAAAACACTCTTTCATTATGATATCTCAGGGATCAGCTGTATGGTTCACATAGGAAGCAGTGAGCTCTAACATTATTCCATAGTATCCTGAGACAAATAAAGCAAAAAATATAGATGCTTCTATCACCTTTGTGCATATCCTCATCATACCATACTGAATGGCGTGTCCCAAATTAAGTCTAGTGTTCTTTCTGTTTCAGTGGAATTCTATGAAGCTGACTTTAATGCCTTCGCATGTTTGAATGCTCAAGAGATGTTCCAATGCCCTGCACTGGGGACAAAGCTGGCATTTCAGAGAAGAGGACATCAAAATAATTGTGCCAGGAAAAAATGAAATGCTGTGCTTAAGTGCTGTATTTTTGACAGGTTTGAAGGCATCTAATGATTTATCCTCCTGCAGGAATTTTTCAGACACTTCAGAGTTTTTGAAGTTCGTAATTGCTAAGTTTGTTTGGTTAAATATTATTAGACTGAAATGTGAAATAAACTAGGAAATGAAAGTTACACAGCATAATTTTGGTTGGTTGGCAACCTTCAGTCTCGAAAGACTATGGTACACGCCTACAGCACCCGGTATTCCCTGGCGGTCTCCCATCCAAGTACTAACCAGGCCTGACCCTGCTTAGCTTTTGACATCAGACAAGACTGGGCATGTGCAGGGTATTGTGGTTAGGGTTTGTATTATCGGCCTGGATCAGATTGTTACTGGATGGGCTAGAGTTAGCACCTGATGGGAAAACAGGCACCAACCTTCCCCTTCCAGCACATAATGATGCAATTCTCCTCTTCGGAAAAAGGAGGAAGATCATGTAAACTGAGTATCTGCACATGTCTCATGCCATTATCTCAGTGGCTCCCAAACTGTGAAGTTTGGCTCCAAAGGGAGCCGCGAGGTGCACATAAGGATACTGTGTGATGCCCCGGTGTCCTCTTCCCAGGGGCTGCCACCCTGGATCACACAAGATTACGCAAGATCTCATGAAAATAGCGTGAGATCTTGCATGGTCTCATGCTATCCAAGATGGTGACTCCTAAGAAGAGGATGCCATGGAACAAGGGAGCTATGACACCAGTGAATTTGAGAACTGCTGCATTATCTGCATAGATGAGGAGACACCAGTGGTGCTCCACACTCCACACAAGAGCCTCATTTCTAGAACACTTGTGTTCTTTCTTCTATACTTCTCTGTGAGCCCTTAGTTTTACTTTCTCACTGGATCCCCATTACTCTGCCACACAACGTAACTGACTCAATGCATTCCTTGCTTGTTTCCACCTACTGGTACTAGGACCTTTGCCATATTCTTGGTACTTCCATGTCTCCTGAGCTAGTTTTTTTTTTTTTTCATTTCTAGCTAAGCTTTACTGACAGCAGACAATTTAAATGTTGAATATATTAAAATAAAAAGAAATACAGGGACCTTGGTAGCCACTGATTTGGTATTCACTGATTTGACTCACCACTGATACCAAGATCCTCCTTTAAAGGTCTTGTAACAAGGAAAAAAGCGCCAAAATCCCATTTCCTACCTTCGCGCTGTTAAATAGTTAGAATTTCATCACATTAGATTCCATTATTCACCCTATCTAGTGGCTGAATGCAGTATAGTGTCTATACCAATGCATTCTGGGTAACAATAGAGGAACAAAAATGTGAAAGTGGGTCTTTTAAAGCTATTTTTCCATTGATTTGGTATCCACTTTTTTCCCCCCAGAATGGAACTGCAGTGGATAACGAGACAGAACCTGTATACCAACAAGTGATGGCTGTGTAATTTTTTTTTTACGTGGGAGAGGTTGCTGTTCTATGTTCTTAAGCATTGTGCTTGTGCTTTTCTAGATTGGGAATAATTCCTATTAACATGCACCCAAAATGAAAATCAATATTATGGTGGAGACATTGCACTCCGAAGCAAACAAACTGCATCAGATCCAAATAGGTGGGGTGTGTGTGTGTGTGTGTGTGTGTGTGTGTGTGTGTGTGTGTGTGTGTGTGAGAGTGAGAGAGAGAGAGAGAGAATTCAAAAATTGGCCAAGTTTCTATCAATGGGAGCCAAAGCTCTTTATTTCACAAGCTATAATAACCGGCAGAGCAAGGTAAATGGTGTGAAAGGGACAGCATTAGACTATTATAGCCAAAAAGCAAAATGAGCAAAAATACACATCTTAATACACACAGCAGCATAATGGGTGTTTTGATACAAAACAATGTAATTATGCAGAAACATTGCAGGCATTTAAATGTCAGGGCTAGGAGATGCTTAATGAAGTTAATAACATAGTAGCAGTTTGGGATATAAAAAAATAAATTTGAGGTGTTAGAAGCGGAAGAAAAACAATCGCCTCGCTTGATAAAAATAATAGTAGATATTTTCGGGCTGTTTTAAATCTTCAAGCACTGCCAAATAAAAAAAATTAACTAATTAATCCTATGTGTTCCACGCATAATACGTTATCTCATTTCAGGATAGCAGTAAGGAGGCCAGCTAGGCAGGAATGTGAGTTACAGAACAGCACAGAAACTAGTGACAGTCCTAGGAACTGGATTCAGCTGCAGAAGTGCAAATTGACTTATTTTCCTGTTCTTGGTGTCTGGATCAGGGCTACCAGGCATCTCAGGATTATGCTGCAACCCTTTCTCTGTCCTTTCTGTTAACTGGCCAGTGCAATAGGAAACTCCCTATGAGTTAGAATGGTTCAGAAGAAGCTGCACAAGATAGTGAAAGAGTTTCTGCCTTCCCCTGGGTCCTATTTGAATGAGGTGATAGTCATTCAAATGGAATGACCTCCCTGGAAAGAAGTAGGAGCAGGCAATGCCAGCAACAGGTTACTGGAGTCCCCTGGGGTATTGGGGACCCCAGGATCTGCATTGGGCCCCATCCAGCCTCTGATGGCACCCTGGGTGCTGCCATTGCAATCAGTACTGAGGTTGCCCAGTAAGGTGGATCCTCTGATGGGCATGGGTCTTTAGCTAGTGTCTGACCTGACTAGTCCCTGAAGCCACCCCTGGCAGAAATCAAACAACTGCATTGCCATTGGTGGCTGGAGTGCAAGTGCTTAAGGCAAGATTCTTGACCAATGATTTGAACTATATCATTTGTTACTATTTTGAAGGTGCAGAAAGAGAGAGAAAGGGCCTTAAGTGTGATCTGGCCTAAAAGGGGATTCAAATTAAGGTGAACATTCAGAATGAATAAGAATTTGAATTAAATGGGGTCCATTCAGTTCAATTTTCCTTCATGGATACAAACGGGTTCGTTTCTGGAAACCTGTTTATATTCATTTGCCCCTGATCAGGGATGGGGTGGGCCCTACTTTGTTCTGGCAGCAATAGCTGCTGTTTGGCACAGCATCGGCTGCCACTGTTATGCCTCACTTTGTCCTGTGTGCAGTATCGTTGCAGGGTATTGTGGGAACTGCCATTTTTGTGTCCCGTAACAGCGCTGCCTCTGGGGCACTGTGGGACATAAAAATGGTGGCCTGGAGCCAGCAGCTGTGTAGAGGAGCTGCAGCAGTAGAACATGTCAGAAATGTTTCCCATGCTACCACTGGGTTTTATGATTCAAATTTCAATTTTCAAGGAATCCAGGAGATAGCAAGATACTAATAGGAGGAATACGTCTCATAATGAGCAGAGAGAGAAAAGATTCAGGTTTCCCTTTTTCTTTTATTTTAGCAAGTCTAATGAACACAGAGAGCGGAAAGTAGTGACAAGAGCTTCCCAGTCTCTTCAAGTACACAAAGAAGGTGATCAGGAAAATGAGTGATCAGTGACAGGAAATCTTTGGCAGGCAAATTTAATGGGCATTCTATGAGATTGTTGCTGAACTCCACAAATGCTATTACATCCTTAGGCTCAGGAATGAATGAGCATCATTGAATTCTGACATTATGGAGAGGCCCTGCTTTCCATTTAATGACAGTAATAAGCTGGTCCCCACCCTACATACAGAATTTGGTTCATGTCATGCAAGTATAACAGTGCTATCCTTTACCTTGCTGCCTGAGCACAGAATTATGGATAAGGGTCACTTCCAGGGTGAATCAGGCCCCGTCTCCAGCACAACAGAATTCAGCAGCAGATATAGTGACAAGAGGGACCTTATGATTGATTTGTCGTATCAAAGATTCTACAAGGCAAAAATCTATTAAAGCCCCTGGTTTTAGAGTAGCAATTTTCAACAAGTGTGCCATAGCATATTGCTATGCCGCGAAAGGCCCATAGGTGTACTAAGGGAGTTTGAACACAGGGGTTGAAGATTGCTGGAAAACTCTTCTGGGTTCTGTGGCTCTGTTTCTAGGGTGACTGTAGTAACAAATTGTTCCTTTGCCAGCTTAGGGCAACTGTCTGTAGTAACAAATTGTCTGTCCCTCTTTCTCCACCGGCAGAGCTATAGACAGTTGCTCTAGAAACTAGTTGTCCTGTAGCTGTTACTACAGGCAGTTGCCCTAGAAACAGAGCTGCAGAACCCAGAAGAGTCTCCTGAAAGCTGGAAGCAACATTACAAGAGGTGAAGACCATAAGGGTCATATGCTGTGAGATGAAAAACATTGAAAATTGCCGATGGGCAGCTCAATCCTGAGCTGCCTGGCACATGGGGCTGCTGGGGCAGCAAAGTGGCTGCCACGGTATCCAACGTGCAACCAGGCAGCCTTCGGTGGTTCCTTGGGGGAAGGGGACGTTTGTCCTCTTCCCCCAAGTACGGAAGCAGCCCCGCAATGGGGCTACCTGATTCTACAGCAGCTCCGGGCCTCGTGGTCTGACACGGGGCTCAGGATCTGGTGCAGCAGAGCGCCACTGGTCTTGCCCCCTCCCTCCTGCCACCCTGCCACTTCCCCACCCTCTGCCCACCTTCCCCTCACCTGCCCCTGCTCTGGAACGCCTCCTCCCTGCCTCTCCCCACACCTTCCACCTCCAGGCAGTCCAGGTGACCTCCGCGTGGTGGAACACGAGCTCAGTGCCGGAGCTAGCCAAGCGCTGACCCAGCACTGGGCCCACAGTAAGGGTTTGCAAATATGCCTTATGGCATGTTTGCAACAGTGCGTGAACTGTTTCGCAGGTGAACTGTTACGCAGGACTCTGAATCAGGCCCTTAAAGCCTCGTGGCCTTTGTCCTCCACTGGGTTCCAGGCTCCTTTTCTTCAAGCCATTCATATCCTGCCTTGCTGAGTGTGGAGTACTAACCCACTCAAGCTGCAACAAGTCACCTCCACTTCAGCCTCCCTCAGATCACCAGAATCAGCAGCTGGACAGAGATAAGGGCCTTTGATACAGCTCTCAGGGGCCAGACAAGTCCTTCAGGTAACTTGAACCCAGATCATTTAGGACTATGAAAGTAAAGATCAGAAATTTGGCATGGCATGGGCTCCTGATGTGCTATGAACTCTTCCCTGCTCATCAGCCTGGAGGTTAGTGCTACACCTGGAAACCTGGGGGACAGAAATGGACAGTGTTTCCTCGCCACCCCTAATCCAACCACATTCCTGTTCTACATGCCAGCACCTCAGTCTTGAATAGACAGTGGATGTCTATATCTAAAAAAGCCTGGATTTTGGATCCAAGATGATCTGCCATTTTTCCCACTAATAGAACTTTTTTATTTCAGCTGCAGAGTGGTGCCATGCATGTTTACCATCACTGGGTTACAAAGGCAGGTGTTCTGCCAAATTCCCAGTCCAAGCTCTGCCTGGAGAATTATGTCCACATTTAGCTAATTAGCACCCCTTTTTTTTTAACCCAAGAATGACCCTGGTTCTGCCCTGCAGTACTGCTGGACCCAACTACCAGGGTAGCTCACCTGTTTAACCTATAGAGGTCCTTCTTCCTGGCAGCAGCCTCCCACCACTGCAACAACCCCTTGGTCCTCAGCAGGTCTTGGGCACAGCAGCCAAACACCAGTCTTAGTGTCTCCAGTAGTTTCTGCTCCAGCAGCTTCCAAAGTCCATCAGCAGTCCATTAGCCACCAATTCCTTAGTCCATTAATCCAGTCTGTCCTCCCTCAAGCTGTCCTCCTTCTGCTGCCTACACCAAACTTGCCCTTCATCAGTTGCTTTTATGCCTGAGGGCCCTATTGCCTTCAAGTGGCTGCGGCTGTGCAGCACACCCTCTGCTGAAAGCCCAGGCCTTACCCTTAAAGGGGCCACTGCTGACACCACACCCTACCTCCTCGCCAGAACTTCTTTGATTCCAATACAGCAGGGCTGGCAGGTGGCTGGAACCTCTGAAGCACTGCAAGTGCCCCAAACACCCACTGCCTGTCAGGTAACTTACACTTAATAATTAGAAAGAGAAGGTAGATGATCTGGTTTCCTTGAGCTTCACAGTTTTCATCTATCAAGACAAGAAAGGAGACCCCTGACTGCAAGACAAAGCCTCTAATTTATGATAATAACTGGAAAGCCTGCAGAACAGCTCACCCTCTACTATGCCATCAGAGGGAAAGTTGCTCTCAAAGATCAGCCTCTCTCTAATTGCTGCATTATTGGCAAGGAACAAGGAGCCTACTGGGAGACTTCAACCTAGATATTCAGGTGACTCGGCAAACATGCTGCCAACTGAGCCACGGTGGCACCTGCAAAAAGAGTTAATTTAGCAGATGGGTTTCTTCAGCAGGATGGTCGACCGGAAGCCATTTGTTATGGATCGTTACTGATTTACTCTCCATCCTACTGAGTATTTATTAAAAATGGCCCCACTGTTTATCTGGTGGAGTGGAGGGCAGGGTCAGGAAACATCAGGATTGTCAGCTGGGATTGTCTGTATTATCACTGAAAAGTATTCGTCAATTTACCACTAAATCAACACTTAGTCCCTTCCTGTTTCTAGAGATAGCAATAACAATTCTCTGCCTCTAATTGAGAATTAAGCAACCTTGCAAGAAGTCCAGACCAGGGACATGTGGGCAGGGGAAGCAGGAGAGGCAGAGCCTCCCCTGCCTTGTCCAGATACAATGAAAATAGCCTCACATACAGGGAAAGCCTAGAGTTTGTAGCAATGACAGATCAGCCTTCTCAGGTGCTGGGGTAGGCCCCTGAATGCCTTGTGGTGTGACATCATCATGTCACACTATACTTCCAGGTCTGCCTCTCCAGCCTTGAACCTCACTTGCTGGCTCAGACCCTTGTCTGAAACCCTGGCCCCTCCTGAGCGACATGGGCCAAGGGGTCTGCAAGGCAGCTTCATATATATTTTCTGTGTACATGTATCTGCCAATAAATGGATCTTCCACCATTTCATACATGCTTATTTTATTCTAATTATTTTGTTGATAAACATTAATTATAAGCTTGGTCGATTCCTCTCCTGCCTTTCAGGGCAGAAGGATCCCCAAAGACACAAGTACAATTTATTATTTAATATGTATTCTTTTTCTGACACTGCCCTTTAAAAAAATTTTTTAAATTTATATAACTGCTAGCTACAAGAAAGTTGTGTAAAATTCAGCATAAAGCCTATCGATATAAAATCACTATCAGAAACAATCCATCAGTTAAAAGCTCAAAAACAGCCTAAGGCCTGCTGCTTCTCCTTGAGGAAGGGAATCCATGGTTGTGACACTACTACTGAAAAGGTCCTACCAAACAGTTGTGTATTAGAACAGAATAGAACTACATTAGGGCTGGTTCTACCTCTTCTGATTCATAGAGGGCAGTAGCGTAGCTAACGAGGTACAGGGGGTAGCAAATGCACCAGGCTACAGGGTGGGAGGGGTTACAACATGAGGGCAACAATGCCCACCCAACTATCAGGCTACTGCAAGGCATACACAGGAGGAGAGAGGCTGCTGCAGGCATGCAACAGGAGGTGGAGGCAATAGTCGACTCACTCCTCGCTGCCATCCCCTACCCCCAGTGACTGAGATTGGGCTGCAGGTTCGGGGTAGGGCAGCTAGCCCAGGAGCTGGGGACTGTGTGGTCTGCTGCTGCTTGCCCTCCCCTGCATGAATGCTGTGATGTCCATCAAGAAGATCAATCTCTACTGCCTGCGACGGGGCAACGATTTAGCTCCAGACAGGCACGCAGGGGAGAGGAGAGAGACTTAGAAGCCCAGCCCTATGCATGTCTACTAAGAAGTAAGTCCCATTTTAGTTAATGGGGCTTACTCCCAGGAAAGTGGGGCTAGGAGAGGATCCTGAGAGCCCAGCCCAGGCATGTCTGGAGGAGACGCACTGCTGGAGAGGAGGGACTCTGCTTCGGAAGACTGGACTGTGCTTTGGAGATTGGATTGGACTTGGACTGGAGGCTTTGGACCTTTAACCACTGAGTTAAGTGGAGCTTTGGGGAGGGAAAGCTTCTGGACAAGAGGACTTGCAGGGAGTGTCTGTGTTTGTAGCAATAAATTCTTGTTAATTGCTATAGATAAGAAGTTCTGTATTCATTCCTTTGCACACCACAGCTGTTGTTTCTTGGAAAAGGAGGGTGTTAATTAGCCAAAAAGCGGGCATTAGAAGGGAGTTGGGATATTTGGACAAGACAAATTGGCTTAGTCAGGATTTGAAAATTAGGATAGGACACTTCCAAGTAGGCATGCATAGGATTGTGCTCCAAGGCTGCAATGCACACACATGCACACTTTCCTGGGAGTAAGCCCCATTGACTAGAATGGGACTGACTTCCAAGTAGGCATGCATAGGATTGGGCTCTCAGTTGGCTGGCTGGCTGTGATGAGTTCCCTGCATAGGAACCTGAAGAAGAGAGCACACAAGGCAAGGCAAGGCAAGCTGCAGGAGTGCTGAGCAGCACCTGGCACTCAGAGGAGGCCTGGCCTGGCCTCTTCGTAATAATCATCATCTCATCATTTATTAGTAATTCATCCATCCCTATTCTATTCTAGTTCCTAAAGGTGAGCTGCAGGCTCTTATGATTTTCTCCAGCTCCCTGCACCTCTCAAACGGTATATGCATACTTTCCTGGGAGTAAGCTCCATTGACTATAATGGGACTTACTTCTGAGTAGACAGGCACAGGATTGGGCTCTAAATTAGATATGCCTTTTAGTTTTGTGGAAGTAAGAGGGGTGGTGGTTTGAAAGAGGGCCCCTTTGGTTTCCTCCCTTTTTAGAAGCCTCCAGTGATCTCTAAGAACTTTTCTATTTCAGCAAGCCTTCTAATTTTAGTCTTCTCTAGCACCTGACACCTGCTACTTTTATTGATGGTTTTATGATATATTGTATTTTATGTGCTTGTGTGTTCTTCCTTTATGCATGTGATTGTTTGCTGCTTTTTTACATTGCATTTTACAGTTTTATTTTAGACATATATATGTTCAAATTGTTGTAAGCCACTTTGGATGCCCCTCAGAAGAGAGTGGGATGAAAAATTAAATAGGTAAATAAATAAATAGCTCAACTTAGTTTTAATACTTCATACTACTTTATGGCCCAATCCTAACTTTCAACAAATGCTAGCTTTTTCAAAATATTAGCTAATATTTCTCACTCACTTTAATTAATAAAAAAGACCCAATTTAATTAATTAAATTTGATTTTGTGGGGGGGGGGTACAAAATGTTCTTTGCACTGGGCAGCAAATGGCTTAGCTATGCCAGTGATAGAGGGGAAACCGTTCAACTTTAAGGCTCTTGGACCTTTAACAATGCTATGGAGGAGGGAATTTTAGCAGGTGCAGCTTGTCATCTTACAGATAAAATTCCCTCTTCTACACAATTGTTAAGGTCCAGGAGCCCTAAAGTTGAAAGCATATACATTATTGCTCTGGAGTAGCTTATCCCCCCCCCCCAAAAAAAAAACCCCAGATCTTATTAGTAGAGGTGTTTGAAAATTGTGTTATGTCCTTTATTCAGAAGTCAGCCCATTGTGTTCAGTAAGACTTGGGTGCTGTCATACTCTCTTACCCTTGACATGGGATGCAGTTTATCAAATCGGGGAAAGTTCATATTTGGCCTTGCAATTACCATTGCCCTAATCATCATTTCAAAGAACAGCTCCTGCATTCTGTGTTGTGGGGAAATTTGGAAGCAGTCCATTCTCAGCAACTGAATGATTATGCTCTCATAATTACATAGGAGTAGGGTCCTATAATTTTGCTGTAGACATGCTTATGCATATGGGGCAGCCGGAATTTCCTCTCAGATTTCCTCTACGGTTCTGATGAAAACCTGTAGGATTTAAAACTGGCTGCAATGCAGAAGGCAAAAGCAAGATTAAAAAACCTGGGAACCTGGGGGGGATGATTTTCTCCTTTCCCTCAGGACACAAAAGGGGTTGAGCATACATTCAGAAAATGGACAGGCTCATTCAGTGGTGTATCTAGGGAAAATTGTGCTCCTGTCTAAACCGAGAAGGGGAGATCATGGGGTGGGATGCCAGCCCAGTTCATCCTACCAAGTGAATTTATCCAGCAGGCTATACAGAAAAGGGGAGATCAAGGGGTGGGAAGCCAAACCCTGTTCATCCCACCAAGTTAATCTATTCAGCAGGCTACATAGAGAAGAGGAGCTGGGGAAGAAGCCAGTCCTGTTCCCCCAAGTGAATTTATGCAAAAATCCACAGATTTAAGTCCCACCCCCCAAAAAAGAAATTAAAAAGTGCTTATTTACCTCTTTGTTGAGGTCCCCTGAAACTGGTGCAAAAACACACCATTGGCTGTGGTGAGGAAATGTACCATAGGTAGAATATGGGTAAGTCCCCACCCAGCACCCCCCCTTCAAGTGGTGCCCAAGGCAGAGTCCCTACTTGCCACACCCTGGCTCATTTTAATGGCATATAACTATCTGGGAATGTTCTGAGAAAATGTGGCCATCTCCCTCAGTTTGTCATCCCGGGGAGAATGGAACGACTGACTGGTTCTGCATCACCGACGCTGCCAACATATTTGTATTGTGACTTGTGAGTTGTGCCAAGATTCTAATGCTGTATTGTGGGCCACATAAGCGCATTAGAAATGAGGACTGAGCTCTGAGTCATTACACTGAGTGGCTGCTAGAAGGGCATATTGTATTGTAATCAGTGTTTTAAAAAGAATTACAAGCCAGCTTAGAAATAACAATATCATAAACGTTTGAAAAATTACTGTATCTAAGGTCTGCTGTGCAAAGATTATGGTTAAATGCATTTTCTGTGAAATCTGTAAAATTCAGGATTTTTCACTTCATCAGCTCTGAGGACATGCGGAGATACACTAATTTGCTTGAAAGAAATAAGAAAATGGCTATAGATTACATGATGACCATTTTATTTACACATGCTGGGATTTTTTTTTTCTACTGGTGGATGCTTCTCAAGCTGGGTATAAAAGAAACCCCATCATTTCCATTAGAACACATTCTAACATCTGGGAGCCATTTGTTACAATGCAATCAGCATTGTGCTCTTTTTTTAGAATCTTCTGTTATTGTTTAACCCATGACTGGCTGTGTAATTTGCCAATTTAACCCTGACCAGCCTGTGAAATCTGTCATTTTTTGGCTGGTGACATACATAAAGCGCTCAAACAGTATGATTTATTTCCACTAGTTCCGCCTTAAAGACAACAGTCTTCTGTCTGCTGTGGGATGCTTTGATTCACTCTCTTGCCCTGCTTCTAACGCAATCTCAGGAAGAAGAGTCCACAATCCCATGGAAGGTTCTTGTGGAGAAAAAGCAAGTAGGAAAGGAGGAACAGTGTCTCACAAATACAGGATCAGGTCCTGGAAAGGCCGACTGAGACCTGGATGTGCTTAGCATTTTTCTGATGTTTTAAAGCACATGTACCTACTAAATAGGGAGAATATAGTAAAAAAAAAAAAACTGCAGCACAGTCCTGGGCATGTCTACTCAGAAGTACAGTATGTCCCATTGTGTTCAATGGGGCAGCTTACTCCCAGGAAAGTGTGAATAGGATTGCAGCTGTAAAAGAGAACAGGAGAATGAGAAAATATGATAATTCTCCTGTCTGATTGGCCCCATGTGTTATGATGACATGTGTGCTCGTGATGCATTAATATTCTCTTCCCCCATTCTGAATGAGTATTGAGCAAGTCCGGAGTGCCCTTCATATCTGCTGCTAGTGCAACTGTTGTATCCTTATAGCTGAAGCGCCCTTCCCAGATTGTTTCCCAGAAGGTTATCCACAGGAGGGCCTGATAGAGGAAGAGAGAAAAGGAGGAGAACCAGAGAGAGCACAAGGAGGCATAAAAATGTATGAAGAGCCCTACTGGATCAGGCCCAAGGCCCATCTACTTCAGTTCCCTATATAACACAGTGGCACACCAGATGCCACAGGGCCCCAGTCAGTGGTACTGCCGCACCACTGGCACTGGCCCTGGCCCTGGCCCCAGTGGCAGTTGGCGCAGGGACGCAGTACTGGAGGAAGAACACCATGGGCTCCCAGCGGTAAGTACTATTGCAGGCAAGCAGCAGGCCTTTTTGGGGTGGGGGAAGGCAGGGAGGGGGGGGTGGAGATGGCAGCAGGCTCTACCACCATATCCTATCCCCCCCTCCAGGCCGAGAAACCTGACACAGGTTTCCTTGATTCTGTGTCCACTCAATAGCAGGCACAGGTTTGAGGAGACCCATTTGTTCCCTTACCCTGAGGAGACCTGGCGCTGTTTCTCTGCTCCACCGGAAGCAGCAGTCACCATTTCAGCACTGCTGCAGCCCTGGGCACTAGGGAAGCATAGGATTGGGCTGAGAGAGCACACAAGACAACAAGATGCCTGCATCCTATTGCCACTCCCTTCTAAAATCAGGAGGTTGAACACACCCCTCATGGTTTGTAACCTGTGATGGACTTTTTCTCAAGAAATCTGCCAAATCTTCTTTTAAAGGGGATGCCATCACCACATCCTCTAGCAAGGTATTCCACAGATTAAAAGAGTCACAGATTAGGCAAAGCTCTAAAAGAGACTGTGAATAAAGAAACCTCGTTGGTGTTCAAGTCTGGTTGTCCAAGTCCTTCTTTCCAGGAAGAAGATACAAAAACCACTTTTGAAAGAGTATTAGCAGCACATAAGAACAGCCCCAATGGATCAGGCCACAGGCCCATCTAGTCCAGCTTCCTGTATCTCACAGTGGCCCATCAAATGCCCCAGGGAGCACACCTGATAACAAGAGACCTCATCCTGGTGCCCTCCCTTGCATCTGCCATTCTGACAAAGCCCATTTCTAAAATCAGGAGGTTGCACATATGCATCATGGTTTGTAACCCATAATGAATTTTTCCTCCAGAAACCTGTCCAATCCCCTTTTAAAGGCGTCCAGGTCGGATGCCATCACCACATCCTGCGGCAAGGAGTTCCACAGACCAACCACATGCTGAGTAAAGAAATATTTTCTTTTGTCTGTCCTAACCCTCCCAACACTAAATTTTAGTGGATGTCCCCTGGTTCTGGTGTTATGTGAGAGTGTAAAGAGCATCTCTCTAAACACTTTATCCTTCTACTTTTGTATGTCTCAGTCATGTCCCCCCTCAAGTGCCTCTTTTCTAGGCTGAAGAGGCCCAAACGCCATAGCCTTTCCTCATAAGGAAGGTGCCCCAGCCCAGTAATCATCTTAGTCGCTCTCTTTTGCACCTATTCCATTTCCACTGTGTCCTTTTTGAGATGTGGCAACCAGAACTAGACACAATATTCCAGGTGTGGCCTTACCATCGATTTGTACATTATAATATTAGCTGTTTTGCTCTCAATACCTTTTCTAATGATCCCAAGTATAGAATTGGCCTTCTTTACTGCCGCCGCACACTGGGTCGACTCTTTTATCGAGCTGTCCACCACCACCCCAAGATCTCTCTCCTGATCTGTCATGGACAGCTCAGAACCCATCAGCCTATATCTAAAGTTTTGATTTTTTGCCCCAATGTGCATGACTTTACACTTATTTACATTGAAACACATCTGCCATTTTGCTGCCCATTCTGCCAGTTTGGAGAGATCCTTCTGGAGCTCCTCACAGTCACTTCTGGTCTTCACCACTTGGAAATGTTTGGTGTCATCTGCAAACTTAGCCACTTCACTGCTCACCCGTTTCCAGGTCATTTATGAAGAGGTGGAAGAGTACCAGTCCCAGGACAGATCCTTGGGGCACACCACTTTTCACCTCTCTCCATTGTGAAAATTGCCCATTGACACCCACTCTCTGTTTCCTGGTCTTCAAGCAGGTCTCAATCCAGGAGAGGACCTGCCCTCTAATTCCCTGACTGTGGAGTTTTTTCAGTAGCCTTTGGTGAGGGACCGTGTCGAATGCCTTCTGAAAGTCCAGATATATAATGTCTATGGGTTCTCCCGCATCCACATGCCTGTTGACCTTTTCAAAGAATTCTAAAAGGTTTGTGAGGCAAGACGTACCCTTACAGAAGCCATCCTGATTCTCCCTCAGCAAGGCCTGTTCGTCTATGTGTTTTGAGATTCTATCTTTGATGAGGCATTCCACCATCTTACCCTGTATAGATGTTAGGCTGACCAGCCTATAGTTTCCCGGGTCCCCCCTCTTTCCCTTTTTAAAGATAGGCGTGACATTTGCTATCCTACAATCCTCTGGCATGGAACTCCCCTCCCCCATGACTAGGGATATTCACTAGGAAACAAGAAGAAGGGCCAGTACTTTTTCATGCCATAAGCATTCACCTCTTTAAATGTGTGGAGCTGGTCAGATCAATCGCATTTGAACTGGCCCTTTGCAGGCCACACTGAATGGGTGGATGCCCAGAGCATGCACCAGGAGGTGCAATGGCTGCAGGGGTGCATGTAGCTATCTTGCCCCCCTTTCTCCTCATGTGATCACTGAATTTGGGAGGCAGCAGACTTTATGGGACTGCACACTTGTTTCTGAATGATATACCAGAACTTACTCTGAGTCCTTCACCCTTCACGTGAAAGCCAGTGGCCCTTCATAGACTACCAGTCCTTTTTCAGAGTAGTAAGTAGGAGGAGGAGGAAGCGTGTGAGAGGGCCCCTTTAAATGTAAAGGGCAATAGATGTCTTTTAAACAAGGTCCAGCAAAGGTCAAGTAATAAAGAGGTGAGAAAAAAGGAACAAAATAAAAAGTGAATGGTCAGGTGAAGAGAGCCTTTAAAGCAGAGCTGAAATCAAATTAGGGAGTAAATCAAGCAATGGAGTCCAGGCAGAGAGAAAGGTTACAACCCCAAATGTGTCTGAGAGGGAACATGTCAGCACAGACAAGCCAAATCAGTATTTACATACTTATAAAGTAAAGGAGCAGACTGTAGCGTTTGCTTCAAGCAAGAGGGGGAAAAGGACGAATAGAGAAACATGGAAGAAGAATGTTGTCCAGGATGTGCACCATTGACTTGCACAAGTGAAAGGATTAACCAGCAGCAGTGGCAGGTGTGCAATAGTGTAGGCCAGACATTCATGCTGAATTTCTGGGAAATTTGCATTTCTCAGTGGTGTAGCTAGAGGGGGTGCAAAGCACTCAATTTCACAGACAGCCTCACTGCAGCGTGCAAGTGGCCCCTTCACTTCAGAGCCATTCCGGGCAGGGGAAGCAAAACAGAGACATACGCTTAGTGCTTTGCACCCCTTCTAGCTGCACCACTTGCATTTATAATACTGTTTTGATCAACCTATAATAAACCAGAGACAGCAGAGAAGTAGAAATCTGACAGCTGGATTTGTTAAGTTTCACTGTGGAACCGATTTTATCCTTTGTTATTAGGAAAGGGTTACTGAAAGCGTATTCCTCCATCCCCCCTCTGCTTCCCCTCAATAAATGTGTTGTTTATACCAGCATTCTATTGATGTCGGCTGGGATGGAGCTGGCTTTCACTTCTGGCTGAGGATGATCTATGAGCAAAGCTGTATTTCATTTGTGTACATCAAGGAGGTCAAACACAAGGTCTGGGTGCCTTATTAGGGTCTGCGAGGAGTCCCCAGTGTGATCCACAGCATCCTTTTTGTGGTCCATACAAATTACTAGACTGCCCTTATGGCCACTGTCCATGTGTCCTTCTACATCATCTTCTTTCTCGGGACCCATACTAATTCCTTTCATATTACAAGCTGGTGTCATGGATCATGTCAAATGCTGCACAGTGAGTAGCGGGCACTGATGAGTTCCACTGGGATTTCTTTAAGCAATTGTATCCCGCCATTCTCTCTGAATGATCAGAGTGAATTGGAGATGACTCCTTGAGTGGCTGCTAAGTGAGAAATGTGGCACCCCAGCCAATTTGAATTAGGCACCCCTTTAGCATGGAACACACCTTGAATTCCTGTGAATTCCATATCGCTTCAGGTGTGGGATGTGTCCAATAAGTAGTGATCTATTCAAGGGAGTGTTCCAACAGGCCGCGGAAAGAGTTTTGTAAATCATATGTTCTGAGACAGAAAAAACCATTGATTCGAAAGTTAGAAATTAATTTGTCCTTCCCTTGAAGTTGGCTGAGTTCTTGAGCTGATGGGGATTTCTCCTTCCCCATATTAAACTTCTTTTACACAGGGAAAATGAGAATATCACAAGCCTGGAGACATGGATTTATTTATCTTAGACACTTGCATTTGGTTTATTATGATGATCTGCTATATATCCTGTGGTGCTTTGATGCACTTGGAAAAAAACAATTCAACTGAATTTATTTGAAACATGAAAATGTTGCATATTGCTTTTAACCGCTTCTTAAGGACTCAGCATATAAACACAGTGGGCTATATTTCGTTCAGAACAGGCTTCTGTCTTTGGCTGGCATGTCTTGATTAATAATACAAGCCCTGTTGTATGTTAAGACAGTGTTGTAATTATTAAGCTGAGCGCTCCTTGACGGAGAATCTTCCAGTTTATTCTTCTGTTCTCCCCTGGTGAACGTGGCCAAACCCCTCACACAGCAATCTCTATCTGATTTCCTTTCAGTTCAACTCTTAAAGGATCCTTATCCTCCTATCTCCCTCTTTTTATTAAATAGAACAGAGAGCTCCCTGTCCCACCATGTGCAATAACAGTGCAGGGGGAAAGAACGCTGTACAGAGCAAGAAAGAAAAGAAAAACAATTGTCAACAACAGTAAAGGGATTGCAAACAAGACAAAGACTTAAAAAAACCCCCACCTCTCTCACAAATGACTCTTGTTTTTAGCAGGGGTCTATCTCAGTCTCTGCACTGCTCTTGCACATGCTTGTAGATTATCTTAAGAAGTGTTTCCCATGGACCTGTCAGTCTAGCTTTTGGTCCAGGATACCATCGCAATAGTGGTCTAGGTTCAAAGTCTTCAGCGTCCCTTGCAATTAGTTGAAATGGTCATGATTCCTTCAGTGTGATAAGCAGCCCAATCCTATCTTTGGCAGGGCCACTGGGTACAGTGGTGCTAAAATGGTGACTGCTGTATCCAGCGGCCCTGTGGAGGCTGCCGGAGGTTTTTCATCCCCTTCCCCAAGGAAAGCTCCAGGCCTCACAATGGGGCTTTACAAGTCTGTCTTTTCCCAGAAGCCTGCATGTTCCAACATTGTTTGCAATTTTTTTTTTACTATAATAGGAGCAAACATAGATATCTCCTCTGCACTCTGTTACCATGATCTAAAGACACAATCCTGTCCACAGACTGGACAGAAGTCTTTCCTTCCAGCCAGCCTACTCTCTCCTGGGCAGCTTGATACACGTCAATTGCCTTTCCAATGTAAGAGATTTAATTTCTAGCAATCTGTCTTTCTCTTTGCAATTGTGCACTCCTCGGACAATTTGATCCTTGGTTGGTGAGTCAGCAAGCTCCCCAAAGTTACAAGTCTAGCTCACCTTTCTCAGATCAACTACAAAATCCTGAAAGGCCTTGGCCTCATATTGTTTTCTTGTCCAAAAAAAAACCCTCTCTCAAAAGTCCCAGTTTTACTTGATTGTACTCTGTTCCTCAAACGTGTTTATTACAATATTGTACTTAGACCTCTGTAGTTAGTGACAACACATAAAATTGACTGCTTGAGGCCCTGCAAGATTATTTTTAAAGGTTACCTTCCTCTTTTCTTGCAGCTCCTCTTGCTTCCAAGAACAAATGGCTGTTTAAATCTTCTGCAGTATGAGTGGAGTGATCTAGTATTTCTGGGACTATTAGTTGTTCCATTTTGCACCTTATTCATTCCAGTTTCAAAACCACTCTGTGGCTCTGTACCTCACTCTTGGACCATATGTTGTTTTCTGTCTTGATTAAAAACACAAGCTCTGTTCTGTGTTAACAGCAAACACTTGTAATGATTAAACTGAGGAATCCATTATCAAAACCCTTCCAACTTGTTCTTCTGTTCTCCACTGGTGGACTTGGCCACACTCATCATTTAACAATCTCTAGTGGTATCCCTTTAGCAGTTCATCTCTTAAGGAACCTTATCCTCCCAGCTGTCAAGTTCTGTGATGATGACAGAAAATACTGGTTCAACACAGGAAACAAAGAGAAAGTCAAAGGTCAAATCTTTGGTCTTTGTCTCTCAACAAGAATTCATTTTCATAACAAAGTTAATATGGAGGCAATGATTCTGTGAAATTTCATTCTAGAAATCTGGAGATTGGAACTAACCTCCTGGGACATTAACCTATTCAAGAACAGATTCTAATTGAGCAGTTACTCCAAGGTTGTGTACTTCTTCTTTTTCTTTTAGAGGTCTTCTGGGTATTAAAATGACTCATATATCCCCCTGATTCTTGCAAGCCACATGTGAGAGGCATTTTTCACATGACGCAGTTTCCCACACAGCACTCCAACCCTATATGTCAGGTGTTTGTAATGCTAAACTGTAACTTGAAACAAGAGAAGTCCCCATGTGGCCACAGATGGGGTGCCCTTCAACAGGTATGTAAATATTTTTGGATGACAGTGATGAGTGAGTATGGAATACGGTAGTAGGATATCAAAAATGTTTTTCAGAGACAGGTCTTATTAGAACAATCTCTGGGTGAAATTTCACATGTTAAACCTGTCATTGGTCTTTGTGTGGTTGTTTCTTTGTTTCCTAAATGTTATGTTTATTTTTATTTTAAAAGATTTATACTCCACCTTACCTAACCTAAGGGGAAAGCTCAAGGTGGCTCACAAAGCTGAATTAACACAGTTCCAATAAGACTACAGTAGAATCATAAATAATGGAGTTAAAAAATACAAAGCAGCAAAATAAAACTTAAGGGCCAACTGCCACTAGAGCAACAGAAGGAATCAAATGAAGGATTTGCAGAACAAAACAGAACACTTTTTTGTGTTCAAACACCCTTCAAAACACCATAACAGTCCTCAGTGAGAGTGAGTTCTGCCTAGTGCTTTTAATTGTGTCCTGAAACATACATGGCAATGATATAACAAGGGCATGACACTGTCATGGTCCTTGGTACCAGTCAATAACCTGGTGGCTGCATTCTGTGCTAATGCTGTTTCTGAACTGTCTTCAAAGGCAGGTGCACAGAGAGTGTGTTACAAAAGTCTAGTCTTGATTCACTAATACATCAATCGCATCAATGGTCAGGTCTGTCTGATCCAAGAAATGATGCAGTTCATGCACCAACCAAAGTTAGCTAATGGCACTTCAGGCTACAGTCATAACCTGAGCATCCAGATTCAAAACCAGGTAAAGAAGAATCCCCAAATGGTGAACCTGATCTCTAAAGGGAAGTGCAACCCTGTTTAGAGCAAGTTGACTATCCAATTCCTGGTTCACAGAACTTCTCACTAATCAGTGGCGTAGCTAAGGGGGTGCAGGGGGTAGCAGTTGCACCAGACAAAAAACTTTAGGGGGGCAACAAGCTGAGCTTGACACTAGTGACCATTGTGAAACTAGTGACAATTGTGAAAATCTTGGTAGGTATGAATAATACCATCATGTTATATATAATTGGAAAGGTAATTTAATGCAGAATACAATGCAACAAACTACACTGGAAAATCTGTATTCTATCCAAAGTTATGGCCAATTAACCAGAAAATGAAAACACAACTGCCTTGTGGAACAAAAAGTGGATTTGCTTAACTCCAAACTGACCTAGGAGACTGATTGTTCTGAGTGCCAATGAGATGTTATTATGATACAGCATGGAACCAATCACATTTTATTGATTTACTTAATTAAATTTGATTTTGTCTTGCAGGGGGACTACAAATATTCTTTGACCCCAGGTAGCAGATATATGCCTTAGCTATGCCACTGACTGGGGGAGATAGCAGAGCAAGTGGGTGGTGAACTGCTGGGGGGAGGATGTGGGTTACTCCCAATTTTCACTTTTTAAAAAGGTCTTCTGATTGTGACATCACTTCTGGAGCAACACTCTGAAATTGGCACTGGGCTACACGATCATTAGCTACACCACTGTCACTAATAGAACTTCTGTCTGGATTTAATTTCCTCTTATTAGCCACATCCAACCTATCACCAACCCTAGGTACTGATTCAGAATTTATCCAGCCTAACTTTCATTCATGAGAATGAATTATAGTGGAGTGGTATCTGCATTTTGATGACACCCAACCCCAAACTCCTTAATTATCTCTTCTAGTGGTTTCATTTAGATGTTAAGAAAATGGGGGATAAGATGGTACCCCAATGGATGCTGTAGACCAGGGGTGCTCAATACATCGATCACGATCGACCGGTCAATCGCGAGGCACAATGAGTCGATCGCAGGCTTCTCTCCTGTCCACGCATCCCTGGGAGTGAGCCCCGTTGACTCTACTGGGGCTGACTTACCTTTCCCCTGTTTTTGCACTGGTATGTATGGAGATCTGCCCCCCCCTCCCCAACTTCCATCTGTTGGTTCTGTGTGCAAGGGGTTTTGCACTGGTCTTGCTGTGATGTCTATATAGAGATCTTCCCTCCCCCACACCTTTCCCCTGTTTTTGCACTGGTCTGTATAGAGATCTGCTCCCCCCCCACTTGTATTGGAATCCAGGAAGATCTGGTGAGGAGGTAGATGTGGTGTCAGCAGTGGCCCCTTTAAGGGTAAGGCCTGGGCATCCAGCAGAGTGTGCTGCACAGCTGCAGCCACTTGAAGGCAATAGGGCCCTCAGGGATATAAGAGCACCTGAGGCTGGAAGGGCTCCACTTATTTATGTGAGTCAGCCTTTTCATACATGAAGATCATTAAGTCCAAGTACCGTTCCACCATGACTGATGAACATTTGGAAGTGTGCTTGAGGCTGGCTGTCAGCAGCTACTGTCCCGACTATGTATCCTTGGCTGATTCACTTCAGTGCAAGTCATCAAAGTAAATTAAAGTAATTACAAAAAATGTTTATAGTTAATTATGTTGTGTTGTGCAATATTGGCTCATGCGGTTATGCAAGGTACACCAACATACATTGTACACATAAATGTTATATGTTATGATGGCGTGAACATTGTAAAAAAAACTCTGGTAGATCTCTGGGCCTTGCTGGGTTTCAAAGTAGCTCTCGAGCCAAAAAAGTGTGAGCACCCCTGCTGTAGACCAATGCTTCCCAAATTCCTACAAGGGAGTTGGGAGCACTATAAGTTTTGTGGGGGAGCAGGGAAGGCAGCAATGTGATCCCTACTATCCTGCTGCGGCTGGGGATGGGAGGGGAGGTTTCTACTTACCAGTCTCTGTCCCAAACTGTGGCATAAAGTCAGATGGGTATAGGTAAATAGTTTCTTCCAGAAATCCCAGGAATTGGGATTGCCATGAAACACCCAGGTACCTTTCCTAAGAGTGGCCAATTGAGACTGACTGGTAGTTTTTCCATACAGAAGGGTCAAAGGAGGACTTCTTCAAAAGAGACCAAACCACTACCATTTTAAGGTGGGCTGGATTTCCTCAACCAGTGAAGAATAAATTGCCAGTTCAGCAAGTCCGCCTCTGGCAGTTTTAATAAGCCATCCTGGGAAGGATTCAGAGTAAATGTGGATGACCTCACATTTTCAAGTATCCTGACCACATCCTCAAGCCAAATGAGCTGAAAAGAATCCAAAACTGCAGGACAGGCAACTTTTGCAGTCAGGGACAATGTGTGATCCAGACCTCCCTGATAGAGTTCCCCTATGGTGGGAGTTCACTGTTTGTAAAGAAGTGCAATACCTCTTTCCCCAGGGTTCTGGTAATATATAAACCTTGCCTTTCCACACACCCTGCCTGTCATAGAATACCCCTGTGTTACTGTGTAATGACAGGAAGATATTTGTGCTCTTGTGATAATGGTTGGGAAAGGAGCTGATGAGGATAAAGAAACAGTTGCACAGAGCCCGGGACATTAATCATACAACATGAAAATAGCAAGAAAGGATAATTATAGCCATTTTAAAAAAGTGACAGCCCTTTCCAATGACAAAAGCCACAGTAAGGTAATACCTTTATTAGCACTAACTAAACTATCACAAAGTCATGAGCAAATGTTTGAGTTTTCTCTTCTTCAGGTTGGAGGGGATAGAAAAAAATGAAGGGGGATAAGCAATGGGGGCTGATGGTAAAGCCCTGAAGCCTGCAATTTGCAACAGTCTTAAGGGGGGGGGGAGCAAGTTATATGCAAATTTTAGAGTAAACTAATTTCAGGTTACACCCAGGGCTTCTTAGACAAAAACAATCATGACTATCCTATTTTTTAAAATATAAACTCCAGTGCTGTCTCCAGTGCTATAAACTATCTCCAGTGCTAAGTGGAAGGTCATACATACGTGTAAAGACAGTGGCGTCACTAGAAGGGTGCGAGATGTGTGGCCTGCACCGGGTGACACCATTGGGGGTGTTTTACCATGGTTGCATTTGCATATCACTGTTTAGAAGTGGGTCTCAAAAAACAAAGAAACAAACAAAAAAACACTACCACCACCATTTTTCTAAATTTTTTTCTGTAGAAAGTAGAGCGCTTAAACTTGTACCCTTAACTTTTTTGAGAGTGTTAGGGCCCCCCATTTTATGCACCAAGTGGGCAAAGATCACTGTTTGAGGGTCACTGCACCACTGGAATTATTTGAATTTACTCACCACCACCACACCCCCCACCCAGTGGTGTAATTAAAAATTTAACTTTGGCATACAGTATATCGAAAGGGACTAGACTTTGTAATCCACTTGGAATTCAGCCCTTTGGTATCAGGTAAAATCAGCTGTGGAACACTTTGGTGCACAAATGCACCTAATTTATATGCAGGAGTGAAATTCAGCCATATCACTTTGGATAATTTCGTCCACTCCACCTCTTTTTTTTGTTTCACAGAACTAGGTCTACCTGACTGGGGATGAAGTGTACCTGTGGCTGAAGTCCTCCCCCCTCCCCAAACTGTCGGCAGAGGATGCTCTGGAGCCCATGCCTACCAGGCTTCTCAATGTGGAGCCCAGGTCTCTTAGTAGACCTGGTCTCCTGTATGGTCTGGTATGAGAGGAGGTCCATGGGGGTGACACCATGAGTTACTGCACTAGATGACACCAACCCTAGTGTGAAAAAGACAACAGCAGGAGTATCTTCTTCAAACTATTTTTGCAATTTCTTCTGTCACAGTAGTTTCTCTCTCTCTCTCTCTCTCTCTCTCTCTCTCTCTCTCTCTCTCTCTCTGACTCTTTTTTGAGGTCTTATGTTTTGAAGAATGTAGGCCAGCGCAGGGAAGCTTTTCTGAACTGGTCTTAATTTCTTTGCTGATACAGCCACCACCTTAGGGAAGTAGTTCACAGTGAATTCTAAATTTGATTGCCTTGCTGGTTGAGCTATTACAGCTGTAAAGTTACAATGCATTTCTTTTTGTGTGTGACTCAGCTTGATATAAAATGTTCCTCCAGATGAGATGTTTTTCTTTGCACTCTCTCCCTCAGCATCTTGGTATTGTTGCTTGCATTTAAAAAAAAAACCAACAAAAAAAATTTAAGCACTTTTAAGGCATAAAGATAGGATATATTGTTGGTGGGGATGAGTCCATACTGAGGCATCCTCCATGCCTGCGCTACTGGATAATGAATAGTGCAAATTGGGTGTATTATGTTATATGCCCCAAAGCTCCGTTCTCAGAAGTCAGGTGCATTGAATTTACTAGGAGTTATTTCCTATCAGGCATGCTTAGGATTTCAACCTGAATTTTTCAGTACTGCTAATAATACTTGGCAGCTCCAGCATGGAAAAAATTGGTTGTTATAAGTTTCAGAGACATCACTTGGACAAGTTAGTCATAATCGGAAGTCTCTAGTGAACACTCTTCCCTGCTATCAACCCACTAGGTGGCCTTTGCCGTGCTAAGTTTTCTTACACTGAATGGGTATGAATGTTAATACACGAGTGCCCCCATATCCACAGGGGGTCTGTTCCAGGGACCCCCACAGATATGGAAACCATAGATAAGGGAACCCTGTCTCCATGCCCTCTGCACTGTTCTCCATACCTGTTAATGTTATTTAAATGTTTATCAGACAGAAAATGTTCTTGCTTGACAGGTTGCGATAAGCATAGCCGTGTGCAGGCTGAGAGTCTGATCAGTTGAAAACACTAGATCGAGGTTAACAGAAAGCAGTTGACACAGTTGTCCATGACGCAATGGTCCTGTCACTTATTTATTCACTCGCT
This sequence comes from Tiliqua scincoides, assembly GCF_035046505.1. Lineage (NCBI taxonomy): Eukaryota > Metazoa > Chordata > Lepidosauria > Squamata > Scincidae > Tiliqua > Tiliqua scincoides. The sequence goes on from NC_089825.1 coordinate 15,482,370, forward strand.
CTCTCACACACACTTTATATTTAGTAAATCTTCACAATAAGTCACTATAACACCCATATTTATGTCTGGAAAGTGGAGATTGAGAACTGATTATCCACTGAGTAAGACTCTGTCAGGGTGACTAGACACAATGGAGAACAGTGTGCCTATACCTTTAAAAATTGTATAGAAGAGGGAATTTTGGCAGGTGCAGCTTTTTAAACCCTTCCATGTTGAGTTGCACCTACCAAAATTCCCTCTCCTATATAGAGGTTAAAGGTATGGACACTGTCCTTCATTGTATCTGATCACCCTCGTCAGGGTCCATACTCCCACCTCCAGCATTTAAAATGAGGCACAGTTGACACTTTGAATTAGTTGTACCCAGTGCTTTTTTTGTAAAAAAAATAGGTGCAGGAACTCACAACTTTTTATTTAATTAATTTATTTATTTTTAAACCATTTTTTATACATGCGCGCACGTGCGCGCGCGCACGCGCACGCACACACACGTCCATCCCGTGTGAGCTCCCTGATAGCAAAAGCACTCCTGCCACAGCTGGAGTGAAACACCCCATTTTTTTTAGGTGGGGAGGTGCTCCATTGGGCTATAGGAAACTCTCTCCATTGGGCTATAGGAAAGCCTATACAGTATTTAAAGTGTTCAGAACTAATATATAAGGTCTTGAGCCCAGCTGGTGGCCATCAGTGCCTCAAGTGTTAGTTCCAAACACTTTGAGCCTAAGAGCTCTGGTGGCTCAGTGGCTAAACTGTAGATCTGTGAAGCCAGAGGCTTGGGGTTCAAATCCCACTGAGGAATAATGTTTTTTTTTTTAAGGTGGGAAGGTGCTCCATGGCTGCAAAATATAAAGGTTGGTTGCTAGTTGCCAAAAGGGGGGCCAGTTGAGGCTGCAAAACTCCTCAAAGTTCAGTCCCAGGCAGGCTCTTTTTTGATCTTTTTTTTTTAAAGTCCCAGGTAGGACTTAACCCACAGCCTCCAGCAGGGGGCTCACTCCAGGAGCTTAACTGTGGGTTAAGTCCTAACTGGAACTTAAAAAAAAAAAAGTTCAAAAAAGAGCCTGCCTGGGACTGAACTTTGAGGAGTTTTGCAGCCTCAACTGGCCCCCCCTTTTGGCAACTAGCAACCAACCTTTATATTTTGCAGCCATGGAGCACCTTCCCACCTTAAAAAAAAAAAAAAAAACATTATTCCTCAGTGGGATTTGAACCCCTGGCCTCTGGCTTCACAGATCTACAGTTTAGCCACTGAGCCACCAGAGCTCTTAGGCTCAAAGTGTTTGGAACTAATACTTGAGGCACTGATAGCCACCAGCTGGGCTGAAGACCTTATATATTAGTTCTGAACACTTTGACAATAGGCTTTCCTATAGCCCAATGGAGAGAGTGCTGGGCTGTGGAGCACAAGGTTGGAGGTTCGAATCCCTCCCTAGCCAGCAGTGCAGAGCGGGGTGGTGCAGGCAGGGGAAAAAAGGTGGGGGCAGAGAGGAGGGGGAAGAAAGGTGCGTTCCATTACAAAAAAAGCCTTGGTTGTACCAACTTCATTGGCACCAAGCACTACAAAAGGAACCAGGAAGAGACTTTCTGGCAGACTAGCCAATTAGTTCTCTCTCAGATTAGTTGGACAAAAAAAAAAATTAAATACCCTGTTCTACTTGCCTGTTGGGGAAGGCCCCATAGCCTAGGAGTAGTGCCTTGTGCTTTGGCTTTGGAAAGTCCCAGGTTCAATCCCTAGAATCACAAGTTAATAGGACTGGGAAAGGCACCTATCAGAGACCTTGTTGGAGGGCTGATGATTTTCACCAGGCAAAGGAGACAATACTGAACTAGATAGACCAATGGTCTGATCCTCCCTAAGGCAGCTTGGTGTGTTCTTAAACCTAGACACAGGGCCAGCCCATCCATAAGGCCAACTAGAATGGTTGTGTGAGGTAGTAGATTGGAGAGAGATGCCCATCTTTGTTCACTTACTAGTCTCTGTTCTCCTCCTCCTCCTTCCACTTGATTGGAAAAGGAATTGGGGGACAGAGAGGAAGAAAAAATGGTGGCAAAGATCAGAGTGCTGAGCAATAACACTGGAGAGTGGGAGAAGCAGAGCCTGGCACATCTTTGGTCAAGGAGGGACAGAGCTTGGCATGCTGCCACAGGCATCAGAAGGTCTTGGGCTATCCCTGCCTAGATGTGCTGTGATTCGGCAAATCTGAATATTTGTTATTAAGGTTGGATTCACAACTTTGCAGCTCTAGGAAAAATTTGTCTCATTGTCGTGGGTCCCATCCCATGCCGCTTTTGCTCTAGCATCAGTTCAGGTTTGTCTGGGATTTGAACCTTGGTCCTAGTTTGAAAGCCAGTGGGATCCAGTGACCAGTATCTTAAACAGAGCACACAGCTTCTGATAAAGTAAATGCTTCTGTTGGAAAATGGTATCTCTCTCGGGGGAAGCAATATGCAATATCATAGTAAATGTGACTCTTTGAATTGGATACCCAGGTTTCCAAATGGTCAAACATTATCTGACTGCAGCAGGATGGAAAGGTTTTACTAATGACAGTGTTTTGAAAAAGGCAACTGATAGAGGAAAGTATTTTGCTGGTCACGTTCACAGAATTATCTATATACCTCCCAGTCTGAAGAACAAATAATAAACCTAAGGCCAGCTCTTTGAAGATAGTGGGGAAAAATAAATACAGTAGCATCTGCAAGTAATCCCTTCTAGCTGTAAGAAAAGCACAGAGATTAATAAAAATAACAGTGTTGTGTGCAGATACTTGTTTGTAATGAGCTGTTCGGAATATATTTTGCAACATAGGAGGAGAAAGGCACTTGGCATGGTGTGATTGGAAGGTAGTGATGCATTTGGAGACCAGGCAAGACTTAGTGGTTGCACAATACATTGCAGCAATACATTGTGTTAGGGGAAAGGACAAAAAAAGTTGAGTCTGACCCAGCTGCTGGAACCATATCTTGACACTGGAGCCCATATGTGTCCTAAGAGAAAGCAGGAGTAAAAGTAGAAACTGCTAGAAGAGACAAGGACTGTGTTTAGTAAAAGGGTTGATTTGATTAACTGATGCTGTGACCTCAACCAGAATATAAGTTAGGAAGATGAAGTTGAAATCTAATCTCAGCCATCAACTCTCTGTATAACTTAGTAGTAGTGTAGCTGCAATGCAGGTAGAAGGTTCCAGGTTCAATCCCACATCTCTAGATGGGCAGGAACAAAACACACTCCATGCTGATGATACTGTGCTAGATGGATCAGTGATTGGGCATCATGCAAGTCTTCCTATGATCTTTAAGCAGCCCAGTATATTGCACAGCCTGATCCAATAGCGCAGCAGCTCCGGCAGTCTGCTTGCTGCCCCGGAAACGGCTTTCGCAAAAGTGCCATAAGACACTTTGCTGCCGGTGGACAACACTGACCAACGAGCAGCCAGTGAGTGGTAATTGAGTGGCAAGTGCTGCTTGGCAGGAGTGAGGTCAGGGTGGGGGGAGGGCAAGGGAAGGCAGGGAGAGGGCAAAACCAGGTGCAGGAGGGTGGGTTGTAGGGCAGTTCAGGTGCAGGAGGGGTGAGATCTACAGCAGAAGCTGCCAGTGAATCCTATCCCCCCTCCTGAGTTGCAGAGCCTGACATGGGTCTCCTCAATTCTGCACCAGCTTAGTAGCTGGCATGGATCTGAGTAGATCCATTTGGACAGCTGGAGTTCTACACAGAGTAAGGGAACCAATGTTTCCTTAACCCAATGTTATTCAAACTGTGCAGCGCGGCTCTTTAGGGAGGCGCCAGGAACTCAAAGGGGAGGCGCGGGATGTCCTCTCACAGCGATACAGTCACACTCCTGGGCAGAATACAAGCCCGTCTTCTGCCCGTTGTCTGCGCTTTTTTTTAAAGCAGAAGAAACGGGAGTTGCTCAGCTGCAGAGTGGCTGCCGCCGCCCTGCCCTCTTCTCCCTCCACTCCGAGGCCTTCTGTGTTTGCTGCATGTTGTTTGCTCAGCTTGCAGTCCTTAACCCTCGCTGATCCTTGTCTGGTTGGTTCCTAGTTCCCAGCCTGGGATCACTTCTCATCAAAGTGAAATCTCTCTTTTCAACCCCTCCCGCTTTCCTCCCCCTCCCCAAATAAAATGCTTCCTGCTTTCCTCCCCCTCCCCAAATAAAATGCTTCCCATTTTACCAGTTACCAGGGGTCTTAAAGTTGCTTCCATGCAGGGGGTGGGGGAGAGACAAGCACACACTTTACTTGGCCAGGAGCAGAAAAAGGGTACTGTTTTTAAAGTGATTTATTAATCTTGTTGTTTGACTGAAGAGCAGAGGCTGTATTTTTAAAGTGATGAATCTTGCTATTTGAAGGGAATACTTATCAGCCGTTGATTAAGTGATTGTTCACTGGTTGTTCACAAAGTTCATTTGATAAAACAATTCTATTGGTATGCTTACAAAGTTAAAAAAAATGAGTCTTCCTGGACCAGGCAAAATCTACCTACTCCAGCATCCTGTCTCCCACAGTGATCAGCAGCTGATCATTTATAAAGCATGTACATTGCTGTGTATTAATAAAATATTTTTAAGATCTGCATTTAATTAATGATATGATTAATATAATTAATATTCATATAGTTAATATATATTTAATATTATATTATAATAAATATAATATTATAATATTATATTTAATATAGTTAATATTTCTGGCCACTTCCTGTTTAATGATGTCACTTCCAGCCCTCAGGAACATGATGGGGAGTCATGGCCAACAGCCACGGGGGTCAGGGGAGCCACTGGCCGGAAAAGTTTGAGTACCACTGCCTTAACCCAAAGAGACCTCTGGCTGCTTCCCCAGCCCTGTGGGACTGCTCTATTGTGATGTAGAGGCCAGGGATAGGACTGGGCCCCAAGTTTAATCCTCCTTCAATATCGTTATTAGATACCTTGCCACATTTTTATTCCACTCTTCCTCCAAGAAAGTTGGAAGGACACACATGTTTTTTGACCTATTTCATCAAAACAACTACCTTGCTAGGTAGACTAGGGCTGAGGGAGAGCCATTGGATCAAAGATATCCAGTGAACTTTGTGTCTAGGTGGGAATTTGAACCCAGTTCTCCCCCAGCCAATCCTCTAACCACTATACTGCCCTGGTTCTCATTTGTAATATGGATATACTAACACTCCCCCTTCTCACAGAATTTCTTGCAACAATTGCTGAAATAGAGTAGAAGAAGTATTTAGAAAAGGTGTTGTATAAATACAAAATGGTCATGTACCCTGTACTTGTATTTACTTCATCAAAATGCTTAATGTGGCTTCCAGAGCATAAAATAGTGACACACAAAACACAATGATATAATAAAACACACATAAAATTTTGAACTTAACAGTTTTTTGGGCTGGGTGCTGTGGTCTAGCTTTTTTTATCTAATGAGCCTAAACCAATTCTAAAACTTAGTTGAAAACGAAAAACAACTAAAACTCAACGTAAAAAGCTAACGCTAAAACCAGGCTAAAAACTCTGAAAACCAAAAAGACTTGAAGCTAAAATAACTAAGGATTAAAACTGAAATTAAATAAAACTGGAGAATAAAAAGACTGGAATAAGGAGCTGAAACCTGGCATTTCACTCACAGCTTTGGTGAGCTTCCTCTGGCACTGAAACTTGGTGCTGTTCTTTTTCAGGTTGTAACGGATTACCTATTGAATTAGGGAACATTGTTGTCAGCTGTTAGCTCTACCTGGCTCCTTACTCTCTGAGTAACATTTTTCAGGGCTGGTAGCCATGCATTATTAACTCTGTTTTTTTTTCCTATTCAGATTGTTTTGATGCTTATATATTTCAATTGCTTCTCTATACATACATGCATGGTAATGTATACTATTAGACAACAACTCAGTGTGTTCAAATCCACTTTATGTCCTGTTGTCCCTGAGTGTTCTGCAATTGCGGATTTTTCAATCTGTTTTAAGCAACAATGGCTGCAATCCTAACCCCACTTTCCTGGGAGTAAGTCCCATTGAACACAATAGGATTTACTTCTGAGTAGACCTGCTTAAGCTTGTGCCCCTAGTCTTTCATGTTCCTTCACTTGGGTCTGTATACTCCTTTTTGTAGTGCCAATGTATACCTTCCCACAGCAACATGGGATCCGATATACCCCACCTGTAAATGTGGTTCTCTTTCATCTTTTGGTGGTTACAGGATCTGCTGTAGCTTGACTGTTGGTTTGTAAATTGTCTTAATATTTACCTTCTGCAGCGGTCTTCCTATACAATCTGTGACATGTTTGATATAGGGGATATGACATGTTTGATATAGGGGAGAAAAGTCCTGGCCTTTGGAGCTAGTGACTCCCCTTCTTTTTGAGATTTGTTCCTTTATTCTTGTTATCCCTTTAATCCAGGGAAGTCCTCAACTGCAAAGCTGGCACCAGCAGCAGGGTTGAAATCTCCTGGTGCTTTTCCAAGCTGGAAAGTTCAGCCTGCCATGTTGACTCCCCCATGTGATCTCAAGCCTCTGCTAAGATATTTACATTTAATCCCTTGACTTGCTGCCTTTATGCAGTTTACACTAATGGGTTTATCCCAATCCCCAATCCTTTGGTTTAGCCACTGGAATTTCATGTTGGACAAGATAGTTCATCGAAGTCAAATAAAATGATGTTCTACATCAATTAAGACTAATTTATGACTCTGGTTAACATTCTTAAAGTGAGCCAATTCCCATCAGAACATCTCTTTGTAATTCAGAAATGAGGGACCCAGGCCCCTGTGAACATAAATGTAAATGTGAACATAGACTTTAGTCTAGCACACTGATTGTCTTCATTCGTCATATAGTGATTTGATTTATCACATACACCACCCCAAGGACTCAGGGTGGGTAAAAATATGTTAATCACTTCCAGCTTCATTAATTAAGCTCCATGTTGCTCTCTTACACTCTATCTCTTGCCACCAAAACCCAGAGCGAGTAGAAATGTATGACACCACTTCCCAAAGATACTTACTTGAGCTTTGGCAATGTCTGAAGGAAAGGATATTCCAGAGGGGCATTGAAAATGACTTCCTGTGTACACTTGAAAATGTCTCCCAGCTCCCTCCAACCTGCTGGTGATGCAAGTCACAATGTTCTGCTTCCCACTTGCGTGAGCAAGAAGCAGATAATTGTCCTCCTTACTGTGCTCGTTGGTGCTGTTATCAAACCTGGAAGTGCAGGACATCCAGTTTATTTAGAGACAGTGCAAATAAAGGGGCTCCCTTGTGCTATCCCTGTAAATAAAACCAGAAGTCCTGTAAGGAGAATGATAAGGGTTTGTTGTTGTTTTTTGGTAGCCAGAGGCAGCAGACCCAAGGTAGCATCAGGTGGCATTCTGGATCATGCCACCCCTGCTTGAAAGGGTAGTGAGGACATTATATGACCGCCCAATGCTTGTAAGTTGCAAGACTTTTCTTCAAGAGCATCTGACTAACAGCCCAATCCTATTGGCTGCCCCACTGGTGGAAAGAGTGTTCCACCAGCCCTGATTGCTGTAAAGCAGTCTCAAAAGACACTCCAGCAGTACTCAGAGTAGCATGCTGCAGGAGTGCCAGCCTTCCCATGTGCATTGGTAGATCTACAGAGATCCACTGAGGCAGGTAAGATGGTGGGGGAAGAGGGATGGGGTGGGGGAGCAGAATGGGGCAGAGGAAGGTGGAATGAGGTGGCAACAGGGTCAGGGGGAGAGCAGAATGGGAGACGACAGAGCAAGGGATGGGTGGTAGATCAAGTCTGGAAAGGGGCAGGTTTGGCAGCGGCAATGATGCTCTCCTCCTACCCAGAGGAGACCTCTGTAGTTCCCCCACCACCTCAGGATGCAGCAGTAGCCTTTTTGGTGCCACTGCATCAGTGAGAGGAATGGTGGGCAGCCCTTTAGTTTTATTACCCTCTGTACAGTATTGTTTGGTGTATGGTGGTGTCACCTGGGAGCACCAATTCCCCACACTGCTTACAGAAGAGGAGGGCAGCAGGAAGTTGTAGGGCAGCCAGGCTAGGCAGGAACCAGCCCTGCAAGACTGGAGATCTCGCGAGAGCTTGGGCTGGGGGCAGAGCAGGAAAGGGTGGAGCCTAGCCACTCAGCTGGTAGGCTCATAAGGAGGCTTGCTGTTGAAAGGAAGGGAGGCTCTCCCCTGAGCTCCACCCTAAGGACGAGGGGGCAAGGCGAAGGGGAACAATGAGGAATCCTCCCAAGTCGAGGGAGGTTAGACTAACCCAGGAGGAAGCCTTCCACCCAAGGCCCTGGAACAGCAACCACAGAGGGCCAGGGCGGGGGCATGTCCCCAGGCCAGGAACAGCTTCACCCCATTGCCTCCCACCACAGGTACCCCGCGCTGTGGGGAGCTGAAAACGGATATCTGAAGAACCTACCTGACCCTTTGGGAATCATGTGGTCGCCTGGACCCTGGCAACCAAGCCCCTCTGGCACTAGGGGTACGAGACTCCCTGCAGAACCACAGGGTGGGGGGAAAGAGACCCCTGGTGAACCAGAACCAGAGGGGACAGTGCTGCTGGTCTGTATGCGCGAGGCCCTGTGCCGTAACAGGACCTAAGGAGTGTCAAACATTTAAGGAGAATAAAAAGTGGTGCTGACCTTTACCGAAGTGTCCTCGACTCATTCCAGGGCCGGGTAAGTGCCCAGATGGACATGACAGGCGGGCAGGACATTTTTTCATGCAGCTTGATAAACACAGAGGACTCCGCCTGTTTCAGGAAGACTGGGACTGGGCATTGTTTGGGCAGCCCCTTGGCACGTTGCCCATCCTGGTACAAGCACTTTGGACAGAACACAAAGCGTGTCCTCCACGCTCTCTATCTATTGCTTCCATATATCCAAAATTCATTTGGCACTTCAGGTTCACTTATGAGTTTGCCACGATTGGAGCAGAGGTTGGAAATGACAAACAACATCATCTGTGAATCAGGCTGAATAAATATGGCTTTTAAAATCTGTGAATCAAATCCAATATGGGTCCTATGACAAGGATTTAAATTTGTAGTCTCACATTTTGAATGCAGATTAGGGTGGATAATTTGAATAATTCACCATGCATCATCTTGCTCATTTGCATTTTACTAATTTGCAGTTCATTAATTTGCCATAGTTAATGAAAAATGTCCATTGACTTGAGTGATTCAGGTCAGGTTTTTGGGTTACATACCAAGGGAAGTTCTGGAATATTCTTTTCCGAGAATTTTGTGAAAAGGGATGGTACAGACTTAGAAACTGAACTGTAGATTCACAAGGGACTTTCACTTCGTCTGCGTCAACTCCTCACGCTTAATAGAATTCTCCATACCCAACACCCTTATTAGGAGGATTTGATGTTCTTTTACTGATTAATTATATATTAAATCTCCTATAAAATAAGATGGTCTCTTGTATTTATCTAGTGCTAGAGTCAGCATAGAAAATTGTGTGTGGGTGGGTATATGTGTATATATATATACACCCACACACACACTTTTCTATGTATATATCTATATATATCCCTCTCTCTATATATCTCTATATATAGACTCTATATATATCCCTACACTCTAGGAGAGTAAATGGAAATAGTAATGTGAGAAAAGACCCTTATTCCCTTGCTTTTAAGAAAAGATTGAATTTACGGCCTAATCCTATCCAGATTTCCAGGATCAATGCAGGTGCAATGCAGCCCTGAGATAAGGGCACAAATGTTCCCTTACCTTGGGGAAGCCTCTGTGATTGCTTCCCCCACCACAGGATGCAGCGCACACCCCATTGGCATGGCTGCAACAGGGTTGGAAAATTGGATAGGAGTGGGCCCTGAGTCATCAAAGATAAATCGTTTTGGCTGCAATCCTATCCATCTTTACCTGGAAGTAAACCCAATTGAATACAATAGGACTTACTTCTGAATAGATATGCATAAGGTTGGGCCCTTTGAGGCTCAAGGGAAGAGAGAGAGAATGAGGTTGAGAAAAGCAGGCTTGGAAATCTCAGGGACATCTCCATGGACTTACTATGTGGCCAAAGCAAAGTCAGCCTCCCCAGACTGCCTCATTATAGGCAGGCAGGTCTAGCTTCCTCCCCCCCCTCCCTCCCTGTCTGCTCCCTGTTCTCCTAGGTGTTCCTCCTGTGTTCTCATTTGTGTTCACTGAGCCAAGACTATACAAATGCCTGCTTAGCTTGCCTTCAGGCTTGCAAGCTCCCCTGCTGCTAGTGTCACCATGAGTTCTTTCCGGCCCCCACCATAAGTCCATAGTTGGAGATACTATATGGTGCAGAGCAGAGAGATATGTGTTTAACGCATGGTTACTCCCAAGTCACTGCCAGCAACCTTACATAGCTGTATCTTCCTTGGTAGCTGATGTGCATACTAACCCATCAGGTTTTAAGAAGATAAGGACCCATAAGGAGGAATTAGAGAATTAGACTTGGAAGAAAAGGGTTCAAATCACCTCTTATCAATGAGCTACTCACAATTTCTCAGCCTAACCTACCTCACAGGGTTGGTCTGGAGTAGGGGTCTCCAAACGTTTTGGCCAGAGGGCCGCATCAAATATCTGGCATGGTGTTGAGGGCCGGGAAAAATTTAAATATAAAATTTATATAAATAAATTATAGATGAAACTTAGATGCAACCAGAGCACAGTTTCAGTCATGTTCGGCCAAGTGGGCCAGAGGCTTTCAGGGGACAAGAGGCTGGCTGCAGGCCGGATTGAGGCTGGTCGCAGGCTGCATCTGCCCCCTGGGCCGGGGTTTGGAGACCCATGGTCTGGAGAATCAAATGGGGAGAACTTTGTATACCACCTAAGCTCCTTTGAGGAAGGATGGGATAAATATGCAAGGAAGGATACTTGTGCCTGTCCAACACCTGTGAAACTCCCTTCTCTTGGAGCCTGAAGAAAGCCTGAGCTTGACTCTATTTTGATAGCACTGCAGAATCCCCAGTGTGGATTTTAAGAGTAGAATGGTTGGATTACAGCATGCCTCATCCTACATTCTGCCAGTCTTTCATTCCGTCTTTATCTTATTCTGGGATATTTTGTGTATCTTTGGTGTTGGAACTTCCTGTCACTTACTCTGAGATTTATGGATGAGGTGAGCTTCGGTTTCAGATGAGTGAATAAATAAATAAATGCCCTCGGATTTCTATTTCCAAAGCAGCTCCAGTCCCTGCCTCCGTTTGGAGCTGCGTGAAGTCAATTATAATAGAAACTGGGCTCCATTTTGTGAACAAGTTGTCTTTTGCCACAGTTGGATTGCACACCATCTGTAGAAGCTGAGGTTTAACTTCAGCCAAATATCCAGCATTTATCCTTTCACGAACAGGTGGAAAATTATCCAAACAGAGAATAATTTCTTAAGTTTCTGTTCAGGTTTCTGTCTGCTCTTAGCACATCAAAACAGCTGTCATATAGGTCAAGCAAGCAGGCAGCCGTCCTGCGTTCTGTTACCTCTTTTTTAATTAAACACAATTCAAATAAAAGGGAGAGCATTGCCATGTGTGAAAAATGGCTCCGAAGTATGTAGTCTGAGAGCTGTTTGGTATTATTTCAATGGATTTTGTCTCCAAACTCTTTGAAGTGCAACTGCCAAGGTTTTGACATTTAGGGTTCTGCAGCCTTTTCTTTTTTTACCATGAATGGACCAATGGTAAGCATTACTGTGCGCTAACCAGATGCAGATTTTGGAAATGTTGAGTTTACTGCATCAGTGCATGCTCTACATGTGTAAGCATCCTTTATCTGGACCCAGGACAAACTTGTAATATACCTCTCTCTGCATGATTCCTTGTCTCTAGTTTAATAAGAAAGAACTTACCCATTTTTAAAAAATGGATGACTGATCAGTGTTCTTTAATTCATTTTAGTTTCCTTTCTTTAAACTTGTATCTCTGGCTGCCTGGTTTGTATTTACAGCTTCTCTCTCTCTCTCACACACACACACACATGCACATCATACACACACAGAGCCTCCATAGGTGCACCGACAGATTCCTTAGACTAGGGGTGTCAAACTCATTTCATGACCAGAAGTAAGCATTTTTTTCACTTAGGAACTCATTAGCTGCAAATGACAGAAGAGAAAATAAGCAAATCCTGATCATTTTTTCAAGTTATGGGAGAGCCCAATTATCACATGGGTTGTCCTTTTAGAAGTGACACCTCAGTGGATGGTGGTGGTGGTGGGAGAGCCCAAGGGCCAGATAAAGAGCTTCCGAGGGCCACATCCAGACCGCAGGTCTTATGTTTGACACCCCTGCCTTAGACACTGTTCCCTTCTCTTGCAATTTACTTTTTGCTATGTGCTCTGCAGCCAGAGCTCTAACATACTGAGGCTGCAATCCTAACCCAAATTTCCAACCCAGATTGACATAAGGGCAATGCAGCTCCTAGGTAAGGGAACAAACATTGCCTTACCTTGAAGAGGCCTCCATGACTGCCCCTCAACTGCAGGATGCAGCACATGTCCCACTGCCACAGCTATGTCAGTGCTGGAAAGTTGGTTAGGATTGCGCCCTTATTGCATGTTCTGGGGCCTGTAAATCCTATCAATAGCACTGGCTCCAGTTTTCCCTGGGATTTCTATCTACCTACTTGCTATGGTGCTCTTGCCTCACTTTCCTGATGCCATACCCTATTCGCTTCCTGCATGTGCACAAGAAACAGTGGGTATAAGGAACTCTTGAGAGAGCAAGCCGCCTGGGGAGAGAACTCTCCTTGCAGTTCTCTCTTGTAAGTGCTAGGTTTGCCTCCCTCCCTCCCTCTCTCTGCGCAGGTGTGTTAGGATCATATGTTCTTAAAATCTGGACACCCCATAGAGATAAGAGTCAAGGAAATAAATTTGCATAAACATCTCAAAGCATTATACACAATTTTGCCTCTTCTTGTATCTTCACAGCAATAGGCATGTAGCTGGGGGCAGGTTCTCTGTATGCTAAGGCCCCATTAAATGGCACTTGATTCCTCCTATCCCTGCCAGAGCCCTGTTGGGTATTCAACCCCAAGAAAGCACACAGAGATTGTGGCAATCCCAGCAAAGATACCTGCTAATGCAGACAGCTGGTAGTGACATGCAACTCTTATCAAGTGCATTTTATGCACGTTCTTTTTTTGCTATCCAGATGTTCTGGTTGCCACAGAAAGTCCTTTCGTACCTGCGACAAAAGTTTGAGGCACTTTGTTATCCAATGCACAGTACTTGCAAAATTCCTGGGGCATGCCTGATCATAGCCACGTATATTTTCTGCACAAATGTGCACAAATTTACTCAAGTTTGGAACCTGTTTTGGTATGAATTTTTTCAGGGGGGCTGCTTTGCCCCTTCCCCCAGTATCCTTTTTCTGACACCCTGGGGTGGACCCACCCACAGTATTCCAGGAGCTGCTGATTGGCTCTTAACTTGCTCTATGTGTGTCCCTCTTACGGCCCCTCAGTCTTTCATTCTTGAAACATGTGCATTGCTATTAAACAATCCTCAGTCTTGCTGTTACATTACCACTGAGTGTCAAGCACGCAGCATTACCTGCAATGGGGAAAAAAGGCCTCACTGATGCTGGGCATTTCAAGCAGGGGATCATCCCCAAATGAAGACAAGAGTAGCTGGTGAATTATTCCAGCCACGTAGCAAATTGTGTAAGTAATGAAAGGCCATGCTCTGTGGATGAGATCTGCTTGAAGAAATAATTTTCACAATTCACTGAAGACTTGATCTTTTGAGAGCTACAGCTTTGCTTACACTTAACATTTGCATACGTCTACATCTTCCCATTTGGTTACGAATCTCTACCTTAACTTCTCTGTATTTATTTATTTACCCCTGTAGCAGTGTGTCCACCTACCTGTGAACTGTGCAGAGAATTAGAAACATACATGCAAGCACACAGATTTTCTTTTTTTGGTTTTGTTTTCAGCATAAGTAATGATAAGTGACAAGAGCCAAAGTCTGTTTGATAATTTAATTCCCATTGCTGAATTATGATTCTGCATGCATCATTAGTTCAATCAAGAACCAGTCACAATAGGAACTAGTTCTGTTTACAGCAACAAGGCAGACAGGGCTGCTCAATGAAGCAGTCAAGGGTATTTAATATTACATTTGTTCTTTACTTTGAAAACAAACAAGCGTACTCCTGATGTACAGCAATCTGAATATTTCAGCCAGATACGACAACAAACCTGGAAGTCAGGCACCTTCTTCAGGGTCCAGAACCAGTGATCTGAAAAGAAAGGAGTTTACATCAGTGATTCTGAAGGGAAGGATCAATGAGTTGGGGCAATACTATGGGCCTGCTCTGAAAATCAAGAAATTGAAATATCAAGTGAATACTTGCATTGGATAAAACGGCCATCACAGACAGTGCTCACACAACACCTCTAACAAAATGCTTTTCAGTGGAGTCCATTCATCAAGTGCACATTGCTTTTTCTACAGCAAAAACCTGTTCAATAGGTAGCCCGATCCTAACCTGCATTGGAATAGGCAGGCCAACTGGCCTGTGGTGTATCTAGCGCAGGTTAGGAGGCGGCTGCCACGCAACTCAAACTAAGGGGATATTTTTCAACTTACCTCGTGTTGTGGGCCAGCCACCCCTATGGGGCTACTTGGATGGGAGCGGGGTTTCCGAGGCTGGTCCCACCCCCCTCCTAGTCTGCCCATCGGCCCTCCCTCCCCCACTTTCCTTCTGCCTCAAAACCCCCATCCTACACTCCTGCTACCCTCTCCAATCCCCTGCGCAGGCCACCCTTAGGCAGCACAAACTGACCAGGTCTGGGGCTGGATATGGCCTCTGGGAGCCAGGGCACATCTGTGCACTGGCTCAACCGGCTCTAGAGCAGTGACAAACATGCTTTATGGCACATTTGTGACACACTCCTGGGCTGGCTCAAGGGACCTTCGCCAGCCCAGCACATGGTTGTGCTCTGAATATATTGGCATATGAGTGCTCTGAGATACATGAACTAATGATGCTCACATTCCCTAAGACATGTGGTTAGAGGGCCTAAACACATGGCCATGGTGCATCTACTTCTCAGCTTGGACCGGAGAAAAAGAGAGTGAGAGTCTAGATGTAACTAACATGCACAAACCAAATAAATGGTTTGTGCACCTAAGTTAGCAGTAAATCAAATTTACTAGTAAACTAGTGCCAGTCTGCCACTAGAAAGAGGAGAAGCATCTGCAGGCAGAATCAGCAAAGGGGTGCTGACTCCATGAGCCAACATGTATGGGGGTGCTGAATTTCCTGGGATTCCAAGACTTTCTTAAGTATAACTTGCTGTAGGCTGAGCAGGAGACAAATCTCAGAAACCAATAGGAGCAGAGAAATGGGAAGGATTGGTTGGAATATGGAGACAGAACTGTGTCTTGGCTGCGGTAAAGAAATGGTGAATATGGCAGGAACCTGCATGGATTTCTTTGCCTCTTATTTTAGCTGGCCAATCTTGGAGCAAATGTCAAAGGAATCAGCTATCCTGTTGGATCTGATCTGAAAGCACCTTCCTCACTCTGATTGCTTCTGACGAGTTAACTAATGATAATATGGTGCCTTATCAGTAGGCATTCATTTTATTTTCAAAGCTTATAGTTAGGAAAAGCAAACATGTAATTTCAATCTTCATACCTTGGGCTCACTTCATTTATAGCCCTTTTTATTGCTGAGACTCAGCAGGGATGGCTATTTTCTGACCTTCCAAGCTTTACCCATCTCCATGGCTGTGTTTATTACATGAATTCTTCTCTTGGAAGGCTTTTATTCCTCCCACCTCCTTACTTGGCCTGGTGGAAGCAGCCCCAACAATAATATTGCAGGGAAGTCACACCTTCCTTCTCCCTGGCACCTGCTAGAATGCTGTGATGACAGAATCCCAGATGCAAGAGGCCTTGGGAAATGTAAATTTTTTTTAGGGCACTTTTCTGTGGTTTTTAGTTGCCCTGGAAACTTGCATGTCTATAAACATCATATTTTCCTCTCTTTAAAATAAATAGTTTTCAAGCATGCTTTTTAAAAAAATAAAGTATAAATAGCTTAATTTGCAAAGCCTAGTTCTGAATTCGGATAAAGAAAGCTTGCCCAGTCCAAACCTGGAGTTGAGCTGGTGCAGGCCCCCTGTGCCAACTCTGAAGAGTTGCAAAGACCTTATGGCATGTCTGAAGTATGCTGGGCTCTTGCAGAGACCAGAGCCAGCTTACCAGGTTCTGATCCAGCCCCTGCACTGGCTGAAGGAGGTAGGTTTGCACTGGGTGGTGCAGGGGGAGGCAGAGGCTGGTGGGAGGGCATTCCGGGGGTGGGGAGGGGGCATTTCTGGGTGGGGGAGGGTGGAATGGGGAAGGATCAGGCCCAGGAGGGGACAGATATCAGCAGTGGCAGCACACCCTGCATCCTAACTCTTATACAGGCTGCTTGGATTTGCACCAGCAAAATAGCTACTGCAGATCTGAGAAACCCCATAGGACAGGCTGGGGTGTTACACGGGGTAAGGGGGAAAATGTCCCTGTACCTTGATGTGACCTCCAGCAGCCTCCCAACCTGTGTTGGACACAGCGCAGGTTAGGGTTGCGCCCTAACTAATTTATTTGTTAAATTGTGTATATCCCACTTTTCTCTCAAGGCTGAAGATGGCTCACAGCATGAAATAAAAATACAATAAAAAGAACTTCTTCTTGCATCAAGGCTGATCAAGTGTGGGCTTTTATGTATACTTCAATCTATTAATTTAGAGATTTACAGAAGTAGATTCGTTCTTGATATTTTGTCTTCCTGCCATGGCCACCCCTGATGTCTCACAGCTCAAGAGAATGAGCAAAAACCTCCCACAGATCACAAAGGAAAAGGCTTGTTGACCTGATTTCAGTGGGAAACAATGGGATGTGATCAGCATTTAAGGTGTGCCTCATTTATTGCCAAGGACCTACATGTAGGAGTAAGGCAATCATCATTATGCTGTGCTGACTTTTTCACACTTATTCATGAGTGGTTGGCTGGGTAACCAGGACCAAACATCACCTCAAATGGCTGAGGGCCAACCTGTGTTTGTTGTCCATTTCTTAGATCTCCCGCTCCAGTGTTTTCTTTGGAAGGGGTAATCTGAGCCTGATATTTTGAAGGGACATGGCTCAGATTTCCTGCTGTAGGAAATTTTTGGCATAGCTTATGTGCTTTCTTTCTGCTGCCAAACATTTCAGAGAATGTTCCTGTTCTTAACATCTAAAAGAATGCCTACTAGAGAAGTCTATGTTTAAAAGAACAGCACAGACACCCACACCCACACTTTGGTCACTAAAACAAACAGTATCACCTGGCTGAAAGCCCCAGTCTTTGATCACTCACTACCTTCAACATATGAAATCACCCACAGATTGTGATGGTCGTCATTTGGGGGCATCTGAGTACTGCTTAATTGATGGTACAACTCCTGAGAGTGTTATTGGTCAGACTAGGGGTCTGTCTTGCAATCCTGTGTGGCAAGACAGGGTAAATTACAGATGCTGCAGAAGCAACACATGAAGTACTGCACCCCTTTTTATGCAGACAGCTGGTCTACGTGTAAAGCTGTCATGCCTCCCAGTTTGGCGTGCCTCACCCCATGGAACCTGTGCTTGTATATTATTATTATTATTATTATTATTATTATTATTATTATTATTATTAACAGTATTTATATACCGCTTTTCAACTAAAAGTTCACAAAGTGGTTTACAGAGAAAAATCAAATAACTAAATGGCTCCCTGTCCCAAAAGGGCTCACAATCTAAAAAGATGCAAATGAATACCAGCAGACAGCCACTAGAACAGACAGTGCTGGGGTGAGGTGGGCCAGTTACTCTCCCCCTGCTAAAAAAAGGAGCACCCACTTGAAAAAGTGCCTCTTACCCAATTAGCAGGGGAGATATATTAAGAACAGTTACAAATCTTTAATGGTGCTGCTGAAATTACAGACTCTTACCACTAGGACAGATTGCTCCTGCTCCACTGGCATACGTGGGGGGTGTTCAGGGAGGCAAATGCCCCTGTGGCACCCTGCGGGGGTCGTGGTGCTGTGTCCATTCCCCCACTGCCATTTTTTTCTTTCTTCAGGCCTGTCGTCGGACCCTTAGAGCAGTGATCTTCAACCTTTTCCATCTCAGGGCACACTGACAAGGCACTAAAATGGTCATGGCACACCATCATGTTTTTGACAACTGACAAGGCACTCCATGCTGCCCATGGGGGGGGGGGAACAGCTCACATCCTCCATTGGCCCTATTAATAAATGATCTTCCCCCAGTTCCTGTGGTACACTTGTGGACCACTCATGGCACAACAGTGTGCCACGGCACAGTGGTTGAAAATGGCTGCCTTAGAAGGTCTTTTAAGGACCAAGGAGGCTGTCCGTGGCCTCTATGGACTCCAGAAGGCCTTCTAAGGCTTTCACAATGCCAAAAAATGGCACTTCTGATTTTCTGCACAAACCAGACATGACGTTTTTCGAGTGGGGCCATTTGTAGTCTGTAACAGGAGTGACCAGCCTGCTGCTTGTGAGTCACATCCTCTTCGACATATATTTTGAAGCTCATGGAACCACGTGGGCTGAGCTCCTTTTTGCATCACAATTAATATAAAAGGTAAATAAGAAATTTTCAAACTTTATAATTATTTACTGGGGGTAAACCGAGAGTCCACTAGATTAAAACATGAGTTTCATGTTCATGGTAAGTAAATATATTTAAGAATTCGAATGCTTTTTAAATATTGTGGCTCTCAAACATCTCTCTTGTGCCTCTGAAACAGCTGAAGTTTTTTTGAAGGTAGCTCTTGCATCCAGCAAGTTTAGCCATCCCTGGTTTGTGGGATTATCTTGTGCCAGTCAATTCTATGAAATAATTTTGCATTGTGAAAAAGTGCTTCCTTTTGTAGCAGTTATCAGCAGTAGTGCTCAGGTGCTGCCTTTGACACTTTTTTCAAAGGACCTCAGCTGGAATGAAGCAGCCGGCCTGGCTGGAGACAAAGGGAGACACTTGGCCTAGAGGCATTCTCTAATGACCAGGCCCTCTTCTTTCCTAATAGCTGCCTAAGAGACAGGATGTCGCTCCTGTCACATTAAAGACACAGACCTATGCAAACTTACCTGGGAATGTGTCCTACTGAACACAGTGACATTTACTTCTAAGTAAACATGCAGTGGCTAGCACTCTAGTATACCATGCATATTTTTCAGTTGCTATACATTTGTTTTGAACTATTGGAGTCTGCTTCAAAGAGTGCGAGATGGAATTAGCTAGATATTTAAATGATGTCTAATACATTTTGAAGTAGGAATAAATGGTAGGGGAAGAATAAACTCCAGTGAGGAAATCTGAAGTTGACTTTGTTGTTGTCGAAGAATCTGACAACACAAATTCTATGTGTGTCTACTCAGAAGTAAGCCCCATTGTGTTAAATGGACCTTACTTCCAGGAAAGTTTGAATAGGATTGCGCCTTAATGCTAAGGTATATGTATGTGTCAAGATGCTCTTTTGCACATCAAAATTTAACCACAGCTCGAATTTTCTAGACAATTCCATGGATTGATCCTGCTCTAGTATTCTGAGTGAGGGAGAAAAGCTTCTCTTCATCTACTTTCTTTATGCTATGAATAATTTTTAGCAGAGCTTAGACTCAGTGTTCGAGGTCCAAAAAGAGGCTTGCTCGGGTGGGAAGCAAAGGACTCCTTAGGGTTCCCTGCTTGGGGAGTCTGTTTTGTTGCACGGGTGTAAGAGTTTCACAGTTGATTCAAAAGTGTTTCTAATCTCTCTGACAGCAGCCTCAGCTGTCAAGTTGTGGAAAACTGACACACTAATAGACTATCAACACATAATTATGCCAAGGAAGTTTCTGGCCTGGCTTCGCCACAAAGGAAGTGAAATACTCGGATATTAATTGTTATACTGGACAATGGGTTGTTGCAGTCTGCTTTTGTGGTTTTTGCTTTTTATTTTGTCACCTGCTGTGTCTCTCAGCCCCCAGAGCTGTCAGTGGAATTTTCCGGATTCTGCCATAAGTGCTAATGAAACATTCGTTTAGCTGACTGAGCTATGCATATTGTGGTGGGCAGGCCCTACAGAAAGCATATGTGTGTCAAGAGGCTGTTCCTGCCCCAGAGAGATTATTGCTCATCTTATTTTCACACAAGGTCTTTTTATTGGCATGTATTTATGCTGCAAACTCCCATTAAACTAAAAAGGCAATAAACGGATGATGTTCATGCTCTTCAAGGATTGGATCATTACAATTTGTTTCAAAAGGCAATATAAATGTCTAAGCTCCTATAAATACCTCAGCCTTGCTCCTTATCTCCCCAGTAAAATTGGCAGTTCCCTAACCTCGGCACAGTGTCGTCCTGTAATCTTTCATGTCTATCTGGAACAGGCTCTGTTTTCTTAGTTTCCTTGATAGGAGAAGGATGTGAGACAGGCAACTTACAAAAACAAAATCACAGTTGCAGATCAGTGGCTTGTTTGTTTATCTGTGGTTTTGCCCAACCATGCAATACCAGTTTAGTTTATTAAGATAATATAAAGGAAACAGAAATTTAATAGCATGATGATTTGTTTCTATTCCCATTGCCTATTTTAAACTCAGAGAGGGGTCCTGTTCCTTTACTTGTTGCACAGTAAGAAAATTCGATCAACTATATGCATAAGAATATAAGAAGAGCCCTGCTGGCTATCTAGGCCCATCTAGGCTAGCATCTCTCATCTATTTCATGTTGAGGCCATACAGAGGTGAGTCCTAAGGATTTCAGTGGGGCTTGCTCCCAAGTAAGTATGCCCAGGATTATCACTTTAAAGGTACAGGAGCCTGTTCAGGGTCTTAACTTGACAAGTAAGTATGCCCAGGATAGTCACTTTAAAGGTATAGGAGCCTGTTCAGGGTCTTAACTTGACAAGTAAGTATGCCCAGGATAGTCACTTTAAAGGTATAGGAGCCTGTTCAGGGTCTTAACTTGACAAAGCTACTTTGAATGATGGCAGCCCGTACACGTCATGTTTATTTTGTCAGGTTATTGGTAGTGTAGGCTCACTGAAGCCAATCATTACATTATAGATTTCTTTTTCAGAAGTTTTCTTAAAGTCATTGTTTAACTAATGGTGATTTGCTGGGAAAATGGTTTGGCGATTGTTTCCCAAATGGAAAGTGCTTTAAAAATACTGTTCCAGTGTGATTATGGAGGCTGGTCTAGGCTGGGTTCTGGCCAAAGGCCCACACAGCTGACCCCTGAAGCCTCCTTTATGGTGGGCAATGGCAGAGAGATGTGATCAGCACGCATGCCACTCCATCTCTGCCAAGGATGAGTGGCCAGAGGGTGGAGGAATCAAGAAGAACAGATGTAACAATCATGTTCTTCCTGCTTCTGTCCCCTCAACAATTGGGTTTTTCCTTTCTGACCCTCTTGACACAAATGGTCTAAGAGGAGTGAGTACCTACCTGCTAGCTTGCCCAGATGGCTGAAAACCAGGTAGGCAAGTGGTGGTTGAGGAGTGGGGGAAGGAAAGCTTAGTTATGGGGAGGTGCTCAAGCATGCTTTGAGCACACAGAAGAGGTCCTTCCCCATTGCTTGTCCAAGAGCCCAGATATGTGACTCTACACACCTGCTTTAGACATACACATTGTTAATATGGTATCTGTATGGTTCCTTTTCCTCCTCAGAGAAAAGATCATTGGGAGGAGTTGTGTTGGGAAAATGGTGTGGTAGGAAAAGGTTAACTTCCTTTTCCTAGTGCCGTGGACCTTGATCCAGGGGCAGTATCAGAGGGTGGCCAGACAGGGCACTGCTAGGGTCCACAGTCATCAGGGAGCCCACCTTGCTGATCCCTGAAACTTCAGTACCTCTTGGCAGCACTCAATGTGCCATGAAGGCAGGCAGCAGGGGGACTGGGCGGTACAGGACCGTGCACCAGGGCATCTAGCAACTGAGTTGCATCTTGCAAGGGAGGGCACCAGGATAAAGGTCTACCTGGTGTGCTCCCTGGGGCATTTGGTGGGCTGCTGTGAGATACAGAAAGCTGGATTAGATGGGCCTATGGCCTGATCCAGTGGGGCTGTTCTTATGTTCTTAAACTACAATTCCCAGGAGGCCTTGCAGGTCTCTTGTTATCTGGTGTGCTCCCTGGGGCATTTGGTGGGCCGCTGTGAGATGCAGGAAGCTGGACTAGATGAGCCTATGGCCTGATCCAGTGGGGCTGTTCTTATGTTCTTATGAGTGCCTGTGCTGCCTTGATCCAATTAATGCTCCTCCAGTTGTTTTCAACTCTTTTTGTAGAAAGGAAAATCCCAATCGCATGTCTCCTGGCATCTCATTTATTTTGGCCCAAGGTCTCAGATGCATCCTTAAAAGATCTAATTCTTATCTTAAACTGCTTTGAAAAAATTTGTGTCTCCAATAACGTTAGTGGAGCCGAAGGAAGCAATATGCATCAGGAAGTCTCCCAGACTTACTTTGAAAAGTTTTCTTAGAAAGGAAGCCAGATCTATTGGCTGCAAAATGTTAAAGATTTCTCAAAGACAGAAGGTAAAAGCCTCGTCCGAGTAGAGTGTCAGTCAAAAAAATGGTTTGGATGTTGTCGATGGCTGCTAATGGCAGCGAAATTGGTCTGGAAGAGAGCAGCATGCTTGGCTTGAAGCCAGGCGTAAGTGACCTCTTGAAAACTTAAGCAAAAGCCTCCTACGCGCGTAGAACCTGTCATAACTGTGTGATTGGAATCATATGCTTAGCCTTCCTGGGGGGGAAAGTGGTGGGCTGGTGAAGAAAACTCATTCTGCCTAACATTTTCCAGCATTTTCCAGTATTGATGGTGGAAAATGGTTCTCATTAGCTGGTGCATTGCATTTTTCACATTCAGCTCAAGATGATTTGCATCCAGCCCTTAATGCTTCAGACTCTTTGCTTTATGGATGTTTATAAAAAAAAAGTGAAACACTAACATGTTTGGGGTCTCCCCCATTTCTCTCGCTCTAGCTTCATTTTAAGTCATTTGCAGCCCAATTTCAAACCGTGCTGATGCAGCCAGGCCACATGGCCTGCACTCCATCCAGTACAGCTTAGGAGGCAGCTGGAGGTCTCCTTGGGGTAAAGCCCCAGCCTCCTCAGATCCACGCCAACTATATCATTGGTGCAAATTCAGGAAGCTCCATGTAGGGCTGCCCAGCCCCGAAAGGTGGTTTGAATGTGGCGTGCACCACGACGGTGATTCCCAGTTTAAGCTTCAGAGACCCTGAAAGCATTTAAAGTTGCTTCGTTTAAAGGCTGCCTTTTGAGCTGCATTGTAAAGTTGCATTGTAAGCTCTCAAGTTACCTTGGAAAGGTTTCCACTGCCTGATCTTCTGGTCTAACTTAAGTTGCTGGGGCTCAAGCAGGGACTTGCAACCAGGGCACCTGCAGAATGTGTCTGTGCCTAGGGAGTGGGCAGGAAAAGAAAGCTTATGAGTCACATCAGTGTTTCATAGTACATGCAGATGTAATGTGGGAGTGAAAAATATGGGCAACTTGCCCAGGAACAGTGATGTGCTTCATGTAGCTCTATAACACGAGCGAGCCTTTCTGTGGGTTAATTGCACTGGCATTGTTCTCACCTGTGTGTGTGTCCTTGCAAAGGCAAGTGTGACTTGCCGAACTGCACCTATGCTTCAGAATGTCAGATGAGAAGCTGCCCTTCCCGTTTCTCCTTCGAGCCTTTGGCTGAGACACAAAAGCCGTATCTGCTCTGCACACCTACAGTGGTTTTCTATTAGTTTAACAACTATCATGGTTTTCCCCAAAGTATCCTGGGGGTCATGGTTTGGAGAGCTGATGAGGCTTCTCTCTGGGAGATCTCCAGTGCCTCTAAGAGCTCAATCCTATGCATGTCTACTCAGAAGTAAGTCCCATTATAGTCAATGGGGCTTACTCCCAGGTAAGTGTGGATAGGATTGCAGCCTAAGAGAACTACAACTCCCCAGTAGAAGTACTGACTCTTAAATCTAGACATACCCATGCAGAAGCTAGCAAAAGATAAGTGCTGAAGGCAGAGACACCTTGATCGCTTGTATTGGAACTTGACCTCCATCTTGCTCTTACTGAAATAGCTTCTCTTGGCATTCCCCTTCCAAGATTTTCTTTCTTCCAGAGTTGCTTTGGGGGCTGCAAAGGGGCATTCAAACATAATTTTCCCCTACCTGCAGTTTGGTGCAATGAATACAACCTCCCCCCAAAACTGTACCATGTGATTGTGTGGCATGAGCGTATCAGCCTGCAGCCTCTCCGCAACACAATTGTGTTGGTGCATTTGCTCTGACAGAGGTAGGTAGAGGGCAAGCTCCAGCTTCCCAAGGGAAGACAGATTCCTCAGAGGCCAATGAAAATGAATTACCAACCATACCTTATTTGTAAAAATGGATGGTATGAATTTCTTCACTCACTCCCCAAAGGCCAGTGCCCAAGGGTGCAAATCATGACTTGAACCACTACAGTTTTGATTGGTCTACAGCAGGGCTGGTTGAACTCTGATCCAGGGGCTGGTTCTAGGGTTCAGTAGAATCTTTCTGCACAGTGAACGAACCTTTCCATTCTGCCTCAGCATCAAAGTTTGGGCAACAGGGATGCTCTGGGCAGTCGCGTCTGCCCAGAAGTCCTGTCACACAGCCTTCTGGGATGCTATGCAGACAACATGACTACCCAGAGGCAGGGGGTCTTTGTGCAGTACTGAGGTGGAACAGAAAGAAGGTGTCTGAACAGGGACTGCTTTTCTGTTGTGCAATGGTGGCAAGTTTGGCCACTGCTGGCCTACAGAATCAGGCCCTGAAAAATAAAATGTACAGTTTGCTTGTGGCTGTCCAGTAGTCTTAGCTACATCTGAGTTCTTCGGTCTTTTTAAGTACTTGAGCTACACTTTGAATATGTTCTCAGCTTGATCCTTTTATTCTTGCCCTTGAAAGTCTCTTCTTCTTTTCAATTAGCCCCTCCAGAAAGAAACTTTCCTTAAAAAGGGGGAAAAATATCTATGACTAACATAGGTCTTAGGCAGGGGGTACTTTAATTGGGGTAGGGTGGAATGTTTGCAGCTGATTTGCATTCATATAAGAAATAATTGCTTGGTGACTTGCTTTGACTTCAGTAAAGTTTGGCTTTATTAATGAGAGATTTATAAATATATGTCATTTTCTTGTAACTGGGTCAGGTGTTTCAGGTGATAACAGGAGGAAAATTGTTAATTGTGTTAAGGTAGGTGATTTTTAGTGAAATGTGCATGGCTGTCTATGTTGCTCAGCAGATCATCTCCTTAAATGATCACCAGTTTCTCCAGTTCTTTAACAACATAAACTCTTGTCAGATAGTACATCTCTGTTGATTGAATGCACATGAGAGGGGAATGGAATCAGAGAGGAAAGTTCCCTCATCAGTTTATATACTTTTGGTAGTCTGTGTAAAGAGACTCAATGAGTGTAGAATTGGTCCTTGCATAGGGGCTGAGTGTGCTGTCAGGACCCACTCAAGCAGCCAGGCCTGTTTGTTTACACAAGTCATATCTTCAGCTGACCCTGCCCCTGACCACCACATATCTGGTTGTGGCAGACTTACTAATTGTGAGAACATACCATGCACATACAGTTGCTCATGTGTAGTGCCTGACTTTAGCTGAATGCTCAGGGGCTGAGCTAGTGGGTGTACAGAAGGTGGTGCAAGAAGGTGCAATTCCCTCCCTCAATGAACAGACAAAAATGTTAAGAATGCAACTACAGTCTGCTGAACTTGCCCAGGTCAGAAGTAATTCTGCCACCAGGACCCTGTTAACTCCCCACAAGCATTCAACCCATACAGGTGTGTTGTCCAGAACGAAAAGGACTTTATCTGAATCCATAGTATCCTTTCGTGATCCCAGCTGCCTTTGGTGGAAGGAAGTCCCCAGATCATGCTTCTGCACAGTAAGTTCACTTGTGTGAGAGAAGACTAAAGCGTTGTGGTGGCTTTGTATTGTATTGGCAACCTTCAGTCTCGAAAGACTATGGTATCGCGCTCTGAAAGGTGGTTCTGGAACAGCGTCTAGTGTGGCTGAAAAGGCCAATCCGGGAGTGACAATCCCTTCCACACCGGGAGCAAGTGCAGTCTGTCCCTGGTCTGTCTCCCTGGCTATGGGCCTTCCTTCTTAGCCTCAGACTGTTGGCAACATGTCTCTTCAAACTGGGAAAGGCCATGCTGCACAGCCTGCTCAGTTTCCTCTCCTGTTGTGAGCGAAGAGTCCATGACTCGCTGCAGTACAGAAGTGTACTCAGGACGCAAGCTCTGTAGACCTGGATCTTGGTATGTTCCGTCAGCTTCTTGTTGGACCAGACTCAGGTCTTTATTTACAAATATACATGTTGAAGAGCTGACATACACCCAGATGGATTGTACTAAAGCATCATCTGTTCCTCAAAGGAAAAACAGCAGTCCCTTGGAGGCTGCCAAGAAGTCAATGCAACATTCAGTCTTACTTCCCTTTTTCCAGCTACCTTCAAACTTCAGAACAGGTTACTTTAGATATTTCAGTGGGGCATTTCATAGATTCCAGGAACTAGTATCAATCACAATTATGTAAACTCCTTCAGCTGATGAAGAATACAAAAGTACTGTAGAGTAGGAAAGAGAGATTTTTTGCCCATCCAGAAAGCTTGATTACAACTGGATGTTTAGGTAGAACTTCCATTTATCTGAATGTTTATATCTGTGAGATTATTATTACAGCTATGATTTTACTGTATAAATGAGGTATGCAAATAGATATTGCTCATTTAGCAGCTCCAATTCAAAAGGTTTCTCTTTTTAAGTAATAATCTATCCTTTGTTAAAACTGCATTCTTTTTGCAGGTGTATGCCACCCTCTAAAGCAGAGAGCAATATTGAAATTCTTGCCACAGGTAAGCAGAGTTACCAGGTTGCAGCCCCAGTAGTGTCACTAGGGCAGGGGTCAGCAACCTTAAACACTCAAAGAGCCATTTGGACCTGTTTTCCAGAGGAAAAAAACAAACCTCAGAGCCACAAAATCCTTTTTACATCTAAAATGAAGCTAACACTGCATATATAGTGTTTTTTTTTACCTTTATGCTCTTATAGGTTCCATTTTTATACTGTAGCCCCCTCTTGTAGCTTTTAGTTAGTTTTGTCATACATTCTTGTCCTGTGTTTTCAGACGCCTGGTCCTCTATGGTGTTTTGCCTGATTCCAAGGCCATTCTCTGCCTGGAGAATTAGGCCCACTTTAAGCAAATTAGCTCCCCTTTTTCCCCCAACAAATGACCCTGGTTCTGCCCTGCAGTCCTGCTGGACCCCACCTCCAGGGTAGCTCGCCTGTTCAACCTGCAGAGGTTCTCTCTCCTGCCAGCAGCCTCCCACCACTACAGCAGACCCTGGGTTGTCAGCAGGTCTTGGGCACAGCAGCCACACTTCAAACTCCAGTGTCTCCAGCAGTCACAGTCCAGTTAGTCACAGTCAGAGTATCCAGGACAGAGTCCAAAGTCAATAAGCCAAGTCACAGTCCAAGGTCAGATGCCAAAGTAAGTCAGTCTCCTCTCCAACCCACACCCCCTTCCTGCCTCAGGTGCTCCTTCTATCCCTGAGGGCCCTATTGCCTTCAAGTGGCTGCAGCTGTGCAGCACACTCTGCTGGATGCCCAGGCCTTACCCTTAAAGGGGCCACTGCTGACACCACATCTACCTCCTCACCAGATCTTCCAGGATTCCAAGACATATGGCGGTTATGACATCTGCTTATCTTACATGGATACTAAAGAATTCCCCCCACCTTCCAGAGGCACCCTGCTGGAAGGAAAAAAGGACACAGACTCCAGAGGTGGGGAAGAGAAGAAGCCAGAGGTGGGGGGGCAGCCACAGGCCAGCTTCTGCCCTGCCTGCCTGCCCTCCCTCCCTCAGGCTGCAACCCTCTCCACACTATCCTGGGAGTAAGCCCCATTGACTACAATGGGACTTCTGAGCAGACAAGTTGGTTGGAGCTCTCAGGTTGCAGTCCTCTCCACACTTTCCTGGGAGGAGCCTCACTGACTACTTGTGAGTAGACCTGCACAGGAGGAGGCTGAGGCTACAGCCCTCCACACCTTCCTGGGAGGAAGCCCCACTGACTACAGTGGGGCTTACTTGTGAGTAGACCTGCACAGGAGGAGGCTGAGGATACAGCCCTCCACACCTTCCTGGGAGTAGCCCAGGGACTACCATCTTCCTTGTAAGGAGGAGGAGAGAAAGACATACTCCCCTACTCTACACTTTTCATTGTTGTAACAATTTGCCACTGATTGATTTTGTGTAAGCTGCTCTGGAAAGCTTTTCAGTTGAAGACAGTGGTAAAACTGCTTTCAATAAATACTGCTTTCAATAAAAACCACTTTCAATAAACGGTTTGCTACTTTATAGATATAAGCAATCTATATACACCCACAAACATATCAGATTTACATTACCAAGCTTGCTTATTGGTGGCAACGTGGTCAGTCGTAGGGCAACTGGACTGAACTGGGCCCCACAATTGGGGGGCTGTGCTGGAATGGCGAGCGGAATGCCCACAGCTCCACCTCATTCTGCGGCTGACATTCTAGCATGGAATCTTCCATGCCGAGGCATCACAAGGAGAGCACAGTGAGTGGAGCTTTGCTGCTGGGTGATCCTCCCGCCTGCCCCTTGTTCTGATTGGCCCCAAATTAGGCACCTTGAAGCAATTGACAGTGACATCATCACGTACCTGCCACCTATTTCCAAGTGCCATGCTTTGCATGGGGGGTGATTGGCCGCAGGCTTGCTGCTGCTGCTGCTGAAATATAGCACCTTGAATTGTGTCTGGGAAGTTGTAGCAAACCACTGAACAAAACACGCGGAAACATGAAAGCACAGAAGGAAATAGAACGAAGTTTGATTATTTTGTTCCTGGTTTGCAAAGTTGTTGCTGTTGCCTTTAAAAAAGTTTAATAGAATGTTTTTGAAATGCAACAGGGGGGAGGGGGAAATAGCACAAAAGAAGAGTGGAAATATTTGTACGATATTTTATCCATTATTTTTCTCTCAATTTTGAAATTAGGAAATTGTGTGGGAGGAATCCTAGTCTGGTGCGATTTGCTTCCCCTGTGATAATGAGCTTTTTGATTGCCACGTGTGGCCCCGCTATCTCTCATTTCAGAGGAGCCCAGCAAGAAACAAGATTGTTCCAAGTGTGGGTGGGCAAGCCGGCGACTTGCTTTCAGCCCGGGTAGCACAGCTATTCTGTCTTGAAAGAAGTTTCCATGACAAAATATGGAATGATAATTTTCAAAGATCAAAATAATAAGGAACTGAGAAAAGCACTCCAGGACCCCATTCTCAGTCTCCTCTTTCATAACGCAAAGCCATTTGTAATTACCACCAAAGGGACCGGAGCTATAATGATCTTAGGTCAAGGTGTCTCATTCTTCTGCTTGTTCAAGAAAATGGATAAAAACGAATAAGAATTCCATCACAATGTTATGCTAGTTTTAGTGAGGGGCAAAGATACATCTTTTATTACTGGGAAACAAACATCCTCTGGATAATTATGACTATTTATATATCACTTTTCTTCTGTCACAAAATTCATGTTGGAGGACGTGGAGCTTGTAGGCCGCCACCCTCGCACTGACCAGGCACTAGACCTGCGTAGGTTCAGCAAAGCCAACAACATCATGAATTCTCAGACAATCATTGGCACACCTGAGGGGGGGGCAAGGGGCTCAAATGCCCCAGGTGCCAGGCTTGGGGGAGCAGCACCATGCCGCCATCCACTCCCTCCCTGCAACCCCCCCATGGCATTCAGTCAGTGTGCTGATATCAG
This sequence comes from Tiliqua scincoides, assembly GCF_035046505.1. NCBI lineage: Eukaryota > Metazoa > Chordata > Lepidosauria > Squamata > Scincidae > Tiliqua > Tiliqua scincoides. The sequence continues at coordinate 15,512,186 of NC_089825.1, forward strand.
CACGCCAATCTGAGGGCTGACCCCTAAGGGCCCCCCCCAGAGGTTTTCTGAGGGCCAGGAAAGCTGGGTGCAGCTTCCCAAGCTCTCAGAAGGCCTGGAGGGGGGAGGCAGGCACCTCTAGGTGGCATGGGGGGTGGCACCTCCAGGTGGGGAGTGGCACCCCACGGAGTGTGCCCTAGGCAGGGCAATGGCTAGGAATGCCACTGCAGGCAATGTGCATTGGAACCCAACAGTTCAATCATGTGCATGTCTACTCAGAAGTAGCTACCACGGAACTTCATGGAACTTTTTCCCCAAGAAAGTGTATAGGATGGAAGCCTTACAGCCCAATACTATTAGGCTTTAATGGTGGTGTAGTGTGCATTCTGTCATCAGTAACTGCCTTAGGGCCCAATCCTATCCAACTTTCCAGCACTGGTGCAGCTTCAATGCAGCTCCAAGGTCAGGGAATAAATGTTCCCATACTTTGAGGAGGCCTCTGTGACTGCCTCCCCACCACAGGATGCAGTGCTTGCCCCACTGGCACACCTGCACCAGCACTGGAAAATTGGATAGAATTGGGCCCTCAGTTACCGACTCTCGCAAAGGCACTCCCGACAGTGCACAGAAGTGCACCCTGCTGGAATGCCATTGGGAAGGCCACTGCTGCATCCCCAGGACCTGGTGGCAGCCCCATCAGCACCTGCAGAGGCAGGTAAGTTGGTGAAGGAGGCAGGACAGGGTGGGGAACAGGAATAGAAAAGGTGGAACAAGGTGGGGGAGGGCAGATTGGAGGAGGTGGGTTTGGTGGTAGCAGTGACCTCCAAATCCTAGTCTCCATCCTGGACTCAGTCCCATGGCCTGGAAATTTCACTACTGCAATTTCACTACTGAAGGCCCTAGTAGACCCCTCACTGAGGAGGGTTACCCAGAGGAAACCTCTGCAACTGCCCCCTGCTGGATGCAGCAGTAGCCATTTTGGTGTCACTGCATCAGCGGGGTGTGTGTGTGTGTGTGTGTGGCACAACAGAGGATTGGGCTGTTAATCAATGTTCCTTCTAGTTTCTGAGAGAAGTGCACAGGTATTTATATACCACCTTTCTTTGGTCGTCAGATTTCTCCTCAGACTTTAATCCAAGGCGGTTTACATCGGCAGGCTGTTCTAAACCCCCGCAGGGATTTTTACAATTGAATAGTTCTTGTCTTTCATAGAACTCCTCCTTGCAGCTGGATTCCTTCCCGGTCTGGCCTCTCTCTGGCCCTTCACCTCCCATGCTCCACTTGACGGCAACTCCTCTCTGCCACTTAGGGTCAGCTCATCAGTATATCAGCGTGTCCTCAGTTCTGAGGTACTTCCGGTTGTTTCGAACTGGCAGCCTCAGATCTTCAGGCCTACAAGGTGGCAGCTCTACCAACTAAGCCAGACCTCCTGCCAAACATCATCACCAAACTTCAGAACCCCAAGAAAAAAGCTGTGCGGGGCTTCTATTCCAGCTGTGCGGCAACACAGCTTACAGGGAAGGCTGGATTTAGATATGACTATTGTGCACTGACAACTCATGAGAAACTTATATTGCAATTTAAATGAAAAGATATTTAAACAAACCTACACGAAAAATGTACTTGTGGATAATGCAGTAATGTTAATGTATATATATTATTTACATTATGTATGCATAATGCATAAGTATATATACATATATAAGTATTTAGGGATGTGCAGTATCTGCTGAATCCTATGACCTCGTATCTCCCAATCCTAGCCATGGTCATGGTCCATCCTCCCGTGAGCCCAGCTGCATTCATGGGATGAAGTCAACATAAAGCTTAATAGGCCCCTCTTTCCTCCACAGTCAGTTCTCAGCTATGCAGACCACCTACCCATTACTTCCAATGGGAGGTTCATGCACTCTATGCATATGCATCGGCCAGCAAACCCTCTCTGTTTCTCAGAGTCTCAGCCTGCAATTTGCTTATGAAAATAAAGCTCCTAGGAATACGCAACATAAAAAAAACACCCAGGTTGACTTACCAAGTACCAAGATGATAATGCAAGGAGAGGAAGGTGGAAACAGCTAAAGAGCCATCTATTGTCAAGAGTAAAGACGAGCAGATGCCAGGTGCGACATATGGAGCTGGCATCAGACAGCTCCAAGATGGATTGCTTGAATTACTTGTGCTAACCTCAGGGAGGTTTGTGAAAGCAACTCAGCAAAGCCTTGCTATGTGAAGTATTCCAGTAATATAATCTGCATTGCTCCACGACACCCATCCTTGTCCACATAGCCCTGTCCCTTCGTCTGTACAGCCCTGCTCTTGGTCCCACTTCTTGGTCACACTGTTGTTGGCATCCTTCAGTCTCGGAAGACTATGGTATCGCACTCTGAATGGTGGTTCTGGAACAGAGTGTCCTCTCCAGTGCGCGAAGCCTGGGTAAAGTAGATATGGAGGATAGACTGTTTCCCATGCAGCAAATCCCCCCTCTCCACGTCGCCGGAATGGTCCAATGGAAAGGCAGAGCCCAATATGGTTGGTTCCAGTGGTGTCGCAGGAGTTGCCAGAACGTGACTGTGTTCAGCCATGAACTGCCTCAGGGACTCCGGCTCCGGATTTTGCCTCGAGGTTGACTCCTGAAGCCTTTTCCTTAACTGGATGTAGCCACAAGGCAGTGGGGATTTGGGATCAGAGTTTTCCTTCTCTTAGATGAGCTGCCTTCCCAGGCTAACGAGTCCCATCTACGCGGTGGCTGTTTAGTTGCCTCTTACGACAAGTACAGCCAAACTGAGGGCCTATTCTTATCCCCAGCCCCCAGGGGAAACTAAAGTGTGGCAAAGTGGTCACACTAAAGCGCGACAAAGTAAAGGGGGGGGAAATTAATACATAGATGACATTCAGCATTCTACTGAAGATTAACGACAGTTTTATGAGCGTGGTTACATTGGAGCAAACCGTTGGTAGTATCTATACCTACAGTTGCCTTCCCTATAGAGCAGGGGTCTCCAAACTTTTTGGTTAGAGGGCCGCATCAAATATCTGGTGTGGTGTTGAGGGCCGTAAAAAAATTTAAATATGAACGTCTAATAAATAAATTAGAGATGGAACTTAGAAGACTGAATAAATGAATGAATGGACTCGTTCATTCAACCACTCTGGCCCTCAGAACACCCTCCAGATGCAACCAGAGCACAGTTCTGGTCGAGTTCAGTTGAGTGGGCCAGAGGCTTTCAGGGGACAAGAGGCTGGCAATGGCTGGATAGAGGTTCACCGCGGGCCGCATCTGGCCCCCAAGCCAGGGCTTGGAGACCCCTGCTATAGAGCAAGGACTCTGGAGTAAGAAACTGTGGATGCTGACCCTAAACCTTCTGTATTATATTTAGAGAATGAAGGGTGAAATAGTAGAAAAGATCCCAGGAAGCCACAAATAGAAATGAAACGGTGTCTACACCCAAATCCATCTGCCCATGCATTGCGATCGCCTTCAAAGGTCCTCTGCCTGATGACTCCCCCAACCAAAATAATGACCCCCTCCCATCAAGTGCTGATTAGGGAGAAGATCATCCTGGTTGTGTTTTGTTTAGGGAAATCTCTTCTCAGGGAGACTCACCTCGTGCTTTTGTAATATCGTTTAAAGTGTGATCCAGAGGGTGTTTCGAGCTGGCGCAGGCCTCCTGCGGCACACTGCCTCCATAAGGCATATTTGCATTAACTTAGGAATCAGCTGTGCCCATATTGAGGCCTGCGCCAGCTCTGGAGGGCTGGATCCACTCCCTTCACCACCTGAACGGGGTATGTAAGAGCCAGCCAAGGCAAGCCAGCAAAGGGTGAGGGTGGCAGGAGAGTGGAATGGAGGGTATTTTGGGGTGTAAGAAGTCAGATTGGGCCTGGGAGGGGGATGGGATTGGCAGCACAGGCCAAATCCTCACCCCTACTCCAGATCCAGGCAGCCTCACATGGACTGCTCGAATTTGCCCCAGTGAAAGAGCTGGCGCAGATCTGAGTAGCCCTGTAGGGGTGGCTGGGGCTTGACATGGGGTAAGGTGAAAACTATCCCCTTACCCTGAGGTGCCCTCCAGCCACCACCTAACCTTTTCTGAATACCGTGCAGGCCACTGTGGCCTGTCTGTTCCAGCACAGGGTAGGATTGGGCTGCCCAGTGCTCAGGCATTTACTGTTTGATGACTTGTAACAATAGACTTTTGATCTGACTCTTTTATTCTCCTGCTCTTATCTGTGCTTACTTTATTGTGGTTTTATAATTGAGTTGTTTTTATTGTTCTTGTAAACTACCAACAATGCTTGGAAAGGTGGCATATAAGTTTATTTAATAAATGAATGAACATCAACTCTGGATTCCGAGTCTCAAAAGTGTCTCATGCTCCACGGCGCATGCAATTTTTCATTGGCTTTACATAGTCTTTTTTGCCTGCCGGGCAGAAGGCACATCATTTAACAGAGAATTTGCTTACATATCTGTTTTGTGCAAAGCAATGGTTTTTCACATTTTCTTTTATCATGCGCTCAGAACAAATGACATGCAACAATTTATTTACAGCCTCTGCCTGCATGCAATCAGCAGTTTTACAAAGCCAGATCGGGGAGTAAAACCACAGAAGGAAACCATATTTTAGAAGCAAAGTAGTAGTAGCAAATAATATTTCTTCAGATACTCTTCATTTTGCTCCACAGCTTTGCAGCTTGCCATCAGAAGAATGTCATGCATTCTGTACTTTGCCGGGGGAGTGAATGTCATTTGACAGTCTGGTTTACAGGGAACATGTGGAAAAAATAGGATTTTACACATTGACAAAGGCAGCCAGTATTCCAAAAGGCATCTAGTGGCATAAGCTTCAGAACAAAGAGGTTTTAAAAGTTAAATGGTTCTTGTTACAGCAAGACATATTTGTGAATGAAGCTCCATTTAGTGAAAAGAAATCAATTTTAATGGCTTGTTAATTACCGTTCCCGAGTACAATTTTGCTGTACTTAAGTCACCTTTTTTTCCTCTGGTCTAAGCAAGGAAGAATGCATATGTTCCTTCCCTTATCAAGGGAAGAGAGGTTTCCTTTTACTGAACAGTCTGTTGCCAAGGAATGTCTTATTTACATACTTTGGGCAGATTTTAGGACTCTTCCTGATGCCTGCTTACTTATTCAGTAATTAGCAAAAGTTTAATTAAAGGGATACCAAGGACAAAGTCACTCAGCTTATGGTTAATGACAGAACGGAGTTACCAGTACATAAGCTAGAGATGTCATCTGTACCTGTACAATTGCCACTGAATCAGAAGAGAAGAGATTCAGGCCATGACTTTTTTTCTCCTGGTCCTTTATACATTATCCTCCCCACCTGTAGGGGAAGGGCACACCTGTAGTCCTGTTTGCTAGAGCAGACAGGGAAGGGAACAGATGAAAGGATCTGAGAAAACCTGAGAGGGAGAAACCACAGCTGCTTTTGGCACAATTCTATATAGTGCTGGAATAAGAGAGGGTGGGGAGGGGATTGAATGGAGCAGGAGAAGGGCAGAATTCGGCAGCAGATCAAACCTGGGAGGGGGCGAGATCAGTGGCAACAGTGCGTGCTGTATCCAAACCCCCTTCATGGGTCTGATCCACCTGCACAGACCAACCTAGACTTGCTCCAGCAATATCGCTGGCATAGTTCCAACCCATTGCAGCTGCTGGGGCTAACCCCAGGCAAGGGGACAAACATAGGCGGAGACCTCTAGCAGCCAAAAATCCCCTGCAGGATGAAGCAGAAGGCACGCTAGCACCACTGAATTGCCACACAAAGAGTTCATTAGGGTTGGGCTGTTTGTGAGCCAATTCAGCAGCAGTTGCAATGGATGGTGGAATCTCTTGGTGTCAGACTGGTAACTCCATGAAACAATGATTTTAAGCAGTGGAGGTTCATATGGATCCTGATTGTGGAAATAATTCATCACAAGCGTCATCGTGAGGTAGCACAAGTTGAGCATATGATGCAAAAGTTATGTTTGCCAGGTTTTCTGTGGAACCCCAAAATGCAGGAGTGAAATGGTCATGAGGAAAGGATAAGGAGTTCACGATGAGATGAACTTCATCAACTTGCTGTTTGTGATCACACCGTCACAAACTCAATATTCTGCTGATGGAGTTTGAAAGGCCTCTGTTGTGGAAGAGGCAGCACTTGGAGCAGCATTTGGAAGACATGTGCAAGTTGTTTGATCTATTTCATAACTACAAAACAAGAATCCTCTGAGGGACGGAGTGTACGTTTAAAAGTGTATCTGAGTGAGGGGCTGAACAGTTCCAGAGATCAGGATTTTTCTCAGTAACATTTGTTCTCACTTATCTCTAAAAACGTTTTCTAATCCTGTGGCTACACGCTAGCCATCTCTTTAGTTTATTTTGTCTTTACAAACTTGTATGCTGCTTTTCCACGACCTTATTCAAGGCAGCCAGGGGAAAGGCAAGCATCCTAAAAATGCAAGATAATTAAAGAACAATTAGCTTTGCAAAATATATTTCTGTTGTGATTTCTCCCCCTTGAAATCCACAGCACTGAGACTTTCTTTGTAATATTCAATACCCCTTTAGCTATTGCATCATCTCATTCTGTTCTGTCATCAGCTGGAAAAGGGGCTTCCTTGGGGTTTAGATTTTTTTTTTTTTAAATGTCCCCAGAGTTTTAGCAAGAACATCCTAGGAAAGCTGTTTCACACAATTAATTGTCCTCTCCTCCATCTTACCTCTGCTACAGAATAAAGTGACCATTAAGAGGTATTAGCAATGTGCTAATGATTCCTGGCAATAAAGGAAAGGATCTGTATTTTTCAGAAGACCATCACCTTTGTAGCCCTTTTTGTAGCCGCACCAAGCAGCAGAGTCCATTTCAAGCACTTAGGTATATTATTTGTGTCATTTTATCTTCCTCTTAAAAGGCTTCCTATCTCACCTCCTCCCAAAGCAAAAGCGCCCCCATGAAGAAGCATTAAAAAGGTAGACTTTTAGAGCCTTGTTGAATGATTGATAAAAGTTTTAACGTACTCATTAGAAACTTTCCAAAATAAAAAAAAGTCACAGTGTATCAACACACTCGAGAAAATCATAGGTAATCACGTAGTCCATTAGGAAAAATTCAAAAGTGGCAATAGGAGTTGCCTAATATCCTATTGTATTGTATTGGCAACCTTCAGTCTCGAAAGACTATGGTATCGCGCTCTGAAAGGTGGTTCTGGCACAGCGTCTAGTGTGGCTGAAAAGGCCAATCCGGGAGTGACAATCCCTTCCACACCGGGAGCAAGTGCAGTCTGTCCCTGGTCTGTCTCCCTGGCTGTGGGCCTTCCTTCTTTGCCTCTTAGCCTCAGACTGTTGGCAATGTGCCTAATGTGCCTAATATTAGGAATAACTAAAATGCCACAAAGGAAGGCCTAGCCCAAGCTCCTGACCTGGCTGAGGCAATGTGTGTCCTTGCTCTGTGGACACTTCCAGTTCTCCCCAGAAGTAAGGAGGACCCAGTCTGCCAGCCTGGGTACTCAGTAGGAAGAGGCTAGAGAATCATATGATTCATCAGCATAGCTGGGCTGGTGTCACCCAGTGTGGAGCCTGGTCACCCAGAAGTTTGGCAGTGATGACATCATTATGTCCTCATGTCACTTCCAGGTTGACGGAGGGAGGAGAAGCTTTGGTTGCCATGAGGGAGGGTGCTTGTAAGCTTCTGACAGGAGGGTGCACTGGAGTTGCGGAGCCAGAGGGAGGATGCATGTTGACTTCAGCTGCGCCAAGCACCACTGGCTCTCCTGCTAACTGCTGCATGTCTGGGCATTAAGAGCAAGAACGACATTGGCAGTACCCTTTTATGGTTGGTACCTGGAGCTGACCACCCCGCCACTCTCTACCATTGCTATGCTTTTTGCTCTGAGAGAGGCCCAAGAGAACTATATGATTCTCAGCCATTGGAGAACAGGGAGAAGACTGGATGGAGCAGGGCTGCTCTATCCTCCCGTGCTATCCTCCCTTTCTCTTCCTGTTCCCTGGCTGGAGAACTGGATGATTCTCAGGTCTTTCTCAGCCTGAGAATCATATGATTCAACCATTTGTGCTGGGTTTCCAGGTCAGCTTCTTGCAGTTCATTGCAAACTATAGGCTTGGCGGGTTCAATGTTATGCTGGCCATCATATCCCTCCTACCTCCGTTTGTTATTTTGCTTAACATGCCACATGAATAAGAGGAGTTCTTTGTGACAATTTAGCTAATAAAAGTCCTCCCCTGCCTTGACTTGAACCCACTTTTGGTCGTAGCAACTCTCCACAACTTTGAAAATGAATGGGAAAATGAATTCTCAATAAGTTGAGAATCCTTAAGCCCCATAGGAACCCCTTTGTGTATAATCAAGTCACAATCACTTGCATTGGTGGTGAAAGATAAAGAAAAAAAAACCCCTCAATCACAGCCACCAAGAAAATGAGATACACATGACATGACAATGGATGCATCAAATAAACAGTGTGATGGATAATACAGGGCAATGAAGAGTGGTATGTAATACTGCAGCTCTCGTTATTAGTTTCAAAGGGCCTTAATGTGCACATTGCCATTTATATTACTTTCTGAATGGATATGTTTGTAGTTTAATGTATTCGTATCCTACCAAGCAGCATAAACAGTTTCATAGACTTAGTTATATCATTCCTACCATTTTATTTTCCCCTTAAAAGACTAAAGTAGATCACCCCCATCCCAGACAAAAATCCCCCATGAAGAAGCATTATAAAGGTAGGCCACTTACTGTAAAATATCTTGTGCATGTGTAATAAAAGAGGTACAGATGGCTTCCAAATGGTGCATGTCCAACTGTGAAACAATAGAGTTCTGTTATTCCTTGGATAAAAGTGTGTATCAAAGACAGTCTGGATCAGAGTGATCAATCTGGTTTGTTTTAGGTTTAAGTGTATCCTGTTTTCTGACTCAGCAGGAAAACCGTCTGGACATTGCTTTTGAAGGGTTAGTAATCATGACTCTGGCATTCCTTGATTAGCTGAATTACAATCCATTCCGTTCACCAGTTCATGAGATAGTGCGGTAGTATTCATCTTTTCTTATGATCACAAATCCACAATAGATTTTCTTTTTCCCAGAGACTGTGGTCGAAATTCAGAACATAGGGCTGTGCATCATAAAATACACCAGTAGCCCAATCCACTGGTTATGCTGGTATCAAACAATGGGTCCTCAAAGGCAGGGAGGCTGAGAGAGGGAAGGGGAGACATTATCACCGTATCTCCTTGACTGTATAAACAACTGTCAGGGGTCAGAAGCATCTGCAGATCATCAGAAAAGCAGCTACTCTGGTTTGGTGTCATTCCCGTCAGCTGGATCTTGGTTTATTTGCAGCTGATTCTGCCCAATCCCACTGGAGGAAGGACCCTGGAACCTGGTCTGTGTCATCAATTATCAGGAACAGAAGTCTCTACAGCTCAATGGAAAGGCTTTTTCTGTGGCTTGGCATCTTTTATATTAGCCATCTCCTCAGTCCATCTGCTTTCTACCCCCTTCCTCTGAAAGGAAGAGCCTGGGACCTGGACAGTATACCACCAGCCCTCAAAATATCCCTGATTTTATTAGATCTTTGTGTGGATTTTAGTTATAAGCCTTTTTAGATCTTCACAGAAAAAAAAAGAAAACAAATAGTTTACTGTGTAGTGCTGTAGGATAATTCTTTCCATCCTTTCCAGTCATTGCATCACTATCATGAGGCTGCTGGTTAGAGACAGAGCTAGCTTCTTCATTCCCTAATCTAACGGTGGAAGCTGCATTCACACAAAAAGTGGGGCTTGGCTGTTGATGTAGCTGATGTTCATCATACATGCAAAACAATAATTGAATCTCAGCTCATGACTATCTTACAAGTAAGAAGAATACTGTCCAATCCTGACCAACTTTCCAGCTCCCATGCAGCCAAAACGTAACCCCAAGGTAAGGGATCAAATGCCCCCTTATGTTAAGGAGGCCCCCATTAGTTCCCCCACCACCACCTCAGAATACTGCAAACACCCTGTTGGCACAGCTGCAACAACACTGGAAAATTGGTCAGGATTGGCCTGCAAGTTACAAATGGCTAAACTCTTGTGACGGTGCCATATCTATGCCTGGAACATAAGAACGTACTTGCTAGATCAGGCCAAAAGCCTATAGTCCAACATCCTGTTTTCCAGTTGTATCTTCAAAGCTACCAGCAGGAGGTGAAATCATGCCCCTTTCCTCCACTGCCCCCTTCCTCTCCTTTCAGTACTGCACTGGTTTCTGGTCTTTCTGGGTGCAATATGCTTTAAAAAGCACTAAACTGCTTGGGGCAAGAGTACTTGAAGGACCACCCCAGTGGCAGATCTTCCCAGCCTCGCATCCTGGAGCAAAGGTCTGTGATGGTGTCCCCCCGCGGGCTGTCACTGCCTCCCCAGCAAATCCGCCGCCCCCCCACTCACCTGAGGCTCACAAAGCCTCATGGGACCCAAGGCTGCGTTGGGGAAACCTCTCTGATGCTAAAAACTGTGCTTCTGGGAAACTGGAAGCACAGTTTCCGACCCTGCCAGGAGCCTCAAGAGAGGCTTCCGTGGGATCCTACAGGCTCATGCCCAGGGCATTTGCCCCAAAGAACATAATGGGAGGTCTGCAACTGGACCCCCCAATATGAAACTGTTTGTGCCCTGAGATAAACTGAGAGGGATTTCTTGTGTGCCTCACCACTGGCAGTGCTGAATTTGGTGATAACACATGAGAAGATCTTTCCTGTGGTGGTACTCAGTTCATGAAACTCCTTGGCTCTGGATATATGGCTAATTCCATCACTACCACTGTTCTGATAGTGATTGAACATATTACTGTTCCATTTAGCTTTTGGGGTCTGAGTTATGGTGATCTGTCTCCTCTTAGTTACCTTTTGTTTTGTTTTTGTTTTCAGATGTGTCTGCTATTTATGGCTCAATCCTATCCAGAGGCCACTCACAATGTGCAGCGGTGCTGACACAATATCTGCTGCATGCTGTGGGCCAACTGGGGACCAGGGAACAGCAGAAAGGGAAGAACCTTTACACTTACCTACTTCACCGTGCCATGGTCCTCAATGGACCTGCTTAGATTCATGCCAGCTCTTTTGACGGTGTAGATCTGAGTAGGTCCAAGGGTGTGTGTTGAGCCTGGGCCGGGGTCATAAGATATTGGCACCACTGCTACCACCAAAGCACGCCCCCAGCCCATCCTTGACAATACTCCCAGCCCAGCCCAGCCCAGCCCTGCCCAATCCTATCCAGAACACCCCCTCCATCAGCATGCCATTGCCCTGCACATGGGGCCACCAACCATTTATAGGCCTTGTGCTCACGGAGTGCAAATTCCGTCAGCCCAAGGTACAGATAAAATTGGGCCATGAATGTGTTCTTTTTGAATTATTGATTTTATTTTTGTTGTGTTTTATTGTCTTTTTAGTATGTTGTCAGCTGCCTTGCATGCCTCTCTCGTGGGAGGGGAAAGACAGGACACAAATATTTTGAACAAATACATAAAAATAAGCCTTCCATGTGTTCCTAACCAGGATAAGAAGGCTCGAGACATTATGACTATACCAGTGCTGTGGATGCATGCATTACAAGTGCATTAACATGTATGGTATGATTTCAGAAGAGGTCTATGATACGTTTGGATTGTTGATGATAAAAGAGATTATGAAACTAATGGTTTAATTCCTGCCGCATGTTTATTTTATTAGCAACATCTGTACGTTGCCCACCCAGTCGGCCCAGGTGTTCTTGAACGGCGAATGTATTTGTATGAATGGTGGGGGTGGGTGGGAATTTTTCTCCGTCCCTAGTCAAGAGTGAAATATCACAACTGCTTCCATTCCTATGGGAATATTATCGGCTTAGACACTCTTGAGAAATTGCATCTGAGCCTGGAAATATTTCAGAATGAAGACGAAAGGGGATCAGACCAATTTTATTTTATCACTTTGATATTCAAGCCATAGATTTAAGACTGATTCATTAGAGAATGCTCTGCTTAAATCTGAAAAATAAGAAAAAATGTTTTTGGGGGGAGGGTGATGAGTGAAGATACATCACAGGCAAACTGGTGGAGAGCATCAATATCATCTTTTGCAGATATATTGTACATCCACCCGAACTCAAGGGAAAGCATATTAGCCTCAGAGCCGCTATGCAGTTTGCTTGGACCTGAGGTATTCAATCTGTGTGTGTCCCACCTCCCTGGTGAGGCGTGGCTAGCCTCCAGGGGCATCACCAGGCATCTCGGGGAGAGAGGCTGGGCTGGGCTGCTCTGCTGCATGTGCTCCCTCCTGGCTTGCTGCTTTTCTGCAGCTGCGAACGAGGTGGGTGGAGCAGCATGAGGCTGGGAGGGCGTGTGAAACATGGTGGGGGGAGGTGGGAGAGAAGGCTGGCTGGGCAGGCAGAGATGCCGCATCTCATCATGGAGCTCTCTCCATGTGCAACCTCACCCCACGGACTACATTTCCCAGTGTGCCCCTTGCCCTGGGCATCCTGAGATTGGTCAAGGCTGGAGGAGAGGAGAAGAGGCTTCAAACTGGGAGGGTAGAGTTTGCAGCTCAGTGAAGGAGGGAGCCAGCCTGATCTTAGTGGGGGGTGTCCAAATGCCCCAGCCTGCATCCCTCCATCTTGCCTGGGGGGGCAGGGGGGCATCTGCATGTTGTATGTGTGTGAGCAGCCCCCATCTGCTTCGGAGTGAGTTGTAATCTTGCTGTATGTGGCCGCAATCCTTTCCACACTTTCCTGGGAGTAAGCCCCATTGACTCAAGTGGGGCTTACTTCTGAGTAGACCTACATAGGTGTGCGGCCTGTGTCAGCTTAATCCAGGATCTTCACCTTTTTCTTTTTCCTCCCCCTTCAAAAAAGAAAAAAAGCCACTCTTGATGGCTTTGTCTCCAAAAATTGATTAAAAATAAAAATCCCCATTCCTTTTCAGTCATCCCTTTTTCGTCCTGCCTCACAATCCTAGCTAGGTCTACTCAGAAGTAAGTCCTATTGTGTTCAATGGGACTTACTCCCAGGAAAGTGGAGTTAGGATTCCAACCAAAGAGTCTCTAGGTCTCAGTTTGCATCAGTTTGCAATTAGCAGATGCACACAAAACAAAGTCTTCCCCTCTCCCAGCAAATTCATCACTTCTTCCCCCTTTTCCAAAACCCTCCAGGTGTGCTGCTAACAAATTCAGGGCACAATCCTAACCAGGTCTACTCAGAAGTAAGTCCTATTTTGTTCAATGGGGCTTACTCTCAGGTAAGTGTGGTTGCAGCCTCAGAGTGCTGGCAGCCTTGTTTCTAGTGTATAATTATAACACCTTCATCCCATTTTGGGGGTAACTGAGATGAGGTGTAATGGGGAGCCGTGGCCAATGGCTACAAGGATCAGGGGAGGCGTGAGCCGGGAAAGTTTGAGAACCACTGGCTTAGACATACATATCACCCCTAATTAGGACTTTGATGTAACTTTGTCCAAGCTATATAGGGAGCTATAATCATGGGAACCTCTGAATGACAGCCACATCAGTCAATCCCACATCTTTCTTTCATCTTGGCAACCTAATATCTGGGAATATTTTCCAATGCTTAGATATGACATCTTTGTTTTTATAACTGATTATTAGCAGGTGCATTATAGGAATCTGGTCTGTATTTGGAGGAACAAAAAAATGGTTCATAAGAGAGGTGCAACAGCAATAACAATAATCATATGGAAACCTTCCTTTCAAGTGTCTGCCTGTAGCCAATCCAGGTTATCTTATCCGAATGTTCCATTTAAGGTTGCAAAGAGAGCAGCTGAAAGGCACCGAGCTTCAAGCAGCTTCTCAATGGTTGTCAGATACCAGGGTATTATAAATTCATCAGACATTAATCATATATATCCACAGGGGAATTTGCTGTTCCATGACTTATCTGATGTAGAAGAAAAAAAATCACACAAGTCCCACATCATTCCATTTATCTTATGGTTATAAATAATCAAATACAGTTTGTGACTCTGTGGTCTGTAATGCATTTAGATTGAGCTGGAACACGACAGAACGGAACAGGCCTGGTTTGTACTTGAAGTTCACTAAGGACTAGAATTCCCCCGAAGTCTCTCGCTCTCTCATTATGTAGGGCACAGTTCTGTTTCACAGAACTGTCTCTCCCAACCCATGGGAAAGCTGACTACCTTTAGTCATGTTCCAGTGAGCTCTGCTGATGGGAGTCAGTATCACTGGGCAAATTGGCAGACTCTGATGAGAAAGATCAAGATTTTTTCAAAACTGAAATTGGTTGAGTGCTATCTGCTAAGGTTCCCCCCCCCCCCAAAAAAAAAGAAAAATCTGAAACCCCCTGATGCAAAGGAGAAATGCTTGGTGATAATGCACATTCAAATATGAATCTGCTTTGACAGAAATATGGTCAATCACTTGTTTTTCACAGTTCGGCAAACATTTATTTCAAGGATGAGAGGAATGTTCTGCGGAAGCTTCCGCCCTGCTTCAATACTGTTGAGGTCAAAAATGTCGTACAGAATAAATTCCTTCCACCCATCTCTCTCCCTTTTTATTCCCAAGACTCTAAATTCTGTTTAGCAGACTCTCTCTTGAAGACTAGCAAGTAGAACAGGAGGCAGGGGCACAAACATTCAGCATTTTGTTTCAGGCCTTCCAAGTTGGCCTATGACTGAAATGGTGCTAAAATGCCTTGCAAAGAATTTGAAAGACTCTGAATGACATCAAGAGGGATGGCCAGATCGGATGTGATGAGGCAGCCATGCATGTGTTGACTCACATATACAATACTATATGTGGAAGGGGGCTACTTGTTACACAAAACTTGCCACTGGAAGCAATCTTTCCCCAACCAACTCACCTATGGAGTCATAGCTAGACTGAGGGAAAACTGCTTCCTCTCCCATGTTTTTTTTGTGTCAAGTAGACCCCCACACTATGTATGTGACTGGGGCATGGTTAGGCTTTAAAATACACATGGCTGTGTCATCACTTCTAGTTTGAATATAAAAAGAACCCTACTGGGTCAGTCCGAAGATATATGAAGTTCAACACCCAAAGGTCTATGAAGTCCAGCATGCTGCTTATCCATGATGGCCAACCAGACATCTCTGGGGAAGTCCACAAGCAGGACATGAAGACACTAAACCTTTTCTGTGGTTACTCTCCAACTACTGGTATTCAATGGCATCCTGCCCTGAACTTAGTGACCCTAGTCATAAAAGACTGTTGTCACAGAGGTGACACATTCAATAAAAGCCCATGCATAGTTGGTCATGGTTCCAGGCCTTCAGAGCATGTGTCTGTCTTGTGTAAAGAGTAATTTAAGATACAAATGCGTGCTGAAGTTTTACGCTACTTCCTATGTGCAGTGAACATATGGAATTGCCTAAGAATCAGGCCATTCTTCAACTTAGTATCAGCTCTAGCAACAGGTCTCCAGGGTTGGTTCTTTCAGGGATGGGTCTTCCCAGGACTTCTGAGAGGATGTTTATCAGGGGGTACAGAGTTTCTTTTGGGCCCCTTCCCAAAGATGGAGGGGGGTGAGAATGATCTTTCCTTGGACTGGAGGGCAGGCTTCTGGCAATCGAGTCATGACATTATCCTTGGGTAAGCTCTTCAACTCATTCTCTGTATAGGAAATGTTTGCCTGAATTCCTCTGGTGTCTAACCCTTGGCTTAAATTCACCATTTGGTCCTCTTTCATTTGTAATTAGCTCATCCTGCCTGGAAGTAACGATCCTCTCTCTTCCCTTCAAGAACTGGAATCCCATACACACCCCAAGGCTATCCTCTCCTTTTCGGTTTGCACTGCCTTCCCTCAAGGACTTCCAGCTGTTCAATCCAAAGGAGCTTCCTGCTCCTTCATTCACTGTATAATCTACATAGGCGATAATGGTTCCATAACAGTTCCATCCTTATAGAGTTCCATAACTATAGACACTCAGAATATAAAGGTGGGTGTAAATAGAAATAGTTTGTCTAAAAATACAGGCCCTTTTATAGTGTACAGATTCCCCCCCCCCCATTTAAATCTTTATTCTGTAACCACAGAGCAGGGTTTTGTTTCCCTGCCTCTCTGCTGTTCAGCATTTTTGCTAATGGAGCTGCAGCCTTATCCACCCCTAACCTCAGATCTCCTCTTGCTTAATGTTTCATAATATATGACTATTGAATGTAGATTCCTTTATTCTTGCTAGGGCTTCCCCCCCCCCCCGCTTCATTCCCAGACTCATTACCTTACATTACGTACTTTGAATTTCATAAGCTACTTATCTCGCTCCTCTGTTCGGAATTTGGTTGCCCTCCTTCTTTGTTTTGACTGCCCCAGCACTTTCAGTCTTTGGCAAGCGTAATCCACTTACCACTTCTTCTTGCTTGATATATAAAGTGAATAAAATTGATCCTAATACTAATCCTTGTGACTCTCCTCTAGTCACAGCCCTACATGCTGAACTCACATTTGTCACTTCTTTCTGATGTTCAGGCAAGTTCTTTCTTCCTTTGAAGTCAATTATCCTTTCCGAAATTCCAGGCAGGCTTTTTATGCCAGACAACTATTGGCTGACGTGCAGTGATCCAGATCACGCAAGAATAGGGACGGTGACTCACAATTATATATAACCTCCAATTGCACCTATTTAAGAGGTGTGTAGCTGTTTCCTCGTTGGCCTTGATACAGCAAAATGTGCATTCAATGTGATGGGTGTTGTGGTTCTCACATGTGTGGGCACGTTTCTCACTGATAGTCACTGCTATTAGAGGTAAGAGGTAAGAGCATCAGCCCCCCCCCCCCCCAAAAAAAAGATGACTGGCACAGTGAAAGTGAATGGCTGGAGTTGTGGCCATGGTTGCCAGTCATGGGTGTAGCAGTAGCGCTGGACATAGCATTCCGACCCCAGAAGCCACACATAGCACTCTCAACAGTGGGAATACACATGCAGAATCCTGCTTCGGAATCCATGCATTGACCATGTTTAATTGGGATATCTCTTGTTTGCTGGTATCAGTGGCGTAGCTAATGATAGTGTAGCCCGGTGCCAAGCTCAAAATGTTGCCCCAGAAGTGATGTCACAACCGGAAGTGACATCATGCCTGAGCTCTTTAAAAAATGAAAATTGGGAGGAACCCACCTCCCCCCAGCAGCTCGCCACCCACTTGCTCTGCTACCTCCCCACAGTCAATGGCATAGCTAAGGCATCTATCTGCTACCTGGGGTCAAAGAAGATTTTCTAGCCCCCCCCACATGATAAAATCAAATTTAATTAATTAAATAAATAAAATGTCATTGGTTCCATGATTATCATAACGTCTCATTGGCACTCAGAATTATCAGTCTCATTGGTCGGTTTGGAGTGAAGCAAATCCAGTTTTTGTTTCACAAGACAGTCTTGTTTTCATTTTCTGATTAATTGGCCATAACTTTTGATAGAATACAGATACTCCATTGCAGTTTGTTTCATTGCACTCTGCATTAAATTACCTTTCCAATGATATATAACATGATTGTATTATTCATACATACCAAGATTGTCACAATTTTGGTCACTAGTGTCAAGCTCAGCTTGTTGCCCCCCTAAAGCTTGATGCTCAGTGCAACTGCTACCCCCTGCACCCCCTTAGCTATGCCACTGGCTGGTATATATTTAATTTGCAGTTAATCCTGGAGCTGCTTGTCAATCATCACCATACTGACTCTAAATTTACAGACTGCTTTACATGCAGCCAACAGATTTGCTAGTTTTGCATACTGAATTTGGAAAATTTTTGAAAGCATTGGTCTAGTGGGAGGTGATATGTTCATTGCTGGTATATGTGGTAATAAACAGGCGCACAGTGAAGACCTGGTTTCTTCATTTCTTTATCCATCTGGCACCCCTGAGAGCTTCTCTCCTGGAAGAAATAGCAGCAATAGGCCAGGGGAGGCTGATCTGGCTTGGAAACATGGGGGGAGGGGAAGGGTTATAGCTTCTCTCATGCTACAAAGCGGGTGGGATCTCATGGGACCAAGTGGGTCCCAACCTGCTTGGGCCCTCCCTAAATCTGGTATTTAGGAAGAAAGACACACACAGGTGCAAAGCACATGTTAAACCTATTGTTTGGGCCATAATGTAGGGAGATAGTGTTTAGCGGCCCTGTGTTCTTACAATATTTTGCATTTGCCATAGCCATCTCCTTGTGGCTTCTTGCATTTTTCATGCTCCTGCCAAGCTTAGAAAGGCAAGGGTGAGGGTGGGGGTGGCAGGTGGGAAGAACAAAGTCCTTTGCATACTTTAAAAGGTCTGTATCAAAATCCAGGTAAATTGGAACGATCGCTTTCCTCTGTCAGCATTTTTATTACAGCTCCGGAAATCCCATTATCGTTTGTTAAGCACGAACTCCCTTTTGTGAATCCATGCTGACTTTTCCTAATTAAATCGTTATTCCCTTTATTCTCTCCCTGACTAGTGCTTTGAGTACCTTCCATGCAACTGCCTGTCAGACATATGAAATGTACGAGCCTTTTGTTTTGTAAAATTTCCTCTCTTTTCCCGTGCAACACAAAGGAAAGACAGTCTAGCAAAGCACTAATATGGGGCACTGATGATCAGGTTGAGTTCCCTTGTCTGCCACAGGCTTGCTGCTGGTGGTGAGAGAGCCTTGCAATCTGATTTGTGCTCTGCTTCCTTCTCTGTCAAAATAAGCTGGTGTTATCTCATGTGGGCAACAGCCAGTGGCTGCCGGCTGAAGGCCTGAAATGCAGGTAGATTACCAGTACAATGACATGATGTAGCGAATCACCAGAATTGTGCTGTGCAGTCAAGTAATTGTTGCATGAAGAGCCCAGGAGATCTAGACTGGACATAAGAACTGAGCACTGTCCACATACCGGGAGATCTGAGGAAATAGGTTAGCAAAGCAGAGAATACAACAGACAGAGGCTAGAAAGGGTGCATCACAACAAGATCTGAGTTCAAACTATCTATGCAAGCTTTGTTCTGGTTTGCATACTGTTGAAAAGTACTGTTGTCATTGCTGTTGAAAAGGTTTCAATTTCCTGATGCTTTGGACACATTCCCCTATTTCAGAATGGTTCTGCTTGTACAGGAAAGAGCCAAGCTTGGTTTTGTTGCACAAGTTTGCTGCACAGCCATGGCGTAGCTAGAGGGGGTACAAATCACTAAGTTTTGCAGGGACCCTCACCGCGGTGTGCAGACGGCCCCTTCCTCTCCCCTTCAGAACCATTCCAGGCAGTGGGGGCAAAACAGAGGCAAAGGGAGAGATTGGAATGATGCTAGGAATAAAAACCATGGGGTGGTGACTTGCTAACCCCATCCAATCACTAGCAAAGAGTCTCCACTCCTGTCTGTTTTTTTCTCTCCTATTTCTAAGTACACAAACAGCATATAAATGAACTATATTTGATTATTATTATTATTATTATTGCTCCTACTGCATACTGCATACTGTTAATAATAATAATAATAATAATAATAATAATAATAATAATAATAATAATACTGCATTATGTATTTTCTGTATTTTAATTCCATTTAATTTTATTAAATATTTTAAGGCTGCAATCCTAACCACACTTTCCTGAGAGTAAGCCCCATTGAACAAAATAGGACTTACTTCTGAGTAGACCTGGTTAGGATTGTGTCCTAAATCTATTTAATTCTATGCTGGCCTTTGCAGAGGCATCGCTGGGGGGGGGGTGCACTAAGTTTTGCAGAGAGCCTCCCTGCAGCGTGCAAGTGGCTCCTCCCCCTTCCCTCGGGAGCCATTCACCTTCATTTCCCCCCCCCACATGGCTTAGTGCACTGCCCCCCCTCTAGCGACGCCAGTGGGCCTTTGCATTTTTACTTTTTATTTTGTTACATGGTAATGTGTATTGCAAGCCACACTGGGTGCCCCATTATCAGGGTGGAAGGGTGGGATATAAGCCTTTTTATAAATAAATACAAAACATGAGGCCCAGTATTATTTTAGACTCACAGCATGTTCCAGGAGGCAAAATTTCATGTACAGGGATTAAGAAATTCGAATGCACCTATGCAGGTGGGGGTGGGGAGAGAAACAGAATTGGAGTGAGCTATTGTTCAGTGTGGGACCTTCTGAGCTTAACGTGTTTGATATGAATGTGTTACATGGCTGTATTTGGTATTACATATAGCTCTGAAGGAGGGACGCCTACCCCTGAAATGAACTCAATTCTGTTTATAAGTTTCAAAGCAAGGACACAGAAAGGCTGTTGGCGCCAGATCGGCGCCAGCACCAGATTGCCCCCTTCTCCCGGCCTCCTGCAGCCAGGCTGAGGCTTGGCCGCAATCGGTTGTTGCGGCCAGGGGTGGGCAGAGCCAGAAGCGCCTGCCCGAGCACACGCGCGGACTAAGCGCAGTTTGCTCCCAGCCAGCAACGGGGACAGGCGTGTCCCAAAGGGAGTGAGCTGTAGCGGCCCTGCAAGAGCGGGCACGTTCTCCAGGGGTGACGAGGGCGAGCCAGGCGGGCGGCTATGAGGCGGAGGAGCCTCCAACCCCTTGGGGCAGGGTGCAGCTGCGCACAACGAGGGGAGAGGTCCTTCCCGCCACGGGAGAACAGCGCGCGGCGAGGGTGCGGCCGGCGACCGCATGGCTGCAGCTGCGGAGGGAGTTCAGCGTGACTATGGGCGTGCCAGGAGCAACATGTGGCTGCAGCTGCGGAGGGAGCTCAGTGAGACTGTGGGCGTGCCGGGAGCGACGCATGGCTGCAGCTGCGGAGGGAGTTCAGCAAGACCGTGGGCATGCCGGGAGCGATGCAAGGAGCTCATTTCAGACGGTGAAGGTGGCGAGGGAGCACCCCTGAGCGGGGCTTTGGCCACTGCCAGCGTTTTGTGCCTTGGCACTAGTATCCTCTGTGAATCTAGCACGGGGAGGGGGGACATTTGGTTCCAGGTGTAGTATGGGTAAGAAGAGTCAGAAGCGGGGGGGGGGGTAAGGCCCCCAAGCGGCCAGCCCCTCCTCCCTCCCCTCTTGGGTCCTCTTCAGAGGGTGAAGAAGATTATGGGGAATTGAGAGCGCTGCTTGCGCGTTTTGAGGCCAGGGAGAGGGAAAAGACACTCCGGGTGGCCAGTAGAGGCGATGGGGCTGGGGTGTCTGGGGTAGCTACCCCACTCCGCAGGTCCACTAGGAAGGGACACGGTGCCCGCCTCAGCGAGCTTCTATCTTCCAGGAAGCATGTGCAGGGGAGCAGGGGAGCGCTGGTACTCCTGAAGCATTGGCCCAGAGGGACTCTGTCCCGGACGTGGAGGTCACAGGTGCCACGCAGGCAGTGCAGAGGGGTGCGCAGCCGGCTCCGAGAGTTGCAGGTGAGGCTCTGTTGGATGCAGGGAGTAGTGTGGGTTCAGTATGGGATGAGAGAAAGGGCATGGCGGTGCCCTCCGCTGCCCTGGGCGGGCAACGATGGCCATGGTATCAGTGGGGGGCTCCCTACCCATATTTTTTCGGGGGTTCACATCAGCCTGGAGCTGTGGGCAGTTTCACCCAGGTTTCTGGGGCGGCGGCGGGCACTCATGCTCCTCCGCCCCCGGGTTGGGCCCCTGGGTTGTTTGGAAACTTGGCTTTCCCCCCTTCGGGGCCTATGATGCTGCCTGGGGTGGCCTCCGGTGGGCCTTTGGGTGCCTTTGGGGATCAGGTTGATCGCCCCCGGGTAGCCTATGGTGATATTGCCTTGCCTTTGGGGGGTCACTTGGCGCTGTCGGTCAAGGAGAAAATCTGGAGGGGTGAATATGTGGACATGTTCAGCCTTCTCCAGATTGAACCTGAGCCGATCCTGAAGGTGGGCAAGCCAGTGTGGGACCAGGAGTTGGTTCGGAAGCGGAAGATTGACAGGAACTGGGCCAACTGGCTTAACGGTTTTGTAATCTACGCTTCTGTGATTTTACAGATGTACCCTAACCGTGCCTCAGCCCTTTTTAAATATCTAGACATCGTGCACAGGGCTTTCAGAGACTACACTGGCCCTGCCTGGTTGGCTTATGACCAGCATTTTCGTCTATGTGCTTCGCACGATCCCACGCTAGATTGGCGTGTCCCGCAATGGGAGTTGTGGACCCAGCTGGTTCTTCCGTCCAGGCCGGCTTGGGGTGATCGCTCAGATAGTGGTCGCCTCATAGCCAGGAACAAGTCTGAACCCAACAAGGCACCTAACGGTGCCGCGTGGGTTCAAAACCCGTGGACATGCTTCGAGTATAACGCTTCGGGCAAGTGTGGTAGGAACAACTGCACTTTCCTGCACGCATGCGGACTGTGCGGGGCCAAGCACCCCGTGTCGGCTTGCCCGAAGTTGGGGGGGCCTAGGGGAGGCAGCCAGGGTGCAGGGCAATTGCCTGGGCGAGGCCGCCGAGGGGGGCCTCCCTCAAACCCCCCTCCCAATTCAAAGGGGGCCAACACCGATTAAGCTGCCCCATTTGTGTTGGTGGTTGAGTTTTTATCCGGATAGAGTTGCAGCCGCGCGTTTGGCGGCCGGTTTTTCTGTAGGTTTTCGAATTCCGGCCAAGCGGCCTGTTGAGCCTGTGCTGGCCGAGAATTTGCGTTCAGTTAAGGGTTTGGAGCATATAGTCAGAGAGAAAATTGCAAAGGAAGTGGAGGCGGGCAGGGTCATTGGCCCCTTTTGTGCCCCCCTATTCAAAACTTGAGGGTGTCGCCTCTTGGGGTGGTTCCGAAGAAGTCCCCAGGTGAATACAGGATGATCCATCATCTCTCATTCCCGGAGGGTAGCTCCGTGAATGATGGCATACCGGATGACCTATGCTCAGTCCGGTATACCTCCCTGGATCAAGCTGTTGACCGGCTGCGTTCGTGCGGGCCGGGGGCGCTGCTGGCAAAGGCGGACATAGAATCCGCCTTTCGCCTGCTCCCCGTCCACCCAGATGAATTTTGTCATTTGGGTTTTCGTTTTGAGGGCGCCTACTATGTGGACAGGGTGTTCCCTATGGGATGTTCCATATTGTGTGCTCACTTCGAGTGTTTCAGTACCTTCCTGGAGTGGGCGGTCCAGTTTCAGACGGGTGTGGCCTCAACAGCTCATTATCTCAATGATTTTTTATTCATGGGACTGGCGGGTACTGGAACATGCAAAATGTTGCTTGCGAGGTTTGTGTCCTTGTGCGGACAGTTGGGTGTCCCCTTGGCGCACGACAAGATGGAGGGTCCTGCCACTCGGCTTACTTATCTTGGTATTGAGTTGGATACGATTAATCAGTGTAGTAGGCTCCCGGAGGCCAAGCTTCGCAAGTTGGAAGGCTTGCTTCGGCGAGCACTAGCAGCCAAGAAATTGACTCTGAGGAAATTGCAGGTGTTAGTGGGGCATCTTAATTTTGCCTGCCAGGTCATGGTGCCTGGCCGGGCCTTTTTGAGGCGCCTGTGCGACGTAATGTCAGGCCTGTGCAGGCCCTCCCACCGCATGCGGGTCACGTCTGCCCTGCGGGACGACGTGTCTATGTGGTTGCAGTTTCTCTAGCAGTTTAATGGGGTTTCTTTTTGGAGGGATAGGAAGCTTATTGAAGCTGAGCTCGAGATCCGGTCTGATGTGGCCGGTGGCCACAGGTTTGTTTTAGGGGGCGCTGGTACGCTTCGCGCTGGCCCGACACCTGGGTAATGAGAGGGGTGACTAGGGATTTGACGTTTCTGGAGTTTTTCCCCATTCTGGTAGCCATGTATATTTGGGGTCATGAGTTTCGTAATTCTGCGGTCCGCTTCTGGTGCGATAACCAGGCGGTGGTCTGGATTATTAATACACAGACCTCTAAGTCCCCCAGGGTTATGCGCTTGGTGAGAGCATTCATTCTCCGGTGCTTGTCGCTTAATGTCCTTTTTTCAGCTAGGCATGTGCCCGGGGTTCAGAACAGTGTTGCTGACGCTCTCTCTCTTTTCCAGGAGGAGCGTTTCTGGCAGCTGGCCCCGGAGGCTCGATTGGACCCAGAACCCATGCCTCTATGGCTATGGAGCCTTGGTTTGGACCCACCCAAAATCTGATTTGGGCCTCTTTAGCAGCGTCTACCAGGGTTAGTTACAGAAGAAAAGTGCATGAGTTTTTACTTTTTCGCAGGCAGAGCGGTCTGGCGGACACTTGGCCTGTCCCTGTGCCTCATCTGATGCATTTTGTACTCGCCCTTAGGGGTAGGAAATTATCGGCACGTTCCATTTCCGTGTATCTGGCTGTGCTGTCCTTTCAGGCCAAGTCCCTCGGCTGGAGCGACAGCACATCAGAGTTTCGGGTCTGGCGGATGTTGGAAGGGGTTAGGAGGAGTCTTCCTGTGGGCCAGGATACCAGGTGTCCGGTGACCCCGGACCTTCTGCAGGGATTATGTGCCGATTTCAGTCTGCACTGCGCCTTGCGGTATGAGGCCGTGTTAATTAAGGCTTGTTGCCTGGTATTGTTTATTGGGGCTTTCCGTCCCAGTGAGGTGCTGTCTGTTTCAAAGATCTCACCTGGGGACAGGGCTCTACGTTGGGGCGATTGTCAGTTGGGAGTTAACCGTGTCTCTTTGTTTTTAAGGTATTCTAAAACGGATCAGAGGGGAAAGGGCCAGTGGGTCCATCTGAAAAAGGCGGCCTGTGCGGATATTTGCCCAGTTCAGGTGGTGGTTGAATACCGCCGTGTGGCTCCTCGAGGAGAGGGGCCGTTCTTCCGTCACCAGGACATTTCTCCTCTGACGGCGTATCAGTTTCGGGCCGTCTTTAGTGCGGCCTTGCGCAGGATGGGAGTGGCACCGCGGCAGTTTGGCCTCCATTCCTTTTGGATTGGTGCAGCGTCTACGGCTGCCAGACTGGGTTTCCAGCCTGGAGCTATTCAAAGAATCAGTCGTTGGCACTCGGCCGCCTTTAAATATTATGTTCGTTGAAGCCCACCGGTTGTGGGGTAGGAGTGCAAGGGTCGGGCTCCCCTAGTGGTTAGGGGGGCGTGTTGACTGGCGTTGCCAGCCTTGGTGTTCGTTCAGAGGGATGGTCCTGGTGGAGTCCCTGTTTCGTTGTCATTGGGCATCTTGTTTCAGTAGATTCGTTACTTAGGTTCCCCCCTTCTCTGTTACAGGTCCGCCTTGGACGAGTCCGGTGAGGGTCCTGATCTGCGGTCATTCAATTATCTTTTGGGCAAGGAAGAGAGCACTGGCAGGCAGTTTTGGTTCTCAGCTGGGGCTGGGCGGCCTGGCCAATGTCTGGTCTCTTTATTTGGGGGGTAAGGGGGTAAAGAACTAACAGTGCAGTCCTAGGCATGTCTACTCAGAAGTATGTCCCATTGGACTCAGCAGGACCTACTTCCAAGTAAGTGTGGGTAGGATTGCTTATTAATTCAATTCATTTGACTCCAGAGCTGCCCTGTTGAATCAGTGAAACTACGCACAAGGAAGTGGATTGGGATTGCAGCACAAGCTACTAGTTCTGGGAACCAAATCAAAAAGGAGAGGGTGTGCTCTTCACACTTTCTTGTCATGAATGATAAAATATTAAGTAAGGGAACAGAAGGCAAAGTTACACACGACTCAACACTTGCAGAGGGCTGCATCCACAGGTGTTGTTTTTATGGATGTAGATCATAAATCTGTAGGTTACTCAAGTGATTAATTCTCCCTCCATATCGCTCTGTGCCTTCCCCACCTCCTCACTCCCCCAGCAAGGATCCCAGCTGCTATGGATATTCTATCATTTTTCAGACATTACAGTCTCTTGATTATGTGTCAGGTCATGACCTTAGTTGCTTTTTCTTTCTCTTTTTTAAATATTTCTCCCTCCTCACTAGGGAAATTTCCATGTATTTCCAACATGTTCCTGACACGTGTCACCCTCTGCCAGTCCTTTATGAAATCCAAGTTTAATTTGGCATTTAAGAACAACAACCTAGCTATTTCTTGGGCTACGTTGAAGCCACTTGAGTGCCTCACACCTTCTGTCTCTTCTCTCTGGTATATTCTTATAGTACCTACACAGAAGTGTCTTTTTGCATCCATAGAGGATGGTCCTTCAAGGTCACAGCTAACCTCATTGTTATTGAAGCTATCTTTTGATGCGTCTGTTTAGAGGAGAGACTGACTTCCCGTCAGTCTCAAAATATGCACATTTTCCTGCCAGGGTTTGCCATCAACAACTTATATTATAAACAGTAAGAGATCTGTAATTATAGTTGAAAGGAACAGACGATGGTATTCATAGAAATACCTGTCAACTCAAAGTGCTGCTCGAGGTTCAGCTTCCCATTTCAGATTCTTCTCTCGCTCCGTTTCCTTTGTGCCAACGTTCATGGGCTTGAGACACAATCAGTTGGAAGCACTCAAATGTTACATCTTGAAATGCATTGTGAGATAACTGCGCAAAGGGTTAGCATGTTTTGTGCCACCACTTAACACAGGCATTCGTTCTTCAAAAAAGGAAGGTGATCTGCCAGCCGAGGCTCAGAGAACTTTGGGGGCTTGTAAAAGCCTGCCTCAAATTAGAAGTGACTTTTAAAAGTCTTTTTCTCCAACTTGGAATTTGAACCAAGCAGGAGAATTCTTCACTCCCATCCTCCTAATTCCTAATTCCTGGTAGTACAGTGGGAGCAACAATGGTTGTATGTTGGGGGGGGGGGGAAAGAAAGACTTTTTCCCCTCCCTCTCTACTACCCTGAAACGCTGAGTAGCAGTGGGTCAGTGTGTAAAACTTGGGGGACCACAGGAGAGACCATTCCCCCAGTAGCCACTGTGTGCAGACTACAATTGTAGTAGCCATTGGGAAAATGAGTTCCCCATGGTTCCCTCCAGTTTGAGCCCAGGTGCGTAGCCAGCATGCCAGGGTCATGGAGAGGGATGACCCCTCTCTCCTGCCCATGAGCTGCCAATATGTATTTAAAACAATGCTATCCTGCTCTTTCCTCTCCCACTAGGGTGGTGCCCAAGGTGGCTAACATGATTTAAAAACAAATACTAGAATTAAAAAATACAAAAGGTAAACCAGCAGTATAAAAGCGGCATACAGAGACAGGTGAAACAGTAACAGTAAACAGAAATACTAAACAGCCCCAAATGAAGGGTGCAGAGAGGCTAGGTTTCAACCAGTGTTAAAATTGCAGTAGTGATGGCATCAACCTCACTTCCTGAAGGAAGGAGTTCCATAATCCAGGAACCACCACTGAGAAAGCCCATTTGAATGTCACCGCCAGATGTCCTTTTACTGACAGAGGTACATGCAAAGTCCTCTCTGATGACTGCCAGGATGGACATTTCCATGTGTGGGGTGGTAGTACTTCACTAATGGTCCTGCTGAGCCCCCCACTCGTCAGCCAAAAAATTGGGAGAAGAGAGGGGTTGTTTTGGGTGTTGGGGACTGGCATGGATGGGGACGGCATTTTCCCACGTCTTGAATTGGCTCGGAAAAATGATCCGAAATCTTCCAGTTTTGTTTGGAAGCACTTGGACCAGTTCTGACATGAAACTGAGATGATCTGGAAGAGCTCACCCTACTGGAAACCTGATGATCCAAGGTGATCCACACAAATATTTTGATACATGACAGCTATTTTGTGCTAAGCTAGTCATATGCGTGCACTACCATGAGCTGAATCCAGCTTTTACTATGCTATTCTAATCCTCATGCCTGGTGGTTTGCAGGCATGCCAAAGGCCAAGTTTAGCTACTAATTCTTCATGTACACAATCAGCTCAGCATAGGCTAAAGTGGCTGGAAATGAGCCTAGCTCTTTTCCATGGCTAGCATACACTTACATTACTGTGTAATCCCCTAGAACAGTGGTTCTCACATACATAGCACTGGGACCCACTTTTCAGAATGAGAATCTGTCAGGACCCACCGGAAGTAATGTCATGACCAGAAGTTACATCATCAAGCAGGAATGTTTTTAACAATCCTAGCCTGCAATCCTACCAATACTTACCCAGGAGTAAGTCCCATTTACTATCATTGTTAAAAGAATATACATAGTTGCTTGTTAAAAGTACAAGTCTGTAACATATCCCCAAATGTAGTCACATACCATGGTAGCATCAAATCTAATATATTAAAAATAAAATATTGAAATGAATGGGGACCCACCTGAAATTGGCTCGCGACCCACCTAGTGGGTCCCGACCCACAGTTTGAGAAACACTGCCCTAGAAGTTTAATGTGCTATCTGCCAATTGGCTTTCTCCCATTTTCTCCATTTATTATCCCTGAAGAAATCATAGATAACTTTCTCTTCAAAAGGCACACATATTGCTTAGTTGTAAGGGAATGTAGCAGAATGCATTCTGGGACACAGTCTTAAGGATTATTGGATTCTAAGAACCATGTATAGGTAAATCATGACATTATCATCCAATTGAAAATGATCTGAACTACTATTTAAAAAAACAAAAACTTGACAAGGATACTGAAGGATCACATATTTTCCTAAAGGGTAAGCATGGCATCCTAAGGTAATCCACAATTTTCGAAATTTAAGCATTTCCACATGGATTCTAAAATTCTAACTCTGTAAGCCTATATGCACTATCCTGGGACTAACAGCCCAGACCTACACACCACCATTGTCCACAATGCAGCCACACTGACAGAGCATGAGCTGCCTCCAATGGTGAGAGGAGATGACCAGAAGGCCAACAGAGGTATTTTTCCTTTCCTCTGGGTAGGCATTCTGAGTCCCCTCTGATCCACACCACCTATGTAGCCAGCATAAATCCAAGGAGAAGAGGGGGGGGGGGGCTACAGGAGATAGGATCCTGGTGCAAGTTGCTGGGATCAACCCTCTCCCTTCCCAAGCTGCCCTCCTCCTCCCCCAAACCTCTCCCACCAACCTCTCCCTCTGCCCCATGACATGCCCCAGCCACTGACTTGCCTGGGTCAGCAGAGAACAGACTCCTTGGCGGCATGGATCAGTCAAGCTTTGTCTTGGCAGCTCCAAATGTCCCAGCAGCAGTGTGATGTCTGCACTGTTGCTGGGCCTTTTACAACAGTGGAACCAAAGATCTGCTGTTGTAGAAGATGCATAAGATTGGGCTGCTAGTTCCATTGAATTCAATGGAGCTTACTTCTGAGTAGGCATGTCTAAGATTGTGGCTGCAATCCTAACCACACTTTTCTGAGAATAAGCCCCACTGAACAAAATAGGACTTACTTCTCAGTAGACCTGGTGAGGATTGTGCCCTTTGCCTTAGATTAGCTACATTCATTTCATATTTTTCAAGAAGTCTCCCTAGATCAGTTAGCCGCTGGGTTGATAGATAGATTATAGTTGGGGAGAGTGTAGGGAATTTGCTGTTAAAATGAACATTGCCAAAATGTTTTGAAGAAGGGGAATATCTATTAAACCAGTTGGGAAATTTATGTTTCCAGCCATGGGTCTAAATGTATAATAGGCCACCTGTTTGTCCACATGCATATAACTGAATGAAAAGCCCCCATGTCCTGAGGACAACTCCTGATCAGCATCCATTCATTTCAATGTGGTTTTCATGGATGGAGCATAGTCAGGAAGTTAAGATGGTGCCAAAAGATGACACTGTGACCAGTACCAGTAGAATATGACAAAGGGAAGATAACTTTCAAAAACTGACCCCCTTTGTTTTATTGCCCAATTCAGCGTGTCAATATTTTGTTCTCAGCATTTAACCTTTCATTTTTGCCACAGCCACACATGGTATATTAAAATAATTTTGAATAGCTATATAACTAAAAGATTTGCCAGCTGCGGATATACAGTGGCTGACTTCACAGGAAATTAATGGTCTTGCTTGAGTTCCAGCATGTGTTGGTCATTGCTCACACAAGAAGCCTCAAGAGCATCTGTATTATTGATTTTTAATTTTTCACGCAAGAATAGTTTTGCATCATTGGACTGGAACCTATTTTGAGATCCCACAAGGCTTCTCCACATCAGTGAGATGAATCCTGCGTAGGTCAGAACAAGCAAACTCTGCCTGGAGTCCTGATGAAGCTAGAGCTGAGGTCAGAGAAGCTTGAGGTTAGATTTAATGGTCTGGCCTTGATTCCTTAACCTATAAGGTTCAATCTCTTTGGCCATTCCTGTCTGCCCGAATATATATTTTTGTATAATAACTGATTCCTAAGGCAACGGGAATCTCACATTAAAGCAGTTATCAGCACCAATTATTTGTACATCAAGACCTCTTGCAATTAGGCCAATGTATGCAATCAACTAAAGTAAAACTCATCTGAATGCGGACATGTAGTGCACTTTTTAAAAAAACTTCCTACAAACTGTAAAAAAGAGAGTGTCAAAGGAATGTATTCTAATCTAGCCTCGTTCTTGATGTGCTAGTTTTCCATATGCTCGGATTTCTTTACAGGGAGTAAGCATCTCCTTGTACCTTGAAATGCGATAGCCCAGGAGAAGGTTTAGCACTTGATTCTTCTGACTGTATTTGGTTTACTAAAGAAAGAACATAAGAAACAGCTGGGGGATGAGTGAATTCAGATACCTGAAACTGAAAGAGAATATTTGAATGTATATTAATGGCTATGGATATTTTAATGAACGGGAGTCTATTTAATACTTGATATTTTGATATGTAACCTTTGTACCTGGAATAGTCCTTCAGTCGTTGGTATGAAAAATGAAACAAATGATTAATCATGAACAGGATAGTAATGCCTATTGATGTCTCCTGAGACATGGTAACTACTTTGGCATAAGATGTGCTTGCGTTGGGCTTCAGAGAGACTCCTGTAGCACAGTTTTTGGTGGAATTTAGGCAGGTGTGAGTTTTTGAAAGAAAAAGACACATCTACTCAATTATTCCTCAGTTTTTTCTCTTGCAACCAGCTTGCTAAGCAAGGACAACAAAGGGAGCAGAGAGTGATGAACAGTTGTTGCAGGCTTCAACTGGCATGCCTTAAATTGGGGATAAATTTTCCAATGTCGGGAGTCTTTCTGGGCTGGAGCCTGCAGTAATGAAGTGTATAGAGAACTGCTTCAGTTATCTCATTATCTTACAACCCTGAGCATCTTCCTGACATATTATGTGGAGTAAAGCAAAGCAGACTTGGGCATCTCAGCATAATTTATGCAAACACCAACCAATAATTAAAATGGCTAATTAGCTATTGGTATCTGATTCTCTAATAATCTGGAAAGCGAGATAACAGACACAATGCACAAATGGCTTGGTGCAGCCGGTAATCAGGAGTTTGGTCTGTACATCCCGGCAGTGATCATTAATTTGGATGTGTTTTGATGTCGTGTTTGCGGTAACATATTCCAGTATGGCTGAGGATATGAAGTTAACACCTGGCAAGCAAACTGCTTCTGTGCTGCAGGAAGAGAGCCAAAGGGGACTTGCTGCTAGACCTGGAGCGTCTTTATAAACAGGCTTGTGGGAATCAATGCCTGGATTTTCCAAAGCCAGAGAAAAATCTACCAGCAAGTGCAACTTAAAAAAAACAACACACACACACACACACACACACACACACACACACAGAGTGATGCACGTAGGAAGAAGCAGCCTAGAAAAGGTTTTATCCTCCGATCAGGGTTTTCTGGGGGGTTTCATTATACCAATAGCTTTCTGGCCCTTATCCTGTTGAATCCAGACTGTGTTTGCATGTACATGCATCACGTTAAAAATGTGTGTGGTCAGTTCCTATGTTGGCAACCTTCAGTCTCGAAAGACTATGGTATTGCACTCTGAATGGTGGTTCTGGAACAGCGTCTAGTGTGGCTGAAAAGGCCGATTCAGGAGTGACAATCCCTTCCACACTGGGAGCAAGTGCAGTCTGTCCCTGGTCTGTCTCCCTGGCTATGGGCCTTCCTTCTTTGCCTCTGCCTCAGACTGTTGGCCAAGTGTCTCTTCAAACTGGGAAAGGCCATGCTGCACAGCCTGCCTCCAAGCGGGCCGCTCAGAGGCCAGGGTTTCCCACCTGTTGAGGTCCACTCCTAAGGCCTTCAGATCCCTCTTGCAGATGTCCTTGTATTGCAGCTGTGGTCTACCTGTAGGGCACTTTCCTTGCACGAGTTCTCCATAGAGGAGATCCTTTGGGATCCAGCCATCATCCATTCTCACGACATGACCGAGCCAACGCAGGCGTCTCTGTTTCAGCAGTGCATACATGCTAGGGATTCCAGCACGTTCCAAGACTGTGTTGTGGTCAGTTAAACTGGTGGTAAACCCAGTTTAGACAAAAGAACATGCACTCACAGAAACCCAAACCGAGCTTTCTAACTTAGCCCATATCGAGTGCGGGGTTGGGGCTGGCTGCAGCTCAGCCCAGGGCAAGGGGAACAGCTGTTGGCGCCAATCAGGCGCTAGCAGCCGATTGCCCCCTCCCTGCCTCATGCTCCAGGGCTGAGGCTTGAGCCGCGATTGGGCAAAGCGGCTGGGGAGGCGGGGCTTGAGCTCCAGCAAGGAGCGCGCGCTCTGGCTGGAGTTCAGTTTGTTCCCGGCTGGCAACAAGGACGGAAGGATCAGCAGAAGCGGCTAGGGCACTGGAGCAGCAGCGAAGGCTCTTGGTTGAGGCTGTAGTGCCCTGCCTCGCTGGCGTGGTGGTTCCTGCGTCTGGCTTCTGGCGGGGAGGAGCAGCCAGAAGCGGCTAGGGCGCTGGAGCAGCAACGGATGCTCTTGGTTGAGGCTATAGTGCCCTGCCCCACTGGCGTGGTGGTTCCTGCTACTGGCTTCTGAGCAAGTGGGAGTGAAGGAGGCACACCTCCTCCCCCATTTTGTGCTGGTGTAGCACTTGTATCCTCTGTGAAACTAGTACACGGGGGTGGTGGTTTTCACACAGTCTAGTGATGGGGAAAAAGAATCAAAAGAGGGGGGGAAAGCCCCCAGACGTCCTGCACCCCCTCCCCCTTCTTCTCCAGTCTCTTCTTCGGAGGAGGAGGAGGAAGATTTTAGTGATCTCAGGGCTATGTTGGCTCGCTTTGATGCCAGGGAGAAGGAGAAAGCCTTGAGAAGAGCGGGGAAGGGTGATGGTGGGGGGGTATCAGTTACGGCCACCCCACTGTGCAGATCGACCAGGAAAGGTCGTGGTGCCAGGCTTAGCGAGATCTTGTCTTCCAGGAAGCGAGTGAGGGGCTCGGGAGACGAGAATGACCCAGAGCCTGCCACCCAAGTGGCCTAGGCACCAGAGGTGGAGACTACGGGTGCCACGCAGGCTGCTCAGAGAAGCGGGCAGCCAGCTGTTGGCGCTTCAGGTGAGCAAGCACAGGATTTGGGCAGTAGTGTAGGTGCAGTATGGGATGAGAGGGAGGGCCTTGCTGTACCTTCAGTGGCCCTTAATTCCCCGTGGTTTCCTTGGTATCAGTGGGGAATGGTTAACCCCTTTTATCCTTGGGGCCCTTATCAGCAGGGCACCCCAGGTGGTGGGGTGCAAGCTATGGTGGCTTCGGTCGGGCCTGGCGCTCCCCCTCCGCCTGCCTGGGGGCCTGGCATGATTGGCGGGTCTGCTTTTCCCCCACTGGGGCAGCTAATGGGCCCCTTGGCCTCTCCCGGAGCGCAGATTGGTGGCGGTATGGAGTCGGGGAGTGCCCCCGGGTGTCATATGGTGATATTGCACTCCCACTGGGCGGGCATCTGGCTTTATCTGTAAAAGAAAAAATTTGGAAAGGTGAGTATGTGGATATGTTTAGCCTTTTGCAGATCGAGCCTGAGCCTGTGCCAAAGGTGGGGGAGCCTGTCAGGGATCAGGAATCCATTAGGAGATGGAAGATTGATAGGAATTGGGCAAACTGGCTGAATGGCTTCATCATTTACACCTCGGTTGTGTTGCAAATGTATCCCAACATTTGCAACACAACCGCACGCAAGCCTTGTTGAAGTACTTGGACATAGTGCACAGGGCGTTTAGGGACTACACGGGCACGGCTTGGGTGGCTTATGACCACCATTTTAGACTACGAGCATCGCATGACCCTGTGCTGGATTGGCGCGTTCCACAATGGGAATTGTGGACGCAGCTAGTTCTGCCGTCGAGGCTGGCGTGGGGTGACCACTCGGATAGCGGTCACCTTATTGCCAGGAACAAACCTGAAGCTATCAAGGCACCTAGCGGTGCCCAGTGGGTTCAGAACCCCCAGACTTGCTTCGAGTATAACGCGTCAGGAAAGTGCGGAAGAAATAACTGCACTTTCTTGCACGCCTGCGGCTTGTGCGGGGCAAAGCAACCTGTGTCCTCGTGCCCTAAATTGGGCGGACCAAGACAGGCCTCAGGGCAGCAGGCCGGCCGAGGCTGCAGGGGCGGCGCATCCTCCTGCCTTCCTTCCGATGGAAAGGGGGCCAACACCGATTAAGGTGGCACAGTTGCATTCATGGTTGAAAGTTTATCCCGACAGAGTTGCTGCCGGTCGTTTGGTGGAGGGGTTTTCGAAGGGTTTTCAGATTCCGGCGGCACCGCCCGTTGAGCTTGTGCTGTCTGAGAATTTGCATTCTGTTAAGGGGTTAGAGCATGTTGTTAGGAGGAAGATCGGCAAGGAACTAGACCTCAGCAGGGTGGTCCCCAATAAGGTTCCTGGAGAATTTTGGTTAATCCACCATCTATCGTTCCCGGAGGGTGAGTCCGTGAATGATGGTTAATCCACCATCTATTGTTCCCGGAGGGTGAGTCCGTGAATGATGGTATCCCCAGCGAGGTATACTTCATTAGACCAGGCGGTTGGGCGGCTGCGGTCTTGTGGCGTGGGCGCCTTGATGGCAAAGGCGGACATTGAGTCAGCCTTTCACCTGCTGCCCGTCCACACTGCCGATTTTTGCCACCTAGGCTTCCGCTTTGAGGGTGCCTATTATGTGGATAGGGCGCTGCCGATGGGCTGCGCGATATCCTGCGCCCATTTCGAATGTTTCAGTACCTTTCTAGAGTGGGCGGTCCAATTTCAGACTGGTCATGTGACCACTGCGCATTATCTTGACGACTTTTTATTTATGGGCCCTGCCAGTACTGGGACATGCGAAATGCTGCTTGCCTCGTTTGTGGAGTTGTGCGAGCAGGGTTCCCCTGGCATAGGATAAGACCGAGGGCCCGGCAACTTGGTTAACTTACCTCGGCATTGAGTTGGACACCATCGCTCAGTGCAGTAGGCTCCCGGAGGCTAAGCTCGTCAGGTTGACTGGCTTGCTTCGGCAAGTGTCTAGGGCCAAGAAACAGGGAGTTGCAGGTGCTTGTCGGGCACCTCAACTTCGCCTGCCGGGTGGTGGCACCGGGTAGGGCCTTCCTGAGGCATATGTGCGAGGCTATGGCTGGGTTGCGCAGGCCATCCCATCGCATAAGGGTCTCGTCAGCACTTCGGGAGGACATGACTGTGTGGCTCCGGTTCTTGGACCAGTTCAACGGGGTGTCCTTTTGGAGGACCAGGTGCTTGGTCGAAGCTGAGTTGCAGGTGCACTCGGATGCTGCAGGTGGACATGGGTTTGGAATTTATTTCAGGGACAGAAGGTGCGCTGCCCGTTGGCCAAGCGCTTGGGTACAGGATGGCATTACTCGAGACCTAACATTTCTCGAGTTTTTTCCCATCTTAGTCGCTGTACACATCCGCTTCAGTCCACTTCTGGTGCGACAACCAGGCAGTGGTCAGGATTATTAATAGCCAGACTTCTAAGTCCCCTAGGGTCATGCGCTTGGGGAGGGCGTTTGTCCTCCAGTGCTTGTCAATTAACCTTCTCTTTTCAGCTAGGCACGTACCCGGTGCACGGAACAGCATTGCCAACGCTCTCTCTCGTTTTCAGGAGGAGCGTTTCAGGCAGCTGGCACCAGAGGCGAGGCTGGACCCAGAACCCATGCCCCTATGGCTGTGGAGCCTTGGCTCAGCGTCACCCAGAACATGATCTGGGCCTCTTTAGCGGCTGCCACCAGGGTCAGTTATACCAGGAAGATTCAGGAGTTTGTGGTTTTCCGTCGGAGGCAGCGTCTTGAGGACGCCTGGCCTCTGCCTGTTCAGCACCTGATGAGGTTCATTATTGCCCTTCGGGATAGAGACCTGTCAGCGCGTTCGATCGCTGTCTACTTAGCTGCCCTCTCATTCCAGTCACGGGCGCTGGGTTGGGTTGACAGTACTTCTGATTTTTGGGTCAGAAGAATGCTGGAGGGGTTGAGAAGGGGCTGGCCCAGACCCCCAGATGCCCGTATGCTGGTCACTCCGGGTATGTTGCAGGACCTTTGTGCTGACTTCCGAGTACTCTGTGTGTCGCGTTATGAGGCGCAATTGTTTAAGGCTTGTTGCCTAGTTTAATTTTTTGGGGCCTTTCGCCCTAGTGAGGTACTGTCTGTTTCCAAGTTTAACCCGGGGGACAGAGCCTTGCAGTGGGGAGATTGTCAGAAGTTAATCGTGTTTCTTTATTTTTAAGGCGTTCTAAGACCGATCAACGAGGTAAGGGCCAGTGGGTCCACCTGAAGAGGGTGACCAATGTCGAGATCTGCCCTGTGCAGGCATTGGTGGCCTACCACCGGGCAGCGCCGCAGAGAACTGGACCCCTGTTTCGTCACCAGGACGCCTCTCCTTTGACACTTTACCAGTTCAGAGCTGTTTTCCATGCTGCCTTACAGAGGCGTGGTGTGTCACCCGGCCAGTTTGGCCTGCACTCCTTCCGGATCGGTGCCGCATCTACGGCGGCTAGGCTTGGCTTCCAGGCAGGAGCCATTCGAAAGATCGGTCGTTGGCGCTCCGGTGCCTTCAAGTATTACGTGCATTAGGCCCATCGTTAGGTGGGGCTGGATCAGCGGTTTGCGGGCTCCCTCAGCGGTAGGGGGGGCGAGTTGACTGGCGCTGCCAGCCTTGGTGTTCAGTGCGGGCTCCCTCAGCGGTTGGGGGGGCATGTTGACTGGCGTAGCCAGCCTTGGTGTTTAGTGCAGGACTGCCCGGTGGGAGTCCCAGTTCTGTTGCCTGCGGGCATCTTGTGGGTTGTTGTTACATTGGCTTATGTTCCCCCCTTCTTGTTACAGGTTGGCCTTGGTCGGCTCCAGTAAGGGTCCTCATCTGCGGACATTCAATTATCTTTTGGGCCCGGAAGAGAGCGGTGGCAAGCAGCTTCGGCTCCCAGTTGGGACTGGGGGGTCTGGCCAGTGTCACCTGGGTTGCCAGAAGGGGCATGCGCTGGGGTCAGTTCATGCCCATGCTGCTGAATTATTTAGAATGGCATCCCCCTCCCCAGGTAATTGTGGTGCATCTAGGAGAGAACGATCTGGGCCAGAGGACATCAATGTCCTTGAGGCTCCAGGCATGTAGGGAGTTCTCGATTCTCCGTAGCTGGTTCCCGGGGATGGCGATCCTCTGGTCGAATCTCCTCCTGCGGCGGGTGTGGCGCGGAGCACGTAGCTTCCGCAGGATCGATGTTACTAGGAAACGAGTCAATGATTACCTGGGGAGGGTAGTGGTGGAGCAGGGCAGGGTGGTCATTCGGCACCCGGCTATTGGGTTCAAGGAGCCCGCCCTTTTCCACAGCGATGGGGTGCATCTGTCACCAGTTGGGAATGATTTATTTTTGCATGATCTTCAGCAGGGCTTGAGAGAGTTTATCCTTGTGGGGAGCAGTGAGGACAAGTGCTAGGCTGTCTCTCCCCTGTGGCAGGGTACGTGCGGGGCTGGGTAGGCAGGTACTTGGCTTGGTGTTTATCCAAGGCAGCAGGGTGAGGGGTAAGTCTGAACCGCTCCTATGATGCCTGACCGGCTCCAGGAGGCAGGCAGGCGAACCCCTGGCCTGGACTGACAGGATGGTGCAGCTCGGCCGGCTAGCCTGAAGTCCAGCTGCCTTGCCCCCCTTTGGGGGGTGGCGGTGACAGACCTAAGCTGGTATCTGACGGCTGGGGCCTCGAGCCAGGTAGTATGCCCAATGAGAATGCAGGGGGAGGCAGACGGCTAGGACCGTTTCCCCCATATGGCCCCGCACGATTGATGTTCAGTGTTATTGCCCTGCTGCAGTTAAAGTTCAATAAAGTGGCCCATTTTCATCCAAGCCGAAGTCTGGTGTCTTTATTTGCGGGTGAGGGGGTAATTGATTCTCCTTACCCCAGGGAACGCAGCAGCAACCCCAATGGGGCTACCAGGCTCCACCCCCCTCCCAGACTCAGCCCACTCTGGGTCTGCCCACTGCCTGCCCTTCCCCACCCCAGAACACCCCCATTCTCTCCCCACCCTCCCCAGATCCCCTGGCTGGCCTGACTTGGCCAGCGTGTACTTACCAGTCTGCCGGTGCAATGACATTGGGGTTGACCTCCGGAGGCCAGCACACATTCACCAGCCTCCTGACTCC
Organism: Tiliqua scincoides; assembly: GCF_035046505.1. Classification (NCBI taxonomy): domain Eukaryota; kingdom Metazoa; phylum Chordata; class Lepidosauria; order Squamata; family Scincidae; genus Tiliqua; species Tiliqua scincoides. The sequence continues at coordinate 15,550,373 of NC_089825.1, forward strand.
TAAGGTGGCACAAAAGTGCCTTATGGCATTTTTGCGACATCCCCAGTTGGCACAAGGGACTTTTATCAGCCCAAGGGGGATTATGGATTGTACCCTCAGAGTAACTACAAAAGTTTCCCCCTTACATTAAGACACATCACTGAAGTACAGTGAGTTTCAACTGGTGTGCCATGAAATGTCCACAGCTGTGCCATGGGAGGTTGGAGCATGCTGACTCTCCTGGTGGAGAGGGACAATTTGTTACTACAGACAATTGCCCTAGAAACAGAAATGCAGAACCCAGAAGAGTCTCCTGCAAACTGGAAGTGACATCCTAAGAGGCAAGGACCATACAGGTCATTGTGCTGTAAGAAGAAAAATATTGAAAATCCCTGCTTTAGTTCACTTATGCTGATTTCATTTACTTGGCAGTAGCCTGTTCCCTGCTGATGTGAAGCCAAATGAGGGTGTATATTATTCTTTTGGCAAAAGTTATACTTGTAAAATATTATTGTCTACAATATTCAAAACATGCCTCATGCAGCTATATAGTACGTGAAATGTCAGGCTGTGCACTGCATGTTGCATGAGGGTTCATGCATGACAAGGCTGGCCCAGCCCTGAGGCTGACTGAAGTGGCTACTTTGAGATGTTAGGTGCAGAGAGAGCTGTGAACTGGCAGGGGGTACCCTGCACCCCTCATCTGCCTACTGCCCCTCTACAACCAGCTCCACTGTAATGAAGCTGGTTCTTTTGTCTTGCCAATCCTCTTCTTGTTCGCTTAAAGCAAGTGGGAAAGACAGTTCCCAGAGGAAACTGAACGCTTTCCACATGCGCTGCCTCCAATGCATCCTCTGCATCACCTGGCAGGACAAAGTTCCAAACAACACAGTCCTAGAACGTGCTGGAATCCCTAGCATGTATGCACTGCTGAAACAGAGATGCCTGTGTTGGCTTGGTCATGTCATGAGAATGGATGATGGCCGGATCCCAAAGGATCTCCTCTATGGAGAACTCGTGCAAGGAAAGCGCCCTACAGGTAGACCACAGTTGCGATACAAGGACATCTGCAAGAGGGATCTGAAGGCCTTAGGAGTGGACCTCAACAAGTGGGAAACCCTGGCCTCTGAGTGGCCCGCTTGGAGGCAGGCTATGCAGCATGGCCTTTCCCAGTTTGAAGAGACACTTGGCCAACAGTCTGAGGCAAAGAGGCAAAGAAGGAAGACCCATAGCCAGGGAGACAGACCAGGGACAGACTGCACTTGCTCCCAGTGTGGAAGGGATTGTCACTCCCGAATCGGCCTTTTCAGCCACACTAGACGCTGTTCCAGAACCACTTTTCAGAGTACGATACCATAGTCTTTCGAGACTGAAGGTTGCCAATGGAAAGCAACTGGGAAGAGAATTAAGGCAGTAGCAGCCCACCCTCCAGCACCACCACTGCGATAACAGTGCCACAGCTGAAAGAAGCAGAAGCCCTTCTCCTTCTTGCCTGCCCAGCATGAAGGCCAGGCGGGCAGGAAGCAGAAGTAGGTGAAGCCTACCCAATAACTACCATGAGTAGCGCGTGGGTTGTGAGTGCCTGCACACCTCATAGGACGGTGGCAGTGCTTTTCAAAGGACGATGTTGAGGAGGATCTGCCTCACCTGCCTCCCCACCCACCGCATGTCCCTGATGAGTAGAGCATGCTGGGAGTGCTCAGCAGGACTTGGGAAGGACATTCTGGCATGGCAACGCCAGTGGGCCCTCTTAACCAGAAAGAGCTGGGGCACATGGAAACATTTAACCTTTCTGGATGCCCTAGGAAAAGCGCAAACGACAAGTTTGGGGGGGGCATAGGCACTTTGCTAATTAATTTCCAATCAAAATCCTATAAGCGCTTCATCCAAAGTCTGCCTCAAAGCAAGACTTGTTTTCTTTTTCTTTTCCTCTCCAAGGCACAAATATATTAAATTCCTTTTACAGCACCTCTTATTCCATTTTTTTTAAGCTATAGCAGTTGTTTGTTCCTAGCGCCAGAGTCCACAGTCCACCACAAAATGAATACTAAAATAATACAGACCCTCTGAAAAAGTGCAAGAATAACCATAAACATATAAACACGTGCGTTTAGGTTTATCTTCTTTTTTTTTCCCCCCAGAGGTTCTATATTATTTTATACATTTTTGCTGTGTTGCAATAGCCTGTGGATACAGTAACAAGTTGCTGGAGCCATTGCTGATTCCAGTTACTTCTTTAAAAAAAATTAAAATAAAAAATAAAATAACATTTTGTAGGCTGGAGTATTCCCCAGCAACCCAGATATATTTAGAGAGGAGAACAAGATTAGTCCAGCAGTAAGATTCCTTAAAACAACGTTAGCTTAAGAATGCCCCGCAACTGTAGTGAACAAGGGGTTTGAAAGAATGTTGTGATGTACAACTGAATATACATTCACATTTTAGCTGTGTCTATGGATCCGTCTTCCTCTATCAGAGCATTAGCTTTTTTGCAGACATCATGGCAGACATGTCTATCAATGACCATTAGTCAAAACACTGGAACTTCCTTCCTTAAGGAAATCTACGGTAACTCTTCACTGAGTTTCCGGAATGGTTCCGGAATGGTTACCTATTTCAGTAGGTATTTGGCTATGATCCCTCCCATGGTTATTTCTGATTTATTTTTTGTCTTATCCTTTGCATTGTTCTTCCTTGTTGTTTTTTATGATTGATGTTTTATGACTACTTTTCTTGGGACTGTAAACCGCTCTCAGCCATCATGGAAAAGTGGTGCGCAAATACCTCAAAAACAATAAATTCAATGGAGGCATGAACAGAGGAAGCATATTTTTGAGCATCAAATGTTGGGGACAACTAACAGAAGGCCATCACATTCATGTTCTTCTTGAGAGCTCCCAGAGACACCAAGGGTGGATGCAGTTGGAAATGGCATATTGGAATACTCCAACAGCCCAATCCTATGGGCTATTTATGACAGAGGATCTTATGATCTACTATCATAAATGCCACAATGGGGTTATAAAAGGTTTGTCACTGACATGCACTTCATGGTCTCTGACACAGGCAGCTGGAGACCCCATGTGTGGAGCAGCAGTTGCTAGATGCCAAGCTGGTGCAAGTAAGGTGGTGGAGGGGCAGTTTGGGGGAGGATTTGGGCGAGGTTGGGCTGAACAAAGGGTTGGTTCTGGCCAAGAGAGGGAGGATCTTAGTGGTAGTCACACATGCAGAATCCTATCCCTTTTTCCTGGCCTGGACCCACTCTATTCTTCTCCTCAAACTCACACCAGTGAAATAGCTGGCAAAGATCCAAGGAGACACATTGCTAACCAAGCAGGGAAGCAAATAAAAAAAAATATTTTACTTAATTCTCATAGGCTGTCTGATTGCCCTATCACAACTGCATACACCATGCGCTCCATTGGATCAGCTGCATGGCAGAAGATAGTGGGGGATAAGATTGGGCTCTTAGTCCCTACTTATGGAGCAGTTAGGTTCCAGGTGTCCTTACATAACTATTAGACCATTTGTTTCTTGCCAGCCTAGTGCTATTGCACCTGCAAAAAAGAAGCATAAGCAAAAGTTGTACTGTGTCTGCACAAAAGCAGTGGAAGAGCTGTCTGTAAACTTGGCCGTCCCTAAATCAGGCATCCATAACTTGTGTGTTTATGGAAGGACCTTGGTCTGATCTAGGAAAGCTTATGAAAATGCCATCTGTTGAGTCAGACCACTGACCCATCTAGCTCATACAGTAATTGTCTACCCTGAATGGCAGCAGTCCTCCAGAATTTCAGGAAAGCATCTTTCTGAACCTTGTGAAGCATCCGGTGGGCCACTGTGAGATATAGGAAGCTGGACTAGATGAGCCTTTGGCATGATCCAGTAGGGGCTCTTTCTTAAGCCAGAGACTGAAGTTGGGACCCTTCTGTATGCAAAGCAGGGGTTCTGCTGCCCCTGAGGGCACAATCCTAACCCCTTATGTCAGTGTTTTCCAGCACTGGCATAGCAGTGCCAATGGGACATATGCTGCATCCTGCAGTTGGGTGTCACTCATGGAGGCCTCCTCAAAGTAAGGGAATGTTTGTTCCCTTACCTCAGAGCTGCATTGCTCTTATGTCAGTGCTGGAAAGCACTGACATAAGGGGTTAAGATTGTGCCCTGAGTTATAGAACCCCATCCCTGGTTCTAGTAGAACTTCATGAGCAAAACTATCTTTCACTTCCACTTCCTGTTCTGTCTCTCTCTGCTCTTTTCTCCCCATGCATGCACACAATTATGGAGACTGACAAGCTCTTTGGGCAGTATTAGCACCTGGAAACTGGTGTTTGTAACACACACAGCGTATTTACATGCCATACGCTCATGAAATATACATCTCTGGCTGGAGAAGCAGTGCTTGGGATTTCAGCAGGAGTCCACTGGTACACAGGGTGAATACAGCGGTCTGCTGAGCTAGAGAACTTGCTAATTAATACACTGCTGGATGTCCTTTGGAGCAGAGTGGGAAGAAAATATAAACAATAAATGAGCTCCACATGCTTAAACAGGCCTCCTTGCAAACCAGTGGGAAAACAAAAGAGACGGAAATGAGCTCCCAATTGAGAAATCTTGGCTTGAGCTGGGAGTGGTCATAAGTTTTTGTTTCTGACCAACCCTTGCAGGCTGCATTAGGCATTTAGTTCATTGTGATCTAAAACTGATCTTTACATTACAGAAAACAGAAGAGTGGGCAGGATTTTTCCAAGGATGAGAGGCCTGATGAAGGTTTTCTAAAGACTTTAAAGATGTTTCAGCTGAAGACATCTGGGTGAATACAAGCATTGGATCAAACCTGCTCCTCGCTTTTCCTGTGAATCTTTCTCAAAAATCTGCTTTGTTTTCCAATTCAGTGTGTTTTTGGCTGTTTTCTCAGAATGTTTATTAATGATCATTTGGATGTGAATGGGACGGACTTTGCTGAAAGCACGGGGACGTCATCACATACTTTGGTGTTTATTTGGTACTTTGCGTGGTCCACCTAGTCAAAGTACCACCAGAAGTAACATCATCACCAGTTACTTCTGCGGTGGGAGGCAAGATACAATTTAGAAATGGGTTATGTCAGAATGCCAGACGCAAGGGAGGGCACCAGGATGCAGGTCTCTTGTTATCTGGTGTGCTTCCTGGGGCATTTGGTGGGTCGCTGTGAGATACAGGAAGCTGGACTAGATGGGCCTATGGCCTGATCCAGTGGGGCTGTTCTTATGTTCTTATGGCAAACACCAGTAAAAGACTCAAGGCAGACAGGAGGGCTTTTTCAAGCATATAAAAGGATGCTTTGGAGCTCTGCCCACCATGCTGAGCCTCCTACCACTGTTTGTTGTGGCATGTTCCTGATCTTGCTGCCAGGTGGCAGATGTCCAGGGGTCCTGCAAGTACCACCAGGCACCACCTTAAGTACCACTGATAGTATCCATACCGCTGGTTGAGAAACACTGTACTTGATTATAATATTATCTTCCTGCATTTGTGTAATGGCAAGGCAGGAGCAGCATCTAATGTGATTTGCTAACACATTCATATCAGGCCCAACGTGGCCCTGATATCATGACATTGTGGTGGTGAAGTGGTACCCTGTCATCTGACATTGCGTGCTTTTGAACCTGCCATCCTGGTGACTTCACAAATATAGCTGTAAAAAAAATCATTGCTGAAAATGGAGTCATCCTCAAGTTTTTGCCTGGAAGCAGCTTTAAAATGGTTTTGAGCAAAATTTGATTCTGTCCTGTCCCCCCCAAGAGAGAAGTCAGAACGTTTGGCAAACAGTTCTGAGCCTTTCAAAAGAGCGTTGTGTATATGGGCAGGAGGAATTGAGCATCATGACAATTCAGCTCAGCCTAGTGAATAGACAGGAAATACTGTACCTCTCAAGCAACAACATTTCCTTAGGTTTTCTGCACTGTATTCAAGGGGTTACAAGGTATGGCAAGCAACGAGTGACAGGATTACATGGGAACTGATGTTGTCTAGTCTACAGGAGTCCAACTGTAGCAGCCATTTTCAGCCACTATGCTGTGGCACATTGGTGTGTGGTGGATGGTCTGCAGGTGTACCGTGGGAGTTTGGGGAAGGGTCATTTGTTAGCAGGGCCACTGGGAAATGCAAGCCCCTGCTGGCAGTGCGGTGTACCTTGTCAATTGTCTGAAAACTGATGGTGTGTCTTGAGAATTTCAGCAGCTTGTCAGTGTACCGTGAGGTGAAAAAGTTTGAAAATCGCTGAACTAGAGTCTCAAGCTACAGTCTGAGGACTAATCACTAGGAGGGAAGATGATAAGGGCCTTCTCCTCAGTTTGTCTTGGAAACCAGTCAGCTTAATCTCCCATGAAGTTTTCTTCTTTGCAGGCTGACAGTCACAACATGGTGTGGGAATAAAGGGGTGGTGATTTGTCACTAGTAATCCGTTGTGTCGCGGGCACTAGCCAATAGGTGTTCATGACATTTGCACCACTCCATCCCATAGAGCCCTTCTTGTTTAGGGAAAGAAGCACATTTTCCAAGCAACAAAATATTGCAGTTTGAGTGGTGAGGTGATGCAATAACTCCAAAAGGAGTAATTTAAGATGAAGAGAGCAGCAAATGCGTGTCTAATCTGCTGGTTGCTTCTCCCAACTCCAAATCATAACCCTTTGCTACTGAAGAGTGCAATAACATCTAACGAACAATTCTCATAGGGATTGTGAATCTTTGCACCCCTGCATTCATTTTTCTTTTGCTTTGCTGACAAGGAGCTCAGCTGCTAACTGTGCAGCTGGTGACTGTGCAGAGCAAACGGTAGCAGATTCAGAAATCTGCATTCTTTAGTTGCTCCGAGGCTGGAAGCCGCACATATGTGTCACTTCCAGCTTACACAAAGCCTCAGGGGGAAAGCCATCTTCTGACAGCTGGCCAAGCAAGGACCCTGATGTCATTGGCAAAAACAGCCAATGGTTGACAAGTCTGAGCGGGAGAAATGGCTTTCAGGGGCAATCAGAGAAGGATGAAACAATCAATATGAGATAAATATACTGTGGGTGCTGGATAATAAGATTCCTGGGGAAGAAAGATGGTAGAATCCATTTTTATTTACTTGCTTGTTCTAAAGATTGTTTTAGACTTGGGCATGAACCAAGAGCTGGTATTTTGGCATAGCATGTTCCTCACAGGAGGCCATTTCCCACATCATGCACATTAAACCTTCATCACAGGGTTTGAATGCCAGTTCATACACATTTTTCAGGTGTGCATCTAAGGGCGCAATCCTAAGGTGCCCTTGGGACTGCGCAAGTCCCTTGCGCCCGCCCAGGAATGTTGCAAATGTGCCGTAAAGCACGTTTGCAGCTCCTCGGGAGTCGGCTGGGCTGGCACAGGGAAGCACGCCAGCCCACAGAGGTTGAATTCAGCCTCTGCACCAACTTTGACAGGGAGCCTTGCGTTGGCCAAGCGTGACCAATGCAAAGCTCTGGGGTGGGAGGGGAGGAGCAGGAGGGAGGCATCCCAAGGTGGGGGGAGAGTGGGCAGAGGGTGGTCCCGGGGGTGGGAGGGCGGAGAGTTGGAGGTGGGGCAAGAACCTGGCAGATATGATGGGTGCCAGTTCCCATTCCTGAGCAGCGTGGAGCGGCTGCAAGCCACTCTGCTCTCCTTGGACTTATGCCACCTCCAGAGGTGGCGCAAGTCCGATGAGACCCATCAGGGCTGCAGTGGCTTACTTGGGGGTAAGGGGAAGAGTTTCCCCTTGCCCTCTGGCTGAGCCACTTTGGGGCCCTATCTTGTGTTGGATACAGCACAGGCCTCTTGGCCTCCCTGTTCCAGTGCAAGACAGGATTGTTTTAAATAGACCTCTAAAAATGTGTGACTGCAGTAAGAATGTGCAAGTACCTGAGCTATAATTGGAGGTAGCTATCTGTTGAATGTACACTCAGTTGAAACACCCAATTCTCAGGGAGTTTGGGAACCAGGGTAAGTGCTTGTGGGGGAGGGGCTAATGGTGAGTTTTTAAAACGCTTTTATCCCTGGCAGCAGCGCGATCATGGCAATCGTGTTGTTACTTTCACCATCGCTCCACTCTTTAAGGGGGGAGAGGCAGGCCTTCTTTCCAGCTAGGGTGTCATGAAGCCCCAGTTTGAGAACTTTTTTCCTTATTGTGTATTTAACTTCAGGAAGGTATCTGAATAAATAAAGGCAGGAGAACCTGGAACTGGCAAAAAAAAAATCATTTAAAACAGATAATTTCCAACTTTCTAGTTCAATCCCAAATACTTTATTATATGAAATAGCTTAGAACCCAGCAGTAGATACTTGTGTGGCCTTATAATGCCAATAAAGGTTAACTAACTAACTAACTACTTGTGTGGCCTTAGGGAAGAGCTGCTGATTTCCCAAAGCGATTCTCAAAACAAGGGAACAAGGTTTATTTAGGGAAAACAGAACGCAACATAAAATCAGTAAAGAAAGTAGGAGAGTGAATAATAAGGAAGCAAAACCCAGACAGGTTGCTAGCCGATTCACTACCCTAGCTAAGATGTAAAAAAAATACTGTGGATGACAAGGTAAGCATCTTGTGGTGGTGTTGCCATTTCTAGCTCATTGCAAGCAGATATTTGTATCCACCATCAGTTTTCCAAACAGGTGGAGAGATTAGCAAAAAAGGAACCCAGGTAATGTCCCCTCTTCCTTTCTAATCCAGGCAAATGGAAAAAGAAGGAAGAGCTGTGGAAGCAACTAGGTGGATAGAGATGAGCAAACCCACCAGTTTGCATCCTGTGGTGACCGCTTCAGTTGCCCTCATGCATGGGCCAGCCTTGATCCTAGGCAACCAGAGGCACAATCCTTTGCCTAACACAACTGTTTACTAACTTGCATTCACACTTCACATTTTTAGTGACGGAATCTGGTGTTTTCCACGTATCAGTCATTTACTGAAGTGCCCAACTTTGCTAGCTACGAAACATAACGCAGCCTTCGGCTCTGGATTATGGCTAGGAGCTCAGTTCCACCCCACTCCCCATCACACTTCCATTGTTACAGGGCCAGTGAGGCAATACAGTTTTATCATGTTTGACACAGCGGGAACATCTGAGCCTTATCAACTCTGATTTTGCTTAGATCAGGAAATGTTTAAATTCTCTCAATATAATTGAAGGGGTTGAAGCAAAACCATTAATTAGGTGAAATAGAAGCATAGCATTGAAATGAAATGTTAACAAGCAATCTGGTTTTTAAACCCCCCCCCCTTAACAACTCCTTAACAAGAGGAGTTGTTAAGCCTCCTCTTTTTTAATTCATGAAAGTCATATCAAGATTTCTTCTTTAAGCTTCATCATCTGCATGAACTCTTTGATCACTATCTTGTGGCAGCGGAGATGGTGGTGGGAGAGGATTTGGAGCTTTGTTTAGTGTGTGCTGAAGCAACCACCTGACCATGTTCTCCATTTGCACTATAACTCATTTTCACTGATCTCCTGCTCAACCCATTTGAGGTAGCTTTGTGATGGCCCAGTAAATCTGCACTGAGTTGCCAGCAGAGTGAGGGATGTATCACAGAGCAATCTTAAGGCTTCACTGAGCTGGTGCAGCTGGCCCAGTGCCAGCTCAAAGATGTTCCAAATGTGCTGTAAGGCATCCTTGTGGCTACTTGGGAGCTGGCATGAAGGCCTGCACTGGCTTGGCAGAGCCACATCCTATCCCTGCTCTGGCCAGCACAGGTAAGATTCCGTAAGGCGGCGCAGGGGCTGGGAGAAGGTGGCAGGATGGCAGGTTGGAGGCAGGGAGGGGGTGTTTTTCAGTGGGGGAGGGTAGAACAAAGGGAGGATCAGGCCTGGGATTGGGAAGGATTGCCCATGGTGGTGCACACCGCATCCAAACCCCCTTCCCAGGCCAGGCAGCCCTACATGGGGTTTCCAGGATTTGCACCAGTGATATGGCTGGTGTGGATCCAAGAAGCCTCATGGGGTGACTGGGGCTTTATCCAAGGGGAAATAGATCTCCTTACCCCTTACCTGCATTCAGTGCAGCTCAGGAGGTGGCTGGAGGTCTCCTTGGGGTAAGGGAATCTAGACCTCCAGTTGCTTCCTGAGCTGCACTGAATGCAGTGCAGGCCATGTGGACTGGCTGCACCTGCCCAGCTTAGGACTGGGCTGCCCATCTCATAATTGAAAGACTACATACTCAATTCAGTCTAATCCTTCCCACTCACACTCAACACACAAGATTTGTTGGACCAAGTCCAATAGACTGAAATTCTGCTCACAACATCAGCCAGATGCCCTTTGTAAACAGGGCATGGTTCTTTGTCTCTAGCATCTAGTACTCGGCTATACATGGTTCCACTTTGCCACTGACAGACCTTTTATTCACCAATTTGTTTAATATGATCAAAAACCAACTCAGCTGTTGGCCACCACTGCACATGCAATAATGAATTCCAATTCCAACTATTTTGACCTTTTTGTGGATTTGGTATTATTATTATTCTATTTCAGCTCAGTGGTGAGATACAATGAGATAAGATTACTTACAAGTGATTAAACATATTGTTTTTAATACAGTTGCCTATGTACACTTGTGTACACTTCTACACTTGTAAAAAGTTCTGTTGTGCTCAAAAACCAAGGGAGCAATAAACATTCAAGAGCCACATTTTACTAAAAATAATAGAGGCATATGAGATATGAGTATGTGGTCCTGTTTGGTGCTTGCAGTGTCTGAAAAAGGCATATAGTGTATCACTGAGCTATTGCATTAAGGTTATAATTGAAAGTGCTACTAATGTTAGCTATTTCTCCCCTTACCTTGCCATTATCCACTCTATTTCAAATCAAATGAAGTTAATTGGCAAGACTCAGATAAGGAAAAAATTTAACCTTATAATTTTTAAGACAAGTTTTAGGAAAATCCAATTTTTTTTCAGGACGTGTAACTATTTAAATGTTTTGATTTTTTTTAGCTGAAAATCAAGAAAACGTGTTCTAGTGTGCTGAATACAGTCCACATGGAAACCCACATGAGTATGCATGATTAGGTCCTACATTTCAGAAAATAAATCAATATGTACAATATTGCATGAAGGAAACAGAAACAGCTGAGGAAAGAAATTAAAACATATTTCCTACGTGCTGATGAAATGCACTTCATCTTTGTAACCCCTACAACTAGAGATGGGGAAAACCCAGAGAACTATTCAGCAGATACATACAGTCCTTTGATTTCAGAGACAATATCTGAGTGGAATTTTCTGGGCTTCATTCTGGATGGTAGCAATTACTGGGGGTTTCCAGGAACCTGGCAAACGCCTGGAGGTCTTGCTGAACCTTTGCAAAGTGCTATACAGTATTTTATCTCAGTTTATTTATTTGAAAGTTTTTATCGTGCTAGTCTGTCAGAAGAGGCCCTTTGACAGCTCATAGTATTGTTCAAATCATTAATTATAATTCAATTCCACCAATAAAATAACAAGCGATGCAAATCCAGAAACCCATTGTGCTCTACTGGATTCAGCTCACTTCCCAAACAGCAATTATCAAGATTTTCCTTCTTAAAAGCCTAGCCCAGACATTAGATCAAAAGAATAACCATGTTTATTGGTTATTAAACCATGAAAAATGTTTGGGAACCACTGGCTTAGCCTATTATTGTCAGACCACAACAGAAATCCATCACTCCTCCCTAGAGACCTCTTGGACACCTGTGCACCTGTCACTAAACAAGTATATTGTAGGCATTGGTGGGGATCTGTAGGCATTGGTTAGTGACTCCATGGAAAAGACTTCAGTGTGCACTTTGAGCTCCAAGTAAGAAGGGCCTTTCCCAAAAATTTTCTTGATCCTTCAGCATACACAGTTGTACAGACTCCTATTGAACTCTGAATCACATCTAGGGCGACTACACATCGCAGAAAACTCCTATTTATTGAATAGTTGTCCAGGAGAAGGAATTTCAGCACTCTTCAGAATGTCCACTCTGAAGGTTGCAGGCCTGGAGGGGAGGCAGGGTGGCAAACGCCCTGAGCGCCACATCCGCATGGTGTTGTGGGCCGCGAAGGAAGCCTTCTGAGGCTGCAGTCCTAAACGGCGGGGAGGCTGCGGCAGCAGCTTGGTGCGGGGGGGGCAGCATTGCGGACCTTTGCCCTGGGGCACACTGAGAGGCAGGTTCATTACTGACTCTTTTAACACTGGAACATGACAGGCTGTACCTACTGAAACTCTGAAGTCTCTTCATCACCAGGAGCCCTGGGCGGTAATATGTGGCCATCCCAATCACACTGACATTCTTTACTTGTTCTGTTTCAGTAGCAGGCTGGTCAAAGGTAACCATGTTTTTTTTGAACGATACTTTACTTCCTAACGCTTTGGCCACTGATGGGCACACTGATTATAGTCCTGTGGTTTTCTTCAATTAATAAGTTCCCAGCTGACAGTTTTTAAATACAGTGAATCATATGCATTTATATATCACAGCAGCAGATTCATTTGTTTATTGGAGAACAGCAAGTTCCACACATGAATTATGCTTTGAAATTAATTCATTGCAAAAGATAGATATTTTCTGTATGGACAGATGGGTGAGAGTGAGGCGGGGGATGGGGAAGAGGAATACACTGCAACAAATGCTTTTAAATGTGGTTTTAGATATCATTCTAATTTATTCTCCTTTATAAAGGTTGTTGCTTGCTTAGGCTGTATCCAAACCAAATGGTGACTAACTACTGTTGAAATTAATGAGACAAGGTAGCTGTGATTTGGGCCTCAATCCTATCCCGAGTGTATGGCACTACTACCATAGGTTCCGTCTAGTGCTGCAAAAGCCATGCTGCTGTCATGCACTTTGGGGTCACCAGTGCTGGAGGTCCCAAGCACGAGCCAGCAGGTCACCCAGCCCGCACCACGGCTGGTAAGGTGGTGGCGGGAGGCAGTTTGGGAAAGGATGGGGTGGGCTGAACTTGAGTGGGAGGAGACAGGATGGGTAGGATCCTGATGGCAGTGGCACATGCCATGATTGTATTCTTCTTTTCCAGGCCCAACATGCCCTCTGCTGCTCCTCAGACTTATACCAGCCTAATACACATAGATTACTACTTATCCGGACATCCAAAATTTGGACTATTCCAAAATCCAGACATTTTTGTCCAAGACTTTTTTTTTACTTTCTGTAGTGTGAACACTAGAAGGTCTTGTGCTCATACCCACACACAGTGTGGGTATAGGCTCTAAATTCTGTTCTCTGCTCTGTGGTGTGTAATGCCAGGCACAAGGGAGGGCACCAGGATGCAGGTCTCTTGTTGTCTTGTGTACTCCCTGAAGTATCTGGTGGGTCACTGTGAGATTCAGGAAGATGGACTAGATAGGCCTTTGGCCAGATCAAGCAAGGCTCTTCTTATGTGTGACTGTACAGACACTGTTGAAAAATGTCAGAGAGGCCAACAGATATGTGTATCAGTGAAAAGAGCAAGATGAAGCATATCTCATTATATTTATGCAATTATTCAAAAATCCAGACAAATCCGAAATCCTGACACCTTCCAAGCGGTCCAGATAAGGGATATTCCACCTGTAGCTGGTGTAGGTGTGAGGAGACCCATTGGAAACCAGGCAGACTATGGGGAAGTAAGTAAAAAAGATTTTTAATTACCTCCCTCCCCCCCAGGTTGTCTGGCTGCTTCTCCACCATAGCATGTATCTTGCATTCTATTGGCACTGCTCTATCATGTAGGTCATGGGGGGGGGGGTAGGATTTGGCTGTATCTTAAGCCCCAATGATTTCAGCTGGGCGCTTAGTCAGGATTCATCTTCTCTCTCTCAAAACTGATTCCATAGTTCTGTGGCCCATGTCAGAACAAACTGGTCTGTGGAAATTAAAGTCAGACATCTGGATAAAAGTGAGAGCTCTTTGCTTGGGTTGAACTTCAGAATTGTGGTTCTACTCTCTGAGGGGCTTTTGGAGAGCTTGAAGCAAACGTGTAATGCAGTCGGGTAGCCATTACTATGGCTTGTTCCTACAGTGACTGGTTTAATGATGCTCCCAGCACTCTCTTTTCACCCTTGAATAGAAGCTATCTGGGACAATCATTATTTGAAATCCCTTGGCTTCAAGATTAATAGTGGCAATGGATTAGACTTCCCTGAAGGCTGTGTTTGCATTGGCAGCTATTCAGCATAGAACTCTATGCATGTGTTGTGTGAAGGCAATGGTTCATAGAAATTGTATCTGGGAATGCTATGCAGAGTCTTTTCATATAGCCGCACTTAAAGAATCGACTTACTATGATAATGAAATGGCAGAGGAGCTCAGGGGCACGAACAAGGAAGAAAGATATGTTTGCTAAGACAGTGTGTGAAAATACACTTTAAGTCATTGAGATGGTCATATGGGAAGAGAAGCAATATGGGAAAGCTAATACAAATTGTAGGAAATGAGGCTACCCAGCAATCACAGATGGGATTACCTGGTTGGAGGAAAAAAATTAAGTGGTTGGGAAGAGCAATTCAGGCAGACAGCAGGCAAACCAGCTGTGGAATGGGAAGGTTGAAAAATGGTTTATCCTGGGATTTCTAGGAATGAAGGGAGGGGAGAGGTGTAGACTGATAGTTTCATGCATTTGAAAGGCTCTCAGGCTCAGATACCCTCTTTCCCTCAAAAATCTCAAACTGAATTCTTCCCAAACTGCAAACCTATATTAAGATTGGTTAGTAAAATGTAGAATTGCCCTATACTGGAAATGCATAACATCCCCAAGGTCTGAAACTTGGAACGACTATATGATATAAATGTCAACATTTATGCAAAGATTCATGTTTCACAAAGGGGATTCTAGAGATGAACTTGATACAATCTGAAAAGTGCTTTTTAAAAAATGTTTGAACAACAAATTGGTATATGTCTACTGTATTTATAGATCACTAAGGGCACAATCCTAAAGCGCCCTTGGGCCAACACAAGTCTCTTGCGCCGGTGTTTGCAACCCTCCTGGGCCGGCACAAGGGACTTGCATCAGGCAAAGACACATGAGTAAGGCACGTTTGCGCCTCCTCAAAAGGAAGCTGGGTCAGTGCTCAGAGAAGCACCGGCTTGCAGAGGCGAATGCAAGCCTCTGTGCTGGCTTCCTCTCTGAGGCTTGAGTTGGCCTGGCTGGGACAACGCAAGCAGAAAAGGTAGGTAGGGGAGAGTTGGGGAGGAGGTGGGAGGGAGGCGTTCCTGGGCGGGGGAAGGGCAATCACTAGCACTTTGAATTGTGCCTGGAAATGCATGGACAACCAGTGAAGATGGTACAACAGGAGTGAGATGTGGCCTTAACGCCTGATGCAACTTAACAGTCTGGCAGCTGCACTCTACAAAAGTGCAGTTTTGAAACTGTCTTCAGAATTTGTGATAACTCACATATCCAAGTCATCATCACTTGATGTTGCAGTCATCATGCTGAATATGAATGTGTGGGCCATAAAGTAGGAAAGTGCTGGATCAGGGGTGTCAAACTAGTTTCATACCAAGGGCTGCAGAAGTATTCATGATGCCTGCTGAGGGCCGGAAGTGATGTCATTAGGCAGAAAGTGATGTCATTATTCAAGATATGGGAGAGCCAATTTTCATGTGGACTGCCCTTAGAGCAGTAATATCTAAGCACTGATCAGCCTCTGAGGGCCGGATAAAAGCTTCCACAGGCTGCATTTGGCCCCCAAGCCTTATGTTTGACACCCCTGTACTAGATGTTGCTCCGAGCTATTAGACCAGTGCTGACAGGCAAAGCACAGCATGAAGCATTTCAAGTAATAAACACTTTGCATTATGGAAAAAGGAAGTACAGTCGGTATTTTACCATGACAATAGCTGTGGTACCTACAGCAATCCTGATCACCTGAATCGTCTTGCAGGAACTGCTGTGGGTGTAAAAAACTCTGAACGTGTGGATTGCAGGTGACCAGATTCCTGTTTTATAGAGATCATCCACAGAACACACCATCTGGGAGCAACTTAACTGATCCTTTGGGCCACTTCCAAAACTATGATTTTATGAAGCAACAGGATCCAGCAGAAACTAAAGCACATGCTTATGAAAGTATTAAAAAGCAGACATTTCATTTTCAATTGTACAACATTGCTGTTTCTTATATTGTAGACAAGTACACTCACATTAAGACATGCTTCGGTGCAGTCATTTATGTCTAAAACAAAATTAAAAGCTCTCTGTTTTTCATTTGTAAGTTAATTTTTTTTTCATGTATACTTAGTGACCACCAGTGATGGTGAGCTAGCATGGTTCTTGTCTTTGGAGGCATCCCTTTGAGAGTGGATGGTTAATTTCTACTTCTCATAAAAGTCATATGGCTAATAAAGAACATTTTTTGACCTTTCCCATAGCGATCGTTCTGAGCCCACCACCATCTCCCACATGTTTGGCCCATCTGTCTTCCTTCATGTCAGCTTCCCTGCAGTGGAATAAAAATGGCCAAAAGAAGCATAAAAACCATTGCATATAGGGCAAAAGACTTGAAGAGTTGTTTTAAAGGGGTTTTAATTTTCAACATTTGATGGAATAAAGTTCAGATGTTTCCACGATGGTCTCAGTGTGGGTGAATATTTGAGGTTCTTGAAAAACAAGACTAGCAACTTCCAAAAGATAGAAATTTTAAACTCTTTCATCCATTGCAAAGCATGCTACTGACTTTAAACAGAGATTCTCTGGTGCATATAAGTCAATTGGCTTATTAAAACCAAAAAAGGAATCATGCAACAATTAACATTTTCCTTTATTCTCTTTGAGCTCTCTGTGCATCTGTCATTTATTCTAACAAATGGTCTTTGGTTCTCCCCTAAGGAAATGAGCAGGCTCGTCCTCCTCCCAGACATACAGAAGGATGATGTGTACAGAAAACATATTTACACTATACTGAGCTCAGTCACAAGTCTCCAGTCCTCATGTGAATCCTAAATCTAGGATTGGAGTAATCATTTGAAAGTGATCACGGAGAAGTGCCTCATGTGGACAGCCTTGTATTTGGTTGAAAACCAAATGTTTTGAGTTTTTAGAAAACTGTGAGTTGCGATCATGTCGATCTCCAAATACAAGGGCATTCACGGCATAGAACTCCAAGAGAAATTTAACTTCTTACATAAATTGAGTTCCCTTGAAAATTCTCAGGTGTTTCAACTTTGAAAGAAACCTGAAATTTACTCCAGACTGCACACTGTGAAATTTCAGATTCTCTTTTCTTGCTCCATACACTTGTCTAAATGTGTGTCTAGACCAGCATTTTTCAAATTGTGAGTCGAGTCTCTCTAGGTGGGTCATGAGCCAATTTCAGGTGAGCCCCCTATCATTTCAATGTATATTTTATTTTTAATATATTAGACTTGATGCTACCATGGTATGTGGCTGCATTTGGAGAAATGTTATAGATTTGTACCTTTAATATGCTACCATGTATATGCTTTTAACAATGATAGTCAATGGGGCATACTCCCGAGTAAGTGTGGATAGGATTTCAGCCTTTGGGATGTTTGGGGAATTTTTGGGAGGGTTAGGAAGGTTCTTTATTTTAAATAAATATTTAAACCTATACTGATTGCAAACTTTTAATTTAATTAATTGATTTGATTTTGTTGTATGGGGGGGGGGGGTGTTAAAAATTTTCCTGCTTGATTATGTTACTTCTGGCCATGACATCACTTCCAGGTTAATGACATCACTTCTGGTGGGTTCCAACAGATTGTCATTCTAAAAAGTGGGTCCCAGTGCTAAAAGATTTGAGAACCACTGGTCTAGACAGCCCAGTACAAAGGAGTTACACTCTGAAAGGATATTTGCTTTCTTTCTATGACAATGCACTGTGATTTTTAACTTCTTTTGTGGCATTTTGGAGATTTGTTGAGAAGATGATGATCAAGAATGCAGACATGGAAGATCGGTGGAACAGCAATATCACGGAAAGTGACAAAGTGACAAACAATTTTATTTCAGTTAGTTGGAAGAATGGGCTGGATTGATAGTCACAGACGATCTGGACAAATTAATGAAATTCCTTCTCTAGCAGATCGATTAACACCAGCACAAATTTGTTCTTCGCCGCTGACGCTGAATCTCTGGGTAGGGCTTCTGTGATCCTAAGGAATGAGGCGGCTTTAAATGACTCACTAGAGATTTCTCTGCCATCAAAGCCAGCAGGTGAACAGCGCTAGGCTTCCCTCGGCTAGGCATAGTTTTTATCACTGTTGGTTTAGTATGCACTGTTGCCTCCAAGCAATTCTTCAGCAGGTGAGATTTAGCCACACGTATCTTGCAGACAGCAGGTGAAGCAATAACACGGCGGCACCAATGTAATTGAAGCCACAGCAGGCCGTTTCAACATAATGGAGGTAGCGCTAGATAAGGCTACAGCATCTGTGGGAGTGGGACCCATAGAAGGTGCTGCAGCAATTAACTTTCTATGTCTATCTTTTGTATTAGTTTTGCGCGTTTTCTTCTAGACTAGCAGTGGCTCTTTGCAGGCAGGAAAAGTGAGGCATTGGTGAGATATTTTTCATCACAGGAAAATGTGTGACAAATGGCACACTTGTGGCAATATAATACTATAAGCCTGTAGTATTGAATGTGCTGTGTTGTTTAGCTTTTATGCAGTTTTAGGGCTCGACCCTAGCAGGCCAGTTTCGGTCCTCTGCCAGTGCTGAGTGCCGCAAATGTGTCGTAAGGCATGCCTGTGGCACACACCACTGGGTCAGCACCTGCACTGGATCAGCGCAAGTCCACACTGAGCCACTGCTGGGTCGAGGCTGGTTGCATGCCACCCAGAGCTCTGGGCAAATGCCAAGCGGTGGAGTGGTAAGTCAGGGAGGGGGGGGGAGGCGTTCTGGGGAAGGGGAAAGCAGGGTGGGAAGTGGAACTGGGAGAGGAGGAGATGGCGGCAGGCTCTTCCACCATATCCTAACCCTTCTCCTGGGCTGAGAAACCTGAGACAGGTCTCCTTGATTCTGCACCTGCTCAATAGCAGCCACAGATCCAAGTAGACCCGTTAGGGCTGCTTGGCTGCTACACGGGGTAAGGGAACATGTTACTATGTTTCCTTAACCCAAGGAGACCTGGGGCTGCTTCCCTTCTCAACTGGATGCAGCGGTCACCCTTTCAGTACCGCTGCAGCCCTGGATGCTGGGAAGTGTAGGATTGGGTTGATAGTTGCCGAGTGTCCATTTTTGAAGTTCAAAATTCAAATGTAGAATGCTAGTTCCCACTTCAAAGTCCTAGAATTTTACTACTTGATCATGGTCATTTTCTCAAGATCACCATGACTCCTTTTTTTTGCTCTAGACTGGCTAATCAGTTGTTCTCATTGAGTCGGGGCCAATACATTGACCTGATTCAGTCATGTCCAACAGCTAGTGGCCCCGGGTGAAGATGCACAGTTCCCACATCAAAGAAGGCATTGAGTAGGGCCTGGATGAGCATTGGAATCTCATTGCAAAGGCACATTTGCATCCACATCTGTATTTGCTGAGCATGAAGTTACTTCCATATGCATTCTGTTTTGCTGGCTTTTGACAATTTAGGTCATGCATGCAGTATGGGTAAAGTGTGGCAAAAAGGCCATGTGAATACATGCACAACATATTTTTGGATGTATTGCTCTCCCCAGCAATTAGCATCTGAAACAAAATTTGACTTGCTAAATCCTGTGATGTGGTGCACATTTGCAAGACATTAAATTCCATTGCTCTCAATAGGATTCCATATAATGGCCCATTATCTATCTTTCTGAACAGCAAGTACACATGCACGTGCGCGCGTGCACACACACACACACACACACACACAGAGTATTTTTCATTAGCACTTGCTTTTCCCCACAGTCCATACATTGCATCATAAGCAAGTTTTGAAATGCACAGGAGTATAAAAAGTCGTAAGAATAAAAAGCATAAATGGATTTGATGGCATTTTAGCAAGAGTGAACTTCAGTTTGGGAGCAAATGGCAAAGGAACTGCTGCAACACTTTTTGAGATTTTGTTAGATTTATAGTGCATAAATCAGAGATTTTTCATAGATGTAAGCTATATTGAAAAAGGGGTTAAAATGTATCATCCAGGAGGTATTCAAAGGACAGTGAGGGGAGCAGAGCTCCTGGACTTCTCCTACAATAGAAGTATTTCAGTACCCCCTTTTGAAATTTTTTTCAAGGACCTGAGCTGAGAAGAAACATCAGGCTCAGCAGAAAGGAAACTGAGAAATTTGCCTAGAGTCATATGTTATTGTCTAGGGCAGCGGTCTCCAACAGTCATTCTGATCCCAGTAGAGGCCATGGGTGGATGCGTGCAGCCTCTGCTGGGCTCAGAAAACCCTCCAGAGGTGAGAAGAGCAGAGCTCCCCTCGTCTCCAGAGGGGGTGCGTGTGGGTGTTGTGGACTGAAACCACAGATACAGGATCTATGGATCGGGGTCCCCCCTGCACAAGCAATCTCTTGTCCCTCATAACATGAGAGCACTTTTCACAAATAATCTCTTGACACAATGTGCAACAAGATCGTTTGTTCACTTTTGTTTAACTGGTGGCCCCACTCTCCCTCACAAACCCCAAGCATGCATCTCAAGTCAGAGAACAGGTATGGCTGTGTGGCTGTCTCTTCCTTGTTACTCTCTCTTTGTTTCTCCTTGATCCCAACGAGCAGCTGTCCCACAGGTGAGGACATTGTGCAGAGCCCAAGGGAAGTCTATACTATAGCCTGCCTGCCTGCAGCGACCAGTGTGTTTTCGAAAAGTCTTTCATAGCTCAGCCTTTGAACTTCCACAATACGCTTGCTCTCATCACTATCTTCTAGTCCAGGGGTGCCCAAACTCCGGCCCGGGGGCCACTTGCGGCCCTCGAGGCCTCTCAATGTGGCCCTCAAGGAGCCCCCAGTCTCCAATGAGCCTCTGGCCCTATGGAGTTTTGTTGGAGCCCACACTGGCCCGACACAACAGCTCTCAACGTGAGGGCAACTGTTTGACGTCTCACGTGAGCTGTGGATGAGGGTTCCCTCCACTGCTTGCAGTTTCACAGCTATGATGCAGTAGCAGCAGCAAAGGAAAGGCCAGCCTTGCTTTGTGCAAGGCCTTTTATAGGCCTTGAGCTATTGCAAGACCTTCATTCATTCATATAAGTTCCATCTTTAATATATTCATTTATGTAAACTTATGTAAATTTATTCAAATTTTAAATGTAAATTAGTTCTTTTTTCCCCCAGCTCCCGACACAATATCAGAGAGATGATGTGGCCCTCCTGCCAAAAACTTTGGACACCCCTTTTCTAGTCTAACACAAACAGCTAAAGTTAGTTTCAGAATGAACATGGTGAGCCCAGGTTGAATTTTTTATCAGTAAGATCAGTGCGACTGATGAGAGTATTTGGCTATGCATGTATATCCAAGAAGAGAAAATATTTTCACTCACTGCTGTGCTACCTAGCATGATGAAGGAGGCACAATCGTAGCAGAGAAAGCCTTTGCCCAGCACTGAGATCCCAAGCAGCCACAATGGGTTATGTTTTCAGGACTTATCAAGATCTAGATGCCTAACAGTTTATCCATAGTTCATTACGTGATGAAAACAATGTTGGAGGGAATGAAATGCACTTCCTCCTGCCGTGATGACAAGACCATTATCTGTAAGTGGCAAAGCATAGCCCTTTGATTGAATGAGCTAGATAAGTGTAAAGTGTGCATCAATTTAATTATTTACCATCATTGGCTCACTAATTACCAGAGTTAAAGAGCTAAGAAGGCAAGGAGCATGAGCAACATCCCAAAGTAGCAGCAATTTCAGCATTGAAAGCAAATGAGGATTTTAATTTACACAAGGGCAACTAATAACCCAGAAGTTGAGAAAAAAGGGTCTGTTCCAGCTCCCTGATTTGTAAATGGTCTGATTTGCAAACAAACAAGAAGCTCTGCAAGGCATATTTAAAGGCAGGCTGTGGAACAAGATGTGCAGTTCAACTTTATTTTTGCCCCATCATGACTTTGACAGTGTGGCTTCCAGTTTTACATGGCAAATAGGGTGCTGTAAATGTCAACTCTCAAAAGAATATCAAAGGCTAACCCACCTGAACAGTAGCTTGGATAAAATGTCAACTCACAAATTCTGGCAGGACTGGAGGATTCCTGGACACCATGAGGTGGCCACTTAGGGCCCAATCCTACCCAACTTTCCAGCACTGATGCAGCCGCAATGCAACCCCAAAGTAAAGGAACAAACATTCCCTTAAATTGAGGAGGCATCCATGACTTCCCCCACACAGGAGGATGCAGTGTGCGCCCCACTGGCATGGATGCATCAGTGATGGAAAGTTGGATAGGATTGGGTCCTTAATTGGGGCACAGGCACACGACAAAGCGTTTTCTGTGCATCTCCAGTAAGTCCTATGCAGTCTTGAAATACTGTAGGAATGGATACAGAGAAAGGAGATTGTGCTCACTGGCCTGGATTATGTTTACTAGCTTGCCAGTATTGGCCTGGAATCTCCACGAATCTGCATCAGTCTCTAGGTAACTACTAAAAGCAATCCTGGAGGTTCCAACAGGCTTAACTGGTTTCAATGACTCTTGGAATGTCCAACACCATATCACATTGGGGAAAAAATCTCCAGGAATAGTTCCACCCTTAAACTCTGTCTTTAATTGGAATGCCCATGGGCCTACATGCAGACAGCCTAGTTTGGAATGCAACCTATGCAAAAGTGGAGTGTGAAGCTTACATGTTCTAGCTTTCCAGTGTGTGATGTACGCATGTAAGCCCCTGTACGCAAATCATGATCTGTACATGAACATTGCAGTTGAGCCAGAGCCAGTGGATACTATCCCTTTCCACCATCTACATGTTCTGTTCCCCCATCTACATCAGTGTTTCTCAATATTTGTCCTCTGCTGTACCACTTCACATGGTTCACCTATTCGAAGTACCACTGGAAGTAACTGGCAATGGTATCATCACCAGTTACTTCTGGTTGGGAGGCCAGATGTAACAAGACCAGTACCAGTAAGAGGCTCAGGGTGGACAGGAGAGCTTTTTAAAACATGGAAAACCATGCTTTGGCGCCTCCCATCACTGTTTGTTGTGTTGCGATCCTGGTCTTGCTGCCAGGTGACAGGTGTCTAGGGGTCCCACCAGATACCACCACAAGTACTACTGGTTGTACTCACACCACTGGTTGAGAAACACCGGTCTACACTGTTTACATATCTACATTGAGTGATACGTACTTTGCATCACCTTTCAGAGCTATCTGTTATCTGAATCCACTATGCATGGTGGAATTAATGTGGCCATATCAGACTCAAAGCACATCTAGAAGCTACACAGTGACAGACACTTCTTGTTCTCCCAGCTATATGTATAAAATACAAATTACGAGAGTAAAGTGAGCACTCCTTTTGAGTTAATATGACACATGCCGTTTATATCCACTATATTCATGGCCTGCTTTGGATGATTAAATCTTGTGAATTGTGCTTGGATGCTATTATCACTCAACCACCTGTAACTGTAAAATATATATAAGTACACATGGCAGTAAGTAGAAGAAAAATTTTATAGCTCCAAGAAATTGCCTCAATGACAAGAATGCATGAGAAGAACCGACAACCCCTCCCCCCCAAAAAAAAATACTGTTCATGAAATCCAATTAACAAGATATGGGAAGCCAAAGCTTAACACTATGCCCGGTGCGTCAAGCTGAATGTAGACAAGAGCGAACAAGGGGAGAACAACAGACATCTTTGGTCTTTTATAAATGTGTTAGTAATAACGAATCAATACCCTAATCCCAAAGGGCACTAATGCAATAAACTTTATTAAGTGTATACAGTAATAGCGAATTTTCTGATAACCGAACAGCAGGAGAATATATGAGGATGTGGGTCTACTGGAACCAATAAAAGAACAAAGAAATCTGGAATCAAACTTTATAGATGCTAAGCAGGAATGTTGTGTTTAAGCTGGAAAAACAAAGTTTGCCCAGAGGAACACCCTAATTGTATTTTTATAACAATATCTTGGAGCCAACAGTATTATCATGAGTACTGTAATTTCAACCTTAATGTTGATTAGATGTTACAATTCATTTTTTTATTTATTCTGGAGATTTTCATCCCCACCTTTCAGCCTTTGCAGGGGCAGCCAAGTTGGCACACATCAAGGGAGGTACACAAATACAATGATAAAAACATAAAAATCATCATAGAATCATAGTCGCCATAGAAACATTACAACAGAAAAAGACTGAGAGGGGGAAATTTACCTTGCTTGCTTCTTTTCTCTTCTTCCTCTTCACAGGGCAGTTCATGGCCACTGTGTGTGTGGGGGGAGGGGGGGATGATGACGACACAGTCATAGCCTACAAAGCTTTACACCAGCCGGTGAAGATGTTGATAGTGGTGTTTCACTTTGCTATCTCTTCTTCAATTAAATAACAATGTACTAGGACAATAGTTTATGATGGGCATCGCACAAGAAAATAATTGTCCAAACTAAGGACTATTCTACACTAATAAAATAATTTACAAAAGTTTTGAAGGCCCACCATAAATACAGTTCACATGCAAATTATGTGAAATGGGCAAATCATAGGTAATCAAAGATGGTGGCACCCAAAGTGAGATCTTGCATGATCCAAGATGGTGACACCCAATCTCACATTATCTCATAGGATCCAAGACTGTGGCACCTGCAAGAGCTGGTGGGAGAAGACACTGGGACATTCTGTGGCACCCCTATGAGTTCCTTAAGTGAGTGTGAGTTTACTATAAGTGCCCTGTGAGTGCCCTAAGGCACCGTGGCATACAGTTTGAGAACCACTGCTCTAAGCTTTAGTCAGGTGGGAGGACTCAGCTGATAGGCAAATATGACCAGTATGCTGCATGGTGCTATGTGAATTGTTCCTTGCTCATTGATTTCAGGGGCATCAGTGCTGGACAGAATGGCATTTCCCTGAATACTTTCCAGATGGATCATCTAAAGGTGTTGCCAAGACCTCTGGCCTGGGTAGGGAGATGTGAGGGTAGAGAGTTCATAATGGAGGAGTTGGACCATGCAAGCTTGCACCAGGCCAGTTCTATTCGGCTCCAACAAAGGGTGAAGTTTTCCCTTCACTACACAGCTGTACTTCAAATTAAAAACATTTCCCCAATACCTTTAACAATCTCTAGTTTCGCTCAGATTTCAGGGGTCCTGCAATGCACTCCTGCCATGTCTCCAAGTCTTCCCTTGCATAATGGCATACACAGTATTGTGGCTGAAATGGAATATATCACTGTGAGTATATTAACAAAATAACTGATTGAAAGCCTGTCCCAGTGGTTCTCAAACTTTTTTGACTGGTGGCTCCCTTGACTTACTGGGCCACAGTGGTATTGCAAGGGGGTACGGGGGGTCCAGGCTACACCTTGTGACATGCACGGGAGATGGGGGGATGACACCACTACTGGGCCAAAATGTTAAAATCTTGATATTTTCAAATAATACCATTATGTTATATATCATTCGATGTGTACTTCCATGCAGCATGCAATGAAACAAACAGTGTTGAAATATCTCTATTCTATCAAAAGTCAGTCAAAAAATGAGCGGGGGTTGGGCAATACTGTGTCATCATGCCCACTGCATGAGGTGTTGCCAAGCCACTGCATGAGAGGTCCATCGGGGGGTGATATGCTGGCTCCCGCACTAAGTGATGCAAACCCTAGCTGGGCCATTGGCTGCGACTCCCCATTAGGACTACAATCCTATACATTTGATAGAGTGGCAGATTATTTGTGAGGATTCTGCGGCCCACCCTGGCTGGTTTCTGTGGCTCCCATGGCTCACAATTTGGGAACTATGGGCCTATCCTATCAAGCTAACAGATACTATCAGCTATCTGTGGAAATTTTATCCAGATGTTTCTCCAGTGCTCAGGTGTATCCATTTACAACCAAGGTCATCTTGATCTGCGTTTCAAAGCTCCTTGAGTAACCATTTTAAGGAAAAGCCAGTGCTGGCATTATCCACTCAGATCAGTCTGTAAAAAACTTGAAACATGTTTAGCTAGCTAGCCTGCTCCTGCTTCTCTTTATTCTTGTCCATATTCAGGCCCTTTGGGCAGCTTCCAGTTTTTAATATATACAACTGGAATAAGATGAACTGAAATTACACACAAAAGCTTCTTATAATATCTCTGGCCTGGTTGCCAGTGAAAATTAATGGAAACCAAGGAAAGCTCATTCCTGGGAGAATGGAGGACAATTTTTTGAATGCATGTGATTTGAATGCTTCAGATCAAGAATTCACCCTAAGGTCTCTAATGCTTGCAGACCTTTTCCATCAGCTGAGCACAGAAACAAGCCAGAGGAACTAAAGGAAGTTTTGGTATTAAACGGAAGGTATTTTAGATCAGGCCTTTGAGAACTACCATCCTCGAGCCAGCTGCCTTAATGAATGCATGTAAAGAAGTAAACATTTGATACATCAAGAGATGGGTACTGAATCACTGGAAAAGCAACAGAAATATTTTGCTTCCTCTCTTTTCTGAGAGCTCCTGTGTAGTTCTTAAAACATGGAATATTTTACTGTGTTTTCCTATTTGGATTGGATAAGATGCCAACTCTAACTGATAGGTGCTTGTCATCTTCCTAGCCTTTAATAGTTCACTATCTCCAGTGCAGAATTTACTTGTGGCGAGGCCAACTAGGGTGGAGGTGGGAGGGAACCGAACAGTCCTCATCACTCTGATAACAGGAATCTGAATTTGCAAGAGGTTGAACAGAGCTAAAAAATGATGATTTCTGCTATGCTGTTGCTAGACTAAGGACTCTGTCCTAACCAACTTTCCAGCACTGGCATAGCTCTGCCAGTGGGTCATGTGCTGCATCCTGCAGGAGTAGGCAGTGAGGGCCTAACTCTTTGACTCTGTGCCAGACTTGGAAATGTCAACTGAACTCACAGTCCTATGCATTGTGTGATTGCCTGCAGCTTAGACTCACACTGCTCACAGTCTTTCAGCCCCAATCTCCCTCCTCAGGGTGGTAGAGCATTAAAGCACATTATGGGGCAATGGGATACATACCCTCTGCTTCCCTATATGTTGTCATTTGGGTTAGGGAAAATGGGATACATACATTTGCATACAGAGGACAAATTGATAGACGGAGGATATAGAAACACAAGACTGGGAGGCCAGAGGGATACTGGGACACGCTCCCTTTGTAGCATGAAGTCATTGTATCATTGTATCACCTTGTGTCATTGCATCACTCAAGTCAGTCAGTGACCGGAGAAAGAGTACTAAATTTATGGCTAAACACACATAGGGTTGTCCTTTCCCACAGGCTGGCTGTTTAATATGTATTAATTACAGCTTTAGAAATTGCCAACAGGGCAAAACTGCAGCTCTAAGTTCAAAATAGCCAAGTAGTTATTTGCTGGTTTTAATTTTGATTCAACATGCACTGAAGTGCACTCTGCAGCTTAAGGTATACTATGCAAGAGATTAGTTGTCACAATGACAAGTTTAGAATTTAAAAGCAGGCTATCTTGTTAAAGTTTGCCATAATAGTGTTTGCTTGATCTATGGAAGAGGTGGACAAACCAAGGGAAAGAGTGGTGGCATGGAGGCTAGGTTGTGAAGTCAGTGCAAATATCAAGCAGTCATGCTTGTGGAATGCTTACATTGCATGGAAGTTAAGGCAGGTGACTTAACGTTCAATTTTTATGCTTTTTGGTGTATTAATGAATTTGTAAACATGTTAATACTTGTCTTAAACCAAACGTTTTGTGAGTCTATACTCATATGTCATTGTGGGATACACCTGACTCTTCAAAGCTCAATATTTTTCTGCCTACTCAGGGTCCTTTGGAGCTGTTCTATGGTCCTGAGAATCAAAGGATAATTCATACATTACTGAAGCCTCATGGGAATCTAGAAATGCCAACTAACCAAAGCAAAATGACTTACGCCTTTAACTGTAACTTACAGTACAAATCTATTCATGTCTACACAGAAGTCCCATTTAGTTCAACTGACTTAGGGCCCAAACCTGCTCTGTGCATGCTGGCTCACCGCTGGCGTGCAATGTCACAAACGTACCATAAGGCATGTTTGCGAGACATACTGCGGGCTCAGCACTGGAACTAGGCCAGCGCAAGCCTGAGCTGGGTCAGCTCTGGTGCTGGGCCCATGTTCCGCCGCCTGGCGGCTTGCCCAAACCACCAGGCAGTGGAGGGATGAGAGGGGGTGGGGGGAGGAGGCGTTCTGAGGAGAGGGTGTGGGGTGATAGTGGGGGGAGGGTTGGGAGGAGGCGTGGCAGGGGGAAGGAGCGGGGTGGGAGGGGGCGGGACCAGCGGAGCTCAGCTCCTTCGAATCCTGAGCCCTGTGTTGGGCTGTACAACCCGACACGGGACTCCTTGATTCTGCCCCAGCTCAAGAGCCACCACAGAATTGAGTAGCCCCATGGTGGGGCTACTTCCCTTACCCAGGGAAGGGGATGAAAATCCCCTTTCCCCAAGGAGTTGCCGTGGGCTGCCTGGTGCGCGCAAGATACTGCAACAGCCATTTTTTGTGCCACTGCAGTCCCGCATGCCGGACAGCTCAGGATGGGTTTGCCCCTCCCAGGGAAGTAGGTGTAGGACCATAGACTTCATCTGCAAAAATTAGCAAGTTTTTCAGAGCATGTAGATGAACACCATCTACAAATTTGAGTCCTTTTAGGTGCTATTAAAGGCGCTATTAAAGGCCAGTTTAAAAGCTGGCAATCCTATGGGATCTTGTTTAATATGACCTCTTCCTACACTATTCTGATAACAAAACATCTGATAAGAAGGAACCACAGAGCCTGGACAAACACTGGTTGTTCCTGCACCCATATTGCCTGGCCTTGAGGGATGGGTGACGTTAGCATGGACAGGAACCAAAATTTCTTCCTACCTCCCATAATGCTCCCTAAATTGCACCCCCAGTAATTAATGGTTCCAACGGTGGTATTGATTTTAGGAAGGCCTCTCACAGCAGGACCATAAAACTTGGCACGGTTCTTTCAGAAAATGCTCCTATACAGTGTCAGATGCTTTCGGTTTTTATTTAATTTCATGACTACAGTTTTTATTGATTTCCCTGAAGGGTAGAACATATCAATATCTTTAGTTTCAGAGGAACATATAGTAAAAAGGATGCACGAAAAGAACTGAGCACAGAATGAGGTGTTTTATTTTAAATTTATGAAGCCGCCATCGTGGGTCCCTGGAGTTTGCCACAAAAACGCCACTCAATTGCTCAGTTCAGTTTTTGTACAGAGACGCTTGTCCCTCTGGTGCCGGCTGATTCACCAGGCCTACATTTTTAACTAGTAAAAAAAAAGGTGTATTTAGGAGTTAGCAGGAACTAACATTATTATACAGAAAGCTTTTAAGCTATCAAATGAATCCCTCTAAATGTGATCATAAATCACGTGAGTTTATCTTTCCTACACGATTGGAAGATCAATCCACACTGCCCAAGAGGGAGAAATCCTTCTAGCAAGCTTATATATGCACAGAGGAATGTTCTGCTCATCTTTCTGCTAAGAATCATACCTTCTCTGGGCTCAGAGAAAGTCATAAAACCCAAAACCTGGCTCCTGACTGGCATAGCTGTGACGTGTATAGCATCTGTAAATCCCATAGTAGTGACCTTGGTCATAGTAGCTCTGTAAAAAGCATGGCACTTATTATCCAAGTTCTACAGATGTGTCTGCTTCAATCCCTAAACAAAAAGTCAATGAGGGACCTAAATAAGAAAATCATGAAAGTCCATTACGCATGTCTGTTATTCATTAAAGTAGAGCAGGGGTGCCCAAACCCCGGCCCGGGGGCCACTTGCAGCCCTCGAGGCCTCTCAATGTGGCCCTCAGGGAGCCTCCTGTCTTCAATGAGCCTCTGGCCCTCCGGAGATTTGTTGAAGCCCGCACTGGCCCAACACAACTTCTCTCAGCGTGAGGGTGACTGTTTGACCTCTCGTGTGAGCTGTGGGATGAGAGCCCCCTCCAGTGCTTGCTCTTTCACATCTGTGATGCAGCAGTGGCAGCAAAGGAAAGGCCAGCCTTGCTTTGTGCAAGGCCTTTTATAGGCATTAAGCTATTGCAAGACCCTCATTCATTCATATAAGTTCATCTTTAATATATTCATTTATGTAAACTTATGCAAATTTATTCAAATTTTAAATGTAAATTAATTCTTTTTTTTCCCCGGCCCCCGACACAGTGTCAGAGAGCTGATGTGGCCCTCCTGCCAAAAACTTTGGACACCCCTGAAGTAGAGGAAGGATATGATTTATTCAGTTCAATGAGTATTACTCTTGGTCCAGCCTCTCTAGATTGTGCCAGGCCAGGATTCTGCCACATTCATTGACCCCATTCAGACAATCCAAGAAAACTTTTCTCCTCTCCTTACGCACAGAGCTGTGATGGAAAATCCACATGTTGTCTCAACCTGGAAGCTCAACCGGTTTACAAACTGTGGTTTAACCAGCTTACAAACCAGGATATCAAAGTAGGATTTGAATTTTGTTTCATATACAGGTTTCTAAGCCAATGTTAAACTACAGCTTCCAGGTTTGGATGGCTCATGGAGCTGTAATTTGACAAACCAAGATTCCTCTCTCACAACAATGCAAATGAAATAAGGAGAAAGAATTGCACACGTTTGACACTCATTTGGGACACTTTCATAACCCAACAATTATGGGTTGTCTGAACCAGATCACTAGCTTTGTTCTTCCTGCTATGGAGTTCTGCTTCCAGATAGCGTAATTCTACTTTGTTCATGGACACTGTATCCGCACTAATGACTGTCTATATTATAAAAGTATTTTTATTAGTAGTTAGGGGCAACCCAATCCTAAAGGTTGGGTGCAGGTACAGCAGTGTCAAAACAGATACCACTGATTCCTGTGGCCCCATGGCAGCTGCTGGAAGTCTCCTCAGGGAAAGCCCCAAACCCCACAATGGGGCTTCTCAAATCTGCATTGACTATTTTGCTTGTGCAAACTTGAGAGACTATGCCAGGCCTTCTGGCCCAACACCGAATTCAGGATCCGGCAGAGCAGAAAAGTTAGATTATAGTTTTATTTTACAGACCAGTGTTTCTCAAACTGTGGGCCATGAGCCAATTTCAGGGGGGTCCTCATTCATTTCAGTGTGTATTTTATTAAACTTGATGCCACCATGGTATGTGATTGCATTGGGGAAATGTTACAAACACGTACTTTTTACAGGCTACCATGTATATGATTTTAACAATGGCAGTCAAAGGGGCTTATTCCTGGGTAAGTGTGGAAAGGATTGCAGCCTTTGGGATGTTTGGAGATTTTTTTTTTTTAAACATATCAGCAACTCCTTGGGAGGGTTAGGAGTGTTCTTTATTTTTAAACTTATTGTAAACTTTTAATTTACTTAATTTAATTCAGTCATATGAGGGGTGTTAAAAATTTTCCTGCTTGAAGTCACTTCTGGCCATCACATCACTTCCAGGTTAATGACATCACTTCCAGTGGGTCCTGATAGATTGTCATTCTAAAAAGTGGGTTGCAGTGCTAAAAGTTTGAGAACCACCATATAGACAACAGAGCAAAGAACTATACTTTGTGTGTGTGTGATTATTACCTATCCTATTTGTGATTCTACAATCTATTTCTTTGTCCTTTGAAAGTTGCCATTGCACAATATTTGTCTCTTTCTCCCTTTTTATCCTACAGGCCAAGTTTGGATAGCAACATTCTCAAACCAAAACATAAAAATAATTCAATCAAGTAATACAATCATCAATATAACAGCAGGAGGTGACATAATTCATAAAAATCAGTAGCTTAAAATGCAAGGCTCAAAAGCCTTATGAGGCAGAGTATTTGAGATACAGAAGATTTATTGAGTGACAAAAATATCCATAATCTGACCACATTTGGGGCTACGCATCCTTCTTTCAAGGGAATATTATTTATCAAAATGTTACATGACAAATATCCTGCCTGACATATCTGCTTTAAGTAAAATACTGTCCACCCTGCATTGTATCCATCTTTGGGGCTATCTAGCTCATTTGTGGCCTCAAAGGCTTTGTAAAACCCAGCAGGCTTCACTGCTTCCCTACCTTTGATCTAGAACATCAAGGTAGAAATCTACAAAATTAGGACAAGATTTATTAATAAACATGCTAAGGCTTTCGTGGCAGTAAGTTAACATACAGAACTTAACAGTTTTTTGGGTTGGGTACCGTGGTCTAGCTTTTTATCTAATGAGCCTAAACCAATCCTAAAAGGGGAGGAGGCTAACTATCACCAACACTAAAACTAAGTTAAAAACTGAAAACTAAAACTCAACTTTAAGAGCTAAAACTAAAACCAAGCTAAAAACTCTGAAAACTAAAAACCAAAAACACTTGAAGCTAAAATAACTGAGGATTAAAACTGAACCTAAACATCCAATAAAACTAGAGATGAAAGACTAAAAAGGCTATAATAAGAAGCTAAAAATGCAAAACTGAAACCTGACATTTAGCCCAAGGCTTTGGTGAGCTTCTTCAGAGGCCCCAGTTTCCCCCAGGCACTGGAACTTGGTGCTGTTCTTCTACAGGTTGTAACTGATTGCCTATTGAATTAGGGAACATTGTTGCTAGCTGTCAGCTCTACCTGGCTCCTTACTCTCTGAGTAACATTTTTCAGGGCTGGTAGCCATGCATAATTAACTCTCATTGTTTCTTCTTTCCTATTCAGATTGTTTTGATGCTTATATATTTCAATGGAGAATCGAGTAGCCCCATTGCAGGGCTACTCGCTTTACCTAGGGGAAGGGGACAAAAGTCACCTTCTCTCCAGGAGATGCTGGTGGCTACCTGGAGCATGCTGGATGCAGCGGCAGCCATTTTTGGCGCTGCTGCAGCCCCACGCTCTGGGCAGCTCAGGATTGGGCTGTGGGGCATTATTCATTCTGGAAGACAGGACCCTATATAAAAAGTGGTATATAAATACTCAGTAATAATAGATATCATTTTGGGGAAACACTGTTTGGTAGATGCATCCGGCATCTCTGAGATGCCTCTAGGAGCACAATCCTATGCATGACTACTCACAAGCAAGATCTGCTAAGTTCAATGGGACTTTTTCCTAAGTAAGTGTGTACAGTGTGTGTATAGGGGAGTGCAGCCCAAGAGCCCAATCCTGTCCTTCCTCTGATAGCTAGAAAAGGACCTTTGGTATAAATCAGTGCTTCTCAACCAGTGGTACGGGTACCACCAGTGGTGCGTGGTGTCTGGTGGTACTTGCAGGACCTCTGCACCCCTGCTGCCAGGCAGAGAGACCAGGAACACAACACAGCAAACAGTGGTAAAAGGCTTGGCTAAGTGGGCAGAGCACCAAAGCATGCTTTTCCATGCTTGAAAAAGCCTTCCCATCCACCCTGAGCCTCTTACTGGTGTTTGTCACATCATATCTGGCCTCCCAACCTGGAAGTTATTGCCGATTATGTCATGGCTGGTTACGTCTGGTGGTACATTGAATAGGTAGACCATTGTACTCCATAGGTACAATGAAGGACAAATGTTGAGAAACATTGGTATAAACAACACCTGATTCATAAGATAGCAAAACATTATGAACTGGAACATGAAATTCATATTCCGATCCAGATAACTAAAACTTTGGTATTATCTGTAATTTTTACATGTTACTGCCACACATATTTGAACATAAGAACAGCCCCGCTGGATAGGCCCATCTAGTCCAGCTTCCTGTTTCTCACAGCGGCCCACCAAATGCCTCAGGGAGCACACAAGACAACAAGAGACCTGAATCCTGGTGCCCTTCCTTGTATTTGGCATTCTGACATAACCCATTTCTAAAATCAGGAGGTTGCACATACACATCATGGCTTGTAACCCGTGATGAACTTTTCTTCCAGAAGTTTGTCCAATTCCCTTTTAAAGGCGTCTAGACCCGATGCCATCACACATCCTGTGGCCAGGAGTTCCACCTACCAACAACACACTGAGTAAAGAAATATTTTCTTTTGTCTGTCCTAACTCTCCCAACACTCAATTTTAGTGGATGTCCCCTGCTTCCGGAGTTGTGTGATATGAAAAAGAGCATCTCTCTATCTATTCTATCTGTCCCCTGCATAATTTTGTATGTCTCAATCATGTCCCCCCTCAGGTACCTCTTTTCTAGACCGAAGAGGACCAAACACTGTAGCCTTTCCTCATAGGGAAGGTGCCCCAGCCCAGTAATCATTTTAGTACTTCTCTTTTGCACCTTTTCCATTTCCACTGTGTCCTTTTTGAGATGTGGCAACCAGAACTGGGTGCAATACTCCAGGTGTGGCCTTACCATCGATTTGTACAACGGCATTATAATATTAGTCGTCTGATGCACAAATTTGCTGATTTGTTGATGCACAAATGACACATGCAAGAGATTGGAAAGAGGATACCGGAGAGGAAATGATCTCAGATATTCAAGGCCAAGCTGTTACAATCTGCTACAACCTGATACTTAAGACATGCACACACAGTCACAATGGCACACAAATTGTTGAGCACCACTGATGTTTCCATAGCAACAATCTAGTGAGGCAAGTGGCCAGGCCCATTCTGCTGTGCTGCAGGACAGTTTGTGGGCCATACAAGCAGGCTGATATCCTACTTCAGGTTTATTCTATTTTGTGCCACACAGATGGCCCTATGGTAGCTCTTCTGACTCCCTATGGCCTGTCACCCCTGCCCAGGACATCACCTGGTGTGGGCTGCACCACCCTAGCAACACCACTGCTATTATTATTTACCTCTGTTAGCAACCACATTTTATAATTTAGTGAAAAATGGTATACAGATATTCTTCGTCATCTTCATCATAGCTGCTGGGAGAGAAGACAGAAACAAACTTCAAGTATATACACACATCCCATGCATATATAGTGAAGGTGTGTACAGGCAGTGGGATTACACAGTCATGCATGTAGGTTCTGTACATATGATCTGGGGACTTGCTTTTCAGGATTTCCATTTATGCAGAAACAAGCTATACATGACCAGTTTGTACATATTGTGTGCACAGACCTTAGTCTCTAGCTAACCAAGGGCCCAATCCTATCCAACTTTCCAATGCCGGTGCAGCCACAATGCAGCCCCAAAGAATGGGAATAAACATTTCCTTGGGGATGCCTCCATGAATGCCCCCCTACTGCAGGATGCAGTGCATGCCCTGTTGGCATGACTGCACCAGCGCTGGAAAATTTGATAGGTTTTCGCCCCAAGTTACTGGATAATTTAAAACTGAGACTGTGCTTCAAAGTTGAACATGTCTGATGAAGAAGTTTACAACATTCAGTGTGCCTGAGAAGAAGGAAGACCAACACTTTGGAGGGAAGGTGAAAGTGTATGCTTTTTGACCAGTCCTTACTGATTGGCCTTCTGCAAAAGCCAGCTAGTTGCAGTAGCCATTTGGGAGGGAGGGGGAGATTCCCAATAGACAAGAAAGGTTTTCTTTCAGATGCTTGTAATGAGTGTAATAGATAGCAAAGAAGGGATCAGAGATTTCCCCTGCTAATTAGGTAAGAGGCACTTTTTCACGTGGGTGCTCCTTTTTTGTAGCAGGGGGAGAGTAACTGGCCCATCTCACCCCAGCAGTGTCTGTTCTAGTGGCTGTCTGCTGGTGTTCTTCTGCAACTTTTTAGACTGTGAGCCCTTTTGGGACAGGGAGCCATTTAGTTATTGAATTTTTCTCTGTAAACCGCTTTGTGAACTTTTAGTTGAAAAGCGGTATATAAATACTGTTAATAATAATAATAATAATAATAATAATAATAATAATAATAATAATAATAATAATAATTTCTTTTACCACACCACAACTATTGCTTCTCCTGATGGATAGTGTGGGGTTAAAGTGAAGGGGAGAGGTATATGTAGGATTAGGATGGTCTGGTCAGGTTAGGAGAAAGGGGCTTGGGGACTAGAGAGGGTAAACTGTGCATTTTTGCCCACCTAATTCAATCCACGCCTGAGAAGAATTTTGGTGCTTTCCAAATTTGTGTGTCCTTTGAAGTGAATTTTGCAAGCACATGAAGTTCATTTCCAAGTCAGAACCCCACAAATGTCAGTGGCATCTCCAGCTGTAAGTAAAGCAATTTCAATCAGTTGCATGCACCTACTTGTACCAAACTCATTTGTTTTTGCATATGAAGAAGGCAACAGTTTTGGACCAAATTCTGTAAAATATCTGAGGTATATGAGCATGTCTAACATGCTCATATATCTCAGAACGTTCATAGATATTTTGGGGTGAGCAGCATCGTACACATGAAAATATTATCAAGATTCTGCTTGAAAGAGAGAGCGTATTTCTGTCTCTAAGCAGGCCAAGTTAGCTAGTCTTGAAAATGGTTTTGTGAACAGCTGATGATACAAAATAGTGCTGGGAGGACAACTCATCGCAGGGCTACTTCAAGTCTACTGCTAAATCTGCAACAGCACAGAAACCCAGTCATGCTGCGGACAAGCACCAAGCTGTGTGGGCCTGACATAATTGCTACCAGGTGGACCACAGATGTGCAGTTCCTGTCAACTTATATGGTGTCCACCTTGGAAGATGCTAAATCTCCACCATGCATTAAAATACTTCTGACAGAAGTGCAGATGTTAATACTATAAATGGTTAACACTCCTGCGTCCCTACTAAATTAATCTACAGCAGTGAGAATGAAGCACCCTTATAATTTTAGTCAGTTCTAATTCTGGATTTGCTTAAGAAAAAAAACCACCCTCTTGGCAAAGAATTTAGCTGCAATTCATGTGGACCTGTGGTCAGTATCCTGCAGCTGGTGTGCATGTGTGTGCATGGGGGTGGGGTGGGGGGCTTGTATGAGCATTAAAAAAAAAAACTTCTTTCAAATGGCTGAAGGGAAAGAAGCCAAGAAAAATGGTACATCATGGTGATACTTGGCCAGCTGCCAAAATAAAGAGACTTGCAGATTTCTAGGGACAAGAGGCCATGAGAAAGGATTTTTCTCCCCAGCTTTCAAATGAACATCAAAATATACCAGAGGATATTTTTCATGCACTTGCCAGAGATTTGATGGATCAGCAAAGGGGCACAAGTGTAGAAGTCAAATCAAGTAATTAACAGTACTGTTTAAAGAAAACAAGGGCTGATTTTGAAAAACTGAAGGGAACTATTGCAAAAGAAGAACTAAGAAATATGGAATGTGGCTTCTAAAGGGGGCAATTTTTAAAAATTGCTTACCAAGAATCTAGCGTTCAGATCTTGCAGTAATGCTGAAGATTGGGGAATAAAAGTGTTCCATTTATATCCCTAAGCACAGAGTCAGGTACATTAATTTTGGTGAGCAAATGTTAGTTTGGGACCCTGAGAAACCCTGTCAGATGAACCTCAAATGACTGGTTCCTTAGGCCTAGTCTAGGGAAGCAGCAGAGAAGATGGAAAAACCGTTCTTGGACAGCACCAATTCAGCCCACAGGAAAAGAGAGAACATGACTGAATGCTCCTCATACTAAGCCACCCTGCAGAAAGAAAACAAAGGGCAAAACAACATTTGTTGTGGGAGAATCTTGAAAGGATTGTGTGACACATTTTTACTTTGAAACAAGACCAGGGGCTCTGAATTTGATGACAGAGCAGTGTTGGGGGGGAAGGGGCTGAGTATATCTAAATTGTGAATCCATACCTGTTTTTTCCCCCTCTACAGGTCTAAGCAGTGAGAGGTAACAGAGATGCAGAAAGAGTTTTTTGGGGTGGGGGAACCCCTTTCCTGAAATCCAATGTGGTATATCCAGGAATGTAATGAGCTGTGGGTTTAGATATGGCCTTAGGGCCCAATCGTATGGGCCATGGTGCTGGTGCTTTGCCATAAGGCACTTTTGCGCCAGTGCTAACAATGTGCCACCAGCACTGAGCCCAGCACCAGTTGGCGCTGAGCCTCAGTGCCCAAAGACAGACACTGAGAGCGCCTGGTGGTGAGTGCGGCCCGCAACAGGGCTTTTTAGGGTGGGGGGAGGGCAGGAAGGGGGCAGAACTGGGTTGGGAGAGGGGGAGGGGAGAATTGGGCCTGGGAGGGGGCAGAGATGGCGGCAGGCTCTGCCGCTGTATCCTAACACCCCTTCCCGGGCCGGGAAACCTGACACGGGTCTCCTTGGTTCTGTGCCCACTCAATAGCAGGCACAGATCTGAGGAGACCTTTTAGGCTGTCTGGGTGTTATACGGGGTAGGGAATGTTTGTTCCCTTACCCTGAGCATACATGGCACTGCTTCCCTGGTCCCACAGGATACAGCAGTTGCCGTTTTGGCACCACTATAGCCCTGAGCGCTAGGGAAAGATAGGATTGGTCTGCTCATCACACCAGAGACTAAGTGGAACTATAGGAATTCCCAGGGCTCTTCTGGTGGGCTTCATGCTGGTCTCGTTCATCTCGTACTATGGCCAATGTGATCAGGGATTATTTTCCTCCTTTTTAATCACATTTTCTTTTGGATTCTTTCAGTCAATGGAGAAGCTTGGTACAAGTGATGCTATATAGATCCAATTCAGAGTGCTAGGATTTGTGTGTGTGAATACTATCCTA
The DNA here is from genome assembly GCF_035046505.1 of Tiliqua scincoides. Classification (NCBI taxonomy): domain Eukaryota; kingdom Metazoa; phylum Chordata; class Lepidosauria; order Squamata; family Scincidae; genus Tiliqua; species Tiliqua scincoides. The sequence continues at coordinate 15,588,952 of NC_089825.1, forward strand.
TAATAGATTTCCGCCTGAAGACCTGGTTATTATGATCATCAGTTGTCTTCCCTCTCCTGTTCCCTCTCACCTATAGTTCTGTTTGCTCCACCATAGCTAATGGTTACTGGGCTAAACCAGTGGTGTGATATGTAATTCATGATTGTTGGTAATGAAGCTCTTTGGAACCCAGCTATAAGAAAACACAAGCACATTAATACTGTTCTTAGGTTTGCAGGAGGAAGGGGAGGTGAGGAGAGTTAAGGACATAAGAACAGCCCTGCTGGATCAGGCCATAGGCCCATCTAGTCCACCTTCCTGTATCTCACAGCGGTCTACCAAATGCCTCAGGGAGCACACAAAACAACAAGAGACCTGCATCCTGGTGCCCTCCCTTGCATCTGGCATTCTGACATAACCCATTTCTAAAATCAGGAGGTTGCACATACACATCACGGTTTGTAACCCATGATGAATTTTTCTTCCAGAAATTTGTCCAATCTCCTTTTCAATGCATCTAGGCCCGATCTCATAACCACATCCTGTGGCAAAGAGTTCCATAGATTAACTACACACTGAATAAAAAAGTATTTTCTTTTGTCTATCCTAACTCTCCCATCCATGTTGGCATCCGTCAGTCTCGGAAGACTATGGTATTGTGCTCTGAATGTTGGTTCTGGAACAGAGTGTCCTCTCCAGTGTAGATATGGAGGATAGACTATTTCCCATGCAGCAAATCCCCTCTCTCCACGTCGCTGAAATGGTCCAATGGAAAGGCAGTGGCCAATACGGTTGGTTCCAGTGGCGTCGCAGGAGTTGCCAGAATGTGACTGTGTTTAGCCATGAACTGCCTCAGGGACTCCGGCTCTGGATTTTGCCTCGAGGTTGACTCCTGAAGCCTTTTCCATAACTGGATGTAGCTACAAGGCAGTGGAGGTTTGGGATCAGAGTTTTCCTTCTCTCAGATGAGCTGCCTTCCCAGGCTAACGAGTCCCATCTACCTGGTGGCTGTTTAGTCACCTTTTAGGACAAGTACAGCCAAACTGAGGGCCTTTTCTTATCCCCAGCCCCCAGGGGAAACTCCCCCAACACTCAATTTTAATGGATGTCCCCTGGTTCTGGTGTTGTGTGAGAGGGAAAAGAGCATCTCTCTATTCACTCTATGAGCTCTGAAAACAGCAAACTGTTGCATGGCCATTTTTGTCATTGTAAAATATCTTCTCTCCCTCTGGCAGTCACATTCTGTGAAGGAAAACCATTTCACAGTTGTGTCCTTTTTAACAAACTGCCAAATGAAACCCGCAAGAATAGGGCCAAGTTCGGGGACTGTTTATTTACTGGAGAGAAAATGTCAAAGTTCTTCCGACAGGAAGTAAGAATCCGAGCACAAAAGAAAACTTCAGAATTTGGAGAATGGTTTTGTTTCATTTTTCTGTTTGTTTAATGTTCGTTTGGAAGGTCAGCGGTACAATCATTTGGAGGGGGGGTGAGCACTGAAGCTAAATGCATAAAGCCTCATAAAATTCCAAGTAAATTAACAAGTTCCATATGCTTTCCTTGTTTAGAAGACAAAAAAGTTGTCCTATTTTTGTCAAGAAAAAGAATTCACAGAGCCTCCGTTTACTTGACAAGTAACAGATATGGAGCCAAACCATGCAACTTTTACTCAGAGAACTTTTCCACGAAGCCCAGTGGGAATTTTTTTTCCCAGTTAAGAGTGTGTGTTTGCTGTTGCCTTGCATAATTGTTGATATGATGCATGAATTGGTTAGGGATAGAGTAGCTTCTCACATGACAAGGAACTGGAGCGCCAAGCCTGATCATATGACCATCAGCAAATAGAGGACTGGCTCCTTCTCAGCGCTCTGAAGCAAGGAGAGGAACAAAATCTTCCCCCAAAGCTGCATTTTTAGTCTGGGAGGAAAGCTGGCAAAAGGATGGAGAAGGTGCTGTCATCATGTATTTGAATCCAAGTATCCATTCTGGCAAAGGGGGACACTGGCACTGACAACAGCAGGCGTTGCAGCAAGAGAATTTTTCCAGGAATTGTTCTCAGGGACTGATGTTTTTTGAGATGAAAGTCTGGAGTTCACAACTGTATAGAGCAGGGTTGGGCAAACATTTTGGCAGCAGGGCCACATCAACTCTCTGACACTGTGTCAGGGGCACAGAATTAATTTACATTTTAATTACGTTAAAAAAGAATTAATTTGCATTTCAAATTTGAATAAATTTGCATAAATGAGTACATTAGAGATGGAACTTATGTGAATGAATTTCACTGAGCTTATTTATAATACACATGAGAACTATAATACAGGCATTTAGAACCACATGAGACCGACGAACTGTTTGCCACACACCTCTTGTACAGTGAAAACATACAGACCAAGTCAGAAACACATGGAGACATAAGTTGTTCAGAGGTAATTGGGGGGGGGGGGCTTAAAATAATGCCAGGGAAAAGCAGAAAACACATGGAGACTATAAAAGGCCTTGCTCTAACTTGGCCTGCAGCCCACACCTGTGAGTCGCGACTAGAAGTCGTGGGCCAGTGCGAACTCCAACAGTCTCTGACCAGCCAGAGGCTCATTGGAGACTGGGGGCTCCCTGCAGGCCAGATTGGGGGATCCCAAGGCCACAAATGGTCCCCAGACCGGGTTTACCCACTCCTGGCATAGGGCATTAGGACCGGGGTTTGCCCACCCCTGGCATAGAGCATTAAGAAAAACACCTAATTCATGCCTGAACACTGCAATATATACACATGAACGTGTTTGCATTGCTGTGCAATCCTCAGAGCTAGATTTCTATTTTAAAAGCGGGGAAGAAACCCGCCCCTCCTTAAAGGAACTCCTCTGAACTCCTTCTGCTTCTCTTTGAGTACTGAAACATTTCAATGATATAACTTGAAACTGATGATAGATGCAGTCTCAGGAGGGTCACAAAAATCCTTGCTAGTCTTGGGAACTTAAGGGATGATAGAGTGGATTGAGGGATGTTCTTTTCCCTCTCACTCAGCACCGGAACCAGAGAACATCCACTAAAATTGAGTGTCGGGAGAGTTAGAACAGACTAAAAAAAATATTGCTTTACCCAGCGTGTAATTAGTCTGTGGAACTCCTTGCCACATGTTGTGATGATGGCAACTGGCCTAGATGCCCTTAAAAGGGGTTGGATAGATTTCTGGAGAAAAATTCCATCACAGGTTACAAACTGTGATGGGTATGTGCAAACTCCTGGTTTTAGCAGTAGGCTACCTCAGAATGCCAGGTGTAAGGGAGTGACAACATGATGCAGCTGTCTTGTTGTCTTGTGTGCTCCCTGGGGCATTTGGTGGGCCACTGTGAGATACAGGAAGTTGGACTAGATGGACCTTGCACCTCATCCAGCAGAGCTCTTCTTATGTTCTTATGACCTTCTTCAAATCAAACCTAAGTAAGAATACTGACCACAGGAAAAACATAAAACCTTGCTAGCTTCCCTATCAACTCACACACTTGAATGTTCCCTGCTTATCTCCAGTGTGGTTCAAGATCTCAAACACAGTTTTAAGCAAATGTTTTTGTCCAGTCTAAGCTCTCAGACCAAGGACTGTTGTCCATTTTCCCAGGTTGTAAACAGAATGTGAGTCTGGACGGCAGTTTTTATTTCAATACCGTTGAGACTGCTGCTGCCTAAACTCATTTTCTTCTGTTTCATAATGTGCTGGACAATGTTTTGACAGTCAAAAACAATTTCCAAAACTAATTAGGGCACCTCATAGTTCCCGGAAAAAGCTGTGGAGTAGTCATATTTGCTCCGTTCTTTGGGGACAATTGAATATTTCTAAAGCTTTCATTACTGCAGACAGAAAATGTATGCTAAAAGATTCTCAGAAGGCAACATTTAAGTATTCTAAAGGGAAATGCTTGGTTGTCTCAATCTACTGTCTCTAAATGAAATGCAATCTCTTCGCTCAGTTCTTGTGAGTGAAATCAGTGCTAATCACCACCTTTCACAGCAATCACAACCGACGATGCTAAGGACAAAATGGGCATGAAACCCTTTTTTGCTCCTACAATAAGTGTCACCTGAGACATGATGAGATAGGCCTGTGTTGCTACTGGTCTTGCAGTGGGTTAAAAAATTAGGTCTCCGGGGCTGCCACATTGCACCATTTGAAGCAACAACACTGCTTCAAAGGAAACTGAATAGAAGGTTCCCAAGGAGGTTTTTGCTTTGCAGTAAGATAATCAAAAGTTGCCCTGATTTTGCCAGGTACTCTTCCAGCCACTGTTCTGTTGAGTTGCATAAGTTACCTTCCATTGTTGTTCATTCCTGAACAATAGGACTTTCTTACTTAGCAGCCCTAACAACAGGGGTACTTAGCCCTGCCATATGAAAGATGCTTGAAAAGGTCTCCATGCAATGACTGTACCACCTCCGTGTCCCATCTTGCCGTGCAGACAATTGTCTTAAAAAACAGGTACAGCCCCAGTATCCACTAGGGTTCTGTTCTGGACTTCCCCGTGGATACCTGAAACTGAGGATACTGGGGATGCCTTTAAAAAGATAGAAGTTTAAAAAATCTTGGTAAAACAAGATTGTATCCATGGCATCAGTGGATAACTGAAACCATGGATACCAAATCTGGGAATACCGGGGCAAGCCTGTATAAGTGACTGGAGCAGTGCCTCTCAGAAGAATTTTATCAGGGGGTACAAAGTTTCTTTTGGGCCCCTTCCCAAAGGAGGAGGAGGGCAATGGGGGCAGGTAGAACAAGGGGCCAAGTAAGCTAGGGGGCTGACAGCCAGAACAGTCTTTGGAGCCCAGGTCTACCAGGCTTCTTGATGCGGAGCCCAGGTCTACCCGACCATGCGGCATTGGCAGCTAGATAAAGTAATATGGAAACCCAAACCCACTCCTAAGTCTCTGTAAAATATTTGAAATATGGAAAATCCATTGCAGAAAATTAGCTTCATCATCGTTAGGCTTGCACTAGAATGGACAGTGTGCTGTGTGCACCAAAATGAACTTCTGCAGCAGCTGTAGCCCCGCAACTGTGTCCCTGAACCCCTTCATGGTTATGGGATCCACAAGCCAAAATCTACCATAGCAGGCCAGTTTCCTCCCAGATTTGACTCTGTTAGGAAGGGTCATGGATGCATTCCTGGGCCCGGCTTGTATGGCTTGTAGCAGCAGTTGCCACTTCATGCCTTTGGTGGTGCCCCCAGCATCATGTGCAGGCAGTGAGTTTGGGAAAACATAATATCTCAAGAACTATCTGGGCCCCCTCCTTTGGTTCCTGGGCCCCCTTTCTGACCCTGGGCCCAGGTACAAATTACCCCCTTTACCCCCCTCTCCCAGGCCCTGGACTGGAGGCAATTACCGCAACTCCCTCCCCCATTGGCCATATACTATATAGACATATCTTCCTCTCCTCCCTGCATGGCACCAGCGCTACCTTCTGCTTGTGAGGAGGCCACTGTCTCTTCTCTTCCTCTTATAACCTCTCTCACCTTTGCCTGCTTGCTCATAGCTGCACCAAGCCCCACCCCATCCTGAGTGTGCACCAGCACAGTATTAGCTGATAACAAGAACTAAGTTGGAGATAACGAGTGATAGGTGGCAACTCTGCCTCCCCCAGATAAGCACGTATAAAGAATTCACATATAAAAACTGACTTAGATGGTATTCTTTTCATTCTTAATACAGTAACATGCTAAAACTAAGCTAGCCTGAAACATTGAGAAGTATGTCCTTAACATACATACATCTTGTTTGGGCTGGAGAGTTCTGAGTGTGCCCTGGAGTTCCCAAGCTCATCAAAATTTGCTGGATCATGACACTAGACTATCTCCAAGACAGATGTTTGGAAACTTAAAGTAATTTGATTTGGCTTGATGTCATTTGTTTCTATGCTTCTTGTTCCCATTTGTAAATGAAACTAAAATATTGTTATTGAATTAGATTTAATTGGAAGAATATGTGTGAAATCAAAAACTTAATATAAAAGCTACCAAGATATTGCACTAAAAAATAGTCTTCCACTTTTAATAATTCTTGAAAATGTTTAATGTGCACTGCTCTCCTTCAAAAACTTGGAAGTAACTCAGCTTCATTATGCCCTTTAAATGCAAAAACCCACTGGATCAACTGAGTCTTAAAAAATAAAGAACAAACAATACATTTGTAACGCAACATCAAACAGTCGTTCCATTGGCACACCTTCATAATGGATTCTTTATGCAAACTTTATAGCCTTTGCACTGTTATCGAGTTCTGTTGTTTCCAGTACATTTATTTCAATGAACGTTGCTGCAAACCTTGTAAACAAGTTTAAGGATTGGCCCTTTTCCTACAGACTTTGGGATGTGCATTCACATAGAGAGCTGAATAAACTACCAGTGGCATAAGGAAAATGAGGCATTTTTTCTGTTTAAGCGACACTGCTGAATGCATACTCTTTCAATGCGTTCCAGTGTTTCTCTTAGTTCCTGGTGTGAACTTTGGTTAGGTTTAAACACAGAAGGAAGGGCAAAGCACAACTAGATACAATGTTCTGCCTGAATAAGGGGACCAGACCCTTAAGGGGTCCAGACCGTTTACACTAGCAAATTTCAAACTTTTTCATCTCACTGCACACCAAGTGCTAAATTGTCAAGGCACACCATCAGTTTTTTACAATTGGCAAGGCACACCACTCTGCTGGCATGGGACTCATATCTCCCAGTGTTCCTACTAATAAATGATCCTCCCTCAAACTCCCACGGCACACCTGTAGACCATTCACAGCACACCAATGTGCCGCAGCACAGTGGCTGAAAATATCTACTTTACATAGATCTTGATCTGAGTTGAACCTGAACCATTTAAGACGCTCGGGTACGCTTGGCTTCTTTTCTATGAAAGATACACTTGCTAAAGTCCACCTGATTAGGATTCGGCTGCCCAGCATTTTCAAGGCAGGTTCAATTCAAGAGGAAGGTTTAAGCACGCACTTCAGTCTCTCAAATTGAAATCAATGAGATTTTTAAGAAGCTCCAAATTTTGGTTATTTCATGAACACAACTGTTCCTCTCCTTGGCCGTTCTGGCTATGGAAGGATATCAGGCAAACCATGGAATCACAACATATAGAACTGATGTCAATGTTCAGATTGACTTCATCCAGAGTCAACATGCTTGACCACAATGTAACTGCTGCACTGCTGATGGAGTGTGCACTACATGCTGTGGGTGGGGGAGGCCCCAGACAACCCAGGAGAGGTAAGTTAAAATTTTAGTTACCCATCTGTAGGCCATGGGTCTCCTCTAACCTACGCCAACTCTTTTGCTGGTGTAAGTCCATGGAGACTCCTAGGAGAGGATCCATTTTGGGAAGGCAGGGTAGGATCTCAATATGCATGGCTACCACTGAGATTCTCCCCCTCCTGCCCCTGGCCTGGCCTTTTCCCAGCCCAATCTGTCCTCAGTCCTCTCCTGATGCTAATTCACTGGTAACAAGGGGGGACAGATGAGTTTTAATGGGCTGCTACACCAGCTCATGGCCAATGGCCATTGCCCTGGTGGCCACAGCCCACAGCAGGGGTGCCCAAACCCCGGCCCTGGGGCCACTTGCAGCCCTCGAGGTCTCTCAATGCAGCCCTCAGGGAGCCCCCAGTCTCCAATGAGCCTCTGGCCCTCTGGACATTTGTTGGAGCCCGCACTCGCCCAATGCAACTGCTCTCAGCATGAGGATGACTGTTTGACCTCTTGCGTGAGCTGTGGGATGAAGGCTCCCTCCACTGCTTGCTGCTTCATGTCTGTGATGCAGTAGAAGCAGCAAAGGAAAGGCCAGCCTTGCTTTGTGCAAGGTCTTTTATAGGCCTTGAGCTATTGCAAGACCTTCACTCATTCATATAAGTTCATCTTTAATATATTCATTTATGTAAACTTATGTAAATTTATTCAAATTTTAAATGTAAATTAATTCTTTTTCTTCCCTGGCCCCCAACACAATGTCAGAGAGAGGATGTGGCCCTCCTGCCAAAAACTTTGGACACCCCTGGCCCACAGAATGGCAGAGTAGCTTTCCTGCCATTGAACAGGGACTTGCTAATGGATCACAACACCTGTAAGCATAAGGCCCTGTTAGGATTGGGCTGTGAGAGATTAGTCCATAAGGCAGAATATAGAATATCCTCTATTCAAACCAAATTAGAGTGTACAGAAAGCAGTAGGGTGTAGGAAGTGTTTTCTGAATTTGAATCAGGCCTCTATGCTTATGGGTAAGTGGTAGAGCCCACACAGCTCCTGAGAAACCAAAAAGAAAACCCATTAGCAGTCCTCCCTCCTACAAAAACTTTAGCTGAGGATTTTTAACTGAGGTTGCAATCCTATCCACACTTTCCTGAGAGTAAGCCCCTTTAAACACAGGACTTACTTCTGAGTAGACATGCTTAGGATTGTGTCCTAACTGTTGTAAGGCTAATACATTCTAGAATTCTACCATCTCAGTCTGAGTAATGTCGACTGGCTGTAATATCAAGACTCTAAGCTATAGAACTTTAAGTATTATCCCTGGGTTAAAAGTATGGCTGCTATATTGTATACAGAAAACCATAACACTTAACATTAAAAAAGTTTTATAAAGCCCTTAGTGGATAACACAGATACACTTCTCTTAGCGCTTAAATACATCTTTTCACACTGTTTCCCATCCCATCGGCAGCTATTGCTGCAGCTATGTCTCAAAGGGGGGAGACGAAAAACGCGAAGTCCTTGGAAAATGAAATTCCTTCTTTGCCCTAAATGACTGCTTGTTGGCTATTTATATATTCATTCATTCATATCTGGTCTCCTGTAACCTACATGGCTTGCAATAACCAGAAAAATTAAAAATGAAAAACAAGCATACACACATATATCCAATGACAATAAAATTAAACTATCAACTCAGCCATGGAAAACCACAAAATTAAAAAATACTTAGAGAGATCCAAAGGCATTTGGTTGCTGCCTTTCACACATTAAGGGGAAAAAGTCTTCACCATATCTCATTTGCTTATGTTAATTCACTTATGTTAATTCACTTACCCTTATGCACATTTAAAATTGTCCACTGGCTAAAACTGAAACCGAGTTATTTTTTAAAATGCAGCTAGCAAAATAGTCAAGCAAGTTTTTAAAAAGACAAATTTGAATCTACCTTTCATGATAGCTTGAGAGCCCAATCTTATTCTCTCATCCCCACGTGCCAAAACGCAGACATGCCAAAACGGTAAACCCTGCACCCATGGTGGGGCGGCGGACTAGTAGGCGTCAGAGGGGAGAGGGGATTTTAAATCCCCTTATCCCCACGTAAGCCCCCTGACACACAATGGGTCTTCTCAGACCTGCACCAGCAAGTTTGCCAGCGCAAGTCCAAGGAGAGAAAGCGGGTGGGGAGGCTTCTGATGCAGGAGATAAAAATCGGCACAGGCTGTCTGCAACAGATTCTCCCCATCCTGTGGCCTCCTCACCCGTTACACCCTTCTTCCCTCCTGGTTTCATCCCCTCCCTGCCTCCATTTCCCCCTCCCACCACTCACATAATCCTGTCTCTACTGGTGAGCAGGGAATCCTCAGATGATGGGGACGGGAGTGTCCCGCTTGGAGGCAGGCTGTGCAGCATGGCCTTTCCCAGTTTGAAGAGGCACTTGGCCAACAGTCTGAGGCAAAGAGGCAAAGAAGGAAGGCCCATAGCCAGGGAGACAGACCAGGGACAGACTGCACTTGCTGCCAGTGTGGAAGGGATTGTCACTCCCGAATTGGCTTTTTCAGCCACACTAGACGCTGTTCCAGAACCACCTTTCAGAGCGCGATACCATAGTCTTTCGAGACTGAAGGTTGCCAACATCAACATCAAGGGGACGGGAAGGTGCAGGTCTTCTTACTGGTGCTCCCAGCAGCATGCTTTCTCACATGTAGTCAGACTGCCTTCTTTGACAGGTGCCGACTGCTTTACTGCAGTCAGCACCACTGAAGGAGCTTTGCCGTCATCAGGAAGCAAGGGAAAGTGTTTGCTGTTAGTAAACATATTTTAAATAGATTTAAGGAAACCTATACTGTGTTATCTATATATAAAACTATACTATATGAACCTATAGCAGTTTAATTAAACCTATATTATACTTTTTTAACGTATCCAACTTTATTTTAAATTAAAGTTTCCATGGTTCAACAATGACTGCTGTGCTGAGCATCAAGAAGAAATCATCAAGTCTTCTACTGTGTGTAAGCAGTTTGTGTACAATTCTGAGAAGAGGAGGAAAACATTTTTCAAAGAGGACATGCCATTAAAATGAGCATGTCGATTTAGCTGTTAAGTCCAAGGACTGATCTTTCATTGTTGTGTTCGCTCAGTAACTAAGACATCATTTTTTTCAGGATATCTTTCATGTGGTTGCTTTTATAACACCCTAAGGCACAGGCCTAGTCTGAGAAAAGGCTAAGAGGAATATTATATGTTAGTACTGCCATAACACTCTGACAATTGCCATGTTTTTCATCTGGGGGTTAAAAAAAATCAGTTTTCCCAATATGTTGACTCCTGAAAATGACAGAATAAAACCACAAAGCTCTCTGCGAGATTACATTTTGAATAAGTAGATCCTGTATGGCTCTCCCTGCCTCACTGCTTGCCCATCTTGACACCACCAAATGCTGGTTAAACAAATCTATTTTTGAAATGTGTTTATTGTGTAATTTAGGATCTAGTAACTGTGCTACACGGGAGAGATAAGACAACCCTTTTTGGCAGCTGCCTGCTGTTTTTCTTTCCCACTTCAGCACTTTCTATCGCAACTCAACTACGGTTACGTCTTTCCTGGCACGGGTCTGAAAAAGATGAAGGATGGCGATAATATTATCATTGTTTCTGAGGCACATACATGAACGTATCAAATAGTGCAATTCTATACTCAGAAATAATCTATGCCCCATCAAAGTCAGTGGGACTTACTTCCAGATAGGTGTGCATAGGACTGCAGCCTAAGACACTGGTACATATGGGGGGAAAATTGTCTCACCATTTTGAATGCAGTTGCCTGCACATATTTTTCAATTGTGAGAAGCAATAATCAAGATGGTAGTAACCATACCAGCAATGGCATAGCTAGTGGATTTGGAGCCTAGCTCTACATGCCAGGTAGACCTGGGCTCCCATTGTGAATGGCGCTCAGTTTTGCTCCCCATTTTGGCGATCACTTTACATGCTGAAAAATTTATTTTGTCATATGGGGGGGGGGTAACAAAAATTTATGGGCCCTGGGTGTCAAATGACCTAGCTACGACACTGCACAGCAAATAGATGAAATCTCACAGCAAATCTATATCACGCAGAGCATGATGGGTTATATTGGATGAGTTCTAGAATGTCTTTTTTCCCACTGTTTAAAGGAGAATTATTGGAAAATAATGTTTGATGGAACCTTACATCACATAGATTGAGCTGCATTTATAAACATGTCAGTTACCAATGAATCCAAAGCTCATACTCTTGTATTATTTGAAAGATGTGGCAACTCATTTAGATTTTGAAGTAGTGGCTAGCTTATTAACTGCAGCCAGGATTTGTTTATCAATAGAATGGAAGAATTCATCTCCAACACTAGCAGAGAACTCATTCTGCAGAAAATTGCACATTGTGATCCCTTCCTAATTGGTGTATTATATTTGTGGAGAGGAGATTAATATATTTGTGGAAAAGGGACAGAATTTTCCATGTTCTGGAATAATACATTCAGACATGGAGTACACCTTTGAGTTTTTAAAGGCCCACTCTATACCTTATGTATATTTTGGAGTTTTTAATTTGTAATTCGAGTAGTATCTTAAAGTAATAGTAAAGTACTTTACTAATAATAGTAAGATAGTAGTAATTTACTTTAAATAGTAAGGTACTATTACTAAAGTAATAGTAAATATTAAATATTTGCTTAAATAGAAAATATTTAAATATTTAAATAGTATATTTTATTAAATATTAGTAAATATTAAATATTTAAATAGTAAATATTACTAAAGGAATAGTAAACTAAAAGTAATCTTTAGTTAGCATTTCAATGAAATCTGTGTACATTCCTAGTCAGTAGCAGAAATGAAGTTCTGTGAGGAAGATTTTGGTTAGGGATCTTTCATCTCTCCTCCTGCAGCCAGGAGTCTAATGCAGGCAGTCATCTAATCCACCTAACAAACAGACTGACGGACACAAAACAAAATGTCAATGTATCTGTTTGTTTCCATTGGTTGTTGGATTGCTTTTCTTCATTCTGCATTGTTTGTACCATGTCTATGGTTGGTTTCCCTCAATCCACCTGTCTCCCTATGTTGCCACTTCCTTGAACTAGAGTATGTTTCCTTTTTAGAAGGACAACACAATACAGAGTGAATTATCTGGAGTAGACAGAGTGATTTATTTAGTAGAGCCTTATGTTGTGAGCTGAAATTGCTTTTTCTCCTCCTGGCACGTGGCTATCTGGAGAAACCCTGCTGATGCATAGCCCAAGAGAACTAATGAAAGGTACATCAACAGCAGTGGCAATGTTAAGGCTTGCTCACAATATTTGCAGAACTGCTTAAGAAGTAGGGCTTCATGAAGAATGAAAGCAAATATTTTCTTCACCCTGGGACATTGCCATATCTTTCAAAAAAACAAAGGCTGTGCAAGATTTTGAAGGAATTTAAGACGCACCCTAAGTGGGTTAATAACAGATGGAAATAATTTTCAGCTTCCACGTAGTGTTTCTAAATAGTGATTTGCCAGAAAAATTACACCCCCTTGCCCTGCTGAGTCAGCAATGAACAGAGTACAAAAACATGGGGCTAGACTAATGAGATCAGGTGAGTAGCCTATAGAGTCCAGCACCTACCATGTCTCGAGCGGAGACTCAGTGGAGTACAGCACCTATCATGTCTCCAGCAGTGACCAGTCTAAAAAGCCAGAAAGGAAACATAACATCACAATCCAACATCAGGAAATGCATTTATGAGAACCAACCAAAAAGTTACATGGTATCACATAGCTAGGCTTTAAGTCCTAAAGATTCTTCATCAGGCTAGCTGGTGAGCCTGGGAAACAGGGGGAAGAAGGGGGAACAGTAGGGACATGGTGGGGAACAGTATGCATTCTGTAAAATCAAAAGATGGAGTTAGGTTTTCATCCAGGATTGAAAAAGTTTCCAAGGCATGTGAGATTGTTTCTGTTAGCGCTACAGACTGGACTGAAAATGCATCCCCGTGCATGTTTACCTGTGAGTAAACTCTATTGGAAAAACTGGATTTACTTCAAAGAAGTAAACTCCATTGAAGAAAACCAAGCTTACAGTAAGTTAACATACCATGCAATTCCATGAATGTTTCATGGAAATAACAGCCCAATCCTAAACTGCCCCAGCGCTGCACGAGACAGTGGTGCAGAAATGGCTGCTGCTGTATCCTGTGGGGCCGGGACACCTGCCAGAGTCTCCTCAGGACAAGGGAATAAATGTCGCCTTACCCCGAGGAATGTGTTGAGCACCAGAGTTGGCAAAGTGATCTAGGCCTGCTATTTAGGCCTATGTTGGGCTTCTGAACATGTGAGGGACATAGGATTTTGCAGCAGAATCCCGTTATGTTAAATGTGGATTGCTCCCAGTTAAGTAAGCATAGGACTGCAGCCTCACAGACTTTATATTTCTAGAATATGAGAGATTAAACTGTTCTGAGGTGGTTTCCCTTTTTATTTTTTAAACTTGTTTTCTTTATATAAGAAGCCCTGAATGCATTTTGAAACCCTTCAGAGGCTGATTCGGGATCACATGGTAACCTCCTAAACCACATCTTTCACAAGGAGCTCAGAGAGAGCCCAGTCCTGTGGTCCGCGGCATGGCTCTGCGGCACGGCCACAAGGCACATTTGCGGGGCTTACAGCTGAGCTCCCACCGGAGCTAGCTCAGCGCCGGACTGCGGAACAGGAGGTGGGGGCATGGCCGGGGCATGGGGGAGGCGTTCTGGGGAGGGGGGAGGCATGGCCGAGGGCATGGGGAGGCATGTCGGGGGGGCAGGGGAGAGGCGGATCTGCGGAGCCAAGCTCCGCAGGATCCTTTTTGTCACCACTAAAGTGAGTAGCCCCATTGTGGGGCTGCTTACCTTATTCGGGGGAAGGGGGCGAATGTCCCTTTCTCCTGAGGAACCTCCTGCAGTAGCAAGGGAGGCACAGGATCTGGTGGGAGCCCTCCATGGAGCTGCCAGACCTGGGCGCTGCGGGCAGCTCAGGATTGGGCTGCCCGATTCCTCATTTTTCTTCTCCCTTCCTCTTTGTACACTCCAGCTCTCTGGAATAAGAATGCCCATATTTCCCTGCAATGAAAAAGGCCAGTCCCTCATGCACTCCAAATAAGTCTTTAATTATTGTTGGCATCCTTCAGTCTCGAAAGACTATGGTGTCATGCTCTGAATGGTGGTTCTGGAACAGTGTCCTCTCCAGAGCGCGAAGCCTGGGTAAAGTAGGTATGGAGGATAGGCTGTTACCCATGCAGCAAATCCCCCCTCTCCACGTCGCTGAAATGGTCCAATGGAAAGGCAGAGGCCAATACGGTTGGTTCCAGCAGCGTTGCAGGAGTTGCCAGAACGTGACTGTGTTCAGCCATGAACTGCCTCAGGGACTCCGGCTCCAGATTTGGCCTCGAGGTTGACTCCTGAAGCCTTTTCCGTAACTGGATGTAGCCACAAGGCAGTGGAGGATTGGGATCAGAGTTTTCCTTCTCTCAGATGAGCTGCCTTCCCAGGCTAATGAGTCCCATCTACCCAGGACTCATTAAGTCTTTAATGCTCCTTTGTATTTCATGGGAATGGAGATATACAGTACTGTAGCTGATACAGCTCTTGTAGTGGTGAAGAGCTAGTACTCTGGATAGTACAGTATGTGGAAAGGCCTTTCCTGAGACACAGAAATATAGCAGAAAAGCTGGAAAGCTGAGCAGTATAAAAATCTTTCAGCCAAGGCAAGGAAGGACATTGCAGTACAAAAGGGGGAGGGTGGGCAGTGTAAAGGAATACCTAAAATGATCGGGTTTGTGGATCATTTTCCTTATGAAAAAAGGCTTAAACGATTGGGACTTTTTCATTTTGAGGGGGGGAAAAAGATGACCGAGGGAAGCCGTGGCTATGGTAGAGGCTTATTAAATCATGACTGGTGCTGAGAGGCAGAATGAATAGAAGAAATTATTCATTCTCTTTCAAAATGCAAGAACTCAAGGTCACCCAATAAAACCGGTAGCAGGAGGCATGCAATAAATTCAAAATTGCCACAGGAACATGTTGGCACGATGGCATTACCACTGAAGGGGGAGGTATAACCATTCAACAGAGAAGTAGACTAAGGTCTCTTCTCAGCAGGTAGTCCAGATAGGTGAGGGCAGGGGAGTAGATAGCTCAACCTGTGAGGGTGAAGAATCATGAGCAGCTTTCAGAGATAAGGAAGACTAACAGGAATAAGCAGTAGTGGCATGAGAATGAGAAATGGAATTCCTCCCAGGGACTTGGGGACCAGGGGATCCAGGGGACTTGGTTCTGAAGATCCTGCTCTGGAAGCTCCTGTTTCAGAGGTTCTTCTGACTTGGTACTGAGGACCACGACTAGGTGCAGTCCTGGTTCCCGCCAACCTAAATTTGAACTGGGAGTTATTACTCAGAGATGGGGTCATGATAACTATATACGGCCGCAAAAGAGGAACATGGCAAAGAGTCATATCTTGGTCCCAACAGGCCTGTGGTTTTCCACAGTGCTGCAGAGGTTCAAGGAGCAAGACTCTGGCCCATCTCCCAGAAAGTTTGCACTCTGAGTCCATAGCTGGTGGAATGACGGCTTAACAAGTAAGCCAGGGATGCTGCAGAGATAAATTACCTCAGGGTAGGACTGGGGAATTGTCAAAAAGCAGTGCTCCTAAATAAAGAATAAATAGGAACCCTTGGAGGGAAAAATCCATTTTAGAGGACAACAGATAAGTGAAACATAATTGTTGTTTTTCGAAGGAATTTCTGTGGCCATTAAAACGTAATTGCAGTTTGTACGGGATAAAAAAAATGTTTTATATCTCCGCACATCTCACTTAGAATTTGGGTCTCTGCAAATGTTCGCACATTTGCGTTGCATTTTTTTAAAAGGCTCAGCAATAAATTCACATACTTAAAATGTCAAATGTTAGATCATTCAGGATTGCTCAAACTGGAAAAGAAATCACAAGGGAAGAAGAACTACATGGTGTTTAGGGGAAATGACTCCGCAGTTTACATGTGCAATAAAGCCTCCAATATGGGAAGTTTAGCAGTGTTGGGTTACATTCAGAACATTCCATATGACTAGGCTATCATCTTCTAGAATAGAGAAGTAAAAAAGTGTTGTTTCTGAAGAATGTTCATGCTGTAGATTAATAGTTAATAACCATGTGTAACATGGAATGTATACGGTGGATTGCTGGGACCCTTTCCAGATGTTTAACTTGTTGGTATCCTTCAGTCTCGGAAGACTATGGTGTCACGCTCTGAATGGTGGTTCTGGAACAGAGTGTCCTCTCCAGTGTGCGAAGCCTGGGTAAAGTAGGTATGGAAGAAAGGCTGTTATCCATGCAGCAAATCCCCCCTCTCCACATCGCTGAAATGGTCCAATGAAAAGGCAGAGGCCAATACGGTTGGTTCCAGCGACGTCGCAGGAGTTGCCAGAACATGACTGTGTTCAGCCATGAACTGCCTCAGGGACTCCAGCTCCGGATTTTGCCTCGAGGTTGACTCCTGCAGCCTTTTCCATAACTGGATGTAGCCACAAGGCAGTGGAGGTTTGGGATCAGAGTTTTCCTTCTCTCAGATGAACTGCCTTCCCAGGCTGACGAGTCCCATCTACCCGGATGTAAACATTCCCAAATTTAAACATAAATTTAATTCAGATTCCCTGTTTAGCCTGTGGACCTTATATCACCTGAATCCATTCAAACTCAATTGTCCCTGTTTGAGCTGCAATCCTATCCACACTTTCCTGGGAATACATCCCACTAAACTCTGTGATTACTTTTTGAGTAACTTGCATATGTGTGCACCGTTGGTGACCTGTTTAGGTTCCCTAAAACTGTATGCATTTTCCTCCTTGAGATGTCTACAAATTGTACGAGCAGTGGTTATACAACAGTGGTTATATATAGCAGTGGTTCTCACATTTAGCACCGGGGACCACTTTTTAGAATGAGAATCTGTCAGGACCCACCGAAGGTAATGTCATGATTGGAAGTGACAACATCAAGCAGGAAAATTTTTAGCAATCCTAGGCTGCAATCCTACACACACTTACCCAGGAGTAAGTCCCATTTACTGACATTGTTAAATAAATATACAAATTAGCTTGTTAAAAGTGCAGGTCTGTAACATTTCCCCAAATGCAGTCACGTACCATGGTAGCATCACGTATAATGTATTAAAAATAGAACATTGAAATGAATGGGGACCCACCTGAAATTGGCTCACGATCCACCTAGTGGGTCCTGTCCCACAGTTTGAGAAACACTGGTATATAGCATTTACTATAATTCTTTACACATTTAAGGCACTTCACTGCTACATTCCACTCTACTTGTTCTGCTATATTCACAGGTTGCTTTTCATGCTCTTTCAATATTAAGCTCTTACTGTAAGACATGCCAAACCACTTCTTTCTCTTTCTTTTGCCAAACCACATTGTCTTCATCGATTGTTCCCAAGATTCTTAGTCCTTGGTCCAGCATAGTTTCAGGGAAGACTTGAATTGTATCACTATGATCTGTACCGAGTTACACTCTCTGGGTTATGTGTGGAGGACTGTCTGATTTGTCTCGCTACACACTGGAATTATAATGACACAGTGGTTCAGTAACATATCATTGTGGTTGGACAACCTCCCAAGGCTATGCTAAAATGTTTAGGAGCCTGATTAATTTGTTCATATTTTAAATGAAAAAAGCTAAGAGCTTCTAGAAGGGATGCTCATGACTGTATGGTCCATAGCCCGCAAGGCCTTTCTAAGGGGAAATTATAGGCCTGAGACTGAACCACTTAGTTTCTTAGGAACATTTTAGCAGTGCCAAAAATACAAGCTATTTTCCATTATTTTTCAGCTCTCCTTGTGAAAAACATGACTACCTTCTCTCACCTGGGATCCCTCTTTGTGCCAGTCAAGGTGACTAGAAGACAGCACCTAGCAAGTGAACCAAAAGGAAGATCTTTTTCCTCCGGTCTACTCCTGAGCTATTTAAGGAGGGCTGGGACTGGCAGCATTTGCTTTGCTTGCCCAGCCTCACCTGCTCTGTGATTGTACTTTTGCTGTGAACAAGTGTCAGCTGCTGGTTGACAACTAATAAGAAACTTTACCACCCTTAATTAACCTGTGGAGATCAGGATTTTTGCCTTCTCACAGAAAATGCTTTTTCATTCTACTTATTTTGTTGTGCTGCCATTTTTGTTGCTTGTCCCAATAGTTCATCATATACCTTGGGCATAGGGGACTTTGGGCAGGGATCATAGAAATGGTGTAGCAGGGGGTCGCCTCTCTGTTTCCTGTACCCTGTGATGGGAGGCCCCTTTAAGGTGTCTTGGAGTGGGTACGCCTGCCAGTCCAAATGAGGAGAATCAGCTTGCTGTCTTTATCTCAGACATGTGCCCGTGGTTGGGGGCTAGCCTAGCCTATCAGCCTTCTGACCACTATCCCAGACTCATGGCCAGCAGATGTGGGGGGGATAATACCATTAGCAGTTGTGTGGGGAGTTTACTGGCATTCCCTGCTTCTGGTATGTTACCCACTGGAAGCTATAATGACCAACAAAGTCGTGGTAACCCATCATTGTGTGCTTTTTGTGTTTCTTCCTGCTAATCTGCCTCAGTCCCCCCTCCAGTCCCCTCACTCTCACAACTAAAATTCTGGAAGGAGGAGACAGGAAGAAGCAGCCAAAGGAAAAACAGCACTGAAGAAACATCAGCAAAGGGAAATGATGGCGATAAAAGGATCCAATAAAACAGACCCACAAGGACCTGTGTTGGTGGAACACATGTGCTGGTGATGCATATGTTGAATGCGGGGTGGAGGAGGGCAGATCAGGGTGGCAACAGGGGTGGATGTATTGGACTCGGGAGGGGGTGGAATTGGTGGTGCCGGCATGGTCTATATCCAAACCCCCTTCGAGGGCCTGATCTGCCTGCTTGGATCAAAGTGGATTTGTGCCAGTGATATTGCTGGCACAGGTTCAAGTTGACCCATTGCAGCTTTCTGCCACAAGGCAAGAGGAAAAATGTCCCCTTATAGTAAGGAGACCTCAAGCAGCCAAAAATTCCCAGGGTAGCTGCATCACCACACAGGGATTTACATTGGATTGGGCTGTATGTATTTTTTTTTTAGTGAAATTGACACCTCACCAAAACTGCTGGTCCCAACTCAAAAATGGAAGGTGGTGAATATCCAGCATAGCACAAATTTGCCTCACAAGTCTGTTAGATTTTTTAGGATATCAGAAACGGTGTGTAGGAAGTAGAGTTTCAGAAAGCCTTTGTCAAAGTCCACACCAACTCTTGGACTGCGTTGTAATAACATAGATCAGATTTGCAACAGATGCCACACAGCATCCAACTCTTATGTAGTCTTGTATTCCATGGTTTTTAGTGCTGGTTAACTACATAATTTAAAAAAGATCTGGACAGATTTGCTGTTGATATGCATATGTATGGCTATGACCCAACTGGCTGCATCCTCACTATCAAAATCTCCTAAAACATTCCAGAATTTCTTCCATGCACCAGCCCCCATTTGCGTGTTCTTACATACTGCCCACCACATGAATCCAATCGTATTGTTCCTCCTTGTACTGTTTTATAATTAGTTCAGGATACCTAACTCCAGCATGGGCTATACTGTGTCCACATTTTACCACAGCTGCTGATGCTGGAAGATCTTTGTGTTCAGAATCCAATTTGATTGCTCAACTAGATCCAATTATCAACTACTTGCATAAATTTCAATTCCTAAATGTGTTCTGTCAAGGCACTTGCAGCCACTGGCTTTCTTTCATTTTTTTTCCACTATTGCAAATTAGTGCTTCTGTCGACAGATAACACTGTACCATGTGTGTAGCATCCACTGGAGGCAGGATACTGGTGGATACTGCTCTGATATTCTTATCATGCTTCCCACCCCTAGATGATACGTATGCAAGTTACAGGTTCTAACTGCAGCCTTCACACTGCCTGATTTTACTTATATCGTGTGATGTCATGTCAAACCAAACAGCAGGTAGCTTATCTAAAACGGTCACAAACACGCATTAATTAATTTTTTTATTTTTTGCATTAATTTATTTTTTTATTTTAAAGTTTCTTTTTTAAGAGCAAGGAGGGAATTCTTTGTAAGGTCACCCTCCTCTTTTTCACCCCCACAACTGCACATGATAAATTATTTCTGTTCACTTTAATCCATTTTTTATTATTCTTCAAAAATCTCTCCTTTTATCTCCCTTGTGTTGCTGAAAACAAATCCTTTCTAAAGCTTGGCTTTATTATCGTAAGACTGGTTGCATGTAGTACACAGAGACTTTTTTTTTTCCTGCAGAGTTAATGAATTAGTAAATGAGCAAGTAGTGATTTGAAATTACCTAATTGTCTTAACTTTAAAAATCTATGTATTAATGAGTTCAATTAATGGAGCTGCCATTTATTGTCTTTGACTTATCCCCTACTTGATTTCTTTCACTGGTTCTGTGTTTTAGTGCTTAGTGCCTGAGATGAATGGAAAGGCTACCTCTGTGCCTATATTCATGCTAAGCAGAAGCAAAACGCGAAAAATTTTTAATTTTCTCATGGAACTCTCTTGAATGTCATTTGCACATAGGTGGAGTATCTATAGCTATATCTTTCCAGTAACATATTATTACTTATAATAAAACTCTCCAAGGGGCCAAAATAATCATTCTAAAAACAGAGAATGTTTACATTTGCTTCTTAATGCACATTGACCCAACTTCAGTTATGGTCCTAGTGTGCATCAGTGCACCCGGTTAGCTGAGTCTATGTCTTAGAACACACTCAACATTCTTCTATAGTTTCATTTGTCCATTTGTCTTTCAAGCTGGCTTTTTAATACACATCTGCCCTGATTCAGTTCTGGACACTATGTGCATCATTGCCAACTGTGAACTAGTATATGCACCCTAGAATACCCTCTGCAGAGCAATGTGGCCTTTTGCAGTTCTTCTCCCCAAGGAGGTTCTGATAAGACTCCATAGAACGCATGGATGTCTATAGGATAGTTTGACAATCACTATATTTGATAGTATTGGATGGTTGGCTTACAATTGTAGTATTGAATAGCACTTACTAGTTGATATGTCCTGGTTTGTTTGTTTGTTTACCTTATAGATTTCTTATAAAGAACATATGAAGGCACTTAAAAATTGCTGTGTTTTTTATTTGTAAACATAGAAATGAATCATTTATTCAAATGATCTATATCGCACCTTTTCAACTACTGGAGCGCTCAGGGTAGCATACAACACAGAGGTTAAAAGCAAATGAAATGTAAGGTGCAATCAACGTAAAAATTAAAAGTAGCACAATAAAACAAAAAATAAAATACAACCACAAAACCCCAAAGAAACTAATTAAGAAGGAAAGGCCAGGTGGAAAAGGAAAGTCTTTGGCCCTTGTGAGACAACTAGTTTATGAGGGTTTGTACTTGAACAATCTGCTGCTGTACATCACCTGACAATAGCGCAAACGTCACACTGTTTTTCTGCACATAAGGTAATGTTGGGAGTGCTTCATGGGTGGTTCAGGGGAATATTGGGGCAGGTTCTCAAACTGGGTGTTGTGATGCCCCTGACTGAAAAGCTCTGACCCTGCACCCTTAAGGGGTTGAGGCAACCTTGACAGCAAGGTCACTGTCATCAGGACAGCGTGGACATTGGGACTAATTTTAGCTCTACCAAGGCCCACAGAAGATCTCCAGAGGGTGGGGCCCTTGGCAAGCCTCCCCACACCTTAGAATTGTTGAAAAATGCTTGCATGACCCATTTCCACTTTCATGACAAAACCGGGAAGTGGGTTACACAAGCACTTTTCCCACCCCTGCAAGGACTTACAGTGGCCCAAACTCTCCCAAAGATTTTGGAAACAGCTGGGGCAGGGAGTGGGCTGAACCAGGGGCAGATCAAAGGAAGGAAGGAATGGATCTTAGCAGGAGTCATGCATACTAGATCCTAACCCCCTTACCTGGCCTGAGTCTACCCCTTTCCTCTCGTCCAACTCATGCCAGCAAAAGATCTGGTGTATGTCCAAGGAGACAAGTTGTTGACCAGGCAGCCTACCAGGAGGTAACTAAACCATATTTTTACTTAACTCTCATTCTGTCTGTCCAGGCCCCCCACCATATCATGCAGCACGCACTCCATCAGCGATGCTGCATGTTATGGAGTGGTAGGGGATAGGATTGTGTTGTAAGGCACATGTGACTACACATGGTATACTTCTACCATGTATACTTCTATACATAGTAGAAGTATAGCACAAGTTTCAAACATTAGGCTAGATAAGACCTAGACAGAACTGATAAATCTACTATCAAAAGCAAACAGTCTGGTATGCCCAGGGATGGAGGGTGTCTGTGTGTTTGCGCATGTGTGTGATTTCAACTTGTCTCCATTTGTGTTCCTCAGGGAATTCTGCAGAGGAGGGAGCTATTTATTTTCTCAGTATTAACGCTCTCCCTCCAGAAAGCAGCAATGTAAGTTTAATAGTGCATTATTTCTGTGTCTCGGGGGAAGAGGATAGGAGAGGATGGAAAAATGTTTATGAATGTAATATACTTTGGATTAAGTTATAAGGCTCTTTTATCAAGCATGGGCTTGTTGCAGATGTTACAAGCACCTGTTGACGATGAAAGGCATTAGAACAGTGACTTGTGGAGCTACTGTGGTTGGGCCTTCTATCTTCTATTCCCATTCAAAATCCCTCTTGCTCAGAAGCGCATTAGTGGCAAAAGCAGGCTTCTGGTTGGAATTTTGTAAGTAGGCTGTGCTCTTCACAGTGATTGTATTTTTTTTTTCTTTTTATTAATTAGTTTTAAACACTTCTTCAATTTATTCCTGTTTTTATATAATGTTTGCACATTGGGTCTCTTTCCATTTTCTTTTAACTGACATTAAAAATAGCAAATTATCACTCTTGCATTCACTGTAACATGGATAAATATTTATGCATCAGTGTGGCAAGTCTGCGACTCACTTCAATCAGCCCCAACAGTGGAGAGCAGAACCTGGTGGAGAAAAAGTAGTACAGGACAGAGGCTGGAAAGGTGGGAGAGGGAATTTACATCCCTCATGTTGCGAAGGGCAACAAGGTGAATCCATGTGAACACAGATGTGGTATGCAGCTAGGACAGTGGGCCACAAGCCATAAAAAGAAGCCAAGGAATTGGAAGAAAGGGACAGCATTTGGAAGGATATGGTCATGGGGAGCTAGAGTAGAGTGGAGTCAAGTCCTGGAGTTCACCCATCTGCCCATCTTATTTGGGCCCAATCCATATGTAGGATATTGTGGTGGGAATAAAGTGGTAGGGTGCTGAAGTGGTAAAATGGACTGCACCATTCAGACTGTAGGTGATGTTTCCCAGTTCTTCTCCATGTAAAACGAAATAAAACCGCCCTGCAATTAGGAAACAGGCTGAGTTTTTTTTGTTTGCATAGATGTTTTGATATTGCAGACTGTTCAAAAATGTGACCACTCACTTGCAACTTGGAAGTTCTACGCTCCACTGTACCACCTCATTCTGCTACGTAAGTAGACCGTAACCCTTACAGTGCTGATCCAGATAAGCTCAGCGCTATTGAACAACTTAATCTCCACTAACTGATCTATGTTTACAGTTCAACAGCCCAATCCTAACTAAACCCCACCACTGATGCAGTTGCACCAGCGGAGAGGGAGGGAAGGGGAGAGGGAACAAGGTTACGCTCTGGTGCAGGTTGCTGTCCCCGGGAAGCATCTCCTTTGTCTTCTGTTCTCTTCCTACCCACCCAGAAACTCCCTTGTTCCTCCTTCTCTCTGCCCCATTTCACCCCACCAAGCCTATCATCTACCTCCCACAGTGGCTTACCTGCTTAACGCAGGTTGCCATTTGTGGCAGCATGCTGGGGTCGCTGCTGCATGACATCATAAAAGCATGTATGTTGTCACACATGGCTTTTCAGTGCTGCAAAGCCTAGTTAGGATTGAACCCTACATTAAGTCAAGGATATTTGCCGCACTGGGTTTCAGAAAGGGACAAGCTGCACACCCCATGAGCCACCTTTTCCTGGGCCACAAAAGCCTTCTAGTCTACCACAGTTGGTTTACTCCTAAGCCTGCACTCCATGTTATGCTGAAGATAGACATTTAGTTGGAAGTTACATGAACTGGATTTACTTCTGTGAAAATGTGCATAGGATTGCACAGCACATGAGTCTAATAAACAAGGATACAGCTGAAGAGGATAGATGACTGCAGGAACTAGGATAGATTTTTCTCTTCCAAATTGTATTTTTAAAGTTGTTTCTATTTTCTACTTGCAGCCTGATTTTTTCCTCTGAGATCTAGGGCTGTGATCTATATCTAGGGAAAATAATTCTGGTGAGCCTGAACCTGCAATTACTTTAACTGATATAAATCAGGAGTAATTGTATTGAATTAAAGTGATTTATTTCAGGTGGTGTAAACAGGCTGTAATGATATGCGGGTATTTCACAAGTGATTTTAAACTCTAGGAGGAAGTTTTCTAAAGCAGCCACAGACCTTCCTAGGTGAGCTATGCCTCTTTGAAGTCTACCCAGTGGAAAGAATAGGTGGAAATTTGCAATGCATTATGAAGATAGTTAAGAGTCAATCTTCTGACTAGCTGCTTCTCAATAGATAGAATCTGAGATGAACTACCTCACTTAGATGGGCTCTCTGGCTGGAGTAGACATGTAGACATGTTTGGAACATGGCCATTGAGTATATCTTTGTCAGACTGCATAATCTAAAGCCCACACACAAGAGCAACCACTAAAGCATTGTGAATGATGAACTTTTGACCTGCATTATAGCAGAACTGAAGGTATTCATAGACAAATAGGCACAATTAGGCAAGCCATAGTTTATAGTTATAGTGGGCTCTTGGAATCTGTGGGGGCTCCATTCCAGGTTCCTCTGCAGATACTGAATTCCGCAGATAATTGTGGGAGCCTGTGCCGGCAAACCAGAAGTGCCCTTTAGAAGCATCTAGGAGACCTTCTGAGGCATGGGGAGGCCTCCCAGTGTCTCAGAAGACATCCCAGACACTTCTGAAAGGCCCTTTGATCACATCCAGGAATTCCTCTGGGACCCTCCAGCTGCAGAGCATCCATGGATATTCAAATTCACAGATGTGAGCCTGCCAATACTTTAAAAACCTGCCCAGGTGCAAAATCTATGGATGCCATTGTGGACTTGTACCCACATGGCCCCAATCCAATGAACTGCTTTTGTCACTTTCCCTAATATTACATTACATTTCCTTACAGTGACTATTTACAACAACAACAAAAACTGTACATGTGAAAATGTTCCAAAGGAAAAGTAATTAAAAATAAGAATAACATTGTTTTAGTATTACGGTTAACTAGTTTTTGACAAGTAGCATGTTTTTCTCACTTCATTATGGTTCAAATTAAACATGCTTTAAATACTCCCCCATTATTTGACTATGGACCCAATCCTATCCAATCTCCGAGTGCCGATACAGCTATGCCAGTGGGGCATGCACTGCATCCTTTGGTGGAAGGGCAGTCACAGAGGCTCCTCAAGGTAGGGGAATGTTTACTCCCTTACCTTGGAGTTGCATTGCAGTTGTATAAGCACTGGAAAGTTGGGTAGGATGGGGCCCTATATTTGTCCAGTCAATTTATAAATGAGATTTTTTTTGGGGGGGAGGAATGTTCTATGGCTTCTCTATGGTGGGCCTGGGGGGGGCAAATGTCCTGAGCACTGCATCCACACTGAGCTCCAGACAGCTTGGAAAGCCTTGTGAGGCTTCTGAGGTGATCATAAACAGTACAGGTGGAGCCTATTTGTGCACATGAGTTCTGTTCCATGATCTGTCTTGATTAAGAAAAACGCATTGTGCTTAATTCCATAGAGTTAAGCAAATACGCTGCAGCCTGACACTTGGGGCTGGAAAGAAACTAAGGCAGCTGTTATCAATCACCTCCCCCTCCTCCGCTCCATACTCAGCCCTCCCTGTTGCCAGCTGTCCCTGCTTCTTTCACAGGTGGGATGCAGAGCTTTTAAGAGTCCAGTCCTATGCGTTTCTACTCAGAAGTAAATCCCATTCCAGTCAATGGGGCTTACTCCCAGGAAAGTGTGGACAGGATTGTAGCCTGAGAGCCCAATCCTATGCCTGCCTACTCGGAAATAAGTCCCATTCTAGACAATGGGGTTTACTCCCAGGAAAGTGTGGATTGGATTGTAGCCTAAATCTCATGCTTTGGCTTGCTGGGAAGACTTGCTTGCTGGGCTGTTTTGTTTCCTTAGGCTGGAGCATGGAGAGCCTGCACCATCTCAGTCTGAAGGGTGGGGAATTCGGCAAACACTCCCTGGGTTTTTTAAAGCAATCCTCTCTGTTACTACTGAACCTACCCCTGTGTGTGTGTGTGTGAGTGAGTGAGAGAGAGCACTCCACCTTTTTGCAACTGTTCTGGTGACAGAGGTTTTTTTGGGGCCCCCTTCCTCTCCTCAACCTCTTTGCTGGCTCAGAGGCTCTAGGAGTGTTACTGTTCCTTCGCAAGGGGAACCTCTTCCAGGGCTCCAGGGCTATTTCGCTGCCTGGGCGAGGCAGAGCGTTTTTGCAGTGTTTTGGGCTGTTTTGAAAGGAGAGAGGGCAAAGGAGGCAAAGATCTGGACTGAAATGCTCACCAACGCTTCCTTTTTCACCTTTCTTTACATCTTGTTTGCTATCTCTGTTTAGCACCATTATTTTTTAAACTGGATCTTCTTCTTCCTGGGAATAACGATCCTAGCCAATCAGGGATCACACAGTGAACAGGTTGTTTTAGCAATGCAATGTAGCCAATCATGTAGTCAGTAAGTTATGTCTATACAATGACATCACACAGGACAAACAAAACCAGTTGCATTGCCCACACTGTGAATGAGTGTCAAGGGGGAGGTGATGGGGAGCATTTCTCTTGCTGAAGTAATTGGGCCAACATGCTTGTCTAATATGAAGATGCTGTATATTAAGTCAAATTATTGGTCCATCTAGCTATTGTCTTCTCTGGCAGGCTGTAGCTCACCAGGTTCCCAGAAAAAGCCATTCCTGCTTCTACATTCTTTTAACTAGAGATGCCAAGGATTGAACTTGGTACTTGCCCTAGAACCAAACTATTCTGTCACGTGTGCTGCATGGTTTGTTTACCTATCCTCATTGTCACTGCCCCTGAAAAATGGCCAAACACTTGTGATTCCTTTCTTAGCAGCCCACAAAAGTTGCTAAAGGGGGGCACCTTTGCATCTCTCAAAAGTGTTTGGGAAAAGCAGCTCCCCTTGTCACTCAGCTCTGCTATTTATTAGCCAAAATATCTTAAGAGAATGCAAAGAACTTCTTGAGCTCATACAGAAATGATGTAATATTGAGGGATTTTTTCCCCCAAGTAACTTTCACATTTAAACTTTTACATATATTAAGTTTTCACAATTAATGAACTAAAAACCTTAAATGCATGATTCATGTTCTATCAATCACAGAGTGCATTACAGGTCCAACCTTGTTATACACTGACTTTTTAATACATGGATTTCACTCAAAATGGATGGTCACTGCAAATGAGAAGGAATGTGCCAATCCCTGGAGAACGGAAATAGATTCAGCTAAAAGAAATCCCAGCTCCAAAAACTGCCCACTCACTGTTGCAGAGAGGGGTTTGGGGTTTTCCCCAGGGAAAAGGGATGAAAGTTCCCTTCCCCCAAGGAGACCTCCAGCTATCCCAGCAGCACCCCTGGATGCAGCAGTAGCTATATTGGCACTGCTGCACCTTGGGGGCTGGGGATAAGAATAGACCCTCGGTTTGGCTGTACTTGTCGTAAGAGGCGACTAAACAGCCACCGGGTAGATGGGACTCGCCAGCCTGGGAAGGCAGCTCATCTGAGAGAAGGAAAACTCTGATCCCAAACCTCCACTGCCTTGTGGCTACATCCAGCTATGGAAAAGGCTTCAGGAGTCAACCTCGAGGCAAAATCCAGAGCCAAAGTCCCTGAAGCAGTTCATGGCTGAACACAGTCACGTTCTGGCAACTCCTGCGATGCTGCTGGAACCAACTGTATAGGCTTCTGCCTTTCCATTGGACCATTTCAGCGACGTGGAGAGGGGGGATTTGCTGCATGGGAAATAGTCTATCCTCCATATCTACACTGGAGAGGACACTCTGTTCCAGAACCACCATTCAGAGCGTGACACCATAGTCTTCTGAGACTGAAGGATGCCAACATAAAAAAACCCTGCAGAGCTGCCAGGGATAGGATTGGGCTGCCCACTTATAAACTTTTGAGGTTTCTAATATACGAGAGTCATTGGCTACTTTTCCTGATAGTAATCTGGAACAGGAGAGATTCGCTTCTTATCCTAAGTTTTAACTTATGCTTATGCAACTTCCAAACTTGCGCCTTCTTCAAAAGCAGATTTGCTTCACATTTATACCAAGTTTGCCAGGCAAGACCACAAAGTGAAACATCAGACCTCATAGAAAAGAACCAGCATTCAAAAGAGCAGCATTTCTTTATCACACCATTTTGCTAATAGCTTGTATGTATGACACTCAAGGGAATTTCACTTTGCCAAAGTGCTGGGGAAAAAAATGATTAAGCCAGCTTTTTAAAAAAAAAAAAAAAAAAAAATCAATATCCAAGAACAATCTGGAAATAAACCAATTTCTTACACTTACAGACCCTGATTTTTTGGGGAGGGGGGATGGAACTAACCGGAACCAGTCTTGTTTCTAAATATGAATTGGGATTATTTCATGAATTGAAATTCAAAGTTAACTAGGGACTCACCAGTTGGTTTTGGACAAGCAACACTTGTGGGCTGTGATCTTAAGCAAATTTACTAGGGTCCAAATCCCATTAAACACGGTAGGGCTTGCTTTTGTGTAAACAGGATTACATTTAACCACCTATTCTGTTCAATTAGAATAGCAATAGCTAATCTCAAGGAGTTGTGAAGGATCAATAAATTAAGGATTGCAATGCATTTTGTATATGAAGAGTGCTATATGTATTATTAGTAACTTTGAAAAAAACACTATGTAAATCAATGAATCAAGGACTCAGCTAGGACTCAGGGGGTTGGACACAAATGTTGATGCAACTAGAAAATTAAGATTCCCATATAAAAAGCCCCAGAAGGACTTCAGCTCTGAGGCACACGTGTTGACATGACAAAACACTGGTGTACCTCAGGGTTCAGTGGGGCACCAACCAGTGGGTGTGACTCTGCAACCCCCTCCATCATTGCCCATTTTTTTCTTAAGTTCCCTTTACAAGGCCTTAGAGGGTCTTCTGAGGGTTGGCATTGCTGCATGCAGACTCCTTGGTGCCCAGTTGGCCATCTGAAGCTATCAGAAGGCCTAAAAAACATCACTTCCAGTTTTGGGCAAGAACCAGAAGTGATGTTTTTAGGCCAGGAGGGGCAGCATTTTGCAGTCCTGGCCACGGGCGGCATGGGGGCCAGGATTGCAACTGTGACAAAAAGTAGTACACAGATGGCTCTGCTCTTTAAAAAATGGGAAATGTGGGGTGTGTTGGAAGCAATCCCAGCATGCTCCACATTTCACATTCTGATCAAAGAGCCACAGAGGAAGGAACAGAGTGGGCAGCCAAGGATTGGAATGCAGCAATCTCACTCCTCCCCGCACCCCCAGGACGCTGCTGCACGGACTGGTGAGTGCACCTCAATCCCTGCAGCTCCCCTGAGTGGTGCAATCCTGGGGATTGTGTTACTGCCTTCCCCCCACTCCCACGAGGACTCACTGTGGGTTTCAGACTCTGGGAGAGTTTGAAAATCGCAGCTCTACACAATCCCAGCACAGTCTGAACTTCTCCTTCGTTTAAGGAGTCTTGTAGAGGAAAGAACAGTTAAAGAGGCCATCTCTGTGGCAGCCAGGTGTTCAGTGGGTGTCTGTTCTTTGCTCCTTCCAGTTTCCCCAATCTGCTGCCCGATTTGAAAGGTGTCATTTGGCCATTCCTGATCCTCAAGCATGATCTGCAAATTAGACACAGTTGTTTTTTTGCTTCATAGCAGTAGAATAACCAGAGGGGTATAGTGTAGTAAGTACAGCAGGCGCCGCAGTGTGCCATGTAAGCGGCCTCTCCCACTCGCCATTGGAGCCAAACCCCCTCTGGCTACACTACTGCCTCTTAGCAGAAGACTTGTGTCCAGGATGGGCCACCCTGGACACCTCCAGGTCTGAGAAGTGATATGTTCCCCTCCCACATTTGGGAGCTGGTCCCCCTATCACAGGAGCTCTTGAACTAGTCCATCTAAATTGTTGGTTTGTGACTGGTTTTTAACATAATTTTTCCAGTATCTATTGCAACAACACTGAAATGGGCTTTAACCCAGTCTAGAATGAAGTTAAGTGCCAGGAAATACACCTGAAGCTCATTTGACTGACCTGAAAGAAGTTTGAGTGATGTTGCCCTGGTTCCCCTTAATTTCCTCCATCATCGTTACTGATGTTTGGATATGGAGACTTCGGTGAGGGGGCAGCCTGCTGTCTCCAACCATAAGTCATCCCTCTTTATCTTCATTATCTCTCCGCTTTCTCTGAAGAGCTTGGTTAACTGACATCCCCTTAACAAATTGGAAACATTCTAATTGCTTGTCCCCGATCCCATTTTCCTTGTATACAAATGTCCAGGCTCCCAGGCTCTTTGGGAAAGGTGACCTCTGCAAAGAGCCGGCTGTCCTAGGAATCTGAGAGGTTGTGACTCAAGCAACAATTTATTATGAGAAATTTGCTGTTGCAATGCAAGTTTCTGGCTTGCTGAGAGCCAACTCCGGTTTCCACATCGTGACCACTGCATGTAATATAGCTCTGCAGGGCGAATATAAGCACTATAACAAGGAAGGATTGATTTTGCATCTGGCACAGGATTCTAGTGATTGGAAATAATATATTGATTTTTTTTAATTAAAGCCATCTTCACATTCATAATGGAAGGTCCTGCCCTTCTTAAAATTTATTGCCAAAGCCCCTGGGTGATGATTGCAATTACTGATTCTGTACACTGAGCATATGGAATAGGAAATGGGCTACTTAGGGAGACACATTGCTTTTCTTTTGTTGCAAAGTTCACTTTGGCCTTCACTGGTAGTCTCCTTTTGTGGCAAAGAGGAAACCTTCAGCAGGTGAACATAGAAAACAGGCACAAAACAGCAGTTGTAGAAATCACAAACTGTGCAAACTGACATCTATTTTTGCAAACTTTTCTGTGCAAACTGACATCTATTTTCTTATCGCTTTATCTGGATACAACTTGAAAGTGACTCATGCATCTTGTAGCAAAGACGTATATTGCAGGCTCTGCCTTAACCTCCAACTCTCTCTCTCTCTCTCTCTCTCTCCATACAGTGTTCTTTTTCCCCTTTCATTTTCCTTCTCAGGCACAATCTATGCAGGTCAATGATCTTTGCTGAGGAAGGGGAGGTTAGAGAAAGGTGGGAGATAAGAAAAAAACAAGACACATTTATTCATTCACTCATTTAGAAAATACATAAGCTGCCCTTCAGCTCAAGGCTCTCAAGGCAGCTTGCATGCTAAAATAATAAAACAACATAATGAAAAATAGCCCGGAGCAACAGCCAGCCCATCAGTAAAATCAAGAGCAGTAGAATGCCATTTCATAATAAATGCACAATGTGCTAACCCGCTTGGGTGAATAAAAAAGGCTTCTCTTGGCACTGAAAAGGCCTCAAACTTGGGACCAGGCAATCTTTTCTAGGGAGAGTATTCAACATGCGGGGCATCAATGGTGCCAAGAGCCTAGTCTATCCCCCGCCATCTTCAGCCATGCAGCTGAGTTGAGGGATCCTTGGTCCAACGCCAGCTATTTTGCTAGTGTACATCTGAGAAGATTCCGGGCATGTGTTGGGCTGGAAAAATGGGATAGTGTCCAGCTTGTGCTGCTGCCATTGGAATCGACTCTCCTACAGCTCCTTAATTTCCCCCGGCCATCCCCACCCCAAACCTCCTCCAAAGCTGCCCGCAACCTGCCTACAACCCTTCCATGACCTACCCCCACCACCACCACCTTACATGCCCCGAGCATGAACTAAGAAAAGTGCAAAAGTTTTGATGGGAAATTTAGTGCTCCTTTGTTTACATTCTTCTGTATTCACAGCTACAGAGATTAGTTTTCATATATGCTTTTATTAATTTTCTGACTCCTATTCAGAGCACGATACCATAGTCTTTCGAGACTGAAGGTTGCCAACAACATGTTTTATTTCACAGAAATGCATTTTCTGGTTCTTTGGATTAAAATGATTACAGTAAACCTTTTATGACTTGTGTAAAACAGAGAAATGGAACCACACATACACACAAATGGAACCTCAGAAACATACATGAACTGTTTGTGGTGACTTCAAAATATTTTTTAACTCAGCAAATTAAGACAGATACTGCTCTGTGTCAGATGTCAAAAGCTGGAAATTGACTAGGTTTTGTGAGAGTCCTGTTGCTGACACCAAAATGAACACCCTGCAAGTCCTCTTCCTCTCTGCCTTGTAAACCCGAGGACTCCAAATGCATGATGTGACTTCACTGTGATCTTGAAAGCCAAACTACAATTGTTCTTAAACACAACATATGCTTAGTTGTTCTCTGATAAAAAGCAGTAATATATGTGTGCGTGTATATATATGGCATGGAGCAGGGAGCTTCAACTCTGCCTGGCTGCAGTCCCAATCCTGATGATTCCTTTCCAGCTGCATTTTGCTCTATAGAGCAGGGGTCTCCAAACCCCAACCTGGAGCCAGATGCAGCCCGCAGAGAGCCTCTATCTGGCCCGCGGCTAGCCTCTGATCTCTTGAGAGCCTCTGGCCCAGTTGACCAAATACAACCAGAGTTGTGCTTGTGGGATGGGGGGATGGGGGTCTATTTAAGTGTGTGTGTGCTTTATTTCTTGGGCTGTTGGTGCTTGGAGAAATCCTGGACATTTGAGCCCATTCATTCATTCATTTCAGTCATTCATCTAAGTTCCATCTCTAATGTATTTATTAAATTTTATATTTTTTTCTGGCCCTCAGCACCATGCCAGATATTTGAAGCGGCCCTTCGGCTGAAAAGTATAGAGACCCCTGCTCTAGAGCAGGAATGGCAAACCCATTTCATATAGAGGGCCAAAGTTAGCATTCTTGGTGGCTGCTGAGGGCCAGAAGTGTCATCATTAAGCAGAAAGTGACATCTTTAAGCAGATGATGGCCAGAAATAAGCACTTTGTTCTCACACGGAAACTCATTAGCTGCAAATGACAGAAGAGAAAATCTGCAAATTTTGTTCATATTTTCAAGATGTGAGAGAGTGCAAGCTATCAAGGTGGGAGAACCGAATTATAACAGGGGCCAGATAAATTGCTTCCCAGGGTCCTATCTGGCCTGCGGGCCTTTTTGACACCCCTGCTCTAGAAGGGAACGCTCCCTTTAATATTGGACATTTGCTTTGGTATGTGAAAGACAGGATATAATGTTTTCAAATACATAAATAAATAAATAAATAAATAAATAAATAAATATGCACTTCTGTTGCTCAGAATGAGATCTTAAAGACTCTCCAACTGCCTTTTTCCCCCAGTGTGAACTGCAAAAAAGGATTTGGCTGTGTTCTCCACTAGTGCACCTCAGGTGCCTAGTTCTAAATATGTTCAAAGACAAGGACAAAGGGGTGTGAGAGACTGCATACTAAAGACCGTGTCTGTGGCTTTTTATGCTTGGGAAGAAGGGCTCAAGAACCCTTTGTCTGTAACTTGGCTTATCAGAAAGTGGCAAAAGTACATAGCAGAATGTGGAATTGGTCTTTAGGTTTAAGGTACCAAATGGGAAGCTCCTAGATCCTGGATTAAGACCCTGACCTATGGAAAAATTATGGAGAGATGCTGTAGTGGAAAGGGGATAGCAAGTGTGTATAGTAGGGTGTTCACTGGTTGACTTCCTTTCCCCACAAAATTATTTTCTGAGTTTAATGAGTTGAAACTCACCAGTATAATTAGCAGCAGGTTCGAGATACAACCCTCTAAACTTAATTTAATTTAATTTACGGCCTGAACAATTACATTTATATGGTAAAGCAAATCTCTCTCTCTCTCTCTCTCTCTCTCTCCCTCCCTCCTCTGTGTGTGTGTGTGTGTCTTAAAATGTTCATCTCTTCTTATTTGCTGTGCCTGTGCTGAGGTGAAAGTTCACTCATTAATCTTTGTGATTACTAAGGAAGTCTGGCCATATGAAGAGCTGAGACTGGATTTGTGAAATGTGATCCCTGGGAATATCATGTAAAGGGCTTAAGCCCCTCTGAACTAAGAAACGTTAAGAACCTTTAAGATGTATAGGCTTAAGTCTTCAAAGTATGTGGCATCCATGTTGGAAATATTTCTTTGTGGAAACAGGGACAGTCACATCATGGAAAGTACTTAGCACAGCACAGTACTTGCCCTGTTAATTAATTTGAGTAGCGCATTTTAAAAATTGGTGACTTTTTCTTTTCAAAATTATACACTATGGCATTTTTAACCTTTATTACTGCTGATGGACATCCTGCCTGAATGTGCACTTATTTCTTTAATGTTGGCAGTATTGCCCTCCAGTGTCACACATTTGGACCAGTGGCTCAGCACTGAAACCATTTGTAGTGCCAGGTTTCATCCTTGCAGCGTCTCTTAAAATAATGCTAAACACCTCTGTGAGTTTATCTTTGTGCCCCTGAACCACTTTCTTGGCTTCGATGGGAGAAATACTACCTGAAAGTGGAGAGGACAGGAAGGAAATAAATGGATTGTGCACCATACAAATTTTTGTGCTACTTTTTCAGTCCCACAGTGTCAGAAAAAAATGAATGGTTTGTTGTAATATTCGCAACATTTACTGTATGTGCACATATCAAGAAACTGAGGCATAGGAGACAAAATTGGCCATATAGATGCCATTTCTCCCCCAACTCAGAGATCAGGCAGGATTGACTTCAGACGGAAAAATCCAGACATATGTCAGCAGCTATAATTACCAAGAGTCCTGCCAGTCCCAGTGTCCCTACCCCATCATTGCCCAATGGCCCAGATTGCATGTGATTTTGCCACTAGGGAACACTGCTGGATGTGTCAGTGTTGATTGCTGCGGAAAGAAATCAAGGAGGAAGTGCCTATCCAACCACTTCCTCTTTCTTCCCATCCCTGGCAGCTAATGCAGCTGGGTCAGCCTGAGATTAATTTCCATGTCAACCAATACAATGCAGGCAGTTATTCTGGAAATTAATTTTCATATTTGCATAACACCCTTCCACCAGAGAACTATATGACTCCGTCCCCTCCTTTTATTCTCACAACAATCCTATGAGGTAGGTTAGGAAGAGAGTTTGTGACCAGCCCCTGGTCACTCAGTAAGCTTCATGGCTGAGTAGGAATTTTAACCTGGCAGCACTGACGGGATAGCAGTAGTCCAAGATAATTCCCAAGGAGAGCAATCTCTGACCACTGCTCTGATGCTGAGGAATGAGTGTCTACAAATCTCCTCTCCTTTCAGCCAGCAGCACTCAGAAAGGAAAACCCAGCACCCTCTTCTCCTGGCCTCTGCAAAGGTCTTCCTCGGGGTCTCCTGCATCATCACAGGGGTTCCTGAGGAAGCCCAATTGCATAGATGGCTGCCATTGACTGATTCATACTACCACTTGCCTGCTTCACAGCTGGAGGTGTTCAGGGGATCAGACCTTTGGTAGCCCTTGGACCCTCAGCCAGTGCTTGTCCTGATTGACCTTCGACACCAGCTCTGGGTTGATTTAATTGTAAAGTGCTTTCGGTGTGGTTTGGCTGAGAAAATCGGTTCATACATTTTAGCCAGCGGGTTAATGATCCTCCCTGGTTGGCTGATGTTTCCTCAATGTGAGAAAATGATTCGGAGATGGGTGGAAATCTCATTCAAATGACCCTGTTCTGAAGTGAAGATACTGAACTTTTCACCACATAGGAAACTGGGGTGCATGCAGTAGTATTGGTTATTGTCCCCACTTCTGAATTTTACAATGATGTAAAGTCCTTATATTGCAGTTACACAACAAACTGTAAAACATGGCTGGCCCTATTATCCTTTCTCTCAATGCAAACATAGTCCACTCAGATACAAAAAATATTGGATTAGATTGTTAAAAGAGAATATAAAGTGCATGTTTAGTATTTTCCATTTTCTTTGCTGCAAACCTTCCCATCTACAAACACAAACAAGTACGAGGTTCTAATCCCAGCCTTGTGGTAACCCCGATTTTCCCTTCAATTAAACATCCCACTATGTAAGCAGATTTTTTTTGTTGCAATTTGGCCTTAAGAAACACAAAGCTAGCTTTTTTTTTCCCTTTTGATGCATTAATCTGCCAAGAGGGATGCCCCTCCCTAAAAACTGCAGACTTTCAAAGACCTACCGCTTTGAGGTGTCCTGGATTTGATCGGGGTAAATTTGGCAAGAAATGAAATCTGAGTGTTTTCTTTTTTTCAAAATAAAGTATCTCTCTGCCTATTTTAAATGCATTACAATCAACCTCTCCTAGACAAAACACTGAATACCATTTCCTAGCAGAATGTCTAGAGAGCGAATTCAGCTACAAAAGAAGCTTATTAAAGAATAATGAAGACTGTCAAAAAATTGGAGACTTAAAAGCTAGTAAATAACAAAGTGAGGCTTTTAGTCGTTCTGGCTGGACAATGTGAGGTCAGAGAGAAACAACACATTCAGCAGGCTTGCTGTGGGGCTTTTGATGCCCCGCATCTTTAACAATGGTTATGTCCGTCTCCTCTATACACATTCAACCGACATAAGTTTATGTGAATAGCACTGGTGTTACCCACTGTTTTTCTACATATGGTAAGGGCAGCCACATCAGAAATGCTTATTGTTTTGGTAGCTTTTGTATTCAGGGGCATTTGTCATGTTCTGTGGACCTTTGATGTTCTAATAAGGAAAAAGCCAACTGGTGGACAGATCCTTAAACTGTTATCATATTGTTGTGTTTCCCAAACTTTTGATATCTGGGTCAATTTTTTTTTTAAATTAAAATGGAATGAACTCTTCACTCATACAACAGAAAGATGGTGATGATTATGGTGATTTATTAAGATTCAGACATGCGTACTTGTTCTTAATTAGTCACTGTGGGGGTAGCATAGTTAATATTACCTTGCCTCCTAGCAAGCCTTTTACCCAGACTCTCAGAGCTCAAGGATGGGAACATGCTTTCTGGGCAATAGTGAAATACTGACAGTTTGAATGTAGATTTCTTATGAGAATCCTGGATCACCCTTTCGCTGTTACCCACAATGGTGCCAGTATATTGGCTGGCGGCTCAATACTACATGGTGACGCACAGAATGGTGGGTTCATCCAATATGGTGGTTTACAACCCAATCCTACCTAAATCCCCATGTCGCAATGCAGCGGCAATGGCACAGGCTACACTGCACACTGCAGGGGATTTTTGGCTGCTGGAGGTCTCCTCAGGATAAGGAGACATTTGTGCCATTGCCTTTGGTTAAGCTCCAGCAGCTGCAATGGGTCAGCTCAGAAATAGTGCCAGCGATATTACAGCCACATGTCTACATTGATCCTCTTGTTGGCATCCTTCAGTCTTGGAAGACTATGGTATTGCGCTCTAAATAGTCGTTCTGGAACAGTGTCCTCTCCAGTGCGCGAAGCCTGGGTAAAGTAGATATGAAGGATAGACTGTTACCCATGCAGCAAATCCCCCCTCTCCACATCGCTGAAATGGTCCAATGGAAAGGCAGAGGCCAATACGGTTGGTTCCAGCGGCGTCGCAGGAGTTGCCAGAACGTGGCAGTGTTCAGCCATGGACTGCCTCAGGGATTCCGGCTCCGGATTTTGTGTTGAGGTTGACTCCTGAAGCCTTTTCCATAACTGGATGTAGCCACAAGGCAGTGGAGGTTTGGGATCAGAGTTTTCCTTCTCTTAGATGAGCTGCCTTTCCAGGCTAACGAGTCCCATCTACCCAGTGGCTGTTTAGTCGCCTCTTCCAACAAGTACAGCCAAACTGAGGGCCTATTCTTGTCCCCAGCCCCCAGGGGACATTGATCCATGCAGGCAAATAAAGCCCAGGAAGGGGGTTTGGATACAGTGTGCACTGGTGCCACTGATCCCACTCCTTCCTGGGCCCAATCTGCCCATCCCTGTCCCATTGCTGCCCCATTCAACCCCCTCCCTGCCCTCTCCCACCTCTGCATTGGAATTATCTGATCCAGCAGGTCTCTGTCATTCTACCAGCATGAGCAGGGAGGCTCCAGCCTTCCTAACAATGCACCTGCAACAGCTGCAACACTACGGTACTTTTGCAACAGCATGTGCTGGTGGAATGCACATTACACAGGCACAGGCCCTCGTTAGAACTGGGCTGTTAATTTTTCACAGCGCACTTGTGTGATTTTGGGAATCGCTCCTAGTTTTTGAATGCTCTGCCAAGCTTGGAATCCGGGGAGGAAAATGCAAGATGGAAATGCTTGGGCTTTGTTGCCCAGCCAGCATCAGAAAGGTGAGGGCACCTCCGATTCTTGTTCTGTTTTCACATCATTTTCTATTGCAAGCATGAGGAAGACCCATTCGACTCAGAGCAGAGGAGAGGACAAGGAGGAGACACTTCTGCTCTCAAGTTAAGGTGGGAAGAATCGGCCAAGGAGCTTCCAGATGGGGCAGACAAGAAAGAGTACTGTGGCAGGTTGTAAGCTACGCCATAGTAAGGAGGGGTCTATTCTCTGAGCAGAGTCTTTCTGTCCCTTTCCAACCTTGTTTTAGAATATCTCTGTCTGCATCTCCATCTTCTCCCCATTCTGACTGAGCAGGAGGAGATACACAACATGATGTGCAGGAATGACAGGGTGTGAGATTATCTAGCAGCAGTATCATTCCCCTTTAGCACAAACTTGAGAATAGAACAGTCACACCAATCGTCATTTCTGTCGTTTCTCGATTCTCCATCTCATTTGCACGTCTGCGGTTCTTTGGGGGCAAGCAAGAGGGCAGAATGCAGCACTAATAGCAATTGTAGCCCCCACTGGATGCTTTTCCAGGCAGCAGAACTATTGTATTTGCTATGGGCTGCTTATTCTTTTGAGAAGTGTTTCTATTTGATTAGTTAATAGGTTAGATCCGGTGTCATGGTTAACATTTCCCCTCCATCTTACTTTTCTCTGCTTTAATAGCCACGTCGTAATTGTACACAGTGCCTTGAGCAAAACTTAATTCACTTGAACTGATTTACATCTGTAGGCACTGATGGGGATAGCTCTTTTGAAATGTAATGCACCGGCAGGGGTAGCCGTTTTAAAAATATAATGGGCACAACAAGCATATGCAGCTCTAAAGAACTGATTGGGTTAAGATCAAACTTGTGCTGTGCAAGAAATTAGGTTTGTTTTAATGGATTCAGTTGATTTTATTTTTCTTCATCCTGCCGGAACTACCCACTGAACAGACAAAGCATCTGTAGTTAGCAGATGCTGTTTCATCCTGAATATCGTTCGACAGCCCTGGGGTTGACAGCAGAATGTTCACAAACTTATTATGACGTGGGTTGAGCCTTCGAATCCTATGCTCAGTCATGAAAGCATGACTCTCAAATGTAAATCAGGCAAGAATAATGTCTGAGAAATTCTTTCAGCTGTGCAAGTCACACTTTCCCCTCAATATAATAGAATATGCCCATGGGAGATGCAGTTAATATGGGTTTTCACACAGAATCACATAAGTCCACATAAAATTCCTACAACTATAAATAGGAGAGGATAAGTGATGTGGCAGAATCATGAGAGACAGTGCAGTGTAGTGTTTTTCATACTGTGTGCCAGTGCCCACAAGGTGGGTCACAAGCCAATTACAGGTGGGTCCCCATTCATTTCAATCTGTATTTTATTTTTAATCTATTAGACTTAATGCTACTGTGGTATGTGACTCGTGATAGTTCCAAACAACATAGTCCTGGAACGTGCTGGAATCCCTAGCATGTATGCATATCTCTTGCTGTATCTTCCTTGCATTGTTCCTGTTAGATGAGCTTGCCTAAAATGATTTTCTAATTGGGTTAAGAATGAACTGAGCTTGGGTTACACAAAGAGCTCTGGGCAGTTGTTTTTGGCTTGCTGCAGAGGGGCAACAAACAAGCAGATTTGGGTGTCTGTCAATAGCAGTTGTGAATGTGTTCGTGTTATCAGGCCAAACACATGCAACCAATAAATAACATGCAAATATCCCCAAGTAGCATTATCAGATTATCCCCAAGCTAGCTTTTGACCAAATTTAATGGCACTAAATCCTTTTGCAGTGATTGCCACAGAAAAAAATCCTTTGTAAAAATATAAAGAGAGAATTAGTTGGGTTTTCAATTTTTTTTATTTGTGTGTATGTTTACAATTGGCTTGCTTCTTTGGTACCTATAGTTTAAGAATGACAAGAATGACAATGATAGCATGCTAATCATCTCTGTTGTTTAGCAATGGGACCATTCCACCATTATGCCCTTGAACAAGCTTGGTGACTGACGATGCAGTCCTATGCATGTCTACTCTGAAATTAGCCCCACTGAGTTCAACTGGACTTACTCTCAGGTAAGTACGTATAGAATTGCAGCCTAAATTGCTGACAAGATGTTGGTGTTCCAGATATTGGTTCTGACACCACAGTCAGAAGCTGCTGCAAAATATTACAAAACCAGAAATATTGGATCATTCTGCATGGGGAAATTCATTAAACCTGATATGACTATGTGCTGATTTCACACACAAGCTTCACTTTTTTCTCCATGTACTATAATAATGTGTGCAAGTACCTGATCGTGTGGAGAATCATGGGCAGCACAATCTTAACGCTGCCCTGAACCAGCACAAGGAACTAGTAAAGACTGTTTGTGACTACTTAGGAGCAAACTAAGCCAGTGCATGGGTGTGCACTGGCCTAGCAGCGCCAGATCTGCACCAGGACAGGGTGAGTTTGCACCAGCCTGGGCAGGATGGCACAGGGGGTGGGAGATGGTCGCAGGAGGGAGGAATGGAGGTGGGGAGCGGGCATCTTAGGGCAAGGGGAGGGCAGCCCAGGGGGTGGATCATACCTAGGAGGGGGTGGAACTGGCCGCAACAGCACAGTCCTGATCCTCACCCCCATCTCCAACCTGAGCCACATTACACTGGTCCCTCGGATTTGCTCTTGCAAAATCTTGGGCACAGATCTGAGTAGCCACATAGGGCTGCCTGGGGTGCTTCTCAGGGTAAGGAGAATAAAATCCCCTTACTCTGAGTTGCACCCCAGCCTGCACCAAACCTGCACTGGATACAGCGCAGGCTAGTCGGCCTGTCTGTTCCAGCACTGGTTAGGATTGTGCCCTAAGAGTAAACCAAACTATTTCATGCCTGCTTTTTTTCTATCTACAGTGCGAGTACAGGAAATGGTACACTTTTTTCTCTATAGTTAATGCTTTAGTTCAGTGAAGATTTAACATAGTTCAATCTTTCTTCGCAAGACTGCATACCAATTTGCAGAGTCACACAGAGAAAACAAACAGGGTTTGCATATCTGAGCCAGCCTCATATGTACATGGAGAGAGTAGTCGCCCAGCCCTTAAGATCTTTGAAAGCCCCTCTGGGTACCTGTGCTATCCATGATAGATAGCAAGCAAGGAGAGCATCTATCCAGTGGTATCACCTCATTTATGGAACACCTTTCCCAGACAGATTTGTAAGAGACCAACACTGATGTAATGGCATGCATCAAATTAAGATCTTTTGATTATCCCAAGGCTTCTGATTGAATGATTTGTGATCTAATTGCTTTGATCCACCTTCACTGGATATTTTATGTTATTTTGCTTCAATTATTTTTTTATTATTTTAATTGTTTGTTGCAAGCCACTTTGGATTTTTTTTTTTCCGGTAGAAAATCAAGCAATAGATGTGAAAATACGACAAAATGTACCGAATGTTTGATCTTTATTTGCACAGGTCACACATCTCTATATCTCACCTGTGAAATAAGACCATTACTTTTACAGACCACAGCATAGGTCTGGCTCAGTTGGTAGAGCTGCCCGCCTTGTATGCCTGAAGATCTGAGGCTGCCAGCTCAAAACAACCGGAAGTACCCGAGAACTGACGACACGCTGATATATTGATGAGCTGACCCTCGATGGCAGAGATGAGTTGCCGTCAAGTGGAGCGTGGGAGGCGAAGGGCCAGAGAAAGGCCAGACCGGGAAGGAATCCAGCTGGAAGGAGGAGTTCTAAGAAAGACTAGAACTATTCAATTGTAAAATCCCTATGGGGGTTTAGAACAGCCTGCCTATGTAAACCGCCTTGGATTAAAGTCTGAGGAGAAATCTGACGACCAAAGAAAGGCGGTATATAAATACCTGTATAAATAAATAAATATAATACTTTCTCCCACAAGGTCCTGTCAGTATTGGGCCTCAGTCATAGCCAAAACTCAGGGTGTGCAGGATCACAAACCAATGTTAGTGTGCAACTCCAGGAATCACTGTTTCATGGCTCATGGCCTTGTGTAGAAAAGGTATACACAGTTAGATTCTGATTCTGTATTTGGTTGGGATCACATCCAAAAGTTAAACTCTGGATTAATTTGATCAGTCAACCATTTCTAGCCCACTAAATATGAGCCGTGTGGACCCTAATTGGAATGCACTTTGATTGCTTCTCATTTCCTGTTAAAATTTCTTAAGTTGTTCAAAACTTGGCATTTGGCTCTAACTGTGTAGTTGTCTCCTAAGGAGACCATTATTACAGATTTCATTTATATTTTATACCTTCTCCTGGT
This sequence comes from Tiliqua scincoides, assembly GCF_035046505.1. Classification (NCBI taxonomy): domain Eukaryota; kingdom Metazoa; phylum Chordata; class Lepidosauria; order Squamata; family Scincidae; genus Tiliqua; species Tiliqua scincoides. The sequence continues at coordinate 15,632,041 of NC_089825.1, forward strand.
GTACTCATGAATAAACAGCACCATTATCCAACAAGCTAGACCTCCATAATGACTTTTCATTGAGCCTGGTGCCAAAACCACTTTCCAGTTCAGTAAAGCAAATCTAGTTCTTTTCTGACTTTCTGCAAGATTGTCAGCATCTCAAATTCAGATTTGAAGTCAGTGGAATTAAGAACAGCTTGCTCTGTGCTGGATATTAGCCTGGACATCCTTTAAAAATACATATGTTTCATATGCTCTAATCATAATCACTATGGAATACAGATCAGCAACAATTTTCCTGAAATAGAGAGCATTTCTTTCTTCTGAAATCTCCAGTGTTCCCTACACCAGTAGTTCTTAAACGTTTAGCACAAGGACCCACTTTTTAGAATGAGAATCTGTCAGGGCCCACCGGAAGTGATGTCATGACTGGAAGTGACATCATCAAACAGGAAAACTTTTTACAATCCTAGGCTCCAATCCTACCCGCACTCAGCCAGGAGTAAGCCCCACTGTTAAAAGCATATACATAGCATATGTATATAAATACTATCATTATTAAAAGCATATACATAGTAGCCTGTTCAAAGTACAGATCTGTAACATTCCCCCAAATGCAGTCTCATACCATGGTAGTGTCAAGTCTAATGTATTAAAAATAAAATACAGATTGAAATGAATGGGGACCCACCTGAAATTGGTTCACGACTCACCTAGTGGGTCTGACTCATGATTTGAGAAACACTGTACTACACAATCCTGTGCACTGCATAGACCTGCACAGCACATGCTGTGCTGTTGCTGGCTCTGATAAAAATGCCTTAAAGCACTTTCTGACAGCACAGCAGTCAGGTGGGCCAGTGCAAAGGGTCACCCTGGCCCGCCCACCCAGTATAGGGAGCAACATGCACTGTGAAAGGCAAGTTCCACACTGAGCAGCATGGAAGCAGAACAGGGTGGGGGAGGGTGGAGTGGGGCAATGGGGGCAGGAAGTGAGTGGATTAGGCCATAGAGGGGTGGGATTGGCGACTGCAGAGGTGCCAATATCCTGTCCCACATTCCGGGCCTGCCGACACATGGCAATACAGACTTGCTCCAGAAATTGAACTCACACAGGTCCAAGTTACTCTATTGTGGCTGCTGGGTCTTTCGCCAAGACAAGGGGATAAATGCCCCTTTACACCGTGGAGACCCCTGGCAGCTGAAATTCCCATATCTGTCGGCAACCTTCAGTCTCGAAAGACTATGGTATCGCGCTCTGAATGGTGGTTCTGGAACAGCGTCTAGTGTTCCAGGCCGATTCGGGAGTGACAATCCCTTCCACACTGGGAGCATGTGCAGTCTGTCCCTGGTCTGTCTCCCTAGCTATGGGCCTTCCTTCTTTGCCTCTTTGCCTCAGACTGTTGGCCAAGTGTCTCTTCAAACTGGGAGAGGCCATGCTGCATAGCCTGCCTCCAAGCGGGCCGCTCAGAGGCCAGGGTTTCCCACCTGTTGAGGTCCACTCCTAAGGCCTTCAGATCCCTCTTGCAGATGTCCTTGTATCGCAGCTGTGGTCTACCTGTAGGGCGCTTTCCTTGCACGAGTTCTCCATAGAGGAGATCCTTTGGGATCCGGCCATCATCCATTCTCACAACATGACCGAGCCAACGCAGGCGTCTCTGTTTCAGCACTTTTAAAGAGATTTTTAAAAAATTGCTTTCAAAACAAATCACTTTTGCATCCTGTAATTTATGGAAATCCACATACACTATCATAAATGTGTAGTTTTGTCCTGCATGCTTGAGGTTAGTTTTTTTTAAAGTTAAGTGGCCACCTCTGCAGGCTATCAAAATCAGCACCATGGTGCATGGAGAGGCACCATTTAACCCTTTCCTGCCATTTCCCCAATGAAAATCACATCCTTGAAGCTACTGTAAGGAAGGTTCTTCTTAACATGTAGCTTGTCCTTGACACAGGAGGTAGACAGAGTTTAGGATTCCAGGATATGCTGTGCTTTAAAATTTCAACTCAGGATCCACCAACTGGAGTTAGGTACAAACTGTTGGCTGGGGGGGGGGGGGTAGAGAGATATGTTTAGAAGTAAGGACTGAGATGTATCTGAATATATGTCCAGGCAAGGTATTTGTTTTTACCACCCAAACCAAGCTCACAGTCATTTCATACAAAAATCCACTCCTGATTTTCCCCCCTTCTAAATTTTCTTCAGTTCACTTTCCTGAAGCTTTTTTTAACTGCTATTATTAAATGTCTGGGAGTCAGAAATTGATGTAATAAAGGGGGAGCAGGGGGGAGCTCTGAGACCTTCCACAGCAGGAGCAGGGATGTCATCAGCAAGAATACTGTGCCTTTGAAACATTTTTCAAGGGACCTTAGCTTCTCTTTAGAGAAGAAACGTCAGGTTCAACAGAAGGAAAACTGAGAAATTTGCCTTAAAAGCATAACTTAGCATTCTAATACACCAAATTCTAATACACCTTTTATGTTTATCTAGGTCAGGGGTGCTCACACTTTTTTGGCTCGAGAGCTACTTTGAAACCCAGCAAGGCCCAGAGATCTACCAGAGTTTTTTTTACAATGTTCACGCCATCATAACATATAACATTTATGTGTACAATGTATGTTGGTGTACCTTGAGCCCCACTGAGTATAACAGGACTTAATCCTGAGTAGACATGCCTAGGATTAGGCTGTGAGGCTGCAATCCTAGCCACACTTACCTGGGAGTAAGCCCCATTGAGTACAATGGGCCTTACTCCTGGTGTTTCCTCCCAGAGGCACCTGAAGGGGGGGTCAGCACTCCACGATCTACTCATTTTGCCTCGCGATCTACCGGTAGATCACGATCCACCTATTGAGCACCCCTGATCTAGGTTATTGATTTAATCCCATTTTTTCAGTTTCTTATATATTTGTTTTAAATGACTGCAGCCACTCTATGAGTTAGGGATTAATGAACTAGATCTTTAAATGAACTATAACAGTGGTTCCCAAACATTTTAGCACTGGGATCCACTTTTAAAATGACATTCCATTGGGACCCTCTTATCTTTAAGGACAAAAAAAAGTTTCTCTTTACCAGTTGTTCAAGTCTCTGTTTTTAACCTTTTTAATATAGTGGGAGGTCCATCTTATGGAGAATTTGATGAACTTCATTGGATTGGGACCATTCTGGTAGCCTTGCATGCCCTTGGCCATCGATAAGAGCTGAAGATGTCTGCCTACTCATATGGCTCAGTTTCAATTTCCATAGGTCTCAATATATTTTCCTTGTCAGCTTGGAGAGGGGGGACATCTCTCTCAAGTGTTTTTTGAGGCCTGCATTCATCAGATCAGGACCATTCTGGTGGCTTTGCCTTCCTTTTGGCCATACCCTTCAAAGCAGGCTGAGGCATGCTTGCCTACTCATGAGTAAACATGCATGTGCAGCTCAGTTTCACTGCCCATAGGGCTCAATATATTTTCCTTGTCAGCTATCCACTTGTTGATTTCAGTTTCACAACCCACCAACAATCAGGTTCATGACCCACTAGTGGGTCACAACCCACTGTTTGGGAAACACTGAACTATAACAAGCTTCAAAGTAGGGATAAGTGGTAAAAATACTCTAATGAAGAAGTTTAAAGTTGATTTTTTGTTGTTGTGTGTAGTGGGTCTGCCTTTGGGGCATGGCTTCATAGCATCATGATAAGCTCCCGCACTTTGAAATTTTCTGGACAGAAACCTTTGCTAATTTATTGCAAATCACCCCAAGACCCACCAGTAGATTCTGATCTTCCTTTTGCCTGTTCCTGCATACAAGTAATGATATGGTTGCCATGGAGGTGCATGAAAAACAGGGTGTTTGTGTCCTGGATATACGCATGTTCCTAATAGATGTCTAAGTGGCCACTTTTGGTAATAAATGTCATCCAATTGGGCGAGAAAATATCAGAGCTAATAAATGTCACCTAACAGCAAGAACAGATGCTGGCTGGATGCATAACGGGCAATGTATTTAAATGCTATTAATATTTATAATGCACACATTCCAAAATGATCCACATGGTTCTGGAAGGCACTTTGCTGAAGACATTTACCGTCTCTCCACCATCAGCTTCCTGTCCCAGAGGATTTGTCCCTCTTTCCCAGACCCTATATAGCCTCCATGGCTAAACTCACCTGCCCATTCCCACCTTGGTCCAGGCCATCACATTCCAGATTCAAATAAAATATCGTAAATGAAGCCAACTTGTGTGCTTTGATTTCCATTTTATGTTCTGGAATTTGACTTGTCTTCCTGATGGAATTGCTAATTCTGCAAAAACTCAAAGACCACAAGCAGAAAAAGTGATGCAAATTAAACCAGTCAGATAATTTATTCTAGGGAGACTCTCCCATTCCTTGTTGCTAGAATTTAGGGTGTATAGGGTGTGCTGTCCTGAACAGTTCAACACCCTGCTGTATCCCAACTTTGCAGCACTAACTTGAATTATCCCAAGACTAAACAAAATGAGTAGTGACTCAAGAAAGGTGTAAAGAGTCAATACAATATTTGAAGATTTAGCCACTCAACTCTCCGGGCAAATAGTGCTTAATATTTACATATAAATCTTTCTCTTTCCTCGGGTATTAGTCAGATGTCTAATGCCATTTTGATAAAGTGCTATGGGATTTGTAAGATCCTTGGGGTTTCTGTTGTGTTTTGCTTTTGACAATGATCTTATAGGAAGCTTCTAAGTTACATTTTGCTTCCAGGTAGGACCTTGAGGCCTTGAGAAATTCACAGAAACTGTATAAAGACATCCCAAAGTCACTGGCTATTGTGAACGACAATAGTTTTAAGAGCTTGGTAGAATCATTCTCTGCTATTGATGCTAACACTCCTTTCTATTCTTCTGTTGTCAGCACCGTGTCAAATGTACGCTTGCATATTTTGCAGGTTTATGAAATGCTACAAACCTTGCAAAGTCTATTTACTAGAGGTGACAGTAGGATGAGCAATGATGCTATGGTCAATGATGTCTCCATCATACCACCTTCCAGTCTTAAAAGCCCTACTATCTGTCTCCAGACTGCATTATATTTGGCCATTACTGGATATACAGTGTGTGTCATTCGCTTCAATGGATTCTCTCAAGCTATGAAGGAAAAACAAGTCAGGAGCACAATCCACTGTGAAGTTCTCGGGCACAAGCAAAACAAAATATACACCCCGTGTCATGTTCTTGCACAGTTTCCATTCATTTCAGCACAATTCATGCAGGAGGACTTCACAATGGGTCGTGCCCCTGGTAACCAGACAGAGAGAGAGAGAGAGAGAGAGAGAACAATGTTGGAAGAGCAATTCTTAAATTCAGACCCAGTGACTGTTTCTGTAAGGCAAATGCACACATCCATGGAATGGAAACTTTTAACGGCGAGATGGGAAGAAGCCCATGGATATTCTTTGCAGTAGCAGAATATTCATAATGTCTTCAAGCCCCTGTAGTCTGCAAAATGTAAAGTACTCGCATATTATCTCCCTAAGGAAATCAGAGTAATGGAACATTATTCTGCCCTCTGATTTGCTGCTTGTGTGGTTGAACCATTTTACCACTCAGGAAGTGGTTTTCCTCAATGTTCAACTTTTTGTAGCTTAGGAAGTTCTGAGCTGCAAAAATGTTGAATGCTGAGGAAAACGTGTAACTGTTTCCAAGACTCCTCCTTTCTTGTTTAGTTTCATTTCATGTGGAGGTAGTGGAGTTTGGAATTTATGGAGTGACTTATGAGGTTATTTTTACTGGTTGTGTAAGCAAGAATTCTTCTGCGCTTACCACATCTTTGTGCAAACCCATATAGCAGAACCTCCCCCGCCTTTTTCTTTCTTTCTTTCTTGTATTTGTAAGAAGTTCTATCTCTACAGTGTAGCTAAAAAGCAGTGATGTTGCCAGGCTGGCCGACACCCAGGGCAGGATGATGCTGTCACATCACCCCTACACACACATACATGATCACCCCTCCTCCAGAATGGTTCCAATTTGGAGCCAAATGTAAATGTGACCCAGCCGGAGGGGCCCTTCAACACTGCACTCACTGCTCCAAACACTTGGGTGTGAGCACTGCGCACTCCCCCCAGCGGAGAGCCTGGAAAACCTCCAAATCACGACAGGGGCCAAGCCGCCCCAGCCATGCTACACCACTGCTAAAAAGTGGGAGTAGGTATAGTCATATGTTTCCAGTGTCACTTATTAAAAAGAGATTTTGAAAGGTGTAAATCTCACTTCACTACACCTTCTGCGAGTGTTTGTGTTAGACATACGTCCTCATCTGGCTCCTGGGCTCCTGTTTGTTGGAGGCACTCAGAATCACATCATGCCTTCACATAAGGAACAGCCACAAAGCTACTGCCACTTGCACAATCACATCAGTGCCAAAAAGGGCTACTGTGATAGCACAAATTGTACTAGCCATGTTCACTTCCTACATGGAATCACTGGTTTATAGCATGAGCACCTCCACATGATCTCAGCAGGCTTATAAGCCTGCTGTCAGTCTCACTTGCTCCTGCAAGCAAAGGCATGGGGCTAAGAATCTGAACCTAACTATTGGTTTGTATATACTTAGTAAGTAGTGTAGTGTCACCCATGTAAGCATTGTTCTATGTACACCTTTCAGCCTGGAAGCCAGTTTTACTCCAGAGTAACCTATTAAATGTATACAGGCAGGTATTAAATAGATTGTGCACTGCAGCTGGCATTTCTGGGAATAATGCTGCAAAAACAGAATTGCTGAGTGATTTGACCTGATGTTTCACCGACATTCCAGGAAGTTGTATAAGAGCAATTTACAGTCATACAGTGGCTTTCTTTCTGAGGGAGTACAAAAACAGTCCCATAAACATTTATGCAGTATGTACTTAAAGAATTTATTTAAAATGTGTGCTTAAATAAAAAAATTAGTCCCCAAACCGATTGCCTGCATTCTTCTGTTCCTATGTGAATACACTGGGGGTACCCAAAAGGTTTGTGAAAATGTGTTTGCATCACTGCTATATAGGAACCCCCACATAATTTAAGAATAAAATTAAGGTTTTAATAATTGCACTCAAAAAATTATACACATTCTATATCAACACGCTGTTTTAAAAATTACAGTACAGAGATAATTGAACAAGCGTTGCCCATTCATTGAGAAAATGAGCAGGAAGTCTCTGGTTCCATTCTCAACTCAATGAACTTATTATTGGCTTTGAAGAAAGCTATGGCTAGAGCCAATTCTAAATGCACCCTCCACATACACGTTTTGCCATTCCATTCACAGGCTGTGCCAATTGGACAATGTGGGGAAGCATATATCGGGTGAGCTACCAACCTCACTTAATGGCCAAAGTGTTCACACTTCCTCTTGTGGGCTGCTGTTTTTCTTCAACATTCCTTTGTACCCAGCAGACAGCAGACGGAGGGAGGGAAGTTTTATTTCCTGCTTCTTCCCGCATTCTGGATTGGCCTCAGAATTAAGCTCTCAGAGTGATGACAGGAGCAGAAAACAAGCGATGGTTCCTCACTCTGATGTCTTCTGGATTGAAGGAACTTTGAAGAAAAATGGCACTCAATGGGCAAAAAGGGAGTGTGATTGCATCAACACTGCCACAGTCATGTGACAAAGTCCTGGCAGTGGCTCATTTGAGTGAGGCAAGTGACTTTGGGGGAAACTTTTTTCGCTCCACAGCTCTAATTTCAAGCTGAACAAGTTATTTTCAAAACTTCTTGGCTGCAACTGAAATGAATCAAGTAAACGTCTTTACTCTGAAGAAGGGTCCTGTGGAGTTCAGTGTGACTTACAGCCCAGTCCTAAAGGCACTGCTGCCGCTGGGTGCAGTGGCACCAAAGAGGCTACTGCTGCATCATGTGGTGCTGTGGCAGACAACAGAGGTCTCCTTGGGCGAAGGGGAATGTCCCAAGCACCACAATGAGGCTTCTCAGTGTGCAGCAGAGATCTCCCAGTCCCACCTCCTCCCACCCTGTTTCCTCCCTGGCCCCACCTTCCCCTTGCCCCCAAACAGCTTCCCCCTTCCCCGGAAGCCCTCACCATCGCCTGGAGCGCTTCCCTTGCTCCGGGCAGTGTCCGGTGAGTGCCGGGCTCAGCGCCAACTGGTGCTGGGCCAGCGCTTGTGCTGATTTGGCGCAGAGTGTCATGGGCGTGCCTTGTGGCATGTTTGCGACACCCAGCGTCAGTGTTGGAGGTTGGCGTCAGAGCTGGCCCAGATCAGGATTGGGCCCTTATCCCCTGGTACACGTGCATAGGAGTGCCACATTATTTTCTTTATAAATACTAGGTTTGAATGCAGATGCTGTAATGAGTGACGGTTCTTTCCCCTTGATAGTGGATACACCTTGATTTCCAGGTCAGGATATATAGGTCACTATGGCATACCCTCTTAAAAATGTGGATGGAGATAGATAGAAAATGGGACAGCACTAAAAAAAAAAAAAAGTGGAGGACATCTGGCCATCCTGTCCAAGGTAGAACACAACAGCTGTTTGAATGTCATAGTCACACTACACAGGAATATAAGATTTGTCACTTTGGATCAAATTAATGGTACCAGTCCCAGATGCTTCAGGGGATGCTGGATAACTCTCACACTACACGTTTGGCAAAATGAACCATTGTGAAAAGATGTTTCATGTGCAATAAACTTGTTATCTGTGTCCAGTTAATGAAAGTTCTTTGATAACCTTATGGATGCTGTGTCCCTATGCATCGGTATGTCATAGCAGTCTACGTGATAGATATCCTACATTGGGAGAGCATGTAAAAGTAGTAACTCCACCTCTAATCTGAAGTGGTGCTGTCTACTCAACTGCCTCATCCTTCTGCATGTGTAAATCAGGCATCGGTTCCACTGAAACCAATGGAACAAAATAATTGGGATTGTTAATACCAGTTAATAGGGAATGACAAATTAATGGGATTAGCACATCTTATTGCTTTCTATGGAAATTAGTCATGACTAACTTTTAACTAAACTGGAGCTATTCCATTTAAGTGCTTTGATAATGCATTTCTGAATTATCTATTGTGAGAATAAGAAATAAGACTGGCTAACAAATAAGACAGAGATAATTCTAAGCTGATTACACTTCCATTGAGCTCAGCCTCATTTGTCATAAACATTTTGGTCGAGTCAAAAGCAATTTGGACACATTTGGATGCATTGTGCCTTGATTCAGATATCTTCTAATCCTAACTTGCCCTGGAGCAAGCAGGCGGTCTGTATCCAGAGCAGGGCTGGGTTGGGTTGAAGTACAACTCCCCTTACTGTCCCCTTAATGCATTCTCCTTACACAGCCCCTTGCATAGCAGCTGCGCCTATGGGGCTACTTGGATCTGTGCCAACTAAAAGAGGTGGCACAGTTCTGAGCGGCCCTGTGTAAGCCAGGGTCTCTGGAGGGGGTAGGATCCAATAGTTCCAGATCCTGGCTCTGTCCCCCTCCTGGGCCTGCTAATTAAATTTGAAATATTTTGTATGCTCAAAAGTGCTATGAAAATGCGACGTTTTATTAGTATTATCTCTTCTCCTTCATCATGTTTTTAGAGGGGTGAGAGAAATGAGACAGTGACTCCCTTAGAAGTGGAATAAAAAATTGATGCAAAGTACCCATTGCTACCCAAACAGCAATGCCCAGAGTTAATTTTGAAACATGCTTGGTGAGGTCTTTGAATGACCACAAATGACTTTGCATGTAATCTCTAGCCAACATCCTGGGTCACTGGATCCACACTCACTTCAGAGGAAGAATGTCAGTTTATCCGTCAGTCTCCCTCGGCATTGCATTAGATACTATCCTTTGACATCTTGCCATCTGTGCTGCCGGGCCCCACATCCCTTGTGGAGGCTGGTAAGACTACATTGACAATGCACAATGACACTTTCATTGTGGTTGCTTTTCCAAACAGTGCCACTCACTACCTCTAGATCAAAGAGCTATATTTAGCCAAAGTGATTTTTGTTCTCTCCCCTCCCTCACCATCTCCGACAGTATGAGCTTGTACTATAAACTATTTATGTTAAAACTCCTGCGCCAGGACTCAGGCATGCACAGGAGATGCAGCATAGCATCACAAATACATATGCCTCAGCCTGGTATTCTTGTCTGTTGCCACATGCCTGCTGTCTCCAGTGAATGGGAGAGGAGAGGAGTATTCCTTGTGCTTTCACCTTGGAATGTGGCTGAACTGAATGGAACAGGGCAGTAATTTTTAAAAGACCAGAAATAAATGGGGGAAGAGGGTAGATTTCAAGTTTTCCTAATTTGATGTTGATTGCAAATGCTTGAAATTTAGGCTACTATCCTCTACTAACCTCGATTCCATAGTACTTCCGACTTTTTGTTATGCCACGGAAACATGGGCCGATAACAAGACCATAGCTACCACCATGCAAAGCACCCACCGGGAACTTGAAGGATGTCTCCTCAGGACAAACCACCGAAAGCAATGGCAACGTGGTCTCAGAAGTCAAGACCTCCAGCAAGAATCCAAGATCCATGACCTGCTCGAGTACCTGGCTTCCATAAAGCACAGATGGGCAAGACATGTCACCCACTGAACAGATGACCGATTGAGCACCAGAATCACGCACTGGATCCCGTACCACATCAAAAGAACCCCTGACCAACCAGCTACTTGCTGGTCAAATACCTTTTCCAGATCATTTAAACAGGGACTGCCACACTGGACAACAGTCGCACTAGACCAAAAAACATGGAACGAGTATAGGCCACTTTGGGAAGGTCACCAATTAAGATGGACCATCAAAATCAAAAATCCTCTCTTACCTGGGAGTAAGCATCATTGAACTCAATGGGTTTTACTTCTGAGTAGATATGCATATCATTGTGCTGCAAGTCCCTTAACTTCATTTTTTAAATCCTCCTAATTAGGACAGATTACACAATAAGAATATTACATTTATATCTGGTCCTTTCAAAAGGGTGGCATATATGATTTTATCATTTTATCCTCACAAGAACCCTGTGAAGTAGCTCATACTGGGAGATAGTGACAGGTGCAAGGTCACTGACAGTGCAAGCCTATATCTGTCTACTCACAAGTAAGTTCCATTGTGTTCAGTGGGGGTTAGGAAAGTGTGGACTGGATTGTAGCCTAAGTGAGCTTCATTGCTAAACAGGGATTTAACAAGAAAGTGGTCAGGATGATAAAAAGTAGTAGCACACCTATCTTTCTCACAGATGAATTCATCATTGTTATTTATATGACTTAAGAACAACCAGGCTGAATGAGGTGATAAGTCCACCTAGATCAGGATTTGCCTTCCCACAATGGCCACCCAGGCAGGGTGACCAGATACAAAGGTGCACAGAGTGCCTATATCTTTATCATTATATAGAAGGCAAAATTTTGGCAGCTTTTTAAACTCTTCCAAGTTCAGCTGCTCCTGCCAAAATTCCTCTTCTATACAATATGGGCAGGAGGTCTAGCCTGAAGATAACAACAGAAGGTCGCCAGTTCGAGGACACCAGCAGTTCCCTGAACAGTGAGACCTTGAAGCAGCTGACAAGCCCAGCTGAGTGATTCCACCTGCTCTTGGTGTGAGCAAGAAGCATCCTGGCTGCCCTCCATGAGAGAGATGGAGCTGCTTGTCAGCCTGCTTGGGAGAACTGGAGGCCAGAAGTGAGACCAAACCAGGAAGATCCATTCTGAAATGTTGTTGGTTCTTGAAAGAGAGAACCTTTAGGATTGTAAAAATCCCCTTGAGGGATTTAGAAACGGCTGCTTATGTAAACCGCCTGGAATAAAGTCAGAGGAGTAATTCGATGACCAGAAAGGCGGTATATAAATACTGAGTTGTTGTTGTTGTTGTTGTTACAATGGTTAAAGGTGCAGGCAATCTGTCCTCCACTGTTTCTGGTCACCCTGCACCCAGATATTTCTAGGAAGCCCACAAGCAGGATTTGAAAACCCTCATTGCTGTTAGATTCCAGCACCAGGAATTCAGAGATATACTGACTCCTAACATGGAGGGTCCACAAAGTCTCCATGGCTAACAGCCAGTTATACCATTTCAAGCGTTCAAAGCACTGTACTCATGTTACATTAGTAAACTTGCAATAGGACAGTATTGTTATAATGATGTTCTGGTTAAGGGACACAGTTTGAGAGACAATGGAGTTTGTAATGTCATCTCACCATTTTATCAGATAAGCAAAAGTTGAACAGGATATGCAGGTTCTTTGCTTAGTATTATTTTACAAGACAATCCTATGCCTGCCTACTCAGAGGTAAGTGATACTGACTTCAGTGGGACTTACACTTAAGTAGGACTGCAACCTTAGACACTACACCTCCCCAGCTTTTACACATCAGAGTGTCATGAGGGAACCTTCAGAGAAGCACTCTATAATCTACAAGTTAAATGTTACTACATTAGGTAAGTATTTATGTCCTTTTTTGAGGAGGTGCCTGCTATGTTGATGTTACCACGGTTGTCAGTACCGTGGGCATTGGAATGTGTCCCTAAGTGACATGTGTCAAAATCAAGCTTACCACATTCTGGCTCAGCCTGAATGTCATAAGGTCTCTGCATGACTTTGATATATGTCAATGATGCATTCAAATGACTAATAGCTTTTTTTTTTTTAAGTCATCAATGGTGACTTTGAAACATCAATCACTGCCTCAGAATATCTCTTAGAATGCCCCCAGCAATCTTGCTAGCTAGATTCTTGAGTAAGAACAGAGAACCGCTTACTGCAGAGCTTCTCTGGAAAAATGTTCCTGGAGATGGCTCTATCCGCAAGGGAAGCCTATAGCAGGAGTGTCAAACATAAGGCCCATGGGCTGAATGCAGTCCATGGAAGCTCTTTATCCAACCCTCATGCTCTCCCACCACCACCACCACCACCACCACCACCTGCTCTCAGCAGCTAAGCTGTACTGAACTGATCTTGCTGAAAGGACAGCCTGCATGATAATTGGGCTCTCCCAGTTATCTTGAAAATATAATCAAGATTTTTGTATTTTCTCTTCTGTCATTTGCAGTTAATGAGGTCCTAAGTGAGAAAAAAATGCTTATTTCTGGTCATGACCTACTTGATGACATCACTTCCAGCCCTCAGAAGGTACCATGAATGCTCATTTGTATGAAATGAGTTTGGCACCGCTGGACTACAGGCTCATTAGAAAAGTTGAGCATCACCACCAAAGAAAAGGGAACATGATATGATCTACTTCACGGTGTAGCCAGCACCTATGACAACAGGCTTGTTGTGCAGTTGAAGGTGCTGCATGAGAGAGCTTTAATTGGTGATCACACATACATGACCACCCTTTGACTACACCAGGGGTGCCCAAACCCCGGCCCTGGGGCCACATGCGGCCCTCGAGGCCTCTCAATGCAGCCCTCAGGGATACCCCAGTCTCTAATGAGCCTCTGGCCCTCCAGAGATTTGTTGGAGCCCACACTGGCCCGATGCAACTGCTCTCAGCGTGAGGGCGACTGCTTGACCTCTCACGTGAGCTGTGGGATGAGGGTTCCCTCCACTGCTTGCTGTTTCACGTTTGTGATGCAGTAGCGGCAGCAAAGGAAAGGCCAGCCTTGCTTTGTGCCAGGCCTTTTATAGCCCTTGAGCTATTGCAAGACCTTCATTCTTTCATATAAGTTCATCTTTAATACATTCATTTATGTATACTTATGTAAATGTATTCAAATTTTAAATGTAAATTAATTCTTTTTTTCCCCAGCCCCCGACACAGTATCAGAGAGATAATGTGACCCTCCTGCCAAAAACTTTGGACATCCCTGGACTACACCTAAGAAGGAAAACCCTTTCTCTGCTGGTAGGCGATACCTCTTGAGTGAAGTCAGATGATGGCTGCAGCTACACATTATCCATCAATAGCTCAGGTTCATGAGGGTAAGGACAGGCTAGTTTGGTCAATCGAAGGCCTCTTCTGAGATGTCAGAAGTTCTTAAGCACAACCCAAACGAGTACTTACATCATTTCTTGCAAATAAGGGCAACAATTTGTACCATATAAAGGTCACACAAAAAGCGGTGTCACATTATAGTGATGAGAAAGTAAAAGAGGGCCCACAACTAAAATTACCTGTGGATAAATTCAGACACTTCAACCAGTTTCTTTCTAGCTTTTGCAGCAGTGGTGTGTGATTACATCGATTGAAGAGATTCTTGTACCTGGATTCGGCTTAAGGGGGGACATAAGCCATGATCAGACAGACCAGCTGCCTATGTACTCAATTTCAGACAGCAAGTTACACATACTGTGAACCAAATTGTCTCTGGAATTTTCTTTGCAAACGATCCAATGGTTTGGTGACCTCCATCAACCTTCACGGGTTGTTATAGACAGAAAATGAGATACCATTTTGGTTTGAAATGAAAGATAAGAGAAACTGGTCTGGCTGCCATTGCCTGATATAGCTAAAATGATACAGCAATTGGCAGAAGATGCTTTTTTTTTTAGTATCCAAAGAGAGTGAGTGAGATATTTTTTCTCTGATAGTAAAGGGCAACTAATTTTTGCAACCAAAAGTAAATATTTGTCTGAAAACCGACTTTTATTTTTTCAAATATTTGACAGGAGCATGCTGTACATTTCTGAAAGAGTTTAGTCATCTGTGCAGATTGACTTTTGAAGTGTAAAATAAACCCTTTACTTAACAGACGTCAAGGCTGTAACTTTGTACTATAATGACAGTTTTTGTAATCGGTTGGTTGCAGCGGTTTCTTTGTGGAAAGGATAAAGTTTTGGTGTGAAGTCTTCAGAAAATGACAACATGATTATTAGCAATTGAATGAAGTCTGGAAAGTGAAGGAAGGAAAAATAAAGAAATGCTCAGCATTTTTGTTTATTTAGGGGGGATAGACTACTTGATAAAAGTTATTTTTAAAGAGGTTATTCTGTATTTGAACCTATTCAGATATTCAGAGCCTATTCAGAAAGTCTGTTCAATATTTGGTGTATCTGAAGCCATAGTGAAGGGATGAGGTTTCCCCTCCCAATTAACATTTTGAAATGTTCAAGTGATCTGTTTGTTTCCACATATTTTAAAAATGTTTTCTAGGAGTAGGGGGAATGCTTATTTTGAAGTTGAGATTTTCAAAATGCTTTAATAGTGGGGTCTTGCTTAGAGCTCACAAGGAAGGGACATGTCATAACGAAGAATTTTTTGTATTGGCAACCTTCAGTCTCGAAAGACTATGGTATCGCGCTCTGAAAGGTGGTTCTGGCACAGCGTCTAGTGTGGCTGAAAAGGCCAATCCGGGAGTGACAATCCCTTCCACACCGGGAGCAAGTGCAGTCTGTCCCTGGTCTGTCTCCCTGGCTATGGGCCTTCCTTCTTTGCCTCTTAGCCTCAGACTGTTGGCCAAGTGTCTCTTCAAACTGGGAAAGGCCATGCTGCACAGCCTGCCTCCAAGCGGGCCGCTCAGAGGCCAGGGTTTCCCACTTGTTGAGGTCCATCCCTAAGGCCTTCAGATCCCTCTTGCAGATGTCCTTGTATCGCAGCTGTGGTCTACCTGTAGGGCGCTTTCCTTGCACGAGTTCTCCATAGAGGAGATCCTTTGGGATCCGGCCATCATCCATTCTCACGACATGACCAAGCCAACGCAGGCGTCTCTGTTTCAGCAGTGAATACATGCTAGGGATTCCAGCACGTTCCAGGACTGTGTTGTTTGGAACTTTGTCCTGCCAGGTGATGCCGAGGATGCGTCGGAGGCAGCGCATATGGAAAGCGCTCAGTTTCCTCTCCTGTTGTGAGCGAAGAGTCCATGACTCGCTGCAGTACAGAAGTGTACTCAGGACGCAAGCTCTGTAGACCTGGATCTTGGTATGTTCCGTCAGCTTCTTGTTGGACCAGACTTTCTTTGTGAGTCTGGAAAACGTGGTAGCTGCTTTACCGATGCACTTGTTTAGCTCGGTATCGAGAGAATGAATGTCGGAGATCGTTGAGCCAAGGTACACAAAGTCATGGACAACCTCCAGTTCATGCTCAGAGATTGTAATGCAGGGAGGTGAGTCCACATCCTGAACCATGACCTGTGTTTTCTTCAGGCTGATTGTCAGTCCAAAATCTTGGCAGGCCTTGCTAAAACGATCCATGAACTGCTGGAGATCTTTGGCAGAGTGGGTAGTGACAGCTGCATTGTCGGCAAAGAGGAAGTCACGCAGACATTTCAGCTGGACTTTGGATTTTGCTCTCAGTCTGGAGAGGTTGAAGAGCTTTCCGTCTGATCTGGTCCGGAGATAGATGCCTTCTGTTGCAGTTCCAAAGGCCTGCTTCAGCAGGACAGCGAAGAAAATCCCAAACAAGGTTGGTGCAAGAACACAGCCCTGCTTCACTCCGCTTCGGATGTCAAAAGGGTCTGATGTGGAGCCATCGAAGACAACAGTGCCCTTCATGTCCTTGTGGAAAGATCTGATGATGCTGAGGAGCCTGGGTGGACATCCAATCTTGGGGAGAATCTTGAAGAGGCCGTCTCTGCTGACCAGGTCGAAAGCCTTTGTGAGATCTATGAAGGCTATAAAGAGTGGCTGTCGTTGTTCCCTGCATTTCTCCTGCAGTTGTCTAAGGGAGAATACGAAGAATTATGTCATAATATAAAAGACATGTACATTTAAAAAAAATATCTGACAACAGGGCCTGAGAGAGTCCTATACTTACTTAGGCTATCTTCTGTTTCAACTCATTGTAGCTTGGCTTTCCTTTTTCTATGCTTAAAACTGCTTTCTTTCCTGAAGTCTTCAAAGAGCACTAGACAGCTAAGTAGCCTTGTTCTAACCTCAGAAGGCTGCCAGCCAAGATTTGTTGTCTCCATACTCTGAGGAGAAACTGGAGAATTAAAAATTCCATTTTCCTTCTGCTGACATTTATCATTTGTTTCAAAGGAATAAAAAGTGCATGTAACAAAATGTTGTTAACGGAGAGGCAGCTCAATGTTTTAAAGCTCTCGCTCATTCTATGGCTTCCAAGACCTAAGAAGCGATTCAGGGACACTCATTTTTTTGGACTTATATGCAGTCTATACTGATTTTTGGGGGGTCAACCCTAACTGAAAAAGCATGTGGTGAAATGGACACTTGTGTTACTTTTCGTGCATTCAGTTTCCTCTTTGCCATACAAATTAACTTTCTGAGGGATTTGTGGTGGCTTGAGAACTCAGAGTTCTGGGTCATTTGATATGTAACTTCACCATTCAAGCTGAGGTGATGAAAAAACAAGTCAGCACAGACGCTGTATGAGTTCAAAAACAGGTCATTTGAGTCACCCTCATGCAACCATTTTTCCCCCCACCATGGACTGTTTGTGGTCCCAGGTGGAACCACTTGGTTCCTGCCTAGTCTTATGAATGGTTTGACCTACGTTCCTCTTGGAGGCTCATACAAATCATGTCAGCCTTGAAAATAAGTCTGCTCTTGCTAATCTACAACTGGAAGGAGTTATGAACTATTATTCACAAAACAAATTTCAAGGTATCAAAAAAGGTCACCTTGTGCTAGAAGTATCTTAACCCACCTTTATCTTCAGGACTTATTCAGATTTGCTCAGTGAGTATTTTGTTTTGTAAGAAATCAGAATCTCACTCTAATAGAATGAATTTTAGAATAGTCAGTGTCTGGGAGGAGAAAATATGATCCATTTGCATATATAAATGCTTCCTTTCCAAGCAGAAAGATGCCCTTGCATCTGAGGGCTGCACACATTACATTGTCCAATATGAAGATTAATCTCCATATCAAAGCGTATCCTTCATAATGATAAATACCAAAAACAATGCCTTTACTCTTTACTTGGATATCTAATAAGGAAACTGATAGACAGTTGCTTCTCAGTATGTATTCATGCAGCAAAAAGGAGATTTGCGTGGCAGTCATACATGTTGAGTTAGGTACATGATTTCCCTCCACCCCCAACATAAAAGTAACATGAAAAACAAGCCCAAGAGATTTCAGGGTTCCTACAAGCAACTCTGATTTTACACAGGCAAGAAACCAATTGTTTAGTTCCACCTCCCCAGCCACATAAAGGCCCGGCAGCTTTTGTACTGCCAATCTGGCACACCACTGTAGCTGTTAACAGCCATCTGAGCATGTCGGTCCAAGTTCACATGGCCATCCAGCTGCTATTCGACTTCACAACCTGCCCACATTCCTCAGCTTCCATCTGCCTCCACCACAGTTCCTAATACAACCTTCCAATTTCTCCCTTTTGAGAAGCAGTTGCCACCTACATGCCTGGCTTTGTGCCCTGATTTCCCCTTCCATCAGTAGTGATCAGATTAATTGTTTATTGACTTACAGTATTAACTCATTTCATCCACGTTTGCTGTTTTCAGAACTGACTTTTCTCTCCAGCGGGGCAGCCATATTACTGTTGCACAAAACATAACAGTCTTGTAGCACCTTAAAGATGCAACTTTTTTCTGACTTCCCCAGGAAACAAAACAGGAACAAAATCTGAGTTGCTTATGCTAAATTATATTGGTTAGCGTTTAAAGTGCTACAGACTCTCAACCCAATCCTGAGCTGCCCGGTGCTCAGGGATGCAGCAGTGCCAAAAATGGCTGCCACTGCATCCTGAGCGCAACGTGCGCCGGCGGTTCCTCAGGAGAAGGGGACTTTCATCCTCTTCCCCCAGGTAAGGTGAGTAGCCCTGCAATGGGGCTACTCGATTCTACTGTGACCCAAGAGTTGGTGTAGAATCAAGAGCCTCTGTGTCAGCTTTACTCCACCAGTCCCCCCTCCTTCCTGCCCCGCTCCCTCCCCTGGTACACCTCCTCCCCATCCTCATCTTCCACCCACCTCCCCCCACTCCAGAATGCCTCCCCCACACCCCCACCAACCTCTCTGCTGCCCAGCTGTCTGCGCAACCATGGAGCGGCGGAGCAATGGCAGTCCACAGGCACTAGCTAGCACCAGTGCTGGACCAGCGCTGAGGGCCGCAGGTATGCCTTACAGCATATTTGTGACAGTGCGTGCCGACGGTAAGCCAGCACGCACTGCTTAGGATTGGGCCCTCTGTTGTTTCTGACTTTCCCTCAGGCCCTAATTCAGGAATTTAAAATCATTTTTAATACCGTAGACAGTCGCCTATAAGGCAAGAAATTTCTGCCAATAAAACAAGTGTAGATTGTTTTATCTACATCTCATTTTATCTACAGGTCACTCAGGGCTGTTCAGGAGAAGCCCCGAGGAGCTTTAGAAGTGCCTGCAGAGGGTATGTGAAGCATCTGAGGAACGTATTGAATTAGTGCAGACAGCTTACAGCAGGCAGCTTTGTTTACAATTGTCAGTGCTTCAGTGTAGAGTCTTAACTCCAAACCCAGGAGTGCCTCTTAAAATGTAAGAACATAAGAGCAGCCCCACTGGATCAGGCCATAGGCCCATCTAGTCCAGCTTCCTGTATCTCACAGCGGCCCACCAAATGCCCCAGGGAGCACACCAGATAACGACAGTGAAGTGTATAAAAAGTTGTCCAGCAGCAACTGAAGCAGGGTGTTGTGCTGAGGGAAACTGTTTGTGTTGCTTTATATTGGTGCTGCATTTGTTTCAAGGAAAAATGGCAGGACCCTCAGAAGTGCTACCCTGGCCACCTTGGAGGAAAATTGAAATATAAAGGTTATAACATATTAAAATTGGATGAGTAATGGGAGGATGGGGGAGGGAAACAATGAGACATTTGTGTGCACATGTCGCAGGCTTTCTGGATGTTACCTCAGAAGCAAAATTTAGAAAATGTGAACATTTGTACCAGAGCTGCATCATTTTCCAATGTGCTCTCCTTCTGTTTCCCTGACTCTCAGACTTGTTTTGTTTATCTTTCCCATGCTAGTAAGGGAAAACAGACTTTCCTCAATGCCACAGATTTAAGGCAGGAGGCATGCAGCAGTTCTCCTGAAGCCTTTCTCGATCACAACAGCCACATGAGGACCCTGCACTTACACATCTGGGGTGCTCCTGTCACAAGTGAACCGTTTGCACAATGGCTTATATAGAGCAACCCATCTGTCAAGCCTCTTTCATGACCACAGGTGGAGATGGAACATTCTTTTGAATTGAGCATTGTAGACTGTGGGAGGAGAACATGTTTGTTACTGAATAGTTTGGCCTCCCACAGAGTCAAGAGCCTTCAGCCTTCTGCTGCTCCCAGGCAGGGCTGGCCTTTAGTCAAACCTGGCTCTAGGCAAGCCAGCATTTCATGCCTCTCTTAAATTCTAATTAATTGGAAACAAACATTAACCTAGCAGTTCTGTGGTGCCCTCTCATTTTAGGCAGTTCAAGCTGCTACCCTTTAGGCTAGTCCGGTTTCATGGTCATTTATACACAGTCTTACATACCATTAAGCTTTGTTGCATAATGTGTTGGAGTTTTTACCCCTTTTATTACTGAATGATGAAAAAATACAGTAACAATGAAAACAAGTGCATTAAAAAAAAAGGGGGTAAAAAATACACAATATATTCAATAAACATACAAATAAGCATAGCCACCTATAAAATAGATATTGATGAACAGCCTGTGCATAATCTTCTAAAAGGGGTGAATAATGTATTGTTTCACAGTATAACGTTTTTATTACTGAATAGCCAATAAGATCAAATGAGCATACTATGTCAAAAACAGGAGGGATTGTAATAGTACATACACAAACCACAGGGAAGAAGACAACTATTTATTTATAATGTGAATTTAATAATAATAATTTTATTCAATATACATTTTTTATTCTCCTTTCCTGCTGCATCATTTTTTCAAAAGCAAACACCTTCAATGTAAAACAAGGGCTTTTTGGGAGGGCCCACAAATGTTCTTTAGGTTACCATCTAAAAAGCACAATATAAAGGCACTAGAAGCACACAGACATACAACAATGAACAATCAAGAGACCCCAATAATATGGGTCTAATGCTGCGAAAACTAGCATTCCAGGATAGCAGCCAGAGGGCAGAGGCAGATGCCATTTTCCAGAGCATGTTTCAACACTAAAAGGAAGGATCAACCTAGGTTTCAAAGAGCAGACTTTTCCTTCCAGAATCCTGAGTGGACTCTCAATCCATGAAATTAGGACAACAGGCATGTTCATGACTGAGAAAAGGGTAATGTAGAGAACACAGAAAGAACGCTCTCAAACTGGAGATCTCAGTTGAACTGAATTCTTGATTTATAGAGCTTACATAGCAGAGATGCAAAGACATAGAGTGGGAACCAGGAAGTTGTGGATTTAAATTTCACCTCTGCATTTATTTTATTTAAAAGATTTATACCCCACCCTTCCTCCTCCACCTTAAATTTCAAAAACTTTGTTGGCAACCTTCAGTCTCGAAAGACTATGGTATAGCGCTCTGAAAGGTGGTTCTGGAATAGCGTCTAGTGTGGCTGAAAAGGCCGATTCGGGAGTGACAATCCCTTCCACACTGGGAGCAAGTGCAGTCTGTCCATGGTCTGTCTCCCTGGCTATGGGCCTTCCTTCTTTGCCTCTTAGCCTCAGACTGTTGGCCAAGTGTCTCTTCAAACTGGGAAAGGCCATGCTGCACAGCCTGCCTCCAAGCGGGCTGCTCAGAGGCCAGGGTTTCCCACTTGTTGAGGTCCACTCCTAAGGCCTTCAGATCCCTCTTGCAGATATCCTTGTATCGCAGCTGTGGTCTACCTGTAGGGCGCTTTCCTTGTACTAATTCACCATAGAGGAGATCCTTTGGGATCCGGCCATCATCCATTCTCACAACATGACCGAGCCAACGCAGGCGTCTCTGTTTCAGCAGTGCATACATGCTAGGGATTCCAGCACGTTCCAGGACTGTGTTGTTTGGAACTTTGTCCTGCCAGGTGATGCTGAGGATGCATTGGAGGCAGCGCATGTGGAAAGCGTTCAGTTTCCTCTCCTGTTGTGAGCGAAGAGTCCATGACTCGCTGCAGTACAGAAGTGTACTCAGGACGCAAGCTCTGTAGACCTGGATCTTGGTATGTTCCGTCAGCTTCTTGTTGGACAAGACTCTTTTTGTGAGTCTGGAAAACGTGGTAGCTGCTTTACCGATGCGCTTGTTTAGCTCGGTATCAAAAGAAAGAGTGTCAGAGATCATTGAGCCAAGGTACACAAAGTCATGGACAACCTCCAGTTCATGCGCAGAGATTGTAATGCAGGGAGGTGAGTCCACATCCTGAACCATGACCTGTGTTTTCTTCAGGCTGATCGTCAGTCCAAAATCTTGGTAGGCCTTGCTAAAACGATCCATGAGCTGCTGGAGATCTTTGGCAGAGTGGGTAGTGATAGCTGCATCGTCGGCAAAGAGGAAGTCACGCAGACATTTCAGCTGGACTTTGGACTTTGCTCTCAGTCTGGAGAGGTTGAAGAGCTTTAACTTTAACTTTAAACAACTTTAAAAGTTTAAAGTTTAAAAAACTTTAAACTTTAAAGTTCAAACTTTAAACTTTTAAAAAGTTTAAAGTTTAAAAAACTTTAAACAAAAACAAAAAGAACTGCATGAAGTAGGCATACTTAACAGGTGCTTGATTCTCAGTCCTGGCTGAAACAGGGATAATAATCCTGACGACAACAACAACAACAGTATTTATATACC
Source organism: Tiliqua scincoides (assembly GCF_035046505.1). Taxonomy (NCBI): domain Eukaryota; kingdom Metazoa; phylum Chordata; class Lepidosauria; order Squamata; family Scincidae; genus Tiliqua; species Tiliqua scincoides. Next base: position 15,654,602 of record NC_089825.1, read on the forward strand.
GCTTTTCAACCAAAAAGTTCACAAAGCAGTTTACAGAGAAAAATCAAATAATGAATGGCTCCCTGTCCCAAAAGGGCTCACAATCTAAAAAGATGCAAAAGAACACCAGCAGACAGCCACCAGAAAAGACACTGCTGGGGTGAGGTTGTCGAGTGACCTACTTTATGTAACTGTTGTAAAGATGACTATAAAGCAGTGGTTCCCAAACTGGTTGGTTGCTGCTGCCAGGGACGGGAGGGGGATTTTCTACATATCCGCAGCCAGTGCTGCAGTCCTGAGGGGTCCAGGGGGGAGTGTGTGTGTAAAAGGGTTAAAAAAAAGAGGGAAAAGGCACTTCCAGTTTTCATGGTGAAACCTAAAATACCTAGTTTTTTGCTTTTTTTTTTTTTTACACTGCAGACTCTCCAGGACAACAGTGCTGGGTGCAGGTAAGGAGAAAATCCCCTCCCATCCCCGGTAGTTATGCAATCCTGGGGATTGCGATGTTGCATTCTCCCCTCCCCTGCAAGAACTTACAGTGCCCCCAACGCCCTTGTAGGTATTTGGGAAGCACTGCTACACCACCATCCTACAGTACCACATGCCTCGATTCTTTCCTTGATGAATGCCTGTAATTTCCACATCTGCTTTTTAGAATGACTTATGCTGATCACTGTCAGTTCTGCTTCTGATCACATTTGTGTGAACCCCGCTGTGTACTAGTCTGTTAACAGACAACTTTGATGTACATCTTAATATCATATTTTTACATCGAGACTGCCAGAGGTCTGTCTCCCTGCCTGTGGAAAGTTCCCAAAGCATTTCCTTATCTCCCCATTTCATCTTGGTGTTTTATTCTGCAACTAGGCATAGCATCCATATTGATGCCTGACAAGCCCTTCCTTTCTTAACTGAAGTTTGGTTTCCATTGGTGGTTACACCACATGCCCACAGAGGACAAATGCATGCAGATGAATTACATTTTTGCAGCATGGAGAGGTGGAGGTCTGGGACGTAGTAAATTTTATGAAAGAAGCAGCAACTCCAAATGACTTTATTTAAATTGTGAGAGACCTATTAGCCTTGTGAACTCACTACAAGGTTAAATCTGGGGAGAGATTGAAAGGAGCAAGACCCAGGAATATCTGGCACTGTTGGTGGTACAATAAATAGCTTGCAGCTGTTTTCTGGAGCAGTCAATTTTTTTTTTCTTTAGAGGTACTGAAGGATACAGCTCCCACTCAACAAGGACACATTCCTGCTATTCCCTTTAGCAGGCAGGTGTCGGGAGAGATGCAGGGCACCATCAGAGAAGGCTCTCTCCCCAATGGCCACCCACCTTCCATTATCACAGTGCAGATGTCTCCTAGTATCCACAGGGGATAGGTTCCTGCTGCTACTGCAGATACCCGAAACTATGGATAACAGCAAACCATAATGACATCTCCCCAATGCATTTACGATTCACCTCTCTTCTTTGCAAACACTCTGCAAAAGAGAGATTTTTGGATTTTTGGAACAGAAAGCAAGAAGAAGCAAAGAGAGCCTAGGCTCATAGAGGACTTCTCTTAGCATTGTCACTATCACCGCCTGTTGTTTCTCTAGTAGCTACCATCCAGGTTCTCAAGGTTAGCTCCCTACTTCCTATTTCAAAGCAAAAGGAAGAAAAATCTCCCTTTTGCCAAGTGTTTGCAAAAAAGAGAGGTGAGTCATGAGCACAACAGGGGAATTTGAGAACTGCGGATAAGTGAAACTGAAGATGTGGGACCCACGGATATGGGGGCTGCATGCAATACTTACAGTTGGCCAGTATTATCCATGCATTATATTTGAAGTTGAGAGAGAGCCCACCATTATGGTCAAGTTGAGGCTTAAACCAGGGAGTTCATAACTCATTACTACTATGCCAATTCAAATATCTCTCACACTACACATAGATGACTCTTTTCTGTGTTCAGTCTTGCCCTTTAGAACCTTGGATTTTCATAGAGTTCAGTAACAGGACAAGTTGTATCACAGAAAGATGGTGACATTTTTAGGTTTCAACAGTTTCCATTAATTTGAGGTTCTAAATATGGGGAGAGTGTGATAAATAAATGCCCAAGAACTGCCATGAATGTGTTAAAAGTGTTGCTGGTCAAGTATACAAAAGTCATTTCTGCTAGTAGAAGATTAAAAGAAAAACCATTCCATTCTTATGTGCAGCTAGATCAGAATAATTAGGTTGTCACTACCTATACTATATTGAAATCAGTGCTATATTGTGCAAATGGCAATAGTTCCCCCTCGCTAAAACCTCATACAAACAAACACAATATTTACTTCCTTATAAGGAAATAGTACATAATCTCTGGAAGGGGTCATTATTTAATGCCAGTCAGATGTCTGCTTTAGAAGCCAATGGAATTGAATGTTTGAGCATATGTTTGGATGTTTTATATATCATCACTGATGTTCCTAGCACTTTATGAAGTAATATAGTACTCAACACTCCAAGAAGAAGACAAAGATAAAGAAAGTTTTATCCCCTCCGAATACAATTTCCTGCATTCGGGATTGCCAGAAGCCACAACTATTTGATGCCCTAAGAAATGTGAATTGACATACTTGCTTGAGTAACTCTATTCACCCAATCCTATTTATACTTTCCTGGGAGTGCCCCATTAAACACAATAGAACTTACGAGAATAGAACTCGTACATCTGAGTAGACATGCATAGGACTGTGGTCTGTCTCATCTACTATACCATTTCTGTACCTTCTTGTGGCCTCTGCAGGGAAGCTTCTATTGGCACCAAAAGCTCACAAAGTACACAATATCGAGACAATTAAGCAGTCTTAAGGTTAGCATGGTTAATGGGGACACAATGGCACACTCTCTGTCCAGAGAGTCACAGATCCTGTCTTTAAAATGGACTTTTCCATCCAAAGGTAAATTTTAGGCATCACTGAATGTAGTGCCAGCTTGTGTATTCCCCAGGGCTACTCTGTTCCCTGAGGACTAGGATCTGTGGACCAACTGCTTCAAAGATGTCAGGATATCTGATAAAGTTGCCAACAATTAGCAGTGAAGTCTTTACATGTATAGAACACAGCTGCTTGGATGCCATGAAGTTATAGTCTGAGAGGCTGAGGAATGAATGTGCTTCCTGCAAGAACCCCAAGAGGCAGATTGGCTGTGGTCCTTTATCGTCCCAGAATGTTCATGAAATAATACTACAATCAAATGTATATGAAAAACATGCAGAGACTCATTGTCTCTTTTCTTCGCAACTGAAAATGAGAGCAAAATGGTTTTGCAGTGCTTTGCTAAACATATTAGGGCCACTGCAGGCCAGATAAAATTACTTTCATTGGCTATATAGGAGGTATCCAAGCTCTTACTTGGGGCTCTTTGTACATTCTCCGGAGACACTTGTTGAAATCTCTTCCCTAGATTTACAAATAACTTTCAGAGTCAATGATGAATACCTCAGATTTACCCATACTTTATCAACACATTCTTTGGACTGTTAAAATGTGACTTCTTTGAAACCGATTTCCTCCCAGCAGGACAATTATTGAAGTAAAGCATTTTCAGGCTGGAGTATTTCACAATGGCGTTCTTCTTCCTATCCTTTGGTGCTAGAGGACTATAAATCTTTGCTCATGACATCATAATCTGTTGCTGTGGGAATGCTTGTGGTATCACAAAGAGAGGATTACAACCTCAACATTGGAGTAAACAGAAAGAAGAGATTGGCTCGGCAAGATAAAATGCCATCTTTGCCGAGAACGAATAGATCATCCTCCCAGACCTTTCAAGATGAGGTTTACTCACTTCTTATAAAACCAGAATTGGATTCCTGCTTGCTGTGTCAGAGTAACCTCATTCACAGCCATGAAAGTCAACTTCGCCTTTGCACAAACACAACGCACACAAAGAACAAATGGAAAACATGAGTTTTTGCAGCCTTGTTAAATTGCGATGCTTTTGTCTCTGTCTTGGGGAGAAAGAAAACTATATGTAATAAATGTGCATGACTCTTAGCAACATTTATGTTTAGAAGTGTCCATAAGTTAGGAAATTTCATTGCTTGAATTTCAGCATAAGGAGTTCAGCTGTCTGTGATTTTCCATGATTTTGGTAATTTAATAATAGCCAAGTAAGGTCATTACTGTGGTATATGAAAAATCAGAAGATGCTGATCTACACCTAATCAGGCATGCTCCCCTATGTTGATCAAGTACAATGCCTGAACTGTTGGGTATAATACTTGTGTGAATGCAATCAAAGGCAAGATTATTCCAGGGGTGAAAGTAGTCAGAGTTCAAGCGTGTCTTAGAAGGCATTGTTTCTGCCTTAAGAGTCCTGCCATACATGTATGAGCTCCCTGTGGTTGATCACTGTGGAGAAGAAGATATTCTGCACATGTTCAGAACCACACTCTCATTAGACATGTTCCAGAACTGGGTCTGGGATTAAAATGGGATTCTAGAGATGAGCCTAATGCAGCAGAAGTCAAACTGAGTTGAGGTTACATAGGATGGAATGGTTTTAACATACATTGGAAGCAGTTCTCCATGTCTCTATACTAGCTGAATCAAGTCACAATGGGCAGAATATCAACATAGCACTCTCAATCATATAGGTCCATTCAAGCACATGGAACACAGGGTTTGTACAATGGATCAGTTGTACAGTGGTTCCTGGAGCTTTTGGGGCCCTTCCACTAGCTAACCCCTATCCCTCCCTGGCTTATCCCCACCATGCTCAGAAGGTAGGCAGGCATGCTGTGTAGTGGCAGGCAGGTAAGGACATGGACAATTCCTTCCACCCTTCCTGACCTGGCATTCTGCAAGTTGCAGTGTGGAGCATCCTAGCTTCACTGCTCAGCCCCCCCTCCTCCCAAAGGGCTTGATGGAAGCCCAAAGAATGGGGAATAGAAGAAGTGCTTGTAGGCTCTTCATCCTTTCCAACCCCATCAGGTCATTGAATTACAGAGGTCTTGCCATCATGAGTTGCGTATAGAATTAAGAAAATTTTGGATCACTACACAACTCTAGATTTTCCTAAGTGAACTTTGAGGCCACTTGCAATTCTCTCTGCAGTCAGTGACAGTGCAGGATGGCCAAGTTCCTATGGAAGTCATGGGCCACCAGCATGTGCTCAGGTAGGCCTGTCCTCTGGAGCTAACACTGCCTTAATCGAAAATTGAATCGACTGGTTTTTCATTGGATTTTTTAAGTTTATATCCATTCCCTGGAGTTTATCAAACGGTAAAGCAAAGAATGTGAGACATTGAGGCACAAAACCTCTTTGAACTTGCTTCTAGAATTTGCTCCCCTCTTAATTTCTCTATGCCGCTTAAGTATGGGCAAATGGCTCCTTATCTGAGTATTTTGATCAACTCTCCTGAACGTCGTGCAATCTCCTTGGCAAGATTCAATGTGTTTCCATCCAAGGCCACAGAAGGCAGATATAGGCAAATACCATACAAAGAATGCCTCTGCCCTTGTAATTTGGGAAATATTGAATCAATCATAAACATTCTTTTTTATTGTCCTTGGCACACTAGATCCTACCACACTTACATGAATCCACTTCTCGGCAAAATGAATGGTCTTTCGGATGAGGCAAAACTCAAGCGTCTCCTAAATGACTGTTCACTAGATGTGCTAGAGGGAGTTTCAAAATTTTTACTTTTAGCGATTTCTAAGTCTTCTTAATGTAATCTGTTAAAAAAAATTGATATTTTATGCTGAACTGTAAACGTACTATTTGTAATTTAGTAACTTAACTCCGTTTTTGATAAACGGGATTAGGACTGATTATGTTTGTTTTTATGGTTTCTTTTATCTATGCCTAATAAAGGTTTATTCATTCATTCACTGCCTGGGTCAAATCTGCATCTCCTCATGGGTCAGATACAGATACAACAGTTGTATAACCATAGAGGGCAGGAGGTGTGGTCTGGGGGTTGAGCAGACACCTAGCCTGAAAAAGCTAAGCAGGATCAATTGCTTGGATAGGAAACTGAGGGGCTGCTGGCGTGCCTGTGCAGCCCCTGGAGTGGAGTGGAGTGTGGAAGTGTTCGCTAGCAGAACCTCCCCACCCCCCCACCCCCCAAAAAAAACCCGGATGACTTCCTTGAGAAGCTGGTCTGAAGCTTAGTTGCAGCTGCCTGTGAGAGCTTGGAAAGGGCAAGAACCGGCAGCTAGGATGTCTGCACTGTGAAAGGAAACCCCTGGAGAAATGGAGGTTCTATTAGTCTCATGAAATAATACTTGCAAAAATCTCATTGAAAAATGGATGTAGGTTCAGCCTGCCTATTAAACTACCTTGAGTCTATTGAGAAAGGGAGTATATAAATATCACAATAAATACATAAAGAGTCGTATCTAATGTGCAAATCCACTTTTCTATAAATCAGCACCACGTTCTGATGTTCATCACATGAGTGTCTTGTGGGCACACTGCTCTCTGCAAAAACTCATAACCATTATCAGCTCTTGGAGAGAATCTGACTAAAGGGGGAAATGATTTAACTTTCCGTTCTCTGCTGAATGTGCCAGTGTGTTCTCAGGGAGTCTATTTGGCCCTGATAGAGTAATAAAAATATATTTGCAGAGAGCAAACAATCCCGTCTTAGCTAAACTAACAGTGTTCTCTCCTTCTCATTGTCCCCCTGCCACTCATTCGCAGCTCTCTCGTTGCTTTATACATTGTTACCAAGAAGGCCAGCCTGAAACGTCAGTTTCTCATCTGTGCCTTGCGAGTCTTGCTGGGCAGTTGAAAACTGCAGGTAATGTTGCAGTATATTACATCTGGAGAGAGTGCTGGACTGAAGGGTACTCTGGGAGTCTGAAATAGTTGTTGAAAGCTATTTGCTGTCTGGTTTCTAGGAGACAGCATGACTCACAGCATCTTGCCTTGCCGTCTACACTCCTCAAGCATTTATCAACTAATGTTCTTGATGAAGACTGATACAGATCTTTTGGAAGAAAAATTTAGAGAAACCCATGCACTTATTATTGAAAATAAAGAATACTCAATGAGACCCCAAGTATACACTTTTGCCAGGAGGGGCTTTTGCCAATGAGTTCTGTTAGCTGCAAGAGAAGCATGCGAAATAATTTAGGTTTATTTCCTATTTTTCTTTAATATTCTTTGTTATAAAACAAACAAACAAAATTCTTCAAAGCTTAACCCAACACTTGCTAACTTTTGCAAAACCAACCAAATAGAAACATGTAAGGCAATGGTTCTCAAGCTTTTAACACTGGGACCCACTTTTTAGAATGAGAATCTGTCAACACCCACCGGAAGTGATGTCATTACTGGAAGTGATATCATGAAGCAGGAAAATTTTTAACAATCCTAGTCTGCAGTCTTTCCCACACTTACCCAGGGGTAAGTCCCGTTTACTATTATTGTTAAAAACATATACATTATTGTTAAAAACATATACATACATATCAAAGTACAGATCTGTAACATTTCCCCAAATGTAGTTATGTACCATGGTAGCATCAAGACTAATATATTAAAAATAAAATACAGATTTAAATGAATGGGAACCCACCTGAAATTGGCTCATGACCCACCATTTGAGAAACACTGAGGTAAGGTATTAAATAGGCAAAGAGGCCCTTTTACAAAGGTGCTCCTCTTATATCAGTAGGGGAAGTTGTCTGCATCTTTTTATGTTGTGAGCCCTTTTGGGACAGGGAGCTATTGAATTATTTTCTCAGTAAACCTTTGTGAACCTTTTTGTTGAAAAGCAGTATATGAATATACTTAATTATTTGGCAATCAGCCATAGCTGAGTGGTAGAGCGCAAGCTTTGCATGGAGAAAGAAAGTTCCAGGTTCAACCCCTGGTATTTCCAAGTAGGGCTCAGAAACATCCCCATCTGAAACTTTGGTGAGCAACTGCCAGACAGGGTAGGTAGTGCTGAGCTACATAAACCAATGGTCTGACTCAGGCAATATAAGGCAATTTTCTAGGTTTCTAACACTTCCCATAGAGTGCGAGCTGCTGTTAGTTAATGCATAGCTTCTGCCAAGCAAGAGCAGATACTGTTCTGTACTGGAGAGATGGGGGATAGATAGCACATAGGTACAGAACTGTTCTGAGGAACACAGTAGGAGAGGAGATGGAATCGGCAAGGGATGGGGGCCAAATGCAGCATCTTGAAACACTGTGCTGATTACAGAACCACTTGCTGTAATGTCACTGGCATATGTCACACTGCATTGATGCAACAGGGCATATCTTTGGATGGGAAAGGGAGGGCTTTATCCAGTCAATATGATGGCTGTCCTCATTCGGGACTACTAGGCATTTCAGAACATAACTCTGATTCCACAAAGCATCCCAGAAAAAGAGATATCTGTATTTTTCTCAGGGACATTGTTACACTCGCATGGGGAAGACAACGATTCAGACTGTTACTTACCTTGCAGTCCCCCTCAGCAGGGTGCTTGTGACCGCAGTGTGGGTTTCAAACACCATGTATTATATAATTATATTATATAATTGTATGTATTTTGTATGTATGTAATTGTATGTAATTGTATTGTACATATTGTATAATTGTATTTGTATTGTATTGGCAACCTTCAGTCTCGAAAGACTATGGTATCGCGCTCTGAAAGGTGGTTCTGGCACAGTGTCTAGTGTGGCTGAAAAGGCCAATCCGGGAGTGACAATCCCTTCCACACCGGGAGCAAGTGCAGTCTGTCCCTGGTCTGTCTCCCTGGCTATGGGCCTTCCTTCTTTGCCTCTTAGCCTCAGACTGTTGGCAAAGTGTCTCTTCAAACTGGGAAAGGCCATGCTGCACAGCCTGCCTCCAAGCGGGCCGCTCAGAGGCCAGGGTTTCCCACTTGTTGAGGTCCATCCCTAAGGCCTTCAGATCCCTCTTGCAGATGTCCTTGTATCCTCTGAGTATAATTGTATATATTATATAATATATAATAATTGTATAAATTATTATATAATTTATATATATAATTATATAATTGTATAATATATAATAATTGTATAAATTACATAATATATACACTTATAATTGCGATACAAGGACATCTGCAAGAGGGATCTGAAGGCCTTAGGGATGGACCTCAGCAAGTGGGAAACCCTGACCTCTGAGCGGCCCGCTTGGAGGCAGGCTGTGCAGCATGGCCTCTCCCAGTTTGAAGAGACACTTGGCCAACAGTCTGAGGCTAAGAGGCAAAGAAGGAAGGCCCATAGCCAGGGAGACAGACCAGGGACAGACTGCACTTGCTCCCGGTGTGGAAGGGATTGTCACTCCCAGATTGGCCTTTTCAGCCACACTAGACGCTGTGCCAGAACCACCTTTCAGAGCGCGATACCATAGTCTTTCGAGACTGAAGGTTGCCAATACACTTATAATATATAATATTATATATTATATTATAATTATATAATATATACACTTATAATAATAATTATATTATATAATTGTATGTATTTGGTGGGCCGCTGTGAGATACAGGAAGCTGGACTAGATGGGCCTATGGCCTGATCCAGTGGGGCTGTTCTTATGTTCTTATAAAAGAATAAGACGACCAGGGCTGGACTCATTCAGCCCAATTCTCTCTGTGAAGGGTTCTAGGCAGAGTTCTAGCTTTGCTTCCTGAAAGCCTTTACAGGTGCAAAGCCTACATTTTGCCCCACAGCTATGGCTCCCCCTGGCCATACTGACAGTGGCGTCACTAGGGGGTGCAGGCCATACCAGGTGACGCGCAAAGGGGAAGGGTGACACCACTGTTGTTGTTCAATCGTTAAGTCGTGTCCAACTCTTTGTGACCCCATGGACCACAGCATGCCAGTCCCCCCTGTCTACCACTAACTTCCGGAGTTTGTCCAAATTCATGTTCATTGCTTCAGTGACACTATCTAACAATCTCATCCTCTGCTGTCCCCTTTTCCTTTTGTCTTCAATTTTTCCCAGCATCAGGGTATTTTCTAAAGAGTCCTTCCTTCTCATGAGATGACCAAAGTATTTAAGCTTCAGCTTTAGCATCTGTCCTTCCAATGAACTGTCAGGGTTGATTTCCTGTAGGATTCACTGATTTGATCTCAGAAGGATTTGACCTCCTGGCATCTCAAAAGTCTTCTCCAGCACCATAATTTGAAAGCATCTATTCTTCAGCGCTCAGCCCTCCTTATGGTCCAGCTCTTATAGTCATACATTACTACTGGAAAAACCATAGCTTTGATTATACAAACCTTTGTTGACATGGTGAAGTCTTGGCTTTTCATTAAGTTGACACAACTACTTGCCAAAATTTTTTAAATCTTGGTATTTTCAAATACCATCATGTTATATATCAATCAATGTGTAATTTCATGTAGAATGCAATGAAGCAAACCATGTTAAAATGTATCTATTCTATTGAAACTTATAGCCAAAAAACCAACAGTACATCACCACACCCGCTGCGTGAGGCATTGCCCCACCCACTGCATGGGAGAAGGTCCATCATAGGGGTACCATGTTAGCCTCCCACATCGGGTGACTCAGTCTCCAGTGCCACCATTGCATACTGGTACTAATATGGTACCAGTAACTGTATGTCATTAATACATCATTTACATTAATGTATAATCATATATTGATATCAATACTTCTGCAACCCTTTGCCTTTTCAGAACATGGAAGGGCAATGATGTATGCAGACCATCTATGAATGATATTGCAAAGATCTTCCCACATGTTGCTGATGGCCTGTGAGTTGCTGTAGATTAGCATGCAAAAAAGGTAAGCAGAGGGAGGAGTGCATTTCTATGAAGGTCATAAAAGGCGGGTCAACAGCTACTGTAAAGTTACAGATTGCATCTAATGAAATGAGAGTGATATTTGAGTGCATTTCCATAACAACAAGGAACTGTTGTCACATATGAGACCTGTGCAATGAGACCTTCACCTTGTTGCGCACGGAAGATATTGTTAATGTTGACTGGGAAAGGGGAGGAGAAGAGGATCAACAGCTCTTATGACAGTAATAGGAAAAAACAATACGGTTCATCGTCATTTAGATGCCATCTTACTGATTGGTTTGCATCATGTAGTCAAGAAGAAGAAGGAATTTTCAAAATTATGGCACTCAAGTGGCAGGTGGGCAGAGCTGGAAACAGTGGCAAACAAGCAGGGTCACATAAAGAGCACTTCTGGGCACTTTGAAAAAATGCTTGTTTTGCAGTGAAAGTGGTTGCTTTTGAAAATATGATGCAGCCAGTGGCATAGCTAGAGGGGGTACAAAGCACTAAGCTTTGCAGGGAGCCTCGCCACGATGTGCAAGTGGCCAATCTCCCTCCCCTTCGGAGCCATTCCGGGAGGGGAGAGCAAACAGAGACGAATGCCTGCCCAGAATGGTTCTAAAGGAGAGGGGACACTTGCATGCCGCAGTGAAACTTTCTGCAGAACTTAGTGCTTTGCACCCCCTCTAGCTATGTCTCTGGATGCAGCAGGAATATTGAATATCCACCTCCTGATATACAAAGCAGCAACAAACAGCATATGACTCTTCTTTTGTGTGTGCTTCTTCTGGTGTGTTCCCTGGGGCATTTGGTGGGCCGCTGTGAGATACAGGAAGCTGGACTAGATGGGCCTATGGCCTGATCCAGTGGGCTGTTCTTATGTTCTTATGTTCTTTTAAAAATGAAGTCCACAGTGGAAGAAAATGTGGTGCTTTATTGCTCTTGTATCCACTTTGGAACTCAGCTACCTGCTTTAAAGCAGTTGTTTAGGCTCTGGAGGACTGGCTTGTACTACTGGAAAGGGCTGTCAATGTCACTGGTTAATCAGCCGGAGAAGGCAGTTTCTAGCAATGCTCAGTGTCCCTGACAGCCTGGGGGAAAAGAGCATTGCGACAGAACAGCACATACACAAACACACATAGACAATGATGCACCTTTGATACCCTAGTGTTGTACACCCTTCACAGCAGAAAGCAACAATGAAATAATGAGCAAGAAAGGCCTTTTTGAGAGCAGCACACTAGGAGAACAATTAGCAGATCTGGTGCATGAAATACATGCGTAGACATCTGATTTTGACAGCTTGATTTGTAACCTTAGGAGGATTTTTTTGCTGATTTCAATAGGACTAACTTCCAAAGAAGCATGCTTATAGTTGCACCCTTAAACTGGGTTTCATCAAATAAGAGGACAGTCTTGAAAAGCTGCATGCTAAATGAGAGACTGGCTTCACTTGAAACTGCCTCGGCATTTACAGGTTTTCTCAAGTTCTTGGAAGTAGCTTAACCGCTCAGTGGGAATTCTCTTTCAGTTTATAATGTTGGCAAATGTGATCAGATGATGCCATATACATGTACCTGGTCCTACTGATCTCTAGGACCCTAGTTCCCAAACTGTAGGTTGGGACCTGATTTTAGGTGGGTCACCAAAGGGTGATGGAAAGATCAGATAACTCAGCGTTTCTCAAACTATGGGTCAGGACCCACTAGGTGGGTCATAAGCCAATTTCAGATGGGCCCCATTCATTTCAAAATTTTATTTTAAATATATTAGACTTGATGCCACCATAGTATGTGACTGCATTTGGGGAAAAGCAATAAACTTTACTCAGTAAAGGGTTTAATATTAAAAAATCTCTTGTGAATGTGTGAGCATGTTTTGGGTGCTGAACATTGACAGCCAATGAGATCAGCACAGAAACTTCCAAAATTGCACTTTATATTCTCAGCTTCAGAAGAACTTTTGGGAGGAAACGATGCTTAATTTGTGATACAGGAAAGCATTCCAAACAGGACAAATTCAAATTCCCAACCAGATAATTTGGGATGACGTGATTGAGTGGCATGATTGATGCCATTACGAGAAAAGGAGGAGGGGCACAGAGTTCAGTACAACACAAACAGCTTCCTGACCGACTTGATGCTCACAGACAATCATGCAATATTTGCTGACACTGGCCACTGACATCATTTACCATATTGCTCACATTGCCCAATACCATGGCATTTGCCACCTTTTTGCTCTCCCCACCTGGAATGGCTCCGAAGGGGAGGGGCCGCTTGCACGCTCTGATGAGGCTTCTTGCAAAACTTAGTGCTTTGCATCCCCTCAAGCTACACCACTGGCTTAAAACCATCAAAACCTTTAACAAATACATGTAAGAGGATTTTGAACCATTTCTCCATAGTTTAAATCTCACCGGGTAGATGGGGCTCGTCAGCCTGGGAAGGCAGCTCATCTGAGAGAAGGAAAACTCTGATCCCAAACCTCCACTGCCTTGTGGCTACATCCAGTTAAGGAAAAGGCTTCAGGAGTCAACCTCGAGGCAAAATCAGGAGCCGGAGTCCCTGAGGCAGTTCATGGCTGAACACAGTCACGTTCTGGCAACTCCTGCGACGCCGCTGGAACCAACCATATTGGCCTCTGCCTTTCCATTGGACCATTTCAGTGATGTGGAGAGGGGGGATTTGCTGCATGGGTAACAGCCTATCCTCCATACCTACTTTACCCAGGCTTCGCATACTGGAGAGGACACTGTTCCAGAGCCACCATTCAGAGCGCGATACCATAGTCTTCCGAGACTAAAGGATGCCAACAGCTAAATCTCACCTGAACTGCACCTGTAGAGGAATGTGGCTTGCAATCATGTTCTAGTAATGTTTATTCAGAAATAAGACCTCTTGACTTCTTGTAATAGTGCTTAGAATTAGAGCCCTAATGGCACTGGTGATGAGCATGAAGGAACAATGAAGGAGTAACTGGGTGAACGAATCTGTGGAATAGTTCGTTATAGGCCTCTTAATGTCAAACTGTAAAATATGTTGGTGTCATTGGGGCTTCTCTCTCACCACTTGCCTTAGCTATGCATAAGACCACAGAGAACTAAGGAAAAAGACCCACAGTGATGAATTTTTATCCCAGTGCAGGCAACTTGGAGGCAAAGTGAACTGGCTGAACTGCAACACACAAAGACAAAACTTTTATTGTCCAGGCCTCATTAAGCGATAGAAATAATAACAGAGAAAAAAAACAACATGTGCCTTTATAAATGGCCTCCAGACAGAGTCTTGGTTATGGATGAAGCTTTATGTCCTGTACCTAATACAGAACAGAAGGTACTTATTCTCCTTTTAGAATATTTTACCTGGAGACAGAAAGAGTCTACAGGTCGATATCATTAAGGTGAGCAGGCGTCTGCTCTCAGTCCATCCCTCCAGCTATCTTTTCACATCATTCTGTAAAAGACATTGTAGGAAAGGTCCTCAGAATGAGTTGGAAAATAATGTAATGACAAGCCAAATTTGTCAGATTAATCATCGTTCATTGCAGACGGGGTGGGGAGGCCACTTATCCTAATGTACGGAAAGCAAGTCTCCACTTAGTACTGCTTGACACCGCTTCAGTGTTCCCTTTTAGCCTGGCAAAAACCCAGAGAGATGTGCTGATACTCAGAAGCTCCAATTGCTGGATTCTTTGGATCCCCTGGTACATCTGATTAAAGCCAATGATCAATACTCAACTTTTGAGACTGGTGTGGGTATATTACAGATGATGGCCCATGAATAAATAAACTTCGATAATGGCATTTGTCTTACAATAGAGCTCATGTATAATTGAGCAAGAATAATGCCCATTAAAGGAACACCTACCATGCTCACTGCCAAAAGAAAGAGTTAATTGATTTCTCTCTTCTGGGAACTCTCATAACAAGGCAAGGGATAGGGAAAAAAATGGTTATCTACTGTATATAATGAATGCAAAGTACCTGCTTGGTGCCTTAGGATAGTTGTACCAGGTCTTTCTTTGAATTGCCATTTAATAGCCTCTTCTGGATCCAAGTTCTTTAACTTGCTTAAGACTTCAGATAGGTCCCATTCTTCTCATCTGTCTAGAAAAGGTCTAGGACCTGATCCAACTTGTGTTAAAACAAACAAGAGCTGGATTTCATCACAGGTCAATTTCATGGAACAACGCACATCTGTTGGCTTGCAAATGTATTTAATTGAATCAAAATTAATTCTAATGGGCACTTGGGGGGGGTGGAGAACAAACACTGCTATCTCGGTGCAGATTTCAACTTGAACAAATGTGGTAAAAGAACAACTATGAAACCTTGGACTCTGAGCGTCCCGCTTGGAGGCAGGCTGTGCAGCATGGCCTCTCCCAGTTTGAAGAGGCACTCGCCCATCAGACTGAGGCAAAGAGGCAAAGAAGGAAGGCCCACAGCCAGGGAGACACAACAGGGACAGAGTACATTTGCTCCCAGTGTGGAAGGGATTATCACTCCCAAATTGGCCTCTTCCGCCACACAAGACGCTGTTCCAGAACCACTTTTTAGAGCGCGAAACCATAGTCTCCTGAGACTGAAGGATGCCAATGATGATGATGAAAATAATTCCTTTGTGCCTTTTGTTCTGTTACCCACCTCCCAGTTTGCAGGTGGTTGTCTTTTAATCTGGTAATATTTTGTTTCCCCATCAGGACACAAAGGCAATCCTGGTTCCAAACAGTGCTAGATGAAAATTAAAACAATTTGTATTTTGCCACCAGGCTGGTGCATACACGTTCACACATCTGTTCATTATACACTCTTAAAAACTTGGAATGGATATTGCTGTTGACTTTAAGGATTAATGCCAGCTACTCTGGGATATGAAATGCTTGTGTTTTAGCAATCCTTCCAAGACTGAGAACAAAACAGGACATTATTTCCTCTGACATCATCTCAAAACATGGCATACTCTCTAACTTTGCCATACATAGGTGATCTGCCATCTGGTTCCAGTTAGCACGTAGCATTTAATTGCAGAATCACAGTGCTGAAATCAGAGTATATTTCATATCCCATGCAGGAAAATTGCATAGAATCCCATTTCATATCTATGCATTTTATTATGCAATAAGCTACATTCGTGACTTTCTCCACTGTTATTTACCATGGACAAAGTTACAGACTACCCAGTCCTAACCCGTCCTGGGAGACCAGCTGGCCTGCCCAGTTTCCAATGCAGAGTTGCGGCCCGTTGCGGCCTAGCTTAGGGCAAAGGGAATTCCTTCCCCTTACCACAGTTAATGCCACAGCAGCCCCAACGGGGCTAGTTAGAGGTGGCTTGTAGATCTGAGCAGCCCAGAGCTGTTCTGAGCTGCCCAGAACTGGGGTTAGAACTAGCCCCACCACCTGCTCACCTGCAGCCCCCCCATGGGCCTGCCTGCTGCCTGCCTTCCCCCACCTTGAAACACCTCCTTCCTACCCTCCCCCCACCCTCTGGCCCCCGCACCAGCCTGGTGCACCAGGCTGGTGCAGGCTTACCATTTGTGCTGGCCTGCAGGGCTTGCTCCAGCCTCCCTCCCTTGCTCGGTGGCACAAATGGCTCAAGGGACTTGCGTCAGCCCATCTCCCTCTTGAGATTACACCCAGAGTTTGTCACATGGCCATCATATATGGAGTGAATTGTGCAAGCTTTTAAGTTGTATGCAGCTTTCTAACAAAACTGGTCAGTGGAAAGAATGAACTCTTCTGAAATATGCACCTCCAATAAGTGGGTTCCTTAAGCCATGAAAGACTGAACCAAAAAAATCCCTAAAATCCCATTTTGGGCAACATTTTGGACCTTAGATGTCCTCCAAAACACAATACAGTGGGCCCTCCATATCTGCGTGGGTTTGGTTCCGGTACCCCACGTGGATGCCAAAATCAGTGGATGCTCCAGTCCACAGTTGTAACACTGAGAAACACAGTTATAGCGCTGGAGTTGGAATCCTCATGGTCATCAAAATCCATTATGGGGTACAAGCCATGATGAGTATGCGCAACCTCCTGATTTTAGGAATGGGTTAAGTCAGAATGCCAGATGTAGGGGAGGGCACCAGGATGAGGTCTCTTGTTATCTGGTGTGCTCCCTGGGGCATTTAGTGGGCCGCTGTGAGATACAGGAAGCTGGACTAGATGGGCCTATGGCCTGATCCAGTGGGGCTGTTCTTATGTTCTTATGTTCTTATCATCATCACTATTTAAATAACTAGGCGTCTCCATTCTGTGCAACAACCACTGAAACAGCATCCTAAACGTCTACAAAGGTTGAAGGAAAGCGTGGCAGTTTTTGTAAGCTCAACAAAAAAGATAACCCACTCTTTTTGAATCCATCATTCTGAATATATTTTGATTTCGTGGAAGAATGAGCTTCCAACCCCAAAGTAACAAATCAAGTGAAACTTCCCAGTGAACCTGTCACAATCCCAGCTTTGAATAAGACCACAGGTGTCACCATTGTCAGCTGTGTAGCGTCAGACTACATAGGGGAAGAAAAAGAAGATGAAGCACATACATTAGAGAGCTACACTGGGGAAACTGGATGGCTCAAGGAACTGGAAATAGGATAAAAAGCCTTCCGTGAGGTCACAGATTCACATCCAGCCCATCTAATGGCTTTGATCACTGCCCGAGATGGTGTTAGTTCAGTTCCAAGAGGACATGTGTCAACATTACAGGAGCAAGTGTTGCTAATTGGCACTCTGGTTACTAATAAAAGATGCGAGGCCAAAGGCTCGGAAAGCACAGAAGCTGAACTTATCCCTCATTCCTCAGTCTATACTCTCTCCCTAGGAGTGGAGAACATTGACAAGGTGGTGTGTGAAAATTCACACTGCTCTGTCACTCCTTCATGCTACAATATAGAGGAGGCAAGTCTCCAAAGATGCCTGCCTGACATCTTTAATGAGGCCCAAAATTTGAAGAATAAAAGCAAGAAAGGGAGACAACACTTTGTACAAGCAAACGGAAATCTACCCAATTAGGGTCTATTATTCCCTGCAGAGACAAATCTCACAGACTGTACAGACAGCGGTGGAAGAGGAGTGGATCTTTGTAGCACTCCCCATCTCCAGTAGTCAGACCAGGATTTGTTTTGTAGCAAGGTCACCCTATCTGTTTCTCCAAGGCATAAAGTGACTATATTTGTTAAAAATGTCTGCATGAGGTAACCCAAGTTAGCTTTATTTCTGGATAAAAAAAAGAATCATGGTTATTGCTTGTGCTTTGAAAATAAGGACTGAAACATACAGTACTTTTCTGTTCCGTGCGAGTAATTCCAACCTATCTATGTCCACCAACATGTCTGCGAGCACGTGGAGAGTGGATCAAAGATAGACCTGCAGCGGCCAGTGGTGTAGGTTCACTGGAAGGAAACACTGGTCTCCAATGTAGGGAAACTGAGGAGGGCCACTGATGGACTGAGGGCACAATCCTAACTGGTGCTGGAGCATCTGCTCCCCTTGGTGAGCCATCGAAAAAGTACCATAAAGCACTGTGCGCTGGCATTGCTGTTCAGCATGCTGGTGGGAAGGCCAGAGCCTTCCACACATGCTAGCAGAAGTAGCAGCACTTGCCAGGGGGAGGTAACATTTGCACTGAGCAGCACAGGGGTAACCCTTATGCATAACCCTTGCTAATTGGGTAAGAGGCACTTTTTCAGGTGGGTGCTCTTCTTTTATTTAGCAGGGGGAGAGTAACTGGCCCTCCTCACCCCAGCACTGTCTGTTCTAGTGGCTGCCTGCTGGTGTTGTTTTGCATCTTTTTAGATTGTGAGCCCTTTCGGGACAGGGAGCCATTTAGTTATTTGATTTTTCTCTGTAAACCGCTTTGTGAACTTTTGTTGAAAAGCAGTATATAAATACTGTTAATAATAATAAATACAGTTGTTGTTGTTATTATTATTATTATTATTATTATTATTATTATTATTATTATTATTATTATTATATAATTCTACCCCTATTATTCCCCTATTACCCCTAATACCCCTATTATATAGTTCTACCCCTATTATTATTATTATTATTATTATTATTATTATTATTATTATTATTATTATTATTATTAGGGGTAGAACACGCTGGTGGAGGGCGGCAACGGAGGCAGGCAGATTGAGCCAGGGGGACAGGATCAGCAGCACCAGCATGCACCATATCCTATCCCCCTTTCCGGACCTGATCCACTGACACAGTTCAAGGTGGACTTGGCCAGCAAGTTCATCCATAGCAGCATCAGTGTGCTCTGGCCAGCAGCCCAAACCTGGACAGGATGGGGCTGTCACATCTTTTCACAGTGTGATCCAATGCTGGGAACTGGCTTACAGAGAGAGAGAGAAATGTAATTTTTTTTTGCCTTGTATACCTGTCTCCCTTTGTGAAACTTCCACCATGGCTCCTCATTTCCAGAATGGTTGGCACCACATCCCCACCTGCACTTCTTAGGATTAAAAATCCTGCACACAGCCTTCTTTCATGAAAATCCATATTAACTAATTTGAAAATAAACAATCTTTCCTCTTTCCTCACTCATTTGTTCACTTGCTCAGCTAAAATCAGCTCTTCAGAAATGCATGTGATACAGTCTTTTGTTTGACAGTATTCCCTCAGAACTCACAAGGGAGATCATTTGTTTCAAAGCACCCCAAGATCCAACTGTACATAATAAGTGAACCCTTCCAGGAAACAAAAAGCCAGTGGCTTAAATTTTCCACACACAGGAGGTATTATACATGAAGCACTTCCAAGCAAATATACACTCTGGTACAAAAATCTGGAGGACTATACCACATCCTCCCTAGGTCATTTAAATTTGCTCCCGTGTGGTAATAGCAACACAGGCCTGCAAATGAGTGCGTAAAGAGATGAGCAGACTCTTGGTTGGAGAATAAACACATGACTCTCAAGTTTCTACTGAACATGATTATCTGAACAAATCACTTCCAACTCATAGCCCCATGACCAGTCCAGCAACATCTCCAAGTCATGCTGATCAGAAATATCTTTCCGATATTTCCCAAGAGGGTTTTCACCATAGTCATAACCAAGTAACAAACAAACTTCTCTTTTATCACAAATTCTGAATTAGATTTGTTTTCATAACGTAACTCACTTTCTGTTTTCCTATGCTTGATGAATGTCTCCATCAGCTGCCCACTGCTTCTCTTTTATACCACAAGAATTTTGTGGTTGACCCTTTAGGCGCCTATTCTGATTCTCGACTGTGCCTCTAGGAAATTAACTACATGCTGAAAACACACACATGTATACATGGTACAGTTCTCTTGGACTTGAGCCACAAAGACATGTAGGAGAATGATGTCTTATGTTTGAATGTTCCCTTGCTGGAGAAAAAAAAATGCTGCACATGGAATAAGCATGGCAGAGAATAGGCCTGGCTAGAACCTATGGCACTGAGGGCTTTTTGTGTGGGGGTTAGCATTGCATTCTGTGATTTCTCCACTTAATTTGAAACTGACAAAATACTGGGAAGGCTATACAAAAGGCTTTTCCTGAACAGTAAACTGGCCCTTTGATGGGCAGCCCAGTCCTATCCCTGGCGGCGGTGCCAGGTGCAGCGAGGCCAAAATGGCTACAGCTGCATCCAATGGCTACTGGAGCTGCTGGAGGTCTCCTCGGAGGAAGGGGACTTTCGTTCCTTTTCCCTGGAGAAAGCTATTTTGCTGGCACAGACTTGAGAACCTTTGTGTCAGCCTGACACATACAGCGAAGCAGGGCTCTGCTTATCCCACCCTCCTTCCAGGCCAGTCTCTTCTCCTCTCCTGCCCTCTCCTGCCCTCCCCCTACCATGGAAAGCCTCCCCCCTAATCCAAGGCCCTTACCACTCTTACTACGCTCTGGGTGGCATCTATCTGGTGCTGGGCCCAACACTGACCCAACACTGGCTCTCCTTGCATTCTGAGTCTCACTGACGTGCCTTATGGCATATTTGTGACCCCCAGCACCGGCGCTCAGAATCCATAGGATTGGGCTCTAAGTTTTTAGTTAGCGCTGATACAGAACACATCTGATCTTTGATTTCTGTGTCCTAATAAAATTGCTGCCATGGGTGAAATTGGTGTAAGAACGAGCCTCCCTAAAGATCGGTCCTGAGCACTAGAAAGCTCTTGTGAAAGGTCAGAGCTAGCTGCATTTTCAAAAGCTTGGTGAATACTTGTTGATTTTTGATATCTGAAATAGACCTTATTCCATCATTCTATCTCTCATGGTACATGATATAATGTGATTCAAGACACTTTGCCTCAGAGTTTGCCACATTTTGCCTTAAGGTTTGTTCCCTTAAAAATTTGCTTTTATTAGGTTATTCAATAAATTATATGATGTGCCAAAAACATCTAAAGAACATCAATATACTGAACTTAAAAAAAAAGCAGACAGTACAAAGAACTTGACAATCTCATTAAATCCATCAGACTTGTTTTCCTAATAAAGATGACAGATTACACGATACGGAACCAACTTGCTGCTGATCCTTGAGTTAAGTTTATACGCAGAAGAAAAATCAAGCGCAACACCTTATGCAAAGTTGGCTGTAGTGTGTATTTTGCCCCTTACCCACTTGCCACAGTTGCCCACATCTCCTCCTCAGTTCCTCCACATATTTCCTCTCGCACCCCTTTATGTCTGTCAATGAAGGCTTCATTAATCTTTCAGAATTGACCCTGGTGATCAGGGCTTGTACAAGCAGGAACCAGACTCTTGTCAGCTTAGAATGTATGCAGTCAGTAATTTCACCATTCCTCTCAAGTGTGTGGCTTCCCATACCAAAATATGCACTTATTGTCAGTACAGAGACGCAATGGCAGTTCCTTGCTTCAGCTTCCCACTCTCTAGCCCTAATTTTCACAGCAACATAATCCTGGAAATCCCATCTCTCACAGCCCACTTCGATTCTCTACTTCCTCGTTCTTGGGGCAGCCAAACATTGAATGACAGGGTCTATACACCTCTTGTTTCTTTTGCTGCATTCCCTACAATAGCTCTCTTCTTTGATTCCCCAACAGGAACCAGGGCATCTTCAGATCTGTGAAACGGCAGCATTCACTGAGCTGTGATGTGGTCCATGGGTGTATCAAATTTGAGGAAACCCTGAGCCTTGATGAGATTTAGGCTGCAATCCTAACCACACTTTTCTGAGAGTAAGCCCCATTGAACAAAATAGGACTTACTTCTGAGTAGACCTGATTAGGCTTGTCCCCTTAATCCTGTGGTTTTCAAACTCCCAGGGAGTTTGAAAGCCGCAGTAAGTTCTTACAGGGGCGAGGGGGGCCAGCGGGGGTGGGGAGAAGGCAGCGGTGCGATCCTCAGGATCGCACCGCTCGGGGGACTGCAGGGGCTTGGGTACACTTACCAGAGCCTCCTGCACTCCCGGGAGTGCGGGGAGCCCTGCACGGCTGTCCGCAGAGCTCCCTGATGCTTCAAAAGTGAAAGAGGAGCGATCGTGCCTCCTCCCTGCCTCTTGGCTGTCCCCGCCCCTTAAGGGGAAACAGGCCAGGGCCCACAGGCTGGGGCGTCATGATACCCCATTCTGAAAAGCCCTACCTTAATCTATCTGCAACTGAATGATGGATTATTCCTGCCTGAGAATACAGGGCCGCCCATATTAACCATGGGGGTTCACGTTCCTGGAACCCCCGCGGATACAGAAATCTGTTAGTGTTGGAATTTGTGGATTGGGGAGGGCCCTAAGCCTCTGAACCCAACCAGAACTATGATCCAGTCAAGTTCTGAGGCCTTCAGAGATCTGATAAGGAGGTTCAAAAAGGAGCTTTGCTGCACTGGATCCTGAGCCTCCGTATTGGGCTTCCGGCCCAACACAGAGGCTCTTGATTCTATGCTGACCTTGGGTCGCCATAGAATTGAGTAGCCCCATTGCAGGGCTGCTCACCTTACCTGGGGGAAGGGAAAGAAAGTCCACTTCTCCTGAGGAGCTGCCGGCACTGCATGTGTTGTGCATTGGATGCAGCAGCAGCCATTTTCGATGCCACTGCAGCTCCATGCACCAGGTACGATTGTGGCTGGATCCAATCACCTCCTCCCCATCTGCAGTTCCTCCTCCTTCCCTAGTTATACCCCCAGTCCTCCCTCTCCCTGACCTCACCTGCCACTGACTTACCAGCACTGGGGGCTCCAAGCATGTCGCTGTCATGCCATCGGCACCACTTGCCATTTCCAGCAGCGGCCTGGCTGTGCTCCTTATGGCACTGTGTTTTGCGATGCAGTAAGTTGGGCTGCACTGCTGGAATGGTCACAGAATTGGGCTGTTAGACATGAAACAGAATAGTTCCATGGCCATACCTGTGACTTTTTACTTATATATTATATTGTGGTTTAAAACAGCACTGGAAACCAGGATGGATATTAAAATTATGGATGATGTATAGTTTTGACTCTTCTGGAGATTTGAACTTGCCAGATGCATGCATGGAAAGGCACAAATGCACCTGCTATCTCTAGAGACCTTTGTGAAAATGAGGTGTTACATCTCATGAGGATATCCTGGCAAATGTATTTTGAAAACTTAAACTACACTCAACACAGAATCTTTCTTTTTACAAGATGAGAAACATCCTTAGGAGATCAGGGAAAGTCTAATTAAAGCAACAGGGGGAAAGAAGCTGTCTCCCTCAGCTATTTTTGTTCTCCATTTACAAAGTCTTCCTTCTTTCTTTGTCTCCACATCTAGGCTCAGGATTAGCTTAAAAAGCTGATCCCCAAAGAGAAATATGTTATCAGCAGCTGTTAGGCCTGCCATGAATATAACAGGAAAATAGCAAACTTTTATGGGTCAACTTAGAGGGGTTCATTTATATATTTGGATGTTTCTAGATCTTATTCTAATGATCGCATCACAATATTTTCTAATGAAATGCAGTGTTTCTCCTTTTCTGCAGACCCAACTCCTCAGTCCAGGAAAGAGAAAGAAACATAAATTTCCTACCACAAAAGAATGATAAACCAATACATTTCAACTTCCTTCTTTTTTTCCTTACGCAATTGCACCTGCCTTGAAGAGGCCATTATTGCACAGCAGATGGCATGGTGGTAAACCACCATGGAGTTCCTAAGCATTGTTAAAAAGGAGAGAGAGAGAGAGAGAGAGAGAGAGAGAGAGAGAGAGAGAGTTTGTATTCTATCTTGGTTCTACAAGGTTAGTGAATTTCAGTCTAATAGCACAATCCTCTGCATGTCTACTCAGCAGTAAGTTCCATTATGTTTAATGGGCTTATTCCCAAGAAAGGGTGCATAGGGTTGCAGCCTAAAAATCTGTACTCCTGCTTACAAAAAAATTAGTAAATCTTTTTTCCCATTAAAAATTAAACTTGCAAAATATGTAGTAACTCTTTGGCTAAGCTATTTTGCAATTTAAAATTTCCTCTCCTGATCTGAGAAAACAAAGATATGAGACAAATGGAATGGTTCCAGAACGCGCTGTAATCAGATAATAATAGCAGGTTAACTAAAACAGGAGATTTCCAATTATAATCGCTCTGAATATAGCACCCTGTTAAGTGAGCAGTGGATACTATGCTAGAGAGTCCTGTACAAATTTTTTTAGTTTATTTTATTTCTGTAGATCAGGGCCTCCCAAACCCCGGACCAGGAGCCACATTCAGGGTTTGGGCAGATCTATCTGCCCAGTGAGTGAACCTTTCAGTTCTGCCCGAATGCCGTGCAACCTCCTCATTTGGAGGACAGGCATCCTCTGGGCAGTCACGTCTACCCGAATGTCATGTCAGGCAGCCTTCTGGGACACTGGGCAGCAGGCATGACTGCCCAGAGTGTCCCTGTCCTCTAAACAAGTCCTCTGTCCCTGTCCCTGTCCTCTAAACAAGGAGGACTTCACGTGGCACCTGGGTGGAATGCTCAGATGCAGTCCAGACAGGAACCGCATTCTGGGCGCACAGCAGGCACAACTTTGAGAGCTGCTGTTGTAGATCTTTAACCTGCTCCCAAACCAATTTATAACTTACAATTTACCTGTGAGATAAAATTTGCATGATATGAGAACAATAACAATTAACACAGTGGTTCCCAAACTTTTTAGTACTGGATCTCACTTTTAAATATGACACTTTACTGGAATGCACCTAGCTTTATGAGACATTTTTAAAAGTTTCACTTTACGAGTCACTCAAGCCTGTTGTTATCTTTTCTACTATGGGGTGGACCACCTTATGGAGTGTTTGTTGAGCTCCACATTCACTGGAGCAGGACCACTCTGGTCTTGCATTCCCCTCAGCCTGCCCTTCAAAGTGGACCAAGGCAGGCTCACCTGGTCAGGAGGTCTGGTCTAGAGGGTAGAGCCTCCATCTGCCTGAAGATAACATCCACAAGGTCGCCAGTTTGAGACCTTGAAGCAGCTGATAAGCTGAGCAGAGCTATTTCCATCTGCTCTGAGTGTGGGAGGATGGAGGCCAGGACGGAGGCCAGAACGAAACATCTGAATTTGTTGTGGCTCTTGAAAGATAGAGCCTTCTTTCAATTGTAAAAATCCCTTCCGGGGATTTAAATTAGCCTGCCTATGTAAACTGCCTTGAATAAAGTCTTGAATAAAGACCAAGAAAGGCGGCATATAAATACCTGTATTATTATTATTATTATTATTATTATTATTATTATTATTATTATTATTATTATTATTCATGAGTAAATGTGCACATGCTGCTCTGTTTCAGTTTCCATGGGGCTGTCAGCTTGCCAGTTTCGCGACCCACCAGAAATTAGGTTGGAACCCGCTGATGGATCCCGACCCACAGTTTGGGAACCACTGTCTTAACATGTATATAGAAATTTACCTTAGTCTATTTTTGAAGGCTCAGAGCAAGCGACCAACTTTTAAATTGTTTTTAGTTTTACCCTTGAAAAACAAAAACATTAGAACGATTTATAGCATAGCATGAAAAATATTGCAAGATTATGATGTATTTAAAAAAAACATACTGCTCAGACAACTCTTTTATTCATCTCAGATCCTAATTTTGGTCTGAACAGAAAAGATGCCAAGAATCTAAGAGGTTCTCGTTCCAGATCCAAAATATGTCAGAGATTTTAGGATTATAAACATTATAAGCAGATTGTCACAGTAATAATAACAGCACAAAAATGCAAACTTTATCTACATGCATTAGATGACTGCGATAAGCATATACACTAAGCTTCCCATTGCAAATAATCAGTGGGAAAACTATGCTCAACACTATGATCTGGTTAAGAGGAGAACTATGAGTGGTAAGAGGAGAACTGAGTCAGTGGAGAACTCTGCCCTTATGTGCAAATTCATGCATGGGATAGATGCATCACTATTACAAGCACCACAGAATCTAAATCTTCCTTAAAGCCATACCTTATCTTCGAGGTATGCCAGTGTAGCTCCACTTTCACTAGAGCAATGGCAGCCCTGCCAGTGCAGAAACTTCCCTACCAATGGATGCGCCATGGGCACCAGTGCAACAGTAGGAAATGGTGTGCCATTGTAACTTCAGCATCACTCAGATGCCAGTGAAGAGGCCACAAAAGGGAGGAGACTGGGGTGCGACGCGGGAGGGACACAGGAGGAATGTGGGAAGGATGAGAAGTTGGTGCACACTATATCCTAACTCCTCTTCAAACAATAAACATGCCTCTGAGGCCACAAAAACACTATACTAACAACAGAACTGGTGTAGGTAGTAGTAACCTCATAAGGAACAATGTAGAAGGGGGAAAGAGTGGAAAATGTGCTGCTACCCCTGTCCTGCCCACTTCCCTACAATGGAGTGTAGGATACAGACCATGTTTGGCAGCCAATCACAGCATACCATCTCCAATAATAAAACCCCTGCAAGGGAAACTACATTTCAGATTAGAAGATGCCTGGCAAGGAACTATTCTTACCCTGTTTTCTAAGAAGTGAACTTTGGTAATGGGAATTATGGTGACAACAGCATCAGCCATTCCAGATTTTTGGCTCAAGATGCATACTCAATGTTTGTGAGGGAGTGTGGTGCCACCAGACAGTACATGCAGTTGTGACCCATAGGGGGCATGATCATGGTGGCTTAGCCATTCCCTCTATTGGGGGGGAGGGGGAACTGCAGTGGAACTCTGCAGAGTACCACTGTTTAGCCCCCTATGCTGCAATGGTACAGTCCAGAAAAAATAAAAGGCATTCTGATGAGTGCTTGACCAACAGTAACAATGGTTGGAATCTCTGGCATTCCCAGAAAGGGAACAGATACTCCCAGGGCTTAGCTGCTACAAAAGAAAGGACTGGATGATCTTCTGATGATTAGCAAGATGTCCTCAATTAATTCTAGTACTAAAATTATTTTGAAGGCCCAGGCATGCATCTTTGAAGAGGCATCTCCTCATTTTTCTCACACAGGAGGGAATGCCTTTTCAAACACAGTGCCTGCTGTGGTAGGCACATGGGTGATATAATAACAAAGTATTCTTTCTCTCTTTAGAATGAATGTTGTATTCACATTCAAATTTATGCAGGTTTAATTTATTAATGAATGGGTAATCAATCTTCAGCTAGGTGACAGTCCTACTAAAAACCTAACAATGCCACTTAGCATACAGTTCTTTGTCTCACAGAGGTTTATGAACTGTACACTGAACTATGTTCCTCTGAAAGTTTTCCATAGTAACTTCTAAGTCATGGCGCACCAGGTGAGTCAGAATGTTGGTTAACAAATCATCAGATTTCCCTGCAAGTGAGCCCTTTTATCTGCCCAAGCTAGTAGAAGTCCAAATATAAGATATGATTCACCCAATTTTTTTACAACATGACTTGCCACATAAAAAGCAATCATATGATTGTTTCAACATATCACCAAATTGCATATCACCACATTCTCATTAAAATTTCCTTTAGAGGAAAGGAATTTGGTAAATTTACCATTTCCGTTCAGAGTTCCTTTAGTTGGTAAGGATTCTTAATGGCATCTTCAACAACTGTACAAAGAGCTCCTAAACTTTTCAGCCTGATCCATGCTTATAAGTAAGTTCCACTGAGATCAAAGAGGCTTACTCCCAAATAAGTATGCACAGAATTGAACGCTTAACCTACACTGAATACTTCATTGGGATTGAGCATCATTGAATGCAATAGGACTTACTTCTGAAAAACTGTAAATGGAACATGTACATGAGAACATGTAATTACAAATGTTCAGATTCTAAATGTCTGGCTGTGTGTGTGTGTGTGTGTGTGTGTGTGTGTGTGTGTGTGTGAGTGAGTGAGTGAGTGAGAGAGAGAGAGAGAGTTTGAAAGCAGCTTATAAACCTGTATGAAAATTTTGAGGGCATAAAAAGCATTGACAAGAACATCAATAATGTATGTTACATTTATGATAGATGAAAATATAACTTTGAATATCAAAGGAAAAAATCAGCAAGAAAGGAGAGGAGAATGTCAGAGGTCCATTAATCGCGAGGACAAAAATGTCTTTTGTATTATTTCAAGAGCAAATTGACAAGATAACAGGGCATTTTAAGACAACCATTACAACATTTTTTTTTAAGATACTACCTAGTCCTTATGTTTAGCAATCAAACACTCTATCAAGTGAAATGGTTTTTGGTTTATTACTTAAAAGCTGCCCCAGTTAAAATTCTTCTAATCTTTTTAGGAAGGAATGCCTCTTGCATAGGGCAATAAAAACTCTAATCCAACAGACACCCTCTTATCTTCTTGGGGAAGAAGAAATGAAGAGTCAGCAGTTGTATCCCTTCAGCGTTTCAGAAACATATGAAGAATGTTCCTAAATTATCAGGAAAAGCTACAACATCAAACAAATTTTAACTCAACACAGATTGATGGATTTGGTGGAATAATGAGTGAGATTCTCGTAAACCACTCAGTATTTTTGGGTACAAGTTTCTGAACTAACTAAAGCCTATGGATAAAAGGATATGACAGTCTCAAGATGTTGCCACACGCTTTAGATGAAACAAACCCAGAGATTAGAGTTTCCTGTCATCTGCCATTGATTGATAAGATAACATCGAAGACCAGTGTTCTGCAGATAAGGCAGGCTTGCTAAGTGTAGAAGGTACTTACTGCATTACAAAATCGTGCTTAAAACGATATCTTAGTGGTGAAGAAATAACCAGAAAGGAAAAAATCTTGGACAAGCATTTATTTAGAGTAAATCCCATGTAACATTGATGATTAACAAACTTAAGTGTTCCATAATTTGGGTCCTAATACATAGACTTAACAATGTAATTTTTCATGGTATCTGGGTGCTCTTCCAGTCTGAGTTGGATGCTGTGAAAGAGGGCAATTAATTAGATGGCAATTGGTCCTATGCTCACCTCAGAATGCATGAGGTTGTCAGCGACCCCAAGTCCTCTTCAGACAAGCAGTGCATGGATCAAAGGGAGGGCCTTAGTAGATCACTCTGGCATGGGTGGTGTGAAGCTTAGCAGGAGTACTTCGAGTCCACTAGCATTGTGTGGACACAGTCTTGTCTCAAGAGGGCTCCAACCATGTGGATTTGCATATTTTACTATGCCTTCACTATCCTGCATTTCCAGTCTGTTGTGGAAATGTGGTGATAACAAACAACTTTTCCAGCTGCAGCAGGCCATTGACTCTCAATAGGGAGCGAGCCAAGCAGCTACCATGTCGTAAAATAGCTTAAATCAGTGGTTCCCTAAATTTTTAGCACCAGGACCCACATTTTTTAAAATGACACTCCATCGGGACCCATCTACATTTACCAGACTTTAAAAAAATAAGATCTAGAAGAAATATTTTATTTATTTATAAGTAGTAATAACCAGAAAAAGACCCTCAAAAATGTATCTCCCTATATTTACACATGCTTGCAAACTGCAGGAGCTGAACTCTTTTCAGGGTAATTAGCAGCAACAGTATTTGATTTTTGAATAGCCTCAGGCCTTGAGGCAATTAGTTATCTGATCTTTCCATCACCCTTTGGCAACCCACCAAATATCAGATGACCCACCAATGGGTACTGACCCACAATTTGACACAGTTTGGGAACAGTTTGGGAACCACTGGCTTATGTCAACCGGTGGTTTTGGTTTTAGGTGCAAGTGTCTATCATCTCATATAACCATACTAGAATAGCATTATCAGACATTGGCCATCATCCAGAGAACACATTAGGCAGACCCAGAGTGTGCATATGCCCAATGGGATTTTTAATTTGTTTTCCCGTTGAACAGCTATATCAAGTGCAAACTGCTATTTGAAATTATCCCAAAAGTCATTTACTGTGCAATGTATGGGATTGCTGTTTGATAAAAAAAAAATCGCCATAAACTCTGTTTGAGTACACAAAATTGATTGTGCAGATCTTGGGACCATGGCATTGCATCTAAGAATGTTTACAATATTTTGAGATTTTATCTGATCACATATGTAGAAAGCTAGTCCCATAGAAGTGCTGTTCTCCAATGTTACCCTGTCTTACTCCAATGTTATGTGAGCAGTAATTTGCGCTAGCAAACATGTCCCAGGAAGATAAGTAGGTTCTTTTCATTTCTGAATATGTCTCCTGAAGAATAATGCAAGCCATTGGTTCCCAAACTGTGAGCCATGGGGTGCCACAGAAACTAGCCAGGGGAGCTGTGAAATCCTTACCCGCTGCCCTATGCAACGTATAGGATTGTAGCCCTAGTGGGGAGCCACAGCCAATAGCCACATGGGGAACCATGGCCAATAGCCCAGTAGGTCAAGAGAGCCACCAGTCGAAAACATTTGGGAACCACTGATGTAATAGTTCCACCTAGACTGCAATCCTGAACACACTTACTAATCTCCACTGGACCCAGTCAGGCTTACTTCCAAGTAAACACACATAGTATTACGCTGTAGAAAAACCTCCTGGCTCTGAAAAGATTTCTGAATCATCCAGGCAAACTATAGAATTCAGTAGCAAATTTGTTAAGACTTAAAACATTGGGTAGTTGATGCCATAGAGTGAGGAAATAACTGTGTTTTTGTAGATGACAGGATATTTATAACCAGTTTTCCAATTAAGTACAGTACTCTGTGCATTGGTTAGACCGGGGGTGTCAAACATAAGGCCCGGGGGCCGGATGTGGCCTGCGGAAGCTTTTTATCCGGCCCTCAGGCTCTCAGCTGCTGAGCAGCAGTGAGGTGTTACTACTAAAAGGGCAGCCCCCACAAAAATTGGGCTCTCCCATATCTTGAAATATGATAAAGATTAGCGTGTTTTCTCTTCTGTCATTTGTAGTTAATGAATTCCTAAGTGAGAAAAAGTGTGGTTTTTTTTTTGTTATGAGTTGTTTAATGATACCACTTCCTGCCTAACGACATCACTTCCGGCCCTCAGCAGGCATCATGAATGCCATTCGGCCCTCGGTATGATACGAGTTTGACACCCCTGGGTTAGACCATGTTCTTATTTACAGATTTTTCCACAAATAATTTCCAAACAGTTCTGATGCCATGTGTGCATGAACCCTGAACTGTAGGTATCCTTTTGGTCCTGGATAGTTTGTGTTTCCAAGTCAGAAAACTAGAGCTGACCAAAAATTACTCAGGGGTGGTTTTTTTAATTTTAATTTTAATTTTTTTGTGTGAACATTTTTGGTTGTGTAGAAAAAAACCTCCTCTTTTAAGTGGATTTTTGGCATTCTGTTAGAATATGCTTGCTTATTCATTTACACTGCCCTCATTCCCCATTGCGAATGTGAATGTCATCACATAGTGACATTATCACACAGCGGTCATCCTGCTTACCGTATGATCCCTGACTGGGTGTGATCAGTAACATGGCTACTGTACAATAATGCGGTAGTAATGTGGTTAGTCTCCAGGGGAAATAAAGGTGCAAAACTGAATTTCAAAAAAAGAATATTTTCATAATTTAAGTGTTTTGGGAGAAAAATACCTTGCCCATCAAAAAGACTCATTTGCCCAAACCAAACAACATTCTCCTAACTTCTACATCAAACAAAGCCTGCAATGTTTGCAGGTAACCATTCTGAAAAGCATGTGGCTTAACTCATTGTACTTAGAAGGGTCATGTATTTCTCTCATTATTGTTTTTTTTGGTACTTTGGGCCTGAGATTTTGATAATAATGGCCATGGTTTACATTGTGATTGTGCTGACATTGGAATGTTTGAGCACAATCTACTGTCAATTTCACTGCTATCACACAGAGTAGTTGCCTTCTCTTTTCCTAATGAAAATATATGGGCCTACAGTTTCTGCACTGCACATTAGCCGAGCAGCCCCAGACAGTAAGACTGCCATTGCCGGAGGCGAAGGGACGAAGCTGTCTCCTCTCGACTTCTTTCACTGAAGCCTCTGCTTGACTTTCACTCTCACTAGTAAAGTCAGATGTGAAAAGCATGGTCCTGTTAATAGGTTGTTCTCCAGATTCTCTGCCTGCTCGCCTCCAGTAAATATGTCTGGAGAGTTATTTTATAATAGACAGTTCTGGGCATGCAAGCAGCTAGTTCTCATTCAAATGAAACAATGAGGATAAGACTCTTGGCCTCTTTGTTAAAGCTGAAATCACTCAGCCATGACTTTCACACTGGTCCTAAATGAGCAGCCTTCAATGGAAGCAGCACACTCTAGCATGGTAAACAATGCCCACCTGCTATTTCCCAAGGATAAAGGGCACTTTATTATTTTAACTAGCTTTTAGTCCCTCACATGCATATCCCAGAGGATATCCCTCAACACATTTTGGGCCATAATGATATCAAGAGCATACCATTTTAAAAAGGCCCCTTTCATAAAATATAAGGTCAAGTGGAACTTTAAACTTAAAAAAGGAGAAAATATGTCATTGTTCTGTGGGAATTAGAAATGGGTGTAAATTGTAACTGACTTAAGACACACAATAGGCCTCGATGCTTTATCCTTGAACACAATAATTGCCATTTTAAGAGAGTCTGTTCCCTGAATTATTTTTTTTAAGGGATAGCACCACCTGATTTCTGTACAAGAGTTCTGCATGGTTCATTACTCCTAAATATGTAACAATCTTTAAAATAGTAATTAGCAAATGTGGTTTAGTAAAAAGCCACAATAAATTGGAAATTTTCTCCATGGTCAGGTTAATCTTTTAAAACTGAAGCTGAAAAATGAGTCTGAAAAGAACTGGGGCTGGAAGAGAGGAACAAAAACTAAACCTTCTTGCAATTATATCTTACAACCAAATACTACAAGCCATTGTGCTAGCACACCTAATACAACTAGATGCTACAGTGTAGCGATGAGTGACGTTTCCTCGACGATTTGGAATCAATGCACTAATTATGACTTTTCTCTGTAAGAGTTCAGAAAACAAGCCTGTCTGCTTTCAAGAGCTCTGTCCCAGCTCTTAATGTTGGCGCAGTGCATAGCTCTTAATGATGGCACAGTGCCAGATTCATACACATTATTGTATTACCCTCTGGGATTCAAGTTCCCAGCACCAGCCATGTTAGAGAGTCACAGGGCTAAAAGGACCATCGGTTTGATGCTATAAGTTCATTTTTCCTATGTCTGCCTGCCTGCCTGCCTCTCTCTCTCTCTCTCTCTCTCTCTCTCACACACACACACACACACACACACACACACACAAAATGTCATTCTCCCTTAAACCTCACAGACTCAAGCGCTCCAGTCTCTGGACTACAGTTCAGTCCAGGCAAAGTGCAAAATTGAAATTAGGCCATTTTGTGATTTTGCTATTATCCTAATTTCAACAGGCAATTTTAATTTGGGGTGTGTGTGTGTGTGTGTGTGTGTGTGTGTGTGTGTGTGTGTGTGTGTGTGAGAGAGAGAGAGAGAGAGAGAGAGAGAGAGAGAGAGAGATTTTATTTTTCTTGGGCGTCTTGACATTTTGGAAAGGGTTCCAGTGGCAGAAGAACTAATTGAAAACAGGTCACTAAATTTAGGAAGTTTGATATCTACTCACTAAAAAGAACAGGAGAATAGCAGTATTTTCTTAGCTCAGCCATTTTTACATTCCTCAGTAACTCTGACAGTAGGTGAACTGTCTGTACTAAGAAAAAAAGATTCAGCTTTCTGAACAAAGGTAACCAGATTCTGCTTTGGTTTTTTGACCAGTCGAAAATGGGGCACAATCCTAACCCCTTATGTCATTGCTTTCCAGCACTGGCATAGTGGTGCTAATGGGACATGTGCAGCATCCTGCAGTTGGGTGGCATTCACGGAGGCCTCTTCAGAGTAAGGGAATGTTTGTTCCCTTACCTCAGAGCAGCATTGCCCTTATGTCGGTGCTGGAAAGCACCAACATAAAGGGTTAGCCTTGCGCCCTTATTCAAATTGAACAAATTTGTTTATTTGTTTTCCTAGATTACAGTCAGGGCCAGAGACTAAGGCCCAAATCCTAACCCACTTTCTAGTGCTGGCATAGCTGTGCCAAGGGGATGTGTACTGCATCCTGCAATTGGGTGGCACTCATGGAGACCTCCTCAAAGTAAGAGAATGGTTTGTTCTCTTACTTCGGAGTGGCATTGCCCTTATGTCGGTGCTGGAAAGTGGGTTAGAATTGTGCCCTAAGAGCCAATTCTGTAACCATCCACCAGGAGGAGGAAGAAGATGCCAGTGGAACATCACCTCTGCCCACAAGTGCAGCAAGGCTGCCAGCACAATCACTGGCAACCAGACAAGCTGACCAATAAAGACTCTGTCCACTGGCATGAGATGAGGTGGTGGGGTGGGTGGTAGATGGAATGGGGTGGGGAGGCAGAAGAATACGGTAGTTTCTAGGCAGGGAAGAAGGTGAAACAAGAGAAGGAGGGGTAGGATCAGTCACACTCCCTTTCAGCTGGATCCTACCCCTCTCCATCCTACTTCTGTTACACTCCGTGCTTCTCTGCCAGAAAAATACCTAGTGCAAGGAGACCCATTAGGGAAAGCAGAGTCTTTCCCAGGGCGAGGGAATAAAAGCTCCTTTAAAGTGAGGATACCTCTGCAACTGGCACCCCCAAAGTAGGATGCAGCACACGCTCCATTTGCACTCTTGAATCAGCAGGGAGGTGCTTTGGTAGGATTGGGTTACCCAAAGCCTTACCTCTCCAGTCAGGTCAATTGAATTTTTATTCAGTAATTACTTGTTCAATCATAATGGTTCAACCATAAAGGCTAAAAACTTGCTTTTTAAATCAACCAAATGCTGAGAGTCTTAAGAGAATTAAATTTGTATCCAATACCACATATTGTTCTTTTGCAGTAAACTCCAGCATACACAAAGCCCTATCTGTATCCAGTAGATGATTGAAGGATCTGAACACTTATCACAATGTTCTTCAAAGAAATGCTCCTGTATAGTCATGTTGTTGCACACAAAATCACACTGTCAGCAAAGGAACTCTGAGGTTCAGCTGCATTCTGGACTTCAAACAATAATTAACTTTCATTGTTTGACCTCCACGCACCCCCCAAATCTCAGTGCCTGTCTTTCCATTTATCTAACGGTGTCTTACAAACACCGGTTAACTTGGCTTTTCTCAGCAAGTTTTTGTATTATTTACAGCCTAATAACTCACAGGTGATAAAACTGTGGGATGAACATAACTAACAGTTTTAATGGGTTCCTTGATTAATAGATTCTTAGATCTCTGACAATATTTAGCAGACAGAACATAATATATCGTTTTAAAATTAGGAGTCAAGGAAAGAGATTTCTTTTTCTTGCCAAGTGACTAAAATGTTACTTGTTTCATTTTCTAGCTATAGGGAATTTCCAAAAGGCATAGCACAGAATCTCCATGGGTGTGTTAATAGACACTTTATATAGTGTCTAGAATTATTTTTACTATATTTATTTTATTAAAATCAGATAGATTGCCTGCCACAACTCAAAGGGTTGGGGGCAGTAACAATATTAAAAAAAGAAAAAAAATCCTATTAAAAAATCACCAATGTACTAAAATTCATTCAAAATACATTTTTAAAAAATGCTCCCCCTGCTAACTCTCAAGAGTTCAAGTCCTGTCTATACCAGTGTTTCTCAGCCAGTGGTACAGATACCACCAGTGGTATTTGAGATGGTATTTGGTGGTACTCACAAGACTCCTGGACACCTGACCCCCCCCCCCCCGCAGCGACACAAGGAACATGATGCAACAAACAGCAGTATGAGGCTTGGCAGGCAGAGCTCCAAAGGATGCTTTTCCACACTCGAAAAAGCCCTCCCATCCACCCTGAGGTGGATCCTATCCAACTTTCCAGCATCACAACGCAGGCCCGATGTAAGGGAACAAATGTTCCCATACTTTGAGAAGGCCTCGGTGACTGCCTCCCCAACATAGGAAGCAGTGCATACCCCATAGGCATAGCAGCACTGGCATTTGAAAATAGGATAGGCCCTGAGCCTCTTATGGGTGCTTGTTGTGTCGCATCTGGCCTCCCAACCCAGAAGTAACTGGCAATGAAGTCATTGCCAGTTACTTCCACTGGTATTTCGAATAGGTGGACAATGTGAAGTGGTACGGTGGAGGACAAACCTTGAGAAACACTGGTCTATACCATTTCACATGCTCTCCCATGGCTCCATGTTAATAGTAATTTTCCTCTATCCCAATGAGTCCTTCCTTTTTTCATTTGGAGGAGTTGCATTTTGACGGAAATCTTTCCCTTCCGCTTTAAGGGAGAGTGATGTCTTTGTTGGTGCTGGCTCATGCAACCAGCTGATGTGGGTGGTCTGAAGGGGCCTCCATCCAACCTGCCACCACTGCAAGCCGCAATGATCTGCTTCTCGCTTGCTTGAATGAGAAACAGATCATTCCCCCTCTTTACCACGCTCCTCAAAAGCTGCAATGAAACCAGGAAGTATGGCACCACCAGTTTCATTTAGAGGCCTGCTTTGTAAATGAATTGGTTAGCCCCACACTTCCAGGATTCATAGGAGCATGGGAAGCATTTTGTTGTTTTGTTGTTGTTGTTGTTGTTGTTGTTGTTGTTGTTTTGTAATGGGGCAGTGGACCAGTGATGGCATCAGGTGGTACTCTGGTTTGCGCTGCCTTGATCTCTGTTTTAACCATCCCATCCTCAACTTCTGCCTGCTACAAAGTACCCAGGCTCCATCCTTAAGATTCCTCTCCCACACTTAAACTGAGATAAACTACCTGGTCATAATGCATGGGAGCAGTGGCGTAGCTAATGGTCATGTAGCCTGGTGCCAAGCTCAAAATGTTGCCCCGGAAGTGATGTCACTACAGGAAGTGACATCACGCCCAGGCTTTGAAAGAAGTGAAAATTGGTAGGAACCCACCTCCTCCCCCCAGCAGCTTGCCACACACTTGCTCTGCTGCCTCCCCTCAGTCAGTGGCATAGCTAAGGCATCTACTGTTACCCTGCAGATGCCTGATCTCGGAAGCTAAGCAGGGTCAGGCCTGGTTAGTACCTGGTTAGTTAGGGAGACCGCCTGGGAATACTGGCTGCTGTAGGCTTATACCATAGTCTTTTGAGACTGAAGGTTGCCAATCATTTATCTGCTACCTAGGATCAAAGAAGATTTGAAGCCCCCCCACAGACAAAATCAAATTTAATTAAGTAAATAATAAAAAGTGTGCCCCTGATTGGTTAGAGACACTATGCTGGGGTGAAGAGGGACAATTATTCTCCCCCTGCTAAATATAAGAGGGGCACAACTTGAAAAAGTGCCTTTCTACCCAGTTAGCAGGGGCAACTATATTATGATGCATGGAAATGACTGACTCATATTAACACCTTATTGGTTTTATGCTATATCATGATAACATATCATTGCAACATGTCAATAACATAATAACATGTCATTGCCTCTCAGAACAATCAGTTTCATAGGTCAGTTTTGAGTTAAGAAAATCCACTTTTTGTTTCATAAGGCAATAGTATTTTCATTTTATTGTTAATTGGCCATAACATTTAATAGAATAAAGATATTCCAATGCAGTTTATTTCATTGCATTATGCATTAAATTACCTTTCCAATGACATGATGCTATTATTCATACATACCAAGATTGTCACAATTTTGATCCCTAGAGTCAAGCTAAGCTTGTTGGCCCTCTAAAGCTTGATGCCTGATGCAACTGCTATCTCCTGCACCCC
Source organism: Tiliqua scincoides (assembly GCF_035046505.1). NCBI lineage: Eukaryota > Metazoa > Chordata > Lepidosauria > Squamata > Scincidae > Tiliqua > Tiliqua scincoides. Next base: position 15,692,448 of record NC_089825.1, read on the forward strand.
CTTAGCTACGCCACTGTATGGGAGCCCCAGGTCTCCTAATGCCTTATAAGGTATTGAAACATCACTTCCAGTTTTGCAAAAAAAAAAAAAAAAAACCAGAAGTGACTTTTTTCTGCTCTAAGGCTCAGTCTGAAGCCGGCAGAGGCTGCTGGTGGACATGCGTGGCCTCTGCTTGTTCTGTTGGGTTCAGAGGACCCTCTGGAGGTGACATACATAAAGGGGGTGTGGGGAGCCCATGGACCCTATCCATGGATAAGTGAATCTGTGGATACGGGATCCAGGAATACGCCTCACCCCCCCCCCCGTATTCTTACATAGATCCATCAGCCAGGATGATCTCTAGATAACATAATGGTTTTCTGAATTGTATATTGAACAGTTGTAAATATTATACCTTTACAAAGAGAGAGAGAGAGAGAGAGAGAGAGAGAGAGAGAGAGAAATAAAGGCAAAAGGGAATGGCCCAATTTTCCAAATGCAGCCACATCGATGGACGTATTTTATGCACACGCTGTAAAGACCCTTTCACACACACAGCCAGTTGTGTAGGATTCAATTTCATGCTGTGTGATTCCATGCTATTGCGGCATGCAGGTGAATAACATAACCAAGTTGGGCCAGGTGGGCCAGCTGAAAGAATCCTCCTGACCCAATTGGCATCCTCCCTCCAGTGAAAAGATCCATGGAATTGGTCCGACTTGCATTGATATTCTCAGATTTGTCCCCTGCAGCATGAGATTGTACCACATGCAAATGCTTTTGTGTTGCCAGCTACATGTGTGAATAGAGTTCACCTCTGATCTCTGACCTGATCCAGCTGAACTCTTCTTATGTTCTTATGAGATATGTATAAAGTTTTCATAGAAGATACCATTTGAATTCTTTTAAGTATAAATATATTTACATAATATGAAATTCACGTAACTGCAGTTTGGAAAATGTGCATGTAAAGTGAATTACTTCTGCTGTATAGGGCAATGCTTGGACTTGGGTTCAAAGTTCTTTTTTTTTTTCCTGAAACAGTTTCCCACTCCTAATTATAATTGGGGAAAAATAATATTCACAGTTGGTAACTAAGGGCAACACAGTAGCAACGTTGTAGTTAAAATAACACCAGTCCCTTAAAAATGTGTTAATAAAAACGTTTCCAAGCCACAGAGCCAAGGCCTTGTGACATAAAATCCTTCATATAGTATCATGCTGAGAACCAGAGGTCTATACTTAATTTGCATGTGCATTTATATAAATTTACATATAGTTGGCCTGAGAGTTAACAGTAAACTGTGCTCCTTGCTCTTAAGGTTCCGCAGTTGGTGATATTAGGTGAAGGCTGCATCTGAGCGAAAAATAAGGGTGAGGAAGAGGAAAGGTTGCACCATCTATAAACCTTGGGCAATGTCCCTCCGTTGAATATTTTATTTCAATTCCAGTCAGTCAGAGGATGAAACTATAAAATTTTGCATTACACAGTTCCAGATTAAAACATTTATGGTTTCAAGTTGACTTAAATATATCCCAGGCAAGTTGAAGTCTGATGATGGGTTTTCAGTGTTTTGCATGAGTTTGATGTGAAATTTAAATGCTCTCATTCCTCCATGAAAATACGATAAAAAGCAGGGATATTAGTACAGGGCATAAATTACAATACCCTTTTCGGTTTCGCTCCTTTTTATTTTTTTATATGCAATGCCCCCTCTTTTCTTTTCTCTTTTTCTTTTTATGATTTCATTTAAATAGTGACTCCCATAACATATCACATAAAATTCTGGTAAGCAATATTCTAGGTGATGCATAAGCAAATAGTAAGAGAACATTACTCTTAATAAAGCACAGCACATTCAAAACTCTGCACAACGGTTTAAAAGGCCATGCATAAAAGACATACAGGTGCAGCCTCTTTATCCACAGTGTTCTGTTCCCAGACCTACTTCGGATACTGAAAACTGGAGGTAATTAAATCTACGGTTTTCAGATTCCCACCTTTGCTCTTAACATGATTAGAGCCTTGCTCAGGTTACATATAGAGATGTTCTGAGCTTCAGAGAGGCCACACGCCACCTTATGACTTCTGGTGGCGCACAGTCTCTCCAAGGCTCAGAAAATCTTCCAGATGTGACCAGAACACCCTTGTCTGGGTGGTCTGCGGGGGGGGGGCGATCGGGGGTTTAGCATTTTCAGTGGGGCAAATCCGTGGATACTAAATCCATGGATAAAGAGGCCCGCACCTGTATGTTATTTTCTACCCTGGGCCAAGTCCAATATTGCCATGGTGTGCCAATAAAGAGGGGGAAAAAAATCCCGTACCATACTCCTTTGTGCAATAGAGGAGTTATATAGCTCTATGTATTTTCATCCTTGACCAACTGGAATTAAAATAAAATATTCAACAGAAGGTTTATGGATATTCAATCACCCAAGGTTTATTGATGACTCAACCTTTCCTCAGATGCAACTTTCACCAAATCTCATTTCTACAGAACCTCGAGAGCAAGCATCACAGCATGTTAATAACTGCATGGTTTCTGTAAATAAAATCAGGAGTCCTGAACTTCTGGGTTTGCGATAACCATGCAATGTAGTATGGTAAAGAAGTAGATGATCCATTTTCCACTCATTTTTAGTGAGCGCAAAGTGGATCAATGTGGTTTGCATCCATAGCAGACTGGAGGGAGGCAGAGACAAGCTTGGGATGAAGGGTACCCTTTGTCGTTCCTCCCACTATCTGCCACTAACACAACCAGCATCAGTTTGCCTCATGGGTGGGTCAGCCATGTTCCATTTACTCTGAAGCATACACAGTGGCCATTGTTTACTGCAGTAGAGTAGAAACTGAAGGAGGTATTGGATTTGTGGTGAGCTTAGCAGAAACGCTTCATCCCAAGAACTTATAGATCTGTGCACTGTCTTCTTATGACTCTCTCTCTCTCTCTCTCTCTCTCTCTCTCTCTCTCTCTCTCTCTCTCGCTCAGTGAAGTGGACAAAGAGAGGTCCTGAATCAAAATATTGCAGTACATATATCTTCCTAGGAGTAAGCTCCACTGGACCACATAGGTCTTACTTCAGAGTAAACTGTCCTGGGTCAAACCGGGTCAGTATTAAACAACCAGTCTTATTTCTCCTTTCCTATTTGTTCCCAATCACACAGCTGTTTTTGTATGTATGTATTTATGTATTTATTTATTTATTTTCTTTCTCTTTACTTCCAGTTTTGCCAGACCCTCCCGCTCTCTCTCTTTGTAATTTGCCACCCCTTTTAAAACTCAGCTTTACACTGCAATTCAAACTGAACTCATCTTGAAATTGAAAGCTCTTTCTTCTCTTCCCCTCGCCAAGATTTCAGGGCTGGAAGGGTGCTTTCCAATGCATAGTGATGCCTCTTTAGCAATTTTGACTATAGCCAAAGGCTTTCCAAACCCTGGCCTGGTGGCTGGATCCAGGGTTTGGGGAAAGCCCTCCATTCCATGAGCAGAGCTTACTGTCCTGCCTCCATGCACCATGACTGTCAGGTAGATCTGGGTACAGAGACATCCTGGGCAGTCTTCTGGGATGCCGGGCAACAGAAGTGACCTCTCAGAGCATCCCTGTGCCCAGGTCTACATGGCAGTCACACAGTGTGGAGGTGGAACAGTAAGCTCCAGTTCGAACAGGGACTGGTTTTACAGCGCACAGTGGTTGTGAGTTTGGCACCTGCTGCTTTAACCCTTTGACTACCCAGGAAGTTAAAGCATTCCAAAGCTCTTTTTGCCCCAGTAGCCATCACTTATTGGAGAGGTTGAGGAAGGAACTGATTCTGTAGCAAGCTTAGCAGAAATTCTCCAAGTTGTAGGTGTGGTGTGACAATTGTCCTCTATTAATAAAGTGGGTGTGCCACACAGATACAAAGAGCACTAACGGTACCACCTTGAGGTCTGGTACCTGGGGCACTGTATCCCCCTGCCTCCTTATCTATGCCACTGCTCTACTGGGTCCATTTTAGTGCTCTGCATACCTTCTCCTGCACGCCTACCCCACCCCAATGTGGGCACTCAGAGTGGTGAGCTACTCTGAGTGGCTGACCACTTTTGGGGGGGGGGGGATTTCTGCGATCAAAGCGGCCGGCTGCTCAGAAAGGCATGCAACTGCTCCAAATGCCTATGACCTGGAAGCAATACATGAAAAGAGCACAGTGCACAGGAGAAATGAAGAAAAAGTTGTCTGAATGGAAAACAAGCATGCTTTCTGCTCAGCCACAACACAAGGAGGAAATACAGACAGTTTTCTCACTTTCCACTCAGTCAACCCAAGCAATTGCAGCTTGTGGAATTCAGGGTGTTAATGTGTTTAGTACTTTGCTCATTAAAATATAAATAAGAGAGAGGAAAAGGAGGCAACATAATGTAAAAACATTCATAATTGAAGCTGCACGCATGTGCACGTCTGTTGAAAGAAAATATGAACACATGCTTGTGAACAAAAGTGAGGGCAGGAAAGTTTAGGCAGAGATTAGAGCCCTGTGCAGATATGAGCAATGAACCCACATTTGAGGGGCAAGGAGAGTGCTGGCAGAAACCCCCCCCCCCATACTAATACATTCCCAGTGTCCAGCCTCCATTTGTTGCTGCAAACAAATCTACACTTGTTGGGGGCGGGGGTGCATGTCAGAAATTGTTTCTGTCCTGACAACCACATATTTGTTGTCCATGTAAGTAACAATTTAGAACGTTGAAGAAATGACTCTGGGCTTGACAGAACCACTGTACAGTCTGTGACAGAAGTGACAGAGACTGGAGAAGACGGGGATGAGATGTTCAATTTATGAAAGCAGCAATACATAATAGTCCAACATAAATTATAGGAACTCAGATAGGAAGAAAAATATGACTCAAATGCGGCTCCAAAAATGAGTGGACAACTCAACCATGTGCTCACAGAAATGAATACTTTCCTGAAAATTTTTTGAAAAACAAGGAATTTTATACAATAATATAAATAAATAAGCCCCTGGGGAATTTTATACAATAATAATAATACAATAAGGAATTTTATACAATATAAATAAATAAGTCCCTGGGGGCTGGGGGATAAGAATAGGCCCTCACTTTGGCTGTACTTGTTGTAAGAGGCGACTAAACAGCCACCGGGTAGATGGGACAATAACTGATTGGCAGCCTGAAAAAAGGATAGTAAAAAGATTTGGTTCAAGTAGAAGCAGCAGACATTGTCAGTGTTCACAAAAACATGGAGAGAATAATGAGGTAAACGTAACTCGGAAAGCTGAAGAAAAATTATTAAAGCTGTAAATATATTAATATGATGTCTAAAACATGGAAAGTTTATATAATATATTCAAGGAAAACTAAAGGGGAAAATATATAATTAGCATTAGAAGGGATGGGAGAAATCCAAAAGCAGTCAGCCAACTGTAACAAAACAAAACAAAACTTGTTCACAGGAAGGTGGGAACATACACCAAAGGCAGTCATAACAAATTGAACACTACTGATTTTCTCAAGTGAGTGGCAATTAATAGGAGTCCAACAAAGAATGACAGAGAGGAGGGTACAGAAAAGTGAGAGGGAAAAAATGCAAGAGCATTTCTGAGACTGAGGGATGTTTGAAATTCTGTTGTCAAAGAGACAATATTAAGACAGATAACACTACAGAAACTTCATAAAATAGACAGAAACTGAGGGGAACAAGATAGGCTGGTATGTTCAGAATTTTGATCATTTAGAAACACAGGTGGGCCAAACTCTTGTTCAATATCTTAGAGGAGGAGTTGGGGGGAAAAACAAACTTCATATGCAGTCTTTAGAATAGTATCAGATGTGTGGATTGTGACATCTCTGACCTATGGCAATAGCCATTATTTAAGGAATGAAGAAAAAAAGCCAATGCTCATTATCCCCTGTGCTACAAAATCAACAAAGAATACAAAGAACAAAGAATTGTGATTTTTAAAATTTAAAGCATCACCGTCTTTTTTAACTTCACATTTTTTTTTTAAAGGGGTTATTTTCTAGCTTCAAAGTTAATGGTTGTAGCACTTTGTCTTTCGAAGACTGCCGTTGGCTGCCTTGTGAATGATTTCATCAAAGGAAAATGAATTATTATTAATCACGTCCTTCCAACACCCCCCCCCGATTGCCTGGGGTACAACATTATCCCGGAAATGAACTGTTATTTTCCATTGGAGCAACTGTATGTTGGTTGATGGTCCAATCCTGTAGATATTTTTACTAGAACTGTAAAAGTTAAAAAAAACAAAAACTTCTATGAATGGTAATGTATCCTCTTTTACCATAAGAATTACTTCCATGTATAGGATTGCAGCCTAAGGGCCCAATCCTATCCAACTTTCCTGCCCTGGTGTAGCCGTGCCAATGGGGTGTGTGCTGCATCATTTGGTGGAAGGGTAATTATGGAGGCCTCCTCAAAGGCAGGGAACGTTTATTCCCTTACCTCCAGGCTGCACTGTCACTGCAGCGGCACTGGAAAGTTGGATAGGATTGGGCCCCAAGGCTTCTCCAACAGTTTCTTAGTATTGTTCATTCAGGCCAAGGTGAATACCGTACACCCATCTATGGACTGCAGCCCTGGTCAACAATCATATAAAGCTAGGTGACAAAATTACAAAGATAGTCTCTCACCTTTCAACTCTTTCTTTTTTTCCCCCCTCTTAACAACCTTAGTGTGGTGACAATAATGACTGAGCAATAATTTACTGGCCCAAAAGGGTATCTGAATGCTGAATACCTCTTCCCCCCCCCAATATCCATTACACTACTCAGTGTCTGCTCAAAGAGAAGGTTTCTGTCTTGCCTCTTGCTTCCCAGTCTGATCTTCCTTATCCCAGCCTTGCTGGGCTCTGTTCCTAGTGCCTACATTCCACTCCTGCAATGGAATAATCCAATTTGGTTCCTTGTGACACTGATTAATTGATTTCTTTGACCCAGACTTCTTCTGACCTTCTGGCTTCTGACCTCTTCTGAACGCCAGAGCTTTTGACTTATCTTAATTCCTTTGCTACTGTTTTCTATCTTACCCACTACTTTCTCTTGCACCAGACCAGGCCCTCAAAAGCAGAAACTCCTTCAAGCCCCTGCTTAGTATGGCATGTACTGATGCTCAAACTCAACAACCCAAGCCAGGTGACCGCCATGTGTGTGAGTCAGAGCTGAGCTGTGCACAGTGGTCAGAGTGAAGACCAAAAACACACCAGAGCCAAGAGAGACTTGGAATATCCAAGTAAAAACCCAATGCAAAAAAAAGGATAGTTCTTGTAGCAGTTCCTGTCTGAGAGGAACAAAAAACCAAGCTCAGCAGGCACATCCAATCCAGAACCAAAGAACACTTTATTGCTCTGTAAATTATTAGACATGTGACTTATCACAGGGCAGGGCAGCCACACAGTTTGGTTTCCTGGTGGTTTGAAAGTGTGCAGCGGACCAGACCTCTAGTGCAAACATAACTTTCTTGTGGCAGATCAGCATCCACACAAACTGCAGTTCAGCATATCAACTCAGTCCACTTGGGAAGGATTTGTAGTATGGTGCATAAGTGAAATTTATTCCTATGGGGTTGTCAATTGTCAATAGCACAGTGTGGATGGATAATATTGTGGCTGTGTGAACTAGACCTTAGAGCTAGGGCTGTTCCCTTAAGGCTGTTCCACAAATGCTTCTGCAAATTCCCACACTACTAGAGTTAAGTAGCTGTTCCTGTTGTTGGAAGAAACATCTTTGGTCTCAGTTTCGCCTCTCTCACACAATACTCGGGTGCAAGGTGTCAAACACCTTATTATGACTTGGACGATAACTTGGTAGAAAAAATCCTCCTGCCCTTCAATGAAGTTTTCGATTTAGCTGTCCTTCTGACCCAAGCAACAGAGGCTCTTCCTGTTGGCCACAAGGTGGTGCGTGGCCATGGACTGCAGTTTCCCTTCCTAAGGCCAGCCATACAGCTGACCTTTGCACGCAATGCACCTTCAAACAATAAAGGAGAATCTTCAACACTTGCAATCCACTGTGTTATCCCTGCCCATGTGGCCAGCTTATCACTGAGGTGTGTGTGTATTGAGAACATCTCTTAAATTAAAAGATAAGTGTTCAAGGCAACCAGGGTGGTATAATGGTCAGGCTATGACTTACAGCCCAATCCAATGCATGTCTACTCAGAAGTAAGTCCCATTGTATTCAATGGAGTTGACTTCCAGAAAAGTGAACATAGGATTGCAGCCCTTAAAGGTGGGAAATCTGGATCAATTCCCCACCCAGCCATAATGCTTCTTGGGTGACCTTGGGTCAATCTCTATTTCTCTGAATACCCTACCTCAGAGGGTTGTTGTGAAAAGAGGGGAAAAATATGTACCCTCTAGAGCTCCTTAAAGCAGTGGTTCCCAATCTTCTACAGCAAACTTTTTTGCAGGAGGGCCACATCATCTCTCTGATACTGTGTCAGGGGCCAGGAAAAAAAGAGTTAATTTACATTTCAAATTTGAATAAATTTACATAAATGAATACATTAGAGATGGAACTTATATGAATGAATGAAGGGCTTGCAATAGCTCATGGCCTATAAAAGGCCTTGCACAAAGCAAGATCAGGCTTTCCTTTGCTGCCACTGCTGCACGACAGACATGAAACAGCAAGCAGTGGAGAAAGCCTTCGTCTCACAGCTCACACGAGATGTCGAACAGTTGGCCATCACGCTGAGAGCAGTTGCGTTGGACCAGTGCAAATCTCCAGAGGGCCAGAGCTCATTAGAGACTGGGGGCTTCCAGCGGGCTGGATTGGGAGTGGCCCCAGGGCCAGGGTTTGGGCACCCGTGTTCTACAGGGAAGTAGGGAGCCACACAAGTTGTCACAGGGGAGGGTTGAAGGTAGTGAAACTTTGGGGTAGTCTCTTCCCCAAAGGGAAGAGAACCAGTCCTTGATTCTAGAATGCTCCCAGTCCTATGCAACTTTACTTGGAAGCCCACTGCATTTGATTGTTATTCCCAAATAAGTATGCACCATGTGGGAGTTAAAGAAATATAGTGATTCCCCATCTCCATTACCTAATTTGCTGCAGATTTTCTTTATGAAGCATCTCTTCAGCTCAGAGTTGTATATAATGCCATGTTCCTCCTTGGTTCCCTTTTAGTCTTTATTTTATTGCTATTGTTTTTAGATGCAGATACATATTCAGTTCCTTGCAGGGTAAATATATCCACAGCTATATCAGCGCTGTATATCTGCACCGCACTGCCAAGATGCTCATAATAATTGCTGTACCATTTTATCAGTCTCAGCCTATGAATTTAGACCTGGTCTTTATTGTCCTTATTTGATAGATTGCCTCTTCCATAAATATTACTCTCATAACATCAGGGCTCCAGGAACCTTACCCATAACATTGACTTCTTCATCCGTAAGCGAACTATTTCAAATGCAGCCGGCAATGAAGGCAGTGATTTTGTTGGTGGGGTTAATTAAATTTTTGTTATATTTATGTTGCTGCTGGGCTACTGTGATCTGTGGGTAATTGCTGGAGTCTCTGTTTTATGAAGTGTGTTTTAAGAGACTGTCAAGGACATTCAAAGTTAGGGACAGGCACTGGTTTCTTTAGCCTGCAGAGTGAATCAAGACTAGGATTTAGCTGAGAAGGGAAGACAGCTCACTTAGACATGACATTCTTTAGTGAAGGCTGCTTCAAGTTTCATAGAACTCTTTAAATTTTATTAATTGACGTCACCTCCCAGATGGGAACAGTAAGATGATTAGAAGAACATTATGCTCCATGATCTTTCCAGGTGTTGACATCAAACTGACTGGTCTGAAATTTCGCAGTTCTCCTTTTTTAAAAGATAGGAACAACCTTTGCTCAATTCCAGTTCTCCTGCAGTTCTCAAACATTACAGACACACCTGCAAGCTCCTTCAGTACTCAGGGGTGTAGACCATCTGGTTCTGGAGACTTCAATTCATTCAAAGTAGGCATTCCCTTACTGTCTCTAGCTTTTTTCACCTATCTATTCCCCTCTTCCTCATTACTGCAACTGTGGTCAGGTTGGGCCCTTGTGGGAGAAGACAGATGTAACATAAAAACTGAACAACAACTTTATAGACCAGGGGTTCCCAAACTGTGTGTTGCAGCATCCTGGGGCATTGCAAGGCACTCCCCTGTGTCAGAGTCCAGGGAGGGGAAAGAATACCCCCAGGTAGCTACCCTGCTGCCACCAGCCCAAGAGCCAGGATCACTACAGGGATTCTCTGGGTTGAATCCCCCTTCCTTATAACATAACTCTTTAGTACATCCTCTTTAGTTCCTCTCACTCTCTGAAGGAAAGGAATAATGGTTCCAGGTCTCTCAATAAGGCCCAAACAAAAAGGAATGAGGAACACAGAAATTATTAAGATCCATTAACAAATAAAAGGCTTTAATATAAATTCAAATATACAGTTGGCTAAAGCACTACAATAAGAGGAAACTTCCAAACCTGCAGGACTCCCCCCAGGGCAAAACCCTTTTATGAACTTGCTAAAGAAAACAACTACAAAGAAAAGATAAAAACCCTAATGCAATCTAACTGTTTTTCTGACTGACCAGAACTGGTTTAACTTCTCTCACTCACAATACCAGAATAAAGCTAACTCTCCTTCAGATCTCATCCACCAAGGAGACAACAAAGTTCGCTTCCCTAAAGGTTTTTATCCTCTTTACTAATAAACCCAACCCTTCTCAGTTGGATCTTTTACACCTAAGGAGTCCCAACTGCTCTAACACCAATGGAAGGAAAGCAAAGACCTACATGAAACAACAGTTTCATGACACCCTGGGACTTTGCAGGCCACTAGCCAGCTGTCAGCGAGACCAGCAATGGAGCTTCAGATAGTGGTAGGAGGCTCTGCTTGGTGCATGGTTTTTGCACACTTTGCAAAGCCCACTTGCCTACCCTGAGCCTTTTACTTACATTTGAAGCTCTGTCACAGTTCCCCAAACCCAGAAGTAACTGGCGATGAGATGATATCATTACCAGTCAATTCCGGAAGCCATGTGCTGTGTTTGTGGAAGATTGGGATAGTATCTTGAGATGTAGTCTCTTGAAAGCCTACCAGGGTTATTTCTGGCAATATAATTTGTTCCTATGTGGGACAACAGGAGGGACAGTGGCCACTGGATTTGATGAGTTTCAGCAATCCTCCCATCACACCCCAGATATACGCACCAGGAAGACAACACATTTCCCAAGATGACATGCCTGGCCAGTACATTGCTGCCTCCGTCCTTCTCAAGAGGAGGGCAGTACCGAGGATGTTTAATGAGTAAAGGGTGGTGTAATGGGATCTCACGGAGATGTAAGATAACTAGAGGCCTTTGGTGTGGTCAGATAAAGCTCATGGTTAGAGTTGAAAGGCTGACATTGAGCATCAGGTTAGGAGAGTGCCAAGTGATGTGGGGTATCCCACACCCTGCATCTGCACCACTGCCTCTCTCCAGCCCACCACCAATGTTGCTGCTCCAGTTGGACTGTAATCCAGTCCTCTTCCTGCTCACTTTCATCAGTGCTGGAGGAAGGGGAGGAGGAAGGACAAAATCCTGCTACTTCCTCACTCTCCCCATCCATCTGGCTGCTTATAAAAGCAATCAAATAGGGGGGGGGGAGGCCCTTCTCCCATCACTTTCTCTTCCCTTTGGTTACTCTCAGCACAGCCTCCTTTCTCTGCACCCATCCTATTTCAAATAGAGAAGAGCATGCTCGGTGGAGGAAGGAGATTGCACCAAAGAAAGAGGAAGGAAGGAGGCTGTGCCAAATGTGGGAAGGGAAAGAGCAGGGGGTGGGCTCTCTATCCATCTGAGGAGTGTGCAAACTAATGCATGTGAAAGGGCTTCTGCCACTCAGGCTGCCTCAGTCCAAAGGCTGCCTCAGGCTGGGCCTGGAACATCACTATTATGGGATATCCTGGGAAGATTTCATAATACTTTTGATTGCAGGATTTGTTCATGTTTCCAAAGATGTGAAAATATGTTTACACAGTTTGTTCAGTAAATACATATTTATGACAAAAAGCTGTGCACCGCTCTGTAGCTACGCTATTATGTTCTATTAGGGGTGTCGCTCGCATTTTAAGGAGTTGCACAGCAAATAATGTACGCGCTCTCACAATAGATTCCATCAATTCAAAAGAAGTCGTTATGTTCTAGTAAGTATTGTCAGTGGTTATAACACCCCCTAAATAGGTACTTGTCTGACAGACCATAATGACTCCTTCTGTTATTCTGTGCCAACTCATACACTTCTGCAGAATAATTTTTCTCTTGCTTTTCTTTTGTTTAAGCTTTAAAAACAACCACAATTAGAAGAAGCTGTTGTAAAACAGGCTTTGTCCAACAGAAGAGCACCTGAAAGCAAAAAGCACAATATAGTTTCATTCCAACATCTAAGGTCAGCATCCTTGTGGTCTCAACCAACCAAAACTGGTTAGTGGAAAGCTGTTATACTTCATGACTACATTACCTTTATTATGACTATTTTGGCTTTCACGCTTTTTTGTCACTCCATATGAACAAGGTTGTTTGGCAATGTGAACCCTGGCAGGACACAACAAGCCATAAGGGAAAAGGTATGGCCCTGCTGGTCAACTGGATTACAGTATATGGAGCCCCTCCAATCAGTTCCGCAATGGCACATGCAGCCCCACTGATCAGCTGGACAGCAGTTAAGTCATTGGCTGTCACCCACTTCCACCTGTCAGACAGAAGGGTAGATCAACGACAGCTACTATAGGTGGGTGGGCCAGTTCTGGCCCTTTTAAGAGGTTCCCCCACAGCAGGGCAAAGAATGTGAAGGGGGAAAGAAGGAAACCATGTTATCACTAGAGGGAAGCCATTTTAGTGAGGCAGACATGTCATGCACTCACATAACTTACAATCATAGCTGGTATCAACTTCTTGGAGCCAATTAATACTAGTTTTCCAAAGGCAGCTTCCCTCTGTTGATAACTGGTGATATGTGTTGAAGAGAAATGGCTGTATGAATGGTGTGTTGCACAAGTGGGATTGGATGGGTGAGTACTATCAAGTTCTGTTAAGCTGCTTGTTGTTTTTTGGCTCTTGGTCAGACTCGTGTGCTTGTTGCATATTTGTCACCTGGTGCAACAGCCCTGGTAAGGGGATGAAAATTCCCCTACAACTGACCCAGCATGTAGGTAACATGGCTACCAGGGCCCAAGAAGAGAAGGGAAGAGAAGATTGGGCAGGAAACCAGGAGTACAAGTAGCCTAACTGTGCAGCTTTGGCCTTGGGCTCAAGGTGTGAATGTCTGCAGAGCACCCACGCTTGTGTTTACTGGGGTGAGGGACTGAAGCAGCAGTCTCCAAACCCCAACTCAGGGAACAGATGCAGCCTGTGGCAAGACTCTATCCAGCCCACGGCCAGCCTCTGGCCCCCTTGATTGAACTCCACTGGAGCTGTGTTCTGGTCACAGCTGGAGGGTCTTCTGAGGGCCTAAAAACATCACTTTGTGGTTTTCCCAAATAACTTGAAGTCACTTTTTGTGCCCTCTGAAGGCCTTACATAAGAACATAAGAACATAAGAACAGCCCCACTGGATCAGGCCATAGGCCCATCTAGTCCAGCTTCCTGTATCTCACAGTGGCCCACCAAATGCCCCAGGGAGCACACCAGATAACAAGAGACCTCATCCTGGTGCTCTCCCCTACATCTGGCATTCTGACTTAACCCATTCCTAAAATCAGGAGGTTGCGCATACACATCATCGCTTGTACCCCATAATGGATTTTTCCTCCAGAAACTCGTCCAATCCCCTTTTAAAGGCATCTAGGCCTTAGAACCCTGCTAACTGGATAAGAGGCACTTTTTCAAGTGGGTGCTCCTCTTTTATTTAGCAGAGGAAGAGCAATTGGCCCTCCTCACCCCAGCAGTGTCTTTTCTAGTGGCTATCTGCTGGTGTTCCTTTGCATCTTTTTAGATTGTGAGCCCTCTGGGGACAGGGAGCCATTAGTTATTTGATTTTTCTCTGTAAACCACTTTGTGAACTTTTTGTTGAAAAGCGGTATATAAATAATAATAATAATTTCTGAGGGTAGGGGAGGCCTCCCTGGCCCTCAGAACATGCTCCAGCTGTTTCCTGTGATGTGCTGGTTCTGGTATTTATTCCTCTATATTTAAGTGACCTGCTTGGGAGGTAGCAGAATGGGTGTCCACTTGAGTGTGTGCTTTATTTCTGTGAGGTGTGTTGGTGCTTCGAGAAATCCTGGAAATTTGAGCCCATTCATTGATTTATTCATTCATCTAAGTTCCATCTCTAATGTATTTATTTAAATTTTATGTTTAAAATTATTTTTTTTCCAACCCTCAACACCATGCCAGATATTTGATGCGACCCTCTTGCTGATAAGTTTGGAGACTCCTGGGCTAAAGTAATCTGCCAAGGAACCCAGAGCTCATCCCAAGCAGGGCTAGTGATGCAGCAGGTGGCTTGGGGTTTGAGATACCCTAGGAAGCCCTACTCTGGGCCTTACTATATTTCATTTTATTTCTTTACATATCTATCCCACTTTTCTCTCCCTAAGGGAACCCAAAACAGTTTACAACAATTTAAATAACAAAGTATTTAAATACTATAGGACAGTGGTTCTCAAACTTTTTAACACTAAGACTCACTTTTCAGAATGACAATTTGTTGGGATCCACGCAAAGTGATGTCATTAACCTGGAAGTGATGTCATGGCCAGAAGTGAAATAATCAAGCAGGAAAATCTTTAACAGCCCCAATAGGACAAAAACAAATTAAATTAAGTAAATTAAAAGTTTACAATAAGTATAAGTTTAAAAATGTATTTAAAATAAAGAACTTTCCTAACCTCCCAAGCAGTTGCTAATCTGTTTTTTAAAGAAATTCCTCAAACATCCCAAAGGCTGCAATCCTATCCACACTTACCAGGGAGTAAGCCCCATTGACTATCATTGCTAAAAGCATATGGGTAGTAAGTAGCCTGTTAAAAGTACAGATCTATAACATTTCCCCAAATGCAGTCACATATCATGGTAGCATCAAGTTAAGTCAGAATGCCAGATGTAGGGGAGAGCACCAGGATGAGGTCTCTTGTTATCTGGTGTGCTCCCTGGGGCATTTGGTGGGCCGCTGTGAGATACAGGAAGCTGGACTAGATGGGCCTATGGCCTGATCCAGTGGGGCTGTTCTTATGTTCTTATGTTCTAAGTCTAATATATAAAAAAAATAAAATACACATTGAAATGAATGGGGACCCATCTCAAATTCTCTCATGACCCACCTAGTGTGTCCCAACCCACAGTTTGAAAAATGCTGCTATAGAAGGGCCTTCAGACCATCTGGCAGGCTGTACCAGGACTCAGGCTGAAGAGAAAGGGTTGGAATTGACCTGGGAAGGAGGGCCAACCTCTCTCCTTTTTCTGTTCTTCTACAGTTGGGCCCAATCAAGAAGCTGCAAATATGTAGCCACCTGTGTCCTGGCTTGTAAGTAAGTGAGTTTCACATGCCCCCTGGAGGTGGAGATTCCCCCTGGGAGATGTAGCTGGAGACTACAGGAAACAACTAATTTCTTCTGGGGGGGGGGGTTAAAATTTTTTGTACCCCTGGGTGCCAAATCCCTTAGCTACACCACTGCCTTTTCTAGTTCCAAGCTAAGATGAGAGATGAAAACAATTTCCCCATCCTGCTCCACACTTTGAAACTAGGCAAACTAGCTTCAGACTAGACAAGATGTCAGTCCCATCATTGATCCTTGCATGCTTTTTTTCAAGTGAAAATGGCAGCAGCAGGGGGATCAGGGCCATGGCGACAGGGGAGGGTCTTTAACTGTCTACCCCATGCCACAATCTCAATGAAAATGCCCTTCCACAGCAGCTATTTGGCTTAGGCATGGTTCAACAACAGTGTCTTGGCTCAACAGTGTTTCGTGGAATGGGCCTTTCCTGAGGTCCCACAGGATACCACGTAAATATATCAGGTCACGTTTATTGGCTTAAAACTATGCTGTTAAATATCCCACATTTGGGAAAATAAAAAAACACCTGGAGTGCAATGACTGTGACAAACCCCTTTCTGGAATATATGGGTGACTATTAGAGGTCCAGTAGGCACAAAATGGCGGGGACCACATTCAGCAAAGTAGTTCACTCAACTTGCAATAAGGAGATGGAGAATGAGGACAGAGCAATCTTCATTAGCATTCCAAAATAAACTTTCTTTGATGCTTTGCTCATTATTTTTATAATTAGTTCAAAAAACAGTGCCTACATTATCCATAATTTAACAGATCATCACGGTTATTTCCATGTTAAGTTGTGTTGTGGATGTGCTTTTTTCTGCACACTGTTGATAAGGAGGAACCCATCATATTGTGCTCAAAGGGTTTTTTTTTTTCTTCAAACAAAGAACATAAAAATTAGTCACGGTAAATAGTAGCTCGAATTTCTCAAACTTCTCAGTTACTAGATGACAGAGATGCAAACTCAAAATTCATAGTAAATATCAAAAGCTTTCATCAAAGAGATGAAACCAGAAGAGTATGAAGCAGAAATATTTTAACCAAAGCAAACAGGGAAAGAAACAGCATTTCTACAAACTCCACATTTTTGAAAGGTTCTAGCGCAACAATTGTCAGTAAACACTTTTTTTTCTGAAGGCAAAATTATCCATGACAGTTTGGGAACTGAGCATGTGATTATGTTCAGAGAACAAACTTTAAAAGGGACAAAGTGTTTTATTATGCCTGCTATTCAGACTTATTCATGTTTACTCAGAAGTAAACTCCACCGGGTTTACTGAGACTTACTTCCATGTAAGCACACACAGAATTGCAGCCTTACTGTTTTAAATACATTTGACCACACGCCAATGAAGCAGATGTTAAATTTCTGGGAGAGCATGCAAGTTTTTCCATGCATAAGAGCTAATGACTTGAAATCTGTAAAGAATGCGTAGTCCAATGATAAGAAAGACACTATTTGTGTACTTTTAGACTGCTATGGGAAGTGAACTTTTATTACCCCCTTTTTCATTTGTATTACGGGAGGCTATTTTTATCCCCTTGACTGGTACAATGCTGCTGACCTTTATGTGAGATGCTGGGCTAATGACCATGTGTTGTAGGTCTCCAGAGACTGCCCTCTAAGGCAAGTAAGATGAATTCAATATCTCAGCTCCTCCTGTCCTATACCTTCCCCAAGCAGAATTACCAGCCACCCTGGAGGACATGGATTTTTATGTGAACTTTTTTGTTTATTGGCATCCAAGCAAGAGGGCACCTAACCTCATTTCTTTGAAAACTACTGGCAATGCTGAAGGCAATCTTTTTTTCCCCCTTTTAAAGGTGAAAAAATATGCTTGCTGATAACATATATGGAAGTCAGATACCAACGGAGAAAAATTTTATCTTGTTTTTTGGGGGGCAACTGTGAGATATATTTGGAGTACCAAAAAGTACCAGGAAAAATACACTTTTTTATAATGTCCCAGTTGTTAAAATGATTAAATGCTTAAGAATTGAAATGCTGTACCAATTTATGTCCTAGTCCACACAGAAGAAATGTTTAGTGACTGTTTCTCTTTAAACATCCTCCCAAACACCTGCATTCTAGTTGTTTGCTTTTTGCATTATAATAATCTGTAAATCCTTCTTTCTTTTCATATGACTAGACCTCATCATTATCTGGCCTTTCCAACTCTGCCCACTGTTTCAAGCAAACCATTCTTTTCTGACACATTTCCTTACTACTGTTTCTTGATCCTGATCTCTCTTTCTCTTCAGCAAAGCTGTTCCTCGGCTCTGTAGAATTACCTCCTGTCTACAACATAGGTCGTATGCACCATAGGACATATTCTCTCTAGGATTTTTCTTGCTTTGATGGCTGAAAATGCTTGCTTAGTGGGGACTGATGACCAGGAAGTTCATGAAGCTCTAAGAGTTCTCCAAAAACATATGACACAATTATACCACTGAAAATTTACAGGCTGGTTCCAGAAGCTACATGAAACAGAGCCCACCTGGGACCTATATGTTAACCATTCTAAGCAACTTTAACAAAAAGTTGCTTATGAGAGAAATAAATAAACCAGGAATATAGGATAAGGTTGTGTTTGTTCCTCAATAGAACGCCAGGTGATGAACCCAGCCTTGCATGTGCATGTATCCTTGGGGTGCTTGTAAAGTGTCCAGCAAATATCTTAGATTTACTTTGCTCCTTCCTGAGCAATTTTTTAGGGTTTAAACAAGTGCAGGTCATGCTGAAACTCCCAGGCTGCCCTACACTTGTATACCCCTCAGCTCATGTGTTTCTCATGAGGTCCATTTAAAGGAAAGGGCATGGAGAATGAAACAGCTCATCACTGCCTACACAGTTCTTGCAGGTGCAGGCAAGTGCAGGCAGCTGCAGCATTCTGTTTACCTACCAACTCATTTTGCCGAGTTGAGGTGAGTGAGTAAATTATTTGGTTCCCACTTGCTTTCAGCAAATATAAAGCAGATCAGTGCAACTTGGTTCCCAGCAGGCTGGAGGAAGGCAGAAGCAGACTTGGGGTGAAATGGCATGCTGAGACTGCAGCTTCCCCACCTTCAGCTGGTGCAGATACATTTTGTTGTTTTCTTCATGGCTGGACTGGCCCTGAGTGACACTGTCTAATCCAGAGGTGTCAAACATACGGCCTGCAGGCTGCATCTGGCCTGCAAAAGCTCTTTATTTGGTTCTAGGGCTCTCCCACCACCACCACCAGCAGCTGCTCTCAACTGCTGAGCTGTGCTGAGATGTCACTGCTGAAAGGGCAGCTCACATGATAATTGGTCTCTCTGGTATCTTGAATATGATCAAGATTTGCATTTTTTTTCTTTTATGACATTGCAGCTAATGAGTTCCTAAGTGAGAAAAAAAATGCTTATTTCTCGTCATAACCTGCTTAATGACATCACTGCCAGCTTAATGATATCACTTTGGGCCCTCAGCAGGCATCATGAATGCTTTTTGGCCCACCATATGAAGCGGTTTTATACCCCTGGTTTAATCTAACCCTTGTTTATAGGTCCTGAGGCTTTTGTGGTCAGGATTCTCCTGAAGTAAAAAGTTTTTTGAGGATTTTTGACCA
Source organism: Tiliqua scincoides (assembly GCF_035046505.1). Classification (NCBI taxonomy): domain Eukaryota; kingdom Metazoa; phylum Chordata; class Lepidosauria; order Squamata; family Scincidae; genus Tiliqua; species Tiliqua scincoides. The sequence continues at coordinate 15,711,551 of NC_089825.1, forward strand.
CATTCAACAGGTTTAGATTCTCCTCCTAACATTTCACCCTCACACGTGTAGGGCATTATCAAAGGACTAAAAATACCTGAAGTGCTGATAGTACTAGGAGGTCTGGTCTAGAGGGTAGAGCCTCCGTCTGCCTGAAGATAACATCCACAAGGTCGCCAGTTCGAGGCCACCGGCACCGTGTGACCTTGAAGCAGCTGATAAGCTGAAGCCGAGCTATTTCCATCTGCTCTGAGCGTGGGAGGATGGAGGCCAGAATGTGAAGCCAGATCAGAATGAAACACCTTGAATGTAGTTGTTCTTGAAAGAAAGAACCTTCTTTCAATTGTAAAAATCCCTATTTAATAAGGGATTTAAATAAAAGCCTGCCTATGTAAACCGCCTTGAATAAAGTCTTGAATAAAGACCAAGAAAGGTGGTATATAAATACCTGTTATTATTATTATTATTATTACTAACGAGGAAAGTTATAGACCACTACACTTAGAACTAAAGTTCCCTCATTTGTTCACGAACATAACTCCATCTCCCTTTCTTCAATTATAGCAGATGGCTTCTGGGCTCCTTAAGGATCCACATATCACCTCAAGAGCCTGACATCATAACCTGAAATTTACTGTAACTAGTCTTTGTTTTCTCAATGCCTCTCTTTAGCATTTTATGTAACGCCATTCTAATATCATAAAATATTCTTTTATGCTTTTCTTGCTTTTTATCACACACACCCCATGCCACACATTTCTAAGAACCTTTCCTATCATCTTCAACCCTGGTTGATTCTACCCACACCCACATCCCTAATCAGTTTCATCATTTGGAGTATGCCTGGCATATGTTTATTGACACATTCGCCTTTTCTCTAAACCAGTGATTTTCAACTTTTTTCATCTTATGGCACACTGACAAGGCACCAAAATTCTCAAGGCACACCATTAGGTTTTTGACAATTGACAAGGCACACCATGCTGCTGGTGAGGGGCTCACATTTCCTATTGGTCCAACTAATAAATGACCTTCCCCCAAATTCCTGTAGCACATCTGTGGACCACTTGCAGCACACCAGTGTGCCATGGCACAGTGGTTGAAAATGGCTGATCTAAACCAATGGTTCTCAAACTTTTTAGCACCAGGACTAGCTTTTTAAAACACTTAGGTTTACCAGACTTTTTAAAAAGGAGATTTAAAAGGAATTTTATTGTTGGTTTGTTTATAATAATGACCAAATAAAAACAACCCTCAAACTTTATCTCTCTATATTTACACATGCTTGCAAACTACAGGAACTCAGTTCCTTACATGGCATTAACTGCTATCTTGCAAACTGTAGGAGCTGAGCTCTTTGCTGAGCCAAGGTACACAAAGTCATGGATAACCTCCAGTTCATGCTCAGAGATTGTAATGCAGGGAGGTGAGTCCACATCCTGAACCATGACCTGTGTTTTCTTCAGGTTGATTGTCAGTCCAAAATCTTGGCAGGCCTTGCTAAAACGATCCATGAGCTGCTGGAGATCTTTGGCAGAGTGGGTAGTGACAGCTGCATCGTCGGCAAAGAGGAAGTCACGCAGACATTTCAGCTGGACTTTGGATTTTGCTCTCAGTCTGGAGAGGTTGAAGAGCTTTCCGTCTGATCTGGTCCGGAGATAGATGCCTTCTGTTGCAGTTCCAAAGGCCGACGCATCCTCGGCATCACCTGGCAGGACAAAGTTCCAAACAACACAGTCCTGGAACGTGCTGGAATCCCTAGCATGTATTCACTGCTGAAACAGAGACGCCTGCGTTGGCTTGGTCATGTCGTGAGAATGGATGATGGCCGGATCCCAAAGGATCTCCTCTATGGAGAACTCGTGCAAGGAAAGCGCCCTACAGGTAGACCACAGCTGTGATACAAGGACATCTGCAAGAGGGATCTGAAGGCCTTAGGGATGGACCTCAACAAGTGGGAAACCCTGGCCTCTGAGCGGCCCGCTTGGAGGCAGGCTGTGCAGCATGGCCTTTCCCAGTTTGAAGAGACACTTGGCCAACAGTCTGAGGCTAAGAGGCAAAGAAGGAAGGCCCATAGCCAGGGAGACAGACCAGGGACAGACTGCACTTGCTCCCGGTGTGGAAGGGATTGTCACTCCCGGATTGGCCTTTTCAGCCACACTAGACGCTGTGCCAGAACCACCTTTCAGAGCGCGATACCATAGTCTTTCGAGACTGAAGGTTGCCAATACAGAGCTCTTTGCACGGTAATTAGCAGCTACAGCATCTATTTGCCAATAGCCTTAGAGCTTGAGGCAGTTAGTTATCTGATCTTTCCATCCCCCTTTGGCGTCCCACCAAAAACCAGGTCCCAACCCACAGTTTGGGAAGGGGCGGGAGAGGGTAGAACTAGTGGAGCACTGCTCTGCCATATCCTATCCTCCATGCTGGGCTGCAATGCCCAACACAGAGGTTCTCAAGTCTGCCCCGGCAAAATAGCCAGCACAGACTTGAGAAGCCCCATTGTGGGGCCTGCAGCAGCAACAGAGGCCTCTCCAGCCATAGCTCTGGATTCTGTGTAGTTGCAACAGGTTTTTGGCCTATTCACAACCATGCACGTGACTGTTCTGCTAGTGGAAGCCGACTTAGGATTGGGCTGTAAGAATATTTCCTCACTCATTAATTCAATAACATGGCTTCTCTCTCATTAACAAAATGGCTTCTCTCTCTTCCATGTAAGAAATGTTGTGGGATTCCAGGCATGGCTCCTTTGCAATATTTTGACAGGCTTTGCTGTACTTAGGAGTCAGAGCCATGTCAATCTTTGCTCTGCCTAAATCACTACAGTTGCGTATTCCCAGATTTCCTCTTAGCATCAGTCTTTTCATGCCTACATAACTTCACTGAAATACTGACTGTCCCTCCACCATCTTAGAGCCCAATCCTGAGCTCCGTTCCGCGGCTCTGTGCCGCAGCAGATTGTCGCAAACGTGCCATAAGGGCCGGTGCTGGGCTAGCATGGGGCGGTCACCCAGCCCCCACGACTGCAGTGCTGCAGCACGGTAAGTGGGGGCGGGGACGAGGAGGAGGTGTGCCGAGGAGGGGGGAGGTTGGCGGGGGGCGGAGAGAAGGCGGGGGGAGGCGTGACACAGAGGTGTGACGTGGCGAGGGGGGGCAGGTTGGAGATGTGCCGGGGGAGGGAGGGAGGGAGGTGGGTGGGTCATCGGAGCTCTGTTCTGCAGGATCCAAGCTGCTTGTGGAGGGCTTGGCGCCCTACACGAGCACCTTTACTTCAATGGTAAAGTGAGTAGCCCCATTGCAGGGCTGCTTACCTTACCTGGGGCGCGCAGGGTCTGGCAGCAGCCGTTCTCGGTGCCACTGTGGCTGGTTGCCCCGGGCAGCTCAGGACTGGGCTGTTAGTGTCTTGTTCAAATGAGAAAAATCCCCCAGCTAGCTAACATGTAAATGGAGAATGAGCTCCTCGTGCTGATGTATTTACATAAGCTATTAAAATTCAAGTCATTCCATATTCGCTGTGATTATTAATCACCCAGTTTGAACATATTTTATGTGTGACTAAACAAGAAAACAGGGTAGTGACCTCTTTGCAGTTGCTTACTCAGGTTAACTTGAGTTTTTAAAATAAACATTATTGTGTCCTTACGCCATATAATATATTGGTTTTAAAGAGCATTTTTCTGCTCATCAATAACAAATAAAAGAAACCATTTATATATGCTCTTTCACAGCTTTTCGAAATTCCTCATGTAATTATTAGATTATTAGAATATTAATTCCTCGTATAAATATTAGGATATGAAGCACAACATATGCATCATTTCATAATATAAATCAGTTGTGATTTATTACCCCTGCTAGAGTGTTGGCTTATATTCTGCTCTAACTATAATTCCACTGAATATTTTTAATTGAAAAGAATTCTGGCAGCAACATGTGTAAAGAAGTAGTTCTGTTTACCCTGAGACTTTATTTTGTTTTTGTGCTGTAGGCCTCTTATAGCTTTGAAAAGGCAAGATCATAGTGCTTCACACACACACACACACACACACACACACCTCTGCGTGGTTGTGGAACAGAGACATAGGGGATGCAAGATCGCACTTGCTGGCCATGCGCCTTTCAAGTGCCTTTGGCATAATGTGTGAAAAAAGTCCTACGCTTGACAAATACTTGCCACATTCCCTGGAGGGGGGCAAAGCAATATGTTTTTTCAGGTACAGGGACACCTGTGTAAAGTGCCCCCTCCCCCTCGCCTTCAGGGCCTGTCATGGCTGTGAAAGCAAAGGCTCTAAAACGTTGGGAACTACTGTGCAAAACTAAAGCTTCATGCCACCTGAATAATGTGTACCTATTCAGTGGAAGAGCCTCTTCTTTACATCCAGAAGGCCCCAGGTTCAATCCCAGCATCTCCAGGTAGGGAGGAAACCTTGTGTGAAACCTTGGAGAAGTACTGCCAGCCTTTGTTGACAATACTGACTTAGATGGACCAATGCTTCGACTCATTTTAAGGCTGTTTCCTATATAAGATTTTGGCAAAATTAATGTCCTTTGTTCCTTTTTTATCTGATCACTTTTCTCAGGAATTATTACATCAACATTTTTTTTGGGGGGGGGGGGAAATTTTGGAATCTGGAGATTGTTTTACAGCCAGTTTTCTTCCTCACTTCAATCAAGTCCCTTGCGCCGGCCCAACATAGTGCTGCAAAGCAGTTTTGCGCCAACGTAAGGGGAGACAGACCAGTGCACAGACATGTGTCGGTCTCCCTGCGCTGACATGGGCCCCAGACTGAGTGAGTTTGCATCAACTGAGCTTGGCCAGCACAGGAATTGGGGGGGGAGGGGGAAGAGACAGGAGGAAGACATTTTAGGGCAGGGGAAAGTGGTTGGCGGACATTTCCAGGGGCTGGTGGGCAGGGAGCAGGATCTGGTACTTATATTGGATCCCAGCCCTGTCCCTGGGCGGCCCAGGGCAATCCCAGGCTGCTCAGATTTGCGCCACCAATTGTTGTTGTGGCTCTCCCCCCCACACACACACATCTTTTATTGCATGAAAACTAATTCTGCTAGCTAAAGAAAGGGAAACCAAAATTAAAAAGAAAGGTGTTGTCTTTAATCCAATATCCACTGTTCTGTACAATGGGAAGACAAGGAAGAGGGAATGGTGACCAGGTAAAAGGGCTAGAGAATGTGCCAAAGCCTAGAGAAAAGGTGGGTTTTGATCTTCCCATATGATTTCTGGTGAGGGGACAGTACAGGTGACATACAGAAGAGGATACTAGGAAAAGATCACTACATCTATTCCACGACTCCTTTATCCTAAGTGGAGAAGCGTCCACCTGTCATTATGACCTCTTGTCTTTCTGAGCCTGAGCAGCCTGAAAAGTCAAGGAGAGACAGAATCTTCTTTTCTCTTTCTCCTTATGAGCAAGAAAACTGGAGGGAAGAGAATTGGGTAGCAAAAGGTGGGGAGCAGACTGAGCCTGCAGGCTGCAGGTTGTCAAACCCTTTCATGTACACATAAATGATGTTGAATCATCACCACCGATTATGGACAAATAACAAACAACAACCCCATAACAAAGAAACGTCCTCAGAGTGTAACCCATGGCTGTCAATTAGAGGCAGCCTCAAGCTGAAAAATTTGCTGTGGAGCCAAATTCTTTCCTAGTCTGAGATTGTTCAGATGTTTGGTTTTGGCCTGGGGTCATCCCTACAGAATTGACTGAAGAGAAGTTGACAGATGCCTTCCCTAACATTAAAATACAAAATACAGTATTAACAATTTACACTGGAATATTTTTGTTTCGTCAACATTCATTACATCTCCATAAATCATTCTCCCCCCTCTTCCAAATATATCGCCAACCTAACTTAATAAGATACCACTTTCTCATTTTGAATTTAGACTAGCTTCATATACCTTTTGAACTGACCGCCACGAGTGTGTTAGCCAAGCCTTGCTACACTGAGCTAAGGGCGGGCAGCTCCTTTCAAAGCCCTCCAGCCTCACCAAACTTCATTCTTTTTCACCACCAAGCAAAACTGACATGGATGTAGTGTTGTCCAAGGTCAAGTATTGACATATATATGACACAGGAGGAAGAAGGCATGGAAGATGGATTGTGTGCACTTATGTCTAGAACATGGGAGTAACAGCACAAGAAATTCCTTCTGTAAGAACCTGAATCATTAGCTGCTCTCGGAGCTCAGTCATTCCAGTTTCTTTCACCTGCCTACATAAATATAGCTCTACGTTGGAGCAAACAGAGTTAGATTGGGGGGCAAATTGGCTTATAAAAGTTAACTGGGAAAATGCAAAACTAATTAACTTATAGACTGCGTTTTCTCATACCCTCAGTGTGGTGCTAAGAGATTCTCTCCATCTCTTTCTCTGTCATGTTGCTGAATGCTGCTGATTCAAAGAGAAATTGCCTGAGGGACTGTTCATAATTTTTAACAGGAAAGGCCCCCAATGTTCGGTTTATTTGCTACTGAATTACAGTTAGCTAAGCCACATCCCAGCTTGCTTCTCTTTTCCATTCCCCACTCAGCTGGGCAACAATTGCATGGACTGGCTGATTAAGAGCCTCTGCACATAGTGAATGGAGCAATTTGCTCTGAAAGCCTATATGGGAACATCTTTGGAACAAGAATCTGTAGTATTCACCAACACAACATTTACTGAGCACCCTGGTACAACTGAGTGGTTCTCCTAGCTGTTTATTTAGCTGTCATCACTTGTAGCTGTTGATAGACTTAAAAACAGTGCGATCCTATGCACATCTACTCAGAAGTCCCACTTAGTTCAAGGGGACTTACTCGCAGGTAGGTGTATACAGAACTGCAGCCTTATCCAGATTTATCTAATTCCCTTTAAAGGTATTTAAGCCATTTCTGCCCAATGTTGCATATACGCAATAGGTATACGCAACAAATGTGTATACCTGTGGGCCAGGCAAAAATGGGTTAAATTGTGGTATTGAATTTTCTGAGCTAACTATACAGTGCATAAAGACTTGCTTTTCTCTAAGTTAAACCTACTGCTTCATTAGGTAACTACCACTTCATCTGAAGTTTCTCCTCTTTCTTCTGTTCATCATCCTACAAGCCTCTATCGTGCCCCAACAACAACAACAGTATTTATATACCGCTTTTCAACAAAAAGTTCACAAAGCAGTTTACAGAGAAAACCAAATAACTAAATGGCTCTCTGTCCCAAAAGGGCTCACAATCTAAAAAGATGCAAAGGAACACAAGCAGACAGCCACTAGAACAGACAGTGCTGGGGTGAGGTGGACCAGTTACTCTCCCCCTGCTAAATAAAAGAGGAGCACCCACTTGAAAAAGTGCCTCTTACCCAGTTAGCAGGGGTTAACCCACCATGTATCATGATGAGTGATAGAACTAGTCTTCCTTTTTTTATCAAGACAGATCTAAATCTGTTGCCTTTCCTTGCAGGCAACCAAAACTGTGCACAGTATTCGAAATATGACTGCATATTTAGTGCTTCATTTTGTCAGTTCTCAACTACACATTACATTCAGTAGAAAACCAATAGGCCAGAGCCTTGGACATCTATTTAATGTTGTATTTAAAAGTTATTATTGTGACCTCAGTCAAAATTCCACTGTACTAAGAGCCATACCACAAAAGACCCAATAAAACAGTCACATCTTTTTGTCTGTCTCCACAAAAAAAGCTAAGGGCAGCATGGTATGAAATATAGCCTAACCTCTCACCTCATTTGCTATGAGTCATGCACAAATAATACATTAATGGCAGCTTTGTCTGTGCTGTTCCTGTTTGGAACATAAACATTCTTTAGATGATATCAGTCTCATTGTTTCTTTGACCTAAGTGCTGATGTAAAATGTCTGAAGTATTTGAGCCATAAAGTTTAGCTTTTCTTATGCGTGAAGTGTGAATTAGAGTTCCATGAAAACACAAGCTTCTGTGCATGCTTTAGAACAGGGGTCTCTAAACTTTTCGGCCAAAGGGCCGCATCAAATATCTGGCACAGTGTCAAGGGCTGGGAAAAAAATTAAATATAAAATTTAAATAAATACATTACTTAGATGAATGAATAAATGAATGGGTTCAAATGTCCAGGACTTCGCCAAGCATGGACACAACCCAAGAAATAAAGCACACACTTAAATGGACCCCCATTCCCTCACCCCACAAGCACAACTCTGGTTGTGTTTGGTCAACTGGGCCAGAGGTGCTCAGGGGATCAGAGACTGGCCACAGGCTGGATAGAGGCTCGCCATGGGCCGCATCTGGCCCCTGGGCCAGGGTTTGGAGACCCCTGCTTTAGAATATGAAAACAGTTATTTGTTATATGGTCCACACTTCATGTTATATAATAGATATATAATAATTATATAATATGATATATAGTATAAGTAGCCTGATCCTATCCCCTGCCACTTCATAGCATTCTAGTATGCAAATAGGGTATACACTATACTGGGTGGGGCTAGAAAGTCAATGAGAGATAAGTAAAAACTATTTTACTTACTTCTCAGTGGGCTGTTGTTTTGCCAGATTTCAAGGCCAAGCTCTGCCTAGAGAACCCACGTCCACTTTAAGCTAATTAGCTCCCCTGTGTTCCCCAACAATGGCCCTATTTCTGCCCTGCAGCACTGCTGGACCCCACCACCAGGGAAGCTCACCTGTTCAACCTGTAGAAGTCATCCTTCCTCCCCTCTCCTGCCAGCAGCTCCTCCCACCACTACAGCAGCACCTTGGTCCTCAGCATGTCTTGGGCAAGGCAGCCACACACCAATCTCAGTGTCTCCAGCAGTTTCCAAAGTCCATTCACCCATCAGTCCATCAGCCGTTCCAGTAGTCCATTAACCATTAAGTCCTAAGTTCATTCATCCAGTCTCCCATTCCTTCCTTCTACTACCCACACCAAACTCTCCCTCCATCAGGCTTTTATGCCTGAGGGTGCACAGGGAACAGCTGGTTGTTTCTGCCAGCAGATCCATTATGTTCCATGGCAGCATGATCTCTTCACCATTGCTGGGCCTTTTACGACAGCGGATTGGAAGAACTGCTGTCATGCAAGGCCCATAGGACTGGGCTGGAAAAAAATATATTCACAAAAGAAAGGGCTCCAAGGAAACCTCTAACAAATGGGGGAAAGGTGTCTGTTAATCCCAAAAATTCATTAAATCTGAATGCACTGAAGTCCATGGAGACATGCATGTGCAAAACGTGCATGACTAATTTTTAATGAAGCAGAAAATGTCACTTGTTCTGTTAAGTCAAGGTCTATAAATTGAGGGTTCACTGTATTTGTTTTGCTTGTAGTTTTTCTTTGCAATTTAACTTTAAATGTATCCATAGATGGGCCTTGGAATCTTGTTTCTGCCAATGTTTCTCCTCCTTCGATCAGAAATGGTGTCCCTGATTGTGTGAATTACAAGATCAAGGAGCAGTAAAGGAAGTAGCTGCTCCATACTACTTTACAGGGGGCTTACAGAGACAAGCTGCCTGGGGAATTTATCGAAGCTTCCTCTTTCTTGCTGTCTTTCTCCCTGGTTCTTTGCTCCTATTGGGGATATAACCTCTAGCCATCTGATCAGCAGCAAGACTGAGCAATTAGCAAGTCTGCCCTAGACATGACTGCAATAATGATGTCTGTCAGTTCTTATTACCTGGAAGAATAGAGGTGCCCATTATTGATCAGGTTTGGCCTTCTGTTGTCATGCAGACTTATATCCCTCAAGGGCTTAAGGACCCATCATTACATCCAGCATTCCAGATTGGGGCAGTGGCCAGGAGCGGTTTATAGACGCTCCGTCTCCATGAGCAAGCTCTGGTACTATCTTTCAGATTCTGGTTTGGCAGCTGTCATTCATTTCTTCATACCCTCAAGTCTAGGCTATGCAATGATGATGTCCTCAAGGTCTTCTTTCCTATTTTAGTTGCTGCAGAATAACGAAGCCTGACTTCTTAGAGTGGGATAAGAGGGCAAGTATCACTCTGCAGTCCTGTCCTGCTGCTGTCACTGATGTTCTCCTAGGGTTCATTTATCTAGTATTGGTTCCAGTGTTTCAGGGCCTTTTTCAAAGGGGAGCAGAGAGAGGCTAGTCAACCCTGTGCTTTGTTCTGTGGGATGCAGAGGAAGCCACGCTAGCACTGCTGCATTGGCATAGAGCAGGGGTGCCCAAACCCCTGCCCTGGGGCCACTTGTGGCCTTCAAGGACTCCCAATGTGGTCCTCAGGGAGCCCCCAGTCTCCAATGAGCCTCTGGCCCTCCAGAGATTTGCTGGAGCCCACACTGGCCCGACGCAATTGCTCTCAGAGTGAGGGCAACTGTTTGACCTCTTGCAAGAGCTGTGGGATGAGGACTCCCTCCACTGCTTGCTGTTTCACATCTGTGATGCAGTAGCGGTAGCAAAGGAAAGGCTAGTCTTGCTTTGTGCAAGGCCTTTTATTGGCTTTGAGCTATTGCAAGACCTTCATTCATTCATATAAGTTCATCTTTACTATATTCATTTATGTAAACTTATGTAAATGTATTCAAATTTTTAATGTAAATTAATTCTTTTTTTCCCCAGCCCCCAACACAATGTCAGAGAGATGATATGGCCCTCCTGCCGAAAAGTTTGGACACCCCTGGCATAGAGGAACTTAGGTGGGATTGGGCTGTAACATCCTGAGTTTGTGTCATCAACAGGCAAATATAGACTACCCTTTTCCAAGTTGTGGTAACTTTCCACTGTGCACTTGCAATCTCTGTATAAGCTGGTCATTTGTAGCATGCTGATGAACTGATATATGTTCACACATCAGAAACCTGGAGAAGCAAGGGACAATAGCCTTAACATAAAAAGTGCCCAGCTGGATCAGGCCAAAGGCCCATTTAGTCCAGCTTCCTGTGTCTCACAGTGGCCCACCAAATGCCTCAGGGAGAACACAACAAGGGACCTGCAACCTAGTGTCCTCCCTTGCATCTTCCATCCAGTCTTCTCACTATTCAGCATGAAGATTCAAAAAGCAGCTATGCAGGAAACATACTACTTTGTTGGCAGTTTGTATTCACCAAAATGAGTCATATACATGCACTTTCTGGTGAGTACAACTCTACTCACTCTGGTGTGTACTCTCTATTCACTCCCTGTAGCACTTCAAGTCAAATTAAAGCCACTTATTTTAATGCAGAAAAGTGTGCAACACCTTCGCCATTCACATATATATTGTTATTTGTGCTGGAATAATGTTTCTGCCCTAAGCCTTCTGAATAGGGAAGCCGAGGAATTTCAAAAATTTAACAGGCCCTCTGAGTTATTAGTACATAAATGAATTTGCTTCCCTGTGGTTTTCAGCTGTGCTTTTCTTCGCGTTGTAGAACCGTTGAAATGGCTACTTTGAAAAGAAGGCACCATTCAGATAATTCTTTATTGGCCTATAACTTTAATGAAAATCCACAGGCAAAAAAAAGTTCTTATCAGCCTAGCTGCTAACTTTCGATATCTCATTTTTCTCTCACTATAATCCTGGTGTTCAAAGTAGGTTTTTTATTTATCATCTTTGCACAGAGCTAAGTTTTACTTCTATCTCCCTCCCTTTAGGCCTTATCACATCATTTACAAACACTTTATCTCTGTAACAGAAAATAAATGAAATTCTCGGCTTTTTGATGAAATGCCTTGATGAAATGGATGGCCCCAAAAATCTATATTTAGATGACTGACTCCTGTTTTTGTAGAAGACATGATAAATGTTTCATGCATATAAACTGAAGGATGATGGATTTAATGATCGCACCCTAACTGGTAGAATGCTATTTTGGAATAATTAAATGTTCCATCATTTGCAAGTCTAAATAGTCCATTGTTAACTTGTATTTCTGTCTGTCAACAGGCTTTTCCACTTTGCGAGGGAAATTTATCATTAAAACAATTGAACATACCATGAGAGTGTGTGCATGTGTGGCTAATAACCCATTTCACAGGAACCTTGTTTGGCTCCCATCACTTAGGAAAACTTAATTTATGTATGGATCTCACTTACAAAAGAAACACATGACAGGCATTATTCAGCAACCCTTAGTAGATATCTCATTTCAGGAGTAAAGCCAGAGCTGTGGTTTTGAACTTTAACTAAACATAATTATAATTCATAAGAACTTGTAAATTATGATGCAAGAAAATGTTGTGTTGTTTAGTTCAATTAAACTTCTTTGGAAGTTTGTGCTTTTGTTCAGTTTGGAATCTTGCAGCTGCAAAATCAGACCTATATAGATGATGAATAGCAACTACCAGAAACAGCTTTTTGATAAGCCCACTAAAAGGAACAGGAGTTGTGCAAATGTGTGTACTTGTCCCAGGGACGTGTGGTGTGGGGGCGCTCCACTGCCCCACTGTAGTCTGTGGGAAAGCACCACAGCCACCCCAGACACTTACACCTAGGAGGCTCTCCTTACTCCTGAGAAAGTGGTTATAAGAAGAGCCTTCTCAAGAATAAGGAGAGTCTCTTCGGGTGTAAGCAGGTGGGGCAGCTGTGGTGCTTTTCCATGGACAACAGTGGGGCAGTTCTGCCTCACCTGCCGCCCCCACACCACACATCCCTGACTTGCCGAGCTGGAGTTCACTTCAGCAGGGTTTGTGAAGACTCTTCCAATGGACCTGCCTCCATTTGATTCTCTACCCTCATTGGACTTCTCAAAGGAAGTCATGTTGAAGCACCACTGATAATGAGACATTAGCCATTTCATTAAGTGGCAAAAGAGGGGTATGGAAAAGAGATGTCAATGGGATTTTATAGGAGACGTTTTGGAGGGGAGTTGAGATTTTGGGTCCTTTCCACTTTCTGTTCCTTACTTAAAGTAAGTCTAAAAACTAATTGATGTGATGTATTAATAATAAAGTTTATATTTAAAAAGTGGCAATTAGTATCTGAATTTCATTATCTTCTCTCCTTATTCCTGTCTAGCTGACATGGTGATTGGCAGGCTCTGCCTCTCTGACAGCTTTGAGTATATCTTAGGCTAGGTGGGAGGAATCCATCAGCAAAATAGCTTACTTCTGTTTGGTTCATAGCTCCTTGGATCTGAGTAAATATGCGTACAAACTTTTAAACAAGCTGATCCTATCTATAATTAGTTGGGAGTGAGGGTCAAACTAGGCAGGACAGCATAAGTTTTCAAAGATTAAAGCAGCCTTATGTGAATGCATCAGATCAGGGCTATGGCACTGGGGGGGATGTTTAAATCTCTACCTTGGTCTGTTTTACAAGCTGATTCCCCCTGACCAAATGGTTATTTTCCTCAGGAAAAAACAAAACAGGAAGATATATGAGTTTATAGCAGCTGGGGTAACAATTCAGTTTGAGAAAATGGTGTGTGTGTGGGGGGGGAGAGTTAGCCCCCTCTCTCCCAGTGCTACATCCCTGATCTGATGTGCCTCTCTCCCATAGGGTTGGTTTTAGCACTGGAAAATTTCAGGAGACCCAATCATGTCACATCTGCCTGATCCTAAACATTATGTTTCTGCCAGGGTTTCATTCCCAGTCCAGACTCCAGTGGTGTCCACGGGGGCCTAGAGTGTCCACCACCACCACCTCTGCTGCCATCATCTTTGCCTTCTTTCTACCCCAGGGTACATTTGGTGGGGGGCTTGTAGCAGGGGAAGAGGGAGGCAGTACTGGCAGCTTGATGGACTGTAAAAGCACAGGTCTGCTCGGTGGTGGTTGGCAACCTTCAGTCTCGAAAGACTATGTATAAGCCTACAGCGCTTGGTATTCCCAGGAGGTCTCCCATCCCAGTACTAACCAGGCTTGACCCTGCTTAGCTTCCAAGATCAGATGAGATCAGACATGACTCTGCTTTCAACAGGTTGCAGTTGTGCTGGGTTTACCTAGATACCATTCAGAAATATTCCAGCAAGAACATTTGCACCCTTACTTGGATAGTTGCAACACCCCTTTGTGCAACCATTCATGGCTCACCCACAAAAAATAGATAGTTAATAGCTAGCTTGTTAAAACAAAGCCATGACCCATTTTGAAACTTACTCCTTTGTTATTGAAAGCTAACCCAGCCTGCCAGGTCTTCACACCTCAGCTTGAATTTCTGCTTTCTCCACATAGTGCAATCCTATACATCTGTACTCAGAAGCAAGTCCCACTGTTTCCAATGGGGCCTATTCTTAGGTAAGTGTCATTGGATTACAGCCTAATTTCACAACCCTATCCAGGTCTTACAGTGGCAGATCTCCTGAGCTGATGGTGCAAAATCCTCTCTACTGTTCTGCAGGCCAGACATATCAGTGCAAACAGCTGGAGGCTGCTCTCCAATGCCACTGGCCTGCAGAACCTTCACTGGCCTCTGCTGTTGTTGGCAGGGACAGTTCAATGAAGATCATGGGTGGAACAGGGCAAGGAATTGGCTGGGCTGGGTGTAGGAGGAGGGTGTATCCAGGCGGCACTAACACATGTGGGATCCTATACCCTCTTCCCCGTCCAGTCCCACCTGCTAAAGAGTTGGCATTGGTCTGAGGAGGCCCATTGTAGACATGGGGCCCAATCTTATCCAATTTTCCAGTGCCGGTGCAACTGTGCCTATGGGGTGTGCGCTGCATCCTGTGGTGGTGGGGAATCGCAGAGGCCTCCTCTAGGCATGGAAACATTTGTTCCCCTATCTCAGGGCTGCCTTGCGGCTGCACTGGTACTAGGAGGTTGGATAGGCTTGGGTCCTAGGTGGCCTAAATGTTATTTACTTATCTCCCCTGGGCTATTGGCCCATAGCATGCAGCGCACACGCCATCAGCACCACTGCATGCTCTGGGCTGGTGGGGGATTAGAATTGGACTCTTTGCCACTGAATTTCTCTATCCCTCTCTTGGTTGCCCTAGAGCAGGGGCCTCCGAACCCCAGCCTGCAAGCTGAATCTGGCATCCCAGGATTATCTGGGTGCAACACAATGCTGGTGAAAGCTTTCTGTTCCACGCCACAGCCTCCAATTCTTTTCAGCCAATCTTCACAGAAATTCATGCTGTACAATCAGGGCACATAGCTTTCTGGGGTGATGGGCAGTGGAAGTAGCTGTCTGGTATGAGTTTCTGCAAAGCTCGGCTATGGAAACTGGAGGCTGTGGCATGGAATAGAAAGCCTTCACTACCACTGCGACACATCCGTCCGGGTAATCCTGGGACACAGCAGGCTGTGGTTTGGAAACTGCTGCCCTACTTTGTTTCCCCATACCTGTTTTGCCCCCTAATCACCATAGAATCTAAACATCTCTCCACTTTGCATCTCCACTCTCCTCCCCCTCTTCCAAGATGCTGAGTAACATTCTCTCTCCCAGTGCATGTTAGATCCACTGCCATTTTAAATACATTATTGTAAATTTAACCACACCTGAATCTTTGCCTGGCTAACTGATTGGATTCTCATTATTCCCCTCCCTCCAATTGTAAGCTTATCCCCCAATAAAAGAATATGGCATTTGCATGTACACTTGACTTTCTCATTCTTCACAAATGTCAACTTCAGATGGGACCAGATGAGCCAATGATCAAAGATTCCTAAAAGGTTTGGTATCATGTATGAGCATTTACATGTATCACTGAGCAAGCCAGGCAGCATTAAGCAAAGGCTGTTTTCCAAAAATTTAGTCAATTCATGCTTACATTTCTTCCTAGATCATGTGAACACATCCCAAACTGAAACAAATTTAACAGCTACTTCTGCAAATATACCCTGAATCCACAACAATACCACAATATACTATTCTAATATGATTGAAGGTTTGGGTTCAGTAAGGCAACTTATGAGTTGCCATCCAAATCATTTTCCTAGTTGGACTTTTTAGCTGATAAATGGTTTGTTGAGGAAGTGGGTTTTTAAAGTGACTCTTGAGGGGGGATTTAATAAAAGGCCCAATTACTGAAAGTAGCAAATGTTCCAACAAATCCATCAAAATTATTTTCAGGACATGAACATGAATAATTTAGTGCATCACTACAACCTTCCAGTTTAATAAGTTCATAAGGTGTTGAAGTTAACAATTTATTACAAGGTCTTTAGCTAATTTGGTATGATCAATTTGAACAAAAATCATTTGCACAAACTTTCTGTTTATATTATTCCTTTTCAATTAAGATGAAACTGATTTGTATAAGATTTTTTTAAATTGATTCCAAAGGGAAATTCAAAGAGTGGAATATGCTGACTGGCTTTATAGAACTCTAGGCTCCCATCATTCGGCAACTTTTTTTTTTTTTTTGTATTGACAAGTTGCTGTGCATTGCGAAAAACTCTGAATAAAATTTTTCCTAATAGTCCTGATAATTGGTTTAAGTCCCTTCCTAATGTTTTATGAACAACAGATGTTGACTAAGGCCTGGAGTTTCTGAAGGCCTTGGGGGAATCAGGTGCCTGAATTCAATGGAGTTTTCTTTACGGGAGATTGGAACTTTTATTTTTATGATTTATATATTATATACTTACAACTGAAGCAAAAGCATACGTATAACAACCATATCAACATGTAGCATAGTGGAATATCACAACAAAGTTAGTAAGAGATAAACTTTAAACACATAAACTCTGTAATACAAATGCAGATCATATTTCATAATTCCTTCCCTTATTTCTTCTTTTAAAGTCTGTTAGTTCATGCACTGTCATGTAGTGCCAGCTCAGCAATTTCACAAACCACGCATCAATGTCCAGAATATTCATATTCTGCCATGTAATACCATTTTCTCTACAGCCAACAAAGTCCTTCCCTGCTTACTCTTTGTCGGTTCCAAAAGTGACTTTTTCACCCCATAAAGTTCCTTGAACATATGAAGCTTATGTCCTTGCAAACACAGATTCAGAACCTTGTGGGGAGAAAAGCATTGCATGGGGCAATTTGGAGCAGAAAAGAGAAGTATTTCTGCTCCAGCCACTTCCAGTCATCCCCCCCCCCCTCCAGCTGCTTTTCCTATTAAAAGGGAAGTCAGCTAGGGAGCCATTCCAGGACCCTCTGTGGCTCCAGATTCCATGGATACTGGAGTCTCCAAAACGCCCTCAATGGATTCCCAGGATGCAACTGGAAGTGCCTCCTGGTCACATTTGGGAGGTCAGACGAGACCCTCCAGCATGGGTCACACCTGCCCTGAGTCAACTCTGTGAATGCTGAACCTGCAAATAAGGAAGGCCAACTGTAATCTCTGAAGGGAACATTCTGACTCATTGTATCCTGGAGGGCGAAAACAGCTACACTGGACTCCAAAACACACCTCCTTTCAAATGTCCCAACAGAAAAATGGCAATAGCTGCTGTATGAGAACAGGCTTCTGCCAAATCAGGAAAGGGGTTTTGGAAGCCAAACATGGATGGATGCAGGGTAATGGTGTGGCAGAGGTTGTCAGTTGTTTAGACAAGAAAGCAAACCAGACAAGGAAGCTTTGAAAAGGTAAAGGAGAATCACGTGTTCAATCCTGGCATCTTGCTGTCCAAGAGGTTTCTTTCAGAAAAGCTTCACAGAATGCACCCACACTATTCCCTGCATACTATCAAAATATATCCTGAACACTGGCATCGCTAGCTGGGGTGCAGGGGGTGCGGGCTGCACCAGGTGATGCGCGGGGGGGGTAACGCGCCCTGGG
Organism: Tiliqua scincoides; assembly: GCF_035046505.1. Taxonomy (NCBI): domain Eukaryota; kingdom Metazoa; phylum Chordata; class Lepidosauria; order Squamata; family Scincidae; genus Tiliqua; species Tiliqua scincoides. The sequence continues at coordinate 15,729,142 of NC_089825.1, forward strand.
AGGAAGATGCGCTAACATCGCGGGTTTAGGAGCTACCACGTCATGCCATACACCATTGGATACAGAATGGCCAGCGGAGTGCAGTCCAAAAACAGAATTAAAATCACTCCTTTCATTCAAAAGTTATGGCCAAAAAACCGGAAGGAAAAAATGCATGGAGCCCTATGGAAAGTGAAAGTGAGCCATATAACGTGTTTACTCGCGAGTAGGCATACTTGCCATGGTCCGTCGGAAAGGGCAGGCTGAGAGGAATCCAACAACACCAGAATGGTCCTGATCCAATGAATGCAGCCCCCCAAATACACCCGAGAAGCTCCCCCCTCCCAGCTGTGAGTCTGAGCCCTAAACGAAGCCACGTGGTCGCGTTTACTCACGAGTAGGTGGACTTAGGCAGGCTGAGAGGCTCCAAGGACATCAGAATGGTCCTCATCCAATGAGTACAGCCCCCAAAAACACTGGAGAAGGAAGTACCTCCCTCCCAGCTGCCCCCCTCCCAGTCTATGGAGCCCTATGGAAAGCAAAGCAGCCTCACAGTTGTGTTTACTCACGAGTAGGCAAACTTGCCTTGGCTGGTGGTCACACCAGGCAAAGGGGAATGTGAGGACACCAGAAGGGTCCTGATCCAATGGAGCTGCAGTGCAACAGAAGGCAGCCTCCCCCCCCCCCAAAAAAAAAGAACAAAAAAGAGGCTTGAATGGTAAGGAGAAAGTTTTCTATTTTGCACTTGCAAAGCCAGGTGGGTCTTTATCTTGATATGCCTGAAATAGAAGAACTTTAAACTGGGCACTGGGAGGGCTGGAAATCTCACTGATTTTTTTATTTTTTTTTTTTTTGGGGGGGGGGGTTGTTATTGCAGGCAGACTACAGAGTAAGCACTATTGACCACTATGGGACTTACTTCAGAGTAGGCAAAACAGGATTGGGCTCACAGGCTGCAAACCTACCCACACTTTCCTGAGAGTAAGCCCCATTGACCACTATGGGACTTACTTCAGAGTAGACATGCACAGGATTGGGCTCACAGGCTGCAATCCTACCCACACTTTCCTGAGAGTAAGCCCCATTGACCACTATGGGACTTACTTCAGAGTAGACATGCATAGGATTGGGCTCAGAGGCTGCAGTCCTACCCACACTTTCCTGAGACTAAGCCCTATTGACCACAATAGGACTTACTTCAGAGTAGATTCACTTGGTAGAACAGGACTGGCTCCCCCTCATTTAATTATTTTATTTTAATTTAATTATTTATTTTAATTGCTTGATGATGTCACTTCTGGCCATGACATCACTTCCAATGGGTCCTGGACAGATTGCCATTCTAAAAAGTGGGTCCCAGTGGTAAAAGTTTGAGAACAGCTGCAGTAAGGTGTTAGTAAGTTGACAGGGGGGGAGGGGTGTGTGTGAGACTCTACAAGTTTTCAAAATCACTAAAATCGGAATTTGGAGGAATAAGACCATCATGTAATATACCAATCAATGCGTAATTTCATGCAGAATGCAATGAAACAATCCACATTGAAATATCTGTGTTCTAACAAAAGGTACAGCCAAAAAACAGGGTGGGGCGGGGCAATGATACAACACCATGCCCACCTGGGGCGTTGCGCTGCCCACTACATTGGGTGACGCGCAGGCCTCCTGCACTGGGTGATGCGAATCCTAATGACGCCACTGATCCTGAAGAAACCAAAAGACTTAACAAACTACATCAATAACTACCATATGATTACAACTGAGCAGCTAGTGAAAGATATATCACCACTTAACATACTTTTGTCCAACTCTTGCTGTCAGAGGTAGATCTCTTTTCCCCTCTAAGCAGCTGTTCGGAAAAGGCCTCCAATCAGAAAAAAAAAATTGAATATATTCTTTTACCTTTCAAAATGTCCCAAACACTGCAGTACAGTACATTAGCTAAAGGACAAATACGTGCATCCACTTATTTATCATAAAAATAAGTTTCTCTTTTGGTTCTAGAAACAAAAACTTTGGTATCTTGCACAATGGTTAGACTGGCTTCCACAAAAGGAATATAGTTCAATAATTGAGATCATATGATGTTATGAAATGTATGGCAAAGTGAGTTTGACAGTTGCGGCTCAGTTACATGGACCTTGTTCATTCTTGTAAGCCTGGAACAAAACCAGCTGGCTGCATTATGACTCAGGCCTGCAATCAACCGTTAGTCATCAAATGTAACTATTTTCCCACCAAGGCAAGTTGCATGGGAAAAGGCTACTCAAATTAAAGATCATATTAACCAGCCCTTCCTGTTGTGGGCTACAGTGGGCATAGTCAATGTTGTTGTCTTGAGAGACACCTGCTCTTCATAGAGTGATCCAGGGGACAGGACTCCAATGGTGCCATACCACTGCCACCTACTTATGAGGTCAGCACAGCCCAGACATCACAGTGTGCCTGGCAGCGGCTCAAAATGTTTGCATGATTGCTGGACCTTCTACAATAGCATAACAGGAGATGTGCTGTCATAAAAGGCCCTTTGGATTGGATTAGATAAGATAAACCACTCTTCACAGGAAGAGAGGGATATGTGTAATAAATATACATATGAAACAGTAATAGCTTGAGGTGCATTTCTACCATCCCTATCCACCACCACATCATCACACACTTGTAGTTCTAGGTATTTTTTTTCCCATTCATAGAATTGTGGGCACATTTTCTCCCTATCATTAAATTTAAACTGTAATGCAGAGTTGGAGTAACTTTTTTGTCTTGGGGCATCTTTCCCTCCATGTGGCTGAGCAGTTGCAATTCTGGTGCAACGGGAGGGGGGGGCTCCTCATTGTGGCTGTTAACTAAACACAAGAGACTGTGCGAGAGGTCAGAGAGATTTTGTCTCTTTGAGACAATCTGTGTGAAATTATTAAGTAATCTAAAACCATAAAGACTGTAATAATGCAAGACTAAACAGAAAAGAAATAATATTAAAACAAATGAGTCAGTTTTCATAACTTAGCCAAAGGTCTGCAAAAAATTGAGGGAGGGGGAAATGACAACAACAGAATTCACAAAGCCCTTATGCTCCTTGGGAATGTCCACTCTCTTCCCAGTGAAATGTTAGCCAAACAGACCAGGTCAGAAACCCAAGTCCGTTCTCAGGTGTCTCATATGATTCTTACCCTTCTCCTGTATCTTTGGTTGTGAGAGTTACCACCTCCAATATTAGTTCCCCCACAAAAGGTGTTTTCACAGATGGACTCTCTGAGGAGAATATGTCTGTTTCTTATAAAATGTTCATTTTCTGTGTCCAAAATCCACACAGGATTACATTCACTACTTTAGATAAACAACTTGTGGCTCATTTTCCCCCTCTGGTCTTCTAAATTCGGAGGAGTGTAAACCAAATCTTTATTTCTAAGGCACACACTCATATCTTATTCCCATCCGTTCCTCTTTATTAAATGGCATGTTTTCATGTGGCAACTGTTCTGACCAGGCTGAATCCAGCTCACTTTGCATTTAAAAAAGGCAAGCTTCATGTTTTCTTTGAGTTTCCCCTTAATTGTATTCTCCTCTCCATCAAGTAAATTACTGACAGATTAATGCCCATCTGTTACGATTCCACACACTGGATATTCATATAATAATATTTTTATCTCTGCCCTTCTGAGAGTCAAGAGACTCTGAGGAAGCAGAACAAACATCCACATTTTTCTTTCTGTTTTTCTTTCAAAGTTTCCAGCTTTAGAGGGTCACAGAGTTGAGGGTTCAAAGTGTAATTCTTAACCTCAAAGTGTCGGTCATCTGGGAGCTTAGGACAGATATGAAGAGATCAGAAGAAAGATGTGTATACAAAACGCATTGTTATAAAGCAGGTTAAATTGTTGGGTTTCTTCAACCTTGACTTGCCCCCAACAAATAATTTGAAACCTGCAAATCCAAACACTGTATTATTTGAACATTATGGTTGACTTTCAAGGTTATTTTGAAACAGACCCAAAAGCGAAATGAAAGGGAGACGTGTTGAAAGAGCACTTCTGAAGAGCAAAATTCCTCCTTGGAGATGGATGGAAGTACGTGACAGATTGAATATATGGAATAGCTTGAACTATGGCCAAACACCCATTGATAGCTTACTTTTTCCGCTCCGTTCCATTGATCCCTTTCTGTTTTCTTTCTTTCAGAGGAGACCATTAATAGATTGTACTGGAAAACATCACTGCTATTGGAAAGCTGTACCACGGTATAATAACTTTGTATGCAAAATGTCTGTTTAACAAGATTGCGTCCTTGAACTTCTCACATGACTGTATCAGCTATTCTCATTTACTAATGGAGATTTTATGGTAGTCCCCCCCTCACTAACTTCCCCTACATCTATTTTCCAGTATTTATGGTGAATATTTTACAAATGGGGTCTCTGAAATAAAGCATTCCGCAAGTTGCTTTCTGGTATGTGTGTGTTGTTAGGCAGAGGCAGAGTTTATTTTTGAACAGAAAGATGCCAGGGCCCAATCCTATCCAACTTTCCAGCACTGATGCAGCTGCAGTGCAGCCCCAAGATAATCAATTAAATGTTCCCTTACCTTGAGGAGGCCTCTATGCAGAGGCGTAGCTAGGTCATTTGACACCCGGGGCCCATAAATTTTTGTCACCCCATACGACAAAATTATTTATTTATTTGTTTGTTTATTATCATTAATTAATTAATTAATTAATTAATTCACATTTTTATACCACCCTTCCTCAAAGCAGCTCAGGGTGGTGTACATGGTTTCTCCCCTTATATTGTCCTTATAACAACCCTGTGAGGTAGGTGAGACTGAGAGATAGTAATAGTCATGACATGAAATTAATAAAAATAATGGCCAGAAAATAAATGCAGTGAATATTTCCCCACAAGCAATGGATGAAATTCTGCATCAAATGGTATATAGCATGATGGTATTATACCTAAAAGCCACGATTTGGAGAGTTTTGGTCACGAGGGTGTCACCCCCCCCCCCGGATGTCTTATTAACCTGTTTTGAGTTAAGGCAGTGGTTCTCAAACTTTTAACACTAGGACCCACTTTTTAGAATGACAGTCTGTCCAGGACCCACCAGAAGTGATGTCATGGCTGGAAGTGACATCATCAAGCAAAATAAAATAATTATAAATAATTAAATTAAAGAAAAACAGATAATTAAATAAGGGGAAGCCAGCCCTGTTTCACCAAGTGAATTTTCTCTGTAGCCTGCCGGCAAGAACACCCCCCCCCCAAAAAAAAAAAAAAAAATCAGTGAGATTTTCAGCCCTCCACACTGAATCTCCCCAGTTCAGTGTAAATTCTTATATTTCAAGCATAGCACTATCAGGATCCACCTGGCTTTACAAGTCAAAAAAGAAATAAAATGGACCTTACCAGCTGAAGCCTGTTTTATTCCTTGTGCTGTGTTCTGGAGCATTTGTTGAGCTCCACTATCATCAGATTGGGACCATGCAGCTAGTCTTGCATTCCCCTTTGCCTGACTTGACCAAGGCACGTTTCCTTACTCACGAGTAAATGTGACTGTGTGGCTTACTTTTTATTTCCATAGTGCTCAATTCATTCATCTGCTTGGAGGGAGGGACTTCCTTTTTGGGTGTTTTTTTTGGGGGGGGCTGCTTTCATTGGATAGGAACCATTCTGGTGTCACTGGATTCCTCTCAGCCTGCCCTTTCCGGCAAACTATGGCAAATTCGCCTACTCACGAGTAAACGCGATATATGGCTCAGTTTCATTTTCCATAGGGTTCCATGCTTTTTTATTTCTGGTTTTTTGGCCATAACTTTTGATGGAAAGGAGATATTTCAATGGGATTTTTTGCATTACTTTCCACTGGAAATTCTGCATCCCACAGTATATGGCATGATGGGGTTACTCCTAACCTTCACAATGTTAGCGATGTTGGGGCATTTGTGGTGTGTCACCCCCCCCCCAAGGTGGTACCTAGGCAGGAGGTCTGGTCTAGAGGGTAGAGCCTCCATTTGCCTGAAGATAACACCCACAAGGTCGCCAGTTCGAGGCCACCGGCACCGTGCGACCTTGAAGCAGCTGACAAGCTGAGCCGAGCTATTTCCATCTGCTCTGAGCATGGGAGGATGGAGGCCAGATCAGAACGAAACATCTGCATTTGTTGTGGCTCTTGAAAGATAGAGCCTTCTTTCAATTGTAAAAATCCCTCCAGGGATTTAAATTAGCCTGCCTATGTAAACTGCCTTGAATAAAGACCAAGAAAGGCGGTATATAAATACCTGTATTATTATTATTATTATTATTATTATTATTATTATTATTATTATTATTATTATTATTATTATTATTATTACCTAGGGCAGACCGCCCCCCACTAGATATGCCACTGCCTGCATGACTGCCCCCTCTCACTGCAGGGTGCAACACATGACCCATTACCACTGCGGTTTTCAAACTCTCAGTTTCAAACTCTCATGGTGATGTGGGAGTTTGAAACCCACAGTAAGTCTTTGCGAGGGCGGGGAGAGGGCAGTGACGTGACCCCCAGGATCATGTCACTCAGGGGACTGCAGGGACTGGGGTGCACCCTCCAGTCCCTGCAGCAGCCGTCCCTGTGTGCGGGGAGCCCTGCGTGAGTGCCTGCAGGGCGCCCCAGGTCAGGGAAAGGGAGAGTGGAGCGATCTGCTCTGCCTCCGCAACAGCGGAAGCGGAGCGCAATAGGAGGGAGGGCTCACCACACACAGGGACGGCTACTGCAGGGACTGGAGGGTGCACCCCAGCCCCTGCAGCCCCGTCAGAAGGGAAAGCGGAGCGATCGTGCTCCGCTTCCGGTTTTGCGGAGCGGGGCAAGATCACTCCACTTTCACTTTTCCTGACCTGGGGAGCCCTGCCGAAGGTTGCACAGGGCTCCCTGCACCCCCGGGAGGCTGCAGGAGGCTTGGGCAAGTGCACCCAAGCCCCTGCAGCTCCTCTGAGCAGCGCGATTCTGTGGATCGTGCCGCTACCTTCCCCTGTCTCATGGCTGCCCCCGCCCCTTAAGGGGGCAGAGGCCAGGACCCACAGGCTGGGGCGTCGCAACGCCGTAGTTTGAATACCACTGCATTAGCACAACTGCACCAGCACTTATGTTGGATAGTTGGATAGGATTGGGCCCTTACTTAGCTTTTGGTACAATCCTAACCTAAACAAATGCCAGCGCAGTGACCACTATGCCAGCCTGAGGTGTTGCTAAAGCTCCGTAAAGTACTCCATGACACCCAGCAAGTAAGCAATGCCAGAGAGGCCTGTGCTGTCCTGCAGGCACTGGATCCAAAAGGAACACCTGATGGAGAACTTAAGCTCCTGGTGCACAGCACAGGGGCTGGGGGAGGGCAGAGATGAGGCGGATTGGGACCAGGAGGGGGCAAGACCAGTGGCACTGGCACATGCTGAATCCTATCTCCCTTTCTATGCTCGAGATCCCCTTATCCCTAGGAGACCTCCAACCTGCTCCTTCCCAGTTCTGGATACAGCATTGGTTAGGATTGGGCTGATGTGGGAACCCTTCCACCTTCCTTAGAATTGGCTAAAAGGAAGTCCTACTCTGTAATTCTACATGAGCTGAACAAGTAGCAATAACACCAGAGCTGAGAGACATTAATTTTCTTTCATTATATCATTTTACTTCATATTATCATACTTCATTTTTTTGGTTTACAGCAGGGGCGTCCAAACTTTTTGACAGGAGGGCGACATCATCTCTCTAACACTGTGTCGGGGGGGAAAAATTAATTTACATTTAAAGTTTGAATAAATTTATATAAACTTACACAAATGAATATATTAGAGATGGAACTTATATGAATGAATGAAGGTCTTGCAATAGCTCAAGGCCTATAAAAGGCCTTGCACAAAGCAAGGCTGGCCTTTCCTTTGCTGCTGCTACTGTATCACCAAGGGCCGCCTTGGGTGCCCTTCGGGGAGAAAGGTGGAATATAAATCAAATAAATAAATAAATAAATAAATAATACTGCATCACAGACATGAAACAGCAAGTACTGGAGGGAGCCCTTGGCCCTAGGTCACGTGAGAGATCGGGCAGTTGCATCGGGCCAGTGCAGGCTCCAGCAAGTCTCCAGAGGGCCAGAGGCTCATTGAAGATTGGGGGCTTCCCATGGACTGGATTGGGCATCCCCAAGGGCCGCAAATGACCCCCAGGCTGGGGTTTGGGCACCCCTGGTTTAGAGGGAAAGCAAATGTAAGAGGTGATGCTAAATTGGTGTGAGGAAAGAAGGAGTAGGACTACAAATTCTACTGCATCCACCCCCCCCCCCCCATTTACACAACTTATACAACTTTATACAACCGGAAAGCCAGGGTGGTGTACACTTGGTACAATAGCAAATTTAACAAATACTCTGAACCATAAATAATCATGTCTGTTGAGACTTCTTAAAGTTACCTTGCATGGAGAAATACCATTGCAATCAAAATGCAATGCAAAATGTGAAAATGTGAAATAATAATGCAACACACCAGTTTGGGAATGCTCTTTCTCTGCAAGGGGGATGATTCATGATGAGATTACATTTATCGCTTTCAAAGAACTCAACCAAAAAATGAAGATAGTCTAGCCCAGGAGTGTCAAACATAAGGTCTGGGGGCCGGATGTGGTCCGCTGAAGCTCTTTATCAGACCCTTGGGCTCTCCCAGCACTACCATCAGCTGCTCTCAGCTGCTGAGCTGTGCTGAGGTGCCACTGCTGACAGGGTAACCCACATGATAATTGGGCTCTCCCATATCTTGATTTGTGTATTGTCTGTCATTTACAGCTAATGAGTTCCTAAGTGACAAAAAAGTGCTTGTTTCTGGCAATGACCTGCTTTATGACATCACTTCCTTCTTAATGACATCACTTCAGGCCCTCAGTAGGCACCATGAATGCTATTTGGCCTGCTGTAGGAAATGAGTTTGACACCCCTGGTCTAACCCTGTTCTGACCCTGGAGTAAACCACTTCCTGAACATTAAGCAAAATAATCTGCAGCATTTAAGTCTTTTAAGGATGCAAAAAAATATTCTTTGCACATTTTTCAACTAGTCTTTTGTGACTTGCATGGGACTGAACTTTTATCCTTAATCTGTCAGGATGATAAAGTCATCAGCATACATTTTAAATCCCTCTTTTAGAAAGATAGCAAATGATGTATGCAAACAGACAAAGAGACAGCATATGGGAATTTTCTTTGGTTGATTTTTGTACCTCTGAAACAGCCAACTACAAGGCTGAGGGGAAAAAAAGTATCCTTTTTTTAATATATTAATTTATAATGTGGAAAGTACAGTGACAAATGAATCCAAGACTGAAATTTTTTTCCCCTTTAAGAAAAGAATATCTTTAAATTGAGAGATATGAAGAAGCTTTTCTCCCCCTTCACTTATATTGATGGACTGTGAAGGTCAAAGAGAGATTGATCTACAGAGCCCAGTAAAAGTTAGAAGTAATTTAATTAGAGTTGTCCAAATCTGAAAATCCTCTAATCCACTTACATACTTGATGCTAGAGGGAAAGTGTATATGTACGTGTATATAGCTGCCATATTGGCCAAAGTGTAATTGAGAAATAAATGAATCCTTTCATCAAATCTTCTTTAAAAGCATTCTGATATTAAATATAGGTAAGTTCCCCTCCCCCCCCAAAAAAAACGAATCTGAAGTAATATTGTACATGAAAGGCAGTACTCACTTTTTTCCAACCCAGCAGAAACATCATGCATGAGCAACTAGAAGAATCACTGAAGATACTGAAACCCTTTCACGTTTGTTTCAGTACAGGGATTCTATAGACACGATGTTTCTGAAATGTATACCTATACATATGAATGTGACAAATAGACATGTATATTACCAGTGTACTTGTCAGAAAGACAGGATTCACTGCAACTCCTTGTTGGGTATACATCAGTACTTAAGCCATTTCTGCCCAACGCTGCACATACGCAACAGGGATCAAATCTGTACACCTTTGGGCTGGACAGAAATGGGTTAAACCCAGGATTATTGCAGGGCCACTTGAACCCTAGCTTGGAGGCCAGATCTGGGGTTTGGATGAATCCGTCCGCCTGGTGAGCGAACCTTTTCATTTCGCCTCTATGCGAGTCCTCTGCCGGGTAGGTCTGGGCTCCGGGACCCTCTGGGCAGTCGCATCTGCCCAGACATCCTGTTGTGCAGCCTTTTGGGATGCCAGGCAACAGACGCAACTGCCCAGAGCAGTGATTTTCAACCGTTTTCCTCTCATGGCACACTGACAAGACACTAAAATAGTCAAGGCACACCACCCAGTTTTTGACAATTGACAAGGCACACCATGCTGCCAGTGGGGGCTAACTTCTCCCATTAGCCCTATTAATAAATGACCTTCCCCCAAATTCCTGTGGCACACCTGTGGACCACTCATAGCACACCAGTGGTTGAAAATGGCTAGCCCAGAGCATCTCAGAGCCCAGATCTACCCAGCAGAGGAGCTGTGTGGAGGTAGAACAAAAAGCTGCTGTCTGAACGGGGACTGCATTTTCAGTGGGCAGCGGTCACGATTTTGGGCGCCGCTGCTGTAATATATGAAGTGCAGGTTATACATGTGTAGAAGCAGGCTGCTGCCATATATACATCCCATTTTGAATTGGAAATGGTGTATACCAAAAGTTTCCATCACTAGATCCCAGCATTTGGCATTGCATATTTAGCTGTGGACACTGGATTATGTGCAGACCACCAAACATGTGGCCCGCATTCAAGTTTAGGTGCAGTTTTCAGGGGACCCACAGCAAATGGCTTTCCAGAGTCTTCCCACTAGAATGGGCCCTGAGAGATCCACCACCACCCCAAGGTTCTTGGTTCGGATCTCAGGGATCAGCAATGGGCCCTGGGGCCCTGCGTGCCTTGTTTGCTTTTTTAGTGTCAATTCCTTGTATGAGGAACTGTGAAGGAGGAATGAATCGAGGCTCTGCCTGCCTCCCTCCTCCTTTCAGTACAGAATACAGTTTACTGCCCTCCAGACTCTGTCTCCAGAACCTGAGGGACTGGATCTGTGGAAACCTGGCAAAAAAAAATAAATTAGTTTTGTAGTGTAGGTATAGTAACTCTTCCCATTATATAGCATTTTTGAGTGTTCAAAAGGCTTTGCGTGTATAGCTGTAATCCTTTCCTGTAGTTATCCCTCCTTTCCCCCACATTAGCAACCTCTCTCCTCCAGTTCATTCCTTGCAGCTTTCAAACATGGGACTATTTCCCATATTTTCCAGAAACAATCCCTTGACTCATCCTCGCTCTGCACCTATCATCAAGTTTCCCTTCTATTCTTTATCTCCAAACTCTTGGAATATTCTGTTTCTTCCCATTGTTTCAATTTTCTCTCCTCCAACTCTGTTTTTACATGAGAACATAAGAATAGCCCTGCTGAATCAGGCCAAGGGCCCATCTAGTCCAACTTCCTGTATCTCACAGGGGCCCACCAAATGCCTGAGGGAGCTCGCAAGAAAACAGGCACAACCTGTGGCCTGGTGCGCTCCCCTGCATCTGGCAATCAGAGGCAGCCTGCCTCTAAAACCAAGAGCTTGCACATACCTACGATGACTTGTAACTTGTAATGAACTTCTCCTCCAGAAATTTGTCCAATCCCCTCTTAAAGGCATGCAGGCAAGATGCCATAACTACTTCTTGTGGCAAAGAGTTCCACAAACTAATTACACGCTGGGCAAAGAAATATTTTTGATCCCTTGCAGTTTGACTTCTGCCCTCAAGACTTCAATGAAATAACCCTTACCAAAACTACCAACGTTCTCTACCGAGTCCTCATTCTCCTTGAATTTTCTGCTGCTTTTAATAATGTTGATCATTTTTTTATCCACAGCCCAGCCCTGTACTCAGTCAGCCTGCATGGTCAAGCAGCACTGATACTGCCTTCGCTGCATCCCATGGGCTGGCTGGGGACCAGGTCAGTGGAGAGAGCTGCCCCCTACCTGCCCTGTTCTACCTTCCCCAACCACTTCCTGCTTCTCCCTCTGATTTACCTGCTCCTGCAGACAGCGAGAGAGATGATGACTTGGGCAGGAAGGCACAAGCCTTCCTGCCAGCATCCCCAGCACTGCACTGAGTAGCATGCTGCCAGAATGCCTTTTGTGACTGGCACTGACTGCTTTATGGCAGTCAGTGCCCATGAAAGAAATACAATGACAACATCTAGTAAGCATAGGATTGGGCCATTAGTCTGGTGGGACTCTGCTTAGCTGCTAATAATAAGGTTTATTCTTCCATTTGGACAAATTCTCAATGAGCCCTGTAAGTGTATCATGACTGGACCACAAGAACCATGTTATGTTCTTGTGTGTGGTCAGTCTGTGGAACTCCTTGCCACAGGATGTGGTGGCAGCATCTGGCCTGGATGCCTTTAAAAGGGAATTGGACAAGTTTCTGGAGGAAAAATCCATTACGGGTTACAAGCCATGATGTGTATGTGCAACCTCCTGATTTTAGAAATGTGCTATGTCAGAATGCCAGATGCAAGGGAGGGCACCAGAATGAGGTCTCTTGTTATCTGGTATGCTCCCTGGGGTATTTGGTGGGCCGCTGTGAGATACAGGAAGCTGGACTAGATGGGCCTATGGCCTGACCCAGTGGGGCTGTTCTTATGTTCTTATGTAAAAAGTCACGCATGAGGATTTCTTTTTGATACTGGTCTAAAAAGAGTTTACACAGCTGTGAATGATAAAAATGTAGGAGCCATGGCAACCTTCTCTTCAGAACTCTGATAATGCATCAGAAATGAGGCTATTACAATTATTAGTTCACATTAGTGGCTATTAAAATTACTACCTGCGGATTCACAGCCTTTCAAATCCTTTTTTGGCTTGTGAGAGAGGCTTGGGTTGCAAAAGGGGCCATGCTACTAAAGAGAAACATGGCATTGTGAGCAAGACATAGGAACTCCAATGGAAAATAAAGCCTGCACTGAGCTTTATGTAACTGCTTTGTAATGCAAGAGAAGAAGATGTAATATTTTACTGTTTTAATGATGGCAGAGAACCAGCCCAGCTCCACTGGCACTAACGGGAACTGAACTCTGACTGGTTTTCTGGAAGCTAACACTAGAAATTCAACTTCAGGCTATTCCGTTACATACCAAGCAGCATACAAAACACTCTACCATGGTGGGTAATATACAAAGCCAACGGAATAAGAATCAGTTGAAAAATTTCAGTCAGACTGAGGAGAGATGCAGGAAATCATGTTGAGTCTTGGCTGCCTCCCTTCCAGCTCGCACTCCTTTAACTGAAAAATGCAATGGCATGCTGTTTCAAGTGAAAGAAGGAGCAGCATTATCCAAAGGCCACAGTAGGATATAATCAGGGGAAGCAGCAACAAAGCAAAGAGAGAATGTTTTACTTATGGAAACAAGTAGTAGAAAGCAACACACGGGCAGCACCAAAAGCCAAGGAGGTAGAAAGAAATGAAACAAGCCAAACGAGAAACTTCGGCTGGGATGTGGCTGTCAAAGGCTGCGGCTGTCAAAGACTGCAAAGCTCTCCCAAATGTCTTTGGTAATGAGGCACAACAAAAGCCCTCACACCATAACCTAACACTTCCCTGAATCATTGTTTTTCAGCCAGGGCATAAAGACCTGCACGTGGGTCCCACCCTGTCCAAAAGTGGATTGCATCCGTGGCAATGCAAGAGAGAGAGAGAGAGAGAGAGAAGAAGGAGAAGAAGAAGAATGTAGTCCTTTAGTGCAACAGTTATAAAGAGGGAGGTATTCAGCAAGGAGGTAGGTCCAACTTCTCATGTCTACCTGATAGGTTAAACCTGCCTCAGACCTTTCTTTTGCATAATAATAAAATACAGGAACCCCTCTCCTCATTTCCATGCAGTTGACCTAGTTCTGAAAAAGCAAGATGAACATATATGGTACAAAATGAAAAGTAGTGTCCATGATGTGGGTGGGTGGGGTTAAAACTATGTTCTGGATCTGAGAGAGCTGAACGTAGAGTATCATTTACAGAATAACTTAGGAACTAATCCTATCCAACTTTCCAGTGCCAATGCAGCCACAATGCAGCCACAAGGGAACAAATGTTCCCTTACCTTGAGGAGGCCTTCATGACTCTCCCTCCCACTGTAGGATGCAGCATAAGACCGGTTGGCATGGCTGCATCAGTGCTGGAAAATTGGATAGAATTCGGCCCTTCCTTAAGTAAAGAATTAGTTCTATTGTGAGCATATCTCAGTTCCATAGTACCTGAATACAAAATACAAAGGAGTCCATTATATTGGCAGGACCACTGCATCCTGAACAATTGCGCCCTGGTCAAATGTATCCCAGTATTGGACATTTGCAGCTGTCCTTTGTGTGTCCAGGACATTCGTGTCCCACTATATGTATATTTATATGAGATGTACTTTTTAATTTTTTAAATGCAAAAGTAGGTTTACGATTAGGACTGGGATGCTTAGGATATATCACATGAGGCTTGTTGCTCAGTTATAGTTGTTTGTTGTCCAGTTATAGAGGAATGCAAGTGACCAGATACAAATGTCCATGGACACCAGTGACTGCGATGCATTTGACCAGGACCCAGTCATCTAGGATGCAAATACCCTAGTACTCTCCAAGTTGCTGTGGCCAAGTTGCTGAGGCAAAGCCTTGCAGTCTTCCCCAAGGCATCTCTTTACTGACCCCAAAGATGCATAAGGTTTTTGCAGTGGCATCTCTAGGGTTTGCTTCACCCACTGCAGGAGGCAAGTGCATCACCCTTATGATGGACTGCCTCCCATGCAATGGGCAGGGCAATGCCCCGGGATAGTGGGTATGGTAATGTTCCACTGCCCTGCCCCCACTGGGTTTTTGGCTATAACTTTTGATTGAATAGATATATTTCAACACAGTTTGTTTCATTGCATTCTGTATGAAATTATGCATCAACCGATATATAACATGATTGTATTATTCAAACTTCAAGATTTAAAATTTTTTGGTGAGTAGTGGTACCACCCCCCACCCCGTGCATGTCACCCAGTGCAACCCACATCCCCCATGCGACACCACTTGGTTTATGCTGAAGGTTTAGAGGTCAGCCTGGCTTGGTGGGCCCCCGATGGACATAGGAATTGGCCAGTGACTAATTTGGCCATTCTCTGACAACATCCTGGTTAACATGTTGGACTTTGAGAAGACACAGGTTCAAGTATCCTCTTGTCCACAAAGCTCACAAGGTGACCCTCAGTTAGTCGCTATTTTTGTTTGTTTTACCCAACTTAAGTTTGCTGTGATGTTTAAAAAGGAAAGCTATGTATACTGCCCTGAGCTCCTTGGGTTGGACAGATTAAAAGATTAATGATGTTGATCTGGGAGAAGATGATGTCCTTTAACAATTTTGCTCTGTAACACTTTTAACACTTTTTATTCTGGAGTCCTCTCCAGTTCATTTTCCCCAAGTCTAGTATTAAGCCAGAGCAAATGAACCATCAGTATCCTGCTTCTGGTGACTAAAGTTGGTATGGCTTGTTCAGCTTAATTATTGTACTATAATAGTCTACATGAGGGATTATTTCAATTTCTTCTCATGGACTACAATGAGAAATCTGTGTGAGACGCTACCAACTAGAGCACTACAATTTTATCTGGAAGGCGACAAGGACACTCTTCATTTCCTCATAGATTTCTCAAAGGCCTGAACTAATTAGTACTTATTAGAAAACAAATTAGAATGCATTTTATTTCTCCATATGGTGAAAGTGCGATCTACAGCACAAGGGTGGTGTGGCAGAGCGGCAGAGCTGGGCTAATGACTTACAATGAATAATTTATTTGACGCGTCGTGTGTTTTTGCTTCTGTTTTTGGGTTGTTCATGAACAGATTATTTTAATAAATGCACTAAATATCCAGGATGATTTACATTGCCATAATTTATTAATTTATGTAAATAAATTCAATGTACAGTAGCTCATAAAGGAGCAATGCTTGCATGTATTTGAGAACCAACCATCATGTTTTCACCAGCTGTGTATTAAGTTACACAAGAATGACATGATTAGATAGATAGATAGATAGATAGATAGATAGATAGATAGATAGATAGATAGATAGATAGATAGATAGATAGATAGATACTCATTTCTCTGATACCGACAAGTTCTCTCAGCCATTGGCCAACTTCCTGTGATGTCAGAGAACTGCATGGGAAAAGCACTACTTTTGTTTTGCAGCTGTCATTCTCCCAGTGAGGCTTATACAGGAGAAATTATAGTGAATTGTCTCAGTACGGCTACTCTTCATGAATTTGTATTTTAACGTTATTAGGAGGAAGTCATCTAAGCTGTTCTTCTTCCAGGATATTCTGATCGCCTAAGGCAAAGTCTTGACAATCTCCCTCTGGGAATGCATACGGATAGCTTTAAGTTACAATTTAGTCCCTGCCATATAGGTCAAAATATTGAATCTGCTTTAACACAGTGCAACTTTAACACACGATGGTAACTGAAGACAGTCGGAACCACTCCAAACACCAAGTCAATGAATTTGTAAACTGTTTTGTTATTTTGATAGATTTCTGTCACTTCTGATTTAGCAAAACTATTCCAAGAGTCATGTTTTCAACTTTAGAATAAATTCTACAAAATACATACTGTACTAAAAGAGAGAGAGAGAGAGAGAGAGAGAGAGAGAGAACATATATTTCGAATTTCCCTGTTCAATAGCCAAAGCAAAATAATTTGGATTAGCATGCAAAACAACATGGAGCTGAAAAGGCAGAAATGACACTATGTTTTGCTGATTATTTTCCCAGAGTCACATAGCCGAATCCTGAGCTGCCCAGCATGCAGGGCTGCAGCGGTGCTGAAAATGGCTGTTGTTCCATCCTGTGTGCTCCGAGCAGCCACGAGCGGCTCTTCAAGAAAAGGGGCTTTCATCCCCTTCCCCCAGGTAAAGCAAGTAGCCCTGAAATGGGGCTACTCAATTCACTGCCAACCCAAAGGTCGGCAGTGAACCAAGAACCTACATATAGGATGGTGAGCCCAACGAGGAGGCTCTGGATCCAGTGGAGTTTTGCTTTCTGACCTCCCTCCCTCCTCGCGCCCTCCTCCCCATCCTCTCCCTGCCTCCCCCCTCCTCGTAATGTCTCCTCCCTGCCCTCCGCCCGCCAATTCTCACTCCATCTCATTGTACGACACTTCACGCCCATAATCCACATTGTCAGGAGCTTCTGAGGATACAGCTAGAAAACCTATGGCTCTATGCATAGTTTCCCTATCTCATGGCCTGTGTGGTGCCTTCTTGGATAGTGCTGAGTTCTCAGAGATGGCGTTACTTAATCTGGCTGGCCATTAGCTCTCCACGGCAGATTTCTGTTCAGGCTGAACAATAACAGATTTTCCTGGCCTGATGCCTCATGCCCATGGCTCTGCTCTGGCCTTGGAAGATGTGAATGCATGCATCTGCTCTCCTTTATTCCTTTATCAGGATTTTCCTTAACATTCACCCCACAGGTGATTTTTTTAGAGCATCTCTCTCTCTCTCTCTCTCTCCCCCCCCTTCTATATTTGCACACAGCTCATCATAGTCACTTCAGTGGACTGGACTTGCAGTGAAACTGTCTAGGTGACCAGTCACCATGCACAAATGTATATAAAATTGATCTATAAACAGAGCCAACCTTTAAAAACAAGCTCCAAAACTGAGTCATTTGGCCCAGCCCCAAGAGAGAAACATTGCATGTCATTTCCATTCACTTTTCCATTGTCCTCTATTAATTATAAGAACAGACTTTATTTCTGATCATTTATCCATTATTATTATTATTATTGTGAATACTTAAATACAGCAAAAGTTATTCATTGTTGGCAACGTTCAGTCTTGAAAGACTATGGTATCGCGCTCTGAATGGTGGTTCTGGAACAGCGTCTAGTGTGGCTGAAAAGGCTGATTTGGGCCTTTTATTAAAGTTATTAGAGAAAAAAAGTTTTTAGAGAAATAGTATTAAATTAAAATCTCATTTTAAAAATCTCTCTTTTTTTCTTCTCCTGAATAGGCTTCATAACATAATATGTACGTATTATACATGGCCCTCTGAATAAGTGGGGGGTGGTCTCCTGGCTTGGATTATGTTACTCAGGAGATTTTTACTATACAATAAACATGCTGACCTCAGTCCTTGGCTGCAGCATGACAAAAGTCAGAAGATTGTTGGATTAAAAGTGTGGTTGTTTCATTCAGCGCTGGCTGCCAATGGCCTAAAGGCACCATTACAACAACTCTGGATTGCCAGGATGCAAGAAGGGCCTGCATTGTAATCATTTTCTTTAGTGGCATTGTGCATTGGCCATAGGAAACAGAGCAGCAAAGGAGTGGGATTCCATTTGCAGACACCAATTTTACATTCGGGATCTATTTGCAGTATAGGCAGCCCCTATGTAATCACCTTGAGAGCCTGCATGCCCATGCTGAACTTGGGAAGTAAGGATTTTTTGACTAAAAAAAAAAAAGGAGGATAGACTGCAGACATGAGAGAAATTTAGACAATGATAAACTAGGTTGATTGCATGAATACTGAGAAATGATTCTCTCTCCTATGGGATTTAGGGTGCAATCCTAACCCCTTATGTCAGTACTTTCCAGCACTGGCATAGCGGTGCCAATGGCACATGTACTGCATCCTGCAGTTGAGTGTCGCTCACAGGGGCCTCCTCAAAGCAAGGAAATGTTTGTTCCCTGATCTCAGAGCTGCATTGCCCTTATGTCAGTGCTGGAGAGCACTGACATAAGGGGTTAGGATTGCGCCCTTACTGTTATAGGATCTTATGATGGCCACTAGTCAACATATTAGATTCATGTAGAGCAGGCCTATAAATAGCAATGCATAGCTATATAATTATCTGATATTGGGGACAGACAAGAGGGGGTGGCTATCTCTATCATGTCATGCTTATGAGTTTTCTAGGGGCACTTGGCTTGCCATTGCTGAAGTCAAAGTGGGGGATACTCTGGGGAGAGACCCTACCTCAGTGCATGCAGAAGCCCCTTATATAATCCCAGATAGCTCCAGCTGAAGGATAGGCATGAGGTATGGGAAATACCCCTGCCCAAGAATGGTGTCAGGGATTAGCCAAGTCAGGCACTGATCAAGGGCCCCTGCTTGTCAGAAGGCTGGCACCACCGTAAAGGGCCTTGCACTGCCAGAATGGTAATTCTGGCAATGCGGGACATCAGTAGGATAGGGCCCTTAGTTGCCCTGAATGCATCTCAACAGGAAGTGGAAGGGGTGGAATATAAATATTTTAAGCAAATAAAGCCGCTACCCATGTTTATATGACTACATGGGATTTTGGTCCATCTAACATGGCATTTTGCACAATATTACACATTAAGAGGTATGTTTCATGGAGTCTGAGAAGACCGGGGCCTTCTTCACAGTGGCACCCAGTTTAAGGAATCCCTTGCTCCTCAGTGCAAGACTGGCTCCACCACTTCCATTATTTTGGTGGCCACTGAAAACAGTTTGTTTAATTTCTCTTTGAGAGGTTTAAGTTTATATTGATCTGCTCTGTTTTTCTCCTAGTTGTGCTCTCCTGGTATTGCTTTAGTGGTACAGTGTATTGCTTATTTTTGTAATTTCAATTCTGCTATTATTGCATTTTATTGTTCTGTTTAATACATTGATAGCCACTTCGAGCACCTTCCTAGAAGGAGGTAAAAAGGGTGATACAAATATTTTAAGTAAACAAATAAATATGTTTTGGCACAGGTCTTGCATCATTTACTTCAGAACCAATTAGGAGAAAGACTCCCTTACAAGAAGCAGGTTGCTCATGTCATGACCGTGTCTCATCTGCTTACACGCATAAGAATTTTTCGCACCTGAAGGCCTGTTTGGCTTTATGTACATACTTGTGATTGGGGCACTGCAGGCCCTGAGTGAGGCAAAGCAATACTGGATATGTATAGGAAACAGCTGAATTAGAAAAATAGTTCAAGTAGTTAGAAAAGCATTATAGCCAAACTTTGTAAAAAGCAGGTTAAGAAAACAATTTAAACTAAGCAATGGATCCTGCTTGCTACGGTTTTAAGCAAATTAGCTAATTAACTTACTGAACCACTCTGTGAGAAAAACAAACGTAGCTAATATTCCAGACAGGACAGCATAGTAATTCTTGAAATTACAACTTGTGAAATGCTCTGTAGATGCTATACCCTAAAGGATAGAACACTATTAATTCTTCATTGTTCTTATAGATGCAAGAAAGAAAGGGGAAAAGGCTGGAAATGGACAAACACAAAGGAGAAGCAAATCTTGTCTGAATTCTGGGCCCCAATCTAAGGCGTTCCGATTGTACATAACTGGGCACAGAATCCAACACTTCTTCAGAGTTTAAGATATAAATTGCCAGAGGAATAGCTTTGGGGCACTGCCTAAGGCTATATATAGTTCCAGTTAATTAAATACCCGATAGGTTTGCAACATGTTTCAGGGTGCCCATGAATTGCATCAGTCTATGGATGTCTGCAGGGACTATCACCACTCTGCACACATGAGCACCATGAATTTGCAGACACCCAACTTTGCAGACACCCACAATGTGGAATATGCCTTGTCATGGATTGTTGACAGTCACACCCATCCCAGAACCTTACATCGGCCCCGCTTGGCCAACGCAAGGCTCGGTGCCTCTGTCAGCGCAGAGGCTTATGTCAGCCTGGCTGACTCACGAGGAGACGCAAACATGCCTTATGTCACGTTTACGACCCTCCTAGGCTGGCACAAGGGGCTTGTGCCAGCCTAAGTCATTCTCAGAATTGTGCTGCACGCCTGAGTAATTTTGGTTAAAATCTGGCTTCTACAAAAGCCCACTCCCATCTGAATGCAGAGAGAAAAAGGAGGATATATATATATATATATATATATATATATATATATATATATATATATATATATATATATATATACCCAGAGACTTTCTAAACCAGAAAGTCCTATCTAATCAGATCACTGATAGTTATCCTCGTATCACCAATAACCTAATCAACCATCTGTTCCAGTACAAGTCAATAACAGTTTGCAAAGCACAGGTCTGTAATGTGCTCTGACCAATGGGCACCCAAAAACACCCTGACTGCTGCATTTTCCACCAGGTGCCTTTCCAGGCAGTCTTCAGGAGTAGCCCCAAATAAAGAGTATTACAGTTGTCCAAATGTGAAGTGGCTGACTATGGATCATTGAAATCAGATTTGCTTTCTTCCAGAAGGGTCTCAGCTGGCACACCAGCCAAGTGGGCAGAAGTGCTCCTGGCCACAGAAGTAAATATTTTTACAGCAAAAAGATATTGTGCACATTCATTCTAGCTTTATTGGGAGAAATGTACCAAAGGACATGCTAACCTTGGCTTCATTTGAGAATTGCAGTATTTCCCATTGATGTTTATAGTTTCCTGTTTGTACATTCCAGTCACATGGATCTCACATTGACCTAGCATGAAGAGTGTAGGGGATCTGTAATCTTCCTTAAAACATTTCTTGGCCAGAAATTGCTTCTCATTTATATGATGCAGTAACTACCCTACTATGTTCTAAACACCATGCTGGCCTACCTGAGTAATGTATGCAAATTGCAAGCATATACAAATCCTATTTTTCGCATCATGGAAAGACTCTCTGACCTGTGTGGGGTTTTTTTTCTGCTGGTTCCTTTTAGCAAAAGCATCGCTATAACCTTCCTAGCACCTCTTTTAACAGCGTCTCCCTAATCCTTAGGTAGCATGTAAATCCTTTTTCTTTCTTTGAAAATATTTTTCGCATTACTTCCTGCATTCAGAGCTGCATTTCAAAGTGTCATTTTAATCCTTTTTATCTTAGTGATAACCCAGAATATTGTTCCTGTCTTAAGGTATTCTGGTCACATTTCATTGTACTTCGCTGAAAACTCTATAGAGAAATGAATGCTTTAGGCAAAATGAACTCTGAACTTTTGTGACATCAAAATTCTTAATGTAAATATATTAAATGCAGCCACTGTGGCTTAACCTAAATTCATTAGAAACACATTTACATTAAAAAGTTTGCACCAGTTCACTTCACAAATGAAGGTCTTTTTTTTTTCTTTCTAAAGTTGAGCAACTGTGTCAAATCATATGCTCACAATTGTAGAAGTTAAAAATCCACTTAAAAGATTTGCACCGAACCCAAAAGTTGTGACAACTAACTTTTGAAATTATAAACACTGCATAATTACTACCCACTAGCCGTTAACAGATGCGGCATCAGGCAGCTAGGAAGTAATGACACAGTCTTGATTTGACACATTTGAATACTTACAGGTCATGATGACGCTATAAAAGTTAATGTGCATGTTCTTTTTTAAATACCATTAAGTACGCCAGGGAAGTAGTACCCATAATGAAATTGTCTTTAAATTAAAAAGTGATATTAAATTGAGCTTAATATGCTTTTTTAAAAAAATTCTAGAAAATGAGCTTATTCCTGATTGCCAGAAAATGATTTTTTTTTTTTAAATCGTTTTGCTTGCAGTTGGATGGGTGATTTCTGTGGTGACACTTGTGACTCAAATGCCAGAGAATTGAGAAATGGCAGGCAGAGCATTCTCTGTCACCAGCAGTCTAGGCCAAGATAGAAAGTAGTCTGCAGGGAACAGATACCAAGAAGAAACTCAGTCAATTCTACAGTTGGTAGGACAGGGAAGAACAAATGTTGGTTCTGGAGCTTATATTCAGCAGCCCTGTCTACACTTACCTTGGAAATTGGCTTTGGCCAAGAAAGAAAAATGGAACTGCTGTACTCTGCTGTAAATTGGCTAAATTTCAGCATCTACTGTTGTTCCTGCTACTTTTCACTTGAACCAAGAGTCAGAAGGAAACAGTGCTGTGTGTGTGTGTGTGTGTGTGTGTGTGTGTGTGTGTGTGTGTGTGACAAAAAGGGTGAGGTATAAAGGAAGAAAAAGGAAATCTGTCCAGGTTAGAGGGAAGAGTGGGAGGTGGACCACTTTCAGACTGATTGACATGCAGTCAATATAAAGACTTAAATGAGAGAGGTGATGTGACCTCACAAAAACTGGAGAAGAGAGGAATTTCATAGACATGCAGAGAATCACCTCCCAGCTCCTGCAACTGATTTTAGGGATCTTTGACAGGATAACCCATGTTTCTGATCTAGATTGGGGTTAAGACAGTCATGGCCACAGGATGGCCTGGATACTCCATTTTCAAACATTACTACTGCTGTTCGGAGTTGATTTAATATAGAGTACAAAAGTATTTCTTTAGCATCGGAACAGAGAATGGAAATGTTCGGTTGTTCACCTAACTTTCAAGATCAGCCTTCAAGTCTCTTCAAACCTCTGCGCACTAAATATGAATATGAAGAGACCAACGCATCTGATATCTCCTGGAAGCAAGACAGTCCTAGACCAAATTGGTAGGCCAGCCTTAGGAGCCGTGGGGCCTAATTGGAAATAGTTTTTGCAGGGCCCAAGATTCACAGCCAAGTTCTGTAGAATCTTAGAGATACAATAAAATTTATTATAATCTTTTTATCTCTATGGTAGAATGGAAAGCAATCAAAATGTGCACATAAAAACTGCATGTGTGTTAATGGGCCAAATGGATCCAAGCACATTTTTTGTATAAAATTGCATACATGCAAAACTACAAAGAAACAAACAAAATGTGCAGATTACCCTTGAAAAGTAAATAGTTACAAAACCACTTGTTTTAGTGACTGTGAAATGATTTAGTAAAAATATTAATTTTGTTTTGTATTTTTACCTTAGAGCAGGGCCCCCTTAGGCATGGGGCCCAACTGGGAGCAATTGATCCAATTGACTTAAAGCCGGTCCTGGCTGGCGGCCATAGAACAGGAAGATTTGCACTTTTCCATCACTCTTAAAGTGTGACAAGCAGAACCTGTGCATTTTAATACAACCAATGCAGAGGACCCAGCTTTTGAGATTATTATAGTTAGTATTATGTCCCATTGAGAACTCGTATTATGAGTATAGGGACATTGAGTTTTATGTCCCTATGGAGAACTCGTGCAAGGAAAGCGCCCTACAGGTAGACCACAGCTGTGATACAAGGACATCTGCAAGAGGGATCTGAAGGCCTTAGGAGTGAACCTCAACAGGTGGGAAACCCTGGCCTCTGAGCGGCCCACTTGGAGGCAGGCTGTGCAGCATGGCCTCTCCCAGTTTGAAGAGACACTTGGCCAACAGTCTGAGGCAAAGAAGGAAGGCCCATAGCCAGGGAGACAGACCAGGGACAGACTGCACTTGCCCCCGGTGTGGAAGGGATTGTCACTCCCAAATCGGCCTTTTCAGCCATACTAGACGCTATTCCAGAACCACCTTTCAGAGTGCGATACCATAGTCTTTCGAGACTGAAGGTTGCCAACACAAAACACAAATTATGTCCCATTAGATGAAATGGCACAGAAGGGGCTGCTTGCCTGGTTCTCTCTACATAATGTGAGCACCGACCACACATAGGTAAAAAGAAGAAAGCTATTCTGTTATGAAAGCTGTGGTCACTGTTATGTTTGCAAGACAGAGAGAATAAAATAGAGCTTGAAAGACAGAGATTGATGGAGGCGAAAGATGAGATGAATTGAAGTGGTGACGGAGGACATGGGAAATATGGAATGACAGAGAAACTGGCATCAAACGAAATGGATGTAGAAGCAGGATGAAAACAGGTTCCAGGAAGGGAAATTGCAGGGGAAAGGAAAAAAATTATGCCACAAGAACATTGGTTAATGCATTTCACAGACAACCCTTGGTCGCTATCATATTAAATCATTCCCTGTTGTCACAGATTTTCTTTCTTCAGTTACACCTCCTGCTTCAACTATCAATCCTGTTGCTATCTCCTAATACAGGCCAATTTCTTACCGCTTATTAGGGAAAATTATTACCTTGAAATTCCTACACTGCAATCTCCATCATGGCTTGACCACTTTTCTCTATGTTAAAATCATCACCAATTGATGGCGATAATCTTAAAGCTTTTTTTTTTTTAAAGGGGGGGGGATAAGAATGTAAATTTTCAGCATTAAGAGTTTTCTCAGGTTTTGCTTTCAAAAAGCCACTGGGATAAAAATACTTTTAAAAATATTTCCTTAAACTATTGTATATATTAGCATATGGTTTTGATGGTCTTAAAAACAAATCCTTTAAAAAGGGTTAGGAGACATCCTAGCTCATGTGCAATCAGAAGAGGCTTATGAAAATAGGTTGTATCACTAATTGCTATTTCTTGATTTTGCATCACTTGATGACTTTCTGTCCAGTGGGTGATCTCCCACCGTTGATATATTATGTTGGATTTCATATGCACCTGTATGCATGTTGTATTTTTTTTTAATTGATCTGTAATGGTTCATTCAGTGCATTCCAGTAATTGAACATATGTGTGAACTGACTCTTTTGCACTTGAGGTGCTGTTGGCAACCTTTCTGTTGGCAACCTTCAGTCTCAAAAGATATGGTATCGCGCTCTGAATGGTGGTTCTGGAACAGCGTCTAATGTGGCTGAAAAGGCGGATTCAGGAGTGACAATCCCTTCCACACTGGGAGCAAGTGCAGTCTGTCCTTGGTCTGTCTCCCTGGCTATGGGCCTTCCTTCTTTGCCTCTTTGCCTCAGACTGTTGGCCAAGTGTCTCTTCAAACTGGGAAAGGCCATGCTGCACAGCCTGCCTCCAAGCGGGCCGCTCAGAGGCCAGGGTTTCCCACCTGTTGAGGTCCACTCCTAAGGCCTTCAGATCCCTCTTGCAGATGTCCTTGTATCGCAGCTGTGGTCTACCTGTAGGGCGCACTGAGAATGTGCATGTAGGAGTGTCTGCACATAAATGTGTATGTGTTTTTGAGTTTGGGCTGAGTCTCAGGCATTTGTAGATTCAAATAATAAGGAATCCATTCACTCCTTCCCCTCCCCATGAACAACAATTCTGTTCTGGCTGAATCATGCTACCAGCTGATCTTTTGCTGCGGTCCTGCTGTTACCACTTTTGCACTCCAGCAATGTTTATAGGGAAGAGATAACAGACAACGTATCTTGGCAGAGAGCAGCAACTGGCAATCTTAGAACAGTGGGGTGGAAATTTAAACTCCAGTGCCTACTTTGGAGATAGGCGCTAAGATTCAATAGTGAGAACCAAAGTAGTCTAATTCAGGCCTTTTCATTTCTCACCCAAATGTGGAAGAACAGCCTGAGTGCATATCCTGTTGCAAAGGAAGACTACAGCTGCACAGATATGAGAGTGATTTAAAACAAGAAGGTACTGCCGGAAATATTCGTAGTTCCTTTCCCCAAGCCTGGCTTCTAAAGCTATATATGTTCCCCCAACTGTTATGTATGAAATAACCTTTGAGCTTAATGCCACATGAAACAAACATTGCTTTTCAGGCTCTACAGACTCTGAAGGTCGTGAATGCAGGCTACAAATCAGGAGGAATAAAATTCGCCCTACAGTAGAAGTCAAAGATAACTTAATCCTTGACAGTGAATTTCTTGAATTAAAGAGAAGGCAGACAAATGACCTCTCTACCTTTTTGCACAGCTGTCAAAAGACAAGCTTTTGACCACTGACCAGACCACCCCGGCTTGTGGAGACTGAAGCACATTTCCTGTGCAAAAGAATTAAACCAGAGTTGATAAACATATTGGGAGACTTAAAGCATTTGACTAGCGTATATGATCTTTCCTTTCTTTCTAGACACGCAATCCTTTTCTTAACATGTACATTATTTCTCCAATGCATTTATTTTTGAAATGTATTCTTACAGTAGAACTGTAAGAAAAAATACACCACAATCCTATGTGTGGCAGCTCAGAAGTAAGCAGTTGTGTTCAGTGGGGCTTCCTCCCATGAAAGTGTGTATAAGATTGAAGCCTTATACATGCTATCTAGAGGTCTAGAGGGCAGGAGGTCTGGTCTAGAGGGTAGAGCCTCCGTGTGCCTGAAGATAACATCTACAAAGTCGCCAGTTCGAGGCCACCGGCACCGTGCGACCTTGGAGCAGCTGACAAGCTGAAGCCGAGCAATTCCATCTGCTCTGAGCGTGGGAGGATGGAGGCCAGAATGTGAAGCCAGATCGGAATGAAACACCTTGAATGTAGTCGTTCTTGAAAGAAAGAACCTTCTTTGAAATTGTAAAAATCCCTATTTAATAGGGATTTAATAAAGCCTGCCTATGTAAACCGCCTTGAATAAAGTCTTGAATAAAGACCAAGAAAGGCGGTATATAAATACCTGTTGTTGTTGTTGTTGTTATTATTATTATTATTATTATCTGCTTACACTGCCCTAGAACAACAGTAGCTAGGAGGCACTGCAGTAGGGCAGTGGTTCCCAAACTGTGGGTCGGGATGCACTGGTAGGTCACAGCCTGATTTTAGGTGGGTTGCCAAATGGTGATGGAAAAAAGATAACTAATTGCCTCAAACCCTGAGGCTATTCAAAAATCAGAAAGGATAGCTGCTAATTCCTTGCAAAGAGCTCAGTTCCTGCAGTTTGCAAGCATGTGTAAATATAGGGAAATAAATATTTTAAGGGCGCAAGTCTGAAGTGCCTTTGGGCCAATGCAAGTCTCTTGTGCCGACCCAGGAGTGTCGCAAAAGTACCATCAAGCACTTTTGCACCACTCTGAGAGAACATAGGCCAGTGCACGGATGTGCGCTGCCCTCTCTGATCTGACACAAGCCCCGGGCCCGGTAAGTATGTGTTAACCAAGCTCAGTCAACACAAGGGTCTGGGTGGGAGGATGTAGAGAGAGCAGGGA
The DNA here is from genome assembly GCF_035046505.1 of Tiliqua scincoides. NCBI lineage: Eukaryota > Metazoa > Chordata > Lepidosauria > Squamata > Scincidae > Tiliqua > Tiliqua scincoides. The sequence goes on from NC_089825.1 coordinate 15,756,918, forward strand.
GGAGGTGGGATGGAGGCATTTCAAGGTGGGGGGAGGGTGGGCGGTGGGCATTCCTAGGGGCAGGCAAGTGGGGACTGGGAGGTGGGGCCAGGATCCAGCAGTAATGCCAGTTGCTGGCCCCATTCCCGGGCATCCCAGGGTAATCCTGGGCTGCTCAGATATGTGCTACCTCATCAGGTGGTTCAGATTCGAGTAGACCCATTGGGGCTGCTGCGGCTCTTGCTGGGTAAGGGGAAACATTTCCCCTTGCCTTGGGCCAAACCTCAGACAGCCTGAAACTTGTGCTGGATACAGCACAGGCCCCCCAGCCTGCCTGTTCCAGCACAAGTTAGGATTGGGTTGTTAGGGTCCTTTCTCCAGTTATTATCACTTATAATTAAATAAAATATTTCTTTTTAGATCGCCTTTTTTAAAAAGTTTACCTTTTTTAAAAGTGGATTACATGGGAAATCTCGGTGGGTCCTGACAGAGTTTCATTTTAAAAAGTGGGTCCCGGTGCTGAAAAGTTTGGGAACCACTGCCTCATGGTTTTAATTGACAACAGCAATACATAATAGTGGAGGGGTTCCATGGTGCGACCACCTGGTATTTAAATACACAGCAGAATTTTCTGAGGAAGTCCTTTGACTGGTGCAGGTGAAACAGATTTCAAACTATAATGTCCATTGAGCACAAATCTAACTGCACATTGCAGTTGTCTGCTAATCTTGGAACATGTTCCACAACTGTGCCCTGACTGCATTCTGCCAGAGAGCAGAGGAAGGGAATGGGGCAGACTGCCCAAATGTCTAAGATCATGTGGTCCATCTCATCAAAGTCTTTGTCCCTAATCTGAGGCACAGTGATGGATGAGGGGAGAAAGAACGCCCTGAAACGAAACAAGGAGTGTCAATTGTATTTCTCTGTCAAAAGAACAAAGTGGAGAAGTAAACCCACACCTCACAGAAGATAGCTGCTACGTTTCCATCAACTTCAAAAGGCTGAGAGTTTCGCTGCAATGTCTATGTGGATTTTCTGTATTCAACCTGCAGCCTCGGCTCTCTGTTTTTCTTAGTAGTGACAGGCAATATTAACACTGCCGACTTTCTGCTCTCTCGTATCCAGGAGATCAAAGAAGATGGCTTTGAACAATGGGAATCTACCTAGAAAGAGAGTGATCTTGCAGGCTTTTGCAAGCTGAAGAAAGCAGCAAGACAACTTTGACAGACAGGCCAAGGAGGCCATGATGAGATGCAGCTCACTGCCTCCTTTTCATCAGGCCCAGATGGTGTAATGTCTTGGCTTTATTGGAACATTGCTGAGATAAAAACATAGATGGAGCCAGGTTGCTGGAAGCTTAATTTGGTCAAGATGAAGGCGATATTAGCACATTAAGGAAAAGTAGTAAAAAATCTCTATTACCTTTTGTTTTAAAAGGCAAGTGGTGTGGACTGTCTTTGGTCCTTCTGTAGCACCTCGGAACAGAGTGCAGTGAAAGCACCTTCTTAATATTAGTTCAATATATGTGACTCATTTCATATGGAACCTGACACTTTGAAGGAATTAGAACCCTGTTTCAAATCCTTTTTGAATGGTATCAAAATCCCAAGTACATCTTCTCAGACTATGTTGAAGTTAAACCATGTTGAACTCATTCAGCAAGGCTTCAAAATGCCACCTTAGGGTGGGAGGAGGACACGACTGGCAGAGCTCTGTTCCACCGGATCCTGAACTCCGTGTGGGGCCTTCTGTCTGAACAAGGAGTCAAAATAGCTGGTGCAGACTTGAGAAGCCCCCTTGAGGGGCTTGGGGCTTCCCCTGAGGAGACCTCTAGCTGCTTCCTGGTGCCCACTGGATACAGCAGTAGTCATTTTGACACTGCTGCTCCAGCGGGTACCAAGAACTTCGGATTGGGCTGTAAGCAGAAGTATAAATGTTTTACAACCCATTTGTCCTTGGGTCATCCCCCCCTTCCACCACTGGATGCAGCATGTGCATTGGCACTGCTGGCAGGAGATAAAATAGGGCTGTTAGTCATGACTAATGTTCTTAGGATATAACTCAACAGATTGTGCCAAAGTCAGATTGTGCCAAAGTCAGCACCTTAACTGAATCTCATTATATGCTTCCATCACCAACTTTATAGGAGCAATCAGGACAATTTCCATCTTTCTCTAATTTCAGTGCAGTTTTGAGTCCATCAGACAATTTAGAGATACTTACAGAGAAAAACATAAGAACTGAGTAGAAGAGCAATTATATTCCATTTGCCTTGCAAACTGGCTCTGTGTGTATTTTCCTACAATTTCTTCATTAAGCTTGAGCACCATTGGTTATTTCTTTCCAGCCATGAATGTCCATGTGTGGGAATCATGAAATAATTATACTGTGATTATCTGGACGTCACTACAGTTTGCTGCACAGGGGTCAAATCCAAATAAAGAACCATATATTCATACTTGCTTGTATACTCCAGTTATCTGAAACAGAGGCCTAAGTTCAAGACCATAGGGTCTCTCTCTCTCTCTCTCTCTCTCTCTCTCTGTGTGTGTGTGTGTGTGTGTGTGTGTGTGTGTGTGTGTGTGTGGTGTTTTTTTTTTTGCGTTAGCCTAAATCTCCCATCAATAAAAATGGGGACTATGATGAGGTATCTAAGTGAGTGAATGTGATAAAAACCATGAAGCATTTTGCAAATTAAAAGTGCTATCTAAATTATAAACAGAAACAGTAGGTATTCATCAAGACCTGATGAAATTTGTCTCCGTATTGTTTGATTGCAAATCTAAAATGAGCTCCTCTGTCATGAAAAATTTCAGCAGGTCTTATTTTCTAAACACAGAATCAATAAGCTTTGACAAAAAAAAAATCCATTTTTAATCAAAATTAACTCTTATTTTCTAGTTCTATCACATATTCACAACAGAGCCAGCCAACTGTCACAAGAACTCTTGTGGCACAATCTTAATGTTCTATTGAGCTGGCATGGCCATACCCATGTACAACTGTAAGGCACGTTTGCAACTACTCCAGAGCTGGTGGGCTAGTGTGAAGGCTGGTGCCACATCCCATACCTGCACCAGCTGGCACAGGTAAGATTGTGCCAGGTGGTGCAGGGGTTGGAAGGGTGTTTTGGAGGCAGGGAGCAGGTGTTTCTGGGCAGGGTGAGGGTGGAACAGGGGGGATCAGGCCCAGGAGGAGGATGGGATCAGCGGCAGTGGTGCATGCCACATCCTAACCCCCTTCCCCATCTGGCAGCCCTACACAGGGCTTTCTGGATTTGTGCCAACTATATAGCGAGCACAGATCTGAGAAGCCCCATAGGGACAGCTGGGACTTTACCCAGGATGAGGGAAATATATATCCCCTTACCCTCCAGCTGCCTCCTGAGCTGCACTGGATGCAGCACAGGCCATGCGGCCCTGCTGCACCAGCGAAGTTTAGGATTAGGATTTTTGGTTCTCCATATGCAGAAAATGACAAAGGGTCACAGGTATGGGAACATTTGTTCCCTAACCTCAGGACTGCGTTGCTGCTGCACTAGTGCTGAAAAGTTGGGTAGGATTGGGCCCTGAATTATTTGGGGTTTATTTTCTCCTTTATCACAACATTGCTAGAAGGAGCAGAGTGGATGTGGAAATGAGGACATGTAGAGTGCTCTGGGAGCCATCCCAGAATGCTTCACATTTCCTGCTTTGATTCAAGAGTCCTTGGAGTAGAAGTGGCCAGGGAAGGTGGAACAACAGATCTGGTGGGAGGGCAGCGGAGTTTTATGCTGCTTCAGGCAGTCCAATACCTTTTACTGGCCCTGATCTGATGCCACAGCCAACATCTATGGTTGTTTCTAGTACATAGATTCTTATTCTGATGATTATTTATATGTTGAACGAATCAGTTTGCCCTAGATAGTAAATACATTTCAAACAAACCCCTAGTGAGAGTACTAAGAGAGAAACCCACTAAGTTCCAGCTTAGTGAGAGTAGAAGTGTGAAAATTCATTTTATGGCATTATGCCCAGAATGAATATGCCCATCAGTGTTGTAGCACACACTCAGCAAAAGCATACCGTACTTTCTTGAGAATTTGGGATGTTTCTGAAACATCTTGGATTAATGGTGCTTAGGTAACATTCTACAGTATATGGAATAGAATAGATTTCATTTCCTTTACAGACCGTGCTGAAATCATGACAGCGCAGGCATGGAAAAGGCAGGCTTTTAAACCATCTTTGGTCTCTCTTTTCTTTAATTGGGTTTATTTTTCCTGAGCTATATGAAGCAACTGGAAATTTTTTTGATCAACTGAATACCCATCCATCAACACTTCCAAGAGCTTTTATAAAACCACAGATCTGAATATTTCTCTGACATACATATTTTTAAATCCAAAAACAGTTCCTCAGTCACATATTTTCATCAAAAATGTAAAACCTTATAAAAAATTCAAATGTTTTGGTGCAGTAGAGGCCCTCAACTGGAATAATGTCATCCCATATAGCATGGTGCTATTTCTAGGTGAGCTTTCCTTTGCTTTACTTTTATAGTGATACTGATTTCAAAGGTTCCAACTTCTCTCACTCTCAGAATGAGCTACAGTAATAATTATTCTGATCTGTCATCACCTTGCCAGAGCATGATATTTCAGGTTTCTTGTTTTGAGTAAATTTAATTCCTTATCTTTGCAGCTTCATAAAACAGAGAACCATTTTGAACAATAAAGCATAAATAATGTATTTCTATTTTTGAATGTGCTCTTGGTTACGACTGCAATTTATGAGAAAAGCAACTATAATTATGAATGCAAATGATTTCACAGTTATTGCAACAGATTTTGTTTATATATGTTAAACTGTCTTGAAAAATAGCCTGCTTTCATGAGGAAAGCCTAGGCATCTTCTGTTGAGAGGCAACAGTTAGAGTAACACCTATGGAAACTAGGATGATTGCAAACGGAAGGGACCAAAGATCAGCGATGAAGTCTGCAACTGGTGTGTTATATTCTACCCAACATTCTGGGATTCCTTTCTAGTTATTATTATTAACCCTTTTGCATATTCCAGAAACTGCTGCAAAACCCCTGCAATTTGCACATAATTTTTGAGGCTGTCATTTTGGCTGCCTCTTCAATGATAATATAAACAATGAAACACTCTCACCCTTACCTTTAGATCAAATTCTGTAAAAGAAAAAAGGGAAGAATCCCCTTCCTTTCTGCAATAGCAAAATAGTGGGCATGGGGAGATCCGTTGGCAATCAGGCAGCTTACCAGGCAGTAAGTGAAAAATATTTTTATCTTCCTTCCACTGGCTGTCTGATCCACCCACAATACCAACTGTTACCCTGCACATGCCCAATCTCGGAAGCTAAGCAGGGTCAGGCCTGGTTAGTACTTGGATGGGAGACCGCCTGGGAATACTGGGTGCTGTAGGCTTATACCATGAAGGCTGCCAACCAAGCATGCAGCACACACTCGATTGGTGTAGCTGCATGCTGTTGGCTGACAGGGAATAGGATTGGGCCATCTGTCTGCCTGCAGGGGTCAGGAGCAGAATCATTCAGAACAACCTCTTTTTTCCTTCCATATGTTGATTCTACATACATTTGTCATGTGAATGGGGCTACTATGTATGTCAGGGATCTCCATACTACATCCCAGGGGGGCTACATTTGGGCCGCCACAAGATTTTATCCGGCCCGCAGCAACTTGTTTTGTTTTCAGAGTTTTTGCTAATATGTGGCATTTTTACTCATTATGTATCATTTCTCAGTTTAAGCATGGCAGCCTCCTTGGCTGAGGTTTGCTGGGCAGGTAGACCTAGGCTCCCGCCCAGATGTGGAGCCCAGTTAATTAATTTTGTCCTATGGGGAGTGTCAAATGACCTAGGTACACCACTGCATATGCTGTACCTTCTTTTACAGCATGTTTTGAAGATGGTCTTATTTTATACATCCTTTTGTATATCCTTTGCTTTCAAGGAATGGTTTCAATCTGAATATTTAAGGAACAGAAATCTAACTAATTATGGGTGGTCAACAAATAATAAATATTATTAAAACATTACTGCATCTTGCAGTGACACAGGGAACTTGTACATTTGTAATATTTTTCCTGCTTCATAACACTGCTGTGGTTGTTATTTGTGTCCTTTTCTATAAATATGTTACTCTTAAATATTGTAACTGCTGCTAGTAAGCAACTAATAACTTCATTCTTTCATCACACAGTACAAAACTGAAGATTTTGGGAGTGGAATAAAAAAATCAGTTTATGAAAATTTTCTTTTCTTTAAGAACTGCAAAGTTTGTGAGCTATATCTGTGGCATGAAGATATCTTCTTATCCATGCCTTCTTATCCTCCCTTATCCATTAAGGGAGGGCACCAGAATGAGGTCTCTTGCTATCTGGTGTGCTCCCTGGGGCATTTGGTGGGCCGCTGTGAGATACAGGAAGCTGGACTAGATGGGCCTATGGCCGGATCCAGTGGGGCTGTTCTTATGTTCTTATGCAATGAGGACAACAAGTGCAAATCAAGAACAACATTTCCCATTGCGAATTACTTCCATGTCTTCACAGTCTGGATAAGGGTAAACTTCTACATTACCATGGCAGCCCAACCAGTGAATCCTACCAGTCATGAAAATGGGTTGCAAAATATCTCACAGCCCAATTCTACCTAACTGCCCATGAAGCGATGCAGTGTCGTCAAGTGTCATCTGCTAAATTCTGTGGGGGAGTTTCAGGCTCAGGAGGCCTCCTCAGGATGAAGGAACATTGGTTTCCTTCCTTCAGGGTAAGCCCCTGCCAGTCCAGTGGGTCAACTCAGTCCTGACATCACCGGTGCAAGTCCATGTTGAACTGTGAAGGTGGATCAGGCCTGGGAAGGGGATTCGGATTCGGTGGGCACCACTGCTGCTAAACCTGCCCTCTTTGCAGACCCAATCTGCCCTCTTCCCTGCCCCATGTCCTCCTCGTTCCTCATACCTTGCCCTCCCCACTTCCCTCTGGCCCCTGCATAGCCTTACCTGAGATGGTTGGTGTCTGCCATGTGGACCCAGCAGCTCGCCACTTCTGATAGTGGCCAGGTTGCATTCTCTGACATTATTGCATTTGTAGCAGTCAGAAAGTACATTATGTGGCATAATGTGTGGTTAGAATTGGGCCATCAGAAACATTGATTGTGACACTCACATACATATTTAGCGTCCAAACTACCCAGGCAGTATTTCCTTCATTTCCTTGTTGTTATGGACACTGAGGACTTGAGTATAAGACCTGCCTTATAAAAGACCCAGAACTAGCAAAGTAACAGCTCAATTCTGTACATGTTTATTCATAAGTCAATCTGATCTTAGTCAATAGGGCCTACTCCCAGGTAAGTGTGTATAGGATTGCAGCCTAATGGCCCAACCATCCTCCACCAACCCAGATCATGCAGCACCCGCCTTGTATATAACAAGGTGGAAAAGATAATATTTTTCAACACTGCTTTGGAAAACCTTGTCACTTTAATATTATGGATTTCCACAGTGTCATCTGCCTCATTCCTTTTCCCTACACAGAGTATACTCTGCCTAACTAAAGCCAGTTACCTTCTGCTTTCTTGGAACACAAATGAACCACTTTTGTGACACAGTTCAGTGCGACCAGCCACTGCTATATAAAACCCTCTATCTAGACTGTTCTTTATTCTTTTCTCGTTCGCACTCTGTTTGCATGTGTTGAAAACTGGAGATTTCTTTGTGGGTTTTTTTTTTCTTTCTTTTGACAGAATTTGATCCAAAAGTAGGGGGGGAAGTAATTGAATGTTTATGTGATCCTTGAAGAGATAGCCAAGATGGCAGTCTCAAAAACTATGTGCAAATTGCAAGAATTCTGCAGCTCTCTCTGGAATACACAAACAACAGTTAATAATGAGAACTGGAAAGAAGTCCTGGAATGCTGACCATGATATGTCACTCTAGTTGCAGACATGAAAAGAAGGCAACATTATATTTATGAATCTTTAGATGATAGGAAAAAATGTCAACAATGTAAAGCCAAGAGCAAAGTTGAGACATAAAAGCAGCATTGTAGGATGTACTCAGAGAAAGACAGAAATGTTGTTTTCGAGCAAATAAGATGGATATGTAGCCTTTGTCAAGGCTGTCCAGATGGCCCCTGTGAATAAAACAGAGTACACAGCAATGATATACTTGTTGGACCGATAACTTACACATTTGGAAGGAGCCTCTTGAAGCAGTCCTTCAATAAGCTAATAATGTGTTTGGTTACATGGTAAACACAAGCCAAGGGGCTGGTAACATTTTCACAAAAGGAGTAAATTTCAGCTGCTATGGCAACCTGGACGATACCAATGAAATAAGTTCTTAATTATCCTGACACCATGAATCCATGGATGCAAATGGCTTGTTGGAGGGGGAAAAAATGTTTATAAGATCACGTGTAAAGAAGTATATCGGTGCTTTAGCCTTCCTTCCCTGCTCTACAGACTCCTCCTATACCTCATTTTCACTCCAGAATAGGAATTGGAGCGTTTTCATTTTGAAAAAATATGGCTGTGCAAGACAAGATAGAGGTTTATAAATGACAGATGAGAGAGGAGAGAGGAATTGTTTTTTCTCTCACTCACTCACTTTCTCTCAAAACACTGGAACTTGCAGTCATCCTATGAAATTGATTGGCAGTGTGCTCAGCCCAAGCAAGAGAAAACAATTCTTCAAGCAGTCCATACATTACTAGAAGAATTCATCACCACAGGAGCTGATGAAGACCATTAGGTTAGATGACTTTTTAAAATCATGTGAATATATTAATTTCCAGCTCCGTTTTCAAGCTCAGAAGCAACTGTTTTAACACCTGTCCGCTGAGGACAACCGAGAGCATCAGGAATTATCATGATTGCTGCTGAATGCATTGTTAGCGCTATTCCTGCTTGCCCTGCTAACTGGGTTGCTGCTGCTGAGTTAAAGACATGGTTCTCTTATATTTAACAGGAGGAGAGAAATTACCCCTCTTCATGCCACCAGCAGCCTCCTTATGCTCTGATCATTCTGGCTGAACAAAACTAGTCCAGCCTCCTCAGTTGCACCAGATTTTTCAGGTGGTACAACAAAATATCATAATCCACATAGTGACTACCCACTAATCAAAGGCCTTAGTAAAAAGACAGATCTGACATAATTTCTTAAATTAAAAGAGAAAGAAGCATAGATAGACCAAACTCTCTTAGGAGACTGTTCCACAAACTGAACCATGCCAAGAAGGATCAACCCCAAGCAGAGGGAACTTGGCCCTTCTATGATGATCTTAGTGGACTCAAACAGAAAAACAAAGGGCTGAATACCTCTACTTTGAAGGGTTTTAAAAGTCAGTGGTAGCATCTTGATTTGTACCATCTTGTACAAATCAATGGTAAGGCCACACCTGGAGTATTGTGTCCAGTTCTGGTCGCCGCATCTCAAAAAAGACATAGTGGAAATGGAAAAGGTGCAAAAGAGAGCGACTAAGATGATTACGGGGCTGGGGCACCTTCCTTATGAGGAAAGGCTACGGCGTTTGGGCCTCTTCAGCCTAGAAAAGAGACGCTTGAGGGGGGACATGATTGAGACATACAAAATTATGCAGGGGATGGACAGAGTGGATAGGGAGATGCTCTTTACACTCTCACATAATACCAGAACCAGGGGACATCCACTAAAATTGAGTGTTGGGCGGGTTAGGACAGACAAAAGAAAATATTTCTTTACTCAGCGCGTGGTCGGTCTGTGGAACTCCTTACCACAGGATGTGGTGCTGGCGTCTAGCCTAGACGCCTTTAAAAAGGGATTGGACAAGTTTCTGGAGGAAAAATCCATTATGGGGTACAAGCCATGATGTGTATGCGCAACCTCCTGATTTTAGGAATGGGTTAAGTCAGAATGCCAAGATGTAGGGGAGGGCACCAGGCTGAGGTCTCTTGTTATCTGGTGTGCTCCCTGGGGCATTTGGTGGGCCGCTGTGAGATACAGGAAGCTGGACTAGATGCGCCTATAACCTGATCCAGTGGGGCTGTTCTTATGTTCTTAACTACAATTCCCAGGAGGCCTTGCAGGTCTTCCTGTTGTCTGGTGTGCTCCCTGGGGCATTTGGTGGGCCGCTGTGAGATACAGGAAGCTGGACTAGATGGGCCTATGGCCTGATCCAGTGGGGCTGTTCTTATGTTCTTATGTTCTTATGAATTAGGCCTGGAAGCTCACTGGCAGCATGTGCATGTGATACATAACCAGGTGCATGTACTCCCACCTGCCTGTACCCAGACAACAGTGTTCTGTACCAGCTATGACATCTGGACAATCCTGAAGCTTAGGCCCACATAAGCAGCATTAACAGCAATAATTCCTTAAAAAGTTACAAAGGCAAAGATAACTGTTGCAATGTCCTTGCTGTCTAGAGGGATGTGCAGTCAGCATATCAGATATAATTGAGTGAAGGCTTTCTGGTTACCGCTGCCACTGTTTATCCAGAAGGAGTGTATTACTGACTGCGCACCTGTTCCAACAATGCTACACTCACACCATCAATCAGGCAAATTCTCTGCTCCTGAGACTTCAGGACTTCCAACTCACATCACTTCCCTTTTGTCTGAATTCAACCTCTGTTTATTAGTTCTCATCCATCTAACCATGGCACTAGTTTCCAGGCACTAGTTAATGTTTGAGGCTGCTATTCCTTACTACTTAGGTAACAACATCCGGAGCTGGATGTCAGCAGCGTATTGATGACACTTGGCTCCACAACACTGGATAATCTCTCCCATCCATTTCATAGACATGTTAAACAACCTAGATGGGAAAACAGAACCAAACGAAACACTACACCACATATACTACAAAGCAGACATCCCTGATAATCACCTTCATGTAGTAAAGAACAAAATTGGACCAAAATGATCCACAGTGGCAAATCTATGGAGAGTTCTAGGAGAATGAACAAGGAGATATTCTTCTTCTCTATTTCCACTGGCATCAGGAGGATCAGAGTTGTTTGCAATTCCATATTCAGATCTGAAACAAGACTGAAAAGGGTCAAAGAAGGATCACATTGGAAAGTCTGAGGGGATGAAACACAGCCTCATTTTTAAAAGATGGCATCCTCTTTCCAGAGAGCAGCTAATAAACTGCATGAGTAAGTGACTGTACTCGGTCTGTCTTGCCTTGACTAAGTATGATGGACATGGGTCTAGGCTACATTTTTCAGAAGTCCCAACAACCTGCTAACATGCTTGAGAGCAACCACAGTGAAGCAATACAAGGAAATGTGACAAGCAATAATCTCTGTTCACCTGGGCATGGATAAGGCTCTATAACAAAAATAGAGTCTGGGCTAAAACAGATCATAACGTGGTTATTTACAAAGAACTTGGTAAAGCTGCCACAGCTGGATATTGTTATATCCAATTCCATAGACTTCTCCTTGGGCCACAATAGTGTCAGAACCTGCTGAAATACTTCAACTGGATATGATTCAGCTAAAGCAATAGAGGCAGGAAAGAAAGATCTTTTTGCTGCCATCATTACTGTTTCACTGACCTGGAAAAGAGCTTGGTAGTGTTCTTGGTCAGACTGACCAACTTTCCCATCAGTCATGCTCCAGCTCTCTCCCTCTTTTTTTTCCAGTTCTCAGCTCTGTCTGTATACCAAGGAGTCAGAACCCTCTCTAAGACAAGGGGAGAAGACATTGGGAAACAACCCTCAATCAACTACCCACTATATTGTCCACAGCCTAAACAAAGTTGACTCTGTAAACCACTGCAAAACCCTCCACAACAGTGGTTCTCAAACCTTTTAGCACAGGGATCCACTTTTTAGAATAACAATCTGTCAGTACTCACTGGAAGTGATGTCATTAACCTGGATGTGAAGTCACGGCCAGAAGTTACATCATCAATTTAGGCTTCAAAGCTAAGCTGTGATCAGCCAAAGGTCCCATTGCACAGCACACTGGTGCTGTTATTTTGCATAGCCTGGAATTTAAACCTTCCAACTCAGAAGTCAAAGCAGAATGCAGACTTGGATCCTTCTCGAGTCACACAGCCCTCCCCCCCTTTCCAGCATCCCATCTTCCCATCCGTTCAGGGCAAACATCATGCCTCTCTCTCCCATTGGGAGCCCGCCCCACTCAGCAGTTCTGTATCCTGTATTTTCAGCTCTTTATTTTCAATGGAAGCTGAGCTAGGTGCTACGCAACCAACCTGAAATTGGCTCATGACCCTCAATTTGAGAAACACTGTTCCAGAATATTCCAAAATCCTTTTGGGTCCATATGCCTCCAGGGCAGCCCAACTGAATGGGTCCCTTGCTCTTGCTAATACTTTTGAATATCATTCTTCATATTACAGTCATTTCCCAGCATTCTATGTATGGATTTTCCATTTCATTTAGAAAGCATACCACTGCAAACATACTCCGGTTAATAAATAACGCAAACAAGCATTTAGCTGAAAAGCCATTTAACATCAGCTGTAATAAGTGACAGGCAAAATTATGATGAAGAACACCTATTGAAGAAGATGAAATATGACTCAGAAAGGGGAGCTGATCTGTAATGAATGCAGTACAACTGCTTGTTTACAGTGATTGCTGTGTTCAGGCTGAAGGGGATACATTAAAACATGCCGTATCATGATGATAGCTTCCATTTTCCTAATAAGGCTCTATCCCTCCTGGCATTATTATGTAAAATGTATGTAAGAGGAATTATAACCTTCAATAACAGTGCACCATAAGTACATAAATGTACAAAGACAGGTACAATAGATGGGTGGTATATTCATTTTCTTGTCAGACCAACAAAAGTTGAACTTAAGATCAACGCCCCTTCACTTCTTACATTCTGGTTTTAAAAAAAAAATTTATTACAAGTTATGTTTTATGTTTTTTTATCTTCAAAGAACGCTCCACACTTAAAATAGACCAGCTGCTTCTTTGTGTTATGAAGCTGGCCTCGTTGAAACACAAACACTGTTATTTAATTTCCTTAGCAAGCAGAATAGAAGTTGATAATAACAAGCTAATTATCTAAGTTAATTATCTAATTATCTAGGGCCTGCTCTTGCTCCCTGTGAAGTCAAATGGGAATTTTGCCACTGAAGCAAAAAGAGGACTATATTGGTGCAATGTCACTGAACTCTATTGCGTTCAATGGGAATACAAGACGACTAATCTGACTCACAGCCCAATCCTACCTAAATCTCCAGTTCAGCTCCTGCTGCATCCTATGGGGGGATTTTTGGCTGTTGGAAGTCTCCTTGGGATAAGGGAATGTTTGTCCCCTTGTCTCAGATAAGCCCCCAAATTCACTATGGTGCTGTGTTCTGCCGTCCATGTTGAACCCAGAAGGCAGATCAGGCACAGGGAAGGGCTCAGGATTTAGCGTGCACCACTGCCAATCCCATCCCCCTCCTGGAGCTGATCTGCCCTCCTCCATGCCCCATCACCACTCCATTCCACCCTCCCAGTGAGATGAGATGGATCAGTGGTGTGACTAAATGTTAAGCAACTTCATATATTTGGAACATTATCTGTGCATGTGTTTTTGAACCACATTTTTGGTTTTTTTTCTTATGCCACTTGATAGTATTTTATTGACTGTTTGTATTTCATAGCACATTTTGTGACTGCCAGCTTTTATGATATTATTATGGGAATTTGCTGCTGTCAGTTCTTTTTAAATTGGAAAATAGCTGCTAGTTTATAACAGTGGCGATCCTGGTCCCTGTGCTCCCTGGGGCCAGGACTGCAAAATGCAGGGACCCCACCCACCGGTCACATCTACATATTGGAGTTCATGAAAGGAGTAAACATCAAAATGCTAAAGTTTTTATCTGCAGTTTTAGGTTTTATATTCTATGATTCAGCTCAGGGTCTCTCTCTCTCTCTCTCTCTCTCTCTCTTTCTGTGTGTGTGCGCACGCGCGTTTTTGAAGTTTCTAGCAGGGGAACTCAGCTGTCATATACCCTTGACTGAAGAATGGTACACTCCTTCTATCTGGGATGGGCATCCTCTTCCACCGAGCTCCCAGCTTCCAGAAGGACACACATGGAGCGGTGAGAGAAGAAGAGGACACCCAACTAGCCAGCCAAATAAACCCTGGCAGTCAATGGGATGACAGGTGTCGCAGCCAGATTGCCCTCACGTGTGTGTGTGTGTGTGTGTGTGTGAGAGAGAGAGAGAGAGAGAGAGAGAGAGAGAGAGAGAGAGTTTAAGTACACACAATCTTCAATAGATCATAGTAATTTAAAGACAGAACCAGAGATGGACCTAAACCAAACTAAAATCCTCCAACTTCCAGCTGAAAAAAACAACACTTTGTTCGTAAAATTGGAGGAGAAAAAAAGACCAGCTTGTCCAACGGCCTGCCCAAAACATACGGCCTCCCGCAAATTAACCCACACAAGCCGGAACATGGTGTGTTGCAAGCAGAAAGAAGATACTGTACAGCACAGAAATTCTGGATGACTTAGGGCGCAATCCTAACCCCTTATGTCCGTGCTTTCCAGCACTGACAGAAGGGCAATGCAGCTCTGAAGTAAGGGAACAAACATTCCCTTACTTTGAGGAGGCCTCCATGAGTGACACCCAACTGCAGGATACAGCACATGTCCCATTGGCACTGCTATACCAGTGCTGGAAAGCACTGACATAAGGGGTTAGGATTGCGCCCTTAAACAGCTAGGTGAAGCAAGCCAATGCTACAGGGAAAAGTATGAAAAAAGGTCAAACAAGATATAACTGTAAGCAGGTGACTGCAGCTAGTGTTTATTATTTAGTAAATAGCAGCCAAACAAGACCTCTCCATACACAGGGAAGTTTAACCTCGTCATGGTCTCACTATATATATGGACTGGCAGGGGATAGGATTGGAACCTTAGTCAGTGAAGTGGAATGAGTGCTCCAACAGTTTGTAGGCTGAGCCCAAATTTCTGTACATCAAGACTCATACCTAGAGAATGTTGGGACATTACAAAAGCCAATGGTAATTGCTGTTTCTTGCACTCTCCAAGCTTTTTGAGGCCAGGTAGACACTCACTAATGCATTCTCTCTTAGTATTCCGGTCTTCCTTTCTCCTCTTCATCTTCAAGAAGTCTGGGAAGAAAGCAGCATGTGGGTTTCTTGGTTTCTTGCATTTCTCCTTGTTGAAGATAAGCTCTTATGTCTGTCCTTTCTGGTTGATATGCATACAGTCTTTAGCTGGTCCCAGAAGCAGCTGCAAGGATACAGGGTTTCCTACAGAGAAGCTGTAGAGAAATATAGAGAACCTGACAATGCTGGTAAAATCAAAGCTGTTGGCATTGAAAGAACAATATTTGTTTGGTAGGTGGGTCACAGCTTTCAAGGATGAAGCCATTACGCAGGCAGATGGACAAGTGATGCTAAAGAAATTCAGCTGGCAACAAAGCGCATGAACAGACGCAAGGAGCACCATCAGCGTGTATCTGACAGGAGAGATGCTGGCACTCTGTAGGGAAATAGTCATCTCTCTGGTCGAATTCTTGAATCAAGGCTTCGAAGCTGATATTGATCTGTTGCTGATTATGGAGACTTTTGCCACTTTGCACCCTACAGGAGACCTGGAAAAAGTTCATAAAGTACTACTAGGTAACCTCAGTCTGGCAGAACACTCGCTAGTGTATGAGGAGATACTTCAACTAGACAACATCAGTGATGTTTACAAGTTGATATTGTCTCATTTGCAGCACAATCCTATGCATTTCTACTCTGTAGTCCCATTGTGTTCTATGGGGTTTACTGCAAGGAAAGTGTGTAGGATTGCAGCCTAACCTGCAACCAGAAACAGACCTTTAGTTAAGTCCTGCTTCTACCACAATATGCCACTCCAGCATATATTGAATGGGATCCTAGCAGTGGTGTCACTAGCGTTGATGTTATCCAGTGTGCCAATGGTGTCCTCCCGTGGCCCCAGCCCTTCCAGCCTCACTCTGGCCCCGTCCTCTCATGAGAATAGGGCTGGCATTGCAGACCAGTCACTTGCTCCCGGCTTGCAGTGCAAGTCGTTTTGGTGTCACCTCTCTGGTGGTGTCACCTGATATGGTCCTCACTCCCTAGTGATGCCACTGGATCTTAGGTTGCCAGTGCTTCTGTGGATGACAAGACTGGGGAACAGAACCATAGACGCAGGTAAAGTTAGAGAGCAGATGTGGTTTAAAGGAATTTTCTCAAAGGCATGCAAACAGCACTGCTCATCTCATCCAGTCCCAGATGGCGACAATCTGGCTGTCCTGAAATCAGAGGAAAATTTGACAAATCCATATAATGTGAAAGGGTGTGTGGCGCATGGCACAACCAAGTCTTCACTTCTGTGTGCGGACTGCAGTATAAGTATGGTGTATCTACACAGCTGTGTAGGTGTATTCAATAAAAGTTATTTCATGCTTTTGACTAGTCCAGTACTTCATACTACAGTCACAATAATATAAAATTCGTATGAGGTTATGAAGATTGAAAGGAAACAATATTGAATAATTTTCTATTTTTTTTTTCTATTTCTTTTAAGCAACAACCTTGTTCCTTATTAAACCCCATAATTCTAGCTGCACAAAACTTTGGTTTCCAATGCATAAATTTGTTCCACTGCACAGAATGAGTCCAACTGCAAATTAGAATAAAGTTTTAAAACCGTCTGCACAGTTTCCATGTGAGCGTCTCTGTTTTTGTAGTATTTTGTTGTAACAGATTGTGCTTAAATATCACAGTGCTGGCTGCTGGCCTTGATGTAGCCTAGAGCCTTTCTCACAAGGCTGGAAGCAGCAGCAATGGTTTGTTCTAACACTGTGCTTCTTTGATTGTGGCAGGGTGCTCCTAATCCTCACAGCTTACTTCAGTGTGGAGCTGCTACTTCTCATTGATTTGGAAAGCCTGAACAACATGCTGCTCCTTAAGGTCAGTCATATCCTTTTGGATAGTATACTCATGGTTTATGTTTGCATGTTTAGGGCCTCTCTGCAGACATTGCACCATAGCTGTCTTTCCCCTAAGGATGATCTTCTGTTCAGAGATGCTGGATCTTCATGACACACAAACCACAATATTTGGTGCTTTGGAAATCATGGCATTTCCTCCAAATAGTGCAGGGGTGTCCAAACTTTTTGGCAGGAGGGCCACATCATCTCACAGATACTGTGTTAGGGGCTGGGAAAAAAAGAATTAATTTACATTTAAAATTTGAATAAATTTGCATAAACTTATTGAATGAATGAATGGTCTTGCAATAGCTCAAGGCCTATAAAAGGCCTTGCACAAAGCAAGGCCAGTCTTTCCTTCGCTGCCGCTTCACAGATATGAAACAGCAAGCAGCAGAGAGAAAAATTGGCCCACAGTTCATGCAAGAGATCAAACAGTCGGCCCTTATGCTGAGAAAGTTGAGTTGGGCCATTCTGGGCTCCAGCAAGTCTCCAGCGGGCCAGAGGCTCATTGGAGACTGGGTACTACTCACAGATCTGATTGGGAGTCCCCAAAGGCCACACTTGTCCCTGGGCTGGGGTTTGGGTACCCCTGAAATAGTGCATGAATTGCTGTTGTGATTGCTGATCATATGATCAAATGGCACAGGCTCCTATGTAGTGGTTAAAGACAGTGACTTGATTTAACACACAACCTTGCTGCCCCATGTTTTCACCATTTTCTGAACATTTTAGGAAAAAAAATGTACATTGAGTGCTGTGGAATGTCCTTTGCAGGTAAGCCGTAAGAGTGGACATCTGTCATAGTTTTTATTTTAAAGTTGTGAACAGCAAGGTATGCTCCTTCTTCTGCACTAGAGCAAGGTATGCTCCTTCTTCTGTACTAGAGTGCACTTGCATTCACATTTTTCAAAGATGTGGGGAAACATACTGACAAGGCTATTACCCCATCTCATATGGGTAGAAGAGATACCACACTATTGCAACTGAAAAGAGTATTTAGCTCAGAGGCTTAAATGAGGTTCAGACACTTTTTGACAGATTATGCAGAAGAGCTTTTTATTATCAGCATCTGAATGAGCGTTACAGATACAGCAAATATTAGAATGTCATTTACTTTGGCTTGTGTTCCTTTGATAAAAGGCAAATCTTTGCACCCTGCCAACTTCCACCTATGACTGCTGGCTCCTGAATGCAAAGCTCTCCAAGTAGTCTTATATACTGCACAATGTGGGAAACATGTTCCAAAGGCATTTGTGTGAGTTTCCTTTTGATATAAAAATCTATATTGTAATATGCATTATTTGCTGCAATTACATAATAGGCACAGAGGAAATCTCCCTTACAGCACTTAGTTCAGATATCAGTGTAATATTGTTCATTTTCTTATATGAAAAAGCAACAAATTATATTTAAATGCAAATTACAGTATATTTAAACAAGTAATGAGCTCAAGGCTAGTTTTCACAAACAGCAGGTGAAGAGTTAAATATGTTCCTAGGTTGTACCACTTCAGATTGCTGGTGGGACTTCATCTGATTGAATGCTCCATCATCTAACTACAAAACAAACACAGATGTCAGGGAAAGCATTCTGGTTTAGACTTCTCCCTAAAATTCTAATTTTCTACGTGTAGGATGTTTTTGTTGTTGTTGTTCTGGAGCATTCAATCATGTGTGCTTACATGTGTAATCTTAATTGTTACAATCCCAAAATATGTTTACCTCCTTATGTGATGATTGTGAGAAACATTCATTAACTAAGCATCATATTAATTTTGCCTACATTCATTTTTTCATGTTCCAAATATTCTCTCTCCCCCCCCCCACACACACACACACACATTCACACAGGAGCAAGTCAATTTTATTTCTAGCTCTATTGAGCCACTGTGCCACCAGACCATGTGTTCCAGCACACGGCATACTTTACATTGGTTGCAAGGTGCAACCTGCCATTCCGTGCAGTTGGGTTGCTGCCACAAATGGCAAGTGGCCATGGCCAAGCACCAGTGGAACCAGGAAAAGTCCCGAGACCAGTAAATTGGCAAGGGGGAATGTGGAACCGGGTAGTGGAGATCCAAGTAGACCCATGGGGTAGCAGAGGCTTGCCTGGGGCAAAGGAATAAATGTTCCCTTACCTCAGTGGTTCTCAAACTTTTCTGGTTCACGCCTCCCCTGATCCTTGTAGCCATTGGCCACGGCTCCCCATTACAACACCTCACTTCAGTTACCCCCAAAATAGGGATGAAGGTGTTATCATTATACACTAAAAAAAAGAAAAAAAAAGCTGCCAGCACTCTGAGGCTGCAGTCTTAACCACACTTACCTGAGAGTAAGCCCCACTGAACAAAATAGGACTTACTTCTGAGTAGACCTGGTTAGGATCGTGCCCTGAGTTTGTTAGCAGCACACCTGGAGGGTTTAGGAAAGGAGGGGGGAAGTGATGAATTTGCTTGGGGAGGGCAAGACTTTGTTTTGTGTGTATCTGCTAATTGCAAACTGATGCAAACTGAGACTGTTTGGCTGCAATCCTAAACTCATTTTCCTGGGAGTAAGTCCCATTGAACACAATAGGACTTGCTTCTCAGTAGATCTAGCTAGGATTGTGCCTTTTGTCTTACAATAGCAGCTAACAGAGTACCTCCCCCCCCAAAAGGAGGCAGGAGGAAAAAGTGCGACGGCTGAAAAGGAATGGATATTTTTATTTTTTAATCAATTTTTGGAGAAAAAGCCATCAAGAGTGTGTTTTTTTTTCTTTTTGAAGGGGGAGGAAAAAGAGAAAGCTGAGGATCCTTGTTTAACCTGACACAGACCCAAGTCTATGTAGGTCTACTCAGAAGGAAGTCCCATTTGAGTCAATGGGGCTTACTCCCAGGAAAGTGCGGATAGGATTACAGCAAGATTACAACTCACCCCCAAAGTAAATGGGGGCCTGCTCACACACAAACACCCCAACATGCAGATGCCACCCCTATTCCCCCCAGGCAAGACAGAGGAATGCAGGCTGGGGCATTTGGACACCCCCCAAGAGCAGGCTGGCTTCCTCCTTCCCAAGTGGAGGAAAGAGCTCTCTCTAGGTCCGCTTCTCTCCCAGTTTGAAGCCTGCCAGGAGTGTGCCCTGTGCTGATGAGATGCAGCACCTCTGCCGATGCCCAGCCAGCCTTCGCTCCCACCTCCCCCCACCATGTTTCACACGCCCTCCCCGCTTCATGCTGCCCCACCCACCTTGTTCACAGCTGCAGAAAAGCAGCAAGTCACTTCTCTCCCCAGATGCCTCACAATGCCCCTGTAGGCTAGTGTCGCCTCCCTAGGGAGGTGGGACGCATAGATTGAATACCTCAACCTTACCTGGAGGAGGCCTCTGGGATCTGAAACTCCCCCATAGGATGCAAAGCGTGCCCTGTTGGCACATGCTGCATCAGTAGGGAGAGACTTGGGTTAGATCGGGCTGTCTATAAGATCATACAGAAAGACATGGAAGTTAGCTCTAATTAAAGAACTATTAAAGAATCGGGCATCATTACAGAGTGCCCTTCTTCAATCTGCTTAGGTATCTGGTCCACATTAGGCTCAAAAATCCCAGTTTACATTCATTTACAAACATAAAGGATCACTAGGGCTTCAATTTGTAAAACTTCCCTTGGAGCAGTTTTGGATTCTTCAAACTCCAGTTCCAACTGCCTTCTAAAGCATCATTGGGGCATGTCTAATAACAACAAAAATAGTGACATTAATGAGGCTTCCAAAGATATCTTACTGTTGCCCATGGTGCAAATGGGCAGCAAAAAGTAGGCATGAAGCACTATAAATTAAATAAATAAACCTCTCAGCATTATGGCAGAGTAGCAAAATTTTTCACCAGTTTTCAGTATGCTTTTCACTACTAGACATACTAGAGCAGTTTTTCTCAAACTGTGAGTCGTGACCCACTAGGTGGGTCCTGAGCCAATTTCTGGGGGATCCACAATCATTTCAATATTATTTCTAATACATTAGACTTGATGCTACCATGGTATGTGACTGCATTTGGAGAAATGTTACAGATCTGTAGTTTTAACAGGTTACTATGTATATTCTTTTAACAATGATAATCAGTAGGACTTACTCCTGCATTAGTGTGGATAGGATTGCAGACTAGGATTGTTAAACATTTTCCTGCTCAATGATGTCATTTCCAGTCATGACACTTCCGGTGGGTCCTGACAGATTTTCTTTCTAAAAAGTGGGTTCCGGTGATAAAAGTTTGAGAACCACTGTACTACAGTACCTGTCTAGTTCTATAGGAGAACTAGCAAAGTATTTAATGAAATGCAATCAGCTTTCATCACTGATGTTGTCCAGCAACATTAAGAATAGTGCTGTAACCACTTTTTCCTACCTCTACACTAGAATTGGTGTCTTCCTGCATTATTGGAACTGAGAACTCTACTGAAAATTCACTTACCTATGAACTGTTCTCCCTCTCTTCCCAAGTGGCTGGTTTTTCTATAGCTGGAACCAAAGGCCACAGGGATCAGACCTCATGAAAACAGGGCAGGTGGTACAGCCATTATGTACATTAGAAGAAACATACCAGACAGAAAATGAGATCTATTTCTACGCAATCATTCATCGAAGCTACTATAATGATGGACAAATGATTAGTAAGGAGTGTCTTTAAAGTTAAAACCATTTTGTAGAAAAAGCAAAGCATAAAAGTAGAAGAACTATAAGATCATATAAAGCCTACTGCAAAACTTGCATGATAGGAGGAACCTATCATGAAAAAACAGATGGGTTTTAGTGTGAAGTAGCTTTGTATATTGTAATGAGTATTCATTTATTCTCTCTTGGCTTAAGAGAGTCTGCAAGACAGAACCAAACTAACTGAAGAGGAAGAAAGCCATGATTTTCAGTTGATAGGTAAAATGTTTTAATACCACATGCTTATTCTCCAGATGTCTGCTCAGTGAGTAAAACCGTCCCAAAAATCAGCATCTGGTGCTGTTTCACACACATATTAAAGCAACCTACTTCAAATACACAGTATGCTGTGTTAGCTTTGGACATGCTTTCTCAGAAATTAGTACTTTTCCAGCAACTATGACGAAAGCTTCATCTCATTGGTTTGTCTTATAATGAGAGTGCAACTTAACAGCTTGATTTGAATCTTCAGAGCATCCCGAACCTATCTGAATGCCACTAAGGAAAATACTGAGAGAATCTGATGCACTGTCTATAAAATATGTATCAGAACCTATCCAGTGAATGTGCAAGTACTATATACGATGGGCTCAGAGACTGGCCAAAGTTGAGGAACTAAGACAAGGCTAGGACTGAGTCCACCATCTTGCTTGACCTAGACATGGGTATGCCCTGAGAATATAGTTTGAAGAGAATTGGAAGTGATTGACAAGATAATGGTACATCAAACTATGACAGCTTAGGTCATAATGGACAGGAGGAACAATGATAAGTGTTTATCCTATATGTAGAAGTGAGTGAAAACTGTTTTATTATATTGCGGGTTTCAGTGTTTTCCAAAGTTAGAAGTGCAGAAAGTGGCAGTATGTTCTTTTAATCCAAGGTCACATTTTTATAAATTATAATCACTTTAAATGTGTACTACATAGGTGATATCGCTTGTATAGTATCAGCAGATGCCACCACATGCATGTACAGTTGTTAGTGAATATGCAGAAGTGTTAGATAATGGGTGTTGGTATTTTTTGCAGATTTAGGGTGGGGGGGGTGTTGTTTGTTTGTTTACAAAAATGAGAAGTACACAAAGTAAATTAAAGATCAATAAGTCACTGGGCCCTGATGGCATCCACCCTAGAGTTCTTAAGGAACTGAAGAATGAAATTGCTAATCTTGACTAAAATAAGCAACTTGTCCCTCAAAATGGCTACAGTGCCAGAAGATTGGAGGATAGCAAATGTCACACCAATCTTTAAAAAGGGAAAGGGGGGGACCCGGGAAACTATAGGCCGGTCAGCCTAACATCTATACCGGGTAAGATGGTGGAATGCCTCATCAAAGATAGAATCTCAAAACACATAGACGATCAGGCCTTACTGAGGGAGAATCAGCATGGCTTCTGAAAGGGTAAGTCTTGCCTCACGAACCTTAAAGAATTCTTTGAAAAGGTCAACAGGCATGTGGATGCAGGAGAACCTGTAGACATTATATATCTGGACTTTCAGAAGGCGTTCGACATGGTCCCTCACCAAAGGCTACTAAAAAAACTCCACAGTCAGGGAATTAGAGGACAGGTCCTCTCATGGATTGAGAACTGGTTGAAGACCAGGAAACAGAGAGTGGATGTCAATGGGCAATTTTCACAATGGAGAGAGGTGAAAAGCGGTGTGCCCCAAACATTTGTCCTCACACCGGTGCTTTTCAACCTCTTCATAAACGACCTGGAGACAGGGTTGAGCAGTGAGGTGGCTAAGTTTGCAGGCGACACCAAACTTTTCCGAGTGGTGAAGACCAGAAGTGATTGTGAGGAGCTCCAGAAGGATCTTTCCAGACTGGCAGAATGGGCAGCAAAATGGCAGATGCGTTTCAATATAAGTAAGTGTAAAGTCATGCATATTGGGGCAAAAAATCAAAACTTTACATTTAGGCTGATGGGTTCTGAGCTGTGTGTGACAGATCAGGAGAGAGATCTTGGGGTGCTGGTGGACAGGTCGATGAAAGTGTCGACCCAGTGTGCGGCGGCAGTAAAGAAGGCCAATTCTATGCTTGGAATCATTAGAAAAGGTATTGAGAAGAAAACAGCTAATATTATAATACTGTTGTACAAATCGATGGCAAGGCTACACCTGGAGTATTGCGTCCAGTTCTGGTCACCGCATCTCAGAAAGGATATAGTGGAAATAGGAAAGGTGCAAAAGAGAGCGACTAAGATGATTACTAGGCTGGGGCACCTTCCTTATGAGGAAAGGCTACAGCGTTTGGGCCTCTTCAGCCTAGAAAAGAGGCGCCTGAGGGGGGACATGATTGAGACATACAAAATCATGCAGGGGATGGACAGAGTGGATAGAGAGATACTCTTTACACTCTCACAAAACACCAGAACCAGGGGACATCCACTAAAATAGAGTGTTGGGAGGGTTAGGACAGACAAAAGAAAATATTTCTTTACTCAGCGTGTGGTTGGTCTGTGGAACTCCTTGCCACAGTATGTGGTGATGGCATCTGGCCTGGATGCCTTTAAAAGGGGATTGGACAAGTTTCTGGAGGAAAAATCCATTACAGGGTACAAGCCACGATGTGTATGTGTAACCTCCTGTTTTTAGAAATGGGCTATGTATCAGAATACCAGGTGCAAGGGAGGGCACCAGGATGAGGTCTCTTGTTATCTGGTGTGCTCCCTGGAGCATTTGGTGGGCCGCTGTGAGATACAGGAAGCTGGACTAGATGGGCCTATGGCCTGATCCAGTGGGGCTGTTCTTATGTTCTTAAAGTGGTGTTATGTGTTTTTATTTCATTATCACCAAAAATCCCACTTCTACCTATCAGGAACATGCATTGGATGGGGAGGCCAATAACGCAGAGCCTCCCCACCTGTAAGTTCCTTCAAAAAGCACTGCCACCATCCTGTGAGGTGTGCAAGCACAACCCATGAGCAATGCTTTGTGCAAGGATTGTGTGTGCTTGCAAACCTCAGACAGAGACAGCACTTTTTGACGGACTTTGGTGGGCAGTCTCTGCCTCACCTGCCTCCCCACCCACCACACGTCCCCTGCTACTTTATGACTATAGATTTTTATATGGAACTTAGGTGCTCCAGTCAAGATGCAAAGGTTTTCTTGTGGAATGAAACTGCATCAGACAGAGCAGCATTGGTGGTCTCCAGAATGGAGGTCAGGCAAGATTTGTCCAAAAGGGCAAAGGCTAAGCTATGAGCATCCTCAGATTTGGAGGCTGAAGACTGAATTTTTTAAAAAGATAATGAAAAGCAATGGAACCTGCATATGATTTCTGAACTCAAATGCATAATGTTTGTAGTCAGGCTGCCTGAACCTGCCAACTGTTACAACTGATTGAAAGTTATTTTGGACACAGTCTGTGTGCAGACAGAGACTTTTGCTCAGACAGGTCTAGGAAAATTAGCAGAAATCCATACCTTAACCTGGCATTTCTCATCCTTTTTTAAAAAATTGAAACACCTGGTGGAAAAAGGCACCTCTGTCTTACATTAACACATTAACTCCTCACACTAAGTACCAACAATCTTGTTCCAGACTTTGCTGAAAAACTGTTGGTCTGTGTCACCCACTGCCAGAGGGGAGACTATTATTTTCAGAGTTGAATGTGTTGGAGAGAGGCATCTTTACCTGCAACGTGTGCCCATACTTCTCACATACTAGGTACTACTCAGGTACTATTGGTACTACTCAGGATACTACGGAGTAAAAGGTACTACTAAAAGGTACTACTCAGCTCATATAGGAAGTAGCTCCTCTTACAGCATTTACTTTTCATCTCCCAGCTGGCCTTTCCAGTTTGGAAAAGTACTCAAGGTAATTTGCAGTAATAACATACACACACATGCATGCACACTAACTATGCTTTACATTCCAGAATCCCTACAGAACACAAGCAGCAATTAGCTGCAAGAGATGCTCCACTGGTACTTTATGATAAGATGCACATTGGTTCAGGAACTAGCAGTGGGCGAGAAGGCAGGTGAGGCAGAGCCTCCCCACCAGAGTCCTTTGAAAAGCACCACCATGTGCGAGGCGCTCAAGCACTCACAGCCCACGTGCAGAGCATGTCTGCAAGCCCAATCCTATGCATGTCTACTCAGAAGTTAGTCCCATTAGAGTCAGTGGGGCTTACTCCCAGGAAAATGTGAATAGGGTTTGGCTGTGAGGCTGCACACTAGAGACGGGTGATAGGTGGGGAGGCAAGTGAGGCAGAGCCTTCCCACTGGAGTCCTTTGAAAAGTGCCGCTGCGCCATGTGAGGTGTGCAAGCACACACAGCCCACGCGCATAGTGTGGTGCTTGCACACCTCACACGGCGCAGCGGCACTTTTCAAAGGACTCCAGTGGGAAGGCTCTGCCTCACCTGCCTTCCCACCCACCTCATGCCTCTGGTTAATATCCATCCCATTTAACATGCTGCCGGGCTGAGCCTCAGACACTGTTCAGAAGGATTCTGCCTCGCTGGCCCAGAGGCAGCCCTGGTGGGCGTTTCGCTCTTCGCAGGTGGCTCTTGCAGACGTGGTTTCGGGCTGCAAATGCCTCTCGAAAAAGGAAAGTCCTTCTTGCTGTTCAACAGGCGGCCCCAGGAGGGAGAGGACCACGTGCGCCCTGGAGAGATCGAGTCAGCACTGCAGAGCCTCGCCCCTTCCCGCCCCTCTGGCACACTCCCTTCCCTGTTGGCGCGTCCATCAAATCCCCGCCTGTTCCCTTCAGGCAGGGAAAGGGGCACGCCCTCCTGCTCCTCCTCCGGCCGCGTTCCTCTTCTCAGAGCGCCTCTGTGCGCAAAGGGCAGGCGGGCAGGCTCCTCGCTCTTCTCTTCCCTCTGTAGCCTAACTGTCTCTCTCACACACACCCCTAGAGAGCTGCTTTAATCAAGCCAGGAGGCGCCGAGGAAGAAGAGCGCGCCACTGCTCTCCAAAGACCCAGCCCCGCGCGCGCTGCGGGGAAGAGTTTGCCGCGGGTGTCGCTCCGGGGAGAGCCTCGCCTTGCGTGCCTGGGCTTGCCGTTTGTGCTGACACAAACACATTCACTCACGCGCCCCGCGCCCACCTCCTCAATTATCAGCGGAGAGAGCCGCGAATGAGAATTGGCGCGAGGAGGCGGGAAGCCGCTGAGAGGGAGGGCGAGGCGCAAGGGTCGTTAGGCGCACCTGGCCAGGGCAGGTGCGTGGGCAGGGGAGGCGCCCGTGGGCTGGGGACGGGGGCAGGCGAACGTGGTGGAGCTGGTGCCGCGAAGAGTTGCCCGTGGCTACCTGAGGCGCGCCAAGCACCGGCTCCATCGCCTGCCCTTGGTGCGCCTCAGGTAGCCACAGGCGGCAGCACCAGCTCCCGGCGCTACCTGAGGCGCGCCAAGGGCAGGTGAGGGCAGCTGGAGAGCTGAAGACAGAGCCGTCTGCTTGGCCAGAGGAAGGGCAGAGCGATTAAGTGCCATGAGGCTTTGCCTGGCACGGGCACCTCGCGGGGCTTGGAATAGCCCAGCTTGGGGGCGCGCGCACAGGTGAGGTCCAGTCTAGGGCCCAACCTGGAGGCGTGGCGCAAGTGGGGGGCAGATTAATATATCGGACTGGACTTTGCGTGGGGGGGGGGAGAGGACGATGCGCAATACAGCCCTCGGCGAGGCTGCTACTTCGCATCCCCCACTAGCAGAGAGGGGGGCCTTGAGGGCTCCAATCCTGTCCACACTTTCCTGGAAGTAAACCCCATTGACTGTAATGGGACTTACTTCTGAGTAGGCATGCAGAGGCTCGGGCTGTGGGTGCAGGCGGGCAGGAGACACCCGTCTTAGGCGCGCACCGCCCAGAAGGAGCGCGGGAGGTGAGAGGACGCCTCGCAGTGCCCGTGGGTGGCGCGCCCGTTGCTGCCTTCCCGGTGATCTCGCAAGCGGGGCCACAGCCGCCGGGGTCGGTCCTTGGCATGGCCAGGTGCCCCCCCCCCGTGAAGCGTCTCGGAGGCAGCCTGGCAATGCCCCGGCACCGAGTGAGGTCCGGCTGGGCACAACCAGGCGGGTCTCCTCCTCCTGAGAGTGACTGACCGGCTGGAGCGGGCGCCACGGAACGGGACGCGCGCTGCTCCTTCCCAGCGGCCGGGAAGGTGCTGCGTGTGGGGTGGGGGCACGTGGGAAGGGTCTGGGCTGGGGGTGGGTGGCTGGCAGTGCGCAAAAGTGGGGGCGTGGGGGGAGGCGCAGCGACCCCTTCCCGCCCCAGCCGAGCGCCCCACGCCTGCTCCAGCTCCACTTGGCTTCACCTGAGGCGTGGAGACTTCTCCCCCCTCCGCCCGCGTAGAAGCAGCAGAGGCGGTTCCTGCGCTCGCCGGCGCGCTCTCGCCAGCAGCCACTCCACCCCTCCTCCGCTTCCCAGCCAGCCAGCCAGCCCTCTGGGTGAATCTCAGGCCCTCTGGCTGGTTGTGTTTGTTTGTTGATCCTTGCTTGGAGCAGGGGGGCGGCTGGGGGCGGGGAGGGGGTGGGGACTTGGGGCTTGGGAGACGGCGGCGGCTCCGCTCTTATTGCCACTGAGTTGCGCTTCTCCTCCTCAGGCTGCAGGAAGGAGCCGCCGGGCACTTGAGTGCCAGCCTGGATTGACAGCCGGGGAGCCCGAGCCGCTCAGCCCCGCGGGCACTCAGCCTGTCCCGTGGCTTGGCGCCTGGCGACGGAGCCCAGCACCACTGGCTCAGCAGGAGCTGGCAGTCGGCATCGCGCGCACCTCCACCCGTCCAAGAAGGAGCACGCCCAGGGGGCACCCTTCCTTCAGTGCCAGGCGAGCCTATCAAGGGGTGGAGAGGGGCTGAACCTCGCCACCTTTCTCAGCCTTGCTGCCCCATCTCCCTGCCTGCATCAGATCGATCTCCCTGTGTCCCCTGGTGAGACTGTTTCCTTCCTTCCTTCCCTTGGAGAGTTTTGCAAGCTGCCAAGGATCGCCTGCTGTGTCTTGGGGAGGGGGTGCTTTCTTCTTCTTCTTCCCCCACCGCTGTGACTTCCTCCACCGGTGGTTGGGTGTCTGTGTGTGTGTGTGTTTGGGTTTTGTTTTTGGTTTCTTTTTTTTTGGAAATGGCCAGGGCACCGACTCCTGGGAAGAAACCAAGTGTGGGAAAACGCAGAGGAAACCGGAGCTAAATGACAGGATGCACGAGACTTGAGGAGAGAGATACACAAAAAGAGAAGCGCCTCCTGACTCCAACGGGACTCTTGCTGCAGCCTTACCAGCGAACCAGCTTTCTGATCTTAAGCTGCTCTACTAGAGGACTTTAAGATCTCAGAGGAATTGTGTGCTGACGGGGGATATTTTATTCTCTTTCTTCCGTCCTTCTGCACTGAGAAATGATGAAGATGGACTGGGGTCTCCTCCTGCACTGTGCTGCCCTCACCTTCACCCTTGGAAGGGCTTTGAAGAGTGGTAAGTGCCACGGAACCGCTTTCAAGTTCATCCAGGTAGCTGCAGGTAAAGGGGCCCTTACCTGAGCCCCTGTTATCATAGACCAGCCATGAAAAGAGCTTTGAACCCCAACTCAGAAAAGGGTCACTTAAGTAAGAAGCGGATGGCCACTCAGAGTTACACCCAATCATTACATTATCTTTCAGTCCTCCTTGTCAGTTTGCTCCTTAGTACTTTATCATGTAGGGCTGGTGGCTTTCAGGAGAGCAGCAAAGCCAATTATTTTAATGTTTCTTTCCCCTGACTGTCATACAATACTCCCCTCTAAGAAGAGGGTAATGAGTGCTTTAAAGGCAGGGGGTTTTGGAGGGACATGAAGCTGAGATACTTGGCTATCTTTTGTAACTCTTTGTATATGTGGACACACCTTTCCCAGTCATCCTCCTAACCCATCAATATCTAAATAAAAGGTTTACAGCTCACAAAGGGCAAAGGTACTATTATGGTGCAATTCATAGGTTATAGTTTCCTTATGTTATAGGTTTCCATACATTATATTTTCCTTAGGTTACAGGTTTCCATAGGTTATAGTTTGCATAGGGTGCAATATCCCCATTTCACAGACTTTGCTACTGACTGAAGGTAGCACTTAACAAAAGCTTTGAAATGATGAAGTCCTCTTTTTTTTTCCCCAACAATTCCAAGGCACCCAGAATATGTGCCTGAATTATGTTGTTTTAAAGATGTTCTAACTCCAGGACTGGCTGATATTTAACTTGCCTACGTGAATTCTTATGAGTTTTGCCTTCCCAGAGCAAATCCTGAGCAATTATTATTAACTAATTATCCAATATTTACTTTTAGTCTGACTAGGTTTTCAATCAAAGTAATTAAAAGAAAGGAGCATCTTCCACTTAGGATGGTATATCGTTTTAATAAGAGACCACTAGTGGAGTGTCTTTTACAAGGAGGGACTTAAATCACATTTTATGATGTGAGTTAATCTTTTTCCAATATATTTTGAAAAGTTGGCTAATTTAGCAAGAAATAAGTTCCTTCTCTGCTCCTTTAGTGATCATGACTTTAAAAAAAAAACCTTTAAGGAAGTATTTGCTTATCAGTCCTTGGGAATCATGCCTGAGATCCAGCTTGGCCTTATCTTTTTGAAGAGTGTAACTAACAAGACTTCATCTTTCAGTCTGAAGTCTTTCTTTACAAAGAAAGCAAGATCTTGCAAAGAAAGCAAGATCACACTGTATTTCTGCATGGATTTGTGGGCAGTGTTGAATTAATGGAGATGAGAAAATGAGGGACAAACCAAAGGCATAGTGTGGATTGAGCTGTACAGAGTGCCTTTGTACTATTATGGATATCTAGCTTTTAAGTACTGAGCAGATTTAGGAAGAGCTGTGACTAGGAAGAAACTATGGAGCTGTCATGGAATCTGAGCGGTTACAGACATAATGTAGTAGCTCTGTTAGGGCCACCAAGTTCACTCACTTCTTGTGTAGCTTAGCAGACTTCCTAATATTACATCCACTTCCACTCAGTACTAGTGTTTGCTAGCTTAATTCATTAACCTTATTTGAGACTAATGGTACCAAGTCATTAGAAACTGCCCCTCCTAATCAAGTGCAAGGGAGATTTCACAGAGCCTGGAAGTCTAGCAGCTCCCCACATTATCTTATTATACTATCACTTTCTCAGGAGTTATCGATTAAAGTGCTATTGGTAGTGAGTCCACCTAAATGTCTCCTGGAGTGACTCTGTCAAGTGACTTGCAACAGCACTGGCTTATTTCATTCATTTAACAGATGACAGACTCTGCCATGTTGATTGCATAGAGCCAGAGTGGACTTAATGGGGAAGGATCATTTTCCAAGTCTAGTACACACAGCAAATCATGCAATATTCTCTCTGGAACCATATGCAGGATCCATGTTAATATCACTGGCTGCAGATTTTGAATTCTTAGTTGCAATATCTTTCATTCTCAAAAAAGAGACATGCTATGTAAAATGTCAGAGTAGAAAAAAATAATAGCTTATAACCAATTCAGAAGTAATCATTCATTGAACATGAAGTATGTTCACATTCTCTTCTAATTTATGGCAAATGTTTTCTATAAAGTCTGCAGTTTATACATTTTTTATGTGCATTTCATCTTTCATTTCCATTTGACCTGGTTTTACCATAATAAAATTCTGCATATTGATAAACTCATACCAAGAAATGTCATTTTCATTTCACAGGAATTGTATTAGCTACAGAATACAGAGTTGTATGTGTCATTACTGGGAAGATGTGATTCATATCAGTGTGTTTATTAATGTATGCATCATGCGTGATGTTAGCAGAAAATATTTGAGTTCAGTTTCATTGGGTAAGGCTGTATAGTGAGAAAGAAGTCCATAATAATGAAAAGTGACATTGCAAAGCTACACAGAACAATGGAACAAGTGACCCTGGATATTGGATTGCTTTGCCTCATTTTCATCTTTAAATAAACCTTTATAATTAACCATAACATGACTTGTGAGAGGAGGAGCAAACATGTGTTTCTCAAGATATGGCTGTTTGCACTTGGATGACTCTGAAACTTACTCCAGGAATTTGAAATAAACTTTGTTTTGGTTTGGTTTGTTTTCTGATCCACCACTCTTATCAGGTCTTCAAGCTGTATGGGGAGGGGGAACTTCCTTAAAGGAGGCAACAGAATCATTGCTGTTTCAACAAATGCACTTTGTCCCCTGCTAGTCCGGACCTGAAGATCGAAGATAACTTCAAATTGCTTAGATTTACGATCTGATAAAACAAAAAGAAGGGGCTGCTGTAAACAAGCAAGGTCTAAGACGACAAGCTCTGCTGTCTAATGACATAGAGCAGGCTTTTCATCAAAAAGCTAAGGAATAGGGGTCAGACAGCATTGCTCTTTACATCACCCTAGTTTTAAAACTTGTTACTTTAATCTTAGTTTCCTGTAATAAAGTCTTTCATAGAATGTTGGTGTCAACTATGAGTTTGCTTTCAAGGCCTTTTGGATATAAATGTATAGACATTGGGTATAGGTGTATAGACATTGGGTATAAACTACTCTGCATTGATATTTACATGATATAAAACCATACAGCTAATTACTGTATGGAACCAATGATTTTAAGTTTATTCCAAAAATGATGCTATAATGAGTTCTCTGAACATTATAGGTGTTTACAAAAATAAGTCATGAAACATAATATTTCTGCCAGATTTGAGATATTGAATGAGATGTCAGTGTAGATGTTTAATTGATCAATTGAAGAATGTGACCTAAACAGGAAATGTGTTTTGTTTTCATTGCAGATAAATGTGGTGAAAATATAAAAATTGTGGAGCCTGGGTATCTTACCTCTCCTGGCTATCCTAATAGTTATCATCCAAGCCAAAAATGTGAATGGCTGATTCAGGCTCCTCAACCATACCAGAGAATTATGATCAACTTCAACCCTCACTTTGATTTGGAGGACAGAGAGTGCAAGTAAGTAAGAGGGTCTGTAAGGGGAACGATAGCACCATCTAGTGGACAAAAGTATCCACAGAGTTTTGTGCATGGGGGGGATAGTTAATGACTGCAAAAGAGCGTGAAAAATGAATCCCTCAGAGGTTTTAATCCAGTACAGATTGTATGTTTGTGGTTAAGATATTAAAGCAAGTGTTTAACATATGATATGTACCCTCTAAAGTTGTTTTAGATATTGTCTGGTAATTCTGCTGCCTCTTTTTGTTGGAAACTTGCATCCATTAGCAGTTATGTCTGGTAAAACTTCCCCCTAAGTTATTTTGTGATGTGGAGGGAATGCAATGCTTGTGTACAAGGAATAGGGCAGGAGATAAGCATTAGCTTCTGTGCTTGTACTTCTAATTCTGAACTACTCTTAAATTTTCTATTACTGCAGAAGTAGTTTAGAACAGTTGTGATGCTTAAAGAAGAAGGTATGCAGTTCTTTACTAATTACAATGTGCAACTCATTAATCTTGTTTGATCGGACATATTTGTGACATTATAATAGATTTTAAGGCCATAGAAAGTACAGTATATGAAGTTTTTCTATGCTAGCCCAACAAATGGAAAAAAAAATATGTATGTTGAATCAAGGAAAAAGTTAGTGATCCAAAATGAAATTGAATATGGACATCTTCAGTGTAAGTTGCTGAGATGATCTTGGCATTGGTCTTAATCTAGTAGATATTTATTGTGTAGAATGTATGCACCAAATGAAGCACCTACAGTGCTTTACAGTACTTAAATCTGTTGAAAATGTTTACAGGCTAAGGGCCCAATCCTATCCAACTTTCCTGTATCAATTATGCCATGTTAATGGGGTCTGCACTACATTGTGCAGTGAGGAGGACAGTCATGAAGACCTGCTCAAGGTAAGGGAACATTTATTCCCTTACCTTGGAACTGTGTTGTGGCTACATTGCTGCTGGAAATTTGGATAGGACTGAACCCTTAGTGATATAGCCCCCTTCATGAAATGGGGTCTTCCTGTGAGGAGTCAATGCTGTAAAAGTGACCCTGCACGAAACTCATGCATTACATCAAAGTGTACTACCTCAGAGAAAAGTCTTGATAATAAAAATCTCTTGAGATGATCAGTTCTGATGCGGAACATCCACATGCTTTCAAACAAGCAACTCCGTCATGTGAAAAATGTGACAACTAGGCACTGCCCTTGCAAGCCCCATTGGGGTGGCACCATCATGACTACCACCCCCACATGCCCTCCAGAGCATTCCGGGGGCAGGTGAAGCCCTATGCTGCGGTTCCTCCGTGCTCCATAAACCTTCTGAGGCCTCTGGAATGCCTTCTAGTACTTCTAGAAGTACAGTACTTCTAGTTTCCATTGGGTTAAAGGCTCTCCAGAGGCCTCAGAAGGTTTTTGGAGTGCCAAGGAAGGTCGTGTGAGGCTCCGTAGCAGGTAAGTATCTTCAGAAGGAGGGGTCAGCATGTTGTGGGGGGTGGCATGTTGCAGGCCTGGCCCCAGGGCAGCACAGGGGCCAGGTCTGCTACTGACAAGAACATAAGGAAAACCTGCCAAAAGCCCATGCCAAGCATCCTTTTCTCACAGTGGGTCATAGTGTGCCACTGGGAGCTCTATAAACAGGAGAGGAAGGCATTTTTCTCCCGTCATTGCTTTTTTCAACTGGTATTCAGAGGCGCACTACCACTGAACCTGGAGGGAGCATATAACCCATATAACCATCGTGTCTATTAGCCATCAACAGGCCTAACCTCCATGAATTTGTCCAGTTTCCCTTTTAAATGCAAACAAGTGGTCCTCAATATATCTTGTGGCGATGAGTTCCACAGGTGAATTATGTGCTTTACACAGATTCCTCAGGGTAAGTGCCTGGGACCTCTTAGAAGAAACCCAAGAAGCCCATCTTTCACAAACTGTTTTGGGCGAACTTAGTCTCCTGCTCCATGTTTCATCATGGTTGCTATATCTGAAGGGCAGTCTCTTGAAAGGAACCTTTTTTTGCACAAAGTATCAGTGGCTGCTTTCTAGATGGGCAACTGTCTTCCCTTAGAGCAGTGCTTCTCACACATTTAGCACCGGGACCCACTTTTTAGAAAAAGAATCTGTCGGGACCCACTAGAAGTGAAGTCATGACGGGAAGTGACATCATCAAGCAGAAAAATTTTGAACAATCCTAGGCTGCAATCCTACCCATACTTACCCAGGAGTAAGCCCCATTAACTATCATTGTTAAAAGAATATACATTTAAAAGTACAGGTCTGTAACATTTCCCTAAATACAGTCACATACCATGGTAGCATCAAGTCTAATATATTAAAAATAAAATATTGAAATGAATGGGGACCCACCTGAAATTGGCTTGTGACCCACCATGTGGGTCCCGACCCACAGTTTGAGAAACACTGCCTTGGAGGATGTCAAAGTCCTAACCCAGATGTCTTCTGAAAGCAATATCAAACTTTTCCTTTAAGCAGGTATGTAGTGCCAGTTGTGTGTTATAGTGATTAGTATGTTGACCTAGGGTTTGTGGCGATGCAACTTCAAATCGCCACTCGGTCATATACTCAACTGCTCATTGGGTGCCCTTGGGCCAGTCACCATCTCTTAGCCTAACCAACATCATGGGGTGGTTGCTAAGATAAAAGGAAGGAACAATGTACTCTGCTTTGAGCTCCCTGGAGGAAAGATCAGGACATTAATAATAATAAATAGTTGAGAATAATGTTGCTATAACTGTTTAGCAGTATTATATATCACAGTTATTTTAAACATGGTTTATAAGTTTGCATATATACAGTAGCAGGTAATCACATGTCACAAGCATCTGAAAAGCAGTAGCAGCACTGCCATAGGATTCCAAAAGGGGGCTGTTGGTAAGGAGATTTTACTGCAGGCAGAGATACTTAACTTGCCTGCATGCTCCTGAGCATGTTCCCCTTCCCCATAAATGCATTTTCTTTATATTGTAGCAATGGATGTAAGCAGTAATTTTCAGTCTTTTTCATCTTGGGGTACACTGACAAGGTGCTAAAATTTTCAGGGCATACCATCAGTTTTTGGTTTTTTTTTTTTAAATTGACAAGGTAGACTGCACCACCAGCAGGGGACTCGCATCCTCTAATGGCCCTATTAATAAATGACCTTCCCACAAACTTCCACTGCACACCTGCAGACCATTTGTGCCACATCATTGTGCTGTGGCACACCAGTTGAAAATCACTGATGTAAGCCCATAAAATAGGAACTAGAGGAACAGATCTGAAGCACAGTTCAACAAAGAGTTTTCGGTAGAGCGAATCTAAAATACTGATAACAAAATTGTCAGTTTCTAGTAGTGATGAGAAAACTCCCCTGACTTGCATGAAAGCTTCTTTAGGAGAAATCCTGAGGGGGAAAAATTAGGTGTCTCCAAACTTTGGAAATAGGCTGCATGCTTTTATACACTCTCCTGGCATAGGATTGCACTATATTGCACCAGCCCATCTCATTGGCTCAAGAGGCTTAGAAAATTACAAACTCATCAGTCCCAGCAGGAGTTGAACCTCCAAGTTCATTGCTATCATGATTTCTTGCCCTCCTGGTTAAAGAGATGTACTGTATTGCCAACCTAGCAGTTTGAAAGTATGTACATGCAAGTAGATAAATAGGTACCACTTCAGTGGGAAGGTGACAGCGTTCCATGTGCTTCGGCGACAAGTCATGCTGGCCACATGACCATGGAAGATGTCTTTGGACAACACTGACTCCCTTGGCTTGGTAACAGAGATGAGCACCGCCCCCTAGAGGTGGACACAACTGTGCAGGGGAAACCTTTACCTTGTTTTGTTTTGTTTTTTACTGTATTGGAACTGGTTGTGAGAAGAGGCTCATAGGTTACAAGTCATGATAGGTATGTGCAAGCTCCTGATTTTAGAAGTAGGCTACCTCTGAATGCCAGATGCATGGGAAGGCACCAGGATGCAGGTTGTGTCTTGCTGTCTTGTGTGCTCCCTGAAGCATTTGGTGGGCCACTGTGAGATACAGAAAGCTGGACTAGATGGGCCTTTGGCCTGATCCAGCACGGCTGTTCTTATGTTCTTGTAGGTGTTCAAATGTATCTGAATATCATTTGCTGTTGCAGTGTAGAGAAAGAATTCCAAGATATTCTAATAGCTAACATCAATCTACATTAGTAGATTCCAAAAGCTACAATCCTATGCTTACTTGCCTGGGAGTAAGTCCCACTGAACAGAATGCAACATGTATTGGATTATGCAGTTTTTTTTCTTATTTAAAAAAAATTTCCTACATTCATAGCTCACCCTTTTTCCATACTGGAACTCACAGTGACCCATTTGGAGATCCAAGGCAGTCTCTCATCCAGGTCCAGGACCTAGATGTGTTTAGCTTCAATGAGTCTACTGCCTTATCATTGGCATCCTTCTGTCTCGGAAGATTATGGTATCGCACTCTGAAAAGTGGTTCTGGAACAGCGTCTAGTGTGGCTGAAAAGGCCAATTTGGGAGAGACAATCCCTTCCACACCAGGAGCAAGTGTAGTCTGTCCCTGGTCTGTCTCCCTGGCTATGGGCCTTCCTTCTTTGCCTTTTTGCCTCAGTCTTTTGGCCAAGTGTCTGTTTAAACTGGGAGAGGCCATGCTGCACACCCTGCCTCCAAGCAGGACGCTCCCACCTGTTGAGGTCCATTCCTAAGGCCTTCAGGTCTCTCTTGCAGATATCTTTGTATCACAGCTGTGGTCTACCTGTATGGTGCTTTCCCTGCACGAGTTCTCCATAGAGGAGATCCTTTGGGATCCGGCCATCGCCCATTCTCACGACATGACCAAGCCAACGCAGGCGTCTCTGTTTCAGCAGTGCATACATGCTAGGGATTCCAGCTTGTTCCAGGACTGTGTTGTTTGGAACTTTGTCCTGCCAGGTGATGCTGAGGATGCGTCGGAGGCAGCACATGTGGAAGGCATTCAGTTTCCTCTCCTGTTGTGAGCGAAGAGTCCATGACTCGCTGCAGTACAGAAGTGTACTCAGGACGCAAGCTCTGTAGACCTGGATCTTGGCATGTTCCGTCAGCTTCTTGTTGGACCAGACTCTTTGTGAGTCTGGAAAACGTGGTTGCTGCTTTACTGATACGTTTGTTTAGCTCGGTATCATGAAAAAGAGTGTCGGCGATCGTTGAGTCAAGGTACACAAACTCATGGACAACCTCCTTATATGTGGCCAATTAGATCCTGTTTTGTGTGCAAACTAATTGCTTACAGCACAATCCTATGCAAGTGTACTCAGAAAGAAATTCTATGGAGTTCAACGGGACTTACTCCTACATAAGTATGCATAGGCGTGCAGCCTTAGAGGCACTACACTAATACAACTATAAATGCAGTATAATCATTAAGGTAGCATAGTACAACCATTAGGTCAATCTATGTTGATCTCGAATATCTAAAAACTTTTATGGGTTTTCCTAGGTGCATTATACCCTGCGGCATAGAGCAAACTGTTCCTTCCTTCCTGCAGAGCAGTCTTTGCTGCTTTCAATTCAATCCAAGTATCTAAAACACACCTAATTAATGCCTTTTCTTCCCTCTAATTGGGCAGTTTTGTTGTCAGGCAAGGATGGGGTAATTTTATGGGCAGAATCTAGATAGACAGAAGAGTTTAAATTGGCCTTTCTTCAAATGACTTAAATGCTTCCTGTGTTGTTTTGTGCCCTCTTTTAAATTCAGATCCTTTGACTTTCAAGTCTGAGTGAGGAGATTTGTGCCAAACCCTAGGAGCACATTTGCAGAAATATATGTTTGCATAGGAAAATTTCAAAAATCTGTTAGGTCTCAAAGTTCCCTATTCTCTTAAGAAATTCATATCCCTTTCACCAAACCTTTGGTGAGGCAACATATTAATGCTCTAAACCACCTATCATGGGGTTTTTAGTATTAAGCAAACCCTGATTTCTCAACACTAAATTTCTAATTTATTATCACAGCAGCAATCGGTTATATGTGTAATACTGCTGTCCAACTAGTTTCTATTTTTGTGTTAAAAAAAAATCTCAGCGCTGGAATTGACAACATTTATTTTGATCTGCAGGCAGAAATAGGAGGCAACAATACTTTTGTAAAGAAAAAATTGACAGAAATACAAATACAGGCATGCCCTGGTATCCACGGGGGTTCCGTTCCAGAACCCCTATGGTTACATGAAACCACAGTTATCAGGGAATGTCCCTCACTCTCTGGAGGTGAGGAGAGCTCTGCACCCCTCGCAACTGGAGTGGGCGCACACAGAAGGTGCGCTCAGGGGGGATCCGCAGACCCAATCTGGCTATGAGTGCTGATACAGAATCTGCGGATACAGGGGGCCCCCTATAGATCAGAAGATAGTAATCTTATGTTAAAAGGATTGAATTGCCTCTACCCTTCAGGTGTAGTCCCTGTTAGGGGATTATGAGAACCTGGAAAGATGATGATGATTAGTAATGTTGACAGCACAATCCTATTCTGGGGCTATTGCAGCTGAGAATGTCACAAACATGCAATAAAGCATGTTTGCAACTACTTGAGAGTCTGCAGTGCCAGCAGAAAAGCCTGCACTGGTCTGCACACACTACATCCTGGCCACTGGTGGAGGTGGGTACTCCACCAAGTGATGAAGGAGCAGAGAAGGGTGGAACAAAGGAGAGGAGGTGGCGTTTCTGAGGGAGTAGGGCACAGTGGGGTAGATCAGACCAGGAGGGGGTGGGATTGGCAGGCAAGACCTCTACCTTATCCTAGCCTCCCTCTTGGGCCTGAAAGCCCTACACAGGTATTCCGTTCCCTTCATATACCTGATCTTTCTGGTGTGTGCTTCCACGAAGAGCACAGGAACCAGCAGTGGCTGTAGTTACTGAGTCCATACATCATGGGTTACAAGCCATGATGTGTATATGCAACCTCCTGATTTTAGAAATGTGTTATGTCAGAATGCCAGATGCAAGGGAGGGCACCAGGATGCTGGTCGCTTGTTGTCTTGTATGCTCCCTGAGGCTTTTGGTGGGCCACTGTGAGATACAGGAAGCTGGACTAGATGGGCCTATGGCCTGATCCAGCAGGGCTGTTCTTATGTTCTTAGTCCCTCTTTACAGTGCTGCAATGGAACCAGCTGGAAGAGGCATCTATTAAATGCAGTCAGTGTGATTTCCCAGAACCAGTAATAGTGGCAGCAGCTATTCCATTGCCCACCTCTTCCAAACATGGGCTGGGCAGAGAGGCCATGAGAACTTTGCTTGGGAGAGTGAGCTAACCATTTCCTCCGAACCTAGCACATCACCTCCCATCAAGCGCTGCCAGTGCTTCTGCTGATGAGTTTGATTGGAAACTCTGCATGGCCGCATTGTACAGATCTGAGACCAAGGCCCAAATCCTACCCAGCTTCCCAGCACTGGCATAACTGTGCCAGTGGAATGTGTGCTGCATCCTGCAGTTGGGTGTCACTCACAGGGGCCTCCTCAAAGTTAAGGGGATGTTTGTTCCCTTACCTTGCCCTTATGTAGGTGCTGGAAAGTGGGTTACAACTGTGCCCCAGGTGGCTTATCCCAAACTCCCAGAATACATATGGCTCATATACATACTCCATTTTGCAAATATTGGAATGCTAACACAGGTAAAATCCAAGTCTTCCAAATATAAATCCTTCCTTTTTGCATTAGGATCACACTGGTCCTCATAAAACCTTATGGCAGAATTACATGTTACATCGGCAAATATGGTTGGGGGACATTTGTGGGGAACAAAACTGACAGGTAGGAGAAGGGGCTGCTTAAACTTTTCTCCACTCACCAATTACATCCAGCAAGTGCCCTGCCAAGACCTTTCCTTCCATGATGGACTTACTTCCAGACTTTGAACATGCTGGGAAAACACTAATTAAAACAGACATGAAGAATTTGCAAGGGAGAATTAGTGGGCAGAAAAATGGATAAGGGCTGGTTCTCCCTTACAAATGTGTTCCCATCATCATGTCTCCCCATGGTGAGGCAATCTTGTATTTGCCTTGTAACACACAGTTCCACCTTGAGACCCAGGGAGGAAAGCATTAAAAGTTTAAAATGGCTAATCTTTCATGCCAGCAGTAAAGGCTTCATCTTTTCTTTAGAGACAGTGATAAAGGACTTGTGTCCTCTTAGGCCAAGAGAACTACACCAATTTAAATATGAATAATACAGTGTTTCCCAAGCTGGGGTTTGCACACACCCCCCCAGGGCAGCAGGAAACAATGTTTTCCCCTTTAACAGGAGTGGCAGTGCTGTGGTGATAGCTGGACAGTGGTGATGGTACTTCTGGGTTCACGCTGCTAA
The DNA here is from genome assembly GCF_035046505.1 of Tiliqua scincoides. NCBI lineage: Eukaryota > Metazoa > Chordata > Lepidosauria > Squamata > Scincidae > Tiliqua > Tiliqua scincoides. The sequence goes on from NC_089825.1 coordinate 15,797,766, forward strand.
GTAAAAAAAAGGGGGGGTTTGGATGTTTCTGGTGGTGGCAGCTGGAGACATAGCAAAACCCAGGTTCTTGCCATTGCAGAAAAACACCTTTTTTAATGTCGATAGCAGGGCAAACCCAGAAGTGCTATCTCTGCCATCACCGCTGAATTGTCACCCCTGTTGATGAGCGCTGTGAGCACTTACAGGTTCCTTTAACCTTTAGGTAAAGGTTGGGAATCACTGAAATAATAGGTGTGGAAGGTAGAAGTTCTGTAATTCACAAATACTGTGTTGTATATGAACATTAGCAGATCTCAAACATTTTATTTAACATTTTTGGTGTGCTTAAATTAGTGGAATCATAGATGTATTAAGAAATTCACTTTCTAGAGGCTCTCGCTCTCTCTCTCTCTCTCTCTCTCTCTCTCTCTCTCTCTCTGCATGCATGTGCACATGTATGAAACAACTATATGTTGCATCATCTAATTTTCATGCATAAAGTTAAGATGAGCAAAGGGTCATCTTTCATTATTTGTGGGAATAAAGCTGTAATTGTAATTAAACATGGTTTTAAAAACACAAAAAACTAAGGACGGTACAACTGAAGAAGTGTTCTGGAAGTAGATATAATCAGCAGAGCATGTGTAATCATACACTCCCAAGTCTAAGAATCTTAAGCATCACATGTTCTAATCAAGATTTTTGTAGGAAAAAATTAATATTAATGTATAGCCACAATCCCATAGTGAACTCTGTACCACTTTGAACAATAGTTGGAATTGCTTTAAATGGAATGAGTCCAAAATTTGGGATCTGCTTGCAAAGATAAATGTGAATTACGAGTGATTATTATGTATCATTGCAAAAACATTTATTATTAATAGTTCTTGTTTGTGAAGCGGTAGGCTATAGTTAAAAACGAATGGAGGAAGAGATGGAATACGGATTCATAACAAATCTTTTTTTAAGGTCCGTTGCTTTTTAAAAAGTGTTTAGGTTTACATTCTCTACCATTTGTTTGCTCTAATGTCCTACTGTGTACATGTAGCCATTCTGAATCTTGTAAAACTTTATATCTGTATAATAAACAGAATGCCACTGATTCAGTGCTTTGACTTTATGGAACTTTTCCGGTTTCCCAGCAATGCAAACTATCAGCATGATAATTTATAATGGTTTGTGACAAATGCCGCTGAGCAAAGAGGTGTGTGGTTACATTTGGATCAGATGTCGTCAGCTTGGGAGCAATAAAAATTTCACAGACACTAGGTTAAAAACATTAAGAAAATGAATGTGAAGCTACAGAAGACAAGGTTTTGGGAAGGTGGACAGGGTAGTTAAAGGAAGCCAAATGGTGGTTTCTTTCTTGACACATTATTGACTATGGAAACAGACTTAACTACATTGTTTTAAAGGAGTTGCACAGATTCCATGTCACAAAGATTTTTTTTTAATTGAACTTTTTAATGGGACATAATTTAGATATGCAGAGAGCAATATCCTTGTTTACAGTTACTGAGTGTGCAGATTCTGTTGTCAGATCAGTTCAAACAGAAAATTCACTCAGATCTGGAAACATTGAAAGTGTGGAAAGAAGGGCTTGATGGTTAATTGTTCTTGAAATGGAGTTGAACAGGGATTACTTACATGGCTGAGATTAGAGCTGCTCCAGGATTGCTATCAATTACAGCTTTAGTAAAAAAAAAAGTTTGTTTACATATGAGTAGATGGCTTAAAAATAAAAAACAGATGCTACTGTTAAAACTGTTTCAAGAAATCTGCTCAGTATCTTTAGTGAGGAATTATGGATAACATAATTCTGCTGTAAATCAATATGTGTAAACATCTACCACTCATTAAGCAGCGAGTGCTTCCCAAGTTGTTGTTATTACTACATCATCAATGTGCATGGCACTTTTCAAAGTATAAGGTGAGAGGTCCAGGAAGAGGAAGAGATGTAGAGACAGATTTTCTAAGTTAAGAGTGAAATGACCCACAGCATTCCATTCTGCCCTGAGTGCATTCCCAGACATCCTCTGTTCTCCATTCTCCAATGTAACCCCATGGCTTCTCTGTAGCTGCATTCCAGATCTATCTGCTACTTTTCTTTATCTTGTAAGTACCATCCTTGTCTTATGCAGAACCCACCCCTCACTGTGCTAATGCCTTCTGGCCTGGCTGAACAACACAGATCTTTAGCCTGCAGCTTTGTCTCTGAGATCAAGACTTGATCTTGCACAGAGAATTTCCTCATTTTTTTTTTTTAAACCCAAAGTAGCCTTGGTAGCCTTTCTGAGAGGAGGAAGAGCAGGCTGAAAGCAGCAGCTTACTACTTTCCTCCCTGAGTTATTTTTCAACTAAAAATCACTGCCTCTCTGAGAAGCTGGGTGAAAAAATGCAGAGTAAGCATCTTTTCTCCCAAAGATGCCACAGCAGATGATGGACTGCCTCAGAATGCCAGATGCAAGAGAGGACACCAGGATGAAGGTGTCTTGTTGTCTGTATACTCCTGAGGCATTTGGAGGGGCCACTTTGAGATACAGGAAGCTGGACTAGATGGGCTTCTGGCCTTATACAGCAGGGCTGTTGTTCTTGTGGAAGATGGGCAGTTCTGAGCTCAAAAGTTAGCAGAGGGTTAAGTAGCCCCTTGCCTTCCTTCCCAGTCACCATTTTTCCACTTGGGACTGGCAACCTGCTTTAGACCAGTCCATAAACCTTATTGGGGGTGCTTGTTGTTGAGGGTCACTTGGGCCAGGTAAGAAGGATCCTGGCCCAGGGCCCTGCCTGCTAAAATGTAAGAGCTCCATCTGAAGGGCTAGGGGGAAGAAATCTGACAAGATGAGAAGGGGCACCTGATCTCAAGAAACTGTAACTAAGATACAAATAAATCCATCTTACGCAGCACCTGGATGCAGTGCGTCTCTCGTTTCCTAATCTGTAGTCTGCTATGTCCTTCCCAAGCCCCTGAAGTGCTGAACTGGGTCCTTAGGAGGGGACAGAGCAAGGGCAGCATGTTGCACCTTGTAAGGATCTTGTTCCTGTGGGCCTTTCCACTAGGACCACTCTGTACCACTAGGGCACAGAGCACGGATGTCAGACAGGTCAGAGTTCTGGTATATTGCATTTTACACATTAAACCTGGTTTTGCTTTAAGTTTTGCTGTATGTTGTTGGAATGGCCCGACTCATCAGGCATTCTGAATCATGCTGTCTAATTGCCCTGTCCTTACCATTTATTTACCACTACTCCAATTTATGTGTCATACACAAAATATAATTAATGCCAGTTAACTTGAGTTTTTAAAAGTGGGTCCTGTCAAACAAACCTGATTTCATGTTTTGATGAGATTAACGTTTGGCTGATGATTGTAAAAGAGTTGATGTAATATCTTTTGACTTGTGCATACAATTTTGATTTTTGTGTATGTTTCTTCTGTTAATAGGTTCAGGGTGTGTGTGTGTGAGAGAGAGAGAGAGAGAGAGAGAGAGAGAGAGAGAGAGAGAAACAAAAAGTCCAGTGGAGGCAGTATTCTGGGAACTCAATCCTATCCTTTTCCCCACCATAGCATGCAACCACACCAAAAAAGGCTGCGCTGCAAGCTGCCATGGGGCAGCCAATCAGAAGGCTTAGGACAAATAAGGGAAAATAGTTTCCTTACCTCATCCATAAGCTCTTCAACCACCAATGAGTCTCCTCAGGCCTGTGCCTTATTGAAAATTCCTTGTGGTCCATTTGTCTGTTACCTCTGTTTTAAAAAACTTCTTCTTTATCTTGATAACTAGCTGGTTGGAGATATAACGGTTAGTGTCTAACCTGTCTGATCTGGTTGACTTAGGGGAGAGCATGTTGCCTCAACCCTGTGACCACTAAATTTATGCTACTGCATTCATTTTTGGGGATCCCCATCCATGGACAATCTGGGACTCCAGCCACACAATTGAGAGGGAGGATCTGCAAGGTGGCCACCCTCAGTCTGGCTTTAGCCTTATTGATGGCAGCATTCCTACTGATTTATCCTAAAATAAGAATGAACTGGAAGCAGGAAAGTGGGTGCAGAGCCCTTCCTCTCTTGACCATCACAACAGCAAGAAAGCACACACCCCTTTTTTATAGGACTCAGCTTGCCTTTTGCAAACAAGAGCTTCTAAAGATAGCTCAGGGTAATGTTCATATGCCTCTGACGGGCAAAGAGAGTTGAAAGAAGTTGGGAATTATATTGTGCTTCTGATTACTGCCTTTAATAAGCACTCTTTTGTTGCTCATCCAAGCTTTTGATGGCGCTGAATAGCCTCCATTGTGGAACCATTTAAGTAGCTTTTTGCTGAATTTTGTTGTCCCCCACACTGAGCTTCTAGAAGGAAAGGTATTTGCCAGATTACAGCCAGATACTGACCCCAAGTGTCTCCTTGTTGAGCAGATATTTCCTTTCATTTATTGTAGATGAATGAGCCAGGGAACATTTTAATGTTGCAATAGTAATACTATAGTAATGAGTTTAATAATCTACAAACCACTTAAACAGGCATATGTGCTTGTGGGCCAGTTTAGTTGTATTTATTTCATCAGGACTAAATACTGCTGTTTGGGCAGTAAGAGGGGTGTGCAGTTTGTATTGTATGTAACAGAATGAAAGATCCATTGTTTATATTAATGCATTTGTCTGTAATCAACTGAACTACAAAGAAGTGCAATGTTAAACTGGTATAAGAAGAAGCATTTCAATCAAAATTCTCAGTGTTTATAATATAGACCACACAAGGCCTGGTGTGAACAAGAATGTCAGGATTAGTTGTTAGAAGGCAGGACAGAAAGGTCAGGGGCGCTTTCCAGACTGAAATATATAGTAATTGAACTCTTTCCTCTTATATGATTTTGCATTTTGGCGTTGATTTAATTTAAACAATCTTTTCCTCCACATGTTAAAAGATACGTGTTTTCTTAAACGGTGACCTCTTGCAACCTATGCCTGCTGATGATTACAAGGGCTCAGCCTGCATGATACTGGTGAAAAATATAATTAATCTATTCTTTAATGTTACTATTGCTCCCAGAATACAATATGCTTTGTTGTGAACTCTGATTTTTTAATGTCTCTATGTATGCTTGTATGACATAACAATATGCACAAAGACTTACAAACAGGAATCTGTACTGTACATACACACGTGAATATATCAGTTTCTGCAGGAGTTCCAGAAATAAATCTAGTAATTAAGTTATAATAGCCATCTTAAGGCTGATAATTAGGTATAAGAAAGAACACAAGACAGGATTAGTGTTCAGATCATGTTCCAAATGCTTCTTAATTAGCTGTTTATAATCAATCCTGATTGCAGGAGGCTGCGATTTGGCAGACAAAAAGAATGAAAAAGTCTTTTCTATACTGTTTCCCAGTTTAGTTCACTAGGATATAATATTTAGGTCGGGATCCAGGGGCATAATATCAAATCAACCAACTTTGCCAGTCATGGGAGTGCTTCAAAAAAACATAAAAAGTCCCTCTAAAGCAATTCATTTGAAGATTTAAATATCATATTCCTCAGAGCTTGCTCCAACAAGTGAGCTGAATTCATGAATCTACTATAAAGTATTTTCCAACTTCAAAGTCTCAAGGAGACAGTGTACTTTTTTACTCTCTCTTTCTTCCATTGACTGCTCATGCTAGATCTTCTTCCCCATTTTTCAGCCCACTTCACTCCCTGGCTCTCAAACTTGAACAAGGAGCCCCATAGGTGATTGGGCAGATACTGGCAGGGGGAGGGGTAAGTAAAAAATATTAAATATAATATTTTTACTTACCTTCCACATGTTGTTTGATCACCTCCCCCCCCCCCACCACCACAGCATACAGCACAGTCACATTGGTGGCTGCATGGTGTAACATGGTGGGGAGATAGGATTGGGGCTTTTGTGTGTCTAGATACTTTTGTGGACTTTTTTGTTGTTGGCAACCTTCAGTCTCGGAAGACTATGGTATCGCTCTGGATGGCGCTCTGGATGGTGGTTCTGGCACAGTGTCTAGTGTGGCTGAAAAGGCCGATTCGGGAGTGACAATCCCTTCCACACTGGGAGCAAGTGCAGTCTGTCCCTGGTCTGTCTCCCTGACTAAGGGCCTTCCTTTTTTGCCTCTTTGCCTCAGACTGTTGGCCAAGTGTCTCTTCAAACTGGGAAAGGCCATGCTGCACAGCCTCCCTCCAAGCGGGCTGCTCAGAGGCCAGGGTTTCCCACCTGTTGAGGTCCACTCCTAAGGCCTTCAGATCCCTCTTGCAGATGTCCTTGTATCACAGCTGTGGTCTACCTGTAGGGCGCTTTCCTTGCACGAGTTCTCCATAGAGCAGATCCTTTGGGATCCGGCCATCATCCATTCTCACAACATGACCAAGCCAACGCAGGCGTCTCTGTTTCAGCAGTGCATACATGCTAGGGATTCCAGCTCGTTCCAGGACTGTGTTGTTTGGAACTTTGTCCTGCCAGGTGATGCCGAGGATGCGTCGGAGGCAGCACATGTGGAATGCGTTCAGTTTCCTCTCCTGTTGTGAGCGGAGAGTCCACGACTCGCTGCAGTACAGAAGTGTACTCAGGACGCAAGCTCTGTAGACCTGGATCTTGGTATGTTCTGTCAGCTTCTTGTTGGACCAGACTCTCTTTGTGAGTCTGGAAAACGTGGTAGCTGCTTTACCGATGCGTTTGTTTAGCTTGGTATCGAGAGAAAGAGTGTCGGAGATCGTTGAGCCAAGGTACACAAAGTCATGGACAACCTCCAGTTCATGCGCAGAGATTGTAATGCAGGGAGGTGAGTCCACATCCTGAACCATGACCTGTGTTTTCTTAAGGCTGATCGTCAGTCCAAAATCTTGGCAGGCCTTGCTAAAACTATCCATGAGCTGCTGGAGATCTTTGGCAGAGTGGGTAGTGACAGCTGCATCGTCGGCAAAGAGGAAGTCACGCAGACATTTCAGCTGAACTTTGGACTTTGCTCTCAGTCTGGAGAGGTTGAAGAGCTTTCCGTCTGATCTGGTCCGGAGATAGATGCCTTCTGTTGCAGTTCCAAAGGCATGCTTCAGCAGGACAGCGAAGAAAATCCCAAACAAGGTTGGCGCAAGAACACAGCCCTGCTTCACTCCTCTTCGGATGTCAAAGGGGTCTGATGTGGAGCCATCGAAGACAACTGTGCCCTTCATGTCCTTGTGGAAAGATCTGATGATGCTGAGGAGCCTGGGTGGACATCCAATCTTGGGGAAAATCTTGAAGAGGCCGTCCCTGCTGACCAGGTCGAAAGCCTTCGTGAGATCTATGAAGGCTATAAAGAGTGGCTGTCGTTGTTCCCTGCATTTCTCCTGCAGTTGTCTAAGGGAGAATACCATATCAGTGGTGGACCTGTTGGCTCGGAATCCGCACTGTGATTCTGGATAGACGCTCTCTGCAAGTACCTGGAGCCTCTTTAGTGCAACTCGGACAAACAGCTTTCCTACTACGCTAAGGAGAGAGATGCCACGGTAGTTGTTGCAGTCACCCCTGTCACCTTTGTTCTTGTACAGCGTGATGATATTTGCATCCCTCATGTCTTGAGGTACTCCACCTTCTCTCCAGCAAAGGCAGAGGATTTCATGCAGCTCAGTGACGATGATCTCTTTGCAGCACTTTAGGACTTCAGCAAGGATGCTGTCTTTTCCTGGTGCCTTGCCAAAGGCAAGGGAGTCCAGGGCCACGTGAAGTTCTTCTAGGGCTGGTTCACTGTCAAGCTCCTCCAACACGGGCAGGCACTCAATGTTGTTCAGCGCTTCTTCGGTGACTACATTTTCTCTGGAATATAGCTCAGAGTAGTGCTGCACCCAGCGTTCCATCTGCTGCGCCCTATCCTGGATGACCTCGCCTGCTGCAGACTTCAGAGGGGCAGTTTTCTTCTGTGTTGGACCTAGGGCCTGCTTGATACCATCATACATCCCCTTGATGTTGCCCGTGTCAGCTGCTATCTGTATCTGGGAGCAGAGCTGGAGCCAGTAGTCGTTAGCACATCTTCTGGCAGCCTGCTGGACTTTGCTGCGAGCAGCTCGGAGGACCTGCAGGTTGCACTCACTGGGACAGGCCTTGTATGCTGCTTGAGCTCTCCTCTTTTCCTCAATGACTGGTGTCAACTCCTCAGAGTGGGCTTCAAACCAGTCTGCCGTCTTGTTGGTCTTCTTGCCAAATATGGACAAGGTGGTGTTGTAAACGGTATTCTTGAAATGTTCCCATTCATTTCAAGAATACCGGGCTTTTTTGTATGTCTTAAAAAAGGTTATCTCTTGGCATTTGTGGTCATGCTGTTCAGAATAGGAGATCTTAGGAGGAATCTTGTAAGGTAAGCTAAAACCGTCCTTCATTGCATCCCTCATGCTGCCAATAATGATGTATATCGGTGATTATTGTAGACCAGTGCATTTGTGACAGCCCTCTCTGCATTAGCTTTCTGTATTATTTCACAAAAGAATTCAGAACCTCTTCTTACTCAGCCTATTGTAGTCAACTGCCCTTTGTCCAGAACCCACTGGAGCTTCCTGCCCAAGCTATAGGAATAGATAGGAGTAGCTGTGTAGCGGAACTGGGACTGTTGATGAGAGTTATGGGAAGAACTGCTATATACACAAATAAGAGCTAAAGTTAGCCTCAGTGTAGAATCCTTTGCCAACCTGCTCTAAATCAAGTATCCTCTGTGTTCCTGGTATATTTAACTGCATCACTGTACTGAAACATCAATCATTAGGGTCATTATTACTATAGCAGATGCTCCCCATTTGAGATGTTTGTGTTCTCTAGTACTATAAATCCTGTTCTATATAAAATAAATTCTATATAGGCTCATGGTACTAAAATGTGCCACCCCAGTTCACTCAGGATATCCTATATCTAACAGATCTCTGAGTAGTTGTTTCTTAAAAATTCCAGGAAACAAGATGTTAGTACTGCCTAGAAGACTGGTTTCATGGCTCAGTCCTTACAGTTATAGTCAGTGCTTTGAATCTGTGCCCAGCATTCAGGTTGTTCTTCCATAAACATTTTAGCTGTTATCTACCTACATTACCAGGTTAACACCAGATTTTTTTGGCATTGAACTAGCACTGAAGTTGGAATACCTCAACCTAAGCTCTTTTCCTTTGCATAGGATTGGTCTGTGAATTATTTGTGAAAGAAAACACACACACACAAGTAGTTTTAGATAAAACTCTCTTTTGCAATTGAAAGTCATTTCCATAATTTTTTTTTTAAGAGGCATACAATGTATTTCACAGCAGGCACATTTGCTGAGTGGTTTTTTGTTTTTGTTTTTTTTAATATTCCCACAAAACCATCAGGGATGTGTGTCACAATCCTAAAAACTTCTACAAATTTGTATATTCATATCTGGGCTCAAATCCAAAACATCTTTACATATATTTTTTAACAAAGTAGGTTATTTTCTTATGAATCAAGCTGCCAAGTATTATAAGAAAATGAACAGCTTTTAACTTCCCTAAGTATTTGCTGAAGCCAAAATTCAAAAGGAAACCTTTTACACTGTAGTTAGAGGAGAGCAGCTGCACTTTAGGGCTATATGTGCATAGACCTACAAAAACACAAGGTCCCAGTTCAGTTCTGTTGTAGCAATTGGGCCAAACAGTAGCTCTGAAGCTTGACCATATGAGTTGCTCACTAATAGCTCTATTCTAACCAACTTTCCAGCACCAATGCAATTGCAATGCAACCCTGAGGTAAGAGAACAAATGTTCTCTTACCTTGAGGAGGCCTCTTTGACTGCCCCTCCACTGTTGAATACAGTATGCACCCATAGGCATGGCTGCATTGATGCTGGAAAGTTGGGTAGGATTGGGCTGTAAGTGATCAAAATGGGAATCATTGACCACCAAAATGGTCCATTGTGCCAGTACTGAGAGCAGAGTCAGGATGATTAAGGGCTGCAGTAAGATGTGCCTATACTGTACTAGGAAGAGCCTGTGTTTCCAGATGTTGCATTGTAGCATTTTCCCAAGCATTTCCCTAATTGCACAGGTCAGAAATGGGTACCAAAGATGCAGGACAACCAAGAATGAGTGATTTAAAGCAGTGTTTCTCAAACACAAAACAGTGTGGGTTGGGACCCACTAGGTGGGTCGCGAGCCAATTTCTGGTGGGTCCCCATTCATTTCAATATTTTATTTTTAGTATATTAAACTTGATGCTCCCATGGTATGTGACTGCATTTGGGGAAATTACAGACCTGTACTTTTAACAAGCAACTATGTATATTCTTTTAACAAGGATAGTCAATGGGACTTAGTCCTGAGTAAGTGTAGGTAGGAATGCAACCTAGGATTGTTAAAAATGTTCCTGCTTGATGATGTCACTTCCGGTGGGTCCTGACAGATTCTCATTTTAAAAAGTGGGTCCCAGTGCTAAATGTGTGAGAACCATTGATTTAAAGGCTTTTCAGTAAGGCTGCCACCCAATTAAATCATGCATTGCAACCCTATACACACTTAACCTTAGAGAAATTTCTTTTGCATTTAATTCATTCCTTAATGTTGTTTCCAAAATTAACTCCAGAAGTGGGAATCTGCTGGTGTTTGTGGCCACAGGCTGTACTGCCTACTGTTAATCGGTCCTTCGGTCACACACCCCTCATGTCTTTTTTTCCCCTTTTGTCCACCCACCTCTCACTCTGTAAGGATCCAGTTACATATATGCTTACTTGCATAACTTCTCATGAACATGACACAGGTTTAATTACAGTTTGTAAGTGTGGGATGTGAAATGGGGCAAAGCTATGGTGGTGGATTAGAGTGCCTGTAGTAGTTTTCTCCCATCACAACTTTTATCCCAATTACCTTCCTCATGCACCATTTTTAAATGGAAAAAAATGGAGGGACTGTTGAAAGCTAATGGAAGGTTTGTTTTACATTTAAAAATGGTGCACAGGATCAACAACCTCAGTGTGCATCACACACGCAATCTGGCAGAAAATCCAAGAGAGGAAGCAAAAACCAGAAAAAAACATTGAACGTCAGCATCAAAGTGTACCAAAGAGCATCAGGAGGTCCCAGTTGCTTTGCAGGATAGGTGAATAGGCAGCAGGTGGAAGTACAAAGACCAGGCATGCTTGGGTGGGAAGTGGGCCCAGCAGCTACCACTTCTGCTTCTGATGAGATTGCTGACCTGTGCAGAGGTTGAAAAGTTGCCTCTTTCCCTTCTTCCAATGAACATCCTTCTACTGAACTTCAGCCAGCTCCCTTCATGGAAAGTGTATCTTTTTGAGCCTGCCTGCCCTCCCGCTGCAGGCTTTTCAGATGGGTAATGCAGCTGGGGTTGCTTTCCAACTTCCAAACAATAAGATCTAGTTTTTTGTTAGTGCATGAGAATGAGATGATCTGCAATTGCCACAGAACAGAGTGAGTGCTAGTTTAGCATTAACAAAAAATTTGCTTTTGTGTTGTCCTCTGGAAGCACCCTTTTTCTCAGTGTGAGCTGAACTGTACCTAGAGTGATTTAAAGAAGAAGGAAAAAAAAAAAGTTATCCAAGCAAACAAAAATGAAGTGGAAACTCTACCCACAAAAGACATTTTTACTACTTATGAGAAGGATCTATAAAAGGCTCAGTTTGAACTGAAAACTGAATGGCAAATGCCATCCATTTGCAAGTAATTTCAAGTACGTGCTTATTGTCTGTATGAAACTAGTCTGTTCTGCATTAGCAAAGTGTTCCCATAGGGAGCTGTGAACCTAACAGCAGTGACACACTAATGGCTGTGTTCTCATGTGTGGAAGGGACTGGGATCACTTTAAATCCATCCTGGGCAGCTTGAACTCATACACTCCTTTACTTTTTAAAAGGCTGCTCCTGGTTGGAAGGATCTGGTACATGCCTTCTTTCCATTGTGTGGTTTCTTTTGTTTTAGTTTTTCTTTTCTTCTGTTTTTTGTTGATGCATATTGAAATCACTCCACAACATTTGGGTAGCCTCTAGTATAGATTTCTTTTTTTTTGCCTCTTCTTAAAGGGTGTTTTGAGCATGGTTTTGTATGCTCCTTTCCCCTAATGTTTTTTTTTTTTTTTTTTTGTAAAAGGCTTTCTTTTCAACATGTTTAATTCCTGTTCAGATTGGCTTGTAAGCTACTATTCAAAATGAAAACCAATGGAAAAAAAAACTGAGAAAAGAGTAAAAAAGCAGAAGGCAAGTCATTTTTTATTATATTTAGCTATAGGCTATTGTAAAGAAACACTGACTTCATCCAGTAATGGCAAGGAAGATCGTTAAATACAGCGGTACAGTTAGTTAACAGCTCTTTTATTCAAAATATTTTGCCTAAATATTTTTCCATGTGTGTGTTATATAAATGTGTGTTATATAAATCTTAATCAGATTTAAAAATGACAAATAATATTGTTTGCAGACCAACTTGTATGCAAGAACAAAGGGTAGGAATTAGGGGTAGCAGTAGCTGTATTCAGTGGCACTTTGCAGATGCGGGCTAGAGAGAACCTATACTGAACTGTCTTAGGGTCTGGAGTATGGCCAAGGTTTGGGGCAAGGTGTAAAGAGTTGACTGAAGAGATCATCATTTAGATCACAAATATTTGAATTGTATTGGTTTATGTAGTTTGTGTAGATTCCTTCAGGAAGGCTGGCTACTGGAGGGAATACAGTGGGATTAAACAAGATTCCATCCATCTTTATGAGTTTATGCTTACACAGGCCTTTTCACCTGTGTTTATACTGTATATCACAGTATACATTGGCAAACCCAAAGCAACCTCCAAGGAAATGGCTCAGGTCCAGCCCAAGCTGAGCTAACACTTGAAGTAGTGTCTAATTCCATCAACTCCCCCCATTTATTGATTACACCAGTGGCATAGCCACAGGAGGGGCAGTAGCTACACATAGCCATTGCTGCCCAGAATGGCTCGAATGGCCTGTGGGATGGGCCGCTCACATGGCACATTGCAGCCTGCAGTCCTTACCACCCCGCTCCCCTAGCTATGCCACTGGACTGCATGCAAGGGTGTGCCTGCCCTAAATCATCTCTTCTATCACCTTCTCTGGTGTTGCCACTTCTTCTAAACTGGCCAGGTGGAAAGGTTCAAGGAAGCAGTTCTTCTGCTTAGAAGACGCAGGGGAGAATAGTAAGAATAGTAAGAATAGTAATAGTAAGAATTTGCTTTCTTGGAGGAGAGGAATCTGGAATAGGATTGCATCAGTAGTTATCTCCTCAACCAGTTCTGATGCCACAATCTTTTGAGAGGAGAGTGAGGCAGCGGCCACATAAAGCAGGTGATGGCTAGTGGCAGTGGCCAGGTAGAGTAAACCTGCCAGTTTGCTGCTTCCCCCAACCTGCTACTTAAAGCAGTCATTTCACCCTTGACCCTACCCCCACTTGACTATAGCCACTCAAACTCCCTGTCAAGTTTATGCAAACACAAATTGTCAAATTCATGCTTTACCTTTTTACGTATACACTGAAAACATCTTGGCTATTAAAAATTTATTGTGCAAATAGGTCCTTCTGAAATAAAAATAAAGCAAATTTTGGAATATTATCCCAAAAAAACTTGCATGTTTTATTCATAAAATTGGTTGTTTTTCAGTTCAGGATGAAGTTTGCTCACAGTGAACAGGTGGTGTGCAGATTTTACCATATGCCCGGTTGTAGTTTGAGATGCTGGACAATCAGAACATCCAAGTGCACTCAGATGACCCACTGACCATGAATAAACTTTTATATGATCCGAGAAAGTTGTTAATCTCACTTTTTGTGTTCTATTGCATCATTCTAGTTACAATGTTTAGTAAACAGCTCTGTTGAAAATGGGAATTTTTCAGCAACAACTAAATAGCATCAGTTAGGAAATGCACAACCACTGATGTTGCTAATGTGTATATTGGCTCTATACCAACGCAGTAAGAGACAGATATGTCCTTTAGATCTCAAAGTGTAGTACAGCAAGTTTGTCTGTCACATTTGAGCACTTTTGCAGAATGTATTATAAAGGTGGGAAAAGGGATGTGTAAAACAGCTTGAACTGCAAAACAAAGTCGGAATGAGATTTTTATATAAGTAACATACTACTGTCATTGCCCTGATTGTTGCAGATAATGAACAGTATGGAATATGAAATGTTTAGGTGTGGGTTACAGCAAACAGATAATTTTTGGTGTACACAAAGTCACTTATGGATATGAATGCAGACAGTGCAAAAGAGTCTGATACCAGCTTGTGGAGAAGAGGGCAGAAATAAGACAATGATGAATCATTAGAAAAGAAATAAGACCAGTCCAAAGTCAGTGAAGAAATCTCTAATGGCTATAGGGAGCAGTACGGAGCCAAATGGACACTCTAACCCATACTTGCGTGTTGGAATGTTAAATCCCATTTGTTTTGACAGGTGTCTCCAACCATGTGACTGCTGTGATGAAATGCTGCAGAATTTATTGTGACACTACCAAAGAGACCAGAGTTAGGCCCTGTGTAAAACTGGAAATCCTATCCTAAACAAGTAGCTTAATTGCACCTGTCACAATGCAAATATTTACATGTTTTTATTTTTTTTTTTAATAAATGCAACACAGCTGTTTAGCTCCCTATTCTTTAAGGCTACAATCCTATATACACTTACCTGGCAGTATGTTCCATTGGATTCAGTGGGGCTTACTTCTGAGTAGACATGCATAAGTAGACATTACTTCTGAGTAGACATGCATGTCTTGTAAATAAACCAGATTCCAGAATGTAGCCTAGTTCTGCTTCTCCCTTCCTGATAATGCTATTCTTGCATAAAATGCATAATCCCTGCTAACTGGGCAAAGAGGCATCTTTTAAAGTGGTGTCCTCTTATATTTAGCAGGGGGGAGCAACTGTCCCTCTTTACTGCAGCAAACATGTAGGAATACCTATTGAATGTTTTCCAGAGACTCAAAGGAAAAGGTCCCTGATCAGCCTGTTTTGTAGTCGATCTCAGTTTATTCCCTTGCCCCAATGTGGTCATAAAAACAGACCTCATAAACAGAACCTGTTCCTGAACACAATACATAAAATGTGTCACATGTGTGAGTTGTCTGTATTAGTGCCTGGGTGGGCTACTATAGGGAGAAAATGATGGAATGTTCCCCCTGCAAAGCACTGAGGATGTGGGATCCCAGATTCCTTTTATGGTTGACTGGGGTAGAGCAGAAGAAAAGAGAATCCACTTTTCTATTACCGATAATTGGGCAACTATGAATCAGCCTGTTGTTTTTACTTAAGTAGAGTCCAAGAAAAAAAAAAACTTCAAAAAATTAGGGTACTGTCTTTCTGTTAGGCAGCTGTAGCTTTTTACCATACAGCATCTCATAATTTGAATTCTTTTCAAATGTCAAAGAAAATTACTCTCCTTTGTGAAAACCAAGAAAAGAAAAAAGGATTTTTGGTTCTGAACAACATTAATTTTTGTCAGACTCTCCAATATTACACTAATAGTGCCCCCCAGAACAACAAACTATTTTATTCTTCATTCTCTAATTGGTACTTAAACTTACAGGTGGTGCCTCAATATCCATGGGGAATCCATTCCTGGACCCTCATGGTTACCAAAAACCACTGATAAACAAATCCATGGATTGCGGCACCTAGACCCTCCTATTGCAGGGTGACCAGATACAATGGAGGATAGAGTGCCTATACCTTTAACCATTGTATAGAACTGGGAATTTGGGCAGGTGCAGCTTTTTAAACCTTTCCATGTTGAACTGCACCTGCCCAAATTCCCTCTTCTATACAATGGTTACAGATATAGGCACTCTATCCTACATTGTATCTGGTCACCATGTCCTATTGCAACCAGAGCTGTGCTCTGATCATGTTCAGTGGCCCTTCTGAGAACCAGGGAGAACATGCATAGCCTTTCTGACCCTAAGGAGGCATTCTGAGGCCACTAGAACAACAAAAAAAAGCACTTCCAAGTTTTCAGTCAAAAAAAAAAAGAAGTGCTGATTTTTTTGGCCTTCCAGAGGCTTCAGAAGGCCTCCTGAGGGTTGGGGAGGCCACGCACAGCCTCCCTGTGTCTCAAAAGGGCTTCCGAATGCACCAGAGCACAGCTTCAGTTGAGACTGGAGGATAACAGGTGGGCAGATGCGCAGGTTCTGAACCCAAATTCACAGGTATAGAAGTCCCACCTGTGTAGTGTTCTGGTTCCCTCATAATATCTTGATCATGATGATGATGATATACACGTGTCCAATATCAGTGGGAAATAAATTTCTGGCCACCCAATGGATACCAGAAACCACAGGTATGGGGGGACCCTATCTCTGTGGCCCATTACTTTTGTTTATGTTACATATGTGCAAAGGGATAAGTCTCTTGCTTGAACAAACACTATAAGCAGAAAGCTTATAGCTAGGCAAGCAGTCTTCAGCCTAGAAAGGAAACGAAGAGCAAATGTTCACTTCCTTTTTCCTGCTTCTTATTTCAAGGGCAGCAACTGTTACCCTGCAGATGCCCGATCTCGTCTGATCTCAGAAGCTAAGCAGGGTCAGGCTTGGTTAGTATTTGGATGGGAGATCGCCCGGGAATACCAGGTGCTGTAGGCTTATACCATAGTCTTTCGAGACTGAAGGTTGCCAGCCAACCAACCAGTACAATTCTATCTTGCACTGGAACAGGCAGGCCAGCTGACCTGCGCTATACTCAGTGTGAGTTTCAAGCTGGCTGTGGCCCAGCCTGAGACAAGGGGAAGTAATTCTCCTTTCCCTGGGTAGAACTGCAGCAGCCCCAATAGGGCTACTTGACTCTGCACCACCTAAAGAGAGTCCACCAGGACTATCCTGGGCTGCCCAGGGACAGGCCCCACCCTACACTCCCTGCCTACCGCTGCCTGCCCTCCCCCAACCACAGAACACCTCCTCCCCACGTGCCCCAGACACCCGTGCCAGCTGAGCTCGGCCAGCACAGGCTCACCTGTCTCCATTGGCGTGGAGACTGGATTTGGCCTCCGCAGGCTGGCATGCCTCCATGCCAGCTGACCTAGCTGACGTCTAAGGAGATGCAAATTTGCTTTACGGCACATTTGTGGTCTTCCTAGGCTGGCATAAGGGACTTGCACCAGCTGAGTGCACATTTAGGATTGCGCTCTTAGTCTTTTTTTCTAGACTGCAGACTGCTTGCCTGCTGGCTGGCTATAAGCTTTTTGCTTATAGCATTTGTTCAAGCAAGAGATGTTATCAATTCGTGCAAATGTAATTCACATAAACAAAGGTAATGAGTGCGGGCGACATGGAGGGACCAAGGGGAATCATGGATAACCAGATCTGCAGATACTGGGGCATGCCTGTAATTACCATGGGCTCTGTTGGGCTGAAGCAGTGGCAGATAGTGTAAGGGGACAATCTGACACTTGATTATCTGCTACATCTCCTTGCATCCCAGCACTGATGTGGCTGGGAGAAGAACTGCGTATCTTGCAGTAATAGATATTTTAAATAATGAATATATCTTACTGAGTATCTATACACTAACATAAGAAAGGGAAAGACATTTATGATGCAGTCTGATACATGTTTACTCAGAAGTAGTTCCCAGTGTATGCAATTTGGCTTACTCTCTTGTAAATCTGTACAGGATTGCAGCCTAAAAGCTTTGGCTCTCTGGAGCTGTTTTCTTCCTTCCTGCTCTCATCTCTTTGTATTTTCTGAAAGAGCCTCGTTGTAGGAATCCTTGAGTACAAGTCAAACTCTGATGAAAGCAACTTTCAGTGGCTGTAACAGCATCCTCCTTCTCCGCCTCCCCCATCCACCTCTTGATTGCTACAGACATCTGCCTTTGTAAACACCATGTCAGAGTCCAGCAGAGATGTTTTATACTCATTGTTCCTCCAAAATAAATAAAAGAGGCACAGACGATTTGAACTGGATGAAGACATCCCACTGCTAATAACTGAGCCATGTTTGTAATTGCTAATAACTAAGCTATGTTGCAGCCTGGGAACATTGTGAAAATGTCGATCTGGCCTGAATCTAATGACACAGATGGTAACCTTATTGCACATTTCTCTGAAGCTTAAGTTGAAATTTCACTTGGGAGGCAGGAAAAAAACCACAATATGATTTGCAAGCACCTCACATTTGTTTCCAGATTGTAATGAAACTATCCTGGTATATTTAAATCATGAGTAATGTTCAGGTTACCTCAATTTACTGTTGAGGGCATCAACGCAGTTAGTTGATGGACATTACTTTTCACCTAATAAAAAGAATAATGTGTCTGGGGGAAAATAGACTTTTTGGCATCCCAAGCAAAAGCAATATTGTGATCAAACACTGCAACCAGAAACACTTGATAAGCCAATTGTGCTAAAGTGCTGTTGCTTTCAGAGAGTCTCACAAAGCAAATTTAAGAGCAGCAGCCCAGGCTCCTGTTTCAGCATGCTAAAAGTTCCCTTCTATACTTTTACAATGCTATAGTGCACAAGTAAGAACATGGGATGTGTCCCAGTCAACAGCACCTATGCTGGGACCTGGGAAAGCACCTTGGCCTGAGCACAGGAAACCAGTCATGCAGATTTGCATGTATTACCTTTGCATTTACAGAATTATATGATTTTTTATAAGAAACAACCAGGGTGACAGATGCAATGGAGGACAGAGTGCCTATACCTTTAACCGTTGTATAGAAGAGGCAATTTTATCAGTGCAGCTCACCATGGAAGGGCTTAAAAAGCAGCACCTGCCAAAATTTCCTCTGTTATAAATGGTTAAAGGTATAGGTTTCCAAGATATTCTTTGTTGCTAATGTCAGAACTGGTTGGTAACCTTCAGTCTCGAAAGACTATGGTATAAGCCTACAGCACCCAGTCAGTCTCAAACTGTTTTCAAACCAGTCAGGCAACCTTCAGTCTCGAAAGACTATGGTATAAGCCTACAGCACCCAGTATTCCCAGGTGGTCTCCCATCCAAGTACTAACCAGGCCTGACCCTGCCTAACTTCTGAGATCAGATGAGATCAGGCATGTGCAGGGTAACAGTTGCTGCAGTGTCTTTTCATTAGGGTGTAAAAAACATACAAAAACCACTCAACCTACTGTGACTCTAACCACAGCTTGAAGTTGCCTTTTAAAAATTGAAATAATATTTCTATTACAAAAATAACAGATGTCAGAACTTCCTTTTGATGGTCAAAAACAACACCATGTCTTAAGAGGATCTTTCCTGTTTATTAAATATCAAGTTGCTTTGAAAATCTCTAGTCTGCTGCAGTTAGCCTCTTTAGTGTACCCTGAAAGGGAGTAAAATGGACTGATGTCAACCAAGTGTCAACTGAAAAAGAAGGAAGAGAGACTCCAATCACATTTGTAGGAAAAGGGTGATGGTTTTAAAGCTTCAGTTTTCATTTTTGTTGATAATGATTAAACTACTGAATCTCATAAGTGCTTTTCCTAATTTTCTTATGGCAATTCATTTACAATTCAGGTCTGTCCTAAAACACTAACATCTAAATAATATTATCTTTTGTATTTTCAGGCAATTAGTAAAAGAGTGCTAGATAAAGCAGGATCTAACAGACACTGCTCCATGCTGTATACACGTTAGGCTTTATAAACTATTTACCCTCGCACCTCCGAAATAAGCACAACAGACAAAGGCTTGGGACAAAGGGTCACTTTTATTAATGAAAACCATAAAGTCTGCAGCAGGGTAAACTAACTGCCAGTGTGCTGTGGCACATTAGTGTGCCATGGATGGTCTGCAGGTGTGCCAAGGGAATTTGGGGGAGGATTATTATTAACAGTATTTATATACCGCTTTTCAACTAAAAGTTCACAAAGCGGTTTACAGAGAAAAATCAAATAACTAAATGGCTCCCTGTCCCAAAAGGGCTCACAATCTAAAAAGATGCAAATGCATACCAGCAGACAGCCACTAGAACAGACAGTGCTGGGGTGAGGTGGGCCATTTGTTAGTAGGATCATTTGTTAGTAGGGCCACTGGGGGATGCAAGCCCCTGCTGTCCGTGAGGTGCGCCTTGTCAATTGTCAAAAAACCGATGGTGTGCCTTGACAATTTCAGAGCCTTGTCAGTATGCTGTGAGATGAAAAAGGTTGAAAATCACTGAACTAAACCAACAATTGTTAATCAGAAAAGTAAAGCCACCAGTTTGGGACATTGCTCACTGAGACAGCTCTCTCTTAAAGGAACAACACACCTGTAGCTTGCAAGCAGAGCTCGCAAGTATAGCTAACATATATCACAAAGATAGCTAATAGGATCAAGAGGCTTCATCAAGAAAGTGTGTGGGGAAGTCCGGGGAATGCTGCTGATGTGTTTGTAGCGCCAAGCAAACTGTGGACATAGTGTACCTAGATTTCAGTGGAGCCTTTCCCATGAGTAGAGGTGTTTGTTTTCAGTGAGTTAAATGGGATTACAACCTAAGTCTTACTGAACAAGAAGGGCTTACTTCTGAGTAAAATAAATAATGCAGTCTACAGTCCAATCCACACTCACTTGGAATTAAGCCCCATGGATAGAGTGTTTGAAAATTGTGTTATTTACCTTACTCAGAAGTAAACTCACTGCATTCAGTAAGGCTGTAATCCTAACTTACTGGAAACAAACACCTTTACCCATTAACTATAATGAGCCCTACTTCTGAGTAGACATACATAGGATTGGGCTGTTTTCAAACACCTTTAGCCATGATAAAGTCTCCCATAATATCCTTGTGGGTAAAATGGTAAAATGTAGGCTAGATGCTATTACTGTTAGGCAGGTTCAAACGACCATTAGCAAAGGATGCTAATATAATGGTTCCACATCATCCTGGAGGAAAGTATCAAGTGGAGTGCTGCAGGGCTCTGTCTTTGCCCTGTGCTGTTGAACATTTTTTTTAAATGGCGTGGATGAGGAGCTGGAAGTGATACTTGTTGAATTTTCAGATGGTACAAAGCTGTGTAGGGAAAGCTTTGGAAGAGAGAATTTCATGGAGCACAGGGCTGGACTAGTTGGCCTCCAAGGTACCTGCCAACTCTTAACATTCTGTGTTACATTTCATTTCATTCATTTATTCAGAAAATGAATAAAAATTCATGTTTGCCATGGATTGGAAAAATAGCTGTACAATCACAACGTACAATTACAGTGGAAATCTTGGAATCACTGCACACTAGTCCCATATGCTCAACAGCACATACCAGTGATTTAGAACACAAGGCCAGCTGAGCAACTGATGCGGGCTTGAATGTTACATTTGTACTGACAGTGTTGTGGTCTTGACTTCATGTGTGGCAATTTGTTCTTAACTGCATTCCTACTGAACTCAGACTAGGAGGTTAATTGTGATCATGTTTCCTAGCTGAAGTTAGTAACATGTTTTACAATTATAAGCACTTGCTATTGCTAATATAAAATGTAGAGATTAAATTGTCATTTCCAGATGGCTCAACGTTTTAAAGGGGGGGGGAATTACCAGCCAGTCCTAAGAAGTACTGTTTCAACAATTACATTTTTGTGATGCTAGTGAAATGTCACAACATACACAACTTAAGAATTGCTTTGCTGAATCGAACCGTGAGTCCATGCAGTTTCCAAGAGCAACCAGCCAAATGCCTCTGGGAAGCTCACAAGTACTGCATGAGAGAAATAAGGGGGTGGCTCTGTCATGCTAGTTATCCCAGGCATTCAGCAGCCAGAGGTGCAATGCCTCTAAATACAAAAGTCCCATTTAGCTATCAAAGAGAATATCTGTTGATAGACCTCATTCCTTTTCAGTGTGTCTGTGTTGTAGCGGCATTTGCAGTCCAGGAGAATTCACATCATGATCGTCAAAGCCAGAAGTGTGAGATGCAGAATGTGGCAACCTCTGTTCTGCAAGTAGGGCATATCTGTGCTATTGCAGTGTTTGCTGCAATTCTGTTTTAAGAGACTGTACCTAAACACTTGTTGTGTACAGATGTGCTGATGGAGTTAGATGTGCAATAGCTGAGATGCCTTTAGGATACTCTCCAAGCAAGCCTTTATCAGTCATACCTAGGGAATGTCCACAGTCTGTGCTGGGCTTTATGTTATGACATTGTGGTGGGGTTGGTCATTGTGGCCTAGCAATCACTGACCAGTACTTCTTTATGGAAGTTAATTCAGTTGGAATGCCAGTTCAGTGTTGTTCATTCTTGACACTGCAATCCCAAGGCAATCCCAAATGATAAGTAACTGTTACCCAAAATACATTTCCATGTTTGGATTAAATCAGTATTCTTCAACACTGTGGGTCTAAGGGGGTCACCGAGACTTACAGGAACAAAAATGGCTCAAACTTCACTCTCATTCATTTTACATGATTAGCCACATCCTTCCCTAACCTAAGATGGTGCTCAAAATGCCCTCAGCAGTTGCGGCCTGCCAGAAAAACGGTGCCATGCCCTTAGCTTAGCATGTGTGCCTATGCCAGGCCAGCTTCAATGGCATCATCACCAGTAGGACGGTGGAATTCCAACCCACCAAAGGCGGACAGTATCACCATCGGAAGACTGAATTTCATGCAGCGTCATTGGCTGCCAATGTCATCAGTCAGAAACTGACAGAAAGCTGAATTCCTGTATTGCCATGATCTGGAAGAGGAAAGTTAATAGCAATGTCTCTTCATGTGGCTCCTGACATCTGTCTTAGCAAGAGAGACCTGTTGGGCTGGGGAGGGCTGCTGGAAAAGGCACGCTTAGACCAAAGTAGAACCTTGCAGAGTGTTTCCATTGATTGATGGAAACATATTTGATATCCAACTCTCTCTCTGTCTCTCTCACTCACACACACATGCTGCACAGAACAGAGCATCTGAAATGCTCAATCCTCCCATTACTCCATTGAGCAAAAGCTCTGCTCCCAGCTTGTGTTGCCTTCCATGGCCAGTGGAGAAGCAGAGGCTAATGTGGTGGTAGCGACTCAAGGCTGCTCCAGCCTCTTTCTGCACAGTGGATTAAATCCAAATCTTCTTTTGCAAAAGTGTAAGAGGTGAGCACATTTTTTTCAGCAATTGCCCCTTCCCTCTATAGTCCTTTGCACCAGCCTAAGGGCCAAACCTTATCCAATTTTCCAGGGCTAGTGCAGCCGTGCCAACAGGGCATGCTTTGTATCCTGCGGTAGGGGGGCAGTCACAGAGGCTTCCTCAAACTAAAGGAATGTTTGTTCCCTTTTCTCGGGGCTGCATTGCGGCTGCACAGGCACTGGAAAGTTGAATAGGATTGAACAGCCCTAAATCTGTTCCTCAGAGTTGGAGGAACTTCAGGAACAAGATGTTATGGAGCAAAGGGGGCTGGAGAGATAAGATGGAACTGCTCAATATTGTACATACCAATGTGTTCATGAAGGTTTACTAGCCATCACGAATTAAAGAAGGGGACTGGAGAGGGTTGTGCTATTAGATATATTGCCTTCATTCTAAATTTTCCCTTAGTGTCATCAGGTGACAGCCAAATCTGATTATAATTTGGCATCCTTCAGTCTCAGAAGACTATTGTGTCACGCTCTGAATGGTGGTTCTGGAACAGAGTGTCCTGTCCAGTGCGCAAAGCCTGGGTAAAGTAGGTATGGAGGATATGCTGTTACCCATGCAGCAAATCCCCCCTCTCCACGTCGCTGAAATGGTCCAATGGAAAGGCAGAAGACAATACGGTTGGTTCCAGCGACGTCGCAGGAGTTGCCAGAACGTGACTGTGTTCAGCCATGAACTGCCTCAGGGACTCCGGCTCCGGATTTTGCCTCGAGGTTGACTCCTGAAGGCTTTTCCATAACTGGATGTAGCCACAAGGCAGTGGAGGTTTGGGATCAGAGTTTTCCTTCTCTTAGATGAGCTGCCTTCCCAGGCTGATGAGTCCCATCTACCCGGGATTAGCTACATAATATTGTGACATCATCAGATTCTGTATGTGTGATTCGTGATTGCCTGAAATGACTTGAGATTTGTGAAACAGAAATAAATGGCCACTGAAGTGGGAAGAGGGGCTGCAAGCGGTGGCTAGTAGCCAGTAAAAAAAGAAATGATTAGGGGGACTGACAGAGTTTATCACCTAAAATCACTACTTTTGACCTGAAAGGAAAACCTATTCATTTCAGTCCCGTAAACCAACAAAATACATATTTTTGGAGTACTAATAGCCATTAGCTGATGACAGAAAGCATTTGCCCTATGAAAAGCTTATTCTGAGTAGCCTGTTTTTCTTTTTTTCTTTTTCTTATTGTTAATATGGTGTTTGAGGAAAATCTCTCTCAATTACAGGGTTCTTTCTCACCAATGAAATATAAAGAAATACATTTTGCACGCCGCCCAAACAGTGGAAGCAAACAACAACAATTTTTAAAAATCCTCAATTTTATCTGCAGATCACTTAACATATCCTGGCTCTCATTTCAGTTGTCCTGTCCACAAACGTGTGGGAACGGATTCACATGCATATGTGAAAAATGATAGTTTCCCATGACTGTGTTAGGTTCACGTACATATTATGTGAATGGACTGCTTTAGCATGGGTTTTCTTTTTCTTTGGTGGTTTACCAGATGGCAATGCCTTACCAGATGGCAAACACTTAACACAATAGACCAGATTAACTCCCTTGTGAAAGCCAGAATAGAATTGCAGTCATGATGGAACTGGCATGCTTTTCTGTTGTTGCTTACAACCAAACAACCACAAGGACAATGAGGTTGTACAACAGGCAGAAGGGAGCAAAAGTGCTCTGTGAACACAGTTCTGTCTCGTCTACTTCTTACTTAAGTGCTCAAATGTATATACTGTACCTAACATGAAAATCTTGAAACATGAAAATTTTATTTTTGTTTCTGAAGCTGTGAGCTGTTTCCACTGCTTTTCATATATTTTTCATATGACTGGCATGGAGAAAGTTGGGCTTGGAGGGTCGTTAATTAGTCTGGGCAAGTTGTAAGACATTATGAAGACAAGAGTATTTGTTTCCTGTAGCACAGGATACTAAGAGGTGTGTTCAGAGTGACAGAGTCAAAGATCAGTATGCTGTCAAATATTTGAAAGAAAAACAATAAGATTGCTCTCTGGCATTAGAAATATTATTGAAGGCAAATGAAAATATTGAATTTATTGGGAGAGATTCATTTGGAACAGGAAAAACATGATACTTTAGCAAAGTTCAGAGCTCAGCTGAGCCCTTGGATCCCCAGATGGGGCCTAATGACTGCAAGAGCCCTGCCCTCCAAATGAAATTGCAGGGAATTTAAAGGGATAGTGTTGTGGTATCATGTGGTACTATTAAATGTCCTTGAAGTGTATGCTCTGCTTTCTCCAAATGGGTCTTCAGTGAGTGTGAACCCACTTAGGTGGTGGGGAGATTGACAGACGATTTACCCAAGAGGTCTGAGTTGTTCCTCCAAGGTTTGGAGTCTTCAGGAAGCTCTTTGTCAGACTCCACGCTTGTGACAGCTCCTGGACAGATTGTCCTGACTCAAAGTCTCTAGCAGAAAAGTCATTACAGGAGGGGACTGACTACTGGGTCACATCATTGTGACACACTTTTGGAGGTAGGCTTGCGCCAGAGTGTAATATTCAAACATTTGAAGTTGAGGTACATATATTCATTACATGGGTTGTTCTGACTACTTAGCCAGTTCGCTCTACAAATTAATTGATTTTCATAGTTTTCCATAAAATGCTGTCTTTATGCTATGATTGCACAACAGTGGATAGCAATAGAATCAAATATTTCTTTCTCAGTCTGAGAATCGTTACTCATTGAAGAAGAAGAAGAAGAAGAATAACTGTGCCACCATCTAGTTATGTGTGGCATATTAGTGAACCAATTACAAGACAAATGAACCCAATAAATTGTTTGATTTTCATGGCTTGAGTTTGCTAGATACATTTTAGTCCAGATAGTTTTATTCAAAGACTCAGGTCCTTGTTTGCATTGACTGAATTGACAAAGATGTTGAAAAGTTACGGCCTTGATAATAGCTGAAAATGTAAAGTTGGCAGCTTTATGGATTCGTTTGTGCCTAGAAAGCTTTTAGAAGTTCTAGATAAAGGTTGCCTGCTGCAGACACCTAGGGAGCACACTCTTTGTAAAGCTCCATGTCATTTCCCTCCCACTATAAGTGCTACTGGCAGAATAAGCATGGTATTTAATCCATAACCTTCTATGTACAGCTCCCCACAGTGACACACAGCATAGGGAACCAGAAGAGAGAATGATCAAAAAGTCCGTTAAATGTCAAGCAATGGGACTGTGTTTTAAACTGTTCGTTGAGATGCTGTCTTGATTTTAATAATAGCAAGGCACACTTTGTCAGCAGCCACCCCTCTCTGCTTCTCATGTTCTTTTTTTATTATTGGTTGATGGCAATTTATCAAGAAAGTGGATTGCTGCTTTACCACCTTGGCACTTCACTGTTCGTGTGATAAACTATTGAAAATGTGGGGCATGCATTTGTAAATATTAATGAAATATGCAAAGAGTTTTGAAGGATGCACAAGCTGCAGACTTTGTAATAGGTTCTTAGCACTGACTGAAATGTGAGTAAATTGACAAAAACTTAGTTGGTGCTGATAACCACAGAAGAAAAATAACATTTATCTGTAATTCTTTTAAGCAATTCAACTCCAAGAAGCCTATTTTTGAAGTTCACATACATATGCTAAGCTAAAGTATTATATGGATATGCAATGACAGATGTGTGATAACCTTCTTGTAGTTATACATTTGCTAGCAATGCAGTCCTAATTGCATCCTTAACAACATATTGCTTGTAATTATCGCTGTGCTTGTCAGTGCTGCAGATCAGCAAGACACTCCCTGCACAGCTCTTATGAAGGAAATCAGTACATCTGATTCCTTGCAGTACACAGGTGCTGTTGTTTTATTCCATGCTGCTTTTCCGTTTGTCTGACAGGGACTACTATGAGGACTGCTAGGCTTGTGATCTGAAGGCAAAGCAGGCAAGCAAGTATGGGCAGCCTGGAAGTAACTGTTATTTTAAGCCAGGGGTCTCCAAACTTTTTGGCCAGAGGGCCGCATCAAATATCTGGCACAGTGTTGAGGGCCAGAAAAAAAATTTAAATATAAAATTGAAGTAAATAAATTAGAGATGGAACTTCGATGAGTGAATAACTGAATGAAAGGGCTCATTCATTCAACCTCTCTGGCCCTCAGAATGCCCTCCAGACACAACTGGAGCACAGCTCCAATTATGTTCAGCTGAGTGGGCCAGTGGCTTTCAGGGGACAAGAGGTTGGCCACGGGCCAGACAGAGGCTGGTCGCAGTCCACATCTGGCCCTCAGGCCGGGGTTTGGAGACCCCTGTATTAAGCCATTACTACCCAATGTTCAGGGTTGCCACTTTCTTGAAAGTCAGGGAAATGGAAATTGGTCAGGGAAAGTCGGGGAAATTGTAAATTAAAATACACTGCTCAAAACAATAAAGGGAACACTTAAACAACACATCCGAGATCTGAATGAACGAAATATGCCTATTAAATACTTTGTTCCTGACATAGTTGAATGTGCTGACAACAAAATCACACAACAATCATCAATGGAAATCACATTTATCAACCCATGGAGGTCTGGGTTTGGTGTCATACTCAAAATTGAAGTGGAAAAACACACTACATGAGGGTGGTATGAGGGCCCGACGTCCACAGGTGGGGGTTGTGCTGACAGCCCGACACCGTGCAGGACGTTTGGCATTTGCCAGAGAACACCAAGATTGGCAACCTCGCCACTGGCGCCACTCGCCACTGGCGCTCTTCACAGATGAAAGCAGGTTCACACTGAGCACATGTGACAGACGTGACAGAGTCTGGAGATGCCAGGGAGAACGTTCTGCTGCCTGCAACATCCTCCAGCATGACCGGTTTGGCAATGGGTCAGTAATGGTGTGGGGTGGCATTTTTTGGGGGGGGGCGCACAGCCCTCCATGTGCTCGCCAGAGGTAGCCTGACTGCCATTAGGTACCAAGATGAGGTTGCCAATCTTGGTGTTCTCTGGCAAATGCCAAACGTCCTGCACGGTGTCGGGCTGTCAGCACAACCCCCACCTGTGGACGTCGGGCCCTCATACCACCCTCATGGAGTCTGTTTCTGACCGTTTGAGCAGACACATGCACATTTGTGGCCTGCTGGAGGTCATTTTGCAGGGCTCTGGCAATGCTCCTCCTGTTCCTCCTGGCACGAAGGCAGAGGTAGCGGTCCTGATGCTGGGTTGTTGCCTTCCTACAGCCTGCTCCATGTCTCCTGGTGTACTGGCCTGTCTCCTGATAGTGCCTCCATGCTCTGGACACCACACTGACAGACGCAGCAAACCTTGCCACAGCTCGCGTTGATGTGCCATCCTGGATGAGCTGCACTACCTGAGCCACTTGTGTGGGTTGCAGACTCCGCCTCATGCTGCCACTAGAGTGACAGCACCGCCAGCATTCAAAGGTCACCCAAACATCAGCCAGAAAGCATAGGGACTGCGAAGTGGTCTGTGGTCACCACCTGCAGAACCACTCCTTTATTGGGGGTGTCTTGTTACTTGCCTATGATTTCCACCTGTTGTCTACTCCATTTGTGCAACAGCATGTGAACTTGATTGTCAATCAGTGTGGCTTCCTAGGTGGACAGTTTGATTTCACAGAAGTGTGATTGACTTGGAGTGACATTGTGTTGTTTAAGTGTTCCCTTTATTGTTTTGAGCAGTGTATATTCAAGCAGTGGATTTTTGACCTGCTACTGCAAGAACATGATCTGTTCTTGTGGCAACTGGAATAGAGAAGTAGCAGAATACAAGTAATGATACCCTTTCTCAGCTCCACCCCCAGCAACCAGCCTAGGGCCCAATCCTATCCAAGTTTCCATGGCCAAAGTAGCTGTGCCAATGGGGTGTGAACTGCATTCTTTGGTGGGGAGGCCTTCTCAAGAAGGTTTGGCAGGAGGGCAACATCATCTCTCTGACACTGAGTCAAGGGCCGGGAATTTAAAAAAATTAATTTACATTTCAGATTTGAATAAATTTACATATATTTACATAAATGAATATATTAGAGATGGAACTTATATGAATGAATGAAGGTCTTACAATAGCTCAAGGCCTATAAAAGGCCTTACGCAAAGCAAGACTGGCCTTTCTTTAGCTGTTGCTGCTGCATCACAGACGTGAAACAGCAAGCATTGGAGGTAGCCTTCATTCCACAGCTCATGAAAGAGGTCAAACAGTCGTCCTCACAGTTGCATTGGGCCAGCATGGACTCCAGCAAGTCTCCAGAGGAGCAGAGGCTCATTTGAGACTGGGAGCTACCCACGGGCTGGATTGGGAGTCCTCGAGGGCCGCAAGTGGCCTCCGGGCCGGGGTTTGGGCAGCCCTGCTTTAGAGTAAGGAACACCGGTGGGAAGATTGCACCATCCCACCAGTGCTGAATTCAGAACAATACCTGCTGAAGCATTGGAGGAAAGAGCTGCTCCTTGCAGCACAGGGGCAAGTGGAGAACAGGTGGAGGGTGGAGATGTAACAGGGCAGTGGAGGGCAGAATGAGGGTGAATCAGGCCAGGGACGGGGCTAAACCAGCAGAAGGGGCTATCTTCTTTTGTTAACATTTCCTGGGCCTTTAAGCCCTTCATGGGGCTTCTTGGAAGTTCGCCAGTGATTTTGCTGGAGCAGATGCAGGTAGCCCCATTGGCCAGGCTGGGGTGCTACACAGCATCAGGGAACAAATGTTCCCTTATTCCGAGCAATCTCCAGCATGCCCAGTTCCAGCACTAGAAATTGCATGGGCTCTGCAGCCCCTCTGCACCAGCACTGGTAAGGATTGGTCTGCTCATCTGATTGATGTTCCCTCAGTTGTCTCGATTCCCACGTATCTCTCCTAGTTTAAATTTTGAGACACCATGTATTGTTCAGATTTAAGGGTAACTTTGGCTATATGCAATTTTCTCCCAATGTGTTACCTTCAGAACCTAAACATTGCATAAGCTGTGACCTCGGTGTATATTGAATTTAGCACCTGACAGCTATACCTCCTTTTAATGGCTTTTAATTTCAGAGGCTTTTAAATCCATCTTTTTCAGCAAGATAAAGCAAACTTCCTTATGTATAATACACATGAGTTTCCTAACAGTGCAATCCTACCTTGTGTTGTAACAGGCAGGTTATGGCACGTTTGCGACTCTCCTAAGTCGCAAGGTTAGGATTGCACCCTAAGGACGCAATCCTAACCAACTTTCCTGCTCTGGCATAGCTGTGCCAATGGGGCATGTGCTGCATCCTGCAGTTGGGGGACAGTCGCAGAGACCTCTTCTAGGTAAGGCAATGTTCATTCCCTTACCTTGGAATTGCATTGCCCTTATGTCAGTGCTGGAAATTTGGTTAGGATTGTGGCCTAAGTTATTTAAATGAACCGCTCTTGGAAAATGTTATGGTGCCAGTAGATCAGAACTGGGATAACTGGCAAACATACTTGCATTGACGTATATCACATTATCATAGCTGAAAGGTCTTTCCTTGCTCCAAAACATACAAAGATCCTGTAAGCAACCATTTTAACGCAAGCATTAACTCATGAATACGTTTCATTGACGACATATTTAAGTCAATGGTACTTAAAAGTGCTCAATATTACAGCTGTATTCTCCAACCTCATTATAATTAAGACTCCCATCTTTGTGCACTAACGGATGCACAATACTCTCTTTCCAATATCTTGGGAATTACATAGCCAACTCTTATTAACGCTAATGGGAGCTATGTGCGTAAGTCCCTGTTCCTCTAGACAAGTCTGTGCCCCCAAGCATTTATGTGTTATGAAGAGATGTTATTGTAATGATGCTTATTATACGGAGGTTTGATGTAATTGGGAAGATAGCACAGTAGTTTGTCACAGGCCATACTGACAGACCACAAATGGGATGCAGTATTCATGATCTCTTTGTTCTCTTTATTCATTTTCTATAGTAAAAGCAAGTTTAAGGGAGGAAAACCCAGAAATCTGTTCAAATGAGGGTTATGGTAGCATTACAAATATAACTACAATATTTAGTACCATCAATTTTTAAAATTCAGTAATAGTAATAATCTACATTAACCCATTTCTGCCTAGACCACAGGTGTACACATTTGATCCCTGTTGCACATATGCAACACTGGGCAGAAATG
The DNA here is from genome assembly GCF_035046505.1 of Tiliqua scincoides. Classification (NCBI taxonomy): domain Eukaryota; kingdom Metazoa; phylum Chordata; class Lepidosauria; order Squamata; family Scincidae; genus Tiliqua; species Tiliqua scincoides. The sequence goes on from NC_089825.1 coordinate 15,828,865, forward strand.
GCTTAAGAGTCAGAGGTTCATTCATATCATATATCTTGCATTGAACTTATACTAAGCTATTAAAAGTAATATTTGTTTGCAAAAGTGCATTTTAATGATTTCATGTAGTCTCCTACCTCATAGCCATATTATCTAGAAGAGTGAAGGCAGCTTGCTGAAGTCATATTCTGCAACACATAGAACACAATTTTATGCATCCAATCTTCAGAAGTAAGTCCCATTATGTTCAATGGGGCTTACCCCCAGGAAAGTGCGTATAGTCCTTCTTTGCTGAAGCACAACCTGGAAAATATGGATTTATAAGCTCATTTTTAATTATGTTTTTTTAACAATGTGAATCCCACAAGATGTCTTACAATGTTGATCAGTATTCTAAGAAAACTTAGAAGACTTGTTACGAAAGGTAGGTTATGAGGGTTTGTCAAGCTCAGGAATGTGAGGGAGTGAATTACTCAGCATGTCTTCTTGGATAAGGGGCCTTGCCTTGGCAATCTTTTAGAATTCTTTGAGGGAAGATAAATGCATTTCAGTAGACACGATAAACCTGGACTGTCAAATAGATTTTGTTTTTAAAGTCCCTAACCAAAGAAAAAAGTTAGCAGTTTTGAGACAAGAGAATGGATCCTCTCATGAATCAATAATTGTCTACCATCAGGGGAGCCATGAGTAGGAATAAATAAACAGCTTTTGCAATGAAGGGAAGTAAGCAATTGATTCCCCCATGGTTCTGAATTAACTGGAAGCTATTTAACTTAGTTTTAGATAATATGAAGTCAGATGAAGAGTAAGGTAACTATGTTTGGAGATGTCACCAATATATTCAGGGTGGTGAATTCCAAAGCAGATGATGAAGAATTTCTAAAGAAGCTCTCTAAACTGGATGAACAGGCAATAAAGGACCAGTTCAGATAAAACTTTGTCCATTGCTAGTGGTGTAGCTAGAGCTAGAGTGGTGTAGCAGGGGTAGCAATTGCACTGGGATGCAGGCTGCCTGGGAGCAACAGTCTGGACGCCTGCTTATGCAATTGCAACCCCCCCCCCCCAATGATCGATGCTCATGCTGGGAAAAATAGTACTCTTTGCAAGAGGGGCAGCAGAGATTGCAGTTTCTGGCTGCTTACTCCTCTTGCTCTGGGAGTTTGGGGGGGGCAACCAGAGGACTTGGGGGGCAAGCAGGAGGGAGCTGGGGAGAGGTGGCAGCTTTTTTTATTCTTCAATTTTAAAAATTAGGGGTTCATCATTTGCTCTGTCTCCAGGCTGGTTAGCTATACCACTGGTCTGTCAGTCTCTCTTTGCATTTTTGAGAGGCAAGTGTATGTGTGTTCATTTAGATCCTACTTCCTGGAATTCCAGGACGCTTCTCTGATTCATCACAAATTCATCTGAACATCTCCCATGTAATGAAGCAAAAGGAGTTCTCAGCATTCCAGGAAGTAGTGAGGTATGTGACATGCACACTCATGGAATGCTCTCTGCAGATGTGTGAAGAGAGGCCGTTGGACAAAGCATTGTCCAAACAGTCCAAAATTAATAGACAGCATTTGGTATAAATCAGGGGTGCTCAAACTTTCAACTTTACGGATGCTGGACCTTTAACAAGTGTATAGAAGAGAGAATTTCAGCAGGTGCAACTTGTCATCCCACAGATGACAAGCTGCACCTGCTGAAATTATCTCTCCTACACAATTTTAAAGGTCCAGGATCCCTAAAGTTGAAAGTTTGAGCACCCCTGGTATAAATGGAAAGCCATGCATACTGGAACAAAATATTATTAATTGTATGGTGATGGGCTCTAGATTGTCTGTGGCTATAAAGGAAAAAAAGATCTTGGGGACATGGTGCAAAACTCATTGAAAACATCATCTATGGGCTCAGTCCTAACCAATTTTCCAGCACTGGCATAGCTGTGCCATTGGGGCGTGTGTTGCATTCTGCAGTTGGGGGGGCAGTCGCAGAGGCCTCGTCAAGGTAAGGCAATGTTTGTTACCTTACCTCACAGTTGCATTGTCCTTTATGTCAGTGCTGGAAAGTTGTTTAGGATTGCGGCCTATGTGTCACTTGCAGTCATGGTTTATTTTAGCTGTGGTTTGATTAAGAAACCAGGATTGATGCCACTGACAATCACTAAATTCTTATTTGTTCCATGTCATTTTACATTGTTTTGGTTCTGCCTTCACGTATATTCCATACATCCAAGCTCTTCGTTTCTTTCTGGCTGCTACCAAAATGTTTTCTCATCAGCTATGCTTTTTCATTGGTCAAAAAGGGGGTAGTTATAAGCCAATCACTAGATTTTTTGGACATTTCTACCTGCTCCTGGCACAGCTGACAGAGAAATGCAAAATACAGTGGTGCCTCGCATAACGAAATTAATCCTTTCCGCGAGTCCTTTCGTTATGCAAGTTTTTCGTTTTGCGAAGCACGTTTTCCCATAGGAATGCATTGAAATTTAATTAATGCGTTCCTATGGGCAAGAAAAGTCAGAACAAAGTCAAATTTGGTTTACAAAGTGTTTATTAAGTGCTCTTTAAAGGCATACATACTGTACAGAGGATTTCAAAAACGGGGGGGGGGAGGATGCTGAGTGGGGAGCTTGAAGGCTGTAATCCTGTGCACACTTTCCTGGGAGTAAGCACAATGGGTCTTACTTCTGAGGAGACACGCACAGGATTGTGCTCTAAGCTGGGGAGGACAGAGCAGCTGCATTCAATTGCTTGTTTTTGCAGTGATCATGGGGGGAAACGTGAAGGTAATGGGGCAGTGAGAGGGTGAATGAGCAATGGGGGGATGCTGAGTGGGGAGTTTGAAGGCTGTAATCCTGTGCACACTTTCCTGGGAGCAAGCACAATGGGATTTACTTACATAAACTGACATGAAGATCCTCCCCTTACTAGGGTGGACGGGATCATAAAGTGACATGAAGATCCGCCCCTTACTAGGGTGAACGGGATCATAAAGTGACATGAAGATCCGCCCCTTACTAGGGTGAACGGGATCATAAAGTGACATGAAGATCCGCCCCTTACTAGGGTGAACGGGATCATAAAGTGACATGAAGATCCGCCCCTTACTAGGGTGAACGGGATCATAAAGTGACATGAAGATCCGCCCCTTACTAGGGTGAACGGGATCATAAAGTGACATGAAGATCCGCCCCTTACTAGGGTGAACGGGATCATAAACGGACATGAAGATCCCCCCCCTTAAGACAAACCAAAACAAAACAAAAATTCGTTATGCGAAGCATAAGTCATAAAAATTTGTTGTGCGAGTTACCAAACTTCGCACACCGCTTTCGTTCTGCGAGTTTTTCGCTGCACGGGACATTCGTTATGCGAGGCACCACTGTACAGTTCTATTCCTTTCCCTCTTCTAAGAAAAGTTAACCCTACTTACCCATTCCTTGCAATGAATACATTAAAAGTGCTCTGATGTTAGTGTTAAAAAAAGAAAAGCACTTTTTGGAATTCTTTAAACTATATTTACAAGCCACATTTCAAATTGTTTTGGTTGAAAGAATAAGAATTGGTACAACATTCCTTTGATTCCTTTGTTTGGCAAGAGGGGACAACTGAGCAATGAAGCTGCTTACCCAATGCATTTCAGTTCAAGGAGGAGACGTATGAGCAAAGCTGTAGCAAGACAGACAAAGAGGGCAGGAACTGTTCTGCAAGATAGCCAGAGAAGGCAGCTGCTGTCTAGACCAGGGGTGCCCAAACCCTGGCCCTGGGGCCACTTGCGGCCTTCAAGGACTCCCAATGTGGCCCTCAGGGAGACCCCAGTTTCCAATGAGCCTCTGGCCCTCTGGAGACTTGCTGGAGCCCACGCTGGCCTGACGCAACTGCTCTCAGTGTGACGGCCAACTGTTCGACTGTTCACTTGAGCTGTGGGATGAGGGTACCCTCCACTACTTGCTATTTCACGCCTGTGATGCAGCAGCAGCAAAGGAAAGGCCAACCTTGCTTTGTTCAAGGCCTTTTATAGGCCTTGAGCTATTGCAAGACCATTCATTCATAAGTTCCACCTCTAGTATATTAATTTATGTAAATTTATTCAAATTTTAAATGTAAATTAATTCTTTTTTCCCCAGCCCTCCAACACAGTGTCGACACAGATGATGTAGCCCTCCTGCCAAAAACTTTGGACACCCCTGGTCTAGACTGTCTCTGTTTCACTGCTGTTCTAGGTTGGTGTCTTGTAAAGGCCAAAGCTACAACAACGGAGCTGCTAAAAATCAGTCAGGATTCTCAGTTTCGATTTAGTGTGCAACTATAATTAGAGCAAACCGGTTAACAAATAACTTGAACCTGAAATAAACCATGCTTGTTGAAGGTTAGACTGGGTGGATCTTGAACTGATTAACAGCCCAATCCTATGCATGCCTACTCAGAAGTAAGTTCTGTGAGTATCCCCATTGCAGGGCTGCTACTCTTACCCAGGTGAAGGGGACAGAAGTCCCCTTCTCTGGAGGTGCCGCCCGCGGTAGCCCGGGGTGCACAGGATGCAGCGGCAGCCATTTTCAGTGCCACCAAAGCTGGGCACCTCGGGCAGCTCAGGATTGGGCTGCCCATTTGCAACCCTAACTAGTAACCATTACCTTGTTGGGGTTACTAGAAGTGTGTGTGTGTGTGTGTGTGTGTGTGTGTGTGTGTGTGAAGTCTTTGCATATTACTTCTGGTTTCTTCAGACTTCACATGGCACACTAAAAGAGCCCATTGAAACCAGTAGTGAATTATGCATATTTATATATTGCAGTCAATTTATATATTGCAACTACAGTATCTTATACAAATTGTATAATTTTACTTTAAAATGTTATCAAGTACAGTTTCTCAAGTTTTAATTGGTTAAAGAGAAAAGGAAAGAAAAACTAGTCTCACCTGGCTGATATTTCCCAAAAGACCAAATTAAGTTTACAGTGAATGAACTATATACATTTTATTTGTTAAATGGGAATTTCTGCTTCTGTCTAGGGAGGAAGTTTATTACCATTTCATACATGCAATAAAGAACAGGATACTGTCTCTTGAAGGTTTTTACAATGGAACAAATGGGACTATATTACATTGTAAAATTTCAAAGAGAAACACTTTTCAACACCTGTACTGCATGGCGTGAACTTAAAAGAATTATTCACATGGAACTTTAAAAATGTCAGCTATGATTGCTGCACTTAAAAATATGTTTACATTTTTTGAGCTTTGACAAACAACACAAGGTCATTCTTGAAGTTTTGGTAATCTAGAGAGTGATACTATAGCCATCTATGTTTGTTTTTCTCATATAGCTTAACTGAATTTTTAGGGGAAAATCCAGTATTGAATTCCTGAGAAAAACATGGGAGGAAAGACACTGGCTGATCTTCAGAAACCATGTTATAAATAACCTGCATGTTTATTATATTTTATTTTATCAACTAGCTCAATATTAATTTTGAGGTTCATTCATTATGTTGCTACACAGATGTCCTGGCATCAATGGGTCGCAAGTTGATTTTTGGTGGGTTGCAAAAAGTTTTTGAAACATAAAAAAAAAAAAAAAGCAAAACATTGCAAGTACCCTTGCTAAATTTGCAGAAGAAAATAGTTAGCTGGAATAGTTATTCTATGGTATGATGTAATCGTCATGCCAAATTAAAATGTCAATTTTCCTATTTTCTCTAATAAGTGGTGTGCCGTAGATCATGTGTGAACTCATTTTCAGACTTCTGTTTGACCTGGAAGTTCCTAACTGCACTTCTTGCTCTTCAGTTCAGCCCTCTGGATACCTGGAATAACTGTAAAGGTTTGGGGGAACAATCCTTGAACCCCCATTTCTAGGGAAAGTCTAGTAAATGCCTACACCCACATATTATATGTAAAGTCTCTAGCAGGCTTGGAAGCACAGGACCCTGGTTGTTGTTGTTGTTGTTGTTGTTGTTGTTGTTGTTGTTTCTTTCTAGATTTTTTTTTTTTTTGTAGTGGGTCACAATAGAGTTTTGTTTTAAAAAGTGCATCCCAATGCTAAAAGTTTAGGAAACACTGCTCTAGGCTGTTTCTGAAACAACTTGATTCTAAGAGCATATCCTGAGTTGGATGGAGATATGGAGATGTTCCCCTTTCATTTACTCATATTAGAAAACAAAATACATTGCAGTAAAAAATAAAACAATAATTAGCAATAAATAAAAATAAAAAAACGGTATACAGCACCAGAAAATTAAAAAATAAAAACAGCGTAACAAAGAAGAGAACAAAGCTGTATAATCTTAGGCATTAATGGTACAAAAATGTTTTCCATCACTGTTGGAACACTGGAAGGATGGAACTTCATGTTTGCATTGGTTATCCCAGGCCCTCATTCCATAAGGAAATTCCTTATTCTGTTACATATTTCTACTAATTTTTGGGTGGTGGTTACCCACTAATGCAAGGGCTGGTAATGTCCAATCACTTTAACTACAATAAAATGTAATAAAACTAGAAAGATGGCAGGAGCTATGCATTTTATCCATTTGGAAAGGATAAAATGTTCCCTTAGGGTGTAAGGGATCTGATAGACATGAATGACAATTCACAACTATACTTGTCTAATTTCTGTTTCAAATCAACATATGCCCTCCTTTTTTAAAAATGGCTGTTTAAGAGGCAGAATCATTGGGGTGAATTTTCCCCCCATGTCTGAAACCCCTGTGTCTCCGTCATAACAATGAGCTGTCACTATATGTTGGGTCATGTGGCTGACCCCAGCTAACAAGCTGTTCCTGCGTTTAGGCTACTGGGAAGTTTTATTGGCTTTGGTTTCCCCCCAATATAAACACATAGTTATTTCTCAAGGCCCATATAAATCACAAGGTCACATAACTCATAAAAACTGTGACATTCCAGGGATATATGATACAGAGAAGCTGAACTTGGGCTTAGTGGCTTTAAACTTCTGTGGCGATATTATATTGTAATATCAGTGCAGTTATAACTAAGCTATATTTACATTTCAGCTTAAATAGCATACACAATAAAATTGGCACTAAAAATAACTCCACAGGATCAACTTTTATATACTGAAACTATGATGTTAGCCTGTTAGAGCAAAGCTCTACTTTAAAATCAAGGTAATATAATTCAACACTAAACGTGGTTTAGAGAAAGTGTTGATGTGCTTGTAATGCATCTTAGGGCTTTGTTTTTAGAGATAACATGGGTAATGTTAAGTGATTAAAATTTCTTTTGTACATTTATTATGAGCAGAAAGTTTTTCACTGATGTTTCTACAGCAGCAAGTTGATTTATTTTGGGGCTTGCATCCACAGCAGATTCTGGACTTGTGACCTTGCAGTTGTGTGGAAGGAATTCACCTATGCACTACCCTTGACTCCTAACCAGAGCAAGGAATTATGATGAGATCAGCCAGACAAAAGTGAGAAAGCACTTTTAAGACAATAGGAGGTTGTATGGTACAGGCAGTTTCCTGTGGAGGGGAATACACCCATTCATTTTATCCCACTGTCATCTCTGGTCAAACAGAGCTTGGAAGCACTGCAAATCCCTACTAAATCTGTAAACAGAGATAATAATAAAGTGGGCATTCATGCCATAGGCAATGATGCTTGCAAAATGTCATTTTTTAACACTTTGCAAAGACATCATGTCTTTTGAAGGCTGTGTGCCATGGCTTCATGCACATTAAAGGGTTATCTGCTCGCTGACGGGACTGTGTGGGGGAAAAGAATTGCCTGCATCCTGCTTTCAGAGGGGTATACTGAACTGATAGTCAGCAATGCCTATTGTGACAGTGCCAGCCACCTATGTAGATGGTAGGATGACTGATTCTATGTGTCCTCTCTCTCAACTTGTCATCTATCTGGTAGGGGAAAATTCTCCTGTGCAACAGTGTATGTGCAATTCACTGCTACTTACAATTGTTTCTTGATCATTCAATATGTTTCTTCATATGCGCTTATCATTATAATAAAGTATGTTTGCACTTCCCATCTAACAAAAATATATAAGCACTGCAGTCTGCTTAGTATTTGTGGCGGTATGTTGATGTGTGCATGCCAGACTAAGTGGCAGTACAGGCATGTGGTGGGGGCATTAATCCATACTAATGATGTTTCCTGTGACCAAGTCCATGTATACTCTGGAATCAACCCACATGGAGTTCATTAAAGGATATGAGCTGAAGTCAAAGTGTAGAGTAATGGAATCTTTTGAGTGCTTAGCCACTGGTCTTAATGGTCTTTAGTGTTTCTTGATGGAATTCTTTATATGCTTATCAATCATGATGCTGCAGTTATAGATTATTACTACCTGATTACCTTGGAGGGAAATTTCTATAAACTGCATTATATAGCTATAATGTGTACTGACAGTTTGTTCCTCTTTTAGCCTCTTGTTGTATTGACCATGCATGCTGATCAAAGAAGCCATTAATTAACCTCAGTGGATAAAGATTAGAGAATTGCAAAAGTTTGAAACTCATTTTTAACAATCTTTTTAAAGAAAAGTGAATATCAATGTAATTTTTGATTAGCCGAGTTCCTTAATTTTTTGGCCAAACATCTCAGAAATGATAACTGAAAAGGTATCAGTCTTTACATATTCAATGGTATGTAGTCGTCATAAAGAATATTCCTGAATATTTTCATGGAATACCAACCCATCACAAGGATACATTTTATTTTTGTACAGACATTATACTCTGTATGTATTCCTCATTCTCAGAAAAGACCACAATGATTCTATATGTACCAGTTAAGAGTCCTTATTAGTGCATTCAGCACTACATGTTAACAGCATCAAACCAACAGCAAATCATTAAATCAGTCAGGCACATCAAAAGCACCACTTAATGGATTTAGTGGTTTTTGTTTTATATGGATGAATTGGTTGTGTTCACTCTGTTACACTTGCACTAATTGTTTTATTTTTTTAAAAAATCCTCTCCTGGTCTAAATTATATTATATCCTTTATTTTAACACTGTGAGTTTCCAGATTTCTAGTTTGTTAAATGACTGTTAAACAGAACCGTCATCTGTCATATATTTAGAGCCCAATTCTATCCTCTTCCCCCCCCCCCCCGCTTCTGCAGCCACATCAAAAAGGAGCATGCTGTATCTAGCAAGGGAGGCTTTGAATGGAAAAGGGGATAAGCCTTCTGCTATACACTGGGTCTTCTTGGGCCTACACCAGCTCTAAAGCTGTTGCAAGTGCAGGAGAAGAAAGGGATGGAAGGCTGCCAAAAGGGATGATAGGATCTGGTGCTCACCATTGCTACTGGATCCACCCCCTTTCATAGCTTCCCTGCCCCCAGATCACTACTCCCCGCCCTGTTTCGCCCCCTCTGCAGCCTTACCTGCTCCAGTGGCCACAAACAGGTCTGTTGACAGACAGGGAGCACTGCTGCCTCTTGCAGCAGCATTCCCAAAATGGCCACCACCCCAAAAGTGCTCTACATGCTGTAGGCAGCCTTTTTGTGACAGCAGGAAGTATCTTCTGCTGTTGCAAAAAGCTACAGTTGGCGGCCCAGGATTGCATAGGATTGGTTTGTTGTTCATTTACAATATTTGTGTATTTCCTTTCATCAAGCATGGTGCAAGTGGTTTACGTAAAAATAATAGCTATAAGACCATGGTTGGTTGGTTGGCAACCTTCAGTCTCGAAAGACTATGGTATAAGCCTACAGCACCAGGTATTCCCAGGCGGTCTCCCATCCAAGTACATATATTAATAGAAAAGCGTCTATGGATATGGAAAAAGAGGAAGATGTGAGTAAAGAACAAAGAACATAATTAGTATTTGAAAGTACTTTAGTTAATAAATTAGCTAAGCTTGAGGAAAGGTTGGGAAAAGAATTGAGTTGAAATTGAAAGTGAATGGAAATTTTCCAGTTGCTAAATGGGATCATGTCCATCCCCCAGAGAAAAGGTATTGAGGATAGAAGAGAGGAAACTTGTGGCTCAATCCTACACAATTTCCCAGTATCAATGCAGCTGCAGTGTAGCCCTGAGATAAAGGAACACATATCATCTTATTTTGAGGAGGCCTCCATGACTTTACTGTCACTACAGAATGCAACATATGCCCCATTGGCATGGCTGCACTGGTTCTGGAAAGTTGGATAGATTAGGGCCCTTGGAAACATTAGTCCTATCCATACAATATTACATACAGCATTAGTATATGTCACATTTATAGTCCACCACTCTTCTATAATGAAACTCAGGATGGTGCAGATAGGGTTCCCAGTGGTTCCCCCATTGAGGCACTGAATAAACCTAGGCCTGCTTATCCTCAGCACCTCCTTTAGAACATATGCATGGGACAAAAGACACCTCCACCATTCATTCATTCATTCATTCATTCAATAGACATTTGTTATGTAGGCAAGGATACTGTGCAGATTTTTACTTTACCTCTTTACAGCTCATAGATAGATAGATAGATAGATTTGATTGGGGTGCTGTATTGCTGTCCCTAGGTTTGAGACAGTCTACATGGGACCTTCTTGGGCTATCTATTCAGTGGAACTTACTCTTGGGAATGTGTGCATAGGATTGCAGCCTAAGATGGTCATGCAATTCAGCAGATCCATGTAGTTCACACATTGCAGTCTCCAGTATGCAGTAGTTCTCTGCCTGTTTTCTCCAGAGCAAAGGTCAACATCAAGATTTGTGTGTTCAAGACAGTGTGTTACTTACAGTGTATAACGCTGTGCCTTGAGTAGCCTGTCTTCATGTGGAGAAGGGGAGTGCTTGACTGCCCATACTTCCTTAATGAAACCCACTTGCAACCCAGAGAACATAGAAAAGGTGCTACAATATTGTTAAGTTATTTCTTCCGTGTGTCCCTTGAAAATAATGATGTTGAAACAATATCTCTGTTCTGTATGTGAGGAATGTTCTCCTTTGGAAATTCTAGCAATGAATCTTCTACAAACCAATGATAATACATGTTGAGACTCCCATCAATCCATTATTTGTTTTCCCCTCCCCTTTAGAAGGTCACGCTGTCAAAGTTGCTGGTTAATCCCCATCATCTGAGCTGTCTGTGACAGATCAGAAGAGAGATCTTGGGGTGGTGGTGGACAGGTCAATGAAACTGTCGACCCAATGTGTGGCAGCAGTAAAGAAGGCCAAGACTATGCTTGGAATCATTAGAAAAGATATTGAGAACAAAACAGCTAATATTATAATGCCGTTGTACAAATCGATGGTAAGGACACACCTGGAGTATTGTGTCCAGTGCTGGTCGCCACATCTCAGAAAGGATATAGTGGAAATGGAAAAGGTGCAAAAGAGAGCAACTAAGATGATTGCTGGGCTGGGGCACCTTCCTTATGAGGAAAGGCTAAAGCGTTTGGGCCTCTTCAGCCTAGAAAAGAGACTCCTGAGGGGGGACATGATTGAGACATACAAAATTATGCAGGGGAAGGTTAAAGTGGTTAGAGAGATGCTCTTTACACTCTCACATAACACCAGAACCAGGGGACATCCACTAAAATAGAATATTGGGAGAGTTAGGACAGACAAAATCAAATATTTCTTTACTCAGCGCATGGTTGGTCTGTGGAATTCCTTGCCACAGGATGTGGTGATGGCATCTGACCTGGATGCAATTAAAAGGGGATTGGACAAGTTTCTGGAGGAAAAATCCATTACAGGTTACAAGCCATGATGTGTGTGTGCAACCTCCTGATTTTAGAAATGGGCTATGTCAGATGCAAGGGAGGGCACCAGGTTGCAGGTCTCTTGTTATCAGGTGTGCTCCCTGGGGCATTTGGTGGGGTCGCTGTGAGATACAGGAAGCTGGACTAGGTGGGCCTATGGCCTGATCCAGTGGGGCTGTTCTTATGTTCTTATTTTAAAGGAATTGAAATAGCCTGCATAAAACCAAAAAATGCAATGGAAGAGGAGTGCAGTGTGAACAATGTTCAAAAATGACTTGGAAATGCTAGAACTTTTTTTGACTTTTGAGATATGCATCAACCAGCATTTTTTTTAAATTATGTGCAAAACAGTGGAAAGTTGGCAGAAACTAAGATTTTGCAGTGAAACAGGGAAGCGAACAAGTTGTAAATGACTCTAATATCTTCCATATGGCACATTTTTTCTTGGGGACTGGATTTGGAGTAATTAAAGGCATGTGCATTTTGTATAGAGTAAACTTTACCATCTTCACATTGGAAAGTTCCATCAAGTCTTTAGCGAAGCATTTTTTCTCCCCCCCCCCCCCGCACATGTGAAATCCTTGCATTTGTGAACATTTGTGAACATTTCTTTTTTTAACAGAAAGTACTCTTTTCCTGGGAAAATGATTCATGTTTATCAATGCCAAAAAGTAATAGGGTAGTGTCTGGTTCAGAAAAAGCTTCAAAATTAAAAGTTTTTTTTTTCTCAGAAAGGGCTTTTGTCATGTACTGTATTTTGATAATTACATTAAAGTCTGGTAGCTTGATGGATTTCCTCTGCAACTCAAGGATTTAATTTGTCACTGATTCCAGTGTTAATTAGTCTCATCAATAGAAGGATTGAGCTGCCTCATTTTGAAAATGCACATGCTAGAGATGAAGGCTCTGAATATATCTGGATGTTCTCATAATAGTGATGTTAAACCAATAAGAGCACATCACTTCAGAGGGCAGAATTCAGCCCAGAACCATTGCAGATATCACGGAGTGCCTTGTGGAGCAGCGAGGAAGCAGCATGAACTGAATGTTTCAGTCTATGCAGTGGTGTCACTAGGATTCACGTCACCCGGTGTGGGAGGCCTGCGCGTCACCCAATGCAGTGGGCGGGGCAGCACCCCAGATGGTGGGCGTGGTGATGTACCATCGCCTCGCCCCCACTGGTTTTTTAGCTGTACCTTTTGTTAGAACACAGATATTTCAGTGTGGTTTGTTTCATTGCATTCTGCATGAAATTACACATTGATTGATATATAACATGATGGTATTATTCCTCCCAATTCTGATTTTAGTGATTTTGAAAACTTGCAGAGTCACACACACACACCCCTGTGTCAACTTCCTAACAACTTATTGCAGCTTATTCTCAAACTTTTAGCACTGGGACCCACTTTTTAGAACGACAATCTGTCCAGGACCCATTGGAACTGATGTCATGGCCAGAAGTGACATCATCAAGCAATTTAAAATAAATAATTATAAATAGTTAAATTAAAATACAAGAAATAATTAAATAAGGGGGAGCCAGTCCTGTTCCACCAAGTGAATCTACTCTGAAGTAAGTCTTATTGTGGTCAATGGGGCTTACTCTCAGGAAAGTGTGGATAGGATTGCAGCCTGTGAGCCCAATCCTATGCATGTCTTCTCTGAAAAGTTCTATTGTGGTCAATGGGGCTTACTCTCAGGAAAGTGTGGGTAGGATTGCAGCCTGTGAGCTCTTGCCTATGCATGTCTACTCAGAAGTAAGTCCCATAGTGGTCAATGGAGCTTACTCTGTAGTCTGCCTGCAATAACACCCCCCCCCCCCGAAAGAATCAGTGAGATTTCCAGCCCTCCCCAGTGCCCAGTTTAAAGTTATTCTATTTCAGGCATATCAATACAAAGACCCTCCTGGCTTTACAAGTGCAAAATAGAAAACATTCCTCTTACTAGTTCAAGCTTCTTTTTTGTCCTTTTTAGTGGGGGGGGGGGAGGAGAGGCTGCCTTCTGGAGCATTTGTTGGTGCTCCAGCTCCATCGGATTGGGACAATTCTGGTGTCCTCACATTCCCCTTTGCCTGGCCTGACCAGCAGCCAAGGCACGTCTGCCTACTCACGAGTAAATGTGACGCGAGGCTGCTTGCCTCATAGGGCTCAATAGACTGCAGCTGGGAGGGAGGGGGGACCTCCTCCCTTTTGTGTTTTTGGGGGCTGCATTCATTGGATCAGGACCATTCTGACATCCTTGGAGTCCTCTCAGCTGCCCTTTCTGACGGACTACTCGCGAGTAAACGTGACCACATGGCTTCGTTTTCGGCTCAGGCTCAGACTCGCAGCTGGGAGGGATGGAACCTTCTCCGTGTTTTTGGGAGGCTGCATTCGTTGGATTGGGAACATTCTGGTGTTGTTCGAGTCCTCTCAGCCTGCCCTTTCCGATGGACTATGGCAAGTATGCCTATTCGTGAGTAAACGTGCGATACGGCTCACTTTCACTTTCCATAGGACTCCATTCATTTTTTCCTTCCAGTTTTTTGGTCATACCTTTTGAACCAAAGGAGCTATTTCAATTCTGTATTATGCACTGCACTCCGCTGGCCATTCCGCATCCAACGGTGTATGGCATGATGCAGTAGCTCCTAAAGCTGCGAAGTTAGTGCATCACCCCCAGGGCGTGTCACCCCCCTGGCATGTCACCTGGTGCGGCCCACACCCCCTAGCAACGCCAGTGAGTCTGTGAATTCTGAGAACTGAATGAATGCATTTAATTCTCAAAATAAGTACAGTACACAAACGTGAAACTTTAGTGGTGTAACTGATTAACTGTACTCTTAACATATTTACATTTTTTAAAAGTTTATAAGTGTATTGTATTGATTATGCAGAGACAGGGTTTGAATCTTGTATAGACTGTAAAGAAAGAATGGAAAAATAACCTTTTTTGCTGATGCATTAACTGTTTGGCTCCGTCTTTTTACATAAACTGGTACAATTCAGATTGACCACAGTGTCTCTGCTTAACAAAGATTGTATTGTATTGTGCAGAATCCAGATTTGCTAGCATCATGTCAACAGTTGTAAATTCCACAGTCCTTTTTAACCATCAGAATACAAGTGAATGGCATCTATTCATGTAACAGAAGCAGAAAGTCTTGTATTCTGTGGTTTGTGCTTCCTCTTCTCTAAAGTCTAGCCAACCACAATCAAATGTTATATAGCCTACTCTTTATCAGACCTACCATTATAAGAAATTTACAACCCAATCCTATCTGGACCAGGCAATGTCGGTGCACCTCTTCCACTGATTGCTGTAAAGATCTGGGGCATGGAGGGAGAGGGCAGCAGGCAAGGAGCAGGCTGGGGGGGGGAGGATAGATCTTGGCAGCAAAAGTGTATGCCAGATCCTATCCCCCATTTTTCAACCCACCCCGTCCTCTGCCTCTCTTCAGACATATGTCAGCAAAACAACTGGTGTGGGTTGGAGGAGACCCATATGTGGCAGGGAGGCCCACCCAGAGGTAAGTAAAAAAGTTTACTTACCTCTAGTTGGCCTTCTAATTGCCTCCCCACTATAGCATGCAGTATGTGCTCCACTGGTGTGGCTGCATGTAATCGGGTGGCAGGTGATCGGATTAGGCTAGGAGGCTCTGTTGAAATCTCTAGGATTGCTTTCAGTAATCCTCTAGGAATCACTGCTGGTTCCTGGAGTTGCCAGGCCAATCCCAGAGGGTAAGCAACCCAACCTCATCAAGATAGAAATCACCAGTTGTTTGTGGAGACAGCTAGCATTTTTAAATCTTCTCTGGTAAAGCCAGTTTATCTCAACCGAGTACTCTGAGTGAAATAATCAGTCCATGGACAAAGCTTGAAATACTCAGGGGGAAATGCATAATAAGCTTATATTGAGTAGACAACATTACAAAAGGACTAAGATTCTCTTACTCACTGATGCACAAATCTCTATAAGAGTGTTCGGGCAGATACCGCTGCCCGAACGGCCCCTCCTGACCGAGGAGTTAAGTCAGATAGAGGTTAAAAGAGAAGATGTTTCAGACCTCATTGATAAATTAAAGATCAATAAGTCACCAGGCCCTGATGGCATCCACCCTAGAGTTATTAAGGAATTGAAGAATGAAGTTGCTGATCTCTTGACTAAGGTTATGCAACTTGTCCCTCAAAATGGCCACGGTGCCAGAAGATTGGAGGATAGCAAATGTCACGCCTATTTTTAAAAAGGGAAAGAGGGGGGACCCGGGAAACTATAGGCCGGTCAGCCTAACATCCATACCGGGTAAGATGGTGGAATGCCTCATCAAAGATAGGATCTCAAAACACATAGATGAACAGGCCTTGCTGAGGGAGAGTCAGCATGGCTTCTGTAAGGGTAAGTCTTGCCTCAAGAACCTTATAGAATTCTTTAAAAAGGTCAATAGGCATGTGAATTTGGGAGAACCTGTGGACATTATATATCTGGACTTTCAGAAGGCGTTTGACATGGTTCCTCACCAAAGGCTACTGAAAAAACTCCACATTCAGGGAATTAGAGGACATGTCCTCTCCTGGATTGAGAACTGGTTGGAGGCCAGGAAGCAGAGAGTGGGTGTCAATGGGCAATTTTCACAATGGAGAGAGGTGAAAAGCGGTGTACCCCAAGGATCTGTCCTGGGACCAGTGCTTTTCAACCTCTTCATAAATGACCTGGAGACAGGGTTGAGCAGTGAAGTGGCTAAGTTTGCAGACGACACCAAACTTTTCCGAGTGGTGAAGACCAGAAGTGATTGTGAGGAGCTCCAGAAGGATCTCTCCAGACTGGCATAATGGGCAGCAAAATGGCAGATGCGCTTCAATGTCAGTAAGTGTAAAGTCATGCACATTGGGGCAAAAAATCAAAACTTTAGATATAGGCTGATGAGTTCTGAGCTGTCTGTGACAGATCAGGAGAGAGATCTTGGGGTGGTGGTGGAACGGTCAATGAAAGTGTCGACCCAATGTGCGGCGGCAGTGAAGAAGGCCAATTCTATGCTTGGGATCATTAGGAAGGGTATTGAGAACAAAACGGCTAGTATTTTAATGCCGTTGTGCAAATCTATGGTAAGGCCACACCTGGAGTATTGTGTCCAGTTCTGGTCGCCGCATCTCAAAAAAGACGTAGTGGAAATGGAAAAGGTGCAAAAGAGAGCGACTAAGATGATTACGGGGCTGGGGCACCTTCCTTATGAGGAAAGGCTACGGCGTTTGGGCCTCTTCAGCCTAGAAAAGAGATGCCTGAGGGGGGACATGATTGAGACATACAAAATTATGCAGGGGATGGACAGAGTGGATAGGGAGATGCTCTTTACACTCTCACATAATACCAGAACCAGGGGACATCCACTAAAATTGAGTGTTGGGCAGGTTAGGACAGACAAAAGAAAATATTTCTTTACTCAGCGTGTGGTCGGTCTGTGGAACTCCTTGCCACAGGATGTGGTGCTGGCGTCTAGCCTAGATGCCTTTAAAAGGGGATTGGACAAGTTTCTGGAGGAAAAATCCATTATGGGGTACAAGCCATGATGTGAATGCGCAACCTCCTGTTTTTAGAAATGGGTTATGTCAGAATGCCAGATGCAAGGGAGGGCACCAGGATGAGGTCTCTTGTTATCTGGTGTGCTCCCTGGGGCATTTGGTGGGCCGCTGTGAGATACAGGAAGCTGGACTAGATGGGCCTATGGCCTGATCCAGTAGGACTGTTCTTATGTTCTTATGTAGTGAGGGTGCAATCCTAACCAACTTTCCAGCACCGAGGTAATGGCAATGCAATTCCAAGGTAAGGGAACAAACATTGACTTACTTGAGGAGGCCTCCATGACTGCTCCCCAACTGCAGGAAGCAATACATGTCGCACTGGCACAGGTATGCCAATGCTGGAATGTTGGTTTGGAATGTTGGTTACACCCTGAGTAATATAGTACAGCAGCTACACTGTACATAGTAACATAGTACCAGTCTTCACTATACAGTGAGATGCCTTTAGTTCTAATGACAGTGTCTACAGTGCAGTCTGCATGCGGTCACATTGCCCTATTGAGAAGAGAAAGCAGACACAAGTATATCACTGTATGCTCATATTTGAAACTGGGAATGTGGAATTATTTCCCATCTGTCTCCCATGGATGTCTTACCACTCTCACTGCTTCATACTCCGTTCTTTATAGCCACTGCCTGCCCTTTTTTCCTGAAGCCATAACTCAACACTTTCCAAATAACAGCTAGTCTTTTGCAACCCTCTTATAAGAATCCTTAAAGGAATTCTGTGTTCTTTCATAATTCTGGTGGGAATCTTTCCCAGACATTGTTTTACTGAACCATAAAATTAGGACTGTCTAGTAGCAGCATGTTCAGCCACTGAATGTGGAATTGGAAAGGGGAGGAAGAAAGGATCTCACATTGCCCTTGAGCCACTTTCTCTGTAAAAGGGAGCCAAACACTGCCTGCCTTAAAACACAATCTGCAATCTTAAAGTGTCCTCAGAGTGTGGAAATGAGAGTTCTCAGGAGAACCCCTTGAGTCCAAATGTGATTGCATGGTTATGTTTATTTACCATAATCTGGGCATAGTACCAAACACAAACCACAAGTAGTCGGGTTTTGTTTCTCCTTTTCTTGCCCTCCCCCCATACCATTGCTGTTTATAACTAAATCTTTAAGCGGTGCTTGGCTACGTATATATATTACGTTAGCCATGCTCCAGACCCTGTAGAGCTATAATGTTGTAAAAATATTTGCCAGACCATTGATAGCAGTAACAGAGCAATGATTTGCTGGCAGGGAGATTCACAATTGCAAACTCAGCATCCTGGGACGTGTGCCAATCCAGTCTGGGTGTGCTGCTGAAATGACACATTTAATCTCCTTAGAGGGATACCCATGTGCCAACTGCATCCCTGGCACAGCATTTTCTAATGACAAACTTATGAAGTGGAACTGGTACCAATTCCAGAGGGAGATGCAAGCTGCTTTCTGTGCTTAAATCTAAGTACTCCACCTCAAGAGGTTTGTAAACTAGACTCTTGCAGTCCAATACACAGCAACCTAATTAGGCCAACGTACTTAGATGTAAACTAATCCATCACTATTCAAGTCCGTGAAACATCTGACCGAACTGGTGTGTTAGCAACATGGGGTGATGGATCCATACATAATGTGGCATGTATTTGAAGTGGTCAGGTGAAAGCACACATGCAGTTCAACCCACATTCTGGAAATGTGATGAGCAGGGGTGTAGTCAAAGGGAGGAAGGAGGAAGTAGAGCTGCAGGACTTACCCTACAGCAGCTGGAGTGCTCAGGTGGTGCCTTTGAAACTTTTTTCAACAGAGCCTAGCAGAAGCATTAGGCTCTTTTGAAAAATTTTCAAAGGCAACACCTGAGCTGGTGGAAAAAACAGCCCCTGCTGTAGAATAAGCCTTGGAGTTCCACTCTTCCCCTGTTCCTGCTACTCCTCAATAAGAGTCAAGCAGAAAAAATTTACCTAGGGGCTTACTTTAATGTCTAGCACTTCTTCCCCAAGGGCTACCTGAGATATAATATGTAATTCATGTTACGTAAAGACTAAATTTATGTGGGAATCACACTGAACACAGTGAAATTTAAATTTGAGTAAGCTTGCAGAGGCTAGCACTCTAAGGGCCCAATCCTATCCAAGTCTCCTGCACTGATGCAGTTGTTCCAATGGATTGTGTGCTGCATCTTGCTGTGGGGTCGTACTCATGAAGGCGTTTGCTCCCTTACCTCGGGGCTGCATTGCAGCTGCATCAATGCTGGAAAGTTGGATAGGACTGGACCCTAATATACCTTTTTATATTTAATCAGGATGGTTTTAATTCAGTGTCACAATTTTCAGACATTTATTTTAAAGTATTGCATCTCACTCCAAGAGTTTGAGATGAAATGAACTCAGTCCTTAAATGAAGAATCAGAAGTTTCAGAGTAGAAATAAGTGGCAAGAGAAGAAAGCATTCTAATGAAGACATTTTAAGTTGATTTTGAGGTTGTGGTATAGTCTTTGTGGTCATGGTTTCGGGGGTGTCATGATAAGCTCCTACACTTCAACATTTATTACTACCCCACAAGAGCTGATTGATGGTATATAGTCCATATGTGTTGAAAGATGTAGATTGGGTACATGCTGGATCAATCTCATGACCAGTTTAGCACATGCAAAATTCTGAATCAATCTGCTAAAGCTCTGGCTTTTAATCAACTCAAATTCTAATCTTTTAGTTTTTTTAGGTGGGTTGTAGTCACCTAGCAGGTCATCTAGTAAACTGTAGCTCATCTAGCAGCGGGCAGTTCTGTGTTCCTTGTTTCTGCCAGTTAACTTTTCAATAAATATTTCACAAACTGGAGAGATTATATCTACGTAAACAACCGACAGCAGTCCTAGGAGGTATAAGAACCTTCAACGTATATTCCTCTCTGAGAAATCTCAGAGTCAAAATGTTTTTTAAGATGTAAGGGGAATGAAAGCTTAAATCTGCCTTTAACCTCGTTGCAGGCTTATCTTAACTGCATGAAACATCTGCAAAACTCTCTCAAAGTGAACATTTCCTTTTTGTTTCCGTGACTTTGAAATGGGACAGCAAAGCTAATACGCTGATCAATGGCTCCTGAAACATCAGATGTATAAGAGGAAATGCTGTTAGCACAGTATTTCACATATGTTAATGCTTACAGTACCATCAGTGTCAACTTTATTTTCTATTTGATATATACCAAAGCTGGCATACAATTTTAACCGGTGAGGTAATGTCATTTTTAATTTAGAGAGCATTTAGCTGTCCACTTCAACTAGTGATATCATCTTTGCAGTTGTCTCCAGAGATCTCATGTAAACATAAGTAATGGGCCCGAGACAGCTTGGAATGGCATTGTTAAGGGTGGCATTGGTCATCGTGAAGACATTTTTTCCCTTTGCTCTCTTCAAAATTGTCAGATACAGTTTACATTACTGCCATTTTAAATACATTCTCCAAACATTGATATAATTTGGGATGTTTCAGTGTGCATAGTAATAGAATGAAATGACCAGAACAAATTAATACAACATATTAATGTCAGTTATAATAGGATAATGAAAAGAAAATGAAATTGTGCGGATAAAAAGTCATTTGATACATTTTAAAAGGCCATATAGCAGAGGACAAAGACATACAGAATTTCTGTTTCAGTCCACTCCTAAGTATTAGAAAGTAACCCAAAGCAACATGTAGAAATGAAATATCTTCTCATTACTGGCTGGGTCCAATCCTTAACTGGAGTCACCTTGGAAGTGTTCACCTTTCCCCAATTTGGTATTAGCATTCTTATGCTATACAGAACAGAATTCGTTCTGTTTTATTATTTGCAATGAATGAATATAATCGTACCCAAGCCAACCTGAGTTCAGGTATCTGTGTAATTGCATGATTGCACCTGTCCTAGGGCTGATCTCTGAGAAGGTGATATATTAGTGTCAAAAATACATGCTTTGCAAAGGGAGGGGAACCACTCTCCATTGGCGGTTTCTTCAAGAAGTCGAAGGGAAGCTTGATTAGGTTCTTAATGTTTTCTTGCGATGTTCAGCAAGAATATTTCCTCTTTGAAGAGAGAAGTAGCAAAGCACACTTATGCTACAATAGTCATGTATGGATGCTTGTTTTTGCATTTCATTTCATTTAATATTGGTTTAGTTGTCACTGCATTAATATTTGTACTTATGTAATTCATGTTGCATATAGACTACAATCTAATACAAGGACATGCATGCATTCCTGTTCTCTTGATTGTATGGTCATGTTTAAATAGGTACCTGTTGTAGAAGGCCAAATATACTCCCTCCCCTTCCCACAGTAATTAGCTGCACAAAGTAAATGCTGTATCTATGGTGTATCTGTTTGAATTTCTTTGCAAAAAAAGGGGGAGGGCTCCAGTAGAGGCTCCAATAAGAGGCTCCAATAATGAAATAGGGGTGGCCAGGAAGGAGGACAAACAGGGACATTATAAGAAATCTGTCGAAGCTAATTGTCAGAAGATTTATAAATTGTTAATGAAGTACAAACTACTGATGGGCAAACTTCCCTTGGCTCAATAAGTGCTATAGAAGCTTTCTCAGCAAGCATTCAGAAAAATCTCATCTATTTTCTAGAGCAGCCATTTTCAATCACTGTCCAATGGCACACTGGTGTGCCTTGGGAATTTGGGGAAGGGTCTTTATTAGTTGGGACATTGGGGGATGTTAGCTCTCTCCAGGAGAGCAGTGTGCCTTGTCAGTTGTCAAAAAACCGATAGTGTGGCTTGACAACTTTAGCGCCTTGTCAGTGTGCCATGAGATGAAAAAGGTTGAAAATCACTGTTCTCCTGAGTTCTCTACAGTGTATGTTTGCATGTTCACACTTCATTGTACTGTCCTGTACTGGAAACACTAGTTCCCAGAAGAAGTATAGTGGAGAGCCACTTACAGATTAAGGGCCCAATCCTATGCAACTTTCCAGCACCGGTGCAGCTGCAATGCAGCCCTAAGGTGCCCACCACCACCACCACCACAGGATGCAGCGCACGCCCCATTGGCGTGGCTGCACTGGCACTGGAAAGTTGGATAGGATTGGGCTTTCAACCACAATCCCACCACAACAAACAAATGCATGACCAAAACAGGGTTTTAGTTCTGGAGAACTTTCTTTTGTTAAAAAGATGTGTGCACTGCTACATTGTATTACAACATGAGAGGTTTCCAGCATAGTATGGACTATAGCTTACTGACAGTATAGGCTAGTGTTTCTCAAACTGTGGGTTGGGACCCACTAGGTGGATCGCGAGCCAATTTCAGGTAGGTCCCCATTCATTTCAATATTTTATTTTTAATATATTAGATTTGATGCTACCATGGTATGTGACTGCATTTGGGGAAATGTTACAGACCTGTACAGGTCCAGCCTTGTTATACACGGATTTTTTTTACACGATTTGACTCAACACAAATGGCCACTGCAAATGAGAAGGAATGTGCTGATCCCTGGAGAAGAAAAGAAAATGCATCCCTTTAAAATCAGTTTTAAAAACTGGACAGTCCTTTAACAATAGCCTCGTTAATGAGAGAGAGAGAGAGAGAGCGGGCAGCTGACTGACAATCCATCAGCCCTTCTCTCTCCATGCGACCCTTCCCTTCCCCCTGAGCACGTGAAAGAAAGGTGATCAGTTTGCATTGGTGAAGGGAGGGGCCTTTGTAAGTGCTTGGAGGAGGACTGATTGATGGATTGTCTTCTTAAGTTATTTTACATCACAAAGGTCAGCCAGGCTGTTTTAAAATCACAAAACAAAGAAAGAAAGAAACTTTGTTTTTTAAATTGATTTGCTATAGTGCGTTTTTTGCCATCCACATGAGTGCTTGGAACAGAACCCATGTGAATAATTAGGCTCTCAACCTACACTTTTAACAAGCTACTATTTATATCCTTTGACAATGATAGTAAATGGGACCTACTGCTGGGTGTGGGTAGGATTACAGCCTAGAATTGTTAAAAATTTTCCAGCTTGATGATGTCACTTCTGGTGGGTCCTGACAGATTCTTATTCTAAAAAGTGGGTCCTGGTGCTAAATGTGTGAGAACCACTGATATAGACAATATACTGACAATTCACATTATAAATGGTTTATGGCTGCTTTTTTGTTGTGTGTATATATGGGTCCATTCCTATCCAACTTTCCAATGCAGCTGAAGTGCATACTTGAGATAAGGGAACAAATGTTCTCTTTCTCTGAGGAGGCCTCCATGACTGTCCCCTACCACGCCTGCAGGATGCAGAACACGCCCTGTTGGCACAGTTGGATCAGCCCTGGGAAGCTGGATAGGACTGGATACTTTGTTGAACATATTTTGAAAACTAAAATTTAAAAATTAAAGGCTTCTGTGAACCCCTATACTTGATATATTTTCTTGGAAGTAAATTCTATTGCAGTCAATGAGGCCTATTTCATGTAGGAATGTTTGGGTCAGCATATAAGTTTGTCCTTCTCCAATTTATTGCAGCTGCCCCTGTCTTCCAGTTCTCTTCAAGGATGTCTGCTCATGGCCCTTGACACTTCTCCAGTAGTTCCTTTAGTATTCAAAAGTGTAGGGCCAGCTGGCTCGGACTTATCCAAGATAGCTAAATAGTTTTAGATAATCCATAGAGTATCATTTTTCAACCTATTGAGACTGTGATGTCAGGTTATTGAAGACTGTCTGGCTCCAAGGGATGCCATCCAAAGAACCACTTCAGTCATGCCCAGAGACTCAGAGGCACGGCCAGTGGAATTTTTGACTTTTTCCTTGAACAGCTGACATACATGTCATTTTGCAAACTACTTAGTGAAATCCCACTCAATTTCAAGTGAAGATTATCATGCAGCATGGAGGCCACAGGGGGAAGTGATGTTAAAGAAATACAAACCCAGAACCTTCTTAGGTGTTCAGAACTAATTAAATTCCCAAGTATAGACTCAGAAATTTTGTAGCCCTCATTCCTAGTCTTGTGGCCAAGTAAACTTTCAATAGTAATTGTGGAAGGTTATAACTCACTAGCAGAATGCATATATCTTGTAGGCATAAGATTCCAGGTTCAATCCTTAGCATCTCTGGTTAATGGAATATCAGACAGCAGACCCTTGAAAGATTGCTGCTATAAGGCCTTAGAGAGCTGTTACCAGTCAGAGGAAACAAATCTAGCAGCCCAATCTTATCCCCTGCCAGTCCATAGTCCATAGCATGTAACTCCTGCCCTTGGTTCCTCCTGCCAGTCTCTTACCTGCCCATGGCCTCCCCCTGTCACTTATCTTACCTTCTCTGGCATTGACCAGGTCTCTCAGTGGCAGGTATGTGGAGCTACCAGCCATTTGCACTAGGAGCTCTGATGTGCTTGGTAGTAGTGTGCTATTTACAGTGGTACCATGGCATTTACAACAGTGAGATTTCCACCGTCATAAATAACCCACAGGTTTGGGCCACAAATTAAAGAAATGAATAGTCTCACATGTTATAAGACAGGTTTGGTTCTTCAGCCAATATACGTATATGAATATGAATCTTTTTTCAATATTTTGAGTAGAAACTATTTATTATATAATTCTTATGCTAATCAATGTAGAGCCTAATATAAAGACCTCAATTATCATTTTATGCTATTTAAATATAAATTAATCCACTCATATAATGCCACTTAAAAATATCAAAACCAGGTTCTTGTTTGGTGACAAATCTAGCTGTATCTGGGTATTTCAAGTGATGTGATGTAAGAAAGATTCATGCTTGTTGAAGCTTAATTTTAGTCCAGCTAACAGTGGATCATGAAAAACAGAAGAGCAGTGAAGAGCTTTAAATATTTAGGGCAATGTTTATTATTTTTTGGACCTCAGTTTGGAGAGTTACATATGAAAATTAAAGGATCGTACAGAAATTAAAGCCAAAAGACATTTTGGAATTCTGATGAAAACTTCACTGTTTGAAAAGAACACTGTGTATTATGTATTGATAACAATGCTGCTATAGACAAAGGAATGAAATTTAATAATACAGAATTGTGCTCATGAGATTTCCTTTTTCTTGTTAATTGGTTACTTTAGCTGACATTGTCTATAAGCATAATGGGCGCCATTCTTCCTAATAGTTTCATGTTGCCAGATGATGTCTACAGACATGATGTAGTCCATTTTAATTATTTCATTTTGCTTACATCTCTCAGCGTAATGCAGCTTCTGAATAGGCTAGCATTTTTCTTCATTATGCATGCTGCATGGCTATGGTTCCCAAATTAATTAGTTCTCTTTTCTTTCCTGGAAGTTAAAAGTTTTTTTCTTCCATTTATCTACCAGGTACGATTATGTTGAAGTGATTGATGGAGACAGTGCAAGTGGGCGAATATCAGGAAAGTTTTGCGGCAAGATTGCTCCTTCTCCTGTGATATCTACAGGACCAAACCTCCTCATCAAATTTGTCTCTGACTATGAAACTCATGGAGCAGGCTTCTCCATTCGCTATGAAGTTTACAAAAGAGGTGAGCAAAAGCGCTTTTGGTTATTCTGCCATTGTAAGCATTCTTAATTTAAATATAAAAATATTAACTGTCATGAACTTTCAGTCTGACATTTGGGAGAAAATGTTCAGATCACGTTTAATGATAAGCAGCTGAAGTGTTTGGTTTGAATGTGGAGAATCTGGGTGTAAATCCCCACTCAGGCATGAAGTTCAATGGATTATCTTATGACCCAAACCCATGGGCCCATTATGACAGTGGAAGTACCCTTCCACTGTCATAACTACATCAGCAACGCTGCAAAAGACACACTGCTGTGTGGAGCCCAGGAACCAATGGATCATGCAGACTCCACCAAGGTAAGGAGAATCATTCCTAGGCAGACCGGATGGTACAGGAGATATGTCAGCGACAGGAGGGGGTTATCCCAGCGTGATCAATGTGCATCAGGAAGCATCCTCATCAAAGCTTCCTGACATGTCCCCTTTTTTTCTTGCACCAGATATAGAGCCGGAACAGATCCAGAAGACCAATAGGCTATCAGGAAGCTTATAGCGGATTAAGGGAAAATATTTTTTCCTTGCCTCTTCCTGATTGCCTCCCTCCACCATGGCATACAGTACTGCCTGTTTTGTCATGTCTGCAAGTTTCAGCAGGAGGGTGGATAGGATTGGGTTGTTAATGGAATTACTACAGCTCAGCCTAACCTGATAAAATCATGGATTCTGTCTTCCTGAATCAGAGCAAAGGTTTACATAGTCCAGCATTCTCTTTAGTAGCAGCAGTAGTAGCAATAGTAGCAGACCAGATGCTTCTGGGAGCTTACAAACAAGGCATGATGGTGATGAATGTTCTCTGTTCTTTGTCCTTAGTAGATGTTCAGAGGCACTGTCTCTTCCCTGAGCACAGAGATTCCATTTACCTGACATGGCTAATAACAATTGATTATCTAAGTTATAATCAATAGCATTGTTCCGAAGACCATAACATGAGATAACCCCATGTACAAACCATGATTTAAGGAATGCAAGATTCTGAACAGATTAATCCAGGAAAAGAAGAACTTTAGGGACTCAGCTAGTCCTGCTGATTTTCCAAGTTCCCAGGTCATTTTGCTATTGGATCAAGTAAAATATTCATTGTTGGCAAAATCAGTCTGTTTACTGCTGATGACAAAGTATGATTCACCAATCTATTTTTCTTTATTAAAAAAGCTAATAATATTTATGATAACTGTTTGCTTTTACTAGGCTTGACTTCTAGGCAAGCAACTTGCAACAGTGAGCATTTTCAGTGGGGCCCTTTCTTCCCTTGATACTTCAGCAGCTGATTTTCCTTGTATGACCATTTAAATCTCTCTATGAGAGGCATTCATTTCTTTAGGGCAACATAAATGAGAATATGCCCAAAAGTTAGAATATTCAGAGTGACAGCTCCCAAAGTAATTCTAACTCAGGTTTATGCCACTTAGACAGTACAGTATATCAAAGGGAAAACAATATCACCATGTACAGGGATGGAAAAGATTACATATACATGTGTGGTCTAAGAGATTCAGTTGCTGTCAAAACATAGAGTTCACATTTCCTTCCTTTCTGGATGTTTTAATGCATCCTAGATCGTGATAATCCATTTATGGAATGTAAAATCCATGTCTAGTGTTTATGGATGTTGAACCATTCACAGACAGTTATGATGGCAGTGGAATATGGTGGTCTCTCTTTCCAGTAGGACAGGGTGGCATTTGACACTCATCCTAGAAAGCATTATAGTGAAACAAACAGTCCAACCCTAACTAAATTCCTGAGCAGCAATGCACTAATGCCAGTGTGGGCTATGCTGTATCTCACAAGGGAATTTTGGCTGCTGGAGTTCTCTTCAGGGTAAGGGAATATTTGTCCCCTTGTCCCTTGGGAAGCCTCAGCAGTCGCAATGGGTCTGCTTTGAATGCCCATAAAGGAGATAAAGAAGGATATAAATTTGTAAATAAAAATAAACTCAGACCTGTGCCATAGATATCACAGTGTGGGGTATAAAATTTCTTAAATAAATAAATAAAATACATCCGAGTTGATTCATGTAGGCATGTCAGACCTGAGTAGGGAATTAGGATACAGCATGTGCCAGAACCACCAATCTTGCCCCTTGCCTGGGTCCAATCTATCCACTCCCTGCCCTATCTCCTCCCCGCTCCCCTTCTTTCAGCCCTCCTCTTCCCTTGTGCCAGACTTACCTGTCCACTAGGTGTTCCTGCAACCCTTGGTGCCAGCGGGAAAGCTACTGCTTTCCTGCCAGCACAACTGCAGGCAGCGCTATGGCAAAGTGCTTTATGTTGCAACCTTATACAAAAAGTGCTCTTTGACACCTCTTTTGGCTCTACAATACCGTTCTTGAGGTGTGGCAACCAGAATTGTACAACATATTCTAAATGCGATTCGTAAGAGGCATTATAATATTAGCTGCCTTATTCTTGATCCTTTTGTTAATGGCCTTTAGCATGAAATTGGCCTTTGTCACAGCTACTGTAAACTGTGACACACATAGCATGAAATTGTCTTTGTCACAGGTGCTGTATACTCAGACATTCTCACTGGGGATGTCCATCACATCCCCAGGATCTCATTCCTGGTTCATCACTGCCAACTCATGAATTTTTTGACTCAACATACAGCGCACAATGTATACTTCTTGACTCTGAACCATATTTGCCATTTAATTGCCCATTCGCCCTTTTTGGAAGTGATTGGAGCCACACGTGCCCATAAAATACAGACGCCTCAGTTAAGAACATAAGAACAGGCCCACTGGATCAGGCCATAGGCCCATCTAGTCCAGCTTCCTGTATCTCACAGCGGCCCACCAAATGCCCCAGGGAGCACACCAGATCACAAGAGACCTGCAAGGCATTCTGGGAATTGTAGTTAAGAACATAAGAACACCCCCACTGGATCAGGCCATAGGCCCATCTAGTCCAGCTTCCTGTATCTCACAGCGGCCCACCAAATGCCCCAGGGAGCACACCAGATAACAAGAGACCTGCATCCTGGTGCCCTCCCTTGCATCTGGCATTCTGACATAACCCATTTCTAAAATCAAATAAAAAGTTATGTGACAAAAGCCTCAGTACAAAAGTGCCAGTGATGACGCTGTATTAACATGATGCAGCGCTATCCTTAGGAGATGCTGGAGTCCAATGTGAAACATTTTTGCGAGGTGAGGGCACACTCACCAAGATGAGCAACAGTGGTGAGGCACCTGGCAATAGCATCACTGCCAACTGCCTGGGTCAGTTCCAAGTCAGTTGAACCCAGGGACAGATGGAAGGGAGGGCCATCCAGTGGCAACATTCCACTCACTGCGCTTTCCTTGTGACACCTCGGCATAGAAGATTCTATGCTAGAGTGTCAGCTCCAGCGTGTAGTTAGTCTGTGGAACTCCTTGCCACAGGATGTGATGAAGGCATCTGACCTAGATGCCTTTAAAAAGGGATTGAACAAATTTCTGAAGGAAAAGTCCATCATGGGTTACAAGCCAAGATGTGTATGTCCATCTTTCTGATTTTAGAAATGGGCTATGTCAGAATGCCAGATGCATAAGAACATAAGAACATAAGAACAGCCCCACTGGATCAGGCCATAGGCCCATCTAGTCCAGCTTCCTGTATCTCACAGCGGCCCACCAAATGCCCCAGGGAGCACACCAGATAACAAGAGACCTCATCCTGGTGCTCTCCCCTACATCTGGCATTCTGACTTAACCCATTCCTAAAATCAGGAGGTTGCGCATACACATCATGGCTTGTACCCCATAATGGATTTTTCCTCCAGAAACTCGTCCAATCCCCTTTTAAAGGCGTCTAGGCTAGATGCCAGCACCACATCCTGTGGCAAGGAGTTCCACAGACCAACCACGCGCTGAGTAAAGAAATATTTTCTTTTGTCTGTCCTAACCCGCCCAACACTCAATTTTAGTGGATGTCCCCTGGTTCTGGTATTATGTGAGAGTGTGAAGAGCATCTCCCTATCCACTCTGTCCATCCCCTGCATAATTTTGTATGTCTCAATCATGTCCCCCCTCAAGCGTCTCTTTTCTAGGCTGAAGAGGCCCAAACGCCGTAGCCTTTCCTCATAAGAAAGGTGCCCCAGCCCCGTAATCATCTTAGTCGCTCTCTTTTGCACCTTTTCCATTTCCACTATGTCTTTTTTGAGATGCGGTGACCAGAACTGGACACAATACTCCAGGTGTGGCCTTACCATAGATTTGTACAACGGCATTATAATACTAACCGTTTTGTTCTCAATACCCTTCCTAATGATCCCAAGCATAGAATTGGCCTTCTTCACTGCTGCCGCACATTGGGTCGACACTTTCATCGACCTGTCCACCACCACCCCAAGATCTCTCTCCTGATCTGTCACAGACAGCTCAGAACCCATCAGCCTATATCTAAAGTTTTGATTTTTTGCCCCAATGTGCATGACTTTACACTTACTGACATTGAAGCGCATCTGCCATTTTGCTGCCCATTCTGCCAGTCTGGAGAGATCCTTCTGGAGCTCCTCACAAGCACTTCTGGTCTTTACCACTCGGAAAAGTTTGGTGTCGTCTGCAAACTTAGCCACTTCACTGCTCAATCCTGTCTCCAGGTCATTTATGAAGAGGTTGAAAAGCACCGGTCCCAGGACAGATCCTTGGGGCACACCGCTTTTCACCTCTCTCCATTGTGAAAATTGCCCATTGACACCCACTCTCTGCTTCCTGGCCTCCAACCAGTTCTCAATCCAGGAGAGGACCTGTCCTCTAATTCCCTGACTGTGGAGTTTTTTCAGTAGCCTTTGGTGAGGGACCGTGTCAAACGCCTTCTGAAAGTCCAGATATATAATGTCCACGGGTTCTCCCGCATCCACATGCCTGTTGACCTTTTCAAAGAATTCTATAAGGTTCGTGAGGCAAGACTTACCCTTACAGAAGCCATGCTGACTCTCCCTCAGCAAGGTCTGTTCGTCTATGTGTTTTGAGATCCTATCTTTGATGAGGCATTCCACCATCTTACCCGGTATGGATGTTAGGCTGACTGGCCTATAGTTTCCCGGGTCCCCCCTCTTTCCCTTTTTAAAAATAGGCGTGACATTTGCTATCCTCCAATCTTCTGGCACCGTGGCCGTTTTGAGGGACAAGTTGCATACCTTAGTCAAGAGATCTGCAACTTCATTCTTCAATTCCTTAATAACCCTTGGGTGTATGCCATCAGGGCCCGGTGACTTATTGATCTTTAATTTATCAATGAGGTCTGAAACATCTTCTCTTTTAACCTCTATCTGACTTAACTCCTCGGTTAGGAGGGGCCGTTCGGGCAGCGGTATCTGCCCGAGGTCTTCTGCCGTGAAGACAGATGCAAAGAACTCATTTAATTTCTCTGCCATCTCTAAGTCTCCTTTTATCTCCCCTTTCCCTCCCTCACCATCCAGAGGGCCAACCGCTTCTCTGGCGGGTTTCCTGCTTCTAACATATTTGAAGAAGCTTTTATTATTCCCCTTAATGTTGCTGGCCATGCGTTCCTCATAGTCTCGCTTGGCCTCCCCTATCACCTTCTTACATTTCTTTTGCCACAGTTTATGTTCCTTTTTATTCTCTTCATTAGGGCAAGACTTCCATTTACGGAAGGAAGCTTCCTTGCCCTTCACAGCCTCTCTAACTTGGCTGGTTAGCCATGCGGGCACCCTCCTGGATTTAGTGGAACCCTTCTTTCTTTGCGGTATACACCTCTGCTGGGCCTCTATTACTGTTGTTTTAAGCAGCCTCCATGCACTCTGGAGAGACTGGACTCTTTTTACCCTCCCTTTCAACCTCCTTCTAACCAGCCTCCTCATTTGAGGGAAGTCCGCCCGTCGGAAGTCAAGGGTTTTTGTTAGAGATTTGCCTGGTATTCTTCCCCCAACGTGCACGTCAAAACGGATCGCAGCATGATCACTGTTCCCCAATGGCTCAGTAACGTTTACATCTCTAACCAGGTCCTGCGTACCGCACAAAATTAAATCCAGAGTCACCTGTCCTCTGGTGGGCTCCGTGACTAGCTGATCTAAGCCACATTCATTTAGCACGTCAAGAAATCCGGTTTCCTTATCGTGACCAGAACACAAATTGACCCAGTCAATATGAGGATAATTGAAGTCCCCCATGATTACAACCCTGTCCTTCCTTGTCACCTCCCTGATCTGTTTCCTCATTTCAAGGTCCCCATCAGATTTCTGGTCTGGAGGACGATAGCACACCCCCAGTATTACATCGCTGCTCAAGCCTGGTAATTTAACCCACAGAGATTCTACGGTGGAGTCGGACCCACCTTCAATCTCTACTTTGCTGGATTCTATCCCTTCCTTAACATAAAGGGCCACCCCACCTCCAACACGCCCCTGCCTGTCCCTCCTGTAGAGTTTATAGCCCGGGATTGCGGTATCCCACTGATTCTCCGCATTCCACCAGGTTTCCGTTATGCCCACTATGTCAATATTTTCCCTTGTCACCAGACATTCCAGTTCTCCCACCTTTGCTCGTAGACTTCGGGCATTCGCATAAAAGCATTTATACACGGAATGCCCAAAGGAGGGCACCAAGATGCAGGTCTCTTGTTATCTTGTGTGCTCCCTGGGGCATTTGATGGGCTACTGTGAGATACAGGAAGCTGGACTAGATGGGCCTATGGCCTGATCCAGCAGGGCTGATCTTATGTTTATGTACAGAGTGCTTTGCTGGTTGTGGGTGCTCTGCTTGCTGTCCCAGTGCAGGGTCATTTGGCCAAATTGGTCAAATTACCCTTAGGCCAACCCTGATAGAATGTAAAGCTGGGGCTCTGCCTTTACACCCATGGAGAGACAGTAGCCCAGGTGATCTGTCTTGTGAGAGGAGGAGGAGGAAGTGAGTGCTATAAAATCCCCCTCCCCTCTCAAAACAGTACTGAGGCAACGCGTATTGACATGAATTTGCTCTTAAGTGAAAAAAGACAGATCTCTCTGAAGTTCAGCAGATTCATTCCTTGGGTATAATTGGAAACACACACCCAAACACAAACCCCTAACCTAGCGGGTGGGAACCCAACACTCTCTTTGTTCAGCATCACTTACATTTCGCACTAGATCCTGGGTGCCACATTGGGTCACCTCTTCTCTGGTTGTTTTCAAGACCAGCTGTTGTAAGGAACAGTCATTTAACATATCTAGAAATCTTCTTCCTTTGTCATCTCGTAAGCATGAATTTACCTGTTCTGTTTCGAGGGTAATTGAAGTCACTCATTACTACAACTGTTTCTCCTTTACATCCCCCCTGATTTCTTTCTCCAAGTCGAGATTGACTTCAGCATTTTGATCAGGAGGGCAACAGCATGATTTGGGTGCTAAATTATTTGGACCCAATATCTCTCTTGCTCTATTACAGAGGTCTCCAAACCCCGGCCCAGGGGCCAGATGCGGCCCACAGCAAGCCTCTTTCTGGCCCACAGCCAACCTCTTGTTCTCTGAAAGCCTCTGGCCCACTCAACTGAACATGACCAGAACTGTGCTCTGTTTGCGTCTGGAGGGTCTTCTGAGGGCCAGAGAGGTTGAATAGACGAGCCCATTCATTCATTTATTCACTCATCTAAGTTCCAGCTCTAATTTATTTATTTAAATTTTATATTCAAATTTTTTTCCCCGGCCCTGCACACCACACCAGATATTTGATGCAACCCTCTGGCCAAAAAGTTTGGAGACTGCTGCTGTATCACAATGCTCAACAGACATGGAACAAGGCCACCATAAGACATGGGGGGGGGGGGTGCTTATGTACTGAAGTGCATGCTAGAGTGGAGCTCTCTTTCAATTTGGATATGGCTTGTGACATGCTTGTTAAATTTTTTTTTTTAATTGGTCTCCATTACCACACAATATTGTTTTATGTTCAGCATTTGGACTTCTTCATTAATTCATTCTATGCTCTGTTGCTAGTGCTGAAATTTTAATCTAACCCTTGACATACTATCTTGTAAATTGCAAGTACTGAGTCAACCTTCATCACCTCTGTCTTTTGTTGGTTCACTAGCACACTCCTTCTTTTGCAGCTATATATTTACTGTATAACTGAAACATATTTCAGTGGGAAGAACAAGCTTGTGATGCTGTCCAGCATTTCCAAGACATCTTATTAACAGGTTTTCCACGTCTTTGTACTAAACTCATTTGCACATTCCAACACCTTACCTGAAAATGCAATCAGTATAGCATTTTGTTCTGTACAACTGTTGCTTGCAGTCAGACAAACCACTCAGCTCTATTTCTGAGTTCTCTACTCATCACCAGGAGTTATACAGTCTTATTAATGTCAACAGCTCTGTCCAAAGAAGGCAGCATACGTCTCAGTGAGATTCAAAGTGAGCAGAAAGTTGCCCAGCTAAGAACTCGCATTTTGGTAGCCTTAAGAAAGTTATACTAAAGTTTCCCATTTATAAAATGAGAGTAATAATGACTCCCACACACATAGTTGTGTGGACAAACCAATTGTTCGGACCATCAGTCTCTTTCCTCATGAAAAACATATAGCATGTGGTGATGATGATGATGATGACGATGATGATAGCCCAGACTCTCACATCAACTGAAAACTTGAGTTGAGTTGACTGCACCTCATGCAGTCTGAGTTAATGTGTCCATTCCCATTCAGAAATGGCAACTGCATGGTTGTTCCACATGTCCCAAATTAGAATTTGACTTGAGGACTTTCCAAAATGCTCCACTTTGTTAAGGTCTGGATTTCCCATCTCATGCATCTCAGAGGATGTTTAAGAATTGAAACAAATGAGATAAATAACTCATTTTTTTTTTTTTTCTGAACTCATTCTCCTGGAGATTTTTTCCACCTGGAAGATAGCCAAACCAAGAGGGAGGCAGCCTGTTTTATATCATTTCAAAAGGAATTGGTTTCCTATGGTGTGTTGTTATTTTTATACATATGCATCTAACTGCTCTGGGGAAACTACCAGCATAGATAACGTATTTTCTAAGCCTCCCTTCCCAATGCTTTCTGCCATCAATTCCAAAGAGAATAAACTTTCCTCATGTAGATCCATGCCAGAGATTTGTCTTCACAAATTTTGTTAAACTTTCAGTATTGTAAATACATCTCTTCAGAATGCCCACTGGCTGCAGCATCAGTCATGTGGAATCCATAGACCTTGTGTTTACTTTGTAGTATAATACTAAAAAAGATGAGAAAAATTGTAGCTCTGCAGTATGGCATGTGCCTTGTATGCAGTACTGGCTGGCTTTGTTAGAAACTTTCTTGAACAACTCGAAAGAAGCTAGTGCTAGTCAGGCCAAAAGAAGAACCAGAAAGTTGTGTCCAGGGTGCTCCCCCACCCCCGAATAAATGAAGGCTCACCCTAGTGATTGAGTGCTTTAAAGCAAGAAGGTTCTTTCTGGCCTGGCTCAAAGGAGTGCAGGAGAGTCACTCTCCCCTCTTTCTATTAACACTGGATGTCCCTTCCATTGGGAAATGAGAAATTGCCCCAGTGACTTCTGCTGCATCAGAGGCTGTTGAGGCAACTTCCCATATTGCTGTGTAAGCATTTTCCAACTATCCCAGCATAGATGCACCCCATAGACCTGTGAAGGTCCAGGGTGACTCTTTGCCTTGATGCTTCTAGTTAGTCGTAGTCTCCTTCCAACCTGAGGGTTTCAGCGGTGCTTCACCTTGCAGACCAATCACACCAGGCTCGGCTCAGGGATGAAAAAGCCAAGGAAAGCTAATTTCAGCCATTGTAAAAACTCAATACAGTTGTTAAGGCTGCAGTCCTGTACACAGTGATCTGTGAGTAAGCCCTGTTGATGACAGTGGGACTTACACCTGGGGAAACATGTATAGCAGTGATTTTCAACCTTTTTCATCTCATGGCACACTGGCAAGGCACTGAAATGGTCAAGGCACACCATCAGCTTTTTGACAATTGACAAGGCACACTGTACTGTCAGTGGGGGCTCACATCCCCCAATGGTCCTACTGATAAATGACCCTCTCCCAAATTCCCGCGGCACACCTGGGGACCATTTGCGGCACACCAGTGTGCCACAGCACAGTGGTTGAAAATGACTGATGTATAGGATTGTGCATAAAGGAATAACCTCTTCCTTTATTCATATTTTTCCCTACAGTTTTTTATTCTTACATAACTCAGATATAACTTCTCAGCTATAGAGCTCTCTATAAGGCCTTTTGCAGTCACTGTCTTTCTTTCCCACTCCCATTGCTTTACTTGGTCATGAGCTTGGTCCGTGGCTGGCCACTGCTGGAAACAAACTGCTACATTTGTTGAGAAATGATATTCTAGAATGCAAACCAATCTAGCTTACATTCAGGCTAGTTCAAGCCAAAAGATGGAACTGCTCTGGAGTAATGTTATGGTGCCTTCATGTAATTACTTCCTGAGAAACAAATTTAGTTGCATGGCAGGGACTAACCTCATGCTTGTCAAAACATGCATCTGGACCAGTGTTTAGTTTCTCAACATTTGTCCTCCACAGTACTACTTCATACAGTCCACCTATCTGAAGTACCACCAGAACTAACTGGCAATGACATCATTGTCAGTTACTTCTGGATTGGGAGGCCAGACACAACACAACAAACACCAGTAAGAGGTTCGGGGTGAACAGCAAGGCTTTTTCAAACATGGAAAAGCATGCTTTGGAGTTTCTGCCCACTAAGCCAAGCCTCCTACCACTGTTTGTTGTGTTTCATTCCTGATCTTGCTGCCTGGCAGCAGGGGTATAAGGGTCCTGTGAGTATCACCAGACCCCACCTCAAGTACCGCTGGTAGTACCCGTACCACGGGTTGAGAAACACTGAACTGGATCACTAAGCAGTAATACTCTTATTTTAAGCAGTAATGAGATTTTAAGTAATGAGATTTTAAGCAGTAATGAGTATTACTGCTTAAAATAAGAGCAGTAATACTCTTATTTTAAGCAGTAATACTCTTATTTTAGAAGCACAGTCCCAAGCAGAGTGAGCACATTGGACATGCTTGACCAGCTCCTCTTGGGTCCCTCCAACCTGATGCCTGCATTAAATGTCCTTTTTCCTTAGGAGCCTATTCCAATGCATGCAGACTGTAACCCACAATCAGTACACATTACTTTTGTACTTGTAGTGTGTATATGCTGTGGTTGAAGACTAAATGCATTGAGCTCTACAAGCATAAGCTGCAGTACATTAAAATATGACATCCAAGGTATGAATCCAAGGTTGGATTGGGCATACCAGAGGGTAGGAGATGACAGAATCTCAGGTACCCACCATACATTGGACTGAGCGCCTTATTTATTTATTTATTTTTCACATTTTTATACCGCCCTTCCTCCAAAGAGCTGAGAGCGGTGCACACAGCTGCTCCCCTTCTTTTGTCCTCACAACCCTGTGAGGTAGGTGAGGCTGAGAGTAAGTAAGCCTAAGGTCACCCAGGAAGCTTCGTGGCTGAGGGGAGATTCGAACCTGGATCTTCCAGGTCTATCTCGCAAAACCACTGCAGCACCCTGGCTCTTTAAACATTTATATTCACCTTTCCAATGTTCAAGAATATAAGTTTTTTTCCCATCATACAATTCCCATCTGTATATGAATTGGGAGGTCTATTTGACTGTAAGCCCCAAAACACATCACGTTGGAGGCAATGAAATGTCATCCCAGAAGAATGCCCATTCAGTTTATACTACGTACAGTTTCTCTTCCAACCAACAAAATGCATATATTAAGTTGCTTCAATGCATTGATATCTTTCTATGACTCCTGTAAAAGTGACTAATGAGGGCAAATGAAATGGCTGTATCATGCTTATTTAAAAAAATTAATAAAAGATTTATATCCAGTCATCTCAAGTGACAATTACTTCCAGGTGTCAAGGAAATCAGTCTAGATTAGCTACATGTTAAGTAAAAGGAGAGATACTTTGGAGAATGATTTGTGGCATTGAGCATCTTCTGGTGTAAATACAGCCGGAACAGTGATGTCAGCTTGGCAGTGCCCATTGTTGTTCATGCACGTGCATTTTAGGTGGCAAACCAAAGGCTACCCCACAACTGATGTTATGCATAACACTAGTGTGTCAACATTGATATTAGTTGACTTGTAGCAACACTGCCTGTAATCACAGTTTATCATGCCTCCACTAACAGCAACACTTTACTGGTGCACCTGTGTCAACACCGCTCAGAATGAGTCAGTCACCCTTGGTACAAGTACGAATTACCTTTCACATCTACTTTGTCAAGGAGGCATAGGTCACATCTGGCAGAGTTACTGAGTCACTGCTCCAGGAATCTGAAACCAGTGCTCCATCTACTGAATTCACTCCCCTCCTATTTCACCAATAAAAACCTGTCAACCTTAAGATTTAAAGATTTAAGCTTGAAGGGACTATAATTATTTCCCTAGGGCTGTCGAGATTTCTGCAGCTTACACTTTCATTTTTCCCACATGACTTTGTCATAATTTCTTTCCCCTTCTCTGGTGCTGGTGCAAGTTTTCAGATTGCTCCCATACAAATTGAAAATTGGAGTTCATGCAATAAATGTGAATTACATTTTAATACCAATTATCAATAACGGGAACAAGCTAGCTGGGTGATTAATATGGTGATTAAAACGAGGTGTTTCACTGAAAAGCCACTCTGCTGTTTAGAAAGATAAAATGGCCTAATTTGTTCTCTGGCTAACTGGAATAGCACAGAATCAGCATACTGTTCTTCATTGTGTGTGTGTTTTTTCCTTCTGCAGGACCAGAATGCTCTAGAAACTTTACATCTATGAGTGGGGTGATCAAATCACCAGGGTTCCCTGAGAAATATCCCAACAGCCTTGAATGCACTTACATTGTCTTTGCACCAAAGATGTCGGAGATTATACTGGAATTTGAAAGCTTTGAACTGGAACCAGATTCAAATCCTCCAGGAGGCATGTTCTGCCGCTATGACCGATTAGAAATCTGGGATGGATTCCCAGAAGGTAAGACCAAAAACATTTTATAAAGACCTGCCCGTCATAATAGTCCATAATTCTACATCAGTCTATGGTGGGCACATGATCTTTTAACAGATATTTATGTCATGGCACAGAGCTCCTAGCTTGATGTTCAACAAAGCAGGTTAATGTAAGGATGAAGAAGAATGTAGAAGCTCCCCTACTTAAGAACAGGTTAGGTTCCAGGAGTATGTTGTAAGCAGTTTTATTCTTAAATCCAACTTCACTATTCTCAATTAGGAACATACTGTGAAATATAGAAAAAATATATATTTACAGTACACCCATATCACAGTACCCTGTATTGTGTGGTCTTACCTGGAAAAGCAGGCTAACAAGACTTGCTGGTGTAGCCTGGAATAAGATGGGAAATACTTGGGAATGCTAGGAATGGGTGCTGATGCCATGTATGGCCAGGAATGCTTGTATCTTGAAAGTTCTTAAGCTGAATGTTCTTAAGAGCCCAATCTTATCCTTCCCTCCCCCATGTGGTGGTGCAGCCACACTGAAAAGGAGCATGCTGTATCCAGTGGGGGAGGGGTGTGTCAGATGGGAAAGAAATTTTAAATCCCCTTACCCTTCCATAAGCCTCCATAAGCCTTCGTAATGGGATAGGTGGGAAAATTCACAGCCCAATAATATCAGTATATGAGATGTGTTGAACGATACATACAGAAGAAGAGGGGAACTCAACTCAACATAGGGCTGCTGAAAGAAACTGCAGTCCCACATTTACATGTACTTCTTCTCTAGAAATTGCCCTTGTGTCAAATTCTGCCCTGAGATATATACACTTCGAAATCCCTTTGATTTCAACAGAGCTGCAGTTAGTTCATTTACGGTAAACTCTCGCTGATGCAGGCTCTAGAGATTTATTTTGCATGTTGTTAGCACTAATGGAGAGAGTACATAAGGATGTTATGGTGTTGTCCTGTGGTTTGCTGCTGCTGCTGCTATTATGGGTTTACGAGAATGTAACATTAGGGAGTTTTTTTTTCCTTAGGTTAAGCATCTCTCCTTAGGGTGCATGCAGTAGAATTTAGAACATCTTGAGAGTCGTACACACAGTGATGTACAAGGACCGATCCTCAATAGTTTTTTCAAGCTTTGTGGTTTGTGATGGGCAAGTGAAGAAACATGCCTTTCAGTTGTCCCTTGTCTTGTTTTTTTCTTAAGTCACAACAAAATCCAGCAGCACAGAAAGTGACAATGGAAGTATTCCATATAGATAGTGCAATACTCTGCTTTTTCCGTTGTGCTTTCTTTAATCTTGGAATCAGTCTATATTACACGGAATGAGGTGGTGGATGGGCAACCAATCCTAACCTGCACTGCCACAGCCTGGAAGCATGGTCTGTGCTGTATCCTATGCAGGTTAGGAGGCAGCTGGAGTAAGGGTAAGGGGATGTTTCCCTTTACTCCAAGTAATACTTCAGTCTGCCCTAAGGGGCTATTTGGATCTCCACCAGCAATATAGCTAGTGGAAGTCAGAGCAACCTGATGTAACACCAGCTGGGCTGGGAGGGAAGATAGGATACGGCAAAGGATGACTCCACCAAGTCCAGCCCTTACATGTCCAATCTGCGCCCCATTCTGCCATCCTTCACCCGGAAATGCCCACTCTTCACCTCCGAAACTCCTTCCTGCCACCTTCTCTCAGCTGGTTGGCATGCAACTCACTTTCGCCAGCAGCCAGGGGCTCAAATCCCAGTGCCTGCAGGCTGGCACTGACCGT
Source organism: Tiliqua scincoides (assembly GCF_035046505.1). Lineage (NCBI taxonomy): Eukaryota > Metazoa > Chordata > Lepidosauria > Squamata > Scincidae > Tiliqua > Tiliqua scincoides. The sequence continues at coordinate 15,869,305 of NC_089825.1, forward strand.
CCCACCAGTGCTGCCTCCTCACGAGTTGTTGTTTAATGCTTAACGGCACTTTTACGATGGCTCATGTAGGCATAGCAACCACTGCTTTGCCAAGATACTATTGTGTTGCCAGGTTGCCAACAAGGAAAACGTTATTGAGCAGTTCCCTGTAACAAATTCGCTACATACTTATTGCAAGAGTGATTTGTCCAGTGTGGATCTCATTGAAAATTGGTTCTGTGAGTTTGCAACACAAGGCAACACTATGCATAGCACTGATTGGGTGGCAAGTTGTACCATCACAGAACCACCATCTCCAATTACAATTTTTGCTAGAATAGACAGTGCTTTTTCTTCAAAAGAAGAGGAAGAAAAGAAACAAATGGATGTTTAACTGAATGAATGTTATGCATATATTTCAGATCTGTGGTAGGTAGACAGCTTGGACAAAATACGAGAGGGCAGACGAGAGTGATGACGGAATCAGGATTGGAGTTCCTATTATACAGTACAGAGGGAGGGGCCCTTGTACCACAGATCCAGTATCTGCAGTTTCATTATCTGTGGATACTGGTGCCCCTCCCTCTGGAGGCAAGGGGAACTGTCTAGGGGGCTTCTGCGACCTGCAGAGGCCGCGGACATCCGCTGAAAACCGGAAGTGACTATTTGGCTGAAAATGGCCACTCAGAGGTCCACAAGGGTTGTGGGTGGACATCTGCAGACTTGGCAGGGCTCAGAAGCATCTCCAGAGGGAAGGGGAGCAGGGCTTTAGGGACAGGCATTTGCCTGTATTCACGGTTTTGGCTATCCACAGGGAGTTCTGGAACAGAACCCCCACAGATAAGAGGGCACCCGTGTATGGCTACCTTCGGTGTAACAAAGACAGAAGTACATTTTTTCTCCCCCCACAAATCTAAGGCAAGTGCTGTTTTAATGGACAGTTGCATGACACTTCACTTGGTAGAATTCTCGACTGTTCCACTGCAGATTGTAGGTGAGAGTCATATATTTGAATGTTCCTCCATATAAAAAGTTCCCTTCTGCAGTAAATTTCACATCCAAAAGAGGGCTAACCTAAACCATGATGTTTACATTGAGTTTCTTACTTGGGAAAACATTCCTAAATATGACTCTCCTTGTTATTTTACATTACATACATCTGCAGTCCAAAAAGGTACATCCAGAATTTTATCTTCTTGTTCTATGTATTATAGTAGGGTTGGCTCTGACATAGTAGCAAATCTTTAAAGAATAGTTAATATGAGGGCATAAACCAAAAAAAAAACCAGATATAGGGCACAATCCTAACCAGGTCTACTTAGAAGTAAATCCTGTTTTGTTCAGTGGGGCTTACTCTCAGGAAAGTGTGGTTAGGATTGCAACCATAGTCAGCAAAGACTGATTGAAAAAGGTGACTTTTCATTTGGCATTAGAATGCCAGCAGGTAAAAAGCCAGCCTGTCTTTGGAAAACTATTCTGGGGCCATATTTAAAAGATGTTCCCTCAGTTAAACCTAATATTTTAACATGGATCTACTTCCACATTGTGAAGACAGTATCTTTTGAAGAGGCACAATTAAGCCTTGAGAGCAAACAGCAATCTTGTTTTACTGTTGGTTTGTTTTTAGGATTAAATGATTCCACAACAGTTCCCTAAAATCCTTTCTACTGAATAACAATAGAGGAGGCAAGAAAATGACTGAAGGACTATCTAATATTTAACCTGTCCATTGTGGCAGGCTTGCAACCATATTATTATAACTATGCCTTAAAATGTAATAATAGGTTTTTCTCTGTAGCTCAAAGCTTTCCTGGGTGAATTCCCATACAGATTTTGTGGAACTGATATGTAGAGAAAAAGACCAATCAGCCAAATTATTTGAAATATTTTCAAAGACATTAGTGTCAAGGATATTGCCCTTAAAGTAGTAATTTTCTGGTTCAAGAAAATGATTGAAGCCGTTATAAGCAAGTGTTATAATTGCTCAATGTATCCTTGGATTAAAACGATCTTTTGTTTAAACTATAGAATCAGGATTGTGACATTTAAAACATGTATTTTTATAACTACTTAACTGGTATATCTTTCCTGGGAGGAAAGCACTCTTGGAACGTGCATGATTCAGCATGTGTAGACACATGAAATGTCAGCTTGTAGCATTAGTCATGATTTAATATTTTGTATTAAAAGACATAAAATGGAACACTTTTCCTTATTAATAAAGTGATTATAGTTGGAGCAGCAGAAGTAGAGATGACGGCTGGTTTTGTGGGGTCTTGGTCAGTGGAGTGTGCATTGTAGCTCCCTGTCTACCTTTCCCCTTCTCAGCTTTGTCAGAAGGGTACAATTGTCTCAAGCTCCTTTTAGCTCCTTAGGTGCTGCTACATGGATATAAAGGAGTGTGAAAGAGTTGTTGGCCCACTTCTTCCCACTAGTAAAGGGGAGATTAGCTTGAAGGCCCCTGCAAAGTGGTCTCCAGGGTAATATTCCTTTCACAATGCTTTTCATGCAGAAGAAGTGTAGATCACAACATTCACATGGCCCAGGAACCAGACACTTTGCCCAACATCTCTGATGGGCAATGGGCCCTAGACTAGTCCCTTTGCCTCAACAGGTGCCCTATCTCCGTACTGATTGCTGATAATGAGCTTGAATAGAAGAGTTATATGATGTCCATCAGTTTTAATAATTCAAAACATAAAAGGTGGGGTAGCATAGGTCTTCTGACCCTCTTCTACAAAAGCAGTTGATCATGTGGTGGCCACTCTCCTTCATAACTTGCGGACCCAAGAATCTTTACCTACTTTGAAGGATCTTGTCAGGAAGCCAGTAGAATCCCAAAAATCTCCGGCTAATGCTGCAGAAGGCCCAATAAAAAGGAAAACCCAGGATATTCTGGGAAAATCATGACAGGGATGTTCCTTGCACAAGTAAGAGCCCTGGTTAAGCACTATCTTTAAGGTTACCAAGGACTCAGGCTAGGAAAGTCATCTGGCAAGGCTAAGGCCTTCCAGCCAGGTTTATGCAACTAACAGCCTAATCCTATGTGGCCACTGTGCTGAGAATCAAGGGGACATCTCATGCTTACTGAATGATGGGGACATCACTGCGCTGAGTGATGTTCGGTTAAGGGGAGTGAGAAGCCAGTTGAGTGGGGTGAGAGGTGCAAGGCTTATCTTTGTATTCCAGTTGCTGCATCGCCCTCTATGGATCTCCTCTAAGCTACAGCTGCTCTGTTGCTGGCACAGCACTTCATAGCCATTAAGGGCATGTATGGATCAGGAAGGAAGTTCGGGATCCAGCAACTGCTGACTCTGCCTTATCCCACCCCTGTCTTGCCCACTCTCCATCCTTTTTGAGTGTCTCCGCTAGTGGGGTTATGCCTCGTTGACTGTGGCATGTGGCTTTTCAGCTGCTGTACTGGCAACCCTGCAGCACCTGCTGACAGAGAGGCTTCTGCACCAGTAGGGCTGTCTGTGTGTTGGCAGATGTGGCAGTATGCTGGCATTTCCCCTAGCTATGACTAGGTTTAAATAGGCTGATCCTGTGCATGTCTACTCTAATGTCCCATTGAGTTCCATAGAACTTACTTTCAGGTCAATGTGCACTGAACTGCAGCCTAAGGGAAACCCCAAGATATCTTCCATACCTAGTTTCCACCCTTTCTTCAATCAAGTATACAGAAGCCAAAACAGGGAGCACACCCTCTGATGTGTGACTGATAAGAGACTGACAGCCCAATCCTGTGCTCCCGTGGCACGCAGCTTCAGCGGCACTGAAAACAGCTCCGCTGCATCCTGTTCGCCTCGGGCTACCGCAGGAGACACCATGGGAGAAGGGAACCTTCGTCCCCTTCTCTCGGGTAAGGGAAGTAGCCCTGCAATGGGGTTACTCAACTGAGGTAAAAGCGTATGTGTAGGGCTCCACATGAATGCGCAGAATTCGGTGGAACAGAGCTCTACCGGTCCCGCCTCCCTCCCTCCCTGCTCCCTGTCACACCTTTTCTCCACCCTCCGCCCGCCTACCCCTTTCCCAGAATGCCTTCTCCCGGCCTCCCCCTGCCCCCACTTTCCTTACCATGGCTTGGTGGTCTGTGCGACTGCTGAGTGGCGGTTACCCGGCGCCTACCTGGCAGTAGCCCAGCGCCGGCCAACATCAAGCTCAGGATTGAGCTCTGAGTTTCCTCTGGTTTAATCATTTACAATACATGAGTGATACATGAGTGCATTTTTGTGCCTATAAGTGTAAATATACAGTGTTTTCTCCAGGTGCTCAGAATGCTTAAAACATACCCTAATTGATGTTAAAAGCACTCTGCCTGTGAAAAGTTAATCTGTCATTGAAAAGGATTCTAGCTTTTTCTCTGCTGTGCTTATTTTCTGTGTGCAGGCAGGGTCTTTTGTATGGGGAAGCATGCAATTCCCATGCTTATCATGAAGTTCCAGGTGCACTGTACCATATGTTCTTTGTGAACATGTAGATTGAATCTGAGAAAAAGCCTGTCTTTATTGTCTACATCTTGTGCTAAAGCTATGATCTAGGACAGGGGGTATCAAACATAAGGCTCTGGGGCCGGATGCGGCCCCCGGAAGCTTTTTATCTGGCCCTCAGGCTCTCAGCTGCTGAGCAGTGCTGAGGTGTTACTGCTATAAGGACAGCCCACATGAAAATTGGGCTCTCCCATATCTTGAAATATGATCAAGATTCGCGTATTTTCTGTTCTGTCATTTGCAGTTAATGAGAACAAACTGCTGATTTCTGGCCATCAACTGCTTAATGATGTCACTTTCTGGTTAATGATGTAACTTCCAGCCCTCAGCAGGCATCCTGAATGCTAACTTTGGCCCTCTGAATGAAACGAGTTTGACACCCCTGATCTAGGAAATCCATCATGATGGAACAGTGCCCTTAACAAGTGGTTAAGGGCCTGATCCTATCCAATTTTCCAGTGCCAATGCAACTACAGTGCAGCCTGGAGGTAAGGGAACAAATCTTCCCTTATCTTGAGGAGGCCTCCTTGACTCCCCCTTCCCAAACACAGCATGTACTGCACATGCTGTTGCCTTGGCTGCATCAGCACTGGAAAATTGGATAGGATTGGGTCCTAAGTTGCTATTTTCAAGGACAGAGGTGACACCCTTGAACAATTATGTGACACAAAACTGAAGGAGTACATGTGCAGCGGGGAATGATTTGCTTACAATATAACAACAAGCTATTTCAGGCATTTATAAAACTATATCGAGTAAACCTCATCTCCTTATATTTAGTAGAAATATTTTATAGTGGCTTTGCAAAAAGAATCACAGCACAGCAGATTTTCCTCTTGTTTTTGGGTATAGAATCAGCTGCAATTGCAATGTTGACCGGTCAATGACAATTGGTGTCATCAGACCTTCTTATCCATAGAAATGGAGAACCTATTTTCTTTTGCTCAGGCAACCAAATCACTAGCAAGGAATTCCCACATCTCCCAAGGTAGAATAACTTGTTAGCAAATGAATTAGAAAAACAAATGAGTATCTCTAAACTGACCAAGTATTCCCTTGAAACTGTCACATAGCATTGCAACAGTATAGCTCTTCTTAACAATGTAGGACCAGTTCCGTCAGTATTTTTAAGCTAAATCTGGCCCCATGTGTTAATTGATGTGGATGCATCTCCCTTCACTTTCCCTACCTTCCTCAAAAATCTCCATTTTCATGGGGTAAGGTTCATTCAAACTGCTTTCATCCATGTGCTGTTAAACCTCAGTAAGTATAGCAGTGTGCATAAGGGCAGACAAACTGCTCTTCTATAGCAGTTAGAAGAGATATTGTTCTCCACAGCATGGATATTTCTCTCTAAAGCTCCTCCACTGCATTCGGGAGAGGGCTTTCCGTGGACCCCAGTATTCACAGAAATAGGTAATCTTGGTGTGTGTGCCTGTGTGTCCTGGATAGGCTCCCCAATGGATACTGAGGGCCAACTGTATTAGCAGGTGATAATTTATTCCATTAAAAGGTTCATTTGCTGATTTTGATTATCATACTATTAAAAAGCATAAGCAATTTTTACTGGCTTCCTTAGTATACAGAGAGAGAGAGAGAGAGAGAGAGAGAGAGAGAGAGAGAGAGAGAGAGAGAGAATTGAGCTATATTTTGTGTGCACAAAGTGTTACAGTACTTGTAACACTTACCATAGCAATATGCCTTGTCTTTGCTACTCAGTTCAAAAAGAAACTCCCTAAAACTGCCATTCACATCTTCCACAAGCATTCCATAGTCTAAGCTTCAAAGAGATGTTGTGTAATAAATGTGTCGCATCAGCTCTGAATGGTTTGGAGTGAACCATTTTTTCTTGAAAGTCATCAATGGTTTGCTTTCAGTCTGCTTGTCCTTATGTACTCTTTTGCCACAGGCAAAGATATTCTTGGTGTCTCCTATTTGCATATAAAATCACACATTCTTAGGTCTTTTGCTTTACTTCTCACTGAAGTCCACTTTGTGCTTTGTGTCATTTCTCCCTCCCAAAATGATTACCCTCTTATTTCATAGATGTTTACAACAGTTAACCATTTTTCTTGATTACCAAGTAGTTAGGATGGGTAGCAGTATGTGACACCCCCCATGCAGTGTGTGCCCCATTGGCATGGCTGCATTAGCACTGGAAAGTTGGGTAGTATTCGGCCCACAAACAGTATATTTTTGAGCAGTGTTGTTTTTCTTGTTATGATTACGAACCTTCAGACCAAATAAAACATAATGAGCAAAGGGCTCATTTTTTTCTTGAAAAGCAAGTTCAGAATCTCTCCTAATCACACAGCTCCAGCACTGACACTGTCAGAATAACACCCAATATTGTGAGTTTCAAAATACAGTAATTTCTAGTGGTAACTTCAAATGTGTCCCAGGCACTCTATAATCCCAGTTTAAGCATCTAAGAGTAGATTTGCTATGTTGAAATCCATTTGACCCTTAGCTCACAAATTACAAGGCAAAGAAAGATTAATAGGAGCCTTCAAGACAGACTGACACTTTCTAAGTAGGCAGTGATATAATCTCACAAGTGATTTGTCAAGATGTTTCCTTGGTAGTGAGCTATTTACTGTGATAGCCTTTTACACCTTATTAAGTAATTTATTGTCATTTGCTGATTTAGAAGCCTGAAATTGAAAATAAAAAAGTTTGAATATGCCCAGTATTTATTTAAGAAGGCTGAGAACCTCTGTTTCATCCAGTTCAGATCAGATCAATATTGCATTAACTCAGGAGGCGAAATCTTACATGATGTGTAAGAAAATTCAATATCTTTATATCATATTCTACAAAGCATTTTGGCTACTGAATTTACACAGCTAGAAACAAGAACTCAGTTGTAATACCTAGTAACAGTATTCAGAAGAATAAAATTTTACATATGTTTCAAAAATTATAAAGCCATGTCAGTCACACTGAATCACAAAGTGTGAATCTACTTGCATTTGCTATTTCAAAAGAAGTTTCCTTGCAGGAAATGGAGGTGGGTGGGTGGCTCAGAATAAGTATCACAGTATGGGTTGGTGGCAACTTCTTTTTCTCCTCCTCATTAAGGTCAATGGCTGCAGTGATCAAAGGATCTGGAAAAGAACAAGATTGCTTATGCTTCCCAGTTGGACAGAAGGGGAAAAGGCAATGAAAGACTGACTGCTGATTAGTCAAATGTGTTTGACACACAGAAAATCCTACTGACTTTTTTGGGTGAAGAATTAGGAAAGGGGGAATCACAAATCAACAGATCCCCAAGGCTCCTGTAAAAAAATTGTCCAGGCCCTTTCAATAGTTTGGGTTGAGGCTTAAGAAACTCTCCGATATACATAATATCATACACCTCTCTAAGCGTAGGAGACTTCTAAACCTCCCTTCCTCATCTTCCAAAACTTCTCTGCTGTATTTAGACATCATGCAAAAAGATATATCAGCCCCAGATGAACTTAATTAAGGAAGAAAAGAAAACCATAAATGCAGATTTCATGCAGAGTCAACCCATGTAGGCTCGGTACCTGTGATCTCTATACAGAGTACAGATCACACATAAGTATTGAGGCTGCTTGTAGATAGGACTTTGAATATGGGAGGGTTGAACACAGTGAGGGGGTGGGAACAGCAAGTATTTGGAGACAGAGAAAGGTTGAGGAACACCAAGGTATTTAAAAACAGGTATTTCAGCATATGAAAGTATTGCCAAGGCAACCAAAATCATAGAATATGTGATGCATGCCCTCCACCACTTCAGAAATGAAGAAAGGGACTTCAGCACTTTTAACACCTCTGTTCTTGTCAATGTCCTTCTTTCTCCAAAACTATTATGCATTGATTTACTAAGGCTTTCTACTGTCTGCTTTGTGTTTACTCTGCAATAGCTTGTCCAGCAATATCTTCTGACACATTGCATGTCATAAACTAAAAATAACATTTACTTTTTAATGGTGTGGTGTTTAACATAATGTTTTATCTCACAATAGAACTAGTTATATTTATAGTACAACTGCAACTTGGACACATTTCGCATCATCTACAGCACAATCCTATGCATGACTACTCAGAAGGAAGTCTTATTGTGTCCAGTGGAGCTTACTCCCAGGAAAGTGTGTATAGGATTGCAACCTTGCTCTTTGGATAGGTAGTTAGGGTATGGTAGAAGCAGTTCACTGCCATTGTGCAGATGTGTGCATTTACATAAATGTAGCTCAAGCCAAATTATCTCTGGGGCCCACTCAGACTTAACTTCTGGAGACCCAAAGGGGAGGGAGCTGACACACCTGAAAAAAGACAACTCTGGCAACTCCCAAAAGACAGGTGGTTTAACAAGTAGATGTGCCAGAAAATAGAAACTGTTCCTGGTGTCCAGGACAGTCAAATAAAAGAGAATCCCCAGAATAAGATAAAATAGTGATTTGTTTGTTTTACATCCTTCCTTCAAGGATACATAGGGTTCTAATACTAGAAAACTAATATCTGCTTTGCTTCTGTGATATTAACCCATTTCTTCCCAGCCCACAGGTGTACACATTTTATCCCTGTTGTGTTTATGCTACACTGGGCAGAGATGGCTTAACCAGTTCAACTTCAGTAATGATGACGACTCATTCATGGGTTATGTTACAACTGGAAAAATGACCAGGAGAAGTCAAAAGTGTGCTAAAATTATGCTTTGGATTCTGCATGAGCTTTATTAGAATTGCTAAATGTGTTACACAAGCTCAAGGTAACAATGTGCACATGATAGCCCAGTGGACCATTTCAGTGTAAACATTCAAAAATTATTCCAGACATGGCCTGGCAGACAACAGCAGACACCTACGAAGTTGGTTATAAATAAAAGTCATGCTAAATCACAAGTACCACACAAATTGCCCTGAGTTACATTATCTTAATAGTAGAGGAGCGAGTATATCATAAGTCATCAAAAACCTACAATTTCCACTTTCTACCACTAGGAAAGAAAATCAATGCCATCCAATTTCATGATGCAAATATACACTCCTCAATGCCGCAGCTGATTTGTTAGAAGGTGATATGGCTCATACTTTATCATTCCACGATTCTTCTTGCTAAGCTAGAAATGGGGAAAACAACTGTATGTGATTTACTAGCCCTATTTTGGGTTGTGCCTTCCATACTGAATTTGCTAGAACCTACCTGGAGCAAACGGCATGTGCATCAGCACAGTGCAGGAGTGGCTTGCAGGTATTATATCCACTGTTTCAATATACTTGAAACTAAAAAAAAAAAGTCTAAGTTTGAAAGCACCAAATTATCAACCTTTTGGACTGACTATCAGCCTGAAGAAAAAACAGGTCATGGTTCAGGATGTGGACTCACCTCCCTGCATTACAATCTGTGCACATGAACTGGAGGTTGTCCATGACTTTGTGTACCTTGGCTCAACGATCTCTGACACTCTTTCTCTCGATACCAAGCTAAACAAACACATCGATAAAGCAGCTACCACGTTTTCCAGACTCACAAAGAGAGTCTGGTCCAGCAAGAAGCTGACGGAACATACCAAGATCCAGGTCTACAGAGCTTGCGTCCTGAGTACATTTCTGTACTGCAGCGAGTCATGGACTCTTCACTCACAACAGGAGAGGAAACTGAACGCTTTCCACATGCGCTGCCTCCGACGCATCCTCGGCATCACTTGGCAGGACAAAGTTCCAAACAACACAGTCCTGGAACGTGCTGGAATCCCTAGCATGTATGCACTGCTGAAGCAGAGACGCCAGTGTTGGCTCAGTCATGTTGTCAGAATGGATGATGGCCGGATCCCAAAGGATCTCCTCTATGGAGAACTTGTGCAAGGATAGCACCCTACAGGTAGACCACAGCTGTGATACAAGGACATCTGCATGAGGGATCTGAAGGCCTTAGGAGTGGACCTCAAGTAGTGGGAAACCCTGGCCTCTGAGCGGCCCGCTTGGAGGCAGGCTGTGCAGCATGGCCTTTCCCAGTTTGAAGAGACACTTGGCCAACAGACTGAGGCAAAGAGGCAAAGAAGGAAGGCCCATAGCCAGGGAGACAGACCAGGGACAGACTGCACTTGCTCCCAATGTGGAAGGAATTGTCACTCCCAAATTGGCCTTTTCAGCCACACTAGACGCCGTTCCAGAACCACCTTTCAGAGCGCGATACCATAGTCTTTCAAGACTGAAGGTTGCCAACAACTGCCATTATGAAGGTGGGGGTGACTTCACCCTGTCCTCCCATGCATGAGGCATCAGAGGGCAATATGGAGCATCCCATTGGGTCCTTTATACCATGGCATTCCAAACTGTGGCCTGTGGGCCAGATCCGGCACCCTCGCTAACCCTTCCCCACAGGAACAGAGTTTACCATCCCATGAGGGAGGCTGCCATTGTTCGCCTGATCTCCCCCATGTGTCTTGGCAGACACAGCAGAGTGATCATGCAGGGAGATCGGCAGCCTCCCTGGCAAACTTTGGTCACACCGGGGAGGCTGTTGTCAGTGTACAGTGAGAATAGACTGCTGTCTAAACTGTAAAATTTTAAGAACTTTTAATATAGTGTTGAAAGTCGGAGTCTTATGAATGAACCATGTGATAAAGTTTTGTAGGGTTGTCAGACAATATGTGACATTAAGGACTAGTCCTACCCAGCTTTCCAGCGCTGATGCAGCCATGCCAATAGAGTATGCAATGCAGCTTGCTGTGGAGGGAACTGTCAAGAAGCCAAGGGAAAAATGATTCCCTTACCTAGGGACTACATTGCAGCTACATTGCACTGACTGGGGGCAATGGGGGTGGGCGGAAAGAATGAGCTGGATAACAAAAAGGACACTGGAATAGCATGCACAGAAGATGTTGTAGGACTGGGGACCTACTGGAAGCGCTACTGATAGTCCAGACCAGGGGTGCTCAAAGTTTTTGGCAGGAGGGCCACATCTCTCTGACACTGTGTCGGGGGCTGGAAAAAAAAAAAAGAATTAATTTACATTTCAAATTTGAATAAATTTACATAAATGAATAGAGACTGAAAACGAATGAATGAATTCAATCCAGTTTAAGATCACATTCACCCTAAGGAGGGGGGGGGGGTCTTCATGCCAGTTTATGATCACATTCACCCTAAGAAGGGGGGGGGTCTTCATGCCAATTTATGATCCCATTCACACACACACACAAATGGAGGGGGGGATCTTCCACACTTTCACATACCCGCCTGCTCACCTGCCCCCTCGCCCTCCCTCCTTCCCTCCTTCATTTGCTTGGGCTGGCTGCCTGCTTGCCCAGCTGCATGCCTACCTGGCTGGCTGGCCAGCCAACCAGCCCTCCCTCCCTCGGGAGGGAGACCTGCTGGGAGCTGGGCTGGGCTCCCCTCCCTTGTGATCTCTCTCTCTCTCCCCTGGCTCAGGTTGCAGGAGGAGAGGGGAGAGGAGCCAAGCCAAACCGAGCTGATCCCAGCCCAGTCCAGCCCATGGGCTAGAAAGAAGAGACTAGCAGGCAAGCGCAGAGAGTCTTTTATAGTGGGAAGTAACGCGAGACCTGCAAGTCTCATGTTACCTTCCCACTATAAAAGGCCCTGCATGCCGGCTGGGCTCGTCTTTCCTTCGCTGCCACTGAGCTCAGTGGCAGCGAGAGAGAGCAAGGCGCAGAGCTCGTGCGGCAGGCCAGCGCGGCTGGGGTGAGGACTGGGTGCCCATTGGAGGTAGGGGGACCCCCTGGGGGCCAGATGGGGACTCTCAGCGGGCTGCAAGTGGCCCATGGGCTGGTGTTTGGGCACCCCTGGTCCAGACACAATGAGCACTTATTAAGTTCTAGAGAAGGGAGAAGCAAATGATTGGAAAGGAACAGAAACTGTGTTTTTTGGCTCTGAGCCATGTGGAAATTGTGGTAAGAGGCTCTCAGGCTTAGGAACTTTCACCGACCTTATTATAGATTTTACTAGCAAAAGATTTGTTGTTTTTAAACTTCCAGAGGCGACTGCATCGGCATATATCTTCAGTTAATACCTCTGAGGAATATTATCGTAATTGAGAGAAATATTTCATGCACCGTGTAAATTATTTCTTTGGTGGCACAGGCCACAGTATGAATGAAGGGGGAAAAAAGCAGCTTGAAGCTATTGAAAGCACAAAGGAATGGAAAGGGGGAGAAGGGTCATTGATTGCTGGGCAATTGCAGCCACTCTGGTATTTCTCTGCATTTACTGAATAACCTGTGACAGCTACTTGCCCTCCAAACATGAGGCTACTGAAGGGATGGAGCATCTTGAAGGACACCCACCAGTTCAAAGGAAGTAGACATGAATCAAACAATGAAAGGGAAAACTGCTCAAACCAGAATGCATGGTACACAGCTGTGCAGTAAGTAGCATCAAAACATCACATAAACACATTAATTTATCATGTCATGTCCTGGTGCTTATATTGATGCTGTGTACAGCTATCCATATATATCATGTTCTGATGCCATTTTGCTGCAAAGCTACATAAAGAACATTCTGGTAATCTTTTTAAGGAGATGCATTTTTGTTATATTTGTGCCTATACCTTCTATACTATGCTATGCTTTGCTATGCAGCGTACCTCTCCTGGATTCTGTTTGCTTCAGTGCAAAATTCTCCTTTCCTCCTTTTTGACTTGTTTTTTGAATCTTAATTGTTCTCACTGATTGAGGGTGTCTCATAGGTTGTGCAAGCTGAACCATTCAAAACTAGGGCTATTACCAAAGCAAAAAAAACTGTAGTTAGTTAATCGATAAGTCTTGTGGTACCTCAAAGACCAAAACATTTTCTTGTATCTCAAGTTTTCATGGACTAGAACAGGGGTGCTCACACTTTTTTGGCTCGCTACTTTGAAACCCAGCAAGGCCCGGAGATCTACCAGAGTTTTTTTTACAATGTTCGCGCCATCATAACATATAACATTTATGTGTACAATGTATGTTGGTGTACCTTGAGCCCCACTGAGTATAACAGGACTTACTCCTGAGTAGACATGCCTAGGATTAGGCTGTGAGACTGCAATCCTAGCCACACTTACCTGAGAGAAAGCCCCATTGAGTACAATGGGCCTTACTCCCGGCGTTTCCTCCCAGAGGCACCTGAAGGGGGGGGTCGGCACTCCGCGATCTACTCATTTTGCCTCGCGATCTACCGATAGATCGCGATCCACCTATTGAGCACCCCTGGACTAGAATGTACAAGTGGACTTCTTTAACACTTATCTCTGAATGCCAGGGGAAAAGGAGTGGCAAAGAAAATAAGTATCTTGTTATCTTGAGTGTTTCCCTGAGGTCTCTGGTGGGCCGCTGTGAGAGACAGGAGGATAAACTAGATAGGACCTTGACCTGATCCTACAGGGCTCTTCTTAGGTTCTTATGTAATTCTTCGTATTCTTAATGTCAATACTCACAATCATAATCATAAATACTGTATACACAGGGTGATCAGATTCTGTAGAGCAGGGGTGCCCAAACCCCGGCCCTGGGGCCACTTGCAGCCCTTGAGGCTTCTCAATGCAGCCCTCAGGGAGCCCCCAGTCTCCAATGAGCCTCTGGCCCTCCAGAGATTTGTTGGAGCCCGCTCTGGCCCAACACAACTGATCTCAACGTGAGGGCAACTGTTTGACCTCTCACGTGAGCTGTGGGATGTGGGCTCCCTCCACTGCTTGCTGTTTCATGTCTGTGATGCAGTAGCGGCAGCAAAGGAAAGGCCGGCCTTGGTTTGTGCAAGGCCTTGAGCTATTGCAAGACCTTCATTCATTCATATAAGTCAATCTTTAATATATTCATTTATGTAAACTTAAACTTATGTAAATGTAAACTTAAATAAATTTATTCAAATTTTAAATGTAAATTAAATTCCCTGGCCCCCGACATAGTGTCAGAGAGCTGATAGTGTCAGCTCTCAGTGAGAGCGACATAGTATCAGAAGCCCTCCTACCAAAAACTTTGGACACCCCTGCTGTAGAGGACAGCATGCCTATACAGAGCATAGGCACCATTATACCATTATACCATTATAGCAGAGGGAATTTTGGCAGGTGCAGCTCAATATGAAAGGTTTTAAAAAGCTGCATCTGCCAAAATTCCCTTTTCTATACAATGGTTAAAGTTATAGGTGCTTGATCCTCCATTGTATCTGGGCACCCTGTGTATGCATTCCTTGGAAATTTATCTGAATTTTTTGATCGATCTTCCATATACTCAGTGGAAGAGTATTGGGTTATAACTTTGGCTTACAATATTCAGAAGCAGGAATTTTATTGCAGGATGGAACAATACAGTGGGCCCTCCTTATCTGTGAGTTCAGGACTCATGAATTTGACCCAGCACAGGTTGCTGCCCATGTCAGGAAGACCTCACTGTACCTCCCTGATGTGAATCTTCCAGATGTCTCCGTATGCAGCCTAGCTAGATCACAGAAGGCCTCAGAAGACCACCTGGAGGCCTTAGAAAGACACCTTTGGTTTTTGTGAAAACCGGAAATTTTCCTGTTCTGAGGCCGGGGGTGGGGGAGCTGCGCACAGCCTCATCAGGTCTCAAAACATCTCCAGGACATGACTGGAAGGCACATCTGGTCGTGTCCAGAGGTCCTCTGATGGCCTCTACCTGTTGATTTAATTATCTGTGGGTTTCCGTATCCACAGGATGGGGGGGGGGGTTTGAGCACAGATCCCCTACAGATACTGAGGGTCAACTATATATTGTTTTGCCTAATAAGATATGAAACTTACAAGGTCTTTCCTGTTTCCTGTGAAGGCCTCTCTTCAGGGGTCTATACTATATATTATGTAGTCCTCTATTGCTGCAGTGAAAAGATACTTTACCATTGCTCTCTTTTTTCTTTCAGTTGGGCCTCATATAGGACGATACTGTGGGCAAAACACACCAGGTCGAGTCCGCTCTTCAACTGGCATTCTCTCCATGGTTTTCTATACTGATAGTGCAATAGCAAAAGAAGGCTTCTCTGCAAACTACACTGTCCTGCAGAACAGCGTATCAGAAGGTCAGTGTTTATCCATCCTGCAGAGTTGTAAGCCAAATATTCTCTGTCATATCTCCTCACCTGCTGAGTGCCATATGAAATATTTAAAGGAACCTTAGAAAAATAAGATTCTCTCTTTGTACACATGCATCTGTTTTAAAGCAGCTACCCTTGGATTACCAATGCCAGGAGGAGAAGATTCCTTTAAGGTTCACTCTCTTAAAAGTCACAAGGTTATGGAAGAAATCCCCCCATTTCAGTGCAAATTGAGAATACAGGTTGAGCGTCATTATTCACATGGGTTCTGTTCCAAGCACTCACGTGGATGGCAAAGAACAGCAAATCAATTTAAAAAACAAAGTTTATTTGCTCCGGTGATTTAAAAACAGCCTTGCTGACCTTTGTGATGTAAGATAAGTCATTAAGAAGACAATCCATCAATCAGTACTCCTTCAAGGGCTTACAAAGGTGCTTCACTCAGAAATCACCTTTCTTTCACTCAGGGGGAAGGGAGGGGTCCGCTGGACAGAGAAGGATTGATGGATTGTCAGCCAGCTGCCCTCTCTGTCTCTCATTAAGGAGGCTATTGTTAAAGGACGGTTCAGTTTTTTAAACTGATTTTAAAGGGGTGTATTTTTCTCCTCTCCAGGGATCAGCACATTCCTTCTCATTTGAAGTGGCCATTCGTGTTGAGACAAATACGTGTATAAAAAATCCGTGTATAAATAGGCTGTACCTGTAGTACAGCTAAACAGTAAATGCAAACAAAGGTATAAGTTGTCCAAAATCTTGATAACAGCCTTTCCTCCAACCACTTTATAGCTTATATTTGGAATCAGTCTTGTAAACAGAACCATCCCTACTGCCCAGTCTACTTGAGAGTCAGACTCCATTTGCAACTGAGATGGAAATGTTAGCAGACCACAAATGCACAATATCCAACATCCTGTTTGCAGTTGTAGGGACAAGAAATAGAAGCCATGAGGAGACATAGGGTGCTCTAGGCCAGTGGTTTTCAAACTGGTGGGTTGCGACCCATCAGTTTGTTTAATACTTCCCCGTCCCATTAAGGGGCAGGGGAAGGGAAAGGAGGCAGCAACGTGATCCCCAAGATCGCATCGCTAAGGGGGGGTGCTTTGCACTTGCTTCAAGAAGGCAGGGCGTCAGCAGGCTGCAGGAGGTGCAGGGAGCCCTGTGCAGTCCTGCACAGCCCCCCCCCCAGGCTTGGAACATTTCCAAGCCTCGGGGAGCACTGTGCAGGGCTGCGCAGGGCTCCCTGCACCTCCTGCAGCCTGCCGCAGCCCTGCCTACATAATGTGAGTGCAGAGCATACCCCCTCGCCCCCTCTTAGCGATGCAATCCTGGGGATCTCGTCGCTGCCCTAGCCCCTCTCCCGCAAGAACTTACTGAGGGAGTAAAGCTCCCTCAGAGTTTGAGAACCTCTGCTCTAGACCAACCATTCTCATCAGGAGCCATAGAAGCTAAAAGTAGAATTGTGAGTTGCTATTTTTTTCACAATAAGAACACACTATAAAAATCTTTCTCCCTGCATATTGATTGATTGATTAATTGGATTAATTGGATTAATTGGGATTAATTAATTTTGAAATTGAAATTTCTAACCTGAGTGATCTGGCCAGATAACTAATAGAAAAACAGATTAGATTGGTGTAAATGTAAATTAATAGCCCCAATTAAAATAACACCTTCTAAAACCATTATTTGCCAACCAGCTCAGCCTGGCCAACAAAAGCCAGCCTAACTAAGTTAAAACCATTTGGTCAAGAAACTTGTTTTATTCTACAAAGTGTATATGTTCAGATTATCAGATGTTGAATGGGTCCTGGAACTGGAAGCCAGAAGCTGGGAATCAGAGCCAGCCTAAAAACCTTTCCTGTCCAGAAAGAGGTTCCAAAATGTGGTACTGGTAGATCACCACAGATGGCAGCCATGCACAGAATCCCCATCAACTCCTAAAACAATTGCTGCAGAATTGCAATCCTATGCATGTCTACTCAGAAGTAAGTCCCATTGTGTTCAATGGGGCTTACTCCCAGGAAAGTGTTATCGAACTGTAGCCTTAGGCTTTTCTGGAAGTAAGCCCTCATCAAATGGGGCTGCATAGGATATTAGGGAATAAGAGATCATAAAAATAACAATGTTTGTATCTATACTAAAATTCATGTTTGGAGAAATGCTGTATTTCACCATTTCAAGTGGAGTTTCCACAATATAAAGAAGTCTGACTCATTCCTGAATATCTCCTAATACGACCAGTTGTAATTTTATTGTCTGAATTTTCAAAATTGTCTGTCTCATAAGGGAAATACTGATCAACCACATCTCATTTGTTTAAGCAAAAAACCCCTCCAACCAGAATTAAAATTGTATGAATACAAGGTTAATCACACCCCTTGTCACACCACTGCAGCTTTCAGATTTATAAAACATTTTATAGCAAATCTCCTGTTAACATTTAGTGCTACATTTGGATTTAGTGCCTCTTGTCTGAATTTTATGCTTGTCATAAGGACTGGCCTGTTTTATCTCCCATGTGGAGGAAAGAGGGGGTGAAGACAAGATTGACAGCTTTTAAGGCTGAAGTTTTTAAGTGAAGCAGATCAAATTCAGTCTCCTGCAAGTTTCCCAACAACACTCAAAAGCTTTGCCTGAATCCTAACCTAAAGCAGGAATTTAGTTTATCTTCCATAGCTCTTCAGATTTTCTTGTCTCTGCACAGCCTAACATAGAGGAATGCTAGTTGCTTCTAATTTTCAACACAAGTTTTACATCTGGTTAGAATAAATAACTAAACAGGGAACAGTGGCAGCCTGGTCCCCTCAGTGCAGTGTTTTTCAGACTGTATTTATCTGTGTCTGGAGAAAACTGAGAGTGAATTTGAGAATACTGAGAAACAGTCAGGAGGAAGGTGGAAGAGCTTTGCCAGATATTAAGCTTTATCATCATGTGAACAGTCTGATTTATCTGACAGATTGGTTTGATGAACAAGGAATGATAAAAAAAAGTTTTACAGAACTTTTAGTAAGTCACCTATGAATGTAATGCTGTAGATGAAAGTAAATTATAGGGAGAGTGTAATTCAAAACAGCACAGTTATCTCATTAACCTAGAGATATCTATGCTGTTTTGAATTACACTTTCTCTACTCTCATTTACAGCATTACATTCATAGGTAACAATATGATATAAATATGAGGAAAGATTGGATAAATCACTTTGGTAGTTTTTGACCCAGATTTTAGTAAGGATAGTAATTTCGTTATTTTTGGACTTAGATTCAGTGTAGAGTAAATAAATACAAGAGTGTTACTAGAAGGGGAAGCAAATTAAAACTATACAGTCCAATCTGATGCTGGGTTTACACTGACTGGTCTCATGATCCGCCAGTCAAAGTTGTGTTCCCATGGCACAAAACCTGCACTGACATCATTTTCTTTGGAGCCACTGGAGGGAACAATCAGAAACCTTGCACCCATGCCAGTGGCTCCTAGGTGCCCCAATAGAGCAGGTAAGGTGGTGGCAGGCAAAATTCAGGGCAGGAGCGAGGCAGATAGTGGGCCAAACTGGGGAGAAGGATCATGGTGGCAGGGATACACACCAAGATCATATCCCCATTTTCCTGGCCTGACATGGCCACTGAAGCACTGGAGTTATGCCAGCTAAATAGCTAGTGTAGGTCTGAAGAGACCCATTGGATGCCAGGCATCCTGTGGGAAGGTAAGTATATATTTTAGTCACCTCTCCCAGGCCATCTGGTCACCCTCCGTACAGCATGCAGCATGTGCTCTGTTTGCTGCTGTACATGACCTGGGCTGGTATAGGATTGGGCTGTTAGACAATTGTAGGAAATTTCATTGGGTTTTAACCCTCCCTTTTCCAAATAAGGTATGTAAGTGCTTCTCAAACTTTTTAGCACCGGGATCCACTTTTTAGAATGACAATCCATCAGGACCCACTGGAAATGATGTCATTCACCTGGAAGTGATGTCATGGTTGGAAGTGACATCATCAAGCAGGAAAACTTTTAACACCACCCATAAGACAAAATCAAATTAATTGAGGGTGTAATCCTAACCCCTAATGCCAGTGCTTTCCAGCTTTGACATAAGGGCAATGCAGCTCCGAGGTACTGGAACAAACATTCCCTTACTTTGAGGAGGCCTCCATGAGTGACACCCAACTGCTGGATGCTGCGCATGTCCCATTGGCACAGCTGTGCCAGGACTGGAAAGGACTGACATAAGGGGTTAGGATTGCACCCTAAGAGCCCAATCCTGGGCTCCTTGCCGCAACTCCATGCCGCTGCGGGCTGTCGCAAACATGCCATAAGGCAAGCCTCACCGCAGGGCTCCTGGCCGGTGCCGGACGGAGCGGTCGCCCAGCCTCCATGGCTCGGCAGTCTATCGGACCGCCGAGCTACAGCACAGCAAGCGGGGGCAGGGGCAGGGGCGGGGTGGGGAGGAGGCGTCCGTGGAGAGGGGAAGCCAGTGGGGGGCGGAGAGAGGGCAGGGGAGGCGTGACGCGCGGAGGGGGGCAGGCTGAAGGCATGCCGGGGGGGAGGGAGGGAGGTGGGTCTGTGGAGCTCCACTCCACAGGATCCAAGGCATTTGTGGAGGGCTCGGTGCCCTACATCAGGGGTGCCCAAACCCTGGCCCGGGGGCCACTTGTGGCCCTCGAGGTCTCTAAATGCGGCCCTCAGGGAGCCCCCAGTCTCCAGTCTGGCCCTCTGGAGATTTGTTGAAGCCTGCACTGGCCCAACACAACTTCTCTCAGCTTGAGGGCGACTGTTTGACCTCTCGTGTGAGCTGTGGGATGAGAGCTCCCTCCACTGCTTGCTCTTTCATATTTGTGACGCAGCAGCGGCAGCAAAGGAAAGGCCAGCTTTGCTTTGTGCAAGGCCTTTTATAGGCATTGAGCTATTGCAAGACCTTCATTTATTCATATAAGTTCATCTTTAATATATTCATTTATGTAAACGTATGTAAATTTATTCAAATTTTATATGTAAATTAATTCTTTTTCCCCCCGGCCCCCGACACAGTGTCAGAGAGCTGATTTGGCCCTCCTGCCAAAAACTTTGGACACCCCTGCCCTACATGAATGCCTTTACTTTACCGCCAACCTTTTGGTCAGCTGTAAAGTGAGTAGCCCCATTGCAGGGCTGCTTACCTTACCAGGGAGAAGGGAACGAAAGTCCCCTTCTCCTGAGGTGCCTCCCGCGGTAGCCCAAGGTGTGCAGGATCCTGCCCGTCAATTAAAAGTTTACAATAACTATAAGTTTAAAAATTTTCTTAAACTTAAGAACAACCCTCCTAACCCTCTGAAGCAGTTGCTGATCTATTTTTTTTAAAAAAATTCCCCAAACATTCCAAAGGCTGCAATCCTATCCACGCTTACCTTGGAGTAAGTCCCACTGGCTATCTTTGTTAAAAACATATACATAATAGCTTGTTAACAGATCGGTGATATTTGCCTAAATGCAGTGACATTAAAAATAAAATTGATGTCGAAATGAATGGGGACCCACCTGAAATTGGCTCGCGACCCACCTAGTGGCTTCTCACCCACAGTTTGAGAAACACTGGAGTATGTCATTTTTAATTGATGTTACTTAGAACCTTGGTGATGGGTCTAAGAGAACTTCCAGATTTTGAGAATGTAATCCTTGAGAAGCTGGCCCATCCACTCTAAAAGATATATTGAATTTTGGAGCAGCTTGGACTGGAGGAAAGACCAAATTATACTGAGAAGTTAGAACAAATGCTCAAAGTTCCACTATCCTTAGAAATATGTTTGCAAAAAATTAACAATTAAATAGTGTATAACATCTTGAAAGAGTATTATATGCAATTATAGACACTGTCATGCATGACTCCCTACAGGCTGTTTAAGATTTATGTAGATTGCATGATTTAAAATTCAATTTATTTATTAATTTAGCTTTGTAAACCCCCTGTGAAAGATTACTTTGGAGATACGAGAAGTAACTATACCAACCAATTTTTAATTTTAGATTTCCAGTGCGCAGAACCGCTTGGCATGGAATCTGGTGAAATTCATTCTGACCAAATCAGTGCCTCTTCCCAATATAGCACCAACTGGTCTTCTGAAAGGTCTCGATTAAATTACCCTGAAAATGGGTGGACTCCAGGAGAAGATTCCAACAAAGAATGGATACAGGTATGAACAACAACCAAATCACGTTAATAAAATAAAATAAACTAATTAAAGAATAAAAAGGAATGCAATTATTTGAGGGACTTTTGAAATGAAGTAATGGGGAAAATTGTTTTTTTCAAGGTAAATAAATTTATCAGTTTATTGTAGAAAAGATTTCTGCATAATAAGAAAACCACTGTGCCTGAATATTGTACACTTACTATATGATAGCAATCTTTTATGACTGATTCTCAAAGGCATGGAGAGGAAATAAAGGGTCAAGAAGATGAATTCTTCTATTTCCTGCAATTTTTTTTCAGTCTTCTGGGCACAAGTAATAGTCTGATTTAAAGGGAAAAGTCAATATTAGTTTAACAGCCACTTTAAGCAAAATGGTCTACTAAACAGCCTGTGCTGGCTTTCAGATGAATGATTCTCAAGAGCTACTTGGTAGATGAATGAGAATTTCACTTCCAAAGATCTGAATCTTGCACAAGACTAAACCAGAAACTGGATGAACATTTTGTTTTTTGTACATCAAAACATTAGACCCATGGCTAGAATACCAGCACAATGTAAAGGCTAGAGGATAACAGGAGGGGAAATGCTGTATTTGCCTTTGTAAGTTTTATGCATAAGTTTAAAAATGCAGTCTAAAAGTGAACAATATGAAACCCTATACAAGAAGGGGAAAGTACTGTATAAAGCCTAAGTAAAGTTAAAGTTATTCATCTGTACTTGATATATGGCAAAATTTCCCCTGTATCACTTGGCAGCATAAAACAGAACATAAGCATTAAGTGCTTACATATACATTGGGATATGGTTGTCTGTATTCACTCAAAGGATTGTATTTAATATATACCATCCTGGAGAAATCCAAAAATATTTCCATTCATATGCAGAAAATCAGAATGTGAAACTGCAAGGAAAGGCCTATTTTGGCCTCAACTCAGAAAATGTCTACTTGGCTTAAGGTGCACATTGTTCAAATAACAGATCCTTTGCATTATGTACAATGTTGGTTCTGAACATGCATGCTACCCCTCCCTGGTTTTGTGAATCAGTTTTTGGTGCAGTGTGGGAGAGTAGTAGTACATAAAAGGATATAAAATTGGCTTATCTGGATTTTCCAAGACACAATTCTGGTGTCCTTATTGCTGTGGATGGGCAAATTTACAAGAGTAAATTACTCTTTCTCCTCATCATTCCAACCCCTAATCCCAATACAGACCTTCAAAATATCTCAGTGGAGAAATTTGGTTTAGGTGAAGAATAATTTTCTTTTTATCATACTAGCATGTGCAGTTGGTAAATGAAAACTAGGATGGTCATTGCTTTATCATTTATGGATGTGTTAAAATTATTCATGTATTGTTACAGAATTGGACCAAATTAATAGTGCTGGGTTGCTGGGTTTCCTTTTCATTTCTTTTCAAAAGCCTGATAAGAATTCAAAGGCTTTGTTAGAATAAATATCAGATTTATTTTTTTCCTGTGTTGTTTAATTAGAACCTTCGCTTTCCTCTTTAATTGTGATCTAAATGTCGTTGATGACAGCAGGAGCCAGGAGAGAAATATTCACATTTGTTAGATTAATAATGCAGTATCGAAAGCTTCCAGTAGTTTAAATAACTGGGGCATTCGTTGGGCTTTTTTTGTTTTCCGTAGGAAATGTCTAACTGACATATAAGAATAATGCATCATTAGCTGTCCATAAGAACTTTCACATCAGTGTTTCCTCTAAGGTTGTCTGTCTGCAAGAAAGCTTAAAAACTTGTTGAGTGGTAATCATCCAGGGGAAGAAAGTCAAGGGAAATCTTTCATTCCTGATCCTTTGGTACACAATGGGATTCTCAGGTGTCCAGTTTATGAGGCCTCAGCACATCCTGAGCTGCTGAAAACCAGCTAATTGTAAATGATAAATTTTAATCACACTTCTGCATAGTTAACAAAAGTCAGTTGATTTGAACTCCCAGGAAAGAAGCTATAGGAAAATGAAGCAAACCTTGACTACAAAAAAAAAGACTGCCACAATTCCAGAGAAGGATAGGAAGCATTAGCACTGAATTCTAAATCCTTCCTTCCTACCTTTCCTTTACTCTGCTTTTAAAATAAAAATCATTTTTATAGTTACTACTGTATAGTTAAATTTTAAAAATCTAAATGGTAGATTATTATTCCTATAGTTCACTTTTAAGCAAGCATTAAGATGATATCAAAAGGATTCAGAGGGAAGCCAAAAAACAGATGGCAGTGGGAAAAATTAAAAGAAGTTAGGTTAATCTCAAGAACAGAGGGCAACAGATATGGGCAAATATGCAAAAAAAAGTGCCTTAGAATGGAGCGTCATTATTAGGATGGCCTCATCAAAAGGCGAAGCCTCCATTGCTTCCAGAAGCCAATTAAACTTCTGTGTAGGAAGACAACAAATGTGGGCAGCTGCCCATAATTCCTAGCCCACTGATGGTGGCAATAATTGATATGTCCTTTACCACATCCATCTGAAAGAGCAGCACTACCACCATTACTAATGAAGGAAGAACTAGAAATATCACTTAATTTTGCTGGTAGCAGAATTTGAGACAGGTTTGCCTGGCATGACAGATAGTGACAGCATTAGCACCACTTCTAATGCCTTCAGAAAAAGAGCCTAGGCTTCCAGAAGACACTAACTAGCAGAAATGCGAATGGTTATATTCTGACCATCCTTTCAGAAAAAGAAAAAAAGAAAAAAATGTGTGCAGATAAGGTTTATTGTGAGCAGACTGTACAAATCCTTAGGGCAGAGTATTGTATGGTTTCCAATATATGCTAAAGAAACATCTGTCTGGTCTGCCTTAGATCAATTAAATCTGGTCTCAGTGAGATTTCTAGTTTCTTTCCATTCCCTATTCAATTGCATAAGAATCTGCACCAAGTAATCAGCACATGGGGTGCTTGTTACTATATAGCTATTAATGACATCCAGCATCATCTATTCCAGTTTGGATATTATTTTATGTAGAAACAGCAGCTCATCTGCAGCTCTCCAGCAAACTGGTGCTGGAACTGCTCATAGAAATACACCATGGGCAAGTGAGGGAAATGAGGATTTGTCAGATGGCAATGGGGCCATTTCTCAGTAGCAGAGATTGTTATTTGTATGCAAGCGGCCAAGAAACAGGGCTGAGAAATAGTCCCATCTGAAACCTAGAAAGCAGCTGCCAATCAGCTGAGACAATACTGAAAACAATGGCCAATGGTTTGACTCAGTGTAGAGGTTCTTTCATCTGTGAAGAAGTGCTATTGGGAATCTTCCAAGTGTACCCAGTGTACTGGTTTCTTTAAAAATTTGCCATTTTTAAGAAAATTGTCCACTTGAGAGAAGTAAAAATGAAGGAACGTTTGTGATAAAAGGTTACCAAAACAATCTTGAGAAAGCTCTTTGCTGTTCCTTGTTGCTGGTTCCTCTCTTTATGTTGAAACATAACCTGTTCTCTTATATGCTTCCTATTTTACAGTTCCCTTTTTTGGTGAAATAGAGTTGTTGTTGTTTTTACAGTTCCCTTTTCTGGTGAAATAGAGTTGTTGTTGTTTTCAAACAACCCATTTAATCGAGAGTAAGGAACTGCAGTTGAAATGCAGGTCCAACTGCCCCTCATTAACGTGCCCTTTCATGGGGGAAAACAATATAGTGTTTCCATTTCTGCCATCTAAACAACAAACATGTTAATAGGTATCAATTACCAACCAAGTTTTAGCTCTCAAAACCAGTCAAAAGGCCAACATAAGGGTTCCACATCTGTTTTTAGTGAAATCTGTTCCTGTCTGTGGTATTTAAAATCTAAGGAACTCCTGTTATTGTACAATTGGGAATCCTTAGGGAGTAAAATGTTAATCAAATCCATAACATACAAGGATTTTATGATTACCCTTTCCAAGACATTCCTTTTAAACGGGTGGCAGATTTTTGCCCTGGCAGCAGTAATTGTATTTTTACGGAGTACATTTAATGTTCACGTATAGGACCAACAGTTCAATTTAAGCAGTTCACATGAAATCATTGCATTTAAATGCCTTTCATAACACAGTTTATAATCCCTTAAGCAAAACCTGTGTCTTTGTAAACAAGGTTAGCACCTTGCGTATTTTGAATTTTGGATTGCTGTGTTACCATCTTTAGTAAACTGTAGTCAGAGGTTCCCTTATCCTATAAAGCAGTGGTTCTCAAACTTTTTAGAGGCCTTAGAGGTTGCTACCTGATTTATAAATGCCAAAGAGTGTGACTATAATGGTTTGGGCAGCAGTGCACCCGCCACACCCAGGTAACAGCTTGTTTAGTCTTTGATGCACATAGCTTACTCTGCTCTGTCAGTTTCATGAACCACCAAAAATTGAGTCATGACCCATTGGTGGGTCCCAGACCCACAATTTAAGAACCATTGCTATAGAGAATGAGAAAAAAGAGTTGGAAAAAAGAATGTAAAACCAAAATATTAACTGTAAGAATTTATAATATTTGTATTGAGGAGATTTCAGAGTTATGCAAATAGTAATCCATATTGCTCCCAGCTCTGTAGCCAAATTCTTATGGGTATTAGAGTCCAAGCCTATGCATGTCTACTCAGAAGTAAGCCCCATTTTAGTAAATGGAGCTTACTCTTAGATAGGTGTGGATAGGATTGCAACCTTAGGGCCCAATTTTGCAGTGCCAGTGCTGCTGTGCCAATGGGATATGCACTGCTTCCTTTGTTGGGGAGGCAGTCACAGAGGCCTCCTCAAGGTATGGGAACATTTGTTCCCTTTCCTTGAGGCTGCATTGTGGCTGAACAGATGCTGGAAAGTTGGATAGGATTGGGCCCTGAATCAGTAATCAAGATTATTTGGTTTTTTCCTCTAAATCAAAACCCCTGTTGCAAATGCCACATCTTTATGCTGCATATCCTGGGATTCGACAGACAACAGAGGAAAGGCAGGTTTTGGTTGCCTATAGATAGGCAGAAGCGAGAAAGTAGCAACTCCACTGTTTTGCACGACAAATGGAGAAGGAATAATGCTAGCTCAGAACTTACATCTCATTTTCATTATCTATCCAGGGTATATCAGAAAGAATGAAAAATGCTGGGTGAGCCCTTTCTTTTTATTTTGAGGATGTTGTTATATTTTGTCAGGTTTTAAGTGAAAAGTCTAACATCTGTACGGAGCCACAGCTATGTGTAGCATCCACATGGAGAAAGATGATTTAAAGTTGTATGAACATTCATTTGCATGCAGGTCTGCATTGACTTATCCCAGCTGCCAAAAGCCAATCCAAATAAATAGGTCTTGCAGTACTTCTAAAGGATACCCAGACTTGGATGAACCTCCAAAGAAAGGAAGTTTCCCAGATGTGGAAAACTCAACAAGGATTCCCCATTATGTGTTTTTCCTATCTAGAGTGAGTCCATAAGTGGTTGGCTTAAGAGGGTGCTCTTAGGAATAAACTAGACCTGATGCAGGAAATTCATGATCAGAGTCTCCTGCAATTTTTTGTCTAAATGTCAAAGCAGCTGCATGAGGATTACCATGCATGGGGCACTGGGTGGGTGGGCGGTCACTCTTTCCTACATCACTGTCTCCCCTATATAAAATCACACCTACCACCAGAAGCTGCTATAGTATTTATCCCACATATGGAAACATGCACATAAATATATGGTATCTGCAAATTTTTCTAGAGGACAAATAGAAGCTTCTGGAGGCATTTAGAGACCAAGGAGCAACTGATCTAAACAAGAGGAAAGGGTTAAACATCCCTTCTCCCCCCCTCCCCCCCGCAACACCTAGGGCTGCTTTAAAAAAATCATGGAACTCCTAGTTGAAACCTTCTGTTGCTCTTAGAAATTGCAACATATCACATAGGAGGCATCAAGTTTGGTGCATGGGAACAGTGTGTGCTCTGGCAGCTAAAAACGCATCCGGAAATGGGCTGCTGTGTTCTTCATTCAAGTTCATATTAAAATATCTACACTGGTTCTACTTAATTTATTTTCATTGTGGGTCATGTGACTGATATGAAAGTAGAGACTTTGCTGTCACTATGTCAGAGGCTAATCCTCCCCCTTCCGATTTTCCAGAACTTGAGAAGGGCAATAGTGTGCGTAATACTAATTTCTGCTACAGCCTTCATTGATTAAAACATCAGCAAGAGTTCTCCCTCTCCTCTTCCCCTCCCCCCGAAATATTGATTGTGTTGAAAGCATTTATTAATGTATAGAGTATTTCCTCAGAATGAAGATGTATTCAAATGGAGTTTCCTTCCTTTTTCCATTCAAATGATCAAACAGTTCATATTTCTTTAATATTTATAACTTTGTAACTCTAGGGGAGAGGGGGGGAAGGTTTGCAAAAATCTTCTACACATAGATGCAGGAGGGATATATTCTAGCAGAAACTTGGAAAGTAATTGCAATTCATCAGACAGCATCTTGCGTTAACATCTGTACAACTGTCTGTTTCCATGGCAGGCATATAAACACTCTCTCTCATATGAGAGAGAGAGAGAGAGAGAGGCAGTTGTTTAGGTTGGCTTTGCTGAGGGAGCTTATCTAAAAGCCTCACATAAGAGTCTGTGGAAGCACAAAGCTGCTGTTTCTGTTTTTCTTCCTTTCTTTTTTTGGTACTCATACCATACTCAACTACAGTGTGCAGCAAATGCTTGTGATAAGATGAACCCTGGAAACAACTCTGCTTTTAAGTCTTTCCTTGGTTTTGAAAGGCTGCCTAGGAGCAGAAGTTCACAGTTGTCATTGTCAGGCTTACTCACCATTAGGGAGTGCAGTGACATGAAAGTCAGGTTACTGTCACCTCTTTCCCCCCCTTTCAAGAGTACAAAGTTATCTATTCAGCTCATGTCATCTCACGTTTCATAATGCCACTCTGGAACATTATAACAAGCGGTACTAGCTGTTCAATTGAGATAGAAACATCACGAAGGTTGGTTTTCCATCTTGTTTGTGCAGGAGCAAAGAACAATTCAAGAGACTTCTTTTCTGGGGATTGTTGCAAAGTATGGGACTACCTGATAGACCAAGGTGCACCATTTTTTCTGGCTGAACTCTTGTGCACTTGAACAACTGTAAACGTTCAGCAAGTGCAACTTTTCCCAACATTGTAATACAGTGATATGGAAGTTTGTGATGCCTGTATTACAGGCACAGGAGCCCTACTAGAAACAAAAGGTGGCAGCCCTAGTTTCTATCAATGAGAAAGAATATCTCTTGGATATCTTGAGTGTTGACAGACTTGGCAGGATCCGCCAGCTGGTAATGAGCTCTTTCAGCATCAGGGCTCCAAGAGACAAGCAATTAAGGAGAAAGGTCCAGTTCAGTCATCAAAGCATATTCAGTGAATGTGAGTAGGAAGTGAAAGTCTCTGCTACCCATAAGCTCGTTGCTTGCACATCTGAATGGAGTCTCCTCTGCATCCATCTGTATGCATGGAGACTGTATCCAGAGCTGAACTCTGTACAGCTATATACAGTATCTGCAGGATGCAGCATCATAGCATATATATCAAATAATAATAATAATAATAATAATAATAATAATAATAATAATAATAATAATAATAATAATAATAATAATATTACAGGTATTTATATACCGCCTTTCTTGGTCGTCAGATTTCTCCTCAGACTTTATTCAAGGCGGTTTACATAGGCAGGCTATTTAAATCCCCGTAGGGATTTTTTACAATTGAAAGAAGGTTCTATCTTTCAAGAACCACAACATTTCAGATGTTTCTTTCTGATCTGGTTTCACATTCTGGCCTCCATCCTCCCACGCTCAGAGCAGATGGAATAATTCGGCTCAGCTTGTCAGCTGCTTCAAGGTCGCACAGTGCCGGTGGCCTCGAACTGGCGACCTGCGGTTGTTATCTCCAGGCAAACGGAGGCTCTACCCTCTAGACCAGACCTCCTGCCAAATTCCACCTCACCCAAGATTCACTGGACTCACTTTGAGTGACTGAACAGGTTTATGCTTACATGTAACTACAGAATCAAAATGGTGGTCAAGACAAGTGGACCTCAGGTGGTCAAACTGAAGGAGACAAGTGATAGTTGGTGATAGGTAAAGTGCAGGAGGGTGCAGGGCTGGTCCAGACACCCAAGGAATAACAGATAGCCCAGCATCTGCTATTTTGCAGATTTAATTCTCAAACATCTTGCCATGACATTTAGACTTATTTGTAGTTTTGCCCAGTTACAGAAAGAGAAAGAGTTCAGAGGCCATCTGGGTCTTATTCAGTCCATACCATGTCCCATTAAAACTCTTGCTGTCCGGTCAGCTGCTGCCTTTGTCCATATGTTTTCCAGCCTTCTTTTATTTTTCCATTGAACTTTGCCCTCTTTACAACCCTCTCATAGTGGCAAGGGATAGGAGGTCAAAGGAACTTTGCTTCACTGAGTTCTGTCCTTCCAGAATCAATGCATTCCATCTCTTGCAGTCCAGCTTTGTTATTGTTTCACCATCATTGCCTAACATTGGAGGAGTCGGGATTGAGATGCAATTCGTTTTTAACCTAACTGCCCAAGCCAATTCAGACTTATCAAAAGTAAGCCCTACTGAATTCAGTGGGGCTTACTCCCAGGAAACTGCATAGAATTGCAGCCTTAGATTATCGGGCAGGCCAATCCTAACCTGTGCCTTCACAGCCAGGCTGCATGGCCTGTGCTGTATCCAACACAGGTTAGGAGGTGGCTAGGGGTCTCTTCAGGGCAAGGGGATATTTTCCCCTTATCTTGTATCATGCTGCAACCTGCCCTATTGGGCTTCTCAGATCCATGCCAGTTAATAGCTGGTGCAAATTTGGAAACCCAAACCCAGTGTAATGCTGGAAGGGCCGGGAAGAAGGTGAGGGCCTCTGCCAATCCCTTCCCCTCCCAGGCCCGATCTGTCCCCATTCCGCTATCTCCTGCCTAGAAACTCCCTCTCCCCATCTCCCCACCATTCTCCAGTGCTGCCCAGTGTGAGCTGACCTCCATCCGGAGCTGCTCCTGGATGCAGCGCTGGTGGGCTGGCGGAGGCCTTTGAGCCAGAGTTTCCAGGTCACGAGTAGTTGCAAACGTGCTTTACTGCACATTTACAACGCTCTCATTTGGATTGCGCTATCATAGTGCTTTAGTTTACTATCTATCCATGAAAGCTGTCATTCTAGACTTACATTTCTCTGATGAACAAACAGTTTGCAGCTGTTTTTTAAACAAGGCCCATGTTGATTAAACAAACTAAAGCCCATCTCTTTTGTCTGTTCCAAGGGAAATGGGATTTCTCTACAGACTGGATGTTTACACTTAACATCTGACAAACAGCTGGTACCTATGTAGCCTGTTCTGCGTGGCCTCCTATTCTGAATGCTCTAGGCTGAGTTAATTCTTGATGCAGTATAACCAAAGCTGCCCCCAAGATGACAACCACTACCCCTCATCCCATTGGAAGATCACATGTAGGAGCAAGGCTGCACTTCCACAGCAGACACAAGCCTGGGTAGCAATCGTATCTCGGTGGTAGGCACATGCTCTGCATAAATGAGGACTCAGGCACAATTGCAAACTTTCCAGCTAAAGGGATCTTCGGTAGCGGAACTGAGAAGTCAGCACAGACAATACTGAACTTAACAGTAATTGACCAATGGTGTGACTTAATATAAGACTTGACAGGTTCATATGCCTGTGTATATCACAGTGAATGTCTGGGCCCCACTGAACAAGCAGGATGCACCTTTTGCTGCTGATGGGGAATATATGTATCCCCATCAAGGGCCACTAGTGGTTGCACATGATTAATTGCACATAAATCAAACTGGATTATGGCTCACATGTATACATGTAGGTATTTCTGAAGACATTTTGGATTATAAATTTCAGGTGATTAAACATGCATGGGGGGAAGTGAAATTACAGTGGCAGACTTGACCCCCGTCTATACACATTTATCTGGAAATTGAAACAGAGTATATGTGAACAGTATAACTGCAGGGCTCTCTCCATTGGGGGCCCTTTTTCAGGTTTCCTGATAACTCTGAGAGTGCCCGTGTGCATGTATACGGGCTCTGTTCCAACTTACAAATGAATGTATGTAATGCAGGACCAGGAGCTACCACTACAATTCTTCTCCCTCCCATGTAGATTTTTGTTGTTGTTGTTGTTGTTGTCGTCTGAAAAGGGCATGTGTATCATACTGAGCCTCAGAATGTGCGGTGCTTGGTTCTGTGTAGTAACATCCAAAAATGCATCCATGGTTAATGTGGATAATATAGGGCTGAAATGTTTGTGCACAGTTTAGAAGGCAATGATTGCTGTCAATCATCAATACCGCTTGTGCCCACATGCCACACTTGTCACTTAGGAACTCGACTGGCAGTTGAGATGCAACAGCAGTGTCCAGTGAGAGAAATTCACAGAGACCCTGGGGCACTTGTAGCCTACTTCTGAGGATTTTGAAAGCTCTATAATTGCATTCTGTTTCTAAAGTGCAATTCAGTAAGAGACTTTCATAGTTCTGTAGTCTCTGAATTTCATCTTAGAAAGGTTACACACAGGCTGTACTAAATACTTGCATTTGTTCCAAACAGCAGGATTAGGCTATGGTTTAAAATTAAATCTAAATCACAAAAAAAGTATTCAAAAATGTTAATTAAAAGTATTAAGTTTCTGAATAATTTATAGCTCAGCAAGCGTTCCTAAGAATCTTAGCACAAGAAGGGGGGACCCATTCGCTTTTCTTTCTTTTGTTGACCCAGTGATTGTGAAATGTCTTCGTTGTACATTTGCAAGCTAATGTAGTGCTGAAGCAAAGACTTAGGCTTCAGAGGAATAATATTTTACAATAAGCTGTGCTCCTTGTAGACAGAAAGCAATCTTTTTCAAAGTGCCAGGAGTTAATCAGCCTCTGTTCCTACCACAGAAAAGTTTCCAATTACATAAAAAGCTGATTGCTTTGGACGGCAGGGCTCACACAGTCTGCAGTGCTCTTTGTCATAGGAATGTACTGTACCTTCGTGTTCCGTTTTTATAAGAGGCCGCCAAGGAAGAGATGGATTGGGAAAAAAGATATGTTTTCTGATTCTTCTGAAAATGATATACCTTGAGATTTGTTTTAAAAAGTAGTACAGATGGAGGAGCGCTTAATGTGTATCTGGAAGTACATTTCTCCTTTGTTTGCATGGCCAGTGAAAACAAGCCATGAAGCACACTTAGCTAGGTTCAGTGGGGTGTATTGTATTCCACATAGTTCTCAACCAACTGTTTTTCAAAGGCCAACACTAAAAACATCACACAGAACTAATGTCTACCAGTGGCACTGTCCTCTCCCAGGGTAGGACTAGCATATTTTTCTCTTCCACATCTAATGTTTATAGTTTCCAGGCTGGAGTGGTTTGGTATGCTGAATTCTGGAAGCATCTCAAGTTTAAATGCTAGTGTATGAACCTGCTGTACTGAATCGCTTTTGTCTCCCCTTACCAGAGTACTGCTTGCCAATTTTTACAGCTAAAGCAGATTTTACTATTTAAAAACAGAACCAGATGGAATGCCAGTTCAAAGAACATGTCAGAATTAAATATTTCTCTTTTAATTAGTTGCTTCTGATTTATGCAAAAAAAATTAACATAAGAGTAGGCGAATGTGCCATGAATCCAGATGTGACGCAGCCCACACAGGCATTATCTTTTCCCTGTCAAAAAGAAAGGTCTTTTTCCCCTAATTTTTAGGGGTGACAGGGCTTGCAAGCATAGCAGTGACAAGTGACAAAGGCTCTTTCTGCTTCCCCTCTGCAGTGCCAACACTTTTCAAAAAGAAAGAGCATTCCATTGGAAACTAGTACATCTTCCTTCTTTTTTTGTTATCTGCCATTTCAGTAGCACTGCCCAGTGTAAACCATTATTTATTTGGTTCTCAGAACAGCCCTGTGAAGTCACCTGCTGTTGTTTCACTTTCTCCAAAGGGGAACTGTGCTTGCGAGGGAGCACTTGACCACAGCAGGGGCCACTTTATGTTTCATTATAGTATATCCCACCTTTCTTACATGTTGAAGATCAAAGCAGAATATATAAAGTTCCCATGCGCACACTAGACCAGTGGTTCTCAAACATTTTAGCACTGGGACCCACTTTTTAGAATGCCAATCTGGAGGTGATGTCATTAACTTGGAAGTGATGTCATGACCAGAAGTGACATCAAGCAGGAAGCTTTTTAACACCCCCATATGACAAAATCAAATCAATTAATTAAGTAAATTAAATGTTTACAATAAGTATAAAAATGTATTTAAAATAAGGAAGAGTCCTCCTAACCCTCCCAAGCTGTTGCTGATCTGTTCAGAAAAAAAAATCCCAAACATCTCAAAGGCTGAATTCCATCAACACTTACCCAGGAGTAAGTCCCATTGACTATCATTGTTGAAAGTATATATATAGTAGTCTGTTAAAAGTACAGATCTGCAGTATTTCCCCAAATGCAGTCACATACCATGGTAGCATCAAGTCCAATATATTAAAAATAAAATACACATTGTAATGAATGAGGACTGACCTGAAATTGGCTTGTGACCCACCTAGTGGGTCCTGACCCACAGTTTGAGAAACACTGTACTAGACCAAGACCTGGTTAGTCTCAACAAGGTTGCTGTCACATGTGCCTTCAGACCTGACAATATCCTATGATAGTAGGACATATATAGTTCCTATATAGATGCTATGTCCATGATGCAAGCATGTCATGGAGACACAGAAATATTTGGCTTGCAGCAGTATGTAAGTCTTTTAAATAAACAAATTAAATAAATACATACATGGATAGGGAAGATGATACACAGCAGCTTCTGGATCTGTATTTACACTGCCAGGAAACCATGCATGCCACATTTTGTACATGAAAACATATATATGCTTTTCCTAACATGATCTTCTTATAGGAAAAAAGCAACATAAGAAGTAGGCTTCGGTTCAGAGGTGAGAAGTGTGTGCCATGGATGATGTGGCACTTAAGGGCACAAAAAGGGCATGTTATGACACATGATGCATGCCACACATCATGTGAGGCACCCCATAACCAGTGGTTCCCAAAATGTGCACCGTGGCTCCCCAGGGAGCTGTTGGAAACAGCCAGGGAAGCTGTGGAATCCTCATGAAAAACCCGCCACCTTATGCAACGTATAGGATTGTAGCCCTAATGGGGAGCCAGAGCCAATGAACCTGGTCAAGGGAGTCACCAGTCGAAAAAGTTTGGGAACCACTGCCTTAAACCCATCAACAATTTCAAGAAAGGCTATCTTGGCAAGAAAAAAGTGGTTGTATACCATGGGTTGTATAACAGGCATGAGAATAACAGTGTATCATAATGGTTAATTGGAAATGGAAAAGTGCCTGCTACCTAAGGAAATGACACAATTCTCTAAAAATATTGACTTTTGGAATATAGGGTCAAACCACAGTATATGCTGCAAGACATACTCACAAATAAAAAGCTTCCTGTTAATCAAACTCCAGCCCTTCATCTTTTATTTTCTCAGGCAGCAGAACAGACAAACCTGCAGTGTTAAAAAGGCTGGTAACAACAACTGCTCCCTTGCCACTGTGGCAGTCTCAGAGGACCATGTTTTATTGTGCACGACAGATTTTCATTTTGAAAATGAGCCCTTTGCATTTATGGCTTGGGTTATGTTTGTATGATTATAAGAAGCAGAAAGATTCATTTCACGGCCTGCGTATCGCACGCAGCTCTTTAACAAGCTGTTTCCACCTATATCCTACATGATTTACTACACAGTAGATAAATATGCTATTTATTCTCCTCTGCTGAAATGATTCTGAATGAAATGCACGTGCCACACCGTTGCAACTTCCCAGCATAGTGCAGCCCACTAGCCATGTATTGTTGTGGTCTCCAGTTCTTTCTGATTCCTTCCCCACCCTGATCTTTCAGTGCCTGGAAGGCAACATAAACAGGAGGCCTGATTGGTGAATTATCTGATATACACGGCTGGTGAGCTGTCTTAGGTTCAGTGGGCCACACACTGCGCAGACCTGGTATATGCTGGCTGTTGCCTCTCACTCTCTCAGGAATGCCTCTATTGCCAGGGTTGCCATTTTATCCAGACTGGCCCAGGTTCTGTGCATGCCGCAGCTTGTCTGATTGGAGCCTTTGTGAACCTGGATTTCAAGACTTCATTTTTTAAAAATGTAAGGTTCCAGCTCTTTTGAAAGCTGAACTGTGCTCCCAAACATACAGACTGTATTCTGCTCAAGCAGCTAAGGAAAAACATGAAGTAAGGCAAAAACACTGTGCCTGAGTGGAATGCACGCAGACTGTTGCTGATGCTGTGTTTTTGCGGGCTGGAACTGGAGCAGGAGGCAGCCAACATGTATCTGTTGTTTTAGTTTGCACCTGCCAGGAAAGTAAGCAAGAGAGGGAAAGAGCACTGAGAGGTTCTTAAGCAGCTAGATGGAGCTGGAAAAGAACAGCCAGAAGCAACAAGAGGGAGTGACAAGGCAGCAATGCCT
Organism: Tiliqua scincoides; assembly: GCF_035046505.1. NCBI lineage: Eukaryota > Metazoa > Chordata > Lepidosauria > Squamata > Scincidae > Tiliqua > Tiliqua scincoides. The sequence continues at coordinate 15,905,453 of NC_089825.1, forward strand.
GCCTGTCCGCCTGCCTGTCCGCCTACCCACTGATCCTACTATTTACCATTGTCCATCACCCAGCCCTTGCAACTGCCAGCAGCCCACTGGCAGACTCCAAAAAGTTATCTTGTCTGTTAGGAGCTTGCAGCAAGGTCAGAGAAGGGATGAGGTCTTAGGGATGACTTCCTGTTTTCTCTCTTCCCATACACCTTCTGAGATGGGCAGAAACAAGGAAGTGATCCCTTTTAGAAGCAGCCCTTGTCCCCTGTCTTTGAAGTACTTCTTTGTCCTGAAATACTAAATAGTGAAGGTAGTTTTTTTGGCCCATTAGAATAAATCTGAACATAATCTAGTAATACTTTTCTTAGGAACAAACATTCAAATTCTCCACAGCTTGTTGTTTTTGTCTTTGACTGGGTGTTAAGCAAAACAAAAGGGACAGGAAGAGCTGGTTTTATTAATGTAATCCCAAATTAATAACAATTTATAATAATCTTAAACTTCTCCTGTACTCCATTTCAAGAATTGCAAACTTAGGGGCTACAACACCATCACCATCTCTCTTCTCTGCCTCCCACCAACAATTTGCTTAAGCTGCAGCTTAATTAAGATTTATGGATTCCTGTCAAAGACCTATTTCCTTTGCATTGTTTTTTTTTCTGTACTGGGGTGCAGTGTCTTTAAAGATATAAGCTATGTAGTAGGAAGCAGGGGCAATGGCAGACCTTCCCAGCCTCGCACCCTGGGGCAAAGGTGGATGCCACCATCACCACCACCCCTGCATGCAGATTTGCCCCTCCACTTACCTGGAGCGCGTGGAGCCTCGCACAACCCCAAGACACACAGGGAAAGCCTACTTAAATTTCCCGGGCTCTTAAACTGTGCTTCCAGCAAACCGGAAGCATAATTTCCGACTGCTTCCGGAGCCTCGGGGAGGCTTCCGTGCAGTCCTAGAAGCTCCACACCTGGGGTATTTAGCTCTTTCCATTAATGGCAGGTCCTTCACTAAGCAGGCGGTAGGAGAAAGAAAGAAAAACAAGATGGATCAAAAACTTGCCAAGGATTTTATTTGTATTCTTGTATACTATTTTTATCCTCACAACAGCTTTATGAGGTAGGCTAGGCTGAGAGAGAGAGAGAGAGAGAGGCATATGCCTTCATGAAAAATGTATTAAAATTATAAGGAGCTTCAACTTCACCACAAAGTGGAAAATATCAAGATATGGTCCTGATTATCTTTGTAATAGGAAAAATGCAATGAACCAAATTAACTGCAACTGTGAGCAAACAGATTTCACAAAGACTCTACCATCTAAGCTAGTTATTGTTTATATTTGTGGTTTGTGTTTTGTACTTTTGATAATAATGACCTAAAACAAAATTCTTCAACTCACCACTCAATTTGCATAAACAGCAACTGATTAGCATGGTATGCAAATGTTATTGCTTAGCTCTGAGGAACTGGAATACAGTATGTCAACCCTGCTATTGCAGCATCAAGATAAAAGCTTAGCTTTAAAATATATTGTCAGGAATTTGTTGTTTTGTTGGCAACCTTCAGTCTTGGAAAACTATGGTATCGCGCTGTGAATGGTGGTTCTGGAACAGCGTCTAGTGTGGCTGAAAAGGCCGATTTGGGAGTGACAATCCCTTCAACACTGAGAGCAAGTGTAGTCTGTCCCTGGTCTGTCTCCCTGGCTATGGACCTTCCTTCTTTGCCTCCTTGCCTCGGTCTGTTGGCCAAGTGTCTCTTCAAACTGGGAGAAGCCATGCTGCACAGCCAGCCTCCTAGCAGGACGCTCAGAAGCCGAGGTTTCCCATCTGTTTAGGTCCAGTCCTAAGGCCTTCAGATCCCTCTTGCAGATAAATGGGGTGGTAATAGGACTTTCCTATAAGGGAAACCTTCCTTTATACCCCTGCTAATTGGGTAAGAGGCACTTTTTCAAGTGGGTGCTCCTCTTTTTAGCAGGGGTAGAGTAACTGGCCCACCTCACCCCAGCACTGTCTGTTCTAGTGGCTGTCTGCTGGTATTCATTTGCAGCTTTTTAGATTGTGAGCCCTTTTGGGACAGGGAGCCATTTAGTTATTTGATTTTTCTCTGTAAACCGCTTTGTGAACTTTTAGTTGAAAAGCGGTATATAAATACTGTTGATTGATTGATTGATTTATAGAAAACCTTCTGGCTTTCTTTCACTGGACCCACTGCTTTATTAATTGACTGTCTTCCACGTTGGGGAGGGGGGAAGCAAATGCCTTGGATTTTAATTTTTATTCAGTACTGTAAGCATTCAGTACTCCTGCTACCTCCATGTGCTAGCAGTACTCACTAGTATCAGTAGTTTTACTCAGATTGCTTACTAATACAAGTTGAGCATCCTGAAATCTGAAATGCTCCAAAATCAAAACGTTTTTGAGCACCAGCATGATGCCGCAAGTGGAACATTCCACATCTGACCTCATGTGACGGGTTGCATGGCCTGAGCTGCATCCAACATAGCTTAGGAAGAGGCTGGAGGTTTCCTCGTGCTAAGGGCATATATTTTCCCTTACCCAGAGTATAGCCCCAGCCACCCTATGGGGCTTTTTGGATCTGTGCCAGCTATATAGCTAGCACAATTCCAGGAAGCCCCATACTGCCTGGCCAAGGAAAGGGGTTTGAATGTGGCTTGCACCACCACAACCAATCCCACCCCCTCCCATGGCCTGATCCTCCCCCACGCAAAAATCCCCTTCCTGACCTCCCACCCTTCCGCCACCCTCTCTGTGCCCACATGCTGCTCAGTGCGAACTTATCAATGAGCCTCTGGCCCTCTAGAGACTTGCTGGAGTAGTCACTCTGGCCCGACGCAACTCCTCTCAGAGCGAGGGCCGACTGTTTGACCTCTCATGCGGGCTGAGGGCTCCCTCCACTACTTGCTGTTTCATGTCTGTGAAGCAGCAGCAAAGGCTGCCTTGCTTTGCACAAAGTTTTTTATAGGCCTTGCCCTTGAGCTATTGCAATTCTTTCATGACTTCCATCTCTAATGTATTCATGTATGTAAATTTATTCAGTTTTTTATTGTAAATTATTTTTTCCCAGTTCCCAACACAGTGTCAGAGAAAAGATGTGGCCCTCCTTCCAAAAAGTTTGGACACCCCTGCTATAAAGCATAAGATCAAAGGCCCATCTAGTACTGTTTACCACACTGGCAGACCAGATGCCCCTGGGAAGTGCATTAGCAGCACATAAAGGCAAGGCCCTCTCCCGCTGTACTCTGGCAACTAGTACTTCTTGGCATACTGCTCATGAAGGTCCATTCTGAGTAGACCCATTCAGGCAGTGGAAGCTTACGGCCAGGTACCTGGAGGAGACCTCCGGAACTGCCTCCTGCAGGATGCAGCTCTCACTCTGGTGCCACAGTTAATCGGCAGGGGTTTGATAGGATTGGACTGCTAGTGACCCTTATTTATTTTTTGAAAAATGTATACCTCAAATTTTCTCCTACTGGAATTCAAAACAGCTTACAAAACTCAATTACAAGTAGCGGTTAAAGGAGAAACAAATAAAATAAACCCTACCATATCTCTTGTGGAAGCGAAGTCCACAAATGAATTTTGTTGTGTGAACTTGTAACCCAAAAGTACTGGCAACTCTCTAAATTGGGGGTGTCAGACTTAAGGCCCACGGTCCGGATGTGGTACCCAGAAGCTCTTTGTCTGGCCCTCAGTCTTTCTCAACATCACTATCAGCTGCTGTCAGGTACAGAGCTGTGCTGAGGTGTCACTGCTGAAAGGGCACCCCACTTGATAATTGGGCTCTCCCACATCTTGAAAATATGATCAAGATTTGCCTATTTTCTTTCCTGCCATTTGAAGCTGAGTTCCTAAGTGAGGGGGGGAAAGGGCTTATTTCTGGTCATGACCTACTTAATGACATCACTTCCTGCTTTATGAGTGCCTTATGACATCAATTTCGGCTCTTGCCGGGCATCAAGAATGCTCTTCAGCCCACTGTATAAAAAGAGTTTGACACCAATGCTCTGAATAGTTAAACTGCTTTCATTATTGTCTCCTGAGCTCTTTCAGACATGCTCCTTAGGCTTTGGATAGACAGGCAGACACTGTGTACAATTTTAAGGTACTTCCCCTTTGCTCAGAATGTAGCTTCAGAGCAAATTCTGGCTGACAATGCTTGCATTTCAAATGGCACAGGAGAGAAAAGAGTGAACCTCCCCCTCACTGGATGTCCTGCTTCTTGACCAGGGTTGCCACTCTGTAGTAACAAAAAAGAAAGCTTCTGGTGGGAGGCCTGCTAAAATTGCCTGCATTTGCATGCACATCAAACTGAACCATGAGTTGATATGCCTAGGGTTGCAGCATGATTAACAAGGGCATACACAGTGTGCAGGAGCACAGCGGGATCCCTTATGTAGCTTTGAAGGTGTCTTTTTTTGTAATTTCCTTATTGCAGTATTGCTAATCAGCTGCTTCAGTAAGACAAATTCATAAATTTAATTATTGTTTGACATTATGATAGCATATCAGACAATTGGATTCTGGAGGCGCAGGCAAAGCTTCATGCTTTTGTCCCTTTCTAAACCATCATTCCTCCCCCTCCTCCTCAGAAGCTAAGGTTTAGTATGGTTTCTAATTTGGAGAATGCTCATAATAGATCATCATTTGACTTCACTCAAACTGAACCACATACTGATATTTTTTCTTTTTCCTTTAAGAGGGAAAAAGAAAGATAACAATAAAAAAATCCACAAGAAAATCCCATTTAGAGGCATTTTGAATCACTTTGAACAGTATGAGTTTGGGACCTTAATCATTTCAAAAACTGAAGAGCTGTTTGAATTTTCTGAGCAAAGGATTTCATTTTAACTCAGCACTGCATTCCCTCAGTCTTTCCCCCCCCCCCTCTTTTTTGAGAGCCCTTCATCCTGGAATTGCATGTACTAACTGGACGTGACTGAAAATGCGGCACACTTTACAATCAGCAGCGTACAATTTGGAGAGCATTTCAACTTAAGTTGAGATTGCTCTGCCCAATAATGCCGACATTCTCCCCATTAACCTTCACATTCCTCTTGGGGACAAACAACAAGTGACACTTCGTTGCACAAATCTTTCCCCACAACGCCTTGAATTTTTAAATGAAAAGCAGTCTTCTTGATGCTGAATCTGATAGCAAAAGAACAGCAGGCAGTAGGATTTACATAACCCTTTTCTTTCCTGCCAGTTGCTACTAAATCATTATACAGCCTTCCTATCCACTCTGTCTTTGTTTCTGGATATATGACATGCAGCTCATGCCTCAGTATCCACTGATTTGGCATCTACTGATTTGACTCACCCCTGATACTGGGGTCCACCTTTAAATGGCTTGTAACAAGGAAGAAAAGTGCCAAAATCCTATTTCCTACCTTTGTGCACTTTACAAGCTTCTTGGGTTTAAAGATAGCTTTAAAAGCCCACTTCCAGTTTTCTTGCTCCTCCATTGTTACCCCAGACTGCGTTGATACAGATCAGCGGTTTTCAACCGCTGTGCCACGAATGAGCCTCGGTTGTGCCGCTGGGTCAGAGGAGACAGGCAGCTGCTGTGTGGGAGAGCGCCCGCTTTAAGCATCGTTTGGCAACGTGCTTGGAAGAAGCAGCCAGAGGCTGCTGTTTTGAAGATCCTGTGCGGGGCAGAAGGCTAACCCCCTTCAGATGGGGAAGGCAGAGGGGTTATGGCTCCTGTCTCTTCCTCTGCTCTCTGCACTGGGTTCCTGTGCCTGGCCACAACCCTGCCTCATCCCTGGGCTCGTGTCCAGTCCGTTGTCATCCCCCAACTCTCTGTCCCTTACTCGCCCTCATTGCCCACCTCCGGCAGCTGCTGCCAATGAAAGTCTGTCGACCCCGCAGCATCCACTCTCAAATCCTGCTGTTCCAGGCGCGGGGACGAGGATGACTGCGGTGGGGCCGGCAACTCTGGCTGCTAGTGAGGGACAGCTGCAGCGGGTGCAACAGAAGGCCAGGGCTCACCTCCCAGCCGGTGTCCATATCCAGCCTCTTGGGGTGGGGGTGGGGGCTCTTATCTGCAACACGCTGATTGGGCAGCTGGACAAGCTCAGAGGAGCTCTGGGTGGGAACTGCTTTGTGGGTGAGAGTGAGCATGCCAGCCAGGTAAGAAGCAAATGAGCAGCAGGAGTCCTCCAGGGGCCACCTGCTGAAGGACTGGCTGTTTGGAAAGGGATCCTTGAGAGTCCCAGTTCCTTGCCACCTTTTGTCTACCTGCCGTGTCCCAGAAGCGACTCTCCCTGCATTGCTTCCACTGATAGGGCACTTTTTGTCTCACATACAGGAGCAGGCAACTGGCACATCTCTCCTCTTCCCCCTCACCCTCTACCCCACCTCACTCTCTCCACACACATCTCAGTCCTTCCCCCATCCTAAAATTTTACATACGCAGTTAACACCTCCTTTCCCAGCTTGTCCCCACTTTCCAAAGGTCTTGGAATCCTTTGCCTTGCATTCTCTCTCTCCCCCCCCCCCCAGTTGGATCCCAAACCTTGTTTTGATCATGCCACCTCATTGCCTCTCACTCCACATTCCTCCAGTACGCCATGTGCTCTGACCTCTTTGCCAACATGTTCTGACACTTCTGATAAAAATTTGACCACCTTACTTCCAAACATGTTTTCCGCCTTTCCAGAAACCACATACAATTCCCTCTTCCCTTTCCAAGGGATGTTTGGTCCAAGGTAACTTTATAAGGAAGATCTATTCAAGTTTGGAGAAGTTTGATTTCAGCTTGTGGTGAATTTCTTTATTTGTAATGTAATAGTTTAATTAATTAATTATACTTATTAATTGTAATGTAGTAATTTAATGTAATTAACAAAACTGGTGGTGTGCCTTGACAATTTTAGCATCTGGTCAGTGTGCCCTGAACTGAAAAAGGTTGAAAATCTCTGAATAGATGCTATACCGCATTCAGTCATAATTTCATTCCGTTAGATTCCATTATTCACCACATCTAGTGGCTGAATGTGGTATAGTATCTATACCAATGCATTCTGGGGTGACAATGGAGGAGCAAGAAACCTGGAAGTGAGTCTTTAAAGCCATTTTGCCACTGATTTGGTGTCCAATGATCTTTTTTATCCACTGAGGGTTCTGGAATGGAACCCCAGTGGATAACAAAGCATGACCTGTATTTCCAGGGAGGATATTCCTTGTGGAACACTAACTTCCCCCCCCCCCCCGTGGATGGGAAACCAGCCAGGGTTGATTGTGAGTGGACAAATGACAGGAAGGTTAAGGGTTATGCAACCTTTTCCACAATCAGTTGCTTCCATCTCTGAGGCTCTTTTCCATTTTTAAAAACCCAAACAAATAAGTTAAAGAATGACGCAACTAGGTGTCATGCATAGTTTTGTCCAGGCAACCCAATCCTCTGCTGCATCCCATGGGGCCAAAGAGGCAGCTGGAGGTCTCCTCGGCGTAAGAGAACATTGGTTCCTTTATCTCGTCTCAAAATCAGGGTAGACTCATGTAGGGCTGGCCCAGAACCAAGAAGACTTACAAATTCCTGCTTGCATGCTTCCTGCTTGCTTGCTACACACCCTTTGTAAAAGCAGAATGATCTTATTTGACAAAAAAACATAATTCAGCCTCCCTCCATAGCAAAATTTTTCAAACTTCACAAAATGGAAGCACACTTTTTCTCCTGAACTAAGATTAGAAACCACCACCACCCCATTCTCACATCTGAAAAGATTTGCTGTTAGATTTGCTGAGAGAATTACCTGCTCTCAGAGCAGCCCACAGTATGTGTTTCTGTACAAATTAACAAGGAACCTTTCGTTAGGATGGAAAATTCTGCTCGCTCTCTCTCTCAGAGAGTTATTTTGTTATTAAAATAATTTAATTTTTAACAGTCTATAATTATTAAAAAATAAACATATTGTTTAAAAACAATAGCTATACATTCTTCCCCGACCTGAAGTGCCCAAGGCATGTTTAAGTAGTCCTGTCGCACTTGTTGCAGAGACGGGAGAATTCTCAAGCCTCATTGTAAGCTAATCATCATAGCAATTCATCATACAGAAATGAAGTTTATTTGTTTATTTACTTACTAAATGTATACCCTACTTTTCATGTAAGCCTACCAAAAGGCCTTACTAAATGTAAAATAATACTGCTGGAAGGAAGATTTGATTTCATAGGAACATTTAATTGTTTAATCAATTTCTGGTGGCAGGGTACACCAGTCTGCCTACCTTGAGAATTATTGTTTTATATATACAGGTACGTATATTGATACAGGGAATCAATTTTGCTAAATGGTGCTTATATGCAAGATAGGATTTATTAGCTTTTAAAAGCTGCAGTAGAGGCACCAAAAGTGAGCTCTGTTTGTTTTCCTATCCCCCTCCCATATACAGAGATAGTGTTCCTGTGTTTCAAGATTTTTGGTTTTGAAGTGACTTGTATGTTTACCATGCAAATCAAAATAGCAGTCCCTCTGTCTTCAGTTGGACTTCCTTCGCAGAGAATGCAGAGTATGTTGATTTAACCCATCCACCCACCTACCTACTCCACTTCATCCCACCCTTGCTTTTGGATGAATGACATATTTCCAGGAAAAAGGATGCTTGTGGGACACTAGAGACATTCAATCTGCATCCTGCATGTTTCAAAAATACTTAAGAAGCCTGAGACATTTAAGAAGCCTGAGACATGCAAGAAAATTTAGCACAACCAACATCGTAACATCATCTCATTCAAGCCTGGACAATGTTTTGAAAGAAATCTGCAGCAGAGAACTTCAACCAGTATCAAGCACTCAGATACCACTATTTGGAAGAAAGAAAATGTTTCTGTCATTCTAATGGTGCTTAAGAAAAAGTACATTTATACTCCTGGTGACTAGCCTAGCAAATGCTTTGACATGCATTGGTCTCAGAGGTCAGATAAGAAGCACAACTCGTTGTGCTGTGATAGTACACAAACTATTTCTTAGTTTTTAATTCCTTTAACTGAATTTGTTTGCTATTTTTGAAAACACGTCATATGCTGAGCCCTGAAGCAGTGACACTTGTACACTGAAAAGTAATTTTGTGTGAAAGGGCGCAAAGCTGCTATCATTCAGAGGCCTGTGTGCATTTATGTAGGCTTGCAAAGTGCTTTCATGTGGAGGTGATGGGGGAGTTATCAACTTTACCTTCCAGTACCATCTCTCACATCTCAGGGAGATGCTACTCTAGCAGATCCCCCAGTGCAGTTTGGGCAGGCAGCTAGATGACTGTAAAGCATGGGAAGAAAACAGCCTCATGGAGTGTATTTTGTGCCCTGTGTACGTGCAAGAGACCTATCTATAGCTTTCTGATCCCTTCCAGTCTGAATATTATGCTCATTTGTTTGCTTGTTTATAAACAAGTGCCTAAAATTTTTGAGTTGCAAAATACTTTCTAGATATTCTAGACCAGTGTTTCTCAAACTGTGGGTTGGGACCCACTAGGTGGGTCGCGAGCAAATTTCAGGTGAGTTCCCATTCATTCCAATGTATGTACAGACATCTGTAACATTTCCCCAAATGCAGTCCCACAACCATGGTAGCATATCAGTGCTTCTCAGTGTGTCCTTCTGTCATTCTTACAGGTAGACTTAGGCCTTCTCCGCTTTGTTTCTGCCATTGGGACCCAGGGAGCCATCTCAAAAGAAACAAAGAGAATGTACTTTGTGAAAACATACCGTGTGGATATCAGCTCCAATGGAGAAGACTGGATTTCAGTGAAAGATGGAAATAATAAACCTTTGGTAAGGCTTTTTCTTTTCACACTGGTCTTAGCTACTCATGGATTTCTAAACCATTTTATGACCTGCAACTATTTATTTTTTATAACAAAATGTTAGAAGGAGTTAACCATTGCCACCCATATTGTTCAATTATTAGATGATCCAAAATAGAAACCAATTAATAAAGAGCTAGACTGAAAGCCTATTGAAACATAAAAGGTTTATTCTTACATGATGCTTTCACTTTTTTGCCCAATGGACTGGGTAAAATATTCAGTTGCTGCAAAATGGAAAACAAGAAATTTTATTGAGCATGATCCAGCCAAAGTGAAGCACTTTAATGTCCCATTGATTAAAATAGGCAAATTTAAATATTGGTTTAATGAGCCTATTGAAATCCTTGGGAGCTATAAACAGCTAGTTTTGGCTGCGTTCTGTTCAGCGTTTAGACTTGCCAAATTTTTGTTGTTGTTCTCTTTGTCCAAAACATTTCTTGCGCAAAAGCTCATATTATAGCAATATTGTATTCTTCTCAGTGGGTATGTGAGCCACTATCTAGCTGTCATCACCCACCACTTCAAGCAGTGTTGGTGACATCTAAGGGCCAGTGGAAGTTTTCTTATCAAAAACAGGGGGCATGTGATCAGAATCAGAACCATAGCAACGGCAAAGTTAAAGCGCCCTTACCACCAACCATGGTTCAACCTGTTTCAGGTACCTCCACTATTTTTGTACTTGGATCATAATTTAAATCTTATGCAAAGCAATAATTGTGCTCCTGCTATGTTTCCACTTCATGCATAACAGATAACAGCCTGGCTGTTTCATCCTGTTTGTCTTCTTGTACTGAAAGAGAGCCAAACCTTATCCCAGGCCTTGGCCTAGCTTTCCCATGCAATTAATATTAATAAGTTAAACAGATGCTTAGTGGTAAATATAGTCAATGTTTGCAAGACATCCCTGCTGATCTTTCATGGCCACTTCCTTCCCATTAAACAGGGAGGAGCCATTTTTAGCAAGCCTGTGATGGAAGAAATAGATCAGACATAGATGATGCAACATGGAGAATATTCAGAGCATTAATGTTCTAGTGAGCCTAAAACTGAGCCAAGAAATTATGGTTTCAGTGGGGCTAGTTCCACAATGAAGAGAAGCAGCAAGTTAAGTGCACAGGCTTTTTTGATGAGCAAGCGAACTTCCTGCTATACTACTCTGAGCAAAGGACAAACAGGAAAGTCGGGGGAAGGTGTAAGAAATCACTGCCTGTTAAAGGAGAGATGCATAAAACAAGGAAATCGGAACTTGGCATTGTTTAATGAAGGACAAGGAAATTAGTCACCTTCCTTGAACTCAGACACTGGAGAATTTGATTTTCTTATGGTAGCTTTTTCTCAGATGGCCAAAACAGATGCATCATTTCTTTGTGTGGCTATCCTGCTTTTCTGTCTTAAAGAAAGCATCAAAGGTGAGACTTGAAATAGTGAAGCTAATATGCAATTGTGTCAGACAAATCTAGACTTTTTTTTATACAAAGGCAAAAGAAGAACTATTTGATGTTTTTAATTTATATAACTATTTAAAGAATCCTCCAAAATGCAGAAATGTGGCTTTTACAACTCGTATGACCTTAAGACTACAGTCCTGTGCACAGTTACACTGAACACAGTGACTAAGATTCAATCAGAGTGCTCCAACCCATTGAAATAAGCCCACTTTAACTTTCTGTGGGACTGGTTAGGCCTCAGCTGTCATAGGAACTCAACAATATATTATGACCTTCTTTACCTATGTACACTCCAAATTCTTTGGAAGCTGTGTTATTATTAACTACTTATTTATAGGTAAATGGTACAAAACTTGGAACATATTTAAGAGAAATTACATTGCTTCCCTTCTTTCCATAGATGTTTCCAGGGAACACCAACCCCACTGAGATCGCTTATAGAACTTTTCCCAAACCAGTCCTGACACGTTTTGTTCGAATCAAACCTACAAGCTGGGAAAGTGGGATATCACTGAGATTTGAAGTATATGGCTGTAAAATTACAGGTAAGGATTCTGAAGGTTTTCTTTTTTAATTACCAGAAGTAGGAGAGTCATATAATCGATAGGAGAGTCACAGCTCTGTATTCCAAATATTTGGAAATGTAAATCTGTAGTAGAGAAGCAGGTAAGCGTTATTGTTGTATTGCTCATTTCAGTTTCCAATAAATAGCATATAAAATCCCAAATGGCTTGGGACCTGGGTATATTAAGGATCACCTTCTGTATATGCCATCTTGCACATTCTATTCAACATCAGCAGCCTTGCTTTATATCGCTCCACTGAACAAGATTCCACAGATGACCACTAAGGAGCAAGGCAGTGGCACTTCGTGAAATGTCCATATCAGAAAGGTCTGCCAGTCCCTAACACTACAAGCCTTAATAGCAGTAGTTCCCAACCTTTAGGAGCCTGCAGACCACTAATGCAAAAATTGGAATTGTTGTGGACCAAATGCAAACCCCACCACCTGCAAATACAATTAAATTTGTAATAATCAGAGGTGTATTAGAGATTTATTAGATTTTTTGTAGAGATTTGTGGGTTGTTGCTTTTGTTGCCAGATGTTGATGAGAATGGTCCATTCTCCTTTCTGTTGGTTCATGGGCTAGTGTCTTCCAAACTTTGTGGGAGTGGAGAATGAACCACCCACAGCCACTGCCAGCACTTCAATGCCAGCTGCACACGGTCCATTCTTCACCCTCTCTGGTGGTCTGTGAGGAAGTACTTGCTAAGCAAGATGCTGGAAGTGATCAAAGGGTATTTTTCTTCCTGAGACTTCACGAACCACTTCTCAGGGTCATGCAGACCACCTGTGGTCCACGGACCATGGATTGGGAAACAGTTCTCTACAAGCTAATACTGACCAATCTTTATTTAATTTAAAAAGATTAATTCCATGTTTGAAACTGTAGTGAACACATTTTCCTGTCTGTATTTCTATGATTCCAAAGGAAAGGACAGAGAAATAGACACACACACACACACACACACACACACACACAAATTCATGGTTAGCATTGGTAAAAGTCAATTTTTAAAACATTAGGAATATTCTTTATCATTTTTATCACAATGAGCAGTATGTTCATTATACTAATTGTCATGCTGGAAAATACTTAAATACTTCTTTGCTTAAGCATAGACATTCATAAGTAATTCTTTTCATTTAGAAATTTGGTTTGATATCTCTGGACAATGAAAGGCTCTTCATAGGCTGTCCTGATTTCCCTGAGGAAGGAATTACATTGTAGTATTTTGTTAGTTCCTCTACCTGTTTTGTAGTTTGTTTTTTAAGAAAGTAAAAATTGATCATTCAGAAAATGAAGATATGTCCTAAGAATGAGGGCTGCACTTGAGCTATTGAAGGGCTGAGAAGATTCCAAAGACCATCCGGTACAGCCCTTGTGATGAATCTGTAGTCTGCCAGTCCCACGTAGAATCCAGTGAAGTTAGCATATATTCTCTTCATATACAGAGAGAAAAAAAGAGAGACAATGTATAGTTGACTATTTGGCTCCAAGTCATCATGCGGTGGTGAAGAGCATGATTTTTTAAATCCCAATTTCAAATGCCTCTTCAACTTACCATTAGCCTCTTTCTGTAATAGACGCCTGTATATGTAGCTAGTAGGAAGGGGCATAGTGCAGTATGCATCATGTATGCTTTGGACTGTCCCTGGTTCAATCCCTGGCACTGGTAAGAGAGGGGTAAGGCAAGGTTCAATGGGTAAGGTTCAAGACCTGGCACAGGTAAGGGTAACAATGTCTGTCATAGGTAACAATGTCTGTCTGAAACTCTGGAGAGTCACCTTCCAACAGCATAGACTAAACAATGTGGACCTTTATGGACCAATTGTCTGACCTGGTATAAAGTGGCTGGGAGTTTCATATGTAATATTTGGATAATAATACAATATCATGCACACTATAAGGATTACCATTAGTTTGACTACTTAGGAAAAATCCTCTACAAATGCTAACAACTCATTTATGTATCTGTTACTATTATTTAGATTATCCTTGCTCTGGCATGCTGGGTATGGTCTCTGGGCTCATCAGCGACTCCCAGATTACAGCATCCAATGAAATGGAGCGAAGCTGGATCCCAGAAAACGTTCGTCTGATAACAAGCCGTATAGGGTGGGCATTACCACCACCCACTCACACCTACGCAAAGGAATGGCTCCAGATAGACATTGGCGAGGAGAAGATAGTGCGAGGCATAATTGTGCAGGGAGGCAAGCACAGAGATAACAAGGTGTTCATGAGAAAATTCAAAATTGGATACAGCTACAATGGATCAGACTGGAAATGGATCATGGATGCCAGCAAAAAGAAGGCCAAGGTGAGTTTATAAACAAAATGTATTGAAGGGCTATGAGCTTTTTGAAACAGTTGATAGTATGGGGTAGTCGTATGCAGGAGCTAAATAGGAATTGCCCCAATCCTATCCCCAACCAGCCTATACAATGCAGTGGCACCAACAAAGCAAGCACAGCATCAGGGGAGACAACAAGACAACCCAGGAGAAGCAAGTAAAAATAATATGCAGTTTGGCTGTGAACAGGTATCTTCAGATCTATGTCAAGTATAGCTGGCCTAAGGAACCTCAGGGGACATGTTGGGCTAAGAAAAGGGGGATAGGATCTCAGCATGCACAAGTGCTGACCAGAACCGCCCCCTCCTGCCCATTGAAAATGGGTTATTCCAGGGCTTAAGATAATAATACCTTTCCTTCTAAAACACACTGTAAATATTTGACCGAATCTTGGTCTGTTGCAGCTTTTCTAAAACAGCTGCATCTGTTTCATAATTATTTTGTTTAGAAATAATTACAAAAGTGGATCTTGTTCTTAATGACCTTGATACTGCAACTTAGAGGTCCGCCATAAATTGTAAAGAATTAACAATGAGATCTGACCGCATGCGCGTGTGTGTATGTGTTTTTAATACATGTTGTTTTGACATATTCTTCCAAGCCCTAGGGGAAAAAAATTGAGCACCATATGCTTTTGATGTGACATACCTTATGCTGCCTGGTCTTCTGGTATTAAATTCAAGGCAGTTGCCATCACTGTCAAAACTAGCAGTCTTGACAAAAATGAATGCTGGCAAACACATTAAGTCCACTCACAGCTTTTCATAGCTAACAAAAATAATCCTCAGAGATTAGTACTTTCCCCCCCCCCTCCACGAAAAAATTGGATGTTGTATCACATGCATAATCCTACTGAAATATTCAACACATTTAATAATATTTCTTCCATGGGGGAAAATGTAATAAAGAAGTTTGATAAATTTCTAGGATTCAAGAGGCTTATGGATTTTAAAACAGGATCCAGGTATTTTATAAATGTTAATAAAGTTTGCCTGTATGTAATGGTAATGACAGTGATTAAAAGCATAAATTAAAAGTAGTTCTCTTTCTTGAAATGAAATGCTGTTGAATCTGCTCAAGTAACAAGCAGCTGCACTGCGCGTTCCAACAGACAATCCTAAGATGTCTTTCAGCATCACAGAGGATGCAGGGGGGGGGGAGCAAGTCTTTGGCACAGCACAGAATTTCTTTAAAAATGCTACATTCTAATCAACTGCTTGCATTGCTCCTTTGCTTTCAGGCTAGCCCTAATATGAAAATATTTGAAAATGAAAAGCATTTCCGAACCGTAATTTTCTGTAATTCCAGACAAGCATGCAATCAGAACCAAGATCTAATAAGGGCATCATATATGCAACCAGAGTTTCTTTTCTCAGTAGTTGTCCCTACTTCCCAAATGACAAATTACTGTTCAGTTTAAAAAGCAGCTTTACCCTTCAAGAGTGCTTCCCCAAAACCCACAAAATAACCCCTGCTTCCTCTTCTTCTTCCTCCTGCTCCTTTTGTTTAAATGTAGGAATGCTCTTACATGTGTACTCAAACATGTATACAAAAAGATTGTTGATTATTGGTCATTGTATCTTTTGTAGGAACCAGAAAATCAAAAGAATTCAAATCGCTAGACACAATCAAGGATTGCTTTACAATAATAGGAGGATAAATCAAAGTCACTGCAGTATATCAGAACGAGAGGCAAAATAATCCTAGTTAGAATTAGCTGTATGTTTGTGTGTGGTTTAATCCAAAACACTATTGTAAAATAAGCTTTTCAGCTTTGTAGTGATTTCAGTTTTACTTTAGGCTTATAATAACTTCGCTCTGATTTCAGTTGCAGTGATATTGGTAGCAAGGGGACAGTGTGGTTCTTCACAATTACTTAGATTAGCTTTGTTCCACAGAGAGCAGAAAGCATTGTGGGTGGTTTTGTAGCTGGGAAGCTAGGCTTGGTGATTTGAGGGAGAGAAGGAAGGAGTAGGAGAAGGGATATGGAGGGGAAGAAGGGAGGTAGGATGGATGAAAAAGCTGCTACCTTCCTGGCTCCCCGTGAAAGCCTTCTTTGTGGGGTGCTATAACCTAGCAGGATAGAGCACTCCAACTGGAGGGTGCAAAGTAATATTCCCAAATTGTGACTCTCTAGCCAGGTTAGTTATTTCATAGCTCGGAGGCAGCACAGAGCAACTTCATCAAGTGATGCCTTGAAGCAGGGACAAGGTGGGTGGCAGCTCTTGAAGGGTCCAGGAGAGAGACATGGGGAAAGGCAGTGGTATTTATCAGGCACAGAAGCTTGAAACAGTGAATTTTGGTAGGTCGGAGCAGGTAAAAGATTGGAGGGCAAAAAGAAGATTTTTGGACATAGGAGAGACATAATTCTTGAGCCATCAGGACCTTGTTTATATATTGTCCATCCCCATCCTCATCCCCCCCCAAGTTTGATTGTTTACAGTCATTTCCTCTGGGTTGGGCCAAGTCAATTTCCTTGACATAATTGGATTAGATTTAGGTTCCATCCATGAACTGTTTTGAGTCAGGACAAGATAATTGAGTCAAGAACTGGAGAAATGGCTGAGACCTGCACCCTGTCAATAGGGGCTTGATTGCCGCATCCTTTTCTTCTAGCAGCGAAATAAAGGGAATTGAATTGGTGTAAGTTTAATGAGAGTTGTTGGAGGTTTGAGCCTGTTGTTCTTTTGTTGGCCTAAGTGGTCTTGTTGTCCTCTGTTGGCAGGATCTTTCCAGGGTTATTCTATGCCCTGTACATTTGAATAATGCAATTATGTTGATCAGGCACTGTGGGTGATCTGTAAGTTACAGCCACCTTGGGGAAATTGGCATACTGGCTAGCATAGTGGCTCCTATTCAGGGTTTACTCATAATAACATGGGTGGGATATTGAGAGCAGTGAAGGGAAGGCACTTTAAAAGTGGCTCATGTGCATCATTTTGGCCTGGTGTTGACCAAACACTCCACCACTACTGGTGCCAAATCATAACACTATGTAGAAAGCTGTCTCAGGGCCCAATCCTATCCAATTTTTCAGTGCTGGTGTTGCTGTGCTTATGGGGTATGCACTGCTTCCTGTGTTGGGGATGCAGTCACAGAGGCCTCCTTAAGGCATGGGAACATTTGTTCCCTTACCCCGGGGCTGCATTGCGGTTGCACTGGTGCTAAAAAGTTGGATGGGATTGGGCTACCAGTCAGCCCCAAGATCTGGGATGAACAACACTGACATAGTGCTTCAATTCCTGCACCTGAAGGTGGACAGAAGGTTCCCTTGGAATCCTTAAGATGAGAACACATTGTTTTTTCTCCTAATTGTACTTCCATTGTACATCCCACTGAAGTTCAATTCTAGCAAAAAGAATTTTACTTTCTAGTAAAAAAAAAAAAAGTAATAGTCACTATAATCTTAATTAGATGGTCTGAAAAGTAATCCAATTTGTACCACATCCTTCATGCTGATTTCCTCTGTGACTTTCGTTCCTCTAGAGCAGTGATTTTCAACATTTTTCATCCGATAGCACAAGGAGGGCACAATCCTATCCAGTTTTCTAGTGCCGGTGCAGCTGTGCTAATGGGGATTATACTGCATCTTGTGGTGGTGGGGCAGTCACAGAGGCCTCCTCAATGTATGGAAACATTTGTTCCCTTACCTCAAAGCTTCATTGAGGCTGCACCGGTGCTGGAAAGTTGGATAGGATTGGGCCCTGAGAAGGCACTAAAATTGTCCAGTCATACCATTAGTTTTTTTTACAATTAACAAGGCGCACAGGATTGTTGGTAAGGACTGTTGCTCACATCCCCCGATGGCCCTAATAAATGAGCCTTCCCCAGACTTCTTGGCACATCTGTGGACCATCTGTGGCACACCAATGTGCCATAGTACACTGGTTGAAAATCATTGCTCTAGAAGAATTGGGTCCTGTGCCCATCTGCCATAATTTCCTCGATATCCAGCCCTTCATTTTCTTTTTTCTTTTTTTATTCCACAACATTTTCATCTATCTCAACATGCAGGCCCACTGAGATCCGTTGAAGTACGTCACTTGTCTTTAAATTCAATCGGTTTAATGAAGTAGTTCACTTTGGGCCTAAAACAACAAACCTGCTTCCCAGTCATTGTAGGAATTCATTTCAGTAAGGCCTTTTTGCAGTTAACAATGCTCCATGGACATGCCTACACCATGGACTTTGTTTCTTTTTCTGTGCCCCTTCCTGACCCTTTCCATTCATTTGTCATTTAACTTCCTCCTTCCTCCAGTACTTTGCTGCCATTGGTACAAATGTCTCCTCCATCCTACTTCGGATCATCCAAAGCCATCTTGTGAGATCTCATTAATTCTTTTGGTGTTAAAAGACTCAAAGTAGCTATATTTTTTGTCTTTGGTTGGAATTCTTTTTCTCCTTCATTCAGGTGCTATGTTTTCTATATACAAGCAGTGGATTAAATAATATTACCTTTCCCTCCCTCAATCCTTTCTGAAATGATTGGTGCATATGAATGAACACTTGTTAATTAGAGATAGGTCTAGACTCTAGACTACACAGATGACACGAGACAATGATTCAGTATAATTAGGATTCAAGAGACCATTAAACGTCTATTGAATTCTATGCCTGTGTGTCAGTACATCGTTCGAAAACCTTTTATAGAAAAGTTTCCATTATTATATATTACTATTAAATGATAATTAGCTTGGATGCCATAGTTACAATTGCCTATGACTGCACTGTAAATAGCATTTCTTTTCATGGCTTCTCTTGTAGAAGGGAGCCTTTATTATCATTGAAACAAAATTTAGCGCCTGGAGGAAGCATGTCTCCAAACCTTTTTGCAGATAATCGGGTCTGAATAGGGCTTTCTGATATTAAATGAAGGCCCTTTACCCACCCCAAAATCAATAAAGATAGGTTTCATGATTTCATAATTCAGAGCGCTATGAGACCAGGATGTTCTTTATCCTCCTTACTGTTCACCATTTCTGTGGAGCCTTTAGAGGAAGCCATATGAAATAGCTCTGCCAGGGTGTATACTGTATCCTGAAGTGTCGGGGCAATTACAAAGGTCTCAGCAAGATAAGGGAACATTTGTTCCCTTACCTCGAGGTGCATTGTGGCTGCATTGGTCCTAGAAAGTTGGATAGAATTGGGACTTTAGAGATCTCCATTTCAAAATACCTTCTAACACTGTAAACCTACAGTCTAACACTGCAATCTTACACACATAACTGCAAGTAAGCCCCACTGAATACTATGGGTCTTGCTTCTGAGTAAACCGCCACAGGATACTGTTTACTATAACTACACTGTCAGTTTATCATGGTAACAATGAATTCAGGCAGTTAAAATACTCATACTTCCTAAACTTCTCATTTCAAATGCTCCCTGGATTTCTATTTTTCAATTGTAAATGTGGCAAAATATCTTAAATAATTTTATGGGGGGAGGGGGAGCAAGAGTTCCTTAAATTGTAACATGAAGATTACAAGAAACTAACTTCCCAGGCTTAAAATTATATAATGAAGCATTTCAACATAGATGTGAATTTGAAGGGCTCACAGTTTTAAAAAAGATGCAGAACAGATACCAGCATCAGCTTGCAAAGATGCCATGCTGGGGTGAAAATTGACAGTTACTCTCTCCCTACTAAATGTAAGAGGACTCTACTTTAAATGGTGCCTCTTTGTCCACTTAGCAGGTCTTGGCATGTCAAGTCTGAATCCGTTAGAATTATTTCTGACACTTTTACAGGCATTTACCATATAACTGTAGTATGGTACTGTAGTTTCCACATTAGATCAATGCATAAAGTTAATTTATTCGTATGCCCTTGACAAGGGGAGCCGCGACTTAAGAATAACTGTAGTACTTAAATAGATCCCCTTTTTTTTACCCCTGCTTGTTCCAATCGTCCTTATAATAACCCTGTGAGACCGGTCACTAAATATTTCTACGTTCCAGATAGGGAATCAAGAATAAGAGATAGTGACATTCACTACCCAGTGATCAGATGGTTGAAGTGGGGTCCAAATCCAGCTCTCTCAGATCAAGACATCTGTTGCATCACATAAACTTTCATTTGCATGCTAGTACATAAACCAAAGCTGGTCCTAGATTATAACTAAGATTTTTTAAAAAATGCACTGCGTTCTTCTTTTGAAAGCAAAGGGAATTTCAAAAGCAGTTTGCAATGTGGCATTGAGGAGAGGGGAGTGGTGTCCTGCTGTTACAAGAAAAAGCCAGTGGATCTGTGCAAATCCTTAGGCATGCCTAATATAGCTCTTTAGATGTATTCCCATATCCTTATAATTGACCTTTTTAAATGGAGGAATCAAGTGAAATGCATGCATGTGTGAGCTAGACCCTAGAATCTAGCCTCAGTATGATAGCTGAACAGGAACAGGTACAGTGAGGAGCTACAGTTGCCAGAACACTAAGTCCAGCATCCTGTACAATAACCAGGACCACTTTCCAAAAATAGCTGAAAATCAGTGTCTTCCTATACAGAATCTTTGAAGGAGCAACAACTGGTGACACAAACTAACACTGAAAGAACAATAATTAGCCTTTTCCTGTAGCTTCCTATTACACTGTTTAAAAAAGAAAAGCAAAATTTGGTGGAATTTCTTTCTTTCTTTCGGCCTCTGTCTTGTCAGCTTCTGGGTCATTTAGAAGGAATGTGCTGCTGTGGCAGATGCTCTATACCAGCCATTTTCAACCACTGTGCCGTGGCACACTGGTGTGCCGCAAATGGTCCCCAGGTGTGCTGCGGGAATTTGGTAGAAGGTCATTTATCAATAGGACCATTGGGGGATGTGAGCCCCCATCGACAGCACAGTGTGCCTTGTCAATTGTCAAAAAGCTGATGGTATGCCTTGACCATTTTAGTGCCTTGCCAGTGCACCGCGAGGTGAAAAAGTTTGAAAAACACTGCTCTATACTCTGGCCTGTTCCCTTCTCAGAGTGTTCAGTACCAAGCAGCTGCAAATGTTCTTATCAAAACATGGAGGGGAAGAATGAAAACTAAAGGTTTGAAATTCTCTTAAATCAGGAAGTTAAACCATTGCAATTTTCCGTTCAGGTTCATCAGTGTTTTTTAACTCTCCAGTTCAGACTTTGAAAAGTGGTTCATTCTAGGAACCATTCATAAAGAGTAATATCAAGCTCTTATGCTTGATACTGAATTGATATCGAATACATTTAAGTCAAAAAAAATATCAAAAATAGTACTGATTTTTTAAAGATACAAACAAAATACATACAACAGGATAAAGGATTTTTAAAAATTGAAATACAGTTCAAAGCTGCGTGCTGGATTACTTTGCCACTTTTTCTGAACAAGTTACCAGTTTAGGCATTCCATTCCACTTCAAGGAAACCAAATATAGTGTGGCCTTCATTATCCTTGGAACGCCTGTGGATAAGGAAATCCGCAGATATAGAATCAGCAGATTTCAGAGCCCCCAAGCCCTCTGAACCTGAGCAGAGCAGTGCTCCAGTTGAATCTGGAGACCCCTCTGAAGCCTTCAGTGGGCTGAAAAGCACGAAATCCAGTTTTCGGCTGAAAACCAGAAGTCATGCTTTTCAGCTGTCTTAAGACCTCACAAGGGCCTCTGGACCCAACTGGAGTACAGCTGCAGTCAGGTTCAGAGGGCTACAGGTGGCTCACCTCATTGGTTCGGAATCTTTGGATATTCCAGTCTTCTGGTACTGTACCTGCTGATACCGAGGGCTACCTCTGTATGTTATGTTTGGGTTGACTTCCAATTCATTAGGGAAAATAAATCACTCTGAGTCTATTTTTGAGTTTGGATTTGGGTTCAATTCCCTGCTAAGTATGACACCATAATCTTCAGACTGGATCCCAAAAGAAAGAAATATGCTGCAATGCAGCCCACTCATATTAAACAAAGTTTAAAACCATGCACATACTGGTCTTTGTGTTTGTTGCATGTATTTTACTTCTTAGGAATCTTGAGTATGAGTAATCTTTGTGGGCCAGGGACCACAGTGAATGATCCATTCCCTCTCCCCCATACTTGCACTCCTTTCACTGCTCACTCACAGCCCAATGCTGAGCTGCCCGCAGCGCCCAGGCTCAGCGGCTCCGTGGAGGGCTGCTGCCAGATCCTGCGCCTCCCATGCTACTGCAGGAGGCATCTCAGGAGAAGAGGACATTTGCCCTCTTCCCCCAAGTAAGGGAAGCAGCCCCCCAAAAGTTGGCGCTAAAGTAAAGCTGCTTGTGTAGGGCGCGCAGCCCTCCACAAGCACCCTGGATCCTGCGGAGCTCAGCTCCATGAATCCGCCTCTCCCTCTCCCCCCAACACACCTCCCGCCTGCCCCCTGGCATGCCTCCCCCATGCCCCCGGCCATGCCCCCGCCTCCTGTTCTGCAGCCCAGCGATCCAGGATACCGCCGAGTTGCGGAACCCAGGCAACCACTGCGCGCTAGCCCAGCTTCAGCCGGCGCTGGGCTAGCTCCGGCGGGAGCCTGGCGGTGAGCTCTGCAAATGTGCCTTACGGCATGTTTGTGACTGTGGTCCATGGCACAGACCACAGGATTGGGCTGTCACTCTGAAACAGCAGGAGAACAGGCAGCAACAGTAAGGAGAATACGTATCAAGCCAGGACTCCCGGACAGAATTGGCAGTGGATTCCTTGCATGGCAAGCAATGGACTTTGGCCCATGCCCCACAATGCCAACCTCAGTCACAACAGAAGTGAATGTCTAAGGCAGAGGTGGCCAACCATTCAATTTTAGAGCTCCTGGATCTTTAACAATTGTGTAGAAGAGGGAATTTCAGCAGGTGCTGCTTGTCATCTTACAGATGACAAACTACACCTGCTGAAATTCCTTCCTCTTTACTATTGTAAAAGGTTCAAGAGCCCTCAAGTTGGAAGTGTGTCTGCTCCTGGTCTAAGGGCACAATCCTAGCCTATCCTAATGATACAACCTATCCTAACCAATTCTAACAGTACAACCAAGCCACAGTGGCCTGCACTGTATCCTACACAGGTTGAGAGCAGACTGGAGGTATTTTCCCCCTACCCCGTGTAACACCCCAGCCTGCCCTGTTTAGCTGGTGTGATTCTGAACAGCCTGATGTAATGGCAGGCTGGGAGGGGGTTTAGGATGATGTGTGTGCTGCTGCTGCTGCCTGTCCCACCCAGATTGGGTCTCCCAGACCCAGTCCATTCCCTGTTCTGCCCTTTTCTACCCAGAACCCCCCCCCCCAACCCCTGGAACATCCTCCTGCCACCCTCTCCCATGCCCTGTGCCACATGGTGTAAACCAGCTTGCTTCGGTTGGCACAGGGATGGGATCTGGCTCTGGCAAGCCAGTGCACATCCTTGTGCCAGCAAGGCCAACTCTCCAGTCAGCGCAAGCATGCCTTGCAGCACATTTGCAACACTTGAGAGCTGGCGCAGAGGGCCTGCACTGGATGAATTCAAGGTTTAGATTGGGCTGCCCATAATGATACCTTTCCACAGTGTCTAATATATCTTAGCAGCAATTAGCCTTCCTTAGTAGTAGTCTTACAGAACTCTACCATACAGCTTCTGCTCCCAATATTTAATTTGAACCTTTGCAATAGGACTATAATTTATGAGCATCTGGACAAGTGGAGTGATTCAGAGTTGAAGCTTCTCACTTGAAGAGTTGTCTTATTATAACTACATGAACATTGACAGAATCTAGTCTGCAGCTAAGCCTGGCACCTGCAGTAACCCATGTACATTCCATATCACAGCCTCATTTAAAACATGTCTCATTAAAGCACTCGGCTTCTGTACTGACCCTGATGGATTGATTTATGGGAAATGAAATATGCAGCTTCTCAGCGACACTTTAACTGTCTGTTCCTTCCTCATTTATGAATGCAGAGTCAGCCAGTTTATAAAATGGTTGGGACTTGGGTTACCTGTCAACCAGCTCAAATGCTCGGGGCGTGAAATATCTCAGCTGTCTAAAAATGAACTCACTATTGTGATGATTAAACATCTTTTTTTTTTCTCTGCAGATCTTTGAAGGTAACACTAACTATGATACCCCTGAGCTTCGGACTTTTGAGCCTACGACAACCAG
Organism: Tiliqua scincoides; assembly: GCF_035046505.1. NCBI lineage: Eukaryota > Metazoa > Chordata > Lepidosauria > Squamata > Scincidae > Tiliqua > Tiliqua scincoides. The sequence continues at coordinate 15,929,706 of NC_089825.1, forward strand.
GTTCATCCGTGTTTACCCTGAAAGAGCCACCCATGGTGGGTTGGGACTGAGGATGGAACTACTGGGATGTGAAATTGAAGGTAATTGGACTACCTAAAATTAATTAATCACATTATTTTCCTATGCACAGTTCAGCTTATGCCACTGGTGAGTGAGAAATGCTTGGTCTCTTCCTTCTCTGTTAGTCATTAAACTCAGAACATTGTACTTCTCAATTCTAGGGGAAAATTAAATTCTTACTCTGTCCTAGTACCCTTGGAGTTTTTGGTTGATAAGATACATAATTGAAGATGATTCTGACAACATAGAGGAGAAAAATATTTATTCATAGCATCCTTTTTTGTTTTGGTTTTAAAGGGTTTGCATTATGATTGAATGTTGGAGAATATGGGAAAAGATCATTTCAATTTATTAAGGATAATTTTAATAGGATTTTTTTCCCTATTAACGATGGCTTTAGATCTGTGGTCTGTGGTATAGCCCATGTATTTCCAAAACTTGTGCAGAATTTTTCTCTGTAACAGGGCTTTTGATTTTATTTTGCATCAGTATCAACCAATCTATTCAGACTGATTTTAGACATCTGGAATAGGTTGCATGGCAAACTACTATTGAAACCAACGATAGTTTCAAAAGTATTTTCTGTAATGGCACAAGAATCTGCTGTTCAAGAGATTTTTTGGTTGATAAGATACATAATTGAAGATGATTCTGACAACATAGAGGAGAAAAATATTTATTCATAGCATCCTTTTTTGTTTTGGTTTTAAAGGGTTTGCATTATGATTGAATGTTGGAGAATATGAGAAAAGATCATTTCAATTTATTAAGGATAATTTTAATAGGATTTTTTTTCCTATTAACGATGGCTTTAGATCTGTGATATAGCCCATGTATTTCCAAAACTTGTGCAGAATTTTTTGCTGTAACAGGGCTTTTGATTTTATTTTGCAACAGTATCAACCAATCTATACAGACTGATTTTAGACATCTGGAATAGGTTGCATGGCAAACTCCTATTGAAACCAACAATAGTTTCAAAAGTATTTTCTGTAATGGCACAAGAATCTGCTGTTCAAGAGAAAAATGTCCAAAAAAAATCTCCCTTTTTATGACTCTAACCACCTCTTTGCATCCTGACCTATACATGCAATCATAAAAGAACAAGCAACTTATGTATGCTTTACTCCAGCTAGTGCTTCCTCATTCATTTCAGTGCACAGTTCCACTTACAGCCCAATCCTGAGCTGCCCAGAGCTGTGGGACCCGGTGGCTCCACAAAGGGCTCCCACTGGATCCAGAGCCTCCCGCGGTAGCTCGTTCTTCCCCTTCCCCCCTTCATCGTCCCCTTCCCCCGAGTAAGGGAAGCAGCCCGCAATGGGGCTACTCACTTTAGCAGCGACTGTTTGGTCGCCGCTAAAGTGAAGGCGCTCGTGTAGGGCGAGGAGACCTGTCCGAGTGCCCTGGATCCTGGGGAGCTTGGCTCTGCGGACCTGCCTCTCCCCTACCCCTGGAATGCCTCCCCCCTCCCCGGAATGCCTCCCCCATGCCCCCGACCATGCCCCATCACCCATTCTGCAGCCCAGCAGTCACAGAGACCACCGAGCTGCGGAACGCGGGCGCCCGCTGAGCGCTGGCTCAGCGCCGGCCGGAGCCAAGCCATCTCCGGCAGGAGCCCGGCAGTAAGCCCCGCAAACTTGCCTTACGACACGTTTGTGACTGTGGTCCACGCCGCGGAGGTGCAGCGCAGACCACAGGATTGGGCTCTCACTCAGTAAAAATGTATACATAAAGATGCTTCTCCAAAGATGCTTTCTCTGTAGCAAATGGGAAAGCCTTTTTCTGTCAAGAGTTTTGTGGGTACAGTGGAACATACCTTGGAAATTTGTATCAGGAACAGAGTTGCTATCTCACTGTTGCAGTAATGATCTGTGATCTCAAAATCATACTCCTGACCTGACCATATGATCCCTTTGGCCTTTGCATATTGAGTAGGGATAAGCCAGTAATCTTTATTTTCCCATGGTTTTAAAACATAAATGGGTAGAAGGATGCTATTACAAGTTCCTATTCTTTCCCTACAGCATGGATGCCACAGACCACATTAATGGGAGGACAAAAGTCTGGAAATAAAAGATGATAAAAAGAAAGAAAACTTTCCTCTATAACAAATGAGTTGTTGGCAAATGACAGAGTCTTGCTTGCATTTGGCAATCCTGGTTTGCCTCAGAGTATGTTTTACCTGAATCACACTGGAATTTTTTTGTTACAGCACCTACATCAGTCCCTACTACTCCAGACAGCAATCTTGTGGATGAATGTGATGATGACCAGGCTAACTGCCACAGCGGAACAGGTGATGACTTCCAGTTGACAGGTGCAGAAACCATCCTCATTCCATTGCAACATCATTTCCGTTCAGTCCAGTCCCCAGTTGCAAGGTTTTCTTTGCCTTTGTCAAGCATGTTGAAATTATTCCATATGCATGCCATTTTTGTTGAGCAAATTAGCACTGCAACAATTTCAGTATACTCATTTTAATGCATGTTGAAAATTAGGGCTGTCAACCCATTACAGAATTTGTAGTTGATCAGACATGTACTTTTTACCTTAAGTTGGCAGCCTGCAGTCTTGGAAAACTATGGTATCGCGCTCTGAATGGTGGTTCTGGCACAGCGTCTAGTGTGGCTGAAAAGGCCGATTCGGGAGTGACAATCTCTTCCACACTGGGAGCAAGTGCAGTCTGTCCCTGGTGTGTCTCCCTGGCTATGGGCCTTCCTTCTTTGCCTCTTTGCCTCAGTCTGTTGGCCAAGTGTCTCTTCAAACTGGGAGAGGCCATGCTGCACAGCCTGCTTCCAAGCGGGCCGCTCAGAGGCCAGGGTTTCCCACCTGTTGAGGTCCACTCCTAAGGCCTTCACATCCCTCTTGCAGATGTCCTTGTACCTAGATTAATCAATCACATTTAAATCTGTTTTCTTATCACCAAAGACTCAATGCTTGTATCTTTATGAGATATTGAAGGAAGTGTGAGATAACACTTTATTCAACAAAAGTTACCTCTATTTATTGTCATCAAAGGTATGAAGGTGCCTTGCCTTATCTTGACCCTTTGACCCATATAGCCCAGTGGTGTCTACTCTGGCTGACAGCAGCTTTCCAGGGTCTCTGGGAAAGGTCTTCCCAACCTGCTAACTGAAAATACAAGGGACTGAATATGAGAAATATAAGCATTTTGCCTGCAAAGCCTTTCTCCTTAACTTTGGTTGGCAACCTTCAGTCTCGAAAGGCTATGGTATAAGCCTACAGCACCTGGTATTCCCAGGTGGTCTCCCATCCAAGTACTAACCAAGTACTAACCTGACCCTTCTTAGCCCTTAACTTTAATGTTTTCTTTTTCTGCCCCCTACTTACACCAGAATAAATAAACCAAATAATATCTGAAAAACAAATAAGTGTGCCTTTAACTTCTGGCTCATTCTCTCCGGTCATCAGAGAGGTCCCTTTTATGGGTGCCGCCACCTATGGAGGTGGGTAGGGTGACTGCAAGGAATAGGGCCCTCTCCATAGTGGCACCAGTTCTATGGAATTCCCTCCCTCTTAATCCACAAACTACTCCCTCCTTAGAAGCTTTCCAGTGGGGCTTAGAGACATTTTACTCTCGCCTTCTGAGGTTTTGGTTTTTTAATATGGATATTTAAAAAATTTTAAGTATTAGTTTTGCGGGCTTGTGTTCCTTTTAGTGTTTGCTGGTTCTTTTGCTCTTGGCTTTTACTTAGATTTTTAGATTATATACTTTTTTGGAACTGTCAATATTTATATTTTAATATTGTATTTTATGTTTTTATTGACTTATTATTATTATTAACAGTATTTACTGTTTTTCAACGAAAAGTTCACAAAGTGAGTTATAGATAAAATCAAATAACTTATGGCTCTCTGTCCCTAAAGGGCTCACAATATTTTTTTTAAAAAATGCAAAAGAACGCTAGCAGACAGACACTAGAAAAGACGCTGCTGGGGTGAGGAGGACAAGTTATTCTTCCCCTGCTAAATAAAAGAGGAGTGCCCACTTGAAAAAGTGCCTCTTACCCAGTTGGCAGGGGTTTTTATAAGCCGCTTTGAATGCCTACTTGGGATAAAGCAGGTTACAAATTTTGTAAAGAAATACATACATACATACATACATACATACATACATACATACATACATACATACATACAGGTTGAGCCTCAATATTTGCGTGGGTTCCATTCCAGGCACTCACATGGCTGGCAAATCAATTTAAAAAACAAAGTTCCTTTGCTCTGGTGATTTAAAAACAGCCTTACTGACCTTTGTGATGTAAGATAAGAGTCCTTAAGAAGACAATTCATCAATCAGTGGTCCTCCAAGGGTTTAGAAAGATGCTTCACACAGCCCCTCCCTTCACCAATGCAAAGTGATCACCTTTCTTTCAGGTGCTCAGAGGGAAGGGAGGGGTCCGCTGGAGAGAGAAGGATTGATGGATTGTCAGCCAGCTGCCCCCCCTCTCTGTCTCATTAAAGAGGCTATTGTTAAAGGACTGTTCAGTTTTTTAAACTGATTTTAAAGGGATGCATTTTTCCCCTTCTCCAGGGATCAGCACATTCCTTCTCATTTGCAGTGGCCCATTTGTGTTGAGTCAAATCCGTGTATAAATAGGCTGGACCTGTATATACATAAATCTCAACCAGTTAAAATTGGCCTCCACTGACAAACCAACTAGCTTCACAGTGCCATCCTATACCCATTTCTCAGAAGTAAATCCCAATGTGTTCAGTGTGGTTTACTCCTAGGAAAATGTGTGTGGCAGTAGTTCTCACACATTTAGCACTGGGATCCACTTTTTAGAATGAGAATCTGTCAGGACCCACCGGAAGTGACAAAATCAAGCAGGAACATTTTTAACAATCCTTGGCTGCAATCCTACCCACACTTATCTAGGAGTCCCATTTACTATCATTGTTAAAAGAATATCTGTAGTAGCTTGTTAAAAGTACAGGTCTGTAACACTTCCCCAAATGCAGTAACATACCATGGTAGCATCAAGTCTAATATATTAAAAATAGAATATTGAAATGAATGGGGACCCACCTGAAATTGGCTCACAACCCACCTAGTGGTTCCCAACCCACAGTTTGAGAAACACTGATGTATGGGATTGCACTGAAGCATCCAACCTTAGAGAAAATCTGTTTTCACTACTTGTGAAAATCTGTTTTCACTACTTAAATCTCACTACTTGAGATTTAAGGCATGATTTATGTATTAGCAAACATCCAGCAACTTTTTTAAATCAACTTTTAGCACAGATGTAGGCTAATGTTATTTAAATGTCCTGAAGAGGGGCTAGTAGCTACCCTGATATGTTGGTGAGCACTTTGAGCTGGTGAGCAAGGAGCATCTTGACTTAGATCCAACTTCTTTGCAGCCTAGGGTAGATTTCTCTACCTTGCGCTTACCATTTAGCAATTCGGTCACTGGAACTGGAGAAAAAAGGTTCTTCTATTTCATTACTGCATTCAGTTTTGCCTAAACTGAAACTGCAGCCTTTCCTTCCCATCTTTTTTAGAGATAGGACCAGGTCTGTGTAGCACTGCTGAGCACTTGAACAAAACAAGAAGCTGCAGCAAACAGCAGTCTCTTGTGGGCTCACTTTTTCGAAGCCCAAAATATTTCTGTTTCTGTTATATGCCATCATTAGGTAGGGTTATGTTACTGTTTGGAACTCTCTTATCCCATAAGACTATATGCCTGTTCTGCTAGATAGAGCCTCTCTATTAGCCAGAGCTGGATACCTACAAATAAGTGGCTTCATTTTTATCCTGCTACAAGTTATTGCATGATCGCTCCCTTATGTGCTTGAGGGCTAAACATTTATTGTTTCCTATAGAGCTGTACAGCTTACATAGCTACATTTTGAACACACTAAAATCTGGCAATGCATACTCTGAGGACTTTAGATAACCTTAGCCAGGTAGCAAAGAGTTGTTAAGGGACTTGGAGTGGGTTTTATTTTCCCCTTTAGTAAGCAATTAAATAGAAAAAGCCTCTCCTAAAACTAATAGGAAAAAACCTTAAAAAGCAAATGCAGTGGTTATTTAAGTATTCAGCGCTTTCTGAATCTCTAGTTTTTTTAATGACAATAAATGCTGAAAACAATGCATATCCATGCTGAAAAAAGAAAGAGCCCAATATTACTGAGCCTGCTTTTTAAATTACACTTTCACAGGCTGCCTTTATGGAATTAAGTCAAAAGTAACAAAACACTGTTCAACTGCGGAAGTGGTTAAGATCAGCCAGCTCTCAACATTGGGAAACTCATGCGATTCTTTTTAATGTATGAAAACCCACACATTGTTTTCTGCTAATTGTGGCATCTTCTTTAAAACCGATTTAGTAGGTCATTCTTATTGCAAGTTTTAAGAGGGAAGGCTATCCATCCATCCATTGATAATGTTCCTAGATCACAAACCTAAATCTCTTCCTCTTCACCTTTAATCCAGATTGCCCCACCCACTGAGGATGATGACAAAGAAAATCCAAGAGTGAAGTAATAAATTAGTAACAATCTGGTTTCCAAACTTCTCACTAGTTTTGCCTTACCTTGATCTTCCTTCTGTTTTCAATCTACTAGGAGCCAGGGAAATATGGGGTTGGTTCCATCCTATGCACTTCTCTCTTTTCCATGCTGCCTTCTAACTAACCCTATTCCCTAGCTGGTATTACTCTCTCACTCAGAAGTGAGCTCTCCCCACCAAACATCTCTGCCTTTTAGTGATATAAATTCAGTTCCTATCCTTTTTGAGGAGAGAGTCATAACTGTTTCCAAACTCTAAGACAAAAAGACATATAAATATAATCCACTAGCCTTTAGTGATATTCCCTAGTGGTCTTAGCAGCCACTGACTTCTGGTAGCTCAGCTGAACCAAGATGTAAAATTTTCTTTTACAAGTTTGTGGTTAATTGTCACATTGCTCGCATATGTTAACTGCGGGCAAGGTAAATAGCTGGCACAAATCTAAGTGGCCCTATTGAGCAGATTGGTGTACTACATGGGGTAACCAGTGTTCCCTAACCCGAGGAGACCTCTCACCTGCTCAACTCCAACACTGGATACGGCATGGGCTCCACAGCCCTACTGTGTCAGCATTGGATAGGATTGGGTTGTTAGTAGTAGTAGCAGTAGTAGTAATGCAAAGATAGAAAGCAGAAAACACAAGGAAGATTAAGGTTCACCATATTAGACTCTGAAATGACTCATTTAGCAGGTATACTATATATTTGATTAATAAAAGTCGGTAGATTTGTATTATAAAGTACAGGCGTGACCATTTAAAAACATTTAGTAGAAGACTGTTAAATATTTTTCGTACAGTTTGCAATCTGGGAAGGAAATGAAGCAAAAATATTTTGCTGGCTACTTTATTTCTTTAATTTGATGAGTTTGGATATTGAGCTCTCAAATGTACAGTTCTGTTAATTGTACACTGCCTCAGAAGCCTAATTATCCAAGTGCATCAAAGCAAACTTGCTTAACTATATAATTGCAAATGCGCTTAAAGCTAATTGTTCCATTTACCAACCCAATGAAGATTTTTTGTTCACAGAGACAATTCGTGATTCATGTATGTTCTGTGCCATCTACATCTTGCATGTCTCACTCACACCTTCATCACATACTCTATTACATCACTCTCTGCTAGGCCTGAAAGTGATATAGCTTCATTAAACCTCATCACAATCATACTCACTGTAGCAGTTCAAACACTTCCCTGCAGGGATGGAAGGAAAGCATGGCTGATGTTAATCAGCAGCTTATTGCTTACCACACTCAGTCCACTTGGGGAAAAAGATCCTTTTCTATAGGTTTAGAATGACAAAAAGGAATGTATTACAAGATAAAATATGTCTTCAAAAACTATAGCAGGATGATCAAATAGATGAAAATGTACAAAATGAATTATCTCTCCTGAGTTTCCAAAGGTCTGAGCACTTACCTTTGGAAGAAAACCAACTAGAGAATGGTCAGTGTTGTTTCAGAGCCCAATCCTGGGCTCTACGTGCCAGCTTACCGGCGGCACGCACTGTCACAAATGTGCCATAAGGCACGTTTGCGAGGCTTACTGCCAGACGAGCACCCGTGCTAGCCTGGCACTGGCTGGCGCTGAGCTAGCACCGGGCAGATGCCCGTCCTCTGCCTCTTGGCGGTCACAGGGACCGCCGAACCGCGGAGAGGAAAGCACGGGCGGAGGGGAAGCGTTCTGGGGAGGGTGGAGGCAGGAGGCGGGAACATGGCAGGTAGGAGGCATGCCAGGGGGAGGGAGCAGGGAGGGAGGGAGGCGGGTCCGATAGAGCTCTCCTCCACCAGATCCAGAACATTCATGTGGGGCTTGGCACACAACACAAATGCTGTTACTTCACCGCCAACCTTTTGGTTGACTGTGAATCGAGTAGCCCCATTGCAGGGCTACTTTCCTTACCCGGGAGAAGGGGACAAAAGGGTGCCGCCCATGGTTGCTGTTGGTGCGCAGGATGCGGCAGCAACCTTTTTCAGTGCCGCCGCAGCCGCGTGCCACAGGAGCTCAGGATTGGGCTTTCAGTCTAGTCTAACTTTACAAGAGACAGGAAAGATAATTATAGTTCTTGGTCTAAATCAGCAGTGGGTGGTATGGGGGCAATAGATGAGGCAGGACCACCCCACTAAGGTCCGTCTAAAATTGCCGGTACTGTCGCCGTCGCCACCAGGCTTTGGTCGTGCAAATACTCACAACCCATGCACTCCAGCTGCTGTTCAAAGCATGTGGGGTGTGAGTGTCTGTGTGATCATAGCCGCAGAAGCAGTGGCAGCACTTTTCAAAGAACTCCAGTGGGATTGTCCTGCCTCACCTGCTGCACCCACACCACACGTCGCTGGTCTCACTGTAAATTAGTTAGCCCCTATCAAATGTGGAAGATTTCTTTTCAAATGGTTAGACCTGAGACAACACTGGTGAAATTTTTCGATTATCATCCCTCTTGAAAAAGGGACTTTGATCTTGATGGTACATATTGGGGAGAAATTCATTCATCAACACTCACATATCTACGTACTCAAGCAAGGAACTAGTACTAAGGATTTATGAGTCCCTCTTTCCTGTTCCATGTGACATAACATATGCACTTCTCCTTTTAGGCAGTACCACAGCCGTGATAACAGAAAAGCCGACAGCAAGCGACACCACAGTGCAACCAGGTATGGGTTTTTGCGGGGGTTTCCCCCCCCCCCAAGTTTCTAGTTAAAAAGATATCATACATTTCAGAATCATAACTTGTGCCAAAGACAAATATAATGAATTGCAGCACTTTCTGGCTTTCCATTTGTTCAAAGTCTCTGAAGTAGCATCTGGTCTTCAAGCTCAGTACAGTAAATATTTTATTCCTTACATCCACATGTATATGCAGCTCAGAGAGCTAGTTTCCCCATCTGCATTGGTGAATGCCAAATGGTGACAATACCACCAAAAAATTTGCAAGCTGAATTGCACATGCACTTTTTGCAAAATAAATAATTTTACCTCTATATGTGTTTGCAAGCTAATGGAGGAAAAGCCATAAAGAGCCATGGAGACTGTTGTCCTATTTATATCCTTCACCCTTGTGCAAAACCCAGCCAATCAAGTAGTTCTTGACTAATTTCTCCACCACAGCTCTGGCACTTTTACAGCATTCTTCTTTTCTAGCAAGAATTCTTGAAAAGAGTTTATGTAAACTGCTACCATAAACTTGAGCACAGAGGAAAGAATCTCCTAGTGGCAGCTGGTCCTCTTTCTTCGATCAATATAATAGCTAATAGCTTTTGGAAAAGCTCTTAATTTGCAGCTTCATAGGGCTTCATGGCATGAGATCTGGACATTAAAAAAATTCTGTATGGTTTGCCAAAGAACGAAACCCCCCCCAAAGTTCTCCAAGGATGATCAGCACTTTAAAATGTTTTGTATTAATAGTTGTAGAGAGGTGAAAAGGTCAGTCCTCAGCTACTCCCATTTCCTTTATTAAACCACAATCAGGCACAGCCTCCAGAGTAATTTATTAACAGGGTGTATATGTGTATAACAGTGTTTCCGCTGCAACATGGCACCAGAAGCTTTGCTACAAGCAAAAAACAAATGCACTAATAATGATAATGCTTCCTTAAGGACAGTGGTGTTGTAGGCCTGATTAGCCAAAAGAAAAAGTAGTTAATTTCAAAGCTGTGGCTCTTAACCTCTGAGTTCTCAAGTCATAAAGGTGAATCCTTTCCCGTGCCTCAAAGTATTTTCTTCCTCCAAGTTTGTTCAGTCAGCACATACTATTGTGAGAAACATCCTGTCCTCTAATTTCTTGAGACAAACACATCTGTATGTTTTCACTAACAAAAGTTAATAAGGCTTGCTCAGACATGCTCTCGGTTGCATGACTTCATGATAATCTTGATGTCCCACTTCTGATATTATATAATTTTCAACAGTGTGGCCATTCTGAAGTTTATATAGCAAGGTCCTCAGTTACTAGTGAAGTTTCATTTTTTTGTTTTTGTTTAAATGACTATTATACCTGAATAATTCAGGAAAATAAGGAATACAGCTAGTCAGTCATGACTGAATGAATGCAGACTCCTCACGAATATGCAAATCCTTCATACAATTCCCAGCTGTCATTATGGTAGACATTTCGCTAGCAAATAAATAAAAATGTGAAGGTACACTGGCGTACCTGGGGAGAGAAGTGCTCTAGGATGCCTCCTGGCAGGGGGACACCACAGTGACCCCCCCAGCTGCCCATTTTCTTTTCCTTCAGGCCTGTTTACAGGGCCTTAGAACATTTTTAGGCCTTCTGAGGGCCGATTTCCAGAGAAAACCAGGAGTGACATTTTTTAGTCCTTCTGAGGCAGCGCATGTCACAAACCAAAAATGACTTTTTTAGGCCTCCGGGCCGCATGGGAGGGCAGCATTTTGCAGTCCTTGCCCCAGGCAGCACAGGAACCAGGATCACAATTGTGAGGATGGGACCTTGGCAACATTTATGTGTTGACAGCCAAGTTAGTGTTCCCTTCAGAATCTTGGACTCTGTAGGCGTGATTATGTGTTATAACTCAAAAAGCCCTTTAATGTATCTCCTAGTATTTACCATTAATAGGTAGTTTATCCCTAAGGGCCACCATGTGTGGATGTCAGTGAAAGGTGAAAAGAAACCCCATACTGAAAAATATGAGGGCAAGAAACATTTCAGAAAGCACATCATCAGCTGAATGAATGCCATCCATTATAGGAGGTCTTGTGTCTGCTCATCATGTGGGTTAGACTGGAGCTAAATTCCACACATGCTTTTTTCCTTACTCATGCAAGGATTATAGAGTCAAGGATTGCAAACTTAAGACAAGCTCTTAAATTCAAGCTTGTTTTCTTGTATGCCATTGATATCAGCAGGACACACTGACTAATGAAAAAGAAATGCACTAATGACCAAACATCTATTTTATTTATTTTATTTTTCATACTACCCTTCCTCCATGGAGGTCAGGGTGGTGTACATGGTTCCTTTCCTCCTTTTGTCCTCACAACAACCCTGTGAGGTAGGTGAGTGTAAGAGATAGTGACTGGCCCAAGGTCACCCAGGAAGATTCGTGGCTGAGTGGGGATTTGAACCTGGATCGTCCAGGTCTAAGTCCAGCTTCCAAACCACACACCATCCTGCCTCTCTGGGCTACACCTAAAGCTTGGGAAGAGGAGGCAAGAGTATTGCTTTGTAAGGAAGGGAACTTCTGAAGAAATAGTCTTTCTGAAGCATGCATTTGAAATTTTAAAAAAAGAAACCTGACATTTGTGCTTCTCCAAACTGTCAAATGTCCCTCTGACGCATCTGCAGGACAATTCTGTCTGTGCTTTCTCCAAAGTAAGCCCCAATGGCTTTGATAGGACTTACTCCCACGTATGTGTGCATAAGAGTGCAGTCTTAAAGACAATCCCCTTCTGAGGTTGTCGCATTGTGGCAGACTCCTCACACAGATCGGTCAAAGTTCTTCTCACTTTTGTAAGTATCCAAAAAGAAACATTTGCAGTTGCATGGAGGAAAAAGGCCTTTTAGTATGGTGAACTGCTGTTACTTTGTGATGACAGCCAACATGTGGAGTGGCCTCCATGTGGAGGGCATGATGTATACAAAGCAGTTCTTCTTAAGAACTTTCAGCAATTCAAAATCCATATTAAGATTAAATGTTGCAGAGTACATTATTTTTAGTTAGTCCATTTATGGCACAAGCAAGTCCAATATTCGCCTCCTTGACAATGGCATTGTCTAACCAAAGTTTCAAAACGGGTATCCAGTGAGCTGTACCATACCCCCTTCTTGCCTACATTTGTGGAGCTGTCAAAACATGTCACAGCCCTGTGGGCCAAGGAAGACAAATGGTGCTGCACAGAGTTTGCCCAACTGCTTGTTCATGTGGAGTATTAACAATTCCAGCTGTGAGCAAGATGTAGCCAAGAAGTGCAGCTGTTGGCTGCTCCCGTGGGCCAGATTTGTTTTAATTACATAATGCCATGTACCTCAGTGCTTTTAAAGAGTCATATGGAGATTTTGCTACACATCACCCACCAACTCTCAATTCAAACAGCTTTTTAGGCAGCCAATGCTGCTGAATTTGCTGCTTTTTTCCCCCCTGTACTTCAAACCCAAAATCTACAGTGTTTTCTCAAGTAGTCCTGTACAATAAAAAGCTTCTGTTTAAAGTGAGCCAAGCAGCATCTCTCCCACTTAGCACTTCTCAGATGCCAGCACAGAATGCCAAGCTACGAGAGAGGGGTCTGCCTGATGCTTCTTAGGAGTGATTTACATGTAGTGGAATAAGTTGGTGAGTAGATGGAGGCTGCTTCTGAAACAGCCCATAGCGATAAGCTTATAGTAACTTGAACTGGCATTTGCTAACAGTAGATCTGCCTTGACACTTGGCCATGTTTTAAAGGGTCTGTCTGGATATTTTAGACATCTGCTGCTTCCATGTTGCTTTTCAGTCTGCACTAAAGTCACAAACAGCACCATCCCAAGCATATTTGTTCAATGAATTCAAAGGGGCTTACTCCTGAGAAAGTGTGCATAAGATTACAGCCAAAGTCAGGAAAGTGGGTGACTCAATTCACATCAATGCAGTGGTTCTCAAACTTTTAAATCTATTTTAAAAAGATTCTCAAACATCTTTTTAAAATAAGAATCTGGTGGGACCCACAGGACGTGATGTCATGACCAGAAGTGACATCATCAAGCAGGAAAATTTTTAACAATTCTAGGCTGAAATCCTACCCACACTTACCCAGGAGTAAGTCCCATTTACTATCATTGTTAAAAGGATATACATAATAGCCTGTTAAAAGTACAGATCTGTAACATTTCCCCAAATGCAGTCACATACCATGGTAGCATCAAGTCTGATATAATATATACATAAATATAATATATACATATTTATATACATACATATAATATATACATAAAATATTGAAATGAATGGGGATCCACCTGAAAATGAATCCTGACCCACCTGGTGGGTCCCAACCCACAGTTTGAGAAACACTGCATTAACAGCATCTCATACTTAAATGGCATACTCAAATAGTATCTTTTTCCCCCTTAGAGAAGGATGGCTGCCTCAGCTATGAAATTAGGCCAAGAATAAATTTGTCTCTACCTGAATTCCACATTGAAATTAAGCAGATTGCTGCTTTTTTCCTTGTCTGGCAACATCCACAGGATGGAAGCACATCTTGATAAACTGAGCACTTCCCTGTGGCACACAGATGGATATAACCAAAGAGTTACTGGGAAGTACACTTGTAGTCTTCAACCTTTCCAGACCTATCTTTGATTCCAGATTTCAGCTTGCAATGTGCATTTTTCATAGAGTATATGCATTCAAGCTTTCTCTGTTTGTGCATTTTCTCTCTTTCTTTGTCCCTCAATTAAAAAACACTATTTTTTAAAAAAGCTATGTAGCCTGTAAGTCTTGCCTTCCAATTCACCAGTCTAAGCCCAATACAGTACCCCATGTTTTCTTCACTATTGCAAGAATGCTATTTGTGTGGGATTGCCCTGCAGTTACTCATTCCTACTGAAAGAGAACTGAGTTGTTGCATTATCATCCTTCTGATCTAAGGCAAAACTACAATAAATCAGCACAGCACAACACAACACTGCAATATAATACTTCAAAGTTTAGTTGCTCAGCACCACAGTTGAGATTCATGAGAACTCTTGTAGGATGTTTTAATTAGAGCTAAGTTGATTTATGCCTTCAGGCTTTGACCCATTAAGTGCTACCTTGTTGAGGGAGGAGCTGTTAATTTGGGAGTGTCCATGATTAAGGTGGGCATTTTCATTCAAAGGTTGTTACTAACAAAGAAAACATTTCACATATTTTAAAACTATTTTTGAAAACACAAAGAGTTTCACCCATTCTGCCGAATGGATCCCCCCCCCCCATTCAGATTCCAGGGTCCACAGTTCCATGTCAGACCATTGGCCAGAACTGAAAAGAGGTTGAAAACAAGATATGATCTCATCCTGACCAAAATAAGCTACATAATACCAGACTTCCCTTGTTTTACAAGGAGCTTCTTTTGAAGTATATTTTGCATTTGCTTGGCTGTGGGTCATATTTGTCTCTCTTCTCCAAATTTATTCATTTAAATGCTGCCATCTTGTGGGGCAGTAGAAGAGAATTCTAGAAACTTTGCTTTATTTGTTTGTTTATTTATTTAATCTACAATATACCAAACACTTTGCAAAAGAAAGAAGGTTAAACACAAAGGGTCATATTTCAAATAGACAAGGGTTCAAAGGAAGAGAAATAACTGTTTGTTATTTTCATAGATGGATTCACCTGCTTGAGTTAATTTGTTTTTTTCTGTGTGAGCCAATGGCACAGACCAATGCCCCAACCATGCTCCAGTTGCCCTTAGTTGTGTGACCACTTGTGCCATAATATGGATTTGAATGCACATCCGTTTGAAAAGAATGAAGTGCACACAGACAACAGCTACATTTTGTGAACATCCAGAATGAACCTGCTTCTGTACCAGGATCTTCTTATCTGAATCAGGGGTGTCCAAAGTTTTTGGCAGGAGGGCCACATCATCTCTCTGACACTGTGTCAGGGGCCAGGGGAAAAAAAAAAGAATTAATTTACATTTTAAATTTGAAAAAATTAACATTTACATAAATGAAAATATTAAAGATGAACTTATATGAATGAATGAAGGTCTTGCAATAGCTCAAGGCCTGGCACAAAGCAAGGCCAACCTTTCCTTCGCTGCTGCTACTGCATCACAGACATGAAACAGCAAGCGGTGGAGGGAACCCTCATCCCACAGCTCACATGAGAGGTCAAACAGTCACCCTCATGCTGAGAGCAGTTGTGTCGGCCCAGTGCGGGCTCCAGCAAGTCTCCGGAGGGCCAGAGGCTCATTGGAGACTGGGGGCTCCCTGAGGGCCGCATTGGGAGTCCTCGAGGGCTGCCAGTGGCCACAGGGCCAGGGTTTGGGCACCCCTAATCTGAATAAAAGTGCAAAAGAAACTTAACAGAGAAAATAGTCTTTCTGGAATGCTGAGAAACCCTTGAAGTACATGTTTTTGAAATGTCTCAGGAAACAGATGGAGAGAACAGATTACTAAAACACCAAACAGAAATTTGTACATTCTGGATATTTGTCTGTAATTGCTAGTTACCGATAGGATCTGACGTCCATCAGGAAATCTGTGAAGCTTTCCGCAACACTAAATAGAAACTAGGCAGCCCTCTCTTACACAGCATGTTCTATATGTTGTATCAGAGCTGCCAGATGAGAAATGAATTATAGAAGTATAAATTTTTTGAGCACTGAGGGCCTTTCACAGTGTACAGTGTGTTAAAATTCAATTTGAAATCTACATGGGCCATTATCTATCAATTAACTGATTAATCCTACCAACAGTCAGGGTAGGCTCAAGGCTGACTTTGAGTGGCAAGTTAGTGAAAAGCGGTGAATTGACAAGGGGTGCTTTGCATACTGTATTTTCCCACTGCTTCCCCTTCAGCCCACCAACCACCCAGCCATTTCAACACCTTTGAAAGAGGCTTGAGGAAGATCTGAACTGTACTACTTTCCCCACACTGACCAGCCTTTGCAGTTGGCATTATGATCAAGGGGCTCCCAGTTAGCATTCCCAAACCAAGCAGCCCCTAGGGACCAGTTCTGCCCTCCATTTCCAGGCTCCACTTTCTCAGGATGCACGTCAATACCAAATCCTCATCCCCAACCCATACATACCAACCAGTTGTGACCACCTGGCTGATCTACGACAAACCCACTTGGCCCGTCCAAAGTAGGGGGGGAAAAAACTTCCTGCCACAACCAATTAGGCAGAGGAGCCAAAAAATTGCTATTCAGCCTGAAAAATGTCCTCAACTAATCCCAGACAGACCTCATGTGTGGGTGAGCCAAGACCTCACTTGGGCAAAATCAAGGGCCAGATGCTGAAACAGCCATTAATGCTGCTTACAGTCCGCCCCCATTGCTCTAGCAGCACCAAAGGGCTGTCTCCTTTCTATTTGGCCACTGCCATGAAAGGTTGAGGCAAAACACTGATTGCATCAACCTCTCACAGTCAGATCCAATGACAAACCATGGTTTGGTGTTACACAAAAAAGCCTACAATGAGCTACAGAGATGCTTTTGCATTTTTTCTTATCTCTTTCCTTATGCACAGTGATTCCCTTCATGGGAACATAATGATAGCCACAATTTTTTGCTACATCCCAACAAACAAATTATGGTTCTGTGCTTGCCTTGCAAAGCAAGACTGCAAACCAAGATTTGACCCTTATAGTATCTTATAGACTTGTTTGTGTAGCATCAATCATGGTTAGGCATTATGTCTGAAACCAGCCATCACCTTCTGATCATTATCAGTAAGTGTGCAAGATCTAGACAGATGCCATCCCAAAAATCTTAAATAGATGTTGATGCTTTGGTAGCATGAAGTTGGAAAGTGTTTTGTGAAGAGTAGGAGAAAAATGTGCACAAGTCACTTACAAGAATATGTATTTTTTCTTCCCCTCTCTCAGCATATGGTTTCAACTGTGGATTTGGCTACAGTTCTCAAAAATCCGTCTGCCACTGGGAGCATGACAGCCGACTGGATCTGAAGTGGGCAGTGCTCACCAGCAAAACAGGCCCAATTCAAGACCACACAGGTAATGTAGCGTTCATAACAGGCTGTAGGTGGGTGGGAGGAAGGGAGCATTTGCGTTTAAAATCAAAAGACCTGGTAATGACATTTTACATTGTGTTACTGAATTCATGCATTTGCAGTCTTCTAAAATAAGCACTGAGGAACTGGGCTGTGTTCTTTTAAATCCCTTCCCAGAATTTATAGCCAGGTTCAAGTTACCATGTAACCGTTACTCTGGAGTTTTGGCCTTGAGTGCAACTTCCTGAAAGTCTTCTAAAATCAGCCAATTCAATCTACTTTCAGATATTATTAGGAACTACTTTCTCAGAAAGATTTCCTCCTTTATTAAAAATTCACTTCCTAATGTTAAGAAGCTACTGTCTAAAAAGCACAGCCAGAGTTATGCACGGTGCTTGTTGCTCAACACATCCCCAAAACCACAAGAAGGGGCATTTTTGGACCTGCATGTCTCTCAGTTACTGTTCTCTTTCTCATTTATGCAAATAAGTCAAATGTGCTGGCAGTGACCCCTCCTCCCTCCCCATCTCCATTTACTGCAGTACCCTCCCTTAATGAGAATGACAAGGAAATTAGACAAAATTGGGCTCCTTAAATTTAGAGACGCTTTCAATTGAACCTTAAGACAAGTACATTTAGTTTTAGGGGGTAAAAAAAAAAACTTAAAATACTTTGACTATAAATGGCACTGTACAAATAAATGGCATCAAATTAAGCAAAAGGCAGTTAGTTGAAATGAAGGCTGTAATAATGGGAAAAATTGATGCAAAGTAAAATGAAATGGTTCAGTAAGATCTGACATTGAAGGGAGGTTAAAAGCCATGTTAGCCAAGGACTGACAAAATCTAGAAGGAATGCATAAGTTGAGCTCTAATTAAGACAAAGAAGGCAGAGTTCCCAACCCAGAACTGCAATAATATTCTTGAAATGAAAAATATTTGAACTTTGCCACCAGTGTCTGCAGAAAGGCACAGCTTGTCCTTTTGCTGAAAGGCTAGAAAATAATGATATTTCTTAAATGAATTTTTGTTATCTGCAGGCTTTTAGAGGTTCATGTGCCTTTTATATTCCAAAGCGAGGATCTGGAAACGTTTTCATAGAAGCACGGAGAGCTTGATTTCCTCTTTTCAGTTTTAACACTCTTAGGTCCCAGTCAGATGTGCACTTAATTTTGCAGCTAGACCAGATTTGGGGAGGGGGGGTGTTAAAGTTTAATAGCAAGGGAGGGCACAAAATGGGGCAAACACAGCACAGGGAGGAGAGCTTTCATAGTTTGTCTGTGATGCATTTCTGAATCTGACAGCACTGATTTATTTTTAAAACACTTCCATTGGCTTACAATTGAAACTTTTTCCCAATTAAATATAGACCTCACGGGAGCAATAACTGGGCTCAAAACTGCAGCAGGGCAAACCCACCCTGTCCTTCCTGCATTTTTGCCTCATTTCACATTCCAGCTTCAGTTCCTCCCATTCTCCTAAGATCTAGTTCATCATTCCCCTCCACATTTCTTCTTCCTCTTCCCCACTTCTGATCCAGGGAATGGAAGGAGAAGGAGCAGCAGTGGAGGTGGGCAGAGATGGGTGCCCCTCCCCCCCACCAATCTGCTGCCTGTAGTGACCGCTTCAGTTGGCCTCATGAATGGGCTAGCCCTGCCCTTAAGTTTCATCAGACTCATTGTGCCAGTACATAAAGGGAAGCAACATCATGCTGTACACAAAAGCTACTTTGAGTGTATGACAGACATATTCATAGCCCTGTCTGTCTGTCTGTCTGTCTAGTTCTGGAATTCCTTCAAAAGATTTATGCTTCCCAAAATTCATATCTTTCATCTAGCTTATTTCTATTAAATTCAACAGGGTTAAGAACTGCACCAACGGCAGCTAGGGTTGCTACCTTGGAACCTGGAAATATACCTTTAAATCCCAGGTCCTACAGGAAAGGCAACCATGCATTCGTTCCCTAGCCGTGTCTCTACTCCCCTCTAACACCTAGTGTGGCAAGGAGGAATTCACTGTACCTCCCAGCAGCTGAGGAAAGGGCTAGTTAGGAACTAGGTGGGTTAATCTGTCTACCATACCTCTTGCTGCATTCGGGGATTTAACACATTTGCCCAGCCCACAGGTGTACACATCTGGTCCCTGTTGTGTGTGTATGCAACTTTGAGCAGAAATGGCTTAAAGGTATGCATCTGATATCCAGGTTGCCACAGCTCAAGTGACCTCCTCTGCTTCAATGAGCAGTATACACTATGACATGTGAAAAAAGATGTTACTAAGCAGCACATATCAGCTGCATTACACTGATAAGCATTTGGAGGAACATAATTCAAACATTTGGGAAGAGGGCAGTATGTTCATGGAGGATTACTTGTTTGAATGCACCCTCACGTAAACATTTCTCCAAAGTTGCAAGTTAGGAGGATGTCTAGGCTAGGAGCCTTCACTGTGACTTGCTCGCTTTGCAGATTTTGTCATGGAGCAGGATCCAAACGTGCAGTGCCCCATATATATTCAGAAGTAGTACATCATTGAGAAGACTTTGTGGCTTTCCCAAATGTCTGAACTGGAGGTGCATCAAATCCTTTCAATTTTCAAGGAGGTGCCCAAGTCTTTTTTCACAATTCACTTTTTACTAAACAAATCCCTTACTTATTCTCTCTAGGTTGGTATACTTTTGTCCCTTTAGCATATCATATCTATTCTTGCCCATTTCCTGCCCAGCATCCTATTTTCTTGCCCACGCTATCACAAGAATGATCAAATGTCCCATTTTCTTCTGTTTTATGACACAGTATACTAAGATCAGTCACGTACGAAGGAAGAATCTTAACTTACTGGGAAGTGGATGTTGAGACCAATGAAGAGTTCGTTAGCTGAATGTGCCAGACTGAAAGTTCTGTGGCAAATCTTTAGCAAAAAGCCAGATCAATTTTGGAATGCTTGAGGTTTA
Source organism: Tiliqua scincoides (assembly GCF_035046505.1). Classification (NCBI taxonomy): domain Eukaryota; kingdom Metazoa; phylum Chordata; class Lepidosauria; order Squamata; family Scincidae; genus Tiliqua; species Tiliqua scincoides. Next base: position 15,949,919 of record NC_089825.1, read on the forward strand.
TCAGGCTTAGATAGCTGAAAATGGACCATTATTTCTAATGCAGTGTTTTTGTCACAGCAGGAGATGGCAATTTCATTTATTCACAAGCTGATGAAAACCAGAAAGGCAAGCTTGCGAGACTCATCAGCCCCATCATCAACCCACAAAACTCTGCACACTGCATGACTTTCTGGTACCATATGTCCGGCCCTCATGTTGGCACCCTAAGGATCAAACTGAGGTACCAAACACCTGAAGAATATGATCAGATCGTGTGGGTGCTGAGTGGTGATCAGGGAAATGACTGGAAAGAAGGGCGGGTTCTTCTCCACAAATCTGTGAAACATTATCAGGTAAGCAAAGAAAGGAGGACATGGGGGGAGAAGGTATAGGTCACTTAGCAGGGCACATGCCTTGTGTGCATAAAGGCCCAGTTTCAGTCCCCAGAATCTCAAGTTAAAATTCAGTGCCGGGACATTCTCCTGCCTGGAATCTCCTGATAGAAAAGGAAGTCCTGAGCTAAATGAACTGTTGGGCTGATTCAGTTCAATGCAGCTTCCCAGAGCAGCCCTGTGTGTTTGGGTGCCCTGGGGGTGGAAGAGGCCGAATTTGCACTCAGTGCTCCATGGTGAGCTCTTAGCCCTTGCAGTCAGTCCTCTCTGGCAAGAGCCACAGCTGTCTGCACTTCAGGTGAGCGTGACTGAGATTCAGGTTCTCTTGTGCCCTGTTGTTCCTTCTGGAATTAGTTCTTACTTCAGTTTATGACAGCCAAAGAGATGGGCAGCAAGTGCCATACCAGACCTGCCCTAACAGACCTGGAACATCAAGCAGTGAAATCAAGGAAAAGTTTGCACAGCTGATATTTTCAGTTACACATTCATTGTCACTATTATTACTTTAGAAAAGGTGAAAATTTTCAGTAAATATCCTCAGCCTTAACTAGATGACTAATAGTATGGGTCTCTTAAGTTGCGTGTTTGACTTAGAACTGAATAAGAGTCCCTACTTTCTGCTTCTGAACATTAGCACTAAACTAGTATAATGCAATTTAATTTTGCCAGGTGGTGGTGGAAGGAGAAATAGGAAAAGGACATGGAGGAATTGCAGTTGATGACATTGACATTGACAACAACATAGCACAAGAGGCATGCCGAAGTAAGTACCACAGCTTGCAAGCAACTGCCAAAGTATTGGGAAAGCCTCTCTAAGATAGTGTTCACCATAAATGCGTGTGTGTTTTTAAAACATTTTTATCTGTTTTTTAATTGTGTTTAATTGTGTTTAATTGTGTTTAATTGTGTTTAATTGTGCCTTTCCATTGGACCATTCCAGCGACGTGGAGAGGGGGGATTTGCTGCATGGGTAACAGCCTATCCTCCATACCTTCTTTACCCAGGCTTCGCGCACTGGAGAGGACACTCCAACTTCGCCATATGGCGTCGGCACAACACGGGAAGCAGCAGTTTACCAGTTATAAGTCTTTGCTCGATTGGCGTAGAGCATGACGCCAGGGGCTGCTTCCGACGGTGGGAGAGATCATTGCATCTCATTGGGCAGCTACCGCCCGCCTTAAGCTGGGCAGTCCCCTGCCAGTAAGGTGTTGCCTCGCCACGGTCCGTTAACCTCATGGGGTGCGTGGGGTTTAGGGTGAAAACCGACAAGCGGATCGACAACTCTGCACCATGCAACAGAAAACAGAAAACTACTGCCCTAAAGCTGGGCACCTGGAACGTTAGGACAATGACACCTGGCTTCTCTGATGACCTGCAAGAAATAGACGACGCACGCAAAACAGCTGTCATCGACATGGAGCTGAGCAGACTGCAGATGGACATCGTCGCCCTTCAAGAGACTAGGCTGCCAGATTCCGGATCTGTCAGGGAGAGAAATTTCTCATTTTTCTGGCAGGGAAAACCACCAAACGAAACCAGGGAACATGGCGTTGGCTTTGCGGTCAGAAATACCCTGCTGAAATCCATCATCCCACCTACTGTGGGAAGTGAAAGAATTTTGTCCCTGCAGCTCCAGTCATCAGCAGGACCTATCACTCTCATCAGTGCTTATGCACCGACTCTGTCGTCTCCAGCAGAAGCCAAAGACAAATTCTATGATGACCTGGCCACCACTGTCAAGAAAATCCCTGTAAAAGAGCCATTGTTCATCCTCGGCGATTTCAATGCTAGAGTTGGTGCTGATAACAGTTCATGGCCCACTTGCTTAGGTCAGTTTGGCACTGGGAGGATGAACGAAAATGGCCAACGCCTGCTAGAGTTTTGCTGTCATCACGGTCTCTGTGTCAGCAACACGTTCTTCAACACAAAGCCCCAACATAGAGTCTCTTGGAGACATCCAAGATCAAAGCACTGGCACCAGCTCGACCTGATCCTCACCAGACGCTCCAGCCTTCCCAGCATCAAGATCACACGCAGTTATCATGGTGCTGCCTGCGACACTGACCACTCCCTGGTGTGCAGCAGAGTGAAACTGCAAACAAAGCGACTGTATCACACGAAAAAGGAAGGAAGACCTCGCATTGATACCAGCAAGACCCGGGATCAGAGAAAAGTGGAGGAATTTGCACAAGCGCTTGAGGAATCTCTTCCAGGCCCGGCCGACGCAAACGCATCCAACAGATGGGAACATTTCAAGAATACCGTTTACAACACCGCCTTGTCCATATTCGGCAAGAAGACCAACAAGGCGGCAGACTGGTTTGAAGCCCACTCTGAGGAGTTGACACCAGTCATTGAGGAAAAGAGGAGAGCTCAAGCAGCATACAAGGCCTGTCCCAGTGAGCGCAACCTGCAGGTCCTCCGAACTGCTCGCAGCAAAGTCCAACAGACTGCCAGGAGATGTGCTAACGACTACTGGCTCCAGCTCTGTTCCGAGATACAGATAGCAGCTGACACGGGCAACATCAAGGGGATGTATGATGGTATCAAGCAGGCCCTAGGTCCAACACAGAAGAAAATTGCCCCTCTGAAGTCTGCCACAGGCGAGGTCATCCAGGATCGGGCGCAGCAGATGGAACGCTGGGTGCAGCACTACTCTGAGCTATATTCCAGAGAAAATGTAGTCACCGAAGAAGCACTGAACAACATTGAGTGCCTGCCTGTGCTGGAAGAGCTTGACAGTGAACCAACCCTAGAAGAACTTCACGTGGCCCTGGACTCCCTTGCCTTTGGCAAGGCACCTGGAAAAGACAGCATCCCTGCTGAAGTCCTAAAATGCTGCAAAGAGATCATCGTCACTGAGCTGCATGAAATCCTCTGTCTCTGCTGGAGAGAAGGTGGAGTACCTCAAGACATGAGGGATGCAAACATCATCACGCTGTACAAGAACAAAGGTGACAGGGGTGACTGCAACAACTACCGCGGCATCTCTCTCCTTAGCGTTGTAGGAAAGCTGTTTGCCCGAGTTGTACTAAAGAGGCTCCAGGTACTTGCAGAGAGCGTCTATCCAGAATCGCAGTGTGGATTCCGAGCCAACAGGTCCACCACTGATATGGTATTCTCCCTTAGACAACTGCAGGAGAAATGCAAGGAACAACGACAGCCACTCTTTTTAGCCTTCATAGATCTCACAAAGGCTTTCGACCTGGTCAGCAGAGACGGCCTCTTCAAGATTCTCCCCAAGATTGGATGTCCACCCAGGCTCCTCAGCATCATCAGATCTTTCCACAAGGACATGAAGGGCACTGTTGTCTTCGATGGCTCCACATCAGACCCTTTTGACATCCGAAGCGGAGTGAAGCAGGGCTGTGTTCTTGCACCAACCTTGTTTGGGATTTTCTTCGCTGTCCTGCTGAAGCAGGCCTTTGGAACTGCAACAGAAGGCATCTATCTCCGGACCAGATCAGACGGAAAGCTCTTCAACCTCTCCAGACTGAGAGCAAAATCCAAAGTCCAGCTGAAATGTCTGCGTGACTTCCTCTTTGCCGACGATGCAGCTGTCACTACCCACTCTGCCAAAGATCTCCAGCAGCTCATGGATCGTTTTAGCAAGGCCTGCCAAGATTTTGGACTGACAATCAGCCTGAAGAAAACACAGGTCATGGTTCAGGATGTGGACTCACCTCCCTGCATTACAATCTCTGAGCATGAACTGGAGGTTGTCCATGACTTTGTGTACCTTGGCTCAACGATCTCCGACACTCATTCTCTCGATACCGAGCTAAACAAGCGCATCGGTAAAGCAGCTACCACGTTTTCCAGACTCACAAAGAGAGTCTGGTCCAACAAGAAGCTGACGGAACATACCAAGATCCAGGTCTACAGAGCTTGCGTCCTGAGTACACTTCTGTACTGCAGCGAGTCATGGACTCTTCACTCACAACAGGAGAGGAAACTGAGCGCTTTCCACATGCGCTGCCTCCGACGCATCCTCGGCATCACCTGGCAGGACAAAGTTCCAAACAACACAGTCCTGGAACGTGCTGGAATCCCTAGCATGTATTCACTGCTGAAACAGAGACGCCTGCGTTGGCTTGGTCATGTCGTGAGAATGGATGATGGCCGGATCCCAAAGGATCTCCTCTATGGAGAACTCGTGCAAGGAAAGCGCCCTACAGGCAGACCACAGCTGCGATACAAGGACATCTGCAAGAGGGATCTGAAGGCCTTAGGAGTGGACCTCAACAGGTGGGAAACCCTGGCCTCTGAGCGGCCCGCTTGGAGGCAGGCTGTGCAGCATGGCCTTTCCCAGTTTGAAGAGACACTTTGCCAACAGTCTGAGGCAAAGAGGCAAAGAAGGAAGGCCCATAGTCAGGGAGACAGACCAGGGACAGACTGCACTTGCTCCCGGTGTGGAAGGGATTGTCACTCCCGGATTGGCCTTTTCAGCCACACTAGACGCTGTGCCAGAACCACCATTCAGAGCGCGATACCATAGTCTTTCGAGACTGAAGGTTGCCAATACAATTGTGTTTATCTGTGGTATTTTTATTCTTATGTTGTGTACCTCCTTGGGCATAGGAAAGGCAGTGTATAAATCTTTTAAATACATTAAATAAGGAACTTATTCAAAGAGCATAGTCTTCAGCTTATGTGGCAATAAGTTCCATTAAACTCACTGAGGTTTACTTCTGAGTAAACATGCCTAAACTTGCTCTATTAATTACTGCATTTCACCCACAGATGTTGGAACTGGGAACACCCATCCATTTAGAACTGGGAACAAGGAGCAGAAGTCCACTTTTTTTCCAGTTGCCCCATTTGGAAATTCATGGTTTTTATATACTGTATTTGGCAATAACTGTGCAAAATTCCAAGATTTATCAACAACTTTCCAAGTTATTTTCCAAGTCTTATTACCTTTGGGAGTATTTCCACATCCAAGACAGATGGAACAAACAAACTTTTTTTTCCCCAGAGATATTCATTAAACCTATTTTTCCTAATAGGGAAGGAACCAGTTTTGAAAGGTAGAAAGGTGAAAAGTTAAAAAGGGCAATAGGTGAATAGGAAAGAGGTGAATCAAAGCCAAAAGAGCAAGGTTTGAAATTCACTTCTTCAGCATTCTATTCTGAAATCTTTACCTACACTCTGCAGCCAGCAGAACTAGTGCCTGTGGATAAGGGTTGTTTGTGTATGATTAAGGGTTTTGCAGCACTGGGCTCCCAAGATTATAAATACAATGAATGAAACATGCTAATTTCACCAACTGATTTTCATTTTCCAGAGACAGCAACCCCCTGCTGTTAATTCTAAAACTGTGCCAGGTTGGGGGGGGAGGGACGACAACGACTTTCAAAACCTTTTTTTCCTTCTTTGCTAATTTTGGGAGACCAGGTTAATGAACAGCACTGTCAAGCTGACATAATCACACTCAAAGGCAGGAGGAAAAACCTCAGGACCATTACTGCCAGCACGATAGCCAATCAGTGTTTGTCACCCTAATAACCAATGTCAATTCTTTTTTGCTTTGTTAGAGTCAAGCGATGCAGGGAATGAACGCTCTGAAGTAGAGCCAGATATTAATCAAACAGGTAAAGTGCTCCTTTAGTTAAAAATTTACTTGATTTTCATATGAACTCAGTGTCATATTAATTTATTTTAATCCCCATTGCAATAAGCCTTCTTCTATAACAGAATATACAGGTGTAGTTTAAATTTTATACATGTATAAAAATCCCCTTAAAAGATTACAAGGCTGAAGACAGACAATAGCATTCTTTTCTCTCCGGAGTGTTGCAGGTGGTGTGAGTGTGGCATCATTATCCATCGTGTCTGTGTAGAGATTTTACTGAACCATCATATTCCAAACACTGTCTGGGGAAATCAACAGTGGCATGAGCAGAACACATTACATGGAGAGGCAAAACAAAGGCTTGTTTTCCCAGGGCTAGTTCTGATGCCTTTAGGTAAACAGTGTAACTCAGTAGCAAAGTATTCTAGAGAATCTTTAGGATTATCTGACAAGTTAACAAAAGTCTAATCTCCTGGACTTCAAAACACGCTTTTAGTACAGGCTCATTTGAAGAAGAGTTTTTGTGTTGTAGACTCAGAACTATAGCATCTTGGAAGTGTATGTGTTTTGCAGGCAGAAGGGTCCAGGTTCAATTTCCAGAGAGGGGTAGGAAAAGCTCCCATTTGAAATCTTGGGGAGTTGTTGCCAGTCATTGTAGATAATATTGAGAGAGAGAGAGAGAGAGAGAGAGAGATGGATGGATCAATGGTCTGACTCTGAATAAAACAGCTTCCTATGTTCGTGTCCACCTATGTATGTGCATGAATGAAATTTAGCATTTCACTTCTAAGAGAGCCCTTGTAAGCCTGAGTGCAGGCTGTCACTCAGGGACCTCTGTGTGCACAGTAAGGCTGCAGAACCCCACACTTCCAACCACTGCACCTCCCCTCTGTCCCAAGGTATTCAGGGACCTTCAGGAGCAGCTTCCAATGCATCAAAGGGCTGCCATGAAAAACATAACTAGATACACCTTGGTACAAGTATGGAAGATCTTCTATGCACCCCTTAGCCTTTTTGGACACTTGTCACAGCTAGGCAATATGGGATGTCTCAGTTAAAACCCAAACTATTGTATTGGTGTTTTGCAGAACTGGGAAAATAGGTTTTAGGACAATACTTTCTGTGTGTATTTTAAAGAAGAAATAATGCACAGAGGTGTTCCAGTATCCCTGGACCACCCAGGCAACCTTTAAGAAGAAGAATCAGGCTCTGTGACTGAACCACCCCCCTTCCTCTGTTACTGCGACACAAGTGCTACTGTACTAAACATATCTGCTAGCAGCAGTGCAAATAGTAGCAGTGGTAGCAGCTGCAATGTTAAGGTGGTTGCCAGCTCCCAGCGATGTCATAAAAACGAAATCTGTGTGCTCATTCTTGCACTGGGATCTGTGAACTCTAGGCTCTGGGGTTGGTACAGTGGCTTGTCAGGTCAAACCAGCAGCAATACAGAACTATGAGTTGGAAAATAAGCTTTCAATGATCCAGCAATGTATCAAATTCTAGCTATTGTCACTAAACATTCAGGGGCATCCCATCTCCTTGCAAGCCAAGGGCCCAAACCTATCCAACTTTCCAGCATTGATGCATCCATACCACTAGGGCATATACTGCATGCTGCAGTGGAGGAGGGCAGTCACAGAGGCCTCCTTAAGGTAACATTTGTTCCCTTTCCTTGGTGCTGCATTGTAGCTGCATCAGTGCTGGAAAATTGGATAGGATTGGGCCTCAAGTCTGCCTTTCTATTTTTCATTCATTCTTTCTTACTTACATTTACTCAGCATTGGAGATGTTGCCATCACATCACAGCTGCTATTTTTTATTCTACTGCAGGATTTACTCCTGACTATCGTGAAAACGGGGAACCCTACAACAACAACATCTCCAGGAAGCCGGGCAATGTGCTGAAGACCCTCGACCCCATTCTAATCACCATCATAGCCATGAGTGCACTAGGGGTTCTTTTGGGGGCTATCTGTGGAGTCATTCTGTACTGCGCCTGCTGGCACAATGGAATGTCGGATAGGAACTTATCTGCACTGGAGAACTACAATTTTGAACTTGTGGATGGCGTGAAATTGAAAAAAGATAAACTGAACACACAGAATACTTACTCAGAGGCATGAAGATGTAGGAGCAGCTAAAGAGGTTTTGGAGAATTGAGACAGAAGGGACGTATCACTAGCTTATGCTGGAGAACTGTGGATCTTCTTTTACTGTACAGGCTGAAAACTGCGTTGAGGACGCTGAGCCAAGCTTTTCTCAGGAGCTTCAGTGAGTGTAACAGATATACTAAAACATGGACAACAATCTGTGTTAAACAATCTGAATCATGTACAGTCTACTTCTGTTTCTGTTTTAATTTGAAATAATCAAATGCTGGTGTTGAGACCAAGTATGATTGACTTAAGAGGGGGTGTTTTGTTTTTGCCGTTCTTCTTCCCTCCCTCCCTCCTCCTTTTTGTTTCCTTCCCACCCTCCCCAACACTTTGGTGAGTAAGTTTTCTTTTTTACTGTGCAAAAATCCAAGATGCTGTCACAAAGTGTATTTTGGTGGGGGGTCTTTTGGATAGACATGCTGTCTGTAAGCTCAGTGCCCGGGGGGGGGGAACATTGGAATAACAGCAACTTAGTGGATTCCTGAATCTGTATTTGTGTATAACTGCTTGTGTTGTGCATAGGCAAAGGAGGGTTAGGGTGTTTTTTGAAAAGTACTGTAGCATCAGTACTGGTATAGTGTGTCAGCTCTGTTTACCAAGCAATACAGTCAGAATTTTATTGGTGTTTCTCAGTGTTGTACTAAAGTTTGTGCTTGTGAATTCCATACAAGAGATATGTGCCATCATCCAGAAACAACTGGCAAACCAAGTGTACTGCCTATAATTTGTAACAAACGAAGCAAAGCCCTTGGCACTGGCTAGCGTGTGTCCTCTCAAGTGCCTTTTTGTTTGTACTGCTTCTCATTGTGTTAACATTAACTCCAGCTTTCTTTCTCTCCAGTTAAAGTCCTTGTCCTTACTACTTACCCTGAGGGCTCACTGACTAACAAGAAAGTATATTTTAATGTAAGAAACCTTGGGAAGGCAAGGGCTAAGGAAATTTGACAACTTGGTGGCTTGATTCTTCCACTTCCTGTACTTCAATTTCATGTCTCTGGACCATTTTTGTACAAAGCTGCAATATTTCCCTCCTTCCTCCTCCTTTTATTGTTCTTTCATATAGAATGTATTTTCAAATATAAGCGCTCTCTTTCTCTTTTACTCTTTCTCTTTGTCTCCAAGTAGGTTGTTGCGTAAGCATTTGCCATTGTCAAGGAAAGAAAAATGCAGCTTTAATTTGTTGGTAATGGCAAAAAAAGGATTTTATTAGATTTTCTGTTGATTTGCTGTTGTGTTTTTTTTTAAAAAAAGGTAATGGAAATCTCTTAACTTTACCCTCCAAAGTTGAACTTTGGATTTCTTGTTAACATCATAAAGTAACAGTATCTCTTTTTTCTTTAGCAAGTCATGAACAAAGGATGCAATCCTAAGCACGTTTCCTAGGGAGCACGGTCCATTTGACTCAGTTGGACTTACTTTTGAGTGAGAACGCTTGGGATTGCAGTTCAATATCTTTTATTCTGTACTAGGCATTCTATACTAGATAGCAATGAGAATTTTTTTGGTTGCAAAGCAAAGAATGTTCTTGCCATCTGGCCTGCTCTCCAATTTAAGGGTAATCATCACTGTGCAAATCTCATTCATGACAATGAGAGTTACATTGATGCTGCTACAAATAGATGGTGCTGGGTCGGCTTGGCCTACACCGACTTCATAAATAAAAATCAATAATATGAACCTAAATTGGGATAAAATATGGATTACCATAACTTAAACACCCATAAGTGTTCTTATGGCAAGAATGTACCAGGCCAGATTCTACCATATGGGGATTCCTACTCCAGGTAGTTCTTCTGTTGGCTAAAGCAAAACACAGCAGTTTTTATACAACTGTCTTTGTATTTCCCTTTCTTTTTAAGAGGAACAGCTGATTTAACATTGACAAAGGAGTATGTAGGACTTCAGTTTTTGCCAGAAAGACACAGATAAAGGTTGAAGTGACAACAATAGATCAAGTCACCACAGGTGATTTTTGCCAGTTGACTTATGTGTTGAATATTTTGTTCAAATGCACCCTCTGTTTGTTAGAGCTGGTATTTTCCATAAGAGCAAACTCTTGAAAACTAGGGTTTGATTTTACTTTGGTCTAGATGGCTTATCACTAAAGATGGATGCATTCAATCAAATATTCTCCATGAGAAAAATCACCTTCCCAAAAAGTAGCACATGGATTGGGCCTTAGTTCCAACCTACACTGTAATTGGAACACATTGCTAGTTAATTATCCCAAAGAGAAGATCAAGCTCAAATATTTGTTGGCTGCACTGATTTCATGTAATATTGACATGCATCATATAATTAGCTATTTTTTCTTAGGAGTTACTCGTCATGTGGGCACCTTAAAGTTCATGTCTTAAATGCACGCAAACATAATTAATGGTGAATTTCATTGCAAAGGCACATGTTTGGCATGATTGAAGAAGCTATTGGCCTAACATTTTTCTTGGCACTGAAATAGGACTGGTTCACACATGCATGTACACCACTAAATATATGAAGCTGTCTTTTGCTGAGCCAGACCATTGGTCCATCTAGCCTAGCACCTTCTGTTCTGAGTGGCAGCTGCTCTCCAGGGTCTCAAGCAGAGAAATCCCTTTTTAGGTGAAGATGCTAGTGACTGAACCTGGGATCTTCTGCCACTGACTTTCCCCACTGCTTTATCTCATCATTTGGTTATTCAGTTCTTGATGACCCTCAACCAAATGTATGAAATGCCTGCATTCAACAACATTGTGTTTGAACTGATGCCTGATTATATGAAGTTATATCTAGTGGTTCATTCACACATGTCAATAATATCGAAGCTACTACAATCAACAAGTGATGAGCATTCATGTGTGAACCCTGCCCCCAAAAAGTTAAAACTTCTGCTACTCTTTGGCATTTATTTAGTACAAAAGGAGTGCTAGGTATTGTATAGAACCCAGAAGTGGCATATTTGCTACTGCTAGTGATTTAGCAATCACTAAAGCCTTTTAAATGATGGTGCATGGATCTTAAGTTATACATGTGACTAAGAGCCACATTGCAAACAGCTCTCAAGTGGCAACATGGATCAAACTTACATGAACAGGCTCTGCATTAAATAACCCCAGGTGAAAAAAAAAATCCCATTCCTGAAATACTAAGGGCACAATCCTAACCAACTTTCCAGCACTAACTTAGTCACAATACAGCTCCAAGGTAAGGTAACAAACATGCTCTGCGGTCACCTAGACTGTCTCCCCACTGCAAGATGCAGTGCACACCACATTGGCACAGCTAGGTCAGTGCTGGAAAGTTGGTTAGGATTGTGCCCTAACTAACCTAATTCCGAGATTTCAGTTTGCTTTAATCAACGTGGGTTAGCTATTTGTTTCGTTTTAGTTGGAAGAAAAAAAACAATTGGCTGCAATTCACTAGACACTGCTGGTGTGCATTCTCCATTTGTTTCCATGTGCACCAGTGCCACAGAAACAGATGAAGTTGTACAAGTGCAGAGTTTGGTGCACTCCATCCTTTTTCTCCATATGGTTCTGCCTGAAAATGTGATGTTCACTGGTGGGGCATATTGACCATTGTGCCATTTGTAATAATCCGAAAACAGCGACATTATATGAATGTTACTTCAGCTTTTCAGGCAGATAACACCGATATTTGAAATGGGTGCCCCAGAGAGCTAATTTCATGAACAGAATAAGGGAACCCATTTTTTTGGAAAAAAAATTTAAGGCTAGAGCAGAACATGAGATCTGATTTCTTCAAACAGTGATTGAAAGAAAGCTACCCTTCAACAAAGGATAGTTTCTTCAACAAAGGAAAAATGATACTGCAACTTTAATTGAGAAAAGTATCTTGCACTGATAAATATATTTAAAAATTATATGTTTATAAAGTTATTAATTTGTAAAGGCAGTGTTACAAAATGTTCAGTTTATATTGTTTTAGATTGTTTCATAATTTTGAAAATGTAAAATAACATATTTTTTTCTTTATAAAAAAAAAACCTATAAAAATCCTCTGTAGTAAAATGATTTCATTTTACTGGTATATTATTGCTTCATGTTTTTGTACCATCATAAAATTTTGTGCATTTTTTTACAGAAATTTTTTTATTTTCTATGACAATATGACACTTTTAAATTGTTATTTCAAAATGAACAGCGAAGCCTTAACTTTAAATGACGTTTGTATTCTCGAACACTGAGTAGCGTTTAAAAGAGACCACATAGGATTGAAATGTAATTTAAATTTCCAAACAATGACTACTACATTCCAAAGAAACAGTTGAATTAAACATTTTCATAAAATACCCCATTCCTTCATGACTTTTATTATGCTTACACCTGTCCTGGTCTTAAAACAGCTTGCCTTTTTAAAGTAACTTAATAAGTACAGATGTTTAGGTGCTCTTCTGTTAGAAAAGACTCTTGTCACGCAGAACAAAAGACAGAGACACTGAAACAAATATTGTACTCTAAAACCAGCTCCAAACATGCTACATTATGACAATTGACATAAGCTCTCAAATATTCAGGTCAAATTGCTCTACTGAAACTCAATTAGCACTAATTCTGGACAGGCTTGCTATAGACACCTTCCCCAGAGAATGGCATCTTCAAGTCAAAATGGTTTTCTATGTGAAAATAATCTGTTTGCAAGAGCCCTGCTGAACTGGGGGAACAGACACAACTCTCAGGGCTGACTGCTGGAGGCATATAAGGACTGACCAGTCAGGCAGTCAAACTGGGAAGTAGGTGAGCACTCAAGCAAACATATAGACAGTCTACATGCAGCCAAGTTTCATCTTTATAGGACCTTCTTCATAGGGTATAAACACAGGTGGAATCTTATTGACCTCTCATTCTAAGCTAATGCTGTATCTCCAAAACAACCCTTTGGCCACCCAGAGTTCTGATGTATAGTATATCAGAGGACACACTCCTTCCCAAGTCAAGTTACCATTGCAGTGCAAGCAGAAAATAACCTTGGTCCCACTGCTCAGGGGAGGTTCTCCTATACCTTACAGCCATGTCCAGAAATCTGTTCAGACTATCCACACAGGAAGTTGACAAGGAAATACTTCAAAGAAGAGGCTTAGGGCGATCAATGGTGTGGCCACCCACACTGATTTTGCAAGTGCATCTGGCTTGAGCACACCAGGTACAGCAACAAAGATATCTTTCTCTAGCAGCACCTGAAGAAGGACTTCTGGTATAAGCAAAGAAAAGGACCAAGCTGTTCTACACCACTGCTGCTCACTGGCATTCTGCTGTTGACCACTTATCATCCCCTTGAGATTCAAAAACCTTAACTTATATGACTGTTAAAAGGAATTTATTCCTGGCACAGGAATAAGTATTCACTTTGGTTCAGAAGGCTTAGAATGTTGTTGTGGATGAAATATATGTAGTTGAAGCTAAATTAGCAGCAGGGTTATGGGCCATGAAAAGGGGTTGGCAGTCATGTTCCTTTTGTTTACATAGAGCTATGCTCTCCCTTGGAATGTATGTACTTGTGGAGGTTTCCTTGAGCAGACTTCCCTCTCCATTGAAAATACAGGCCAACACATATTTTGCTTCCTTAAATGTTACACCAATTCCTGGGTATATTTGGGGTGCCGATTCCAAAAATGGCATCCGTTTTGCCCTATCACGTCTAGTTTTGGAGACACGGCATAGCCTCATTTGTGAATGGTTCAAGCAGCTTCCTCATGGGGAAGCCTACACCATGGGTTCCTCATGAGGAAGCTGCTTGAACCATTCACTAATGAGGCTATACTACATCTACACTACAAGGAATCAGCACCCCAAATTTATAACAAACCACCATAAAGTTTGGGAAAAACTTTTCTGACCCTCAATTTTGTAGGCCTGTGAAACTGGATTGTATTGGACTGTCCCCTAAGCTCTTGATCAGGGCCACTATGAACTGGTCTGCTATAGCAAAACAATTAGAGGCAACTGGAGATAGTTGTTATAACTTCTAGGTCAGTGATTTTCAACCTTTTTCATCTCACGGCACATTGACAAGGCTCGAGAATGCTCAAGGCCCACTAGCAGTTTTTTGACAATTGACAAGGCACACTGCTGCCATTGGGGGGCTCACACCCCCCAATGGCCCTAGCAATAAATTATCCTCTGCCAATTTCCTGTGGCACACCAATGTGGCGTGGCACATTGCTTGAAAATGGCTACTCTGGACAGATAAATGAAAAGATATATTCCATATAATTAAGCTAACGTTTCAGATGTTAAACTGTGGCTGTGGGTAACTAGCAGCATGAAGTCCCAAAGACAAGAAGAAATTAAAGCTTTAACAAATCATTGCTCCATGCTCCATCCGATATGCTACAAGGCACAAAGAGCAGGATACAGTAATTACTGACTGTAATATGAATTAGCTGGACTACTGGGATCAAGTACCATTCATGCTACTAAATATAACACTTCTCCAACAGTCAAAACCAAGTTTAGAAATTGCAACTCCAGGGAAAGTAAAAATGGAAGAATGGATTTTTTTTTTATGTGCCAACTGGAGTAATTATGATAATAAAAGGCAGACAAGGATCAGTTTTAAAATAGCCCTAGCAATGAAAAAATATACTTTATTCTCAGACCATGACAAATGGTTCCACTAAACAGCTGCTGTGTCAAACCAGCTATGAAATAAACATTGGCATAAGACTGGAAACCAAAGAGGCAATATGAATGAATAGGAAAGAGATTTGGGCACAACCAAAGTCTTACCAGCTTTTATAGAATCGGTTCCCACTGCTAAAGTGACGAGCAATGATAGGCAGCTCAATCCTCTCCAACGCTGGCGCAGTGGTGCCACCGGGACCACAATATATCCGCTGTTGGATTACAGCAGGCAGGAGATCTCCCTTATCCTGCGTAGCATCCCAGCCTGCTCAATGGGACTACACGGATCTGCGCCAGCTATTTAGCTGACACAGAACTGAGCAGCTCTGTGTAATGCTGGCATTATGGGGAAGAGGGTTAAAATCTGCTGCTCCGCAGGCCCAATCCACCTTCCCACGGCCCAGAATGCCCTCTCGCCACCCTGCCCCTCCGCCAGCTGGTGCAAGACCTACCTGCCCTGATGGTTGTTGGGTCGGGTGCAGCACCTGCAGAACAGCGCAGGCCTTTCCACCAATGCCGCTTACTTGCTGGGTGCCAAAAAAATGCTTTATGGCATTTTTATGACACCCAGCACCAGTGCTGTAGCCGCAGCACTAGTGGAGCCCACCAATAGGATCAAGCTCTTTAAACATCTTTCCTCTTTGGCAGTGTGAAGCACTGTGATGAAAACAATGGTTCTCACCCATGTGTGTATGTCCCTTCTATGGGTGCCAGCCATAGTCAGGGGCGTAATTATTATGCAAAAGACAAAGTGGCGAGTCAAATGAAGTAGTGTCTACAAAAATGAAAATATTTCACAACTCAATTATTTTGATCACTAACTACATTTGTCAGAGAAAGGCACAGGGCCAAGGCTCTGACCCTCTGCTTCCCAAAATGACTGGCTGTTAAATCCTTTTAACGCCAACATTGCTCTTCCACACTCCTTATTTGTCTCTGATCTGGTAAGCGGTGGGCCAAGTGATGCATCTGTGGGCCAGATTTGATTTAGGGGGCTCTGGGTGCCGATTTCTAATTTAGGATAATGGGATTTATCAATGTAGAACTCCTGATGTAATTGCAGCAACTACTACTGTAATGGTCTTAATGTAGTTTGTCACACAGCATACTAGGTACAACTAAACAGAATGACTTTCTTTTCCCTAAGTAAGTTGAACTAACATCCAGCAGAACAATTACCTTGAGTGGAAATCAATTGGTAGGAGTAATAGGATGGGTAGGACAAGGAATTAATAGGAGGCAATACCTTCACCTGTCAGTGATTGTGCAAAACATACTAATAATTACTGGCCCTTAAGCAGATTACCAGGAAGTGAATTCTTTCAATTTCAGTGGAAGATGCTTTGGCACAAACACAGCAATGGGTGCAATATCAAGAAGCGGCGCAAGTCCCATAGGGGCCAGCAGCCCTTACCAGGAGGTAAGGGGAAATGTTTCCCGTTGCCACTTGCTGAGCTGCTTATGGTTACTATCCTGCGCTGGAAACAGCGCAAGCCTCCTGCTGTTCCAGCACAGGATATGATTACGCCCAAAGCCTTCTAATGAACAAAGAAACAACTTCAGAGCCAAGCACCCACAAGTGAACCCTGCACAAAGGTTTCTCACAAAATAGTTTGGTTCTTCACAACCCCTTATTCAAAATCTGCTGTGACTCAGGGTGACATATAAAAGGACTTTGGGTAATAATTCTTGGAACAATTTGACAGAACTTCAGTAGAGCCCTTCAGCTCGTCATTTTCCTGGAAGATGCAAGGCCAGCAACTTCTTTAAATGTTTGTGGCCTGCATCCAAAGGTCCTAACCAAAGACCTTCTGTGCCACATGTAGAAACATAAACAAAGCAAGATCTTGAAGCACATCTGTAGGACTTGGCGTGGACTCAATATGGCACAGACAACAAAATTATGCTGGGTTACACTGTAGTAATCTGTGTTTGACACGAATAGCTTTTGACAGCACTTGTCTCTTTACATTCCCCCTCAGTCACACACTAATTAAACTCTATGCCTTTGCTAGCAAATCCAAATTAAACTTTGCAATTCATTAGTTTTGATTTGATGTCAAAGACGCACCCATGTTCTTGTTGATGATTCTGCAGAGCTTGCTCAAGGACTGTAGGTTCTTTTCACAGCAAACTCTGATTCTCACCATCACAAAATGAAGGATGGCAGCAAACGTTTAATCTGGACTTTATGATAATGGGCACACCACGATGATGCTGTCATGCACGGGTGTGTACGTGGGGGGGTGGGTGTCCTTCTGCAGATCTAAAGCTTCTCAGTAAGACTGAAGAAACTGGGTTGTTTGTTGGGGGCTTTTCAAGCCTACTGGCCAGGTCAAACTGTCTGGCTAAGTGATGTGGTATGAAGATAAACTGGAGGGGCAAGCCAAGATCAGTTTCCATTAATCCAGGTATGAGATTAATCCAGGTGAGAGAGCAGCAAATGATATGGGTAGACCAAAGAATCAGGAAAATGTTTGTTGAGTCAGGATGCAAAGCAGGAACATGCAGGTGCACAATGCCTTTTGCTGAATCAGACAACTGGTCCATCAAGCTGAGTGTGGTCTACACTGACTGGTAGGAGGTCTCTAAGGTTTCAGGCAGGGAAGTTTCCTAGACCTACCTGGAGATGCTGGCAGGGACTGAACCAGTGGCTTCCTGTATCCAAAGAAGATGCTCCACCACTGAGCTCCACTCCCTCCCCTTAGCATTCTCTGAGCTCCACTCCCTCCCCTTAGCATTCTCTAAGCACTAAGTGGGTTATTAGTACTGCAGGTGCCTTGTTGCACAAAGGTCTGGTTCTCACAAGCAGCAGATGAGGTCAGCTTGTGTCTGTATGGAGGAACATTTCAATCATATATGTGCACTCACAGTCTGGAGGCATACAGGAAGCCCAAAGCTGGCCCATCCATGCAGCAACATGAAAACGTCGCATGCAGCAGCAAAGTTGGAAGGGTGGCAAAGAGATGTGTTTCCTATCCTGTCTGTTTGCTTCCCTCTCCAGGCTGCCATGCTGGTCAGCACACATGCTGCTCTGGTTCCCTGGGAGCAATTCGGAAGAAGATTGTGGCAGTGGCACCCCCGCTATCCCTCCAGTGCTGCTGCAGAAAGAAGGGGGAGGAAAAGCTGGCACAGCTCCAGGTGCTTACAAAGCATCAAGTGGGAACAGACTGGTGATCTGGAATCCAACCCTCTTCCCTCCCCTGGAGCTTTTGCAAGCACACAAAAACCAACCACAGGAGTTCTGCCAGCCAAGCCTCTTACCGCTGTTTGTTGCATCGCATCGCATTCCTGCTGCTGAGCGGCAAGTGTCCCACACCACCCCTGGAAGTTGCATCTCATAGGCTGGGGACGTCAGCACTAGCATACAGTATATTCCATGAACTTTACTGGAGTCAAAGTAGAGCAGCTGTACATTTGTTCCACATGCGTTTGGCTACACGTTCCACATGTGTTTCCCTACAGAGCAGAAGTGGGGGGGGGGCAACTTTTTATGCCAAAGAGACTGCACAGTAAGGGTAGTGAAACCCTCCCCCCACCTTGCCTCCCTGCACTCCAATGCTTTTAAGCACCTTTTCCACATCTTTTATCCAAAGAGGAAGTGAGCCAGATAGGGAGAAAGCTCTTTAAATCATTAAAGCTCAGTGAGGTAAGACAGGCTGAGGGCAGGTTTTGGTTCCCTCCCCTGTGCGGTTCTTTTGGTTTAAACAGCAGACTTCCCCCCCCCCCCACACACACACACACTGCTTCATAAATGAGTGGGGCAAGCACATGTTCAGTGTGCACACAGTGATCCCAAATGTCTTGGTTGGCCCTATTAATATTTATTGAACATATCATGTGCACCTTGGACTTATGAGTACATATTCCCACAACTGATTTATCATGTGTGCTCAATCTGTGCAACAAAGAAGTCTCCAGCCTGGAAAAAAAAAATTGTTTTATTCAGGGAATCGGTCCCTCGTCTTATTAATTCTCCCCTTTCTGGCAATGTCTGAATCTTCCAGCTCTTTTCTCATCATCTATTTTCTCTTTTTAACCTCCAGACTCTTAAAACTATCCATTTAATAATAGCTACTGGGGAAATATTGGAAATCTTGACTCACAGGGGAGATCAGGCATTCCTGACTCCCTAGGATTTGACCACAAAATTCCAAAGGATTTATTAGTCTCTAAGGCCAAGAACAACGGAGTAACTCTGGCAGTGATACAGGTGTAACAGGCTCTGCAGAAAAACCAAAGGAATGATCAGCTAGGCTCACCAATCAAGGAGATCACAGAAATATCCAGACCAGACCCATAGCCAAGATCCAGCAAAGTTACACATCTCCAGTTTGGAGAAAAATTAACTCCAGATAGTAGCGAGGCTTTTTAAGAGACAGATCAGGTTTGCATGAGAGAGCTAGCAATATCTGAGGCTACGAAGCATGAAGGAATTTGGGGAAAGGGACTGAATATGTAGGTGAGATGTGGCTGAGGACTCATACAAGTCACAGAAGCACAGATTTATGAGCAGGGAGGCGATTCAGGCAGTTCCATACCAGAAAACCTGACCATCTGTTCACCACAACTTCCCCATAAATCCACATAGCAATTCAGTCCAGCAGAGAGTAAGCACATTGCAGAAAGGTGCTTGCAGATGACTCGAGAAAGTGAGCCACACTACAGAAAGAAGCAAAAAATAAAATAAACTCTCAAGGTAATGGCCAGCCATTTGAAAGAAGGAACTGTTTCATGATTTGAGCTGTGATGATCAACCATATCTTAAGCATGGCCAAACTCATCCACTGAGTCATCACATGAGAAATTTAAATTCGGGATATCTTTTGAAAGGTCATTTATTAATTGCTATCCTTGCATTGAGCACAGAGCAAAATAAAAAAAATACAGAGGTGACATGATCCCAGCTCAGCCTCCTGCCTGAACAGCAGCTGGGGGGGACCACCATGGTAAGGATCCTAATCCCCCTCTCCCTGCCCTGCAGTTGCTATTTACTATTATTTTAAAACATGAACGGCCAAACAACGCATTGCACAATGTGTAGTTTGGCCCTAATAGGTAAAATAGACAGAAGAGAGCAAGAGAACGGAAAGGAAGGATGTGGTAGAGCATGACTTTCAACTCCTTTCTCTATCAGTGTTCTTTGGCCAAGTAGCAGATTTAAAGATAGCTGCCAAATGAACAGTAGGATCCGTAGCAGATGACAAGTTGTACGTTTGGATCCAAACACCCAGGAAAGAGTGGGAAAGTGTAGGATTTGGGCTGCTCCAGAACTCCCAAGCCATTTAGGACTTGGCCAGTTTAACACTTATTTTAAAGACAGTTTCACGTGGGTGAGGATGGACATGGGCAAAGTCCATGGCTCACAGTCCGCATTTCAATGTACCCTGCAATAAATTCATCTCTTAAGAACTGCATCATAGATTTCTAATCCCAACCTGTACATCTCTGAAGTACATAAGAACATAAGAACAGCCCCACTGGATCAGGCCATAGGCCCATCTAGTCCAGCTTCCTGTATCTCACAGCGGCCCACCAAATGCCCCAGGGAGCACACCAGATAACAAGAGACCTCATCCTGGTGCCCTCCCTTGCATCTGGCATTCTGACATAACCCATTTCTAAAATCAGGAGGTTGCGCATACACATCATGGCTTGTACCCCGTAATGGATTTTTCCTCCAGAAACTTGTCCAATCCCCTTTTAAAGGCGTCTAGGCTAGACGCCAGCACCACATCCTGTGGCAAGGAGTTCCACAGACCGACCACGCGCTGAGTAAAGAAATATTTTCTTTTGTCTGTCCTAACCCGCCCAACACTCAATTTTAGTGGATGTCCCCTGGTTCTGGTATTATGTGAGAGTGTAAAGAGCATCTCCCTATCCACTCTGTCCATCCCCTGCATAATTTTGTATGTCTCAATCATGTCCCCCCTCAGGCGTCTCTTTTCTAGGCTGAAGAGGCCCAAACGCCGTAGCCTTTCCTCATAAGGAAGGTGCCCCAGCCCCGTAATCATCTTAGTCGCTCTCTTTTGCACCTTTTCCATTTCCACTATGTCTTTTTTGAGATGCGGCAACCAGTACTGGACACAATACTCCAGGTGTGGCCTTACCATAGATTTGTACAATGGCATTATAATATTAGCCGTTTTGTTCTCAATACCCTTCCTAATGATCCCAAGCATAGAATTGGCCTTCTTCACTGCCACCGCACAATGGGTCGACACTCTTATCGACCTGTCCACCACCACCCCAAGATCTCTCTCCTGATATGTCACAGACAGCTCAGAACCCATCAGCCTATATCTAAAGTTTTGATTTTTTGCCCCAATGTGCATGACTTTACACTTACTGACATTGAAGCGCATCTGCCATTTTGCTGCCCATTCTGCCAGTCTGGAGAGATCCTTCTGGAGCTCCTCACAATCACTTCTGGTCTTCACCACTCGGAAACGTTTGGTGTCGTCTGCAAACTTAGTTTGGTGTCGTCTGCAAACTTAGTACGATGAATGTTCCCACTAAATGTTTTCCAGTGACAAGCAGGAGAATGCACAATGGCCCCAAGTAAATTAAACAAAGTAAATAGTAAATTTACTCAAAGTAAATTAAACATGAACTAAATAAAAAATAGATTGCCCATGGACATTTTAAAATGTAATCAATTTTATGCTTTTGGAAATTGCCAAAATTCAGCAGTCGAAAGATACCCAGTGGCAGGAGTTTATGCATGCTTGCAAAACTTTCACGGGGAAAGCTTCACCAAAGATTATTAGGGGGAGGAATTCAGAGGGTTTATTTTAGTCCCAAAGGCCCAACACCCACCTGCTCACATTGACAAAGGCAGATGGTAAACCAAGTCTTTCTACTGAATTGTGGAAAAACAGCAAAGCACCATCTCCCAGAACTCCAGTTTAATATTGGAAGTGGCAGCATGTCATACCCTCCAGGTCAGACAAAAAGACCAAATGGGAAGCAGTATTGCCCTCCCAGGATGCCCTGGGAGAGGAACAATATGACTCACCTGTGTACCTTATAGTCTCATTCAGGCACCGAATGAAGCGCGCGTCGCCTCTGGGACACCAAGTGCCTCGGGAACAAAGTGCCAGGTAAGGCACAGTGAGTTTAGCATCTGTGCGAGTTCAGCAGCAGGGCGAGGAAGCCAGGGCCCCAGATACTGCCCTTTCTCTTCCCTTGAGAAGAGGGCTGCTAACCAGTGTAGGGTTTTTAAGTACCCCTAAACAAAAACAAACAAAATTTAAAAAGCTATGCAGTCTGACAGCCAGCAGCAGGGTGGGGGCTATCCAGTGTTTTGCATCGAGTGCCACATGTATGACTATATACCTCTGGGGCATAAGTCATGGGTGTGTCCTCGGTGCAAGGAGCTCCAGTGTCTCAGGGAACGCGTCCGCTCCCTTGATCTGTAGCCTGAAACAATGACAAAGTGAGAGACCCATTACTTGGACCCAGCTCTTACTTGGACTTCCAGAGAGTATCTTGAATGAATCATGTACACTACCCTGAGCAGCTTGGAGGAAGGGCAATATAAAATGTGAAATAAATAATAATTAAAAGCTCAGAGCTTGTTATCCCCTATTTGGTAAGAAAAAGGAGAGAAAAGTGCTGTGTGGGCTTGTCCTGTGTATCAGTTTCCCGAATGGGAGATGTACCCAAGAGTATTCATCTTCTTCTCCACTTCAGCAATACCATATCAATACAGACTATAGTTGTGCCACTCATACAGGTAAACAGAAATCATACCTCATGCCTTAAAAATTCTTTGTTTCTCTGATCCAAGCATAGCAAAACAAAATGGCTGGTTTTTAGAGCATTTATCTTCTCATGACCTACTACAAATTCAGAAGTTTGTTGAGATCAGATCGGATGTGTAAGACAAGGCATGATTTGGAGGTGCACTGGAAGACACCTCTTTTTTTGCAAAACAAGAAAAAACAAAACCAGCTACATAGGATTAGAGTGCCTGGAGAGGGAGAGAGTCGCTTTTGCTCCTTCCACCATTTTCTCCCACCAAAAATTGCCCCTCTGAAGGGGCAGTTTACTCCAAAGTAGTGATTTTCTCACAGGTTTTGACCTCTTCCAACATCTATTTGGGTGCCATGGAATTCCTACCTATTGGAGCAGGTTTTTTGTTTGTTTGTCCCCAGCAATGGCACCAGCATGGTGGAATGAGAAACTAACCAAGCAGGCCTAACCTAAGAGAAAATGGTGCCTGAAGACTATTGCTGCTGCCATCCCAGTGCCCTCCTCCATTTCAGTTGAGAAGTAGAGAATAAGAGGTGATGGCTGCAGCCCCATTTGCCTGCCCGTCAGCCAACTTTCCCACTTCTAGAGGAGGGGCAGCAGCCGCTATTGTCCTATTTGGTTCATGGGGCTTACTCAGGAAAGTGTGGTTAGGATTGCAGCCTGAGTGAAGGATCAGTGATATGGTGCTTCTTCTGGTGGGGAGAAAGAGGTAAAGGAGACATGAAGGTGAGGCAGCCATGGAGAGGGCTGATGGTTTTGGGGTGCCACCTGCATCCACCTGCTGCCTGAGCAGCCTACCTTGCCTAATGTAATGATTGGGCCTTGCCACCATGCCCCAGTACTAGCTCTCTGCAGCATAAAACTTGGCACTTCACTAAGGCCTTTGGACCAGATAGATGCTACTTTGCTTCTAATCTTTGGCAATGAACTTCCAGCTGTGAAATTATTGATTCTGTGATATTGTTTTATCCCTGCTACTATTCTTCTTGCTTTTAAGATTTTTGATAATTATTTTAATTATTACTCTTGTCAGCCACTTGGAGTTTGTTTCCAACAAAGACAAAGCAGAATTTAATTTTCTGCTGCGGAAACCTTATATTGCAGAAGATTCTGCATACTCAGTTTGGGTAAAGTTCTGCTTGATCCTGTTGAGCCTCATTGTGAACTCACTGTTCACCCCAGAACATCCCCTATACTGTAATCTCCTGTTGCTCTATTGCAGGGAACATGGGTAGTTGGGCAAGCAAGCTGCGTGCTTCATTACTGGAGGAATCCTTGAACCTCTTCCCAGAGCAGAATATGAAAACACAGATCTAAGGCAGTCGGAATACCATCTTACTTGAGCTCAGTTGTAGCAGGCAGTCTTTGAAGTTAATCAATGAAACACACACAGGCTTGATGGAAGAACAGACCCTTTACAAGAGCATGTGACAGCTAAAGTGCTGCAGTCAGCAGGGAAACAAAAGAGGTCATAATTTATGTGAAAGGTTGATTAGGAAATGCCCCCAAAATGCAGTGCTAACAGGTCTGACCCCCCATGACATTTGGCAGCTTGAAATAAAAGGGGTGAAACATTCTGTGCTGGCAGGTGAATGCATAATGGGAGAGATTGATTTAAAACTCTTGTCATTGTCATTTTGCACCTGCATACATAATGATCTTCAGTTCCTCATTAAGGGCTCCTTGTACTTACAGGGCTTTGGGGAATGGGGAGGGGGTGAGGAGGACCCAGCCACTCTGAAATGATAGTTCATTGTTATGGGGATTTTGGCAGCTCACTCGGCTTATAAGGTATCAAAGCCATTTTACAACAGATAGTCTCCACTTTGGCACCACTGATGCATACATTACTGCCCTAGCTTTGTGAGGGCTCAAATCTCATTCTCCGACCAAGCAGAAGTGCCAACTGCCAGTGCATTACATAATGAAACATGTCACCAGACATCAGGGGGAACAGCAAGATGCTAAGTGGGTCCAAAGCCAGCCAACATAGGGGAAGAGCTGGCAACATAAACTGTGATGAATAAGGTTGCCTCCTTTGCTTTGGCTCTGCTCCTGTGCGTTTTAACAGCTACAGAAGAGGCAGAAATTCAACAGGTGATGGAAAACTTCTGCTTGTTGAAAACCTGTCTATACAGCTGCTTAAAGCCACAGAGCCCTGCCCTTCCCCTCCCCACAAAATGATTGCAACATTATTTTAATAAGCCTTTCCACATGGGATTTGGAGCAGGTGGTGCCTCTAGGTGTGATTTACATTGTGATGTTTTCCTCTCAGAGTAAAGCAGTTGTATATGACTTTGTAACCTCCAATTTAGTAGATTGATGCAAAGTGTTCTGCCTGGGCCTCTGCCACTGCAGGAGTTTGGAAACCTCAAGCTGGCAAAGTATGTAGATACCTGGTGGCAGAAAACCTGTGGCCAGCAGAGCACATTACGGTCTGTGTTGGCTTCCAGATTGCTTCCAGGTATAGTTCACAGTGCTGAGAATGGTCTATAGTTTAGATCAGGGGTGCCCAAACCCCGGCCCTGGGGCCACTTGCAGCCCTCGAGGCCTCTCAATGTGGACCTCAGGGAGCCTCCAGTGGCCCTCCAGAGATTTGTTGGAGCCCGCACTGGGACGGTCTCAGCATGAGGGCGACTGTTTGACCTCTCATGTGAGCTGTGGGATGAGGGCTTCCTCCACTGCTTGCTGTTTCACAACTGTGATGCAGTAGTGGCAGCAAAGGAAAGGCTAGCCTTGCTTTGTGCAAGGCCTTTTATAGGCCTTGAGCTATTTCACGACCTTCGTAAATTCATATAAGTTCATCTTTAATATATTTATTTTTGTAAACTTATGTAAATTTATTTAAATTTTAAATGTAAATTAATTCTTCCCCCCCCCGGCCCCCGACACAGTGTCAGAGAGATGATGTGGCCCTCCTGCCAAAAACTTTGGACACCCCTGGTTTAGATGTTGGATAACTGAAATTGTGACAAGTGACACACTAAGAAAGTTAACGGATGCCTCAGTTGTGACTATTGTTCATGAAAGACTGAGAGCCGAAAGCAGACATCTTCAAATGGAATGCATACTTTGCATAGGTTCGCATGCAAATTACAGACACAGAAATGCAATCACTGATTTTAGGACTGCATGGGGAAATAGCTTAGGAGAGGGCCTTTCACTTCTGTGCCATCCCACAAATGAAGATAAACTGTAATGCTCCTGCTAGAGACCCTACGACTGTTCCACAATGAACCAAAAGGGGGGGGGGTTATTTCTCATTCATGGCCTCCATCTCTAGCGTTCCTCACCTGCCATCACACATGGGAATTAGCCAGTTCCTCCAAGCATTTGTTTTGAATTAGTGCTGACACACAACAAGGAAGACACTGCACAGTAATTACGGTATGACTCTTGCCTTGATAGGCATCAGCTGCCAGACTAAACTGCTGAATTGATAAGGTCATGGGGAAGCTCCTATTTAAACAGCTGATTGTCATTTGCCATTTCAGGAGTCAGCCTGCATAACATCAATGTGGCTCACACATGAAGGATGAGTATAAAGAGGGTGCTGAAGGCCAGACCTCAAGGTTCTACCTGTACCTTTAACAGTGCACTTCAGTGGTGACCTCTGAGATGCGCCCCATTTGACCACCTTCCTCTCCCATTTGTCATAGCATGTAGGAATATAGAGTCACCCAACAGCGGCAAAAGAGAATGGTATTTGAACACTAAGCACCGAGAGCACTCTAAACTGCCACACAGAGATACAGTCACTGCCCTAGAGTTCTTAAAGCAACTATTAACTGGGGTTATACATGCTGAAAGCATGTTTATGTCCATGAGTTCAGTATTAAAACCTCCTACCCCTGCTAATTGGGTAAGAGGCACTTTTTCAAGTGGGTGCTCCTCTTTTTTTAGCAAGGGGAGAGTAAGTGGCCCACCTCACCCCAGCAGTGTCTATTCTGGTGGCTGTCTGCTGGAATTCTTTTGCATCATTTTAGATTGGGAGTCCTTTTGGGTCAGGGAGCCATTTAGTTATTTGATTTTTCTCTGTAAACCGCTTTGTGAACTTTTAGTTGAAAAGCGGTATATTAATAATAATAATAATAATAATAATAATAATAATAATAATAATAATAATAAAACCTCCCCCATCCACAAATCCCAAAAATGGCTTGCAACAAATATTTCTCACTCAAAATACAGGAAGACACAAAAAAAAGTCATAAAATGACATTCCATACCACCAGAAAAAAAGGAATTGAAGCATATTAAGACCAATTGTGGTTTAATAAACAATGGCTAGATTTAGCTCAAATGCAATTGTAATACAGACCTACACTAAAGGTTTGTTGTAAGAATTATTGAAACAATGTTTTTATTTATTTGCACAGGAGGCCACTTTTTCCATCCAATATGGGTCTTCAAGGTGGCTTACGATTATCACATACAGCACACTGTATGTGAACTTCGGGGAACTCTAAAACACAATATAAATGCAGGTGTCATCATCAAGTAACATCACTTGCAAGCCAATAAAATTTCCATCAGTAATATGTTAACCCCAAGGCTATGCTAAATAACTAGCCTGAAATTTCAGACCATTGACATGAGAAAAGAGGTGTGTGCATTTCAATGCTGACACCACCTCAGTAGCATAGCTACAGGGGAGGTGACACTGTAAGTATTGCAGGTGCCACAATGCATCATGTAACTGGTCCCTCCCATTTGCCATCACTCTGGGTATCGATGGCAATGTGCAAATGGAAGGGACCAGTTACATTGTGCATTGTGGAGCACAATTGTTACATTGTGCATTGTGTCCAGTTACATTGTGCATTGTGGAGTTACAGTGCATTGTGGAGCCTGCAATGCTTACTGAGCCGCCCCCCCCCAGCTCCTCTACTGCACCACCTGATAACCAGTCCCTCCTGCTTACCAATTAAACCGGTATCTTTGAGCCAGCTATAGAAATACAAGAAAAGTCACTTGTAAGTGACTAATCCTTTCACATCTCCAAAGGAAAACATCAAGCAGATGGGCATATGCTGAAGCTCTGAAGAGGAAAAAGTGTTGGGGAATATGTTCTTTTGTTGTTAAATCTTGTGCTTTTCACACTTAAACTTCTGCATGACAGGATGTGTTTATATTTGACAAGCATCTTCAAGGACTCGTCAGACTTCACTGCAAAAATTTCTGTTCCTTACAAAATACAGTCCTGGCATCAGTCTACCTTGTCTTGTTTCTCTTTCGGTGTGCCTGATAGCTACAATACCACACAGCAATAAGATAGTCATTCAGAGGTGTTTAGAATTAAGCTGCTCTGTTCAAGGCACCTAGGCTGGGTTGCTCGGTGAAAGGCGTGTTAGAAAAGAAGCATTGCCGCACTAACAGTCAGCGGGCAGACAACTTCAAGCAGGGCATGTTTCTCCCATCCTGAAATTACAAATGAACTGACGCCAAGCTTTACTCAAGGGGTGGATCAGGGAGGGACTGCAGTGAGTAAGGCCAACCCAGGACCTTCTGGTATCTGAGTCAGTGTGGCAAATGTTATTCTCCTTACCTGGTGATGTGCTGGCCTCTGCACTTCTGACACTCTAGCCTACCACTTTCCCATCCTCCACACTTCTGCTCTGTCCCATTCAGTGGCATAGCTAAGGGAGGGCAGGGCAGGTACATTGCCCCGGGTACCACACCTTCAGGGGGTGCCAACCCACAGTGGTTGGTGGTGGACCTAAGGTGGTGGACCTAAGGTGGTGGACCTAAGGTGGGAAAAAGCAGCCTTCTGAGGCTCAGGGAGGCAGCACAGGGGGCATGTTAAAACTTTTTGTGCCCCAGGTGTCAGAAGCCATAGCTATGCCATTGATGCCCCTCTTTCTTTTCTAATTCATAGAGTGGGAAGAGGAGGATCGGTGGAGGCAAGACGGCATGTAGAAATGAGTACTCCTCACCATCCTGCTGCCTGAGGTGACAGCCTTTGTTGGCTTCATGAATAGCGCTGGCCCTGGTAGTGAGTCACACCTTTTGTAAACAGTGGCAAGGCTGAAGGCTGTTGGTTCTCTCTTTCATTTCAGGATAGGCGATTATGTAAACAACACAATGATTCTTCTGTCTCATGTAGGGATTTCACAAATTTCATAAGGAAAAAGAAGTGGAAACCGATAACCATTTACACAAAGTGGTAAATCATGGCTTGCCTCAGCGTCTCAAGTGGTATGAAGAATTTTACCACGTGTATATATACAGATGTCTAGCAACATGTGGTGAAAGTTGGCGAAAACTGCAGTGACGACACTTCTGGGTTCATGCAGCTGTCACACCAACTAAGTAATCAAAGGGGTTTGGGGACTTAGCTGTCTGCAGTGGTGGCTGGAGATGCCGCAAAACCCAGGTTTTGTAAGGTAGCTTGAGGAACTTGTTTTGATAAAGCAACTTGGGTATTCCAGAAAGAACATAAGAACAGCCCTGCTGGATCAGGTCCAGGGTCCATCTAGTCCAGCTACCTGTATCACACAGCAGACCACAAGATGTCTCAGGGAGCACACACAAGACCACAAGATACCTGCATCTTGGTGCCACCTCCCTACATCTACATTCTATTTACACTCTCACCACCGCCAGCAAAGCCACCAGATTGCAGTTGGGTTCGACTTGTGCTACTTTATTAAACACAGTGAACCATTTTTAATGCTAGAAAAAAATTCATAACAAGCATGGTAAAATAGGCCATCTGTATCCACTCAAAGTCACCTGTAAACGACCTGCGATACTGGGTCACGGAGTGGTGGCAAAAAGACACCCGAGCATTCCTTGAACAGTTGTTTGTGGACTATCTCTGGATAAATATCCTAGGATAACAACTCTGAAATAACGCGGAATCTATTCTGCGTAAATAAGCCACAGCCTTCTGCCTTGTCCATTTCTTTGTGCTCAAGCAGGCAGACAGCTGTGAAGAGCCCAACAGCCTAGGAGCAACAGACCTTCTGGCGTCGTCAGAGATAAAAGCTGCAGCTGAGCTGATTCCCAAAGTAAGACACAGCCCCTGCTTTTCATCAGCTGATCAATAATAGTAATGCATAATCATCAGTGTTTGCATTATCTGTTGTCAAACTGGTCATGTTCTGTCACGGTTATCAGACAGTCTTTACAGAGAAGACCTGAGTTGCTGCTGGCAATTCTAGGAATGAGAGAGGGTGTAGTGTCTGCCTCTTTTGTTGTATCTCCACTTAAAACTGGCTGGGAATATTTCCATTATTAGCACCCCTCTCAGGTTGTATGCTTTGTGTTTGTGTTATTTTTATTTTTCACCTTCAAAATTTGCGGACACTCCAGTGTATCACAAATCCTGGTGTATATACACCTATCATCTTCTCCTAAAAACCTAAGAAGAGCCCTTCTGGATCAGACCAAAGAACGCAACTAATTCAGCATAAAAACATCAACACGTGGGCTAAAGTAAAAAAGTGAAAATAAGGCCTAAAGCACTGGATGACAACGGATGGTTTAGGTAGAAGAGTTAGGCAAAGGATGGCACAGAGGTTTAGAAGTCAGCTGAAAAATAAAACAAAACACAGTGGTTCTCAAACTTTTAGCACCGGGACCCACTTTTTAGAATGAGAATCTGTCAGGACCCACCCAAAGTGATGTCATGACCAGAAGTGACATCATCAAGCAGGAATTTTTTTTAAGTAATCCTAGCCTGCAATCCTACCAACCCTTACCCAGGGTAAGTTCCATATACTGTCATATACATAGTAACCTGTTAAAAGTATAGAGCTGTAACGTTTTCCCAGATACAGTCACATACCGTGGTAGCATCAAGTCTAATATAGTAAAAATAAAATATTGAAATGAATGAGGAACCACCTGAAATTGGCTCATGACCCACCAGTGGGTGCTCCAACCCACAGTTTGAGAAACATTGTACTAATATATTTGGTTACTGTCCAGTATGTACCCACGCAAGTCCAGATTCACAATATTTGTACCCACACCTTTCCAGACAGACCTCTCCAGACCAAGGAGACCTTCAACAGAGGCAGAGCATCAGAAGCTTCAAAAATAGGACCAGGATAAATGCACAAAGGGGTCTGCATGGCCCCACTTTTTAACCTGTGGGCATTAACCAGCTTTACCTGTGGGATTCAATGCTGTGGGGGTTTCACCTGAGCTCTTGGAAATCAGGTAGGCTGCAAAGTTCAATGCCAAGGTCTTTGATGCTGGTCAGTTTTGGAAGAAGAAGAAGCCTCAAAAACGAGGCAGGACTCAGCAGCACTTTCAGGATGCGTTACAGGCATCTCCTTGGTAATACGAGGGTCAGAATAGGGAAAAAATGAGCAAAGAAATCACCACACCTAAGTGGTCACCACACTTCAATTTAAATCTCTGCTCTGTTACAAAACATTCTGGCACCCTTGGGTTAAAATCTCTGTGTGTGTGTGCCTAACCTATCTCATAGGTTGTAAGGATAAAACATTGTGAGGATATTATGAGGGAGAGGGGTCATATACCCTGAGCCTTCTGGAGGAAGAGTGGGATAAAAATGCAAAGGGGATAATCTCTGGAGCCTTACTTTACACAGGAATGTTCAATCTGTGGTGATTAATCTGTTACAACTGACTCACACCTAGAAGCTCTAGTGGGATGCTACAGTCAGTAAGTGATAAACATGAGCACCAGCTATGGGTCTCCACAGTGCCACAATATTATTTTGTTTTTGCTACTACAGATTAATATAACTGCTTATCTGGAATTTCCTGACAAGGTCCTTGCACCTTCTTCTACATTTCTCCAAGAAAACGTTCTCTAACATTTAGAACTATTACTAATTCTCTCTCTCTCTCTCTCTCTCTCTCTCACACACACACACACACACACACACACACACACACACACACACACACCAGGTCTCACAAACCTACCCACCCCAGAGCATGAGCTGTGACTGCAAAATCTTTCTTTTTCTGTCATCAGGGCTGTGACAGCCCAAGAGAAAGCTGTAAGCAGTTGGGTTAATAAGAAGAATACAATTGCCCCCATTTTTTCCCTGGGAAAAGGCAATCAAGTACAGCCATCATTTGAAAAACTACAACTTGTTCTGGTTTTAGATGCTGAAAGGGCTTTTAAGACTTTAAAAGGCATTGATTCACCTGTGGAAAGTTAACCCCATGTCAAGCCAGAGATCTGAAGAACATAGACACAAATGCACATTAGAGAACCGCGATGGCCATTTTTCGCTAATGAAAAGTGGCTTCTGGAGGGGGCTACTGAGTGTAATGCTTAATCCTTTCCCCACAGGCCCTGGTCTCACTCCAAATTCCACCCCAGAATGTTTCACTTCCAGTATGGGAGAGAGTGGGTGTAATTTGGAGCAAAAAAAAAACAGCTGGCAAGGAAAAGATTAAGCATCTCTGCCCCAGATATGGAGTCAGAGGGGAAGGGAGCTCTCAGACTTCTTCTACAGCAGATGATGATGTCATCAGCAGGCACACTCAGGTACTGCCTTTGAAATGTTTTTCAGAGGACCTTAGTCAGAGGAAGCAGCAGGCTCAACAGGAGGCAAGTTGAGAAATGTACCTGGAAACATCCATCTTTTTTTCCAAGAGCTGCTCCAGGGGCCATATGTAGTTCATGTTACATCAAGGATACAATTGCGTGCAAATTTACCAGTGTCCTACTGAACATAGTGGAACTTAATTTGATTAAACATGAAGAGGCTAGCATTCTGCTGGCAGAGGAAGAGGCACAGAAAATTGGTGACTACAGACCATTGCTATAGAAACTGAGCCACAGAATCCTGAAGAGTTTTACAGAAACTTTCAATCTCTGTGTTCCAAACTCCCACTGCACACCTTTTGCAACACATCAATGCGCCATGACACATCAGTTGAAAATCACTGTAGTCCAGACCCACTGATTCCGCACTCTTGACACCTGCAAGCTTGATGATGATCCCTCCTGGGCTCCTTTTCTCCTCACACTCTCACACACACATATATACGTCCATCACTTGATGACTGGCATATGAGAGCCATTTTACCAATTAAGATGACTTAGGTGGTAGACTAATGGGGGGTAACATTCTGGGATATACCAGGCAAGACTGCAGGTGCTGAGTCATATTTCTGAAAGCCATTCATAAAGCTCCCTGCATGTAGTAAACTAGTACATCAGGGAGACAGCTGTGTTAAAATTTGTATGGGTTAACCACTAGCTTGCTACATGCAGTATTTTTATTTATTTACTCTTGCACAGTGGGGCATTCAAAAACATGGCATACCCACCTGAAGACTCTGAATAGATTTGCTAAATTAACAGGCACACTTAACAGATGTTTGCTGTTAATTTGTTCTATTCAGGTGCAATTCTTTGGCTGATTAAATCCTTAAATTGCAATTTCTTTGATTCAGAATTATGTTTTTTTTTTTCCAGAGTGCTTGATAGCACCTGGATCTAGCACTTCCACTATTCAACCTGAATTTGGGCTTGCATCCCAATTCAGTCAAGGATTCACTGGTTGTCCTTGGGGGAATTCATTCTTCGATTCATGGTTCTCTACTTATAAAATTAAGAGATGGTTGCTGGACTTCACAACATTATTGTGAAAATGAAGAAAGGATATAAACAATGGTTATAATTAGAAGTTGTATAGGCCTGGTTTCAAAATACTATTTAGTGCTTATGCGCTACTTTATTAATTTACAGAGTACAGCACCATCTTTATTGTGTTCACCCTCACAACAACCCTGAGGAGTTGGTCATTATTATTTCTGTTTCACAAGTGGGAACCAAGAAAGAGCATAGTGATGTTTTGATCAATTTTTCATAGCCCCAAGTCCAGCACTTCAACCACTATTCCACACTGGTTGTTAAATTCTGTAAAAAAATATCCCATATCTTTGCAAGCCTGTCTGTTCATGGCATTTTGCTGCCCTTAGTAGTAAAGATGCTGACAACCCAATCCTAACCAACTTTCCAGCACCAATGCAGTGGCGACAATGAGGTTGCTGCATTCTGCAGTGGTAGGGCATGGAGACCTCCTTGAGGTAAGTGAATGTTTGTTCCCTAATCTTGAGACTGCACTATGGTTGTATTGGTGCTTAAAGATTGGTTAGGATTGGGCTATGAGTAAAGAAAGTTAAGTGGGAATAATATTTTACCCAATATTATCCCAATATCCCAATACCCAATATTATCCCAATAATATTGGGATCTGTTATGATGTGAGAACCTGCAAAAAATGTCACTTGGGAAATGAGTTCCCGAAAGCCCCTTCCCCTAGGATCAGCATAGAGAAGCAGCAGCACTAAATGCAACTTAGGGCACAATCCTAACTAACTTTCCAGCACTGACATAGCTGCACCAATATGGCATGTACTGTGTCCTGCAGTGGGGAGGCAGTCAATGGGGCCTCCTCAAGGTAAGGACATGTTTGTACCTTACCTTGGGGCTGCATTGCAGCTAGGTCACTGCTGGAAAGTTGGTTAGGATTGCACCCTTAATAACCATTACTCCAATTCCCATTCACACCTCAGATCTCTTTCTATGCCTGGCAACAAACACATCAAACATATCAAGTAAAGGAGCAAAGGCTGCCATGCTTAAAAGACCTAGAAATAAACAGTCCAAGAATGAATGTGCAAATACAGTATATATAAGTGAGTAGCGATTTCATTCACAGGCATTTGAATGGAATTTGGTAGGCATTTCACTAGGACAGAAGTACCTTGTTTGCTTCTTAGGTCTCCGGTTTAATACATTTGAAGGAATCCTTCAAAGCAGGAGCATTCTTGAATCCGAATGTGATAAAACCAGTTCACTGAATTCTAGTCCCTTTTGTTTTAAAAAATCCATATCAAAGAGTCGTATAGAACTGACCATGTTCCGTATAAAGCAAATCCAAAGGAATCTGTGTATTATTTCTTATACCATACAAGAGTTAAACTTTATTTTAAAAAAAACAAAACCCAACTGGTTAGAGACATTTGCAATAACCAACCATTTAAAATATCTAATATGATGACATTTTACCTTGTGCTGTGGAAGACCAAGGTTCAGGTTTCTTTTGTATTTTATTTATGAGTTCAGACACCGCTGTGGTGTTCAGGACTTCTTTATGAAGGCAGAAGAAAAGAGCAGAGTTTCAGTTCTTTATCTTCATTCTCATTGTGTTCATCCAATAACCCGTTGTGGCAATTATTTCTTAAGCTTCTTAAAAAGCAACTTCTCTCCTGGGCCAAGCAATGCATTATTTTTTGTCAAAGGCAAGGTCAAATGAAAGCATTGGATATGAAAACTGAATTTGAAAAATAAAGATTAGTTTCTTTTGCTCAGGAAGGCTCTGTAACTTTCATGTTAGCCTTGACATATTGAATCCAACGCACCCGGGGGAGGGGGAATACTGTAGATGTTGTCTATAAAATGTGCGGGGCACTTGTCTCAGGAGAGAATAAGCAAATGGGAAAGAAGATGATTCTCTCTCTTTCTCTCTCTCTTTTTCAGTGGTATAGCTGGGGCTTTCCATGACACCCCCAGATGCTGCCCCTCCACCTGGCGGCCCCAGAAGTAATTGTAGTGACACGATTTCATCACCACAATTACTTCCAGTCAGACACCGCTGCTGGCTGAGTGATGCTCTGAGCAGTTGCCCATCCAACAGT
Organism: Tiliqua scincoides; assembly: GCF_035046505.1. Classification (NCBI taxonomy): domain Eukaryota; kingdom Metazoa; phylum Chordata; class Lepidosauria; order Squamata; family Scincidae; genus Tiliqua; species Tiliqua scincoides. The sequence continues at coordinate 15,985,046 of NC_089825.1, forward strand.
GGCTGCAGGAGGGCCAAGCTCCACCCGGCGCAGCTGCTGTCATAGTGGCTGGCTGAGTGACGCTCTGGGCAGCCGCCCAAAACATTGCTCAGGTGACAGTAACTGTGAGGGGAGGAGCACTCTGTTGCTAACCCTCCATGGGGAGCCGCACTCAGTACCACGTGGTACCAGTGACCCCCCAGCTACACCACTGCTCTCCCTCTCCCCCCCCTCTCTCTCACACACACCAGCTGATTCTCACCTGCTAATACCAACCCAACACCCCACTCCCTACCCCTCTTATTTTTCTCAAGCACAGCTCACTGGTTTTAGCACTTGACTGAGTAATAAAATTTAAATAGCTCAGCATAGCATTTCCAGTTGAATACTGGCAGGCAGAGCAATTATTAAGCACCACGTGTGTTGCCAGGCCCTGGTGGCATCTGGAGCCAGGTGATGTCATGGAGAAGGGTGGCAGCCCCCTGCGCGCCTGCACTGTCACCCCTCCCCCGCACATGTGTGGCTCTTACCTCAGAAAACAGCTCCACTTGGAGCCATACGATCCCAAGGGCAGGCAGGAGGGCCAATTTTGTGCAACTGAGGTGAACACTGTCACCTCCCTGAGCCACTCTGCCATGGGAGGCATGTACCCCCTCCCAGCTCAGCTATGCCACTGTTAAGCACTTTTCCTCTTGCTCACAAATTCTCTCCTTCAAATGCTCCCAGGCTCTGCATTATTGCTACATAGATGATTCCCTCCTATACCTCCAAATGTCTCCAGGAATAGAGAAAGGATTTACCGTAGTTTCTATGCCTCTTCCTCAGTCACCTCAACCACATGAAGACTGTAAGTCCTTACCAGAAGGGACCAGAGCAGATCAGGACTTGGAAGGTCACCAGCTCATTTTTCCCAAGGTTTGCTTCTTCTGCCCAGACTTTTATACTTGCTCACACATCAACAGAATGTGGTGCCAACGCCAGCATGTCCACAGTCTTTGTAACTAAGCTTTCCAGGTGCCTGCCCCCTCTGCAGGTAATCCCACACTATCCAATCCACATCAATGCAGCTACTCCAGAGTTTCTCAAACTGTGGCTTGCAATCCACTAGGTGGGTCACAAGTCAATTTCAGGTGGATCCTCATTCATTTCAATGTGTATTTTATTTTTAATACAGTACATTAGACTTGTTGCTTCCATGGTGTGTGACTGCATTTGGGCAAATGTTACGGATCTGTCCTTTTAACAGGCTACTATGTTTATGCTTTGACAATGATAGTCAATGGGGTTTACTCCTGGGTAAGTGTGGATAGGAGTGCAGCCTTTGGGCTGTTTGAGGAATTTTTAAAATACAGATCAGAAACTGTTTTGGAAGGTTAGGAGGGTTCTTCTTTAAATAAATTTTTAAACTTATATTTATTGTAAACTTTTAGTTTAATCAATTTGATTTGATTTTGTTGCATGGAGAATGTTAAAAATTTTCCTGCCTGATGATGTCACTTCCAGCCATGACATCACTTCCAGGTTAATGACATCACTTCAAGGGGGTGTCACAACAGATTGTCATTCTAAAAATTGGATCCTGGTGCTAAAAAGTTTGAGAACCACTGAGTTACTCTCATCAGAACATGCTCAGTCTATGCCTTCTTACCCATACTAAGACCAGCTGGGCCTTAGTTAATAGGGTAACTAGAATATTAAACACAGATCTGAGCAGTCTGTGCTACACAAATTTCCTTCTTTAAATGCAAATTTCACTCTAGTGAAGCAATATCATTTGAGATGTGTATCCTTAAATATGCTCCTTGGATAACTTGGGCAGGAGGTCTGGTCTAGAGCGTAGCGCCTCCGTTAGCCCGAAGATAACATCAGAAGGTCGCCAGTTCGAGGACACCGGCAGCTCCCTGAACGGCTGAGAATGGCGAGACCCTGAAGCAGCTGACAACCCAAGCTGAGTGATTCCATCTACTAAGCAAGAAGTGTCTTGGTTGCCCTCCATGTGAGAGATAGAGCTGCTTGTCAGCCTGCGTGGGAGATTGTAAAAATCCCCTCGAGGGATTTAGAAATGCCTGCCTATGTAAACCGCCTGGAATAAAGTCAGAGGAGTAATCCGATGACCAGAAAGGCATGTATTATTATTATTATTATTTTATTGATTTGTACCCCGCCTTTTTGCCCAATGGGCACACAAGGCGGCTAACAAGCAATTTAAAAATACAATATGAAAAACAGTTAAAAACAATTTACAATGATTAAAAAGCTAAAAACAAAACAAACCCCGTGGATTTTCATATAAAAAGCAAGAACACCAGCCAACCTGTCAACAATTAAAAGCTTTTTGAAATAAAAAGGTCTTCAGTCCATGCTGAAGCGTTAGCAGTGAGGGAGCAGTTCTCAGTTCTAAGGGGAGGGTATTCCACAGTTTGGGGGCCACCACCGAGAAGGCCCTCTTCCTGGCCGCCACCCCTCTCACATCTCTTAGTGGCAGCACAGTCAAAAGGGGCCCCCCAGAATATATAAATACTCCGATAATACCTCTCCTTGCCATCATAATAACATTCCAAAGGTGTATAGTTTTTTTGGTACTGTTTCTATAATATTTCTATACTTCTCAAAGTTTACCCTTGTAGAGCTTCATAGTAAACTACAGCACCCAGATTTCTTCCTTACCAATCTGAGCTCCTTACTCAAAAGTAAACACAGGAAGTTTCAGAAACAGCCTTCTGCCTTTGATGCTAATTTTAGCTTTGTTTGATTTCTCTCCCTTCCCGGCTTCCCTCCCACGCCTGCTGCTCCCGCCTACGTCATCCTTCGTCTGTTATATTTGGCTACTATTTCTGCTATCACCTTTTTGGTGTTTTGTCAGAAAGGAACAGACAGCCAGCAAACCCATGTAAGGTAATCAAAGCTATTGCTACAGGAAGGCCTAACTTATACAGTGACCTGTTTCCTGCTTTGGGCTACCCACTGGCTGACAAACAAATGGACACTCAGCAGAGAACGACTGAGTCAGGCAAGGGTCAGGCAAAAGTCACAGGAAGGGCAGTACTTGTGAGGAAACATTTGTATTGGGTTTCTCTCCTTATAAGCTGCTGAACCAGCACATAACAATGGTTTTTGCATTGCAATGACATGATGCCATTGCTAGCCACACAAACTGACTGCAGACATGGCACTCACAGCCAGATGAAGGAAAAACAGCAAAAGCCAAAATGCCCAAATGCAGCCATGTGCCATTGCACAGCACAGGACTGGGGGGGGGGGGTAGCAGAACTGGAGTGGACTTGCCACCCAGCACTGGTGTAACATCTGAGACATTGCAGTAAATCAGTGTTTCTCAACCAGCGGTACTAGTACCACCAGTGGTACCTGAGGTGGTGTCCAGTGGTACTCACAAGACCCCTAGGCGCCCACCACCTGGCAGCAAAACCAGTGATGCAACATGACCAGTAGCAGTAGGAGACTTGGCTCAGCAGGCAGAGCTCCACCATGCGCTTTTCACACGCTCGAAAAAACCCTCTTGTCCACCCTGAGCCTCTTACTGGTGTTTGTCACATTGCATCTGACGTCCCAATCTGGAAGTGATGAAATCATCTCCAGTTACTTCTGGTGGTACTTACAATAGGTGGACGATGCAAAGTGGTACAGCAGGGAATAAACATTGAGAAACTCTGCGGTTAATCATTATAATTGGACTGCAGTTGAAAAGCAGCAGAACCAGTGGGTATGCTGGACTGATCTTATATAAGATGCTGCTGTATCTAGAGCAGCCCCACGTCCCAAGCTCTGCTATCTATTCTTAAATAAGGGTCAAGTGAGATATTGCACAGAATGCGTAATATGGAACTGTGGTTCATTTTTTTTTTAATTGGTGGCTGGGGGGGTCAAGAAACAGGGCAGAACCATGGCAGGCCAGTAGGGGGGCTTTAGCACTTTGCCACTGGCACTGATCTGATCCAGATCACACACTCACATATTATTATTATTTTTAATTTTTTTAAAGCTTCCATTGGTCTTCCATTTTCAAAAGATCATGGGGGGGGGGCAAAATAGAGATTGGAACAGCAGAGGAGCAAAAGTCCTACAGCCCTATCCTGTCACAGTTCCACATCCCATTTTGCAGCCCTGCAATTGCTATTGAGAACAAGCAAAAACTAACATTCCACATTATTTCTTCCAAGAGAAGTTTAGTTTGACCATAGGGAGTGCATTTCATTTGGATGTTTAGTCCTGACAGTACTTCAAACAATTATTATTTCTATAAATCCTCATTTACATGATTCTTCAATTAACCCATAACACCTTATCTGATATTACGTGAAAGCTTTCCGAAGCACATTGCTGAATCTGTAGAGCCCCACTGCTCATGTTCCAATGTGTGATTACTTTTGCCTGATTCCTGTTGAAAGTTACTAGGGCCATTGCCCATGTAAGCTGTTGAATGGTCGCAGTGAACTTGTCCATTTCGCCGTTTGACCATATCTTAGTCAACCACTTCTTCCTTATTGGAACTGCATATTATTTCCATTACTTCACAGATGTTATCTTTGCTGCAGTTAATAGACTAGTGATAACAGATTTGTCTTCCTTTTAGACAACTTCATGCTGACAACCCAAGAATACAACCATCAGTTCATTTTCTTATCTACACTCAGTCACATTTTGAATAATATGTCTTGCCAATAATTTTTAAAATTTCATGAAAAACAGTCCTTGCTGGCTGTTAAGATCCTGGCTGAGCTGCTTAAGAACCATTTATCTTTACTAGTTTTTGCTAACTCGGATGGGAAGCTTTAATGTCTGGGTTATTATACTGTTGATACCAACTTGATTAGTGTCACATAACTTTTTTATAGACACAAGGCTTATCTATTCTTTTAGTGTTCTAAAAATCCATCAGAGCCAATGCTGCAAGAGAGCCAGAGGGCAGAGGGCAGCAACGGAGTAGCATCAGGGAGGACCTGCCTCAGTTGGCTTCTGGTCTGACTGAGCTGGGGGTTTCTGGGGAGGTGGGCTGTTTTCCTACAGGGTAAGCCACTATAGTGGGTGATACTGAAAGGGTCATCCTCAGAGGTCACTTGGAGGATGATGACACCTGCCTCTTTCCCCAAGCACCAACCCTTTTGAGATGGGGAATGCAGACATCAGATGGAGGGTTAGGTCAAGAGGTTGGTCCCCCAGTGTGTTGAGGAGGTAGTATACGTTTCCAGAGTCTGAGGAGGGAAGTGGGGAGACCTAGGAGTAATTATATGGTGACAAGCGAAGAGTGGTATGAGGGTAAGGGAAGGGCAGGTCATTTCAGGGAAAAGGGGACAGTTGTTTGTGAACTGTTTTCACTTGCCGTCTTCCTCACAGCTGACAGGGTCTGGGTGGCATTACTGGGGCCCTGTCAGCCTGAAATGGCTACTTTTTAAATGCCAGGTGGGTCAACCACAAAACAGCAGTCATCCAGGATTTATTCTTGGATGAGGGGGCTGATGTGGCTTGTCTTGCTGAGACCTGGTGGGATGAGCTGGAAGGGATGAATCTTTTTCAGCTCTGTGCCCTGGATTCAGAGTCAAAGGGGGCAGTAGGTGAGGCAGCAGGTGAGGCAGAATTGCCCTCCCGTAGTCCACAGAAAACAACTGTATCCTCCCCTACAACTGTACATGCGCTACACCCGCTGTCTGTCTCAGAAAGCAGTTGGAGCACAAGTGCATTTGCAGGGGAGCCTGTGGTTGTTTTCTGTGGACTACAGTAGGGTGGTTCTATCTCACCTGCCTCTCCCACACTGCAAGTCCCTGCAGAGTTGTGCAGATGACGTGTGTCTATGACTCCATTGCTCTAGGCCAGTGATTGCCCAGAGATTGTCACTCAGGGAAGGAGCATGTGTGTGGTCCACCAACAGAATCCCTATCCTGTCCTGCTTCCTTGGCCTCAGAACAGGCTCTCAGTACTTGACAGACACCATCTGGCTGGAACTTCTCCATGGGCTTTAGAAGAGAAGCAGCCCAGACTAGGGAGCACATGCCGTCAGCTGCTGAGGAGACCGGCAACATCCTGAGATAATTCTGCTCTTTGTCTTTGGAAATTTTTGTTTATGTCAGCATTAAATTGTAAATTGCCTGCTGTGCTTTGGTGTAAATGCAGCATATAAATGCAGTAAATAATAATAGTAATAACGATGACAGAAACAAACAGGAGAAAATAGCTGAGATTTTATACAGCTCTGATGCATTTCAAACGAACTTGCAAGTGAGAGGCTCCTTGTAGAATGTGGCCATTGTTTAAGGACAGCAAACCAGTAGATAAATACCCCAAAACATAAACTTGGGGAAAAGAAAAAGATTTTGCACGTTTTGTTTATGCATTCCACCCTCCCACCAACACAACGATGCCAAACTGGTGAACTCTGCATCCATAGTTGGGGAGGGGCACACAGCAGGGAAGGCTTCAGCAGGGAAGCATGCTTAACCCAGTGTAAGCAACCCAATCCATAATGGATCTCCTCAGACCTGCCCTGACAAGTTTGCCAGTGCAAGTCCAAGGAGAGAAACAGGGCAGGGAGGCTGCTGCCAGAGGGGATAAGATCAATTATGGGCTGCCTGCAATAGATCCTTCCCCTCCTGCAGTCTCCCCACCCCGTTACACCTCTCTCCCCACCTGGTTTAGCTCCTGCCCCACCTGCATTCTGTCCTCTTGCCTCCTCCTCCTCCCACCTTCCCCATCATCCTTCCTCCTCTGGCGAGCAATGATTCCCGCACTGGCAGCGGTGGGAAGGTGCAGGACTTCCTGCCAGCACTCCTCACAGTGTGCTGACTTGCACAGTGTTGAAGCGCCTTCTGCGACGGGCGCTGGCTGCTTCCCGGCAGTCAGCAGTGTCGGGGGAGCCGCGCCACCATCAGGTGGTGAGAGAAAGATTGGACCGTTATTTCTTTAGTCAGATCTGAAGGCTGTGCTATCTTGATTGCTTAGGGTAAGCAACAGTAAATTAAAAACCAATAACAGATGGATTAAAATGCAATATCCAATTAAAACCTAATTCCAACAGCTAAAAACTTTCCAGAGATAAGGGCAATAATAGCTTTGCTCAAAATGGAAACATATTCTAAATAAATACCATTAGAGTCTTATGGTCCAATCCTATGCCAGCTAGGGCTAGAGGAACGGGCATGCGTACTGACCCAAAAGTACCATAAGGCACACTGAGGCAGTATGGTGGCCCGTGGCACTGGCAGCTAGGCCTCCAGCAGCCTGACACTCGGAGGCCTGCACCCACCAGAGTTGAAAAGCTCTCTGCTAGGCAGCGGGGCAAGGGAGAGTGGAACGGGGTGGGGGAAAGCAGGGAGGGGAGGGAGGGTGGAAGAAAGCAGGGAGAGTGGAACGGGGTGGGGGACTTGTTCAGGGCCAGGAGGAGTGAGGATGGCAGCTGTGGCTACTGCTGCATCCTATCCCCACTCCCTGTCCTGAACGTCTGGCACAGGACAGCTCGGATTTGTGCCAGCAATATCACTGGCATGGATACAGGTAGCCTCATAGAGGCTTGAGGGGCTTTACCTGGAGTAAGGAGACAAAGTTCCTTTTCCCTGAATAGACCTACACCAGCCTCTATTCCTGCGCTAGATGCAGCATAAGAACATAAGAACAGCCCCACTGGATCAGGCCATAGACCCATCCAGTCCAGCTTCCTGTATCTCACAGTGGCCCACCAAATGCCCCAGGGAGCACACCAGATAACAAGAGACCTGCAAGGCCTCCTGGGAATTGTAGTTTAAGAACATAAGAACAAGCCCCACTGGGTCAGGCCATAGGCCCATCTAGTCCAGCTTCCTGTATCTCACAGCGGCCCACCAAATGCCCCAGGGAGCACACCAGATAACAAGAGACCTCATCCTGGTGCCCTCCCTTGCATCTGGCCTTCTGACATAGCCCATTTCTAAAATCAGGAGGTTGCGCATACACGTCATGGCTTGTACCCCGTAATGGATTTTTCCTCCAGAAACTTGTCCAATCCCCTTTTAAAAGCATCCAGGCCAGATGCTGTCACCACATCCTGTGGCAGCAAAGGCTGCACTGGCCCCACTGGATTGCAGTGCAGGACTTTCATTAGGATTGGGCTGCCCAATAAATGAAAATTCTCTGTTCAAGTCTTGTTTGTAACCAAAGACAATTTAATTACTCAATAAAATGTGTTACAGATAAACACTGATTTGACAACATCTTTCAGTTGCACTATCAAGCATGCCATTTTCAGTTTAATCCTTTTTACTTGGCTTCCTGTTTTCATCTGCATTTTACTGCTTTCTTTATAACATTTCTAACACAATGACAAATATTTCTCCATGGGATGTGCCTATTTATAGCACATTTTACAACTTATTGAGATCACACCAGAAAAAAAAGAAGAAGAAGTCAATGATGATGTTGACCTTTAGAGGAAAGAATCACTCAAGTCGTTTAATCTGCTCGGCTGTATTTCAGCAGCAGCTACAATCATCAATTTTATCTCATTTGAGTTACTAATTTCATTATAATATTCAGTTTGCAGTCAGAGGGTTTTTTAATTTTTTTTGTTTTTACCATTGTAATTCCCAGCTAGATATTCAATATTGTAACTACTTTGGAGTGAAGCCTTTCTGTGAAAAATGCAACACTTATATACAGATAGCTTAATGTTATCAGATTTCTTAAGATCCTAGTCTGTGTAACTATATTGCAGAGCATTTCATAGTTTCTGTGCATTTCTTGAACTGAGGGATTATTATACAGGTCGTGCCTCATTATCCACAAGGGTTCCATTCCTGATCCATTCCAGAACCCTCAGTGAATAAAAAAAATCAGTGGATACCAAATCAGTAGAAAAATAGCTTTAAAGACCCACTTTTGGGTTTCTTGCTCCTTCTTTGTTGCCCCAGAATGCATCCATAATGGAACCTAATGGAATAAAATTATTGCTGAATGCAGTATAGCATCTATACTGATGCATTCTGGTGTGATAATGGAGGAGCAAGAAACCCCAAAGTGGATCTTCAAAGCTACCTTTAACCCCTAGAAGCTTGCAACCAGTGTGTTTAAAAGCACGAAGGGAGGAATTTTGGTGCTTTTTTTCTTGTTACAAGGCAAGGTAACCTTGGTATCAGTGGTGAGTCAAATCAGTGGATACCAAATCAGTGTATAATGAGGCATGACCTGTAATAATTATAAAAATCCAGTTAATAAATACTATCAGCATATTCAGTCACAGCCTGCTTATACTATGCAATGAAGGTTTCTGGAAATAATATGATCCAGCCAGAGTTTTATACTGCAATCCTAAATTCACACACTAAGGGCCCAATCCTAGCCTATTTTTCAGCACTGGTGCAACCACAATGCAGCCCCATGATAAGGGAACCAATGTTTTCATACTTTAAGGAGACCTCTGTGACTGCTGCCCCACCACAAGATGCAGTGCATGCCCCATTGGCACAGCTGCACAGGCACTGGAAAATTGGATAGGATTGGGCCCTAAGGCTACAATCCTATCCACACTTTCCTGGGAGTAAGTCCCATTTACTATCCTGGGACTTACTTCTGAGGAGACATTCATATGATTGGGCTCTCTGTAAGATCCACAGAGTACAATAAGTTCCACAGAACTAGGCTTAACTACTCAGTAAACATGCTGAGATATCCAACATGTTGGAGAATGCTGCACATCTCATTGATTTCAATGGGACATTTAAGGACAAGTTTCATTCTCTTCTATTGAAATTAATGGGACTTAAATGCACCAAACTTTGGCCCAAGATTTTCACTTCTGAGATTGCTAAATGAAGCCTGCTATCCCAAACACATTTACAGGACAAACGGATGCAGGCCTGCTTACTTGGATATAAGCTCCATTGAGTTCAATGGGACTTATGCCCAACTAATTTTGTGTAAGACTTCAGACTTAATTGAATGGGACATACTTTCAAGGAAATATGCATAGTATTTGGCTGTGCTGATACAATCTTACAACCCAATCCTATGTAACTCCCCACATGGTAATGCAGTGGTTCCATCGTGGCCTCCACAGGGGAGTTTTGGCCTCTGGAAGCCTCCTCGGAGTAAGGGAACATTTGTTCCCTTGTCCCAGGATAAGCCTGAGCAGCCACCATGGGTCAACTTAAACCTGTGCCTGCTCGAGTCTGCATTAACCTTGATGTGGATCAGGTCAAAGAAGGAGATTAGGATCCACCCCCTTCCCAGGCCTGATCAGCCCTCCTCCCTACCTTGTTAGCTCCCTCTTCCACTCACCCTCCCATCCTGCTGCACCCCCTCTCTGCCTCCCTCCTAACCCCTGTGTGAGCTTATCTGCTCTGGTAGGCAACTGCCACCATGCAGATGTAGCCACTTGTTGCCTGCAGCGGCAGCCAGGCTGCACACACTGATGCTGTCACATTTGTTGACAGCTGTGAAGGGGTCAACACTTGTTCCAGCGGTGTAAAGACCCCTTAGGATTGGGTCATTAAATACCTACTTCTAAATAAACATAAAATCAGGCTGTGGATTATGTTTATCAGAGATGGTTAGTCCCATCTATTATTTGGATAATAAATTGGATGATTGAATCACTTCTATTTGCAATCTGAGGACCACATAAAACTATGTGTGTTCTTTTCATCTCAGTGCGGGGGGGGGGGGGAATCAATAATTTTGAACTCGCTTCCTTTTCAGGCAGTCTTCGGAGGGTTATTGCAATGCAATTTGCGCAGCTGGACAGGTCTACAGGTGGCGAGGAATGCATTAGAGAAGGAGACTTGGCTTCTGCAGGGAGAAAGAGACAGGAAGTCTCTCCGGGATTCAGGTTTGTGCCAGGCATTAACACAGCTGACTGGATAGCAGGTGGCTGCAAGTATAAATTTCATGCTAACATATTCATTAGCGCTCCCTTGCCTCTGTCTTCCTGGAATTGTCAAGTGCTGCTGGTATCACCCTCAGCAAGCCTGTGCAAGGACACACTTCTTTTCTCAGAAAAGAAAGGCAGTGAAGCCCAAGTGTCTATGACAAGAAAGAACACTGCCATACCCCTTCCTCCTTTTTCTTCACCTTTGCAGAACATTGCTTTAGGCAGAGACTTTCAAATCCTGCTTAATAAGTGAGTTAAGTATGCAAACCCGATTCTGTTTGGAGCTGAAACGGTTTGGAGTATCTCTGTCACAGTTAATTTATTCATGAGAACCCAGAAGGTGTGACTGGGTTACACTAACTAGCCCATCTCTTGGAATCTCAATTTATGAACCAAAGCAGCAGGCAGGCTTAAGAGACATATAAACATTCAGAAAGTTTCGTCCTTCCTGTAGGAGTCTTTTTAAAAAAAAAATGTATCTGTGATGTTTGCTTTTAATTTGTTTTTTCCATTAATAAATAAACATATTCCATAAATGTGCTGAATAAAACAAAGGCAGGAGACACTTACACTTCAAGCGCACTGGCAGGAAAAACGAGAACTGATGCCTGAAGTGTATGTTTTTTTTTCCCCTGTAAGCTACACAAGAGAGCACCATAAATCTTCCTTTTGACCTAGTTTAGAATTTGCGGCATTCCCTCCTAAAATATTCACATGCAATTAAATATCCACTGCAAGCAGGAAGGAGTCAAGATTATGGGGTGTCAGGCAGAATCCACCACAGTGAACTGTCTTTCGCCTCCTTCTCCCAAAATTTCAGATGGAGAAGGCCTCTTAAAATGGACAATGTAATTTGAACCAAGAAGGGTTGCCACATTGCAACATGGAGAGTCGTGTTATGCCTTTGAAGTGTCTTTAATCTGAGTCAAACCCTTGGTTCAACTGGCCTAGTTCTCCTTTTCAAAATACCTTGAACAAGTGGCAGGTTGTCTCGGGGAGTGCACTTCAAAGACTTCATTTAGCAGGAAAGGCATTCACGGAGACACAATGTGAGCTCTGTGGGAGTTACAAGTGGGAAACCATAACCACACTGTGGATCACTGCTGCTGTTCAGCACCTATCTTAAGTGTCCAATAGGGAACATCCTTGACTTTTGGGTGAGAAGTCATCAGTACATGGATGACACTGATATATACTGATATAAAATCGGCTATATCTTTAACAAACCATCTTGAAGCATCTCACTTTCTCCTGACCCAGTCAATGTCTGGGAGCCGTGGTCAAGTGGATAAAGAAGGAAGATTGTAGTTGTATTCAGACAAGAGGGAAGATGCCAGTAAGGAGTAACTATGGTGGGGGTGTCCTTACAGGACAGTAATAGCAAGGAATCACGCCTTCACCATGATGGCTCCAAAACTTCAGAACCTTATCACTGACAAGCTTAGAAGAATTGGCGTCGACTCAGATTTTGCAGAAGTAAAACCTATGTCTTTTGCCAACCTTTGTTGGACTCTTGTCTATGGCTGCAAACCTATAAGGGTTTTCTCATTGTCACTTATTTTATCTCGTTTTATGCTAATTTATATTGGTGCTTTTGATGTTATTTTGACTGCTATAAACCACTTTGAGCTGCCAGGGTAAGTACCTGAAATAAAATAATAATAACTTAATCTACTTTGATTGGCTCTCCAGGGTCTCAGAGCTGAACTAAACTGACATGGTAGTTCCTTGACTGAAGCTACTGCCAGCTTTTTTGTTTGTTTCTAAAAGCAGCTGGGGGTGCATTTGAATCAGGACAGCAGAACAGGGTGAAGCCCAGCAGCCAGTCCAGGGGTATACTGTTTCTCCCCACCCTGCAAGAAGTGGGGATGGCAGAAACGCATGGCTCTATTCTCAAGGATTCAGGTGGTAGTGAAGGAATTGAAGGTAAGTCCCCCTTCTCTTGCATTCTAAGCATACAGAGGGAGGATAAAATGCAGCAGCTGGGGAAGGTGACAGATGGGTTCAGGTTCTGGAACACTTCCTGCCAGCTAGTCATTCCCCCCCCCCCCAAACCTGCTGCTCAAAGCAGCTGTTCTTGTTTGCTTCATGGCTGGGCTGTCCTGATATTCGGTTTCATTGAAAGGTGTCTTTCCTTTTAGAGCAGCTATTTTCAACCAGTGAGCTGCAGCATATTGGTGTTCCACAAATGGTGTACATGTGTGTTATGGGAGTTTGGGGGAGGGTCATTTATTAGTAGGTCCATGGGGGGATGTGAGCCCACTGGCAGTGTGGTGCATCTTGTCAAAAAGCTCAAAAAACAATTTTAGCATCTTGCCAGTGTGCCATGAGATTAAAAAGCTTCAAAATTGCTACTTTAGAGGAAAAGTACTTGCTTTAGAGCAGGGGCCTCCAAACCCTAGCCTCCAGGCTGGATCCAGCATCTCTGAATTACCTATATGGGCCTGGCATGGTAGTGGTGAAGGCATCTCAGAAACTTGTGCCAGGTAGCCGCTTCCACTGGGAAATCAGGACGCAGAGCCTTCTTGAGCGAGAGGCAGTGGGAGTGGCTACTCAGTGCTAGTTTTAAGAAGAACAGCTGTAAATAGAGGGCTGTGGCACAGAATGGAAAGCCATCACCACTATCAAGCCACACTCGGACAGATAATTCAGAGACACAACAAACCACCACTTTAGTGGAAGAGAACTTTTGGATGCACCCATTCACAACAATTCTGTAAAGCCAAGTGTGATCGCACAAGAAATCTGTATGCGCACCTGAGCCTCTTTAGGTTTTCCCACAGCAGCTTTCTCTAAAGTTTAGAGTCTAAACTGTTCTTTAAACATATATTTTAAAAACCAGCACTGTGGCAGAGAGCAACAAGGCAACATGCCCGACTTCGTATCAATGTCTTCTACTAGATTGTAACAGCACTAAATGTCTGCATGCCAAAAACTTTTTCACAGCATACATTTACACTTAAAGTAGCTATGAGGATAATGTCTGTTTAGATGGAGAAACAATCTCTATCAAATGAATACTTAATCAGTACCACAAAGTTGGAATGAATGAGAATTGGATAGCTGAGTACTAACTTCTGTTAACAGCCAGAATCCCTACGAAATATTTTTTTACATGTCACATATGTGAAAAGCAACCTTCTATTTAATGTCATCTGCTCCAAATTATACATGCAATTATGGCAGAAATCTATACCAGATCACATGTTATTCCTTACAATTCTAATTCAAGTATTATTTAAACTTTTAAGCACTTTCAGTTGGCAGATTGATGAAGTTCTTCATTTGTGTACCACATTCTACAAGTCAGAAGCTCACTGAAGGATTAAAACTAGACTAAAAAATTATGAAAATTTTTTCCTACCTTAACATAATAGCAATCACCTTTTTTCTTATAACCGGGGGGGGGGGTTATTTATTATTATTTATTATATTTATAACCTGCCTTTCTCCCCAAAGAGCACCCATGGTGGCTAACAGTAAAATACATAGAATATACATTGGCTGTAGGCAACCTTCAGTCTCGAAAGACTATGGTATCGCGCTCTGAAAGGTGGTTCTGGAACAGCGTCTAGTGTGGCTGAAAAGGCCGATTCGGGAGTGACAATCACTTCCACACCAGGAGCAAGTGCAGTCTGTCCCTGGTCTGTCTCCCTGGCTATGGGCCTTCCTTCTTTGCCTCTTTGCCTCAGACTGTTGGCCAAGTGTCTCTTCAAACTGGGAAAGGCCATGCTGTACAGCCTGCCTCCAAGCGGGCCACTCAGAGGCCAGGGTTTCCCACCTGTTGAGGTCCACTCCTAAGGCCTTCAGATCCCTCTTGCAGATGTCCTTGTATCGCAGCTGTGGTCTACCTGTAGGGCGCTTTCCTTGCACGAGTTCTCCATAGAGGAGATCCTTTGGGATCCGGCCCATTTTAATATACATTAAAAACTATAAAATACAATAAAAGCAGCTATCATACCCTCTAACAGGTATCAAAGGCTTTCCAGAATAAAAAAAAAGTCTTCAGGCCTTGCCTGAAGGTTAACAATGAAGGAGCAGTTTTCAACTCAAAGGGGAGGGAATTCCACAATACAGTCACCACCACCAAGAAGGCCCTATTTCAGGCCACCATCCCCTAACCTGTTTTGATGGTGCTGCAACAAGCAGGACTCTCTCCCATGACTGAAGAGAACAGCCGGGCTGTATGGAAGAAGGCGGTTTTTCAAATACGCTGGGTTCTCACCAGAGGTTTATCAGGGCTCACCATGTAAACTGAGAATTGTCCTTTAAATGTGTCCCAGAATCTTCTGCAACATACAGGAATATTGCAGCAGGTGCATAGATTGCATAGAAATGTGTGGTATTTCCTTCTGCCAAGTCTATTCTCTCACCTACATACATGAGCATCCCAAGGATTTGTGATATTTTGGAGCATATCAGATGATACGCCAACCAATGGCATGGAAAGGAACAAGTACATGCAAATCCTCCCTGAACACTTGATGTGCTGTTCCTACCTATGGTTGTGAATACATGCATATACAGTACATGTGTATACATGTGAACTGGAACATCTTACTGTTGCCTGACTTGTTGGCATCCTTCAGTCTCGGAAGACTATGTTATCACACTCTGAATGGTGGTTCTGGAACAGTGTCCTCTCCAGTGCATGAAGCCTGGGTAAAGTAGATATGGAGGATAGACTGTTACCCATGCAGCAAATCCCCCCTCTCCACGTCGCTGAAATGCTCCAATGGAAAGGCAGAAGCCAATACGGTTGGTTCCAGCGGCGTCGCAGGAGTTGCCAGAACGTGACTGTGTTCAGCCACGAACTGCCTCAGGGACTCCGGCTCTGGATTTTGCCTCGAGGTTGACTCCTGAAGCCTTTTCCATAGCTGGATGTAGCCACAAGGCAGTGGAGGTTTGGGATCAGAGTTTTCCTTCTCTCAGATGAGCTGCCTTCCCAGGCTGAAGAGTCCCATCTACCCGGTGGCTGTTTAGTCGCCTCTTACGACAAGTACAGCCAAACTGAGGGCCTATTCTTATCCCCAGCCCACAGCACATGCCTGACTACATGGTTGTTTACATGCTTTAATGTACTTCATGCTTTAATGTACATCATGGTTTGCAGGCCAAGGCATATGAAGGACCCTCCCATATGAGTCAGTCTGCTCTCCTGCATGTGCTGACATTATCCAAGATTTGATTGGCAGCAAAAGCAAAAAAAAACAACCATTTTGCTGGCGCAAGTCCGAAAAGAACCAGAGGGAATTCCAGGGAGGGGTTCTGGTGATAGGATCTGGGAACAAGTCACTATTTGCAAATCCACCCTCTCTCCCTCTAAAACCCCCCAGTTTCCACCCCCAACAAGCCTCGTCACTCTTCCTCCCTGCCACGGCTCACCCCCACTAACCACTCACCAGTGCCAGAGGAGGCACTTGGAGTCACTGCTACATACACCTTGCATCTCGCTGTTTGCACCAGCAGCACGTGTCAACAACCCAGCTTTCACATCACTAGTTCTGGCAACGCCTCAACAGGATTGGGACCTCAGTCTACAAATTGTCTGTCAGAGAGTTCTCAAATCTTTGGCTCTTGATTTCAATGAATTCCAAGATGGCCGAATGGAGTGGACTGGTCTGCCATAGAGAGAAGAGAAAGTCTGCAACGGGAGGAGAAAGAAAGTGAAAGCCTCACGATTTTTTCCACACTTTTATAAACATGTGAATTTGGGAAGAGTGGAATATTAGATTTTATGTAATTAATTTCATGGGCTTCCAGTATACTTGTTATGTTTCCACATAACATGTACTATGCCTTAATGCATGGGTGTCAAACATAAGTCCTGTGGGCCGAATGTGGCCCCCGAAGCAATTTATCTGACTCCTGTTATAATTGGGTTCTCCCAGTGTGATAATTGGGCTCTCCCATATCTTACAAATAGGTTTGCACATTTTCTCTTCTACCATTTACAGCTAGTGAGTTCCTAAGTGAGAAAAAAAGTGCTGATTTCTGGCCATCATTTGCTTTATGACACTTTTTACTTAACATTGTCACTTCTGGCCCCCAATAGGCAGTATGAATGCTAACCAGCCCTCTGTATGAAACAAGTTTGACACGCCTGCCTTTAGTATTGGCAACCTTCAGTCTCGAAAGACTATGGTATCGCGCTCTGAAAGGTGGTTCTGGCACAGCGTCTAGTGTGGCTGAAAAGGCCAATCCGGGAGTGACAATCCCTTCCACACCGGGAGCAAGTGCAGTCTGTCCCTGGTCTGTCTCCCTGGCTATGGGCCTTCCTTCTTTGCCTCTTAGCCTCAGACTGTTGGCAAAGTGTCTCTTCGAACTGGGAAAGGCCATGCTGCACAGCCTGCCTCCAAGCGGGCCGCTCAGAGGCCAGGGTTTCCCACTTGTTGAGGTCCATCCCTAAGGCCTTCAGATCCCTCTTGCAGATGTCCTTGTATCGCAACTGTGGTCTACCTGTAGGGCGCTTTCCTTGCACCAGTTCTCCATAGAGGAGATCCTTTGGGATCCGGCCATCATCCATTCTCACGACATGACCAAGCCAACGCAGGCGTCTCTGTTTCAGCAGTGAATACATGCTAGGGATTCCAGCACGTTCCAGGACTGTGTTGTTTGGAACTTTGTCCTGCCAGGTGATGCCGAGGATGCGTCGGAGGCAGCGCATGTGGAAAGCGCTCAGTTTCCTCTCCTGTTGTGAGCGAAGAGTCCATGACTCGCTGCAGTACAGAAGTGTACTCAGGACGCAAGCTCTGTAGACCTGGATCTTGGTATGTTCCGTCAGCTTCTTGTTGGACCAGACTCTCTTTGTGAGTCTGGAAAACGTGGTAGCTGCTTTACCGATGCGCTTGTTTAGCTCGGTATCGAGAGAAAGAGTGTCGGAGATCGTTGAGCCAAGGTACACAAAGTCATGGACAACCTCCAGTTCATGTGCAGAGATTGTAATGCAGGGAGGTGAGTCCACATCCTGAACCATGACCTGTGTTTTCTTCAGGCTGATTGTCAGTCCAAAATCTTGGCAGACCTTGCTAAAACGATCCATGAGCTGCTGGAGATCTTTGGCAGAGTGGGTAGTGACAGCTGCATCGTCGGCAAAGAGGAAGTCATGCAGACATTTCAGCTGGACTTTGGATTTTGCTCTCAGTCTGGAGAGGTTGAAGAGCTTTCCGTCTGATCTGGTCCGGAGATAGATGCCTTCTGTTGCAGTTCCAAAGGCCTGCTTCAGCAGGACAGCGAAGAAAATCCCAAACAAGGTTGGTGCAAGAACACAGCCCTGCTTCACTCCGCTTCGGATGTCAAAAGGGTCTGATGTGGAGCCATCGAAGACAACAGTGCCCTTCATGTCCTTGTGGAAAGATCTGATGATGCTGAGGAGCCTGGGTGGACATCCAATCTTGGGGAGAATCTTGAAGAGGCCGTCTCTGCTGACCAGGTCGAAAGCCTTTGTGAGATCTATGAAGGCTATAAAGAGTGGCTGTCGTTGTTCCCTGCATTTCTCCTGCAGTTGTCTAAGGGAGAATACCATATCAGTGGTGGACCTGTTGGCTCGGAATCCACACTGCGATTCTGGATAGACGCTCTCTGCAAGTACCTGGAGCCTCTTTAGTACAACTCGGGCAAACAGCTTTCCTACAACGCTAAGGAGAGAGATGCCGCGGTAGTTGTTGCAGTCACCCCTGTCACCTTTGTTCTTGTACAGCGTGATGATGTTTGCATCCCTCATGTCTTGAGGTACTCCACCTTCTCTCCAGCAGAGACAGAGGATTTCATGCAGCTCAGTGACGATGATCTCTTTGCAGCATTTTAGGACTTCAGCAGGGATGCTGTCTTTTCCAGGTGCCTTGCCAAAGGCAAGGGAGTCCAGGGCCACGTGAAGTTCTTCTAGGGTTGGTTCACTGTCAAGCTCTTCCAGCACAGGCAGGCACTCAATGTTGTTCAGCGCTTCTTCGGTGACTACATTTTCTCTGGAATATAGCTCAGAGTAGTGCTGCACCCAGCGTTCCATCTGCTGCGCCCGATCCTGGATGACCTCGCCTGTGGCAGACTTCAGAGGGGCAATTTTCTTCTGTGTTGGACCTAGGGCCTGCTTGATACCATCATACATCCCCTTGATGTTGCCCGTGTCAGCTGCTATCTGTATCTCGGAACAGAGCTGGAGCCAGTAGTCGTTAGCACATCTCCTGGCAGTCTGTTGGACTTTGCTGCGAGCGGTTCGGAGGACCTGCAGGTTGCGCTCACTGGGACAGGCCTTGTATGCTGCTTGAGCTCTCCTCTTTTCCTCAATGACTGGTGTCAACTCCTCAGAGTGGGCTTCAAACCAGTCTGCCGCCTTGTTGGTCTTCTTGCCGAATATGGACAAGGCGGTGTTGTAAACGGTATTCTTGAAATGTTCCCATCTGTTGGATGCGTTTGCGTCGGCCGGGCCTGGAAGAGATTCCTCAAGCGCTCGTGCAAATTCCTCCACTTTTCTCTGATCCCGGGTCTTGCTGGTATCAATGCGAGGTCTTCCTTCCTTTTTCGTGTGATACAGTCGCTTTGTTTGCAGTTTCACTCTGCTGCACACCAGGGAGTGGTCAGTGTCGCAGGCAGCACCATGATAACTGCGTGTGATCTTGATGCTGGGAAGGCTGGAGCGTCTGGTGAGGATCAGGTCAAGCTGGTGCCAGTGCTTTGATCTTGGATGTCTCCAAGAGACTCTATGTTGGGGCTTTGTGTTGAAGAACGTGTTGCTGACACAGAGACCGTGATGACAGCAAAACTCTAGCAGGCGTTGGCCATTTTCGTTCATCCTCCCAGTGCCAAACTGACCTAAGCAAGTGGGCCATGAACTGTTATCAGCACCAACTCTAGCATTGAAATCGCCGAGGATGAACAATGGCTCTTTTACAGGGATTTTCTTGACAGTGGTGGCCAGGTCATCATAGAATTTGTCTTTGGCTTCTGCTGGAGACGACAGAGTCGGTGCATAAGCACTGATGAGAGTGATAGGTCCTGCTGATGACTGGAGCTGCAGGGACAAAATTCTTTCACTTCCCACAGTAGGTGGGATGATGGATTTCAGCAGGGTATTTCTGACCGCAAAGCCAACGCCATGTTCCCTGGTTTCGTTTGGTGGTTTTCCCTGCCAGAAAAATGAGAAATTTCTCTCCTTGACAGATCCGGAATCTGGCAGCCTAGTCTCTTGAAGGGCGACGATGTCCATCTGCAGTCTGCTCAGCTCCATGTCGATGACAGCTGTTTTGCGTGCGTCGTCTATTTCTTGCAGGTCATCAGAGAAGCCAGGTGTCATTGTCCTAACGTTCCAGGTGCCCAGCTTTAGGGCAGTAGTTTTCTGTTTTCTGTTGCATGGTGCAGAGTTGTCGATCCGCTTGTCGGTTTTCACCCTAAACCCCACGCACCCCATGAGGTTAACGGACCGTGGCGAGGCAACACCTTACTGGCTGGGGACTGCCCAGCTTAAGGCGGGCGGTAGCTGCCCAATGAGATGCAATGATCTCTCCCACCGTCGGAAGCAGCCCCTGGCGTCATGCTCTACGCCAATCGAGCAAAGACTTATAACCGGTAAACTGCTGCTTCCCGTGTTGTGCCGACGCCGTATGGCGAAGTTGGAGTGTCCTCTCCAGTGCGCGAAGCCTGGGTAGAGAAGGTATGGAGGATAGGCTGTTACCCATGCAGCAAATCCCCCCTCTCCACGTCGCTGGAATGGTCCAATGGAAAGGCAGAAGCCAATACGGTTGGTTCCAGCGGCGTCGCAGGAGTTGCCAGAACGTGACTGTGTTCAGCCATGAACTGCCTAAGGGACTCCGGCTCCTGATTTTGCCTCGAGGTTGACTCCTGAAGCCTTTTCCAGAACTGGATGTAGCCACAAGGCAGAGGAGGTTTGAGGTCAGAGTTTCCTTCTCTTAGATGAGCTGCCTTCCTAGGCTGACGAGTCCCATCTACCCGGGGCACGCCTGCCTTAGTGAAATGATATTCTTACCTTTTCTGTACATTTTTTGCACACATTTTACATTTATTAAAAAACTTATCTCTGTAGTCTACTTTTTTATACATTTTATAAAGAGTTTTCTAAATTCTCTTTTTTTAGGTCAGCAATGATATCTTTGCTAGGCAACAGTAAAATAAGCAGCACGAATAGCTGCATTTGTAGGTCGAGGAGGCCACACAGTGGCCAAACGTGATAACAGGTCAGAGCAGAATATATGTGGCCAACACATTTTCCTGACAGGGGGAAAAAGATATTAAGGTACAACATGTACCTACCCTTAACTGTTCTCAGAATGATATACATGGGATTTGGAGAAGTAACTTAATGTTAGTTTCCAATCTAGATTCAGAAAAATAGAAGTATCACATGTCAACTTTAGATATTGTCACGGCTTCTGCTGAAGATGGTTATTCAAGATGGTTTTGTGCAAATTCATTTATATAATATTTATTTAAAACATTGCCCTTAATGTTTGATGAGACTCTCAATTTGTACTTTAGGGCGCAATTCTAACCAACTTTCCAGCACTGGCATAGCTATGCCAATGGGGCATGTGCTGCATCCTTCAGTTGGGGTACAGTCATGGAGGCCTCCTCAAGGAACAGCAATATTTGTTCCCTTACCTCGGAGTTGCATTAACCTTATGCCAGTGTTGGAAAATTGGTTAGGACTGCGGCCTTAATGTGCTGCAGGTGAGTCTACCCATGAAAGCAGTTTAGAAACTTCAAGGGATCCAGCTTCTGCAGTTTCTGTCTGACAACTATGAGAGCAGAGTTTATGCAATACAGTCCTGATTGTCTGCAGTTTTCAGTGGCCATCATATTGTTTCCAGGCTGAGTTCAAGGTAATAGTTTTGACCTTTAAAGCCCAAAGTGGGTACAGGATAACTTGGATTCTCCCATATATTCTCCCCAATGAATTAACATCAACTGGAATTACTTTCAGGTGCTAGCACTTAGGGAATATCATTCTGCAAAGCACATGACTTTTTCCTGTTGTGGTATTTATCCTATGACACTTTCTCCAAAGGTAAAACCAGCAAGTCCATTCAATGGAGAGTTTCGGGAGATTGGTAAAAATGTATCATTTCTATCAAGAAATTCTTTAGACAATAACCGATTTCAATTTTGTCCTGTTGCTATTAATTTTTGATGTGTTAGTTTTGTTTTTTGTTTTTTTAAAAAGATATAATTATCAAACTGATTCATATTAGTAAAAAAAAAAAAAAAAAAGATGCAGGTACCTGTGTTGACTTGTTAGAAAAAATCCAAAGTAATATTAATTATTATTATTAACAGTATTTATATACCGCTTTTCAACTAAAAGTTCACAAAGCGGTTTACAGAGAAAAATCAAATAACTGAATGGCTCCCTGTCCCAAAAGGGCTCACAATCTAAAAGATGCAAAGGAATACCAGCAGACAGCCACTAGAACAGACAGTGCTGGGGTGAGGTGGGCCAGTTACTCTCCCCCTGCTAAAAAAAGGAGCACCCACTTGAAAAAGTGCCTCTTACCCAGTTAGCAGGGGTTAATATTAAGGTAATACTTTTATTGGAATCAGCTAAAAAGGTCCTAATACCTTTAATACCTAGAGCTATATTTGTCGGTCTTCAACAATGTTTTAATAAATGATTGCAAATAACTTTGAGAGCGTTTATGGTGGAAAAGCAGCATGAATATGACTACATTCAATGATAATCAGGTTTTAAGATCATTATTTGAGCAACCCCTTTTTGCCAGGCTGAACACTAGGTGGCATACAACAGCTGCCTCACTCTTTGAACTGGGCCCAGAAATTCACTGTCGAACAGCCCATTCTCATAATGAAGCACACAGCCAGGAACTAAGCAATATTGCATTCAGTGGGGAATGCTTTGAGACAGATAAAAAAGATGTGAACCAGTTTTCACTAAGCAGAGTTATATTTGTATTAAAACCTGGTGCTATACTGATGGAGAAGAAGAATGTGGAATTAAGGTGGATTTCTTGGACTGCCAGATGGGGTGGGATCTATAGAAGCCACTGGAGCCAGAGAAGATTGGGAGGCCCTATGGCTGCAAAAAGAGGACTGCTGGTGCTTGGAGGTGACCTTGTTAGGCCAGAGGGCAGAACTTTGCATTTCCCCTTGGTTTCCACTAAGAGGGGTCCAGGTTCTCTCCAAATATCTTGGTTCCATGAAAAGGGAGGGCCATGACCTTGGCATGGGAAGCTGAATCGGCATCCCAGTTCCAGAGCCAGGTGCTTCTCCGAACTGACATCCCGGCTGCCATAGCCCTAGCTGATAGCTGAATGGAATTCACCATGGTGTCAGCCATAAAGGCAGCTGCAGGGTGCCCTGAGGGAGCTAGCGGGGCCTCAAAAACCTGTCTGGCCTTTTATCCACTGGATCCTGTGGCAGGCCCTCATTGTCTGATGCCAGTATGGAGGGAGAGCCAAGGGTGGCCACTGGGGCATCCACCACCAGCAGTTTAAATCTAGGGAGATCCTTTTGACCACCTTGTAAAACTTGCCAGAAGGGAGGGCGGAATCACAAGCCTTGGCATAAAAGGATTACTTCCAGCCGGCAAATGCCCCCATAGGGGCTTGAACCCTTGCCATGGAGAGAGACGTGTGCTTGTTTCACACAACTGCCTTCTTCCAAGGAAGTTATCTTTCTACTCTTGCTCTGTACTGTGCAAAAAAAGGTATTCCTTTGTACGTGTTGGAAAGATATGTACGTGTTGGAAAGACATGTACATTACATACAAAGAATACCTTTTTTCTTTCCAGCAAGTACAAACTTTTAAATATTTAGGGATTATTTTTCACTTTCGTCGCTCTTGGCGTTCTCATAGGAAATCCATTATTTTTCTATCTTCATTGCATCTAAACGCGATTGCTCGCTTCCATTATTCCAGCGGCAATCAGCATTTCTAAAATCAGCCGGTACGGCTGCTCTTCAAATATATAAAACTAAAATTCTTTCCCAACTATTGTATGGTGTCCCTATCTGGATAGAGGCTGAGAATCAGGACCTTGATAAGATTGCTGCCTCTTTCCTCAGGCGAATCCTGGGAGTCCCCAACCTAATTAGATTATCCACCCTTGCGCTTGAGTTAGGGATCCACCTTCCTTCCACCATTGCATGGTCCCTTACTTTTAAATTTTGGCTTCGTTTACACCTAAATATCCACTCTGAGTTCCTTTTGGAAGACCTGCTTAAGGATTCTTATCTTTTTAAGTGGTTCCATCTTATCGATCACAAGCTTTTATCACTGGGTTTGTCCCCTGAACATCTCGCCAATCTCCATAGGGCCCATTCAATTATTAAAGCCAAACTTTGGGAACTTCAATTTATTCAACTTTTCTCTAATCTTAACCCAACCTGCTCCCCTCAGTTCTTTGGTCTTCTACCTTCACGTGGTTGTTTTCTTAATTAGTATGTTAACCGATCCCATTAAGAGGAGAGCGTTTATGTTAGCGAGATTTAACATTTTTCCCTCAGCCGTTCATTCCGGCAGATTTTCCAAGATCCCTCACGATTGCAGACTATGCCCTTTTTGTTCTCTTGAACCGGATACAATGGACCACATTTTGTTTCATTGCCCAGCTCACTATTCCCTTCGTGACACTCTCCTGATCCCTATGCTATCTTCTTTGCCTGGTCCTTCTGTTGACCCTCTACCTATCTTATTAAGTGATAGCTCTGTGGCTATCACTAATGTTGTAGCAGACTATCTTTCCGCTGTTTCTAAGTTAAAATTCCCTTCTTGATCTATATAGCTTCATTTTCTCCCTGTTGTTTTTCTTTTCTTTTCTCTTTTAATCTCCTGATGTGATTTTTCCTTTTCTCTTGGTATATAGTCAAGCGTTGGCTTTGTTATACTGTTTTGTGTACCCGTTTGCCATTTGTTTCTTTAAATGCCAATAAAGGTTTCCAGACTTGACTTAATGTACGTGTTTATGCGGGATGTACTGTATGTGTTTATGAGCTAGGCTGCTTAGGGCTTTAACAGTAAGAATCTGTACTTTGAAGTGAGCCCAAAAGCAGGTAGGAAGGTACATGTTCCCTGCAGCAAACCCTTTTTTTAAAAGATGGGCTGCAGCAATTTTGCACTAACTGAAATGCCCAAATACTTTTGAAGGATAGCTGTGCACAGAGCACACTGCCATAATTCAGTGGGAGGTTACATAACCAGCGTTGGTGGTGGCCACATTGTGATCTTACACAAAGATCAATGCTGGCTTTAAATGTATTATGAATGCTCTGGATGAAGCCACCATGAAGCCCTATTCATATATGATCAGAATGGCGTGGGAGCCACTTCCTTGTGGTGTTCTCTTTCTCTTTTGGCTGGCTTTTTGAAGTACGCCACTATCTCCAGCAGTCGTTTTGCACTCTTAGTTCTATGCTGCCTTGTTAAGTGTTTTACTGGGCTGGGCGGTGTTATACTGCTGTTTGATTGATGTAGTATCTATGTTTTGCCACTGTATTTTTATGCTGCATTTTGATCTTGTACTTAGCTATTGCAGGGCTGATATTTTAAGCTCTTCATTTTACTGTAAGTATTTGTATTTGCTGTTTTTATTATATTTATAGCACTTTACTATATCTATAAGCAGCCTTGGGCATCCCTTTGTTTGGGGGGAAGTTGGGATAAAGGATTGATTAAACAAATAACAGCGCAATCCCAACTTGCACTGGATCAAGCCAGGCGGCTTGCACTGGTTCCAGCGAAAGATAGGGCCCCCAAGTGGCTCAGCGAATGTTAAGGGGAAACTTTTCCCCTTATCCCTGGATAAGCCACT
The DNA here is from genome assembly GCF_035046505.1 of Tiliqua scincoides. Lineage (NCBI taxonomy): Eukaryota > Metazoa > Chordata > Lepidosauria > Squamata > Scincidae > Tiliqua > Tiliqua scincoides. The sequence continues at coordinate 16,010,651 of NC_089825.1, forward strand.
GCAACCCTAATGGGTCTCCTTGGACTTGCACCACCTCAGCAGACTTGCACATAACAGCTGGATCCCAGCCCCGCCTCCCACTCCCTACCCACCTCCAGGACTGTCCTCCTCCTGCCCTCCCCCCCACCGCAGAACACCTCCCTCTCGCCTCCTCTCCACCCACCCAGAGCCTTGCATCGACCGAGCTCGGCCAACACAAGGCTCACTCCCTATGACAGCATGGAGGCTGGATTCAGCCTCTGCGGGCCAGCGCGCCTCTGCGGGCCAGCCCAGCGGACTCTCAAGGAGGTGCAAACGTGACTTATGGTACGTTTGCAACCCTCCTGGGCCAGCACAAGGGACTTGCGCCGGCCCAAGGGCAAGTTTGGATTGCACCCGAAAGTATACATTGTGTTGGAGTTTCAAAGGCTCTGTAAGGCAGTAGTTCCCAAACTTTGGGAACCAAGGCATGGCATGAGACCCAAGACCAACAGTTAGTATTAGCACTTCATGATGTTCCTGCAGTGATTCCATTCCTCATCACAGTGAAGTGTGCCATGCAGGGGTCAGTGCATGGCATCAGTAAGGGCTTTGAGAGAGAGTCTATTGTACTTTAGGTTTTCCAAAACTACGTTTCCTGGCACAGTGCAGAATTCTACAATATCCTGAAGTAGCCACTAGTTACACTGCCATGGCTATTGTCATTTAGGATTAATTGGATTAATCCCATTAATCCCGTTGTTAAAAGGAACCAGGCCAGGAGGGGGACTCCAGAAGTCCCAACATGGAGCTGGTGCAGACTTGAGAAACCTCATTGCGGGGCTTGAGGCTTTCCCCACGGGAAGGGGATGAAAGTCCCCTTCCCCCGAGGAGACCTCCATTGGTTACTGCAGAGCTGCAGGTTGCAGCGGTAGCTGCTTTAGTGCCCCTGCACCCGGAAACACCACCGCCTTTAGGATTGGGGTGTCAGTTTTTTACAGGCATAATAAATATTATTTTTTATTATAAAAGCCAAATTAAATTGCCCACAAAAATTGCAGGTAAACATTTACATGCAATCTCATTTACATGTAAATAGGCATAATGGGCAAAAACCTGTTGGCTGTTTTAGTTGGGAGAGGAATTTGAATAGAGAATCAGAGTGGAGGAATGCTTAACCTCTTGACCACCCACTGCTTCTTCACTTCAAGTCCTTTTCCCAAACTGCTTTCTCCCTAGTCAGCATTCTGTCTAAACGAATACTTGGCAAACATCACTGACACCCCACCAGAGGGCTGAAATAGAGGCTGGGAAAGGACTTTCTAAAGTGGAAAGGGTTAAGCACCTCCACTCCTCTGCACTAAAAATTCCCCTCCTTGAAGCTGCTTTTCCTTACAGAAAGTATCCATTGGAACTTTGTTATATATATTTGCATGTAATGCATGTTAAGCCCTTAAGAGGTATTTAAACCTCTGATATTTTCAATGCTGTCAGTGATATGCCACAATCAAATGTTAATGTCTTTGCACCCTTCAAAATGCACATGCACTTTGTTGCAATGCAAATGATGTCATTTGCCCCCTCCCCATTCACCATCCTGTAGAAAGCCTAAATGTTATGTTTGTCTGTAGCAAAAACGATGATATATTTCAGACAGCATTTGTCCATGGGGATGAAAAAATATGAGACCCCCAGACCATCCAAAACTTAAAATAGCATTATTTCTACAAACAATTATTCAAATAAGCACAGCTGCCTCCCTGCATTGCATATTACATCAACCATATTCACAAGTTCAAATCAAATGTAAATAATAAATATGCTGTTTTCACATCACTAGTGATGCCTTTACCTAAAGTGCATATGTTCCATTTTTCATTATTTCAGATCAGTGCTCTATGAGTGTAAGACCTATACTCCTAATGCAGATATTTCACATTTTATTTAGCTCAAACAACATGCTCAGAACGGAGTTAAAAGTATATACAATTAAAATGACAAGGAGTCTGGCATTTTTAACAGCAGCTGCTCTGAACAGTAGCACTGAGTGTCTCAATATTGCAGCACTTTTGTTTTCAATATGATGCTACTATGTCTGGTACAATCCGTGCATTGTGTAAAAACACTCCTACTGGTATAAATACCCCTTCCACGTACAATAGCTAATGAGTATATGAAAGAGTTCTTTCAAGACTCTATTAAAGTCATTCATGGGAATACAAGCCCTGTATTGAGTGAAGAGTTACAGTACAACTGCTCTGATGCTTTACTTGAATCACTTTTCATTGGCACCTTCACAAATATGTGATAAGATCACAGTGAAAGTCTATGAGATTCTATCATCATCTGACCTTGGAGATAGCATGATTCTTTTCTTCTGTGTGTGTTCCCTATGGTCAGTATTGCTATTAATGTATATACAGAAATTATTATTATTAAGAATATTGATATACTGCTTTTTTAAAAAGTAGCTCACAAAGGGGTTTGTGTAGCTAAAATAAATCAATAAATTAAAAGGGCTTGCAGTCTAAACAGAGGTGTGGAAGACCTGGACACCAGCAACAGCCGCTGGAAAAGATGTCATGCTGTGGTGAAGAGGGATAATTGTTCTCTCTCTCTCTTTGCTAGATATAAGAGATCACCACTTTAAAAGGTGCCTCTTTGCCCAAAAAAATATCTGAGCAATATCTTGGATAGTGCAGGTGATACATTCGTCTAAAGTTGAGTGTTCCATGAATCTACCCCAAGTAAATTAGAGCTAAGGAAGCATAGATAGGAGTGCAATTCTAATGTTGTGCTTGCCTGGCGTAAGTCACTTGCACCGGCCTGGGAGTGTTACGAATGTGCCATAAAGCACATTTGCAACTACTTCTGAGTTGAGGAGATTGGCACAAGAATATACACCGGCCTCCCCATGCCAGATCCAGGCCAGCAATGGGTGAGTATGCACCAGCCTGGGAAGCCCAGCATGGGGCGTTGGGAAAGGTGGCGGGAAGGTGGAATGAAGGCATTTTGGGTCAGGAAGAGGCTGAACCACTTGGCCAACATGGCCCAGGAAGGGGGGCGGGACCGGCCTCCAGCACTTAGTCTGGATCCTAACCCCCATTCTGAGCAGCCTAGCATTTCACAGGGCTGCCTGGATCTGTGCCAGCGATTTAGCTGGTGCAGAACTGAGTAGCCCAATTGGGGTGACTAGGACATTACTCAGTGTAAGGGGATATATATCCCCTTACTCTGAGTTGCACTCCAGTCACCTCCATACCTTTGTTGGATATGCCGCAGGCCAGTTGGGCTGCCTATTCCAGAGCAGGCTAGGATTGGGCTATCCATGCGTTGGATTTTATTATTTTGCATGTCGTCGTCTTTTGACCTTAAGACGGCTTGTTTTTAACCTTTCCCTCTTCAACCCTCCTTATTTCTTCATCTCTGTAATTGCTTTGGATAAAATTCATTTTTATACCTTAATAATCTGGTTGCTACTTCCTTTCACCACAGGTTCAAAGGATGAGAAGGAAAGGGTCAAAAATGCTCACAGCCGATATTATCATAAAATGTCAGAAAGTTATTTTTAGAGTTTCAAAAATTTTGTCCCAGGCAAAAATATATTCCCTTTAGGGGAAAAAGCCCAGAAACAGCAGTTGAGTAAACACACAAATTGGCTGAAGTACAAGTGTGAAGGTTCAAGGTCATTTCCAGTTTCCCAGTGGAGACGGAATGCTAAACAAACTGCCCCTTCAACCTTGTGGGTGTTTTGGTCATTAATTCAAAGAGAAAAGGAGACTGCAGCCAGCTCCTCAGCCAGGACCCAGCTGCTTCATAGACCAAAACTGCAGGAATGATGTGTGATGATTCCTGGTTTGCTGAGTGGTTCTTTAAATGGACTTACTGGCCATTGGTTTAGGCCAGGGGTGCCCAAACCTCTCAATGCGGCCCTCAGGGAGCCCCTAGTCTCCAATGAGCCTCTGGCCCTCCAGAGATTTGTTGGAGCCCACACTGGCCCGACGCAACTGCTCTCAGCGTGAGGGCAACTGTTTGGCCTCTAGAGTGAGCTGTGGGACGAGGGCTCCCTCCACTGCTTGTTGTTTCACGTCTGTGATGCAGTAGGAGCAGCAAAGGAAAGGCCAGCCTTGCTTTGTGCCAGGCCTTTTATAGGCCTTGAGCTATTGCAAGACCTCATTCATTCATATAAGTTCATCTTTAATATATTCATTTATGTAAATTTATTCAAATTTGAAATGTAAATTAATTAGGCCCCTGACACGGTGTCAGAGAGATGATGTGGCCCTCCTGCCAAAAACTTTGGACAACCCTGGTTTAGGCCGACAACCTGCCTGTTTGCTGTGCAAATTGCTATATTGATGCTGCCTTTACTTGCATTACTAAATTAATTTTCCTTACAGTGTGTTGGTCAGTAGCATAGGCAGAGAAGAGCAGTGCGGTAAGTACAGCAGCCACCTCAATGTCCCATGTAAGCTGCCCCTCCCTCGGTTCAAATGGCAAGTAGGAGGGGCTGCTTACAGGGCATGTAGTGGCACCTGCTGCACTTACTGCACTGCCTCCCCCTAGCTATGCTATTGGTGATCGTAAAAAAAAAACCATAAGGAAAGATTTCCTTGTGCCAGTTGGTTCCTCTCCTCATCCCTCTCTCATAGGGAGATTCCTCTCCCTCTCTTAGAGAAAGGGGCATTGTGAACAGAAGATTTTGGAAGAAAAAGAAAGAGAGTTAGGATCTGATGTGGCAGAGACTTGGAAGAAAGCCAAAAGGAAGAGTTGGCAGCTACCAGCTCCAGACAGGAAGCTGATGTTGCTCGCAAAAGCATGTGTTACCTTACTCCATCCAATGTTCAACCCTTCATATTTGCAAATAAAACAAACATTTCAAAGACAATATAATTCTTCCTCCATAGGAAGCCTGAACCAGCCGCTGTGGGTACCTTTGCAGAAAAAAGCAGGATAAAAAATACTATAAATAAATAAATAATTTATTTATTATTATTGTGTTGTGGGTTGTGCTGGGTTATGCTGGGTTGTGCTGCAGGTCCTGAAACATCTGATCATTCAAGGAAGTGGAGAACAAGCATATAACACTACATTGCCATGGCAATGTATTACAATACAGAGCCAGTTAATTGTAGATGAAGGTAATCATCATGAAAGTGGTTCTTGTTAAACAGTAATGTGTACAATTTAGCAACGAGTGTCTATTTCCACAGAGCAGATATGAAGAATTTTGTTGGAAAACTGAACAGCCTTCTTGCCTCTGCTACTTTGCCAGGCCTGTACTGTACGTGACCCACCAAGCCAAATAATAGCTATGCATTGCGGCCTACTAGGTGCTTGACGACCCCTCTTTTTGCTGTCTTGGGAAGAGAGCAAAAGAGGACTGAGCAACAACACATGACTCATGCGCTATGTTCAGCTTGGTGGCTGAAAACTCTGCAAATTCTCCCTGTGCTGCTACCTCACAATTAATAATACTTAAAATGTATAGAGGTGGAACCTTTGTATCTGTGGGGGATCCATTCCCAGACTCCCCACGGACAACCGAAAATTGTGGATAATCAAATCTGCAATTCCCATCTGGGCTCTGAATGCAACCAGTTGCTCCAGTTGCATCCGGAGCCCTTCTGAGCTTCAGAGAGGTCATGCACCACTGTGCACGACCTCTCTGAGGCTCAGAATGTCACCCAGAGCCTTTAGAATGTGACTTCTGGTTTTTTGTGAAAACTGGAAGTTGCATTAAAATAGCTCTAGGTGGCATTTTGAGCTTCAGAGAGGTCACGTGCGGTGGTGCACGGTCTCTCCAAGGCTCAAAAAATCTCCCAGATGTAGCCAGAATGAGGTTCCAGTTACGTCTTTGAGATCTGCAGGAGGGCCATCCAGGGATCCACAAATAAAGAGGCTTCACCTGTACAGCACTTTCTGAGTGTTCAAAGTGCTTCATATTATCTTGCAATTTCTACAACAACCCTGTAAGGTAAGTAGTATTATTCCCCCTACTGCAGCTGAGATAGAACCACTTGCCTAAGGCCACCTAGTGAATTCTTGGTAGAGGTGAGACTTGAACCAAGAAAGGCCTGACACACTCATTCTCAGGGTCATTACAGTTCTGGCTTCACCAAGACAGTGCTTGGAAGGCACGAACTAATAATTTATCAAAGCAAATGAGTTTGTCGTGAACAGAATGTAAACACTGCTTTCTTTTTTTGTTTGTGTGAAATCACTTAGAATTCAAACTATAGTTTTCCCTCCAAAATCATTCAAATTTCAAAAAGTGCCGGGAAGGCAGTTTGGTTGAAATTCTCACCCAAATGACCAGCTGAACAACGGTGGAGCTAAGCAGCCCCAAAGAGAATATAAGGGCAAGTTCCTACCCATTCTGAGTGGAAACGTGGAACTGAATCACTGAGTTGAATCACTGAGCTAAAATCACTGCTGAATCATACTGCTGAACTATTTGAGATTGATGGCTTCTGAAGCATCCTTTGCAAATAAACCTCGTTTCATTAGAATTACAGTGTTGCATCTACTTCACTCCTTCCCTAACTTCCGGTGGAGTGCCAGGCTACCAGAGGCTAAACTGAACTCAAGGGTTGAGAACCCGGGAGTGTCCCTAATCCCTTATTTGGGTTTGTTGTAGCATATGTGGTGAAACTGGAGTACAGCCACATCATCTGGTTACCCCCTTAAATTTATGTTGGGACAGGATAATGTGCTACCCGTACCAGATGAACACTAGCAGATATTTACTACTAAGACAAAAATGAAGGATTTTAATCATTTGGACATAACAGAGAAATGTCAGCCAACTTCCAAAGGAAAGAAAACCTTAAATTGATTAAGCCTTGGAATAGAGTGAAGAAACTCTCTCTCTCTCTCCCTCCCTTCCTCCTTATGTGTATCATATTTTGAGCCATTTAAAACAAAGCCCTGAGTAACTCTCTCTGTGCAATAATTCTGCCCTGGTGAAAATATGGAAAAGATTCCCTCATGCATACGATCCAAAGTTCTGTAGAAAGAAATGATGTATTATTACAAAGCACTCGGGTGTCTGTTGCACTTCTGCCCTCTATGGAAAAAGCACTCTCCTTGCTCTACTAAGGCTTACCATTTAAGGCTGCAGTCTTCAGGCTTCACGCTTTGAAAGTGTCTGGCTGCCTTCACCAGAACCTCTCCTTCAGAGCTCGTAATTTAAGGGTTGTCCCTACCCAGCTTTTACTATCAGGCCTTTCTAGATGCTAGAAACTGTGCCTTGATCCAGAAATAAAGAATTCTATGAATGCAAACATAGATTTGGATAGTGGTTTTCAATCTAGTCTTTAGCTGTGGTCACAGAGTATGCTGTATGCTGTATGCTGGCTGTATGGCCCCAGTAAGTTACTATCTCAGAGAAATCAATGGCACAAACTAGCAGACATGTCAAAAGTCTTTATAACTTTGTTTTTGTTTCATTTTCAAAGGACAGGCCTTCTGGAAAAAGATATTTCAACTTAATACCGCTAGCCACGCTTATCAGCCCAGCAAGTGGAAGCAATTTTCCCCTCTGACTAGAACAGACTTGTTGGCCTGATTAACTTGCTGCTCAAAATAGTTTATTTGTACTGGCCAGCAAGGTGCCCTTCCACTTCTGGCACAGCCTCAGAAAACATACTAGTAGAAATGAAGCGATTGTCATTTAATCATTTGAACGCCAAGTGAATGAAGGACTTATGGTGTAATTCTATTCCAGCCATCATGAGTGTGACGCGCATGTGCATTGTCACAAATGTGACATATGGCACATCGCAGCAGCGCTGATTATCATGGTGCTGGTGGAAAGTCCTGTGCTAGTGTGCTATGTCAATCCAAGGCCTGTGCCCACCAGTGAAGGTAAGGACTCTGTGGGCTGGCAGGGGAGAGTGGAATAGGGGTAGGGACAGAATGTAACTGGGCGGGGGAGAACAGAGAGGGGGTAGATTGATACCAGGAGGGTGGTGGGAATAGCAACAGAAGCCTCCTCCATATCCTGTCCCCCTTCCTGAGCCTGATTTCCGAACACGGGGCTGCCCAGATTTTTGCCAGCTATTTTGCTGGCACAGGCCTGAACAGTCCCATAGCAGCTGCTGTGGCTTACCCCAGGAAAAGGGGACAAACGTCCCCTTCCCTTGGGGAAGGACTTAAGCAGCCTCTCCTCCCCTTTGGATGCAGTGCAGGCTGCACCGGAGGCACTGCATCACAGTACAGGACTTAGTTAGGATTGGGTTGCCCAGAGTGCAATCCAGAGGAGAGGAAATAATATAATATAATAATATACAGTATTTATATATCGCCTTTCTTGGTCTTTATTCAAGACTTTATTCAAGGCGGTTTACATAGGCAGGCTTATTAAATCCACGCAGGAATTTTTACAAATTGAAAGAAGGTTCTTTCTTTCAAGAACCACTACATTCAAGGTGTTACACTCCGATCTGGTTTAACATTCTGGCCTCCATCCTCCCACGCTCCAAGCAGATGGAACAGCTCAGCTGCAGCTTGCCAGCTGCTTCAAAGTCGCATGGTGCCGGTGGCCTCGAACTGGCGACCTTGTGGATGTTAATCTTCAGGCAAATGGAGGCTCTACCCTCTAGACCAGACCTTGTGCTGGCCCACTGGTGTTGCGAAAGTGCCATAAAGCCCTTTTGTGCCACCAGGAGAGAAGGGAGGCCAGTGCAAGTCCCATTGGGCCGGCACAAGCCTGCACTGACTGAGCTAGGCCAGTGCAGTGGTCTGGGGGAGGGGGTGTGGAGAGGGCAGGAGGGGGTGGAGGGCAGGTGGTGGTCAGGCCTGTGGGCAGACGGCAGGTGAGAGGGCAGGCGGAGGCTGGAATCTAGCATATGCCAGATCTTATCCCTGTTCCTCGGCAGCCCAGGGCAGCTCTGGGCTGCTTGGATGTGCGCCACCACTTTAGGTGGCACGATCTGAGTAGACCCATTGGGGCTGCTGTGGCATTATCCGGTGTAAAGGGAAACTTTTCCCTTGCCCCAGGCTGCGCTGCAACCAGCCCCAACTCTGCCTTGGATGCAGAGCTGGCCCACTAGCCTTTGTGCTCCAGGGCAGGTTATGATTGGCCTGCCAGGGTGATTTTCTATTTAACACCTTTTTTGAAAGTTCTAAGACTAATCAATAGTCTTTTGATTTGGGCATTAACGCTATTTATTTTATTGAAACTATATCATTTGAACCATGAGTACAAATTGCCAATAGTTTTCAAAGTTCCCTCTCTCTTTGGACAAAACTCCACATGATCCTTGACTAGAACGTCCAATGTATTTTCCTTTATTTAAAAGTAACTGTGAGGAAGAGAATTGGATCGGGATTGTGAGAGTTACTCTTTTTTCCCATGTTATTTCCTTGATTTAAGTCTCATTCTTGCATCCAGTATTTGGTGTGGTAGGGGGGAAAAGACAGGTGTTGAAAAATATGTATTGTCTTTCCCCCCTGCAACTAATAGAAGCTGGGGGTGCTGGTGATAGCATGGGAGAAAGGATGCATCCCCTTTCCAAGTGCTATAGTCCTGATTCAACCTCCCCACCCCCATGCTTATAAGTAAAGAAAAAGATGCTGGAAGATCAATCAGATGCCTTCAATTACACATGAAGTAGGATTACACAGCAATCCTTCTACGCAGTTTGTTCCCATCCTTTGATCATGGAAGTTCTGTTTATCTTGCATAGCCAATACTTAAGAACATAAGAAGAGCCCCACTGGATCAGGCCACAGGCCCATCTAATCCAGCTTCCTGTATGTCACAGTGGCCCACTAGGGAGCACACAAGATAACAAGAGACCTGCATCCTGTTGCCACTCCCTTGCACCAGGCATTCTGACAGAGCCCATTTCTAAAATCAGGAGGTTCCACATTCACATCATGGCTTGTAACCTGTGATGGACTTCTCCTCCAGAAATTTGTCCAATCCCCTTTAAAAGGCATCTAGGCCAGAAGTTATCACCGCATCCTGTGGCAAGGAGTTCTACAGACTAATTACATGCTGGGTAAAGAAATATTTTCTTTTGTCTGTTCTAACTCTCCCAACACTCAGTTTTAGTGAACGTCCCCTGGTTCTGTTGTTTGAGAGGGAAAAGGCATTCCTCTGTCCACTCTACTTATTGAGAGCATTGGCCTTTGGCCAGGCTAGCAGGGAGGTAAATGGTTCTCATTCCAGTCTCTTTGCTGCACAACCGCCAAGCAAAGAGATCAAGCTTTGATCCCAGAAGATAAGTGCCACAGACTCAACAGCAAGGAAAGGCAGGACACACAGACACACACACAATCATCATCACAATCATCATCATCACCACCAATTATTCAGCATTTGTCAGAACTCCTACAAAAAATTCACACAGTTATGAAGTAAAAAACAGCCAAGAAGTTATTCTCTCTAAATTAACTGACCTTTAACATGTGGGGGCTACTGTTAATAAGTAATCTTGGATGTATTTGCAGGAATGTCATTTTTTTCTCCTTTTCTAGATATGTAATAGCCACAGGGAGACACTGAACAGCATTTAGAAGGAATTATCACATCAAAGGCACCCTTCCACACATACTGACAAACAGGTAACAATGCAAAACAACAATAATAATAATAAAATCCTGTGCTACTTTTAACAAATTTATTGTGGAATTATTTGATTGGGGAAGTAGTATGAGAGATGGGTGGTCTTTAACTCTCCCCCCCCCACTGTTTTCCTGACCAAAACTCCCCCCACCCCACATGCTACTATTTGTCTTGTAAAGAACAAATAACAGATGGGAGGCATTTAGATCAGGAAAATGTGCAAGGATGCAAATTAAACACTGTTGCTCCATTGTTGCATCTCCAATTATGTTTGCAACCTCCTCTGCATGGCTGCATTTATTTAGAAAAGAAAAAAAAAATAGAGTACCAGGAGGGCAGATACAGGAAATCTTCAGCCTGTCCCACCCTCCCCTCTCTTCCTTTCCCTAGAGTTCAGTGCACACTCTCCCTCCTCCACACTGCTCTTGTTTTGAATGGAGGAGAGTATGAGTCTTGGTGGGGGGGGAGAGCCACAAACATCCATACACTTGCCCACCCCCTCTTTTAATCCACCACACGTGCAGCACACTTCAGGGGTGGCAAAATGGGTGGATTTGGGCAGCAGGGAATCATGTGCCTCCCCGGGTACTGGAGTCTGAAAGATCCAGCCCACACTAAAATGGTTGGCAACCTTCAGTCTCGAAAGACTATGGTATAAGCCTACAGCACCTGGTATTCCCAAGTGGTCTCCCATCCAAGTACTAACCAGACCTGACCCTGCTTAGCTTCTGAGATCAGACAAGATCAGGCACGTGCAGGGTAACAGTTGCTGCTTCATTATATTTCCTTTATGAATTTTCCCCCCTCAATCAAGCTGTAAAAATGTGTTGCTGACCTTATGCAAAACCTCATAAAGGATAGTTTTCTAATTCAGTGATATTTCCAATTTAAGGGTGTTGCAACTTTGTTCTGTAAGTACTTTTGTTATTCATAGCTGAAGAAGATGTGACTTGAATATCTGCATCCATTGCTTTGAACAATACGTGATCCAATGAAGTGTGTAGCCTCACTGGCTCATGTAAGCCTCCCCCCTCCCTCCTTTATCCACTGACTTTGCCTATGTGCATGTTTGGTTCAGAACTAAGTAGAATGACTGTAGGCAGGAGAGCTCATTCAACTAGGTTTTTCCAGGCCAGCATCTGGAATATGGAGCTCAACTGCCACTCCTTTTGTTTTGCTAATAAAACAAGCAGCCCAGCACTCCCAGGCCCTGCCTTTATTCAGGAAGTAAGATGTGGATTTAGAATTAACCTTAAGTTCTTGGCAGTCAGTGTCACTATTTTATGGGCAGGAGTCCAAACAAAATGTTCGTTACTATGCAAACAAAAAAAGTACAAATTGCTAGAGTACGTTTCACTGTACATGATTACAATTTCAAGCTCCATTCTAAGCTGGACAGGCTGGCAGACCACACCAACAATTGTGTGTGAAATTGTGTGTGATGGGGGAAAGGGTGGGTGTAGGTGTTCATTTCTCAACTCCAGAGAACTTGTTCAGGACAATGAAGGCAATTTCAGAAAACTTGCTTTGTGAACAACAAATGTGTTGCCATTATAGAAGAACGAAGCACAGGGCCCATGGGGAGAGGGGTGCAGGGCCCAAGAATTTCCTGGGATCTTACATTTTCCTGTCTCACCAGATCCCATGAGGGGTTGCAGGGGGTACATTGTACCTGGGCTCAGGGTCAAAAGGGGGCCCCGGGAGCACATTTTTGGGAAGCCTAAATAGTATATCATATTTCATAGAAATTAGGATCCAATGATCATATGAAATTATGATCCAATGGAGAAGGGAACGGGCCCAAAAGAAACTTTTTTGGGGAAGGATGGGGAGGAGGCATGCCTGGGGGAGGGAGTGGGGTGGGAGGGAGGTGGGATCCGTGGAGCTTTGCTCCACCAGATCCTGAGCCTCTGTGTCAGGCCACTGGCCTGAAACAGAGCTCTTGATTCTACGCTGACCCTTGGGCCGCTGTAGAGTTGAGTAGCCCCATTGCAGGGTTGCTCACCTTATCCAGGGGAAGGAAACGGGAGTCCCCTTCTCTGGAGGGGCCACCAGCGCTGCCTGGCTAGCACTCAAGATGCAGCGGCAGATGCTTTTTGTGCCGCTGCAGCCCAGTGCACTGGGCAGCTCAGGATTGGGCTGCCCGATCCCTATCAACTGTATGAAATTGCATTTCCCGCAACATTCAAATTGCAACATGCTGCTGTTGGGAAGATACATGGGGTCCCCCACCAGTATCTGTTGGCTTCTCTTTCTCTGTGATAACAATGAGGTCATCAGCAAGTGCTGCAGACTGAAAAGGCTTATAGGGAACATTGGTCACACATGCACCTATCAACTAATCCTAAGACTAATGTTACCAGCATCTAGTGATGCTGTACTCTCCCTCTCCCTCCCCAGTACTTTCCCCGGTGATGCTGTACTCCCCATGCCACAATCATTTTGAAACGTTGTGAAATAATGTTTTCTGTTTAAGATTATTATTATTATTATTATTATTATTATTATTATTTTTCACATTTTTATACCGCCCTTCCTCCAAAGAGCTCAGGACGGTTTACACAGCTGCTCCTCCCCTCTTTCTTGTCCTCACAACAACCCTGTGAGGTAGGTGAGGCTGAGAGAAAGTGACTGGCCCAAGGTCACCCAGGAAGCTTTGTGGCTGAGGGGGGATTTGAACCTGGATCATCCAGGTCTAAGTCCACCTCCCAAACCACTACACCATGCACAACTATAGCACTCATCTACCCTTCTGAAATGCGATATGACAACAACAGAACTTCTCGCAAACATCTACCCTATTCCATAGCATTCCCCTCCATTTTCTGAGTATTCCTCCATTTTTCACTCAGGTCAGCTCAAGGCTGTGCATTTTGCCCCCTACAGCACACTTGAGTACAAATATTCTTTTTAATTTTTTTAAAAATTTTAATCTAATTTAACGCAGTTACCTTCCAGCATATTTATTCTTTCCTGCTGCGAGACAACTCCTGGCCCAACTCTACTGGGCCTCTGCTCTGCTAGAATAGTGTATCAGAGGTGCAGTGTGCTTTACGGTTGTTGCAAAGTGTGACCCAGCGTTCAATACAGCTGGGCCATGGCCACAAGTGGCAAGAGGATGCAGCCGTGCACCAGTGGCCTCCAGAGAAACCCCAGAGCCTACTGGGGATGGCACAGGGGCACAGTTGGCCCACAGTTGGCACAGGAGCTGGCTGGTGAGTAGAGGTGGGAGGAATGGGGGGGAGGAACAGGGAGGAGACCAGGACAGGGAGGGGTGTGTGTCAAGGCCTAGAAGGGGATGTATCCCCCTCTATAGCACCCTTGATATCCTATCCCCCTTTATCAGCCTTGATTCATCTCCCTGGTTCCTCTCAGACTTGTGCTAACAAAGTAGCTGGCACAGGTTCAAGTACACTAACAGGGCAGTAGAGGCTTGCCCTGGGGCAAGGGAACAAATGTTCCCTTACCTTGGGGAGGCCTCCAGGACTTCCCCACAGGATGCAGCCTGTGTCCCATTGGTGCATCTGCATTAGAGGGGACATCTTAGGCTGGATTGGGTTATCCCTCTATTGTGACTAGTTCACATTGGGAATGAAATACGTTAGTGTAGTCTTAGCAATAATATATATTTTTTGCTCTTAGACTTCAATCTTTTGCACACTTTCCTGGGAGTAACCTCCCACTGAACACAGCAGGATTTTCTTCTGAGTAATAGAGGTTATGCTGTTGACAATATAGTACTACTGGGGCATCATCTTTCTTTCCAAGTGTAAGCTTGTAACTCAAAAGCTTTGCATAGCATACTCTCCCCCTCACATGAATTTCCATTGCAAATCAAACAGGAAATCGGGACATTGCATCAGAGCTACTGATATGACATGCAGAAATATACTCCTTGCAGTGATTCAATTTTGATCACAGTACTGTAACTTCTTAAACAAAAAACTAGTCTACCTTCTTCAGCACACATTCAGTAGTCTTGCCCTGGCTTGCAGAGTCACGGCACACCTTTCAGACAAAACATGTGTGATAAGGTTATAGAATCCAGCCTTTGGGCTATTCTTTTCATTCTCTTTTTTCACAACTCTGCGTTGCAAAATTGCCTTTTTTTCTTTTTCTTTTTATATTCATTATTTTTAAAGAAAATGTGAAACAAGGAGTTCATAGTTGTAAAAACAGTAACACTGACATGACCAATAATGTTAAATCAATTGAACATTTTCCTTTGAAATTTGGTGTTTATATAGGGCAGGGGTGCCCAAACCCCGGCCCTGGGGCCACTTGCGGCCCTCGAGGCATCTCAATGCGGCCCCCAGGGAGCCCCCAGTCTTCAATGAGCCTCTGGCCCTCTGGAGATTTGTTGGAGCCCACACTGGCCCGACACAACTGCTCTCAGTGTGAGGGCAACTGTTTGACGTCTCATGTGAGCTGTGGATGAGGGTTCCCTCCACTGCTTGTTGTTTCACATCTGTGATGCAGTAGCAGCAGCAAAGGAAAGGCAGGCCTTGCTTTGTGCAAGGCCTTTTATAGGCCTTGAGCTACTGCAAGACCTTCATTCATTCATATAAGTTCCATCTTTAATATATTCATTTATGTAAATTTTATTCAAATTTTAAATGTAAATTAGTTCTTTTTTCCCCCCGGCCCCCGACACAGTGTCAGAGAGACCATGTGGCCCTCCTGCCAAAAACTTTGGACACCCCTGATATAGGGTGACCCCAAAAAAACTGAACCCATAAAAATTTTATTAAATCCTACAAAGGTCCAGTAAATTTCAAGAAACTTGAAACTTGGTTGACCAAGACATATTGGGGAAGATTATTATTCCAATATTTCATGCACAAAGTCGACTTGTATACCCTGAAAGAAAAAAGATGAAAAATTGAAATTGACCGTTTTATTCAAAGATTTGTGGGTTCTGTTTTTTTTTTGGGTCACCCTGTAGTAGCTGAGATTTTCTGCGTTAATATTGCTGTTTTGCTCCCATTATATGGTAAATTTACAATGTCAAGAGCTTTCCCTGTATATGTTCAGCTGACATTGGGGAGACAAAATCTGATTAAAATGGAATCCAGAGCTGAAGTTCCTGGGCACAGCAACCCATTATTTAGTTTATTATATAGAATTTACCCTACTTTTCAAGCAGGACTGGCTCCTAAAGCTTCTTAAAATTTACATTCAAACAAAAGCACAATATGACTGGGGAAGAGAAACCCAGCTGCAAGCAATAAGTACAGAGGGTTTGAGGGTCTCCCCCCGCCAAAAAAAAGAGGGCACCGAAGGAGCTACAGATGAGCACAAGAGCAACTTGATAATGTCCACTCACACAGCACTATTTGTCATCTTCTGCCATTTCAGAAGGAAGTACTCCCAGAATGTGGGCACTGCCCATCCTTCCTCTGGTTCACCTGCATCCAAGCCCCTCATCTACTTCTCCTCCATCTCCTCCCACCTTGTTCTGCCTCTGCCGCTGTTGTACCTACCTTTTTAGGTAGGTAATTTTACAATAGAGTTTTGCTGTAGTAAAGCCCTCCATTATAGGACTGAGCCATAACACATTTATTTCGGCATAATAGAAGGGGAATATCTTTCTGCAGGAAACACTCCCTCACTGGTCACACCTGTGGGGAAATGGCCAGGTATGCTACTTGCTAGGGAATGATTGTGGCTTCAAAAACTAGTACACGTCTACATGCTCTTGCCTTGCTCTATGCATATTTGTAAATAGAAAGATATCATAAAATTACCATAAATCCCCAGTATTCTCTTCTCACAAGAAAACTAGTCCTGTGGCAGTTGTCCTTGAAGTTATTCTGCAGAAATGGGAGGCTTTGAAATACGTATTTTTAGCACAATCTGGCTAGATTTCAAAGCTCAAGCAGCTTTAGTTAGATAGGAGCACTAACAAGTGAGACACACCACCTTGAAAACCCTGTTGGAGGAACTGATGTATCTTCAGGAGTACCTCCAAAGGCAAGTGCAAAGCAGTAAGCTAAAATCCATGTCATAATAAGACAGTGAATAAGGACTGTTTCCAGACATTCCCTTTACACCCACTCTTGCAGTGAACGGCATATCTTGGCTGACATAGCTATGGTTATACTACAACCATGATAAGAAGCAAAACCATAGAGGCTTTACTGATTAATCCTGCTCGATGAATGCATGCCTGACTAAGTGCAAACAGTCTGGTATTGCCCAACTAAGGACTTGGTAAAGAGTTCTGGACTTGGCTTTCGGAGCTTCATAGAAGGCAGGAAGTACCTTGAATCATGAGTCTGCCAGTTCTTAAACTGCTGTGACCTATCTTAACATTTGTACTTACAAGCACATGGTGAGCATCAAATGTGGGCTAACTGCTGCACTGAACGTAAAGGAAGCGTTTACAATGCGTTCCCAACCAAGCAGAGGCACAAAAAAATACTCTTACCAGATTATCTGTTATTGCAGATTTGATATAATCTGATTTTACAATTGCTGCAAATAATTCACAATTGGCTAAGTGCATTCGCTTTTTGAGACACTGTTAAACAGTGGGCTAGACATACTGAAAAGTAATACACTCTTAGAGCTCTATCTCAATTATGTAAAAAGGATATCATAAAATTAAAAAAGGTTTCATTACAAACCTCAGTGTTGCAGAGATCTTCCCAGGAAACAGCCCAGCATGGCTATGAATGACTTAGGGCCCAATCCTATCCAATTTTCCAGCACCGGTGCAGCTGCAATGCAGCCCCAAGGTAAGGGAACAAATGTTTCCATATCTCAAGGAGGCCTCTGTGACTGAAGGCCCACCACAAGATGCAGTGCATGCCCCATTGGCACAATTGGCACAAATTGGCACAATTGGCATGCAGGGGATGGACAGAGTGGATAGGGAGATGCTCTTTACACTCTCACATAATACCAGGACCAGGGGACATCCACTAAAATTGAGTGTTGGGCGGGTTAGGACAGACAAAAGAAAATATTTCTTTACTCAGCGTGTGGTCGGTCTGTGGAACTCCTTGCCACAGGATGTGGTGCTGGCGTCTAGCCTAGACGCCTTTAAAAAGGGATTGGACAAGTTTCTGGAGGAAAAATCCATTACGGGGTACAAGCCATGATGTGTATGCGCAACCTCCTGATTTTAGAAATGGGTTATGTCAGAATGCCAGATGCAAGGGAGGGCACCAGGATGAGGTCTCTTGTTATCTGGTGTGCTCCCTGGGGCATTTGGTGGGCCGCTGTGAGATACAGGAAACTTGACTAGATGGGCCTATGGCCTGATCCAGTGGGGCTGTTCTTATGTTCTTATGTTCTTAAACCAGGTTCATCTTTATCAACTGAGGGCCCAATCCTATCCTATTTTCCAGTGCTGGTGCAGCCATGCCAGTGGGGCGTGCACTGCATTCTGGGGTGGGAAGGCAGTCACAGAGGCTTCCTCAAGATATAGAAACATTTGTTCCCTTACCTTGGGGCTGCATTGCAGCTGCACCAGTGCTGGAAAGTTGGATAGGATTGGGCCCTGAGTTTGATACCACTTTGTGGTGACTGATCAAACACCACAGATGCAGTTTGCCTACCTGGCTGCCTATCTTCCAGCAACTTTTCATTTTACAGTTACTAGTAGGCATGCTGGAGAACTAGCTCACCTTAACAGGCATAATTATGTTACATAGGCATGACAAAGCAACCTAAGTAATCTGAAACAAGTCCAACAAAACTTGTATGAACTCATCTTTAGGGTGCTTCTTCCTGTGTTACTAATACAGAAAGTTTATCAGGATGAAAAAGAGATTGGTGGTCACTTCAGTTGTTAAGGAGTCTACTTCAAGTTCACACAGCGTACTCTGACCTGTGTCTGTTTAATTTGTAACATATGAAGTGACCATCGAGGCAATGACTCTTCACGGTCAAAGTGGAGATCCGGCTTCATGCATTTAGTGCCAGCAGTCACGTGTCACTCGAAAGTGCTGTTTTCAAGCTAAGTGGATCTCAATGCAAAGGTAAAATACTGGATAAATAAACTTTCCAACCATCACCCTACCTGCAGCAAAATTATAAGAGCCAAACTAGATGTGACTTTGAGCGCAATGCTTGTCTTTCTGTTTTGAGAGGCTTTTTAAAAAATAGCAGCAACAGGGGCCCCAATCAGGTCAGAACCATGTCATGGGGAATGGGAAGCTGACAGTATGGGCCCCAATGACTATTTTCCTCCATTTGTCAATAGCAGCTCTGGGAGAGTCAATATTTGTTGGGACCATGACTCTGGGGAAGGGAGGAAGGTTAAAAAAAATGCTCACATGTGCTATGGTCTCCATCTAGATCGAAGCCCCCCAGAAGGGCAAGTAACATGTTTCAGGTCATGTCTATCTTGGTTCTCAGGGCTCTGCCTCAGGTTTGTGTGTTTCCTCTTCTTCTCATGTACTCCAATTCCCTCCTTCACTATCTGGTTGTGGGATGTGTAGTTTGCTGAGACCTCTGAGCTAGGGAAATGGTATTTTTTTGAGAAGGCTGAGATGAAAGAAAAAACAAGACAAAAGTATGGTCCTTAATTACACAAAACTGTACTTGATATACAGAGAAAACATGTTAAAGTACAAGCACTCTTATTTATATTCTTCTTTTAAAAACATTTCTATCTCACCTTTCTCTCATTAGAGACTCAAGGTGGCTTACAATATAATAAAAACAAGGCAATACAAACTCTTTGGAAAAACACAATAGCAGCGATTAAATATGGGATGTACCAAGTTAAAGAACAAGCAATGCAGAACTTAGACTGGCAGGAAGGTCTCTGGCAAGACTTTTGAAACGGGGTCAGAGGAAATGACTATGAATCACTGGAAATCTTACACAATCATCTTTGTATTCAGCATCAGTAGCTCTACTGGAATATCTCATACAATAAACAGGAATCTTAAAAATGAGACTGAACAGAGAAAGAAACTGTATTTATAAATGCCACTGTATGTTACATGATCTACAGCACAATCTAAAGCACATTTAATCAGATCTCATTATGTTCAATGAGCTTACTTCCCAGTGAATTTAGGATCAAAGCCCAAGAATATTAAGGGATGGTGGTGTAACTCAGAACTGAGTTACCATAAATATATCAAATGGCAAAGGCTGCAATCCTATCCACACTTGCCTGGGAGTAAGCTTTGTTGACTCTAATGGGACTTACTTCTAAGTAGACAGGCATAGGATTGGGCTCAGAATCTGTGCAGATATTTTTCAAGCAATGGCTACTATAAACTATAATGCTTCTGTCTCTTTTAGGAAGAAATTATTTTGGCTAATTTCAGTGCCAGAGTGGATGCTGATGACAAAATGCTTGACATCTGTAATGAGGCAATCACAATATCAATTCCCTTAGATTGCTGACAGCCCAATCCTACGGTGCCCGAGCATCAGTGCCTGGATGTCGCAAATGTGCCATAAAGCATGTTTGTGGCACCAGAGGATAAGTGGCACCAGCGGTCAGGCCTGGACTGCCCTGTAGATGTCAAAGTTGGAGCCCTGGCCACTGCTGCAGAGAAGGTAACCCAGGGGCATGAGAAGGGCGGCAGGAAGAGGCAGAACTGGGGAGAGGCCCAGGAGGGGGTGGAATGAGCTGAGGCCTCCTCCGCCAAATCCAATCTTCCCTCCTTGGCTTGGAAGCCTGACACAGCACTTCTCAAGTATGCACCAGCTAAATAGCTGGCGCTGCTCTGTGAAGCTCCACTGAGCAGGGTGGGGCTTTACTTGGAGTAAGGGGACAAATGCCCCCTTACTCCAAGTACATCTTCAGCCTGTTCATATCCAGCATAGGATACAGTGAGTGCTGTTTGGTGCCGGTGCTCCAATGCTGGAAATGATTGGGCCCTGAGCCTTTAACGTGCCTTGGTCAGGGTGGTTAATGGGGCAATCCTAAAAACCTGAATCTGAGCAGCATAGGACAGGGCATAAGCTCTTGGATTTGAAAAATGGCAGCCCTCCACTCTACCATCTTCCTGTGGATTTATGTAAAGGTTATACCATTTATCTTTAAAGCCCCATACAGCTTGGGTCCAGTGTATCTGAGGAATAATCTCCTCCCATACAAACGGATCAATCCCCTGAGGTCAACTGAAGGGGCCCTGTTACACATGCCACCCTGGAAAGTGCCAGATTGGTAGTGACTAGGAACAGGGTTTTCTCCATGGTGGCACCATGCTAAGGGATTCTCTCTCAGTAGAATTAAAACGATGCCCTCCCTGCTAGTATTACAGCAAGGTTTAAAAAAAAAAATTGTGTTCTGCTTTTCCCTTTTGAATACATATGCTCCCCCCCCCCCCACATGCACAGAGTCTGTGTGCACACAGAGCCCCTTACAGTAAGGGGGCATTTGTCCCCTTACCCCATGTAAAGCCCCACCCTGCTCAGTGGAGTGTCACAGAGCAACGCCAGCTATTTAGCTGGTGCATACTTAAGAAGCCCTGTGTCAGGCTTCCAAGCCCAGGAGGGGGGGTTGGATTTGGCGGAGGAGGCCTCAGCTCAAACACCCAGAGAGCTGCAGGAGGTGTGTGTTGACCTGGTCACCCCCCCAATACATTAATGGGCCCTATGACACCCCTCCTTTGGCCTGGCACCTGGGGCTCAGGGCCCCTCTCCAGCCACCCGCTACGTATGCCACTGTTAGGGAAGAAGGCAGGTTGTCAATATTTTAAATAAATATATAAACGTCAGAATTCAGCCACCTCATTTTGATGCATGTGTACTCCAGACTTTAGCCTCTATCATCTGAGATGAAGGAAGCAGAAGCAGAATTTATACAGGTCAAAAGGGCATGGCAAAAAGGAATATTTGACCCCGACCTGCCCCTTCCTATGCACTAAACAGTGTTGGAAACCACCAAATGACTGTCCTACATGAATTCAGGAAATGACAGTCAAAGTCATTGGGTATGAAGGAAAAGGTGACTTCTGTCACAAAGAAATACAGAAGCATCAGATGGCTGCAAGCAAGGCTCTTGGAACTATTGAAGCCCTTAGCTATTATATAGCTTTCCAAATCAGTCACACTGAACAGCTATGAAAGATGGGAAGGAATCCAATCATAGTTTTGCCTTTGAATATGGATGGTGTGAGAGAGTTTGGAGGGACATGGCAGATTGACACTGGAATTCAGACAACTTTAATAATCACTACTACTGCACTGAAGTCATTTTTCTTAATTCTTCATACACTTTATCTGAACCTTTCTTTATAATCAAAACATGGTTTTTAACAATGCTGCTGCCAAAGCGTTTGTTGAATGCCTGACATAAATTTGACGTACAATTATTCTTTCAAGCTGTCAAATCTTTAAATACCTTAGTGGAAATGGTAATTTCAAACAGCTAGTCCAACTTATTTTGGAGGAGATGCAATACATATTAAACCCCTGTTTACAAAAGAAAACAGCTGGATCTGTGCAGACCCTGATGGTTCTTAGTGATGACAATCATTCAGCCTGGACTCTTCTTGAAGCACAGCATAACATTTGGTCATTTATGTAACAAAAGTAAAAATATACTACTCTTATCCAGGAATGCAAAGGAAATATCTCTGGTATTTTACTGTGTACCAATGTCAAACTGTCTGTTCTGTTTTCAAGACAAAATGAAAACAGTAGACCACAAACTGCTAAAAATATTACATACTTGGAGAACTTCTTATCAGATAAGCAAGAAATCACAGAAAGAGACTGCTTTTGGCAATCAGTGCCAACATTTCTATACTTCCATACAGAAACAACCCAATTGTCTGGGATGGCCAATGTAGCTCTTCCTATGCACAGAGGATAGGAGGGAATGGGTGAGGAGCAGGCACTAGGCTGAATTCTTCTGTCTTTAACTAAAGAGCAGCAAAAAATTTTTTGCAAAGATATAAAAATTACAGGCAACTATGTTGGCCCATTAGAAAAAAAATAGCTCTAATATCTTTATTACAACCAGCTGTGAAGTATAACAAAGCAGTGAGCCAGTGTCAGATCTAGGGTGTGGTGAATGGACATCAGCCCTGGGTGCCACTTGTGAGGGAGAGAGATTGTGCTCATTGGCTGAAGTTGGGCCTACCTGACTTCCCTGGGGTCCATCTGAAATGGAGTCATTCCAGCAGGTGGGTGTAGCCTGCAGGGGTGACATGATGATGCTGAGAGAGGTCACATTGCCACATCGCCTCATTGCCCCTTGGGATGCAACTGCAGTGAGCAAGCTTCCCTTGAGTTTTCTAGAACTTTTCTTGAGTCAGGTATTAAATCTCCTTCCCAAAAGAGGAGACCACGTCTGAGACATGTCATACAGAATATAATGTGAATTTTCTCACTAAAACATAATGGACTCTCACAACAGCATTTTTTATATATGACTATTACAGGCAGGAAGAGGGTAGGGTAGAGGTGTCTAACTCATTTCATACAGCAAACCAAAGTTAGCATCCATGACACCTGCTGAGGGCCAGAAGTGACATTGTTAAGCAGGAAGTGACATCATTAAACAGGGGATGACCAGAATAAAGCACTTTGTTCTCACCTATGAACTCACTCTGCAAATGACACAAGAGAATATATGCAAATCAGCAAGCTACACCTTACCTGTTTCCAGCTAGCATGAGAGAGATTAGAAAACAAAGGAAAGAGATAAATTGGTGCAAATTCTTTCTTCTTTCAGCTCCTTTTACAACTTCAAGCTGCAGTCACTTTGCAGTTCATTTGCAGCTCGATTGTCACAAGCCCAGTTATCATTTGGGGCCAGATAAGGAGCTTCTGTGGGCCTGATCAAACCTGCCTGAGCCACTGGGATAGAGTCTTCTTCACTGGGGTGGGGATAAGGCACTTCTTGCTCCTGTGGCCTTTTTCACGTGTTCACATGGCAATTTATACCAACTGGTGTGGCACAAATGTAGATGTATTACTGGAAAGCTGTATAGGTCAAGAAGAAGCGAGAGACCTGGGTTTAACCTTTAAGCAAGTCACTTTAAAAGTGCATGCTGTGATTTCATGTTGTATACATATGAAAAAAATACCGCATTACTGAATATACCAAATCAATTACTAAATCAACTTTATCACGAACGGCTCAAAATATGGCTGTAGTAAGGGTTCAGAAACCATGGCAACATTTTATATACAATTTATGACAGCTTTAAAGCCAATTTCTCAGAATGCCAGGCTCATGATTTTGAACTTTTAGAGACAACTGTGCATTTTCCCTCTCTGTGGAAGCCGATCTACACACCTGACAGCTCTTATTCAGTTTGCCCTTGTGCTGTCTGAAAGCCAAGTCATTTCTCCTGCTGACACAAACTCAGTGACTATAAATCAGGAGGATGCTGACAGATACTAAAAAAAAAAAAAAAATGCATATTCTCAACCCATAGAAATAATTAAGCATTCAGTGTTGTACGGGCAATAAATAAAATGGGTTGGGAGGGGAGATTTACTATTGCAGTTAAAACCTAGTTTCTTTCTTTCTTTCTTTCTTTCTTTCTTTCTTTCTTTCTTTCTTTCTTTCAGGGCAAAAGTTTATTCTCTGAAGCACCAGAGATCTGTTTGTTATTGTTAAAGATTAACAAACAGTTATGGAGGTAACTGTGTGGTGATGTTTGAATCGTGAGCTCAGGGCGTAGGAGTGGGGGGGTAAAGGGGGTAATTTGTACCCTGGCCCAGGGCAAAAAGGGGGGCCCAGGAGTCAAAGGAGAGGGCCCAGAAATTTCCTGGGATCTGACATTTTCCTATCTACTCAGATTTGTTGCCCATATGGGATGCTGGGACATTACCATGACTGGGGATGCAAGGGTCACTACTGATGCCACATGGGTGGGTAGACCTAGGCTCCAAAGACTTTTCCAGCTGTCTCTACCCTCCCCTCACCCTGCTTTACCTGCCCCTATTCTGCTCACCCACCACCACCCTCCCCTGCTCCGTTTCAGCCCCCGCTTTGCAAAGGGGCCCAGAATAAATTTTGTACCCCCTGGTAAAATTTCTCTCGGAGGCCCTGCATGGGCTGGTGTAGTGAACATCTGTCAGCTGTGGAGGAGTGCTAATTTCATCTTTTGTTACACGCTTGTGTAGGGTTTGTTATTTTCTAAACATCTATCTGTTGCAAAAATAATATCTCCTGAATTAAAATTTTCAAGAGAAAAAGTAGAATTTCCCTTACTTTGCTCTGGGGGTTCATGGCCAATTATAGCATTTAGCTCTTTTATGTGGAATCATCATCCATTCAGTGATTACACTTTCTGCCACCAGTCTGCACTTTTGTGTAGTGAGAGAAGAAGCCACCACTCAGTGGTAGAGACACTTTGCACGTTCAATCCCCAGCATCGCCAGGGAAAGGCCCCTGAGTGAGACCCAAGAAGTCATGGCCAAAGGTGACATCATCAATATGCAGCCCAATCCTATCTTGCACTGGAACAGGCTGATCAGGCAGCCTGCACTGTATCCAGTGCAAGATGGGGCTAGAAGTGGCTCAGCCGGAGGCAAGGGGAAACTCTTCCCCTTACCCGCAGGAAAGCCACCACAGCCACTTCTAGCGGGTCCCAAGAGATTGTCCTTGTAAAAAGTGGGTCCTGGTGCTAAAATGTTTGAGAACCACTGAATTAGCGTTTGTTCTATATTGGTTGCATGATATTGCTCTTTATAGTTCTGAGAATGTGCAAAGCACACTCTTTGTGCAAAGAGCCAGCTTTTATTTAAAACTGTAAACTAGAACAAAAGTGACTCTGAGCACATACAGAGTTTTTATTTTCTTGGACAGGAAGGAAAAATTTTTTTAAAAGACATGCAAGGACAGTAGTTCATGCACAACAATCCTATATATCTTTATTGTGATGGCGTTTACTTAACCGTACATAGTATTGCAATCTCAGTGTTCTTAGTAAGCGCTCCTCGAACACTGAAAACATTACCATCTTTAAATATACACAGCTATCTTATAGAAAAGAAGGGAAATCAAAGACCAGCGAAAACAGTGTACTATTTTCCCCCCAGCTTCTTTATATCATCCTGTTCTGTCATTTGGCCTGGAGGATGAAATTCTGGCCATTTGGTAATACTAGAAGAGCTCAATGAAAATAGTGGGAGTGACAATGAGATGCTGAATAGGAGAGCGCTGAAAGAGGAAGGGAAGGTCAAACAAAACCAGGGTTAAAGAAGTGATTCTTGAGGAGAAGCAATGAACTTGTTCTCTTATGGGAGTAAGGGCACAATTCTAACCTTGTGCCCCTTGCGCTGACCCAGGAAGGTTGCAAACATGCCGTAAAGCACGTTTGCACCTATTCGTTTGTCAGCTGGGCCAACCCAGGGCATGTGTCAGCCCATGGAGGCTGCATCCAGCCTCTGCGCCAACCTGGGGAGGGAGGGTTGCATTTCCTGACCTCAGCTGACACAGGGGTCTAGGGAGGGTAGGGAGGAGACGGGAGACCTTCCAGGGCGAGTGGAGGGCTCATGGAAGGCATTCTAGAGGGTGGGTGGACAGGGAATGGGAGGTGGGAAATATATATACTGTATTTGGGGGGGGAGGGGAAATATTGATTTTTACTTGGGACCTGGCAGTTATGCCAGATCCCAACCCTGTTCCATGAGCAGTGCCGGGTGGCTCGAAACTGCTTCATTCTCCTCATTCTGCCACTTCCTGAGGTGGCGCAGGTTCGAGGAGACCCATTGGGGCTGTGGTTGCTTACCCAGGGGTAAGGAGAAGAGTTTCCCCTTGACTCCAGCAAAGCCACTTCTGGCCCCAATCTTGCACTGGATACAATGCAGGCTTCCTGGCCTGCCTGTTCCAGCACAAGATGGGATTGTGCTGCACATCTCCAACTGCATGCCAGGCCACATGACCTACCACAAGCGATTTCTGTTAGCAAGCTGTTGGAAATTATTTAAATAAAGGCTACAGCAAACCTATAACATTACTGTAACTGGCTGCTGTGTTAGCCTTGCTTGCTTCCAATCAACTTGGCTTTCTGTGGGTGGTTCTGCTGCCTCTGTGTACCAGGGACATCCAGCACTCACAACCCACACACAAAAGCAGAGCCTCCCCAGGCAAAAGCATATAGCTTATGAGCGATGGAGCACCTCCCATGGCAGCAGTGCTTTTGAAGGGCTCTGGGGGGGGGGCACTGCTTCATAAGAACATAAAAAGAGCCCTGCCAGATCAAGCCAAATGAATCCAAATAATGGATCGATCCCATCTAGTTCAGCTTCCTGTATCTGCAGCTAGAGGCTGGAGAGGTCCAAGTGAGGAATTTGAATCCTTGAGGTGAACTGGGTGGCTCTGAAGCAGGCCTGTGCATTTCCTCCCTTCCTGGGATGCTCCAACCTCTGGCTGGTTGGAGAGATCCAGTGAGGTCTCTGATTGTTGGCTGGGTGGGACATATGGGGTGGGGGGTTGGAATTGAGCCCAGACACTAAGAGCCCAATTCTATGCATGTCTACTCAGAAGTAAGTTCCATTAGAGTCAATGGGGCTTCCTCCTAGGTAAGTGTGGCTTGGACTACAGCCTGAGAGCACAACCCTATGCATGTCTACTCAAAAGTAAGTCCCACAGAGCCAATGGGGCTTACTGCCTTGAAAGTGTGGATAGGAATGGGCTGTTAGATAGCAAGGTGGAGGCCCTACCGACCCAGGGTGACCAGATGTCATAACCACAAAAGAGGACAAGCCACCCCAAAATGTAGGACATCCAAGAAAAATGTAGGACAAGACAAAATAAAAGCTGTATTGATTTCACAGGATTCATTTAAACACTATGTGGATTAAAGGGGTTTGTTATTAGTAATAATATCACTTATTATTAAGTTTAAACACTGCACTGCAGTTCTTTTCCAGGACAGGAGGCTAAAGAAGAGGACGTGTCCTGGAAAAAGTGGACGTCCGGGAGCTCCAAGCCACTGCTGCTAACGGATACAGAAGCAGCGAGCGCGCAAGAAAGAGAGGCGGAGGCTGGATGGAGAGGAGCAAAGCTGATGGAGGGAGGGCAAGAGGCGCGCGCCTGGGGAGGCTTACTCGGGAGTAAGCCGCATGCCCGTCCCGGCCAGGGCTCGCCCCCGCAGCCAGCCTCGCGAAGCGTGGCGCGCTCCGGACTGGGCACGGTGGGGAGGGACGCGCCTCGCCTCGCCTCCCGCAGCGGAGCACCAGGGCTCTCCCCGGCCCGCGGGCAGGGCGGGGACGGTCCCGCCGGCTTCGCCCAGACGCCCGAGCAGCCGCAAGGCTCCACTCCGCGCCTCGCACGCTCCGCCCAGCAGCCTGACGGCAACGGGGAGGAATGCGCTTCCGGAGGCGCACAGGGAGCGGCGGTGGCGGCGCTCGCAGGCCCCGCGTTCCCCTTTCCCGGCCCTGCGAGGCGAGAGCGGAGCCGCCACCGAGGCAGCTGCGGGAGGAGCACGAGCAGAGGCGCCGCCGGAGGGAGCAGAGGGGCCACGGGGCGCGGGGAAGCGGCACCATGGCACAGGTAGGGACGGGGCGCGGGAGGGCTCCGCGGACGGGACGCGGCTCTGCCTCCCTGTCCCCTCCCCCACACCCTCCCTGTCCCTGGAGGGGGAGAGACCCCCCTGCCCAGGCTCCGAGGCAGGGCCAGGAAGCGCGGGGTCTGCCCCTCAGAAGCCTGCTGGGACCCGAGGCGTGCCTTATAAGGACGTGGAGCTGGACGGCAAGGCGGGAGAAGCGCGGGGCATCTCTGCAGTGGATCTCGCAGGGAAGCGGGGGTCTCTGAGTCCCAAGTTAATGGGAACCATCTCTCTTCCACGCCCCTCCCCACCCTCCCATAGCCAGGTTTGGGTTCCCTCTGCCAGGCTGTCTGGGACTCTGCAGCCAACAGAACAAAGAGTTGGGCGCCTTCTGTAGACTAACTGGTGTCGGGGAGGAGGACAGAGCCCTTTGTGTGGTGGGCTCTGCTGCACGCTCACTGGAGTCACCCCAAATCCCTAGGCCTGGTATGTGTATCAGCTTTCCACTCACCCACCCCCAGTCACCAGGGATGTGTGGTGGGCCACTGTGAGATACAGGAAGCTGGACTAGATGGGCCTATGGCCTGATCCAGTGGGGCTGTTCTTATGTGGTGGGGGGTGAGGCAGAGCCTCCCCACTGGAATCCTTAAAAAAGCACCATTGCCATGTGAGGCACCCACAACCCATGGGCTCTTCCCACCACAGTCCTTCAAAAAGCACTGCTGCTTTGTGAAGCACCCAAGCTCCCACAACCCATGGGCTCTTGAAGTAGAGCCTCCCCACTAGAGTCCTTCAAAAAGCGCCACTGACATGAGAGGCACCCACAATCCATGCGTGGGTGCTTGGGCACCTTACACAGCAGAGAAGGGCTACTGTAGGGAGGCTCTGCCTCACCTGCCTCCCCACCCCCCCATGTCCCCGCCACCCACCCACCCCTCCCCCCATTTGGAAACTTGGTGTGGTGTTAATGTGCTCTGACTGGAGAAGAATGAGATGCTTTGCTTTGAAAAGGACAGAAGAGACAGGAAGTGCCTGTTGTGTCATTTCCCTCCCAAGAAGGTTATATGCGAGCCTTACTTCATAAGAACATAAGAACAGCCCCACTGGATCAGGCCATAGGCCCATCTAGTCCAGCTTCCTGTATCTCACAGTGGCCCACCAAATGCCCCAGGGAGCACACCAGATAACAAGAGACCTCATTCTGGTGCCCTCCCAGCGTTCGACTTCCTTGCAAACTACCTTTTGTGGACTTTGGTGAAATTTCACTTCCAAATAGTTTGTTCCAATTATAACCTGAGAAGCTACTCCCATTCATTTTTCACAAGGATTCGCTTTCTGTAGGTGCGCAGCCAACTCCTGAGCGTGCTAACTTGGATGTAAAAATGGCTGAGTTCAGTGGGTCATACTTCCAAACTGGGATGATATGGTGGGGTATCTAAGTGGCTGGCTACTCCTTGAACCCTCACTATTAGTGGTAGTGTGTTGCCCCAAGAGGGGGATGGATGGGAGGTTTTGAGGGAGGGGGCAGTGCAGCGCTGTGCTCCACAGCATTGTGTCATCAACACTTCTTCCAAGAACTTGTGAATGTGCACATTCTGTTGTATCTTGGAACAAGGGAACTAGATATAGCTTCTATGGTACCTTCTGATGAAGTGGGCTCAGTCTGCTAAAGTTTTTGCTACAATGGATGTGTTTGGTCTTTATGAAACCCCATGAGCTGTTTCTGTTGTGATTGTTTCTCACTTGTTTTTATTCCCAAATATCTTTTCAGTACAATGTAATTAATCACATTTTGCACTACTGTAATGCCCATGCCTGCACTTTAAGATGCCCTTATAGGGACTTTCTGCTGTTTCACTCTTGCCCCTCCCCCAGCTGCTGAGTAATTATTTTAAACTACATTCTCACACTTAATCAGCACTGTATGTAACTTCCTTTTCTTTTCATGCCTTTAAATTATCTTGAATTTATACATTTGTTACATTCATGTGGCCCCTGGGTTGCCCCTAGTAGCTGCGGGTCCCAATGCAAAATATTTTTGCGGGACTCCCCTACTCACCAGAACAAGTGGCAGCAGCAAGCCTGGGCCTGATGGCTTTCTACGCAAAGTGCGACTCCCAGAAGTAGGTGACAAGTAGGTGACTGTGATGCAATAACATCACTGCCAACTGCTTCGGGGAGGGCTGATTTTGAGCCATTGGGACCCAGGGCCTCTCCAGGCATGGGGTTTAATTCAGCCAAATTAGTCAAATCGCTCTGGCTCTGAGACCAGGTGGGATGTGTATCCTTTGCAAGTGATCACTTTGCAAGTGCTCACCAGGTGGCATCTTTTCCACTGGCTTGGCGCTATGCTGCCTGGAAGTGATCTCTCAGACTCAGACAAGTGCCATGATCCACCGGCCTAGCATGGGAGTCGCTTAGGAGCAGGGCCGAATTTGGTCAAATTGGCCTAAAACCTGAAAACACTTCCTCCAAGACACTCAAAACAGTGCTAACCTCAGAACAACACTGAGAAGTTGGTATGTGCTCAGAAGTGTGAATTTCCTGTGGCCACCAGGAAGCTAGATCAGTGTTTCTTAACATTTGTCCTCCACCATACCACTTCACATGGTCCATCTATTCACCACTGGAAGTAACTGGTGGTAACATCGTCACCAGTTACTTCTGGGTTGGGAGGCCATATGCGATGCAGTCAACACCACTAAGAGGCTCAGGGTGGACAGGAAGGCTTTTTTGAGGGCAGAAAACATGCTTTGGAGCCAAGCCTCCTACCCCTGTTTGTTGTGTCATGTTCCTAGTCTCGCTACCAGGCAGCAGGTGTCCAGGAATCCTGCGAGTACCTGTACCACTGCTTGCGAAACACTGAGCTAGATAGCTGAGCAGGGATTTGAACATCAGTTTTCTATAGCAAAGTCCAACCCCATAAAGGCTACACCACATGACTACTTCTAAATGACTGCTGAAGGAGTCAGTCTGACACATCTTAATTTTTAGTGATTGGTGATTCATTCTGCATCCCTAGGCATTTATTTGGGAGAAAGCAGCATGACTGGGTAATGCATGCTTTTGCATTTGCTAGATAGTATTTCAAAGACTGACCCTTATTATTAGAACTTATGCAATTATTAAAACTAACAGTTTTGATATAAAAATTGTAATAAAAATAAAGCAAAAGAGAGAAACAAAAGAGAAGCAATCTCAACATTCATCTGATGTGGCTCTTGGATGCCACTCCTGGAATTTCCAATAGTACCAAGTTCTGAAAAGCCTGAATTAAAGGGTCTGTTTAGAGAGCATGAGAATTCAGAGCAGCTCCTTATGCCGTCCTAGATGTACACAGGTAGCACCATTAAAAAAGTGGTGTCTTCCATGCTGCATTATTCTTGATCAGGGTCAAATTGCCACCCATCCTTGAAGCTCTCACCCTGGGCCTGTCACTTTCTCTCAGCTTTTTAGTTGTCTCCTTCATATTGCTTTATTGATGCTTTAATTCTGCTTTAACAATCTGTTGTAAAAATTTAGAGAGAGTTATAATGAAAGTCAGGTTATAAATGCTCTAAATTAATGTTTCCCAAACGGTGGGTCAGGACCCACCGGTGGGTCACAGGTCAAATTTGGATGGGTCCCAAAAAGGTTTTGAAACATTATAAAAATGAAAACTTTGCAAGCTCCTTTGCCCGGTTTGCTGAAGGAAATTGTTAGCTGGTATGAGGTAAACTTTGTACTCCCAAATTAAAATTTCACATTTTCTGATAATTTCTAGTAATTAGCATGCCATAGATCACATGCAAATCCAGTTTCTGCCTTCTGTCTGACCTGGTAGTTCATACTTATCTTGCTCTATTGTTCAGCCTTCTGGGTACTCTGGAATTGACTGTACAGGTTTGGGGGAACCATAAACTTCATTTATAAGGAGTCACCGTTGGCAGCCTTCAGTCTTGAAAGACTATGGTATCGCGCTCTGAAAGGTGGTTCTGGAACAGCGTCTAGTGTGGCTGAAAAGGCCAATTCGGGGGTGACAATCCCTTC
The DNA here is from genome assembly GCF_035046505.1 of Tiliqua scincoides. Taxonomy (NCBI): domain Eukaryota; kingdom Metazoa; phylum Chordata; class Lepidosauria; order Squamata; family Scincidae; genus Tiliqua; species Tiliqua scincoides. The sequence goes on from NC_089825.1 coordinate 16,042,646, forward strand.
CACACTGGGAGCAAGTGCAGTCTGTCCCTGGTCTGTCTCCCTGGCTATGGGCCTTCCTTCTTTGCCTCAGATTGTTGACCAAGTGTCTCTTCAAACTGGGAAAGGCCATGCTGCACAGCCTGCCTCCAAGCAGGCCGCTCAGAGGCCAGGGTTTCCCAATTGTTGAGGTCCACTCCTAAGGCCTTCAGATCCCTCTTGCAGATGTCCTTGTATCGCAGCTGTGGTCTACCTGTAGGGCGCTTTCCTTGCACGAGTTCTCCATAGAGGAGATCCTTTGGGATCCGGCCATCATCCATTCTCATGACATGACCAAGCCAACGCAGGCATCTGTTTCAGCAGTGCATACATGCTAGGGATTCCAGCACATTCCAGGACTGTGTTGTTTGGAACTTTGTCCAAACAAAGTTTTATAAGGAGAATCTAGCAGATATCCACACGTATGCACACTATATGAAAGGTTTCCAGTAACCTTACACAGGTTACCTTACAGAACCCTATTTATAATTTATTATTGTAATCAATAAAATATTTCTAAGTGCTGAAAGGGTGAAATTAATGCACATAAGGAAGTAATTGTACCAAGAGTACTGTAACTTTAAGGTGTCCATATAACGGTAAGGAAAATGACCACAAAAAGTAATATGTTAAAGGAACTGAATGTAATTACCTTGAAGAAAGCGTGCATACAGATCCTTCGTTTTCCACAACATGGATTTTAATAAGTTGCACAATAATTACTCATTTATTTTTTATATTTATACAGCGTACTTCTTCAAAGAACTTGGGGCAGTATATATGGCTATTCTCCTCATTTTATCCTCATAGCAGCCCTTGAAGTATTCTGGACCGAGAGAGTGACTGATTCAAGGTTACCAGTAAGCTTTGTGGCTGAGCAGGGAATGGAACCTGGGCCTCGGGCAGCCCAATCCTGCGCTGCCCAACACGCGGATCTGCAGCGGCGCCTAAAATGGCTGCCGCCGCCGCATCCTGCACGCTCTGGGCAGCCGCCGGCAGCTCCTTGGGAGAAAGGGACTTTAGTCCCCTTCCCCTGGGTAAAGCAAGTAGCCCTGCTTTGGGGCTATTTGATTCACCACCAACCTTTGGAATCAAGAACCTCTGTGCCAGGCGGTGAGCCTGATGGGGAAGCTCTGGATTGAAGCTCCACTGGTCCCACCTCCCCCCTTTCTGGAACCCCTCCTCCCGGCCTCTCCCCACTTCTCCACTTATCTCTCCACCTCTTACCTCTGCATGACCACCGAGTGGCAGAGCTCCAGCAGTAGTCCAGTGCTTGCCAGTGCGGTAAGCCAGCGCACACTGTTCAGGATTGGGCCCATAGTTCTTAGTCCACTTTCTAACCACTACATTCATTCTCACTGATATCCGTTCTGTCAGGTTAACCATGGGTTTTCTGCATATATTTGAAACTAATTGTGATTTCAGTATAATTAGAATTTGATTTTGTGGACTAGTACTGGCTAGTCAGAGGGCTTGTATGGAAGTGTTCAGCTAGTACAAGGACAGCATAGAGGTTCTGTTATTTTCCACCTTGGATATTTCACTCCAGTTTCTCTGCCAGCTTTTTGGATATCATAGAGTTGGAAGGGGCCTAATAGGTCATCTAGTCCAACACCCTGCCTTAGGCAGGAAATCCTCTTGGAGCATCTCCAACAGGTGCTTGTTGAGCCTCTGCTTGAATATCTCTAGTGAGGGAGAGTCCTCCATCTCTCTCAGCAATCTGTTCCACTACCGAACCACCCTTACCACCAGAAATTTACAGTCAGGAATGTGGTATAGGCTAGGTGTGTTTCCCCCCCCCCCAAGGAGGTTTCTAGAATGTGTAAATTCCATTAATATTTAGTAGTTTGAGACTTTTGACACCTTAAAGATTCATTTCTACAGTTAGCTGTCATTGCAATTTCCATGCATGAAATCCAGAAACAAAGTTCTGTTCAGATTATTATTAGGCTGCAGTATTAGGTTGTAAAGGTTGTAGTATAAGGATTGAGGAAAAATGAGCAGGGGTAATTACAGTAAATTCAGATCACATGGGAATTGTGCTCAGCACTGTTCTCTTGATGTCATTGTGACTTCTTTCCTTATATTGAACGAGTGATCATTTTTGGATTCAGTTAATTGCTGAAAGACTTACATACATCTTATGATCTATGTTTTGCTTGTACTAGATGGCTTTAGAGTTTGATTTTCATTTGTCATTGATGGCCGCACCTGGGAATTTCTTAGTGCTGTGGGTTAGAATATGGAGGAGACAAGCATGATGTAATCTGTCTGTCTTGACACATAGCCAGGAGATGTGTAGGCTTTGTCCTCTAAATGTCTTGGACAACCCATCTTGTTAAAATAGGAAATTTTGCCAGTGACTTCAGTGAGATGTGGTTTGCAATCATAGTTCTTAAAATCAATGTACAATATACTGCTTCTAGTGGTTTGTCATAACCCAAAGGAGAGTATGATTTGGCAAGTGCAGAGGTGAATACTTCATGGTACTTTTCTGTATGCTTAATATTAAATGTTAGTTGTGTTTGGGTGTGATGGTGATTGGTAGATGTTGTGGTTGTAAAAGAGTATCTCTTTGCTTATACATAGCATTTTAGGATGTTCAAATGCTCTCTATAATCCTGACAATAGCCATATAAACAGGCCAGTTTTAATATTGTTATACTGCTTTTGCAGAAGAGCTGAGAGACAGCTTTGGCTGAGGGCACTCTGAGCTAAGAGCTGAAATAGGATTTGAATTGGGGGTCTTCTGTTCACTGTGCTCCTATCATAGCATACTGATGTGCAGATTGTAATTCCTGCCCGTTTTTTTCCTGGTGTAAAAATCAGGTGAGAACTGTATGACATGAGATTTAGTTTATGGAAAGATAAATTTAGTAGGAATTTGATAGCGTTTGGGATCCAGTTAGGGAGAGAGAGAGAGTGTGTGTGTTTTAGTGCTGATAATCCTTTGGGATTTTCTTTTGTTGGCATGACTTGCACTCATGGGGTAGCATCCAGAGTACATAGGCCAGTGGTTCTCAAACTTTTTAAAACTGGGATCCACTTTTTAAAATGACAATGTCTCAGGACCCACAGGAAGTGATGTCGTTAACCTGGAAGTGATGTCATGGCCAGAAGTAACATCATCAAGCAGGGAAACTTCCATAAGACAAAATCAAATTAAATCAATTAAATAAATAGTAAGTAAATTTAAAAGTTTACAATAAGTATATGTTTATAAATTTATTTAAAATAAAGAAGAACCCTCCTAAGCCTCCTAAGCAGTTGGTGATCTGTTTAAAAAAAATTCCCTGAGCATCCCAAAAGCTGCAATCCTATCCACACTTACCTGGGAGTAAGCCCCATTGACAGTCATTGTTAAAAGCATATATATAGTAGCCTGTAAAAAAGTATAGCCTGTAACATTTCTCCAAATGCAGTCACATACCATGTGAGCATGAAGTCTAAAAAAAAATTTTTTTTAAATACAGATAGAAATGAATGGAGACTCACCTGAAATTGGCTCGCAATCCCCCCCAGTGGATTGTGACCCATAGTTTGAGAAACACTGCCATAGGCACAAAATGTTCCTGCAGAAGGCCTTCCTAAGTGGAGCTCCTTAAAATCCCTGAAAAGTAACTGTTGAGGTCTTTCAGCAATGGTGTGGGATGCAGTGCAGTCTTGTACATCCATGGGCAATTTTTTTGATTTCCAGATACAGGTACTTCCCCTCCACATCTCCTCTCACACTGTTGCAGATGGTGCACCAGGTGAAAGGGGTGGGGGAAATGCTTTGCACTGGTAACATTTTACCTGTTTTATAGTAGCTACTGGCCAAGATTTTCATGCCTATAGAACTCTTCTATAGTGTGTGGGTGTGTGGTTGTCTGGATTACTGTTAATCTCTAGGGAGAATAGTGCATTGATTCACTCTTTAGTATTGCGTATATGAAAGTAAGCTCAGAGATGCCCAACCTTGAATCTTTTAAAAGACAATGAAGCTTCATAGCATCAACCCAGCCTCCACCCAAAGTTTAACACAGATTACTCACTTTTATGTCACTAAAAATGTATCCTAAGGAAATGATTAAACAGTCTTGCCTAAGGCAGCATGCAGTTACATATCAGGAAGTATGGGGGGGAAAGAGCAAGTCAGCAAGAATTATAAGACAATATGCAAAGACAATAATTTTGAAGACAATAAGCAAAATGCTCTGAATTGTATGATAAAAGTGCTAACTAGCAGATGAGTATAAAAGAGTTTTAAACCTAAAATTTTTGGGGTTGTAACTATCCTTTTAGATCAGTACATTGGTACATCCTTGCAATAATGAGAGACTGGATATTCTGTCTTAACAGTTTTAATTTGTGTATTGGTATTTTACAACACTATTGTAAAATGTTCTAGATTTGTTGGTTTAAGTATATGTGACCATGCTTTTAAAAAATCTGCTTTGGTGGAAGATTTTCAGACCTGGACTGTGGTATGAAGTTCTAGTTATACAGTAGAACCTCTTTAAGTTGACCACCCAAGGGACTGGAGAAATTGGTCAACATAGGGAGGTGGTCAACATATGGGAAAAAAGGCATTTAAATATTATCATGTTTAGCTCCCAGGACAACAAATGAAAGGCCAAGTTATTATTTAGATTGGATTTTTTAAAAGTTTTATTGCAAATATCAATGAGAATTGATCCTCTTGTGATGCTTACTATTTATATCTATATCAGGGGTGCCCAAACCCTGGCCCTGGGGCCACTTGCGGCCCTTGAGGACACCCAAGGCGGCCCTCAGGGAGCCCCCAGTCTCCAATGAGTCTCTGGCCCTCAGGAGATTTGTTGGAGCCCACACTGGCCTGACGCAATTGCTTTCAGCATGAGGGCGATTGTTTAACCTCTCGCAGGAGCTGTGGGATGAGGGCTCCCTCCACTGCTCTCTGTTTCACGTCTGTGATGCAGCAGTGGCAGCAAAGGAAAGGCCAGCCTTGCTTTGTGCATGGCCTTTTATAGGCCTTGAGCTATTGCAAGACTTTCATTCATTCATATAAGTTCATCTTTAATATATTCATTTATGTAAACTTATGTAAATTTATTCAAATTTTAAATGTAAATTAATTCTTTTTCCCCCTGGCCCCTGACACAGTGTCAGAGAGATGATGTGGCCCTCCTTCCAAAAACTTTGGACACCCCTGGCACAGACCAATGCACAGAGTATTAATTTACCCTCCATAAGTTGCCCACTGAACGCAATACTGTGGGCCTGTGTTTTGTCTGGTTTGTCCCATCTTGGAAAAGCAAGAAGCCACGCGACAATCCCTCCCCTATGCCTGCTAGCACGTGCGCAAAAGGGTTTTTATAGGTGGGCACACTGCACATAGCCGACAGACCTGCAGCAGCTGCCAATTGTACCTGGACATGTACCAAGTTGTGAGGGACATGAGGTTGCTTGTGCAGAGTGAAGCCACTGTCCTTTCACTTTGGTTCCCATCACCAGTGCATTACTTTATACTTATATTGAAACACAACGGCTGTTTTGCTGCCTATTCTCCTGGTTTGGAGAGATCCTTCTGGAGCACTTCACAATCTTTTCTGGTTTTCACCATTCAGACAAGTTTAGTGTCATCCACAAACTTGTCTACCTCCCTGCTTATCCCTGTTTCCAGGTCATTTATGAAGATGTTGAAAAGCACCAGTCCCAGGACAGATCCTTAAGGCACTCCACTTTCCACCTCTCTCCACTTTTTTTGTCAATTGCCCATTGACACCTACTCTGTGTTTTCTGGTCCTCAACCAGTTCCCAATCCATGAGAGGACGTGTCCTCTTATTCCCTGACTGGAGTTTTCTCAACAGCTTTTAGTGAGGGACCGTATCAAACACCTTCTGGCGTTTAGTGAATCTGAGGAGACCCAGTGGAGACCTGGCAGCCTAAGTAAAAAAGTGTTTGATTTTTTTAGCTATTGGGGCTATGTAACATGCTACATGCTATGGGCTGGCAAGGGATAGCTGTGGTCTGTCGGTCTGCTATGAAACCAAGTATTTTTTTTAACTTACAATTTTTTTTAAGCTTATGAATTTTCAGGGTTTTTTTTCAAACACTGATTGTGGGCTGTTTATTCTCTGTCTCTTGTTATAGAGGTATAGATCTCTTGGGGTGTCCAAAGTTTTTGGCTGGAGGGCATTTGAATAACTTTCTTGTAGCATCCATAGAACCTAGTGCCCTGGGGTGAGGAGAAAAGCCAGCACCATTGCTTCCTCCACATACTGGTACCTTTCAAGATTTCCTCATAGTGGCCATAGAACCATGAACTGCCATGTGAGCAAGAGAAGTTGAAAAAGCATAATACCATGAACTACTTCAAAAATGTTTCAAAAGTGAAATTGTAATAATTGTATCAACCTGAGAAACAAAATTGCTCTGTCCTCTAAAGACCTGGTTCAAACATTTGCCACAGCATGGAATAGTGCAGGAAATGATTCTATGTGGTAACCATTCCATGCAATCTTGGTGAACCATGGTATTTGGCTTTCAGATTTGTGGCACCCATGTGATGTTGCCACACCTGGAACTATTCACTTAGGTGTTCCCCATGGTGCCATAATATGACATCGGCCACTGTGCAACACAGTTAAATAATTTAAGCCCAATTTTAACTCTGCTGGACTTTTTCCCCCTGAAATGTATGCCCTAATTAAAATCTTTCACAGCAGTTCACAACAGAGTAACAAAACAGTCAAATTAGTATAAGAAAAAAATAACAAAACCAAGTTAAAACCACATAATTAAAAAAAAACCCTTTACCTGACATTTGATCAGTTGCCCTATGTTGGTTTGTTGCTATGAAAACTGGTTATTCTATTTGTGCTTTTATTAAAGTCCCCTAGTCATAGGAAGACTAGGAAGTTAAAATGGTCTTCACCTGGCAGGGTCAGTAACAGATTGTGGCCATTACATCCAATAACAGAGATGCGGACAATGATTTGTAGATTTTGCCTGAATAAGTTAATCGTTGTGCTAAATACGTACAGCACAATGGCAAAGATATTTTGGAGCTTTAGCTTCTTTTTAAAAAATCATATTTTCTGCTTGCGCAGTCACTTCATTTTACCTTGTTCACCCATTTTTGCCCAGCCCACAGGTGTACACATTTGGTCCCTGTTGCATATATGCTGTGTTTGGCAGAAGTGGCTTAACCCTCATAGTACCATGATAGTAAATCATGTTAAAAAATGTATATTGTAGTGCACATCATGTGTACTCCATAATGTGTAGTATTCAAAATATAACCTACATTTTGTAAATCAGAGGCAGGATACCTGTATTAGAATCTAATCAAATCAGATTTTGTGCTGACTGTTTCATTAGTTGGTTGCAGAGATAGTAGGCAATATTATACAATAGCTGTGACTCCACTTGGAGTGTGAGAGGGTTTTATAATTTACAGACATTAATCAAGGTGCAGACTCTGACAGTACTGAAGATGGTGACTTATTAAAAGAAGAGTTGTATGTTCTCCTTGTTTGTTCAAATAGAACAAATAGCATAATCTTGTCCATGGACCTTCTTGGGGGTCACACTAGAATTTTGACTGCCCTCAGAATGTGGAGATTCAACAGGCAAAGAATAGAGAGAGAGAAGGTGGAAGATATAGGGCAGCCATTTTCAACCACTGTGCCGTGGCCCACTGGTGTGCGTGGATGGTCTGCAGGTGTGCCGCGGGGGTTTGGTGGGGGAATCATTTGTTAGCAGAGCCACTGTGGGATGCGAACTCTTGCCAGCAGCATGGTGTGGCTTCCCAATTGTCACAAAATCAATGGCGTGCCTTGACAACTTTAGCACCTTGTCAGTGAGCTGAAAAAGGTTGAAAATCACTGATATAGGGAATAGGTGAAAACTTGGTAATATGGATCTTTCGGAGCACCAGGTGAGATTTTGCCAATTATGGGGAAAAGCATATTATTGAACAACTACTCTGGCTTCTGTGATCTTATCTTCACTCAAACATATTTTCTTGTCTTGCCTTCAAACATATTTTCATGGGCTTAAGGGCTACTATTTGTATTTTCTCATTGACCTATTTAATGGAAATGGAATCCTGCAGCTTGTTTGTGTTTCCAATTCTATAAGCACATGAAGATAGTTCGTACAATTTTTATTTTTGACAGGATCTATTTGAAAATCTCTGATGCTTGGAGGAAGAGGGCACTGGGACATCTAGTAACACAATTGGGTGGGGACATTGAGAGTTAGAGTGCTAAAGGAAATGGCAGGTTTCCTTTTTCTAGAGAGAGAGAGAGAGAGAGAGAGAGAGAGAGAGATACTGCACTATGCATGTAATGGGCAGATATTTCCTTTCTGCTTCAGCTTAGACATGTAGTAAACATGCTCCTTTTATGACAGCAGCACATTCCCTACCCTACAGTGATATCAAACTTGATCTCAGCTGCCTTGGCTTAGTTTAGTCCTGGTTGGTGATGGTTGGGGAGGACTCCCAACAACCTATCATTATTTGGCTTATATTGTAGGATTCTTTTCTGTCCGTGATTGAACTTTTCTGTCCGTGATTGAACATGAATCCTCAGATAAATGTCTCTAGGTTTAATTTGCATTAACAAAGTAGTAATGTGTCTTCCTTTAGTAAAATGGTATTATACTTTAATTTGTTTTTTTCAATAGGGACATTTGATTTTCTTTCCACTGTAGTGCTCCTTAACTGGATGTAAAATAAAATGCATATTTAGTAAAAGCTACGATATGTTACCGACAATATTGCTGTGTAGCACTCACAAACTATGCATGAACTATTTATATTCTAAACGAAATTGATTTTATGTGGCTAAATATGGGTTTTAAATTACACTGCTGAATAACTTCTGCTGGGAGGAGCTGTGGATGGAAAGCATCTATGGTGCATAATTTCCTTGAGGCAAGAGCTATTCTTTCTGCTAGAAACTCTTATTGCAATTTCTGCTAAATTGTTTTACTGTGATTTTTTGAGGAAAGATGGTTCATTGGTAATGGAGGTTTTTAAGCTACGTGAAGGAAGCGATAGCAAGTACTGATAGTGCTACAGAGTACATGTGGCTTATCCTGCTGCAAAAATAGAAATTCTTCTGCTGGTTGAGGACTTGGATCTGGAGGATTTGTGAAAAACAACTAAGTAACATGTTCCAAACATGTTCAAAGTGCTTCTCATACATCCTCTTGTAATCTTTACAACAGCTCTGTGAAGACTTTGTGGCATTATCCCCATATTTTTTGGGGAGGAGGGAGAGCTGAAGGAGTGTGGTTTTTCTGAAGCCACCAAATGAATTCATCAGAAGCAGCATTCAAACCAGGGACTTCCCAGTTCGTAGCTCAGTCTTCTAACTGCTGCATTATACCAGCTCTCTCATGTCTCCATGGATCACATAGGCATGAAATGTAAGACCTTATGGCCCACTACATTCATTGACTGAAAGTGTTATACAACATGAGTTTTTCAAATGTGGTGATTTTTAGTGGTGACATTCCAGATACATGTTTAAGTGAAGGTAACAGCCATTGCAAGCTACAAATAGTCTATTTATATCACCTGATCTTTCTCTCTTTCTCATTCATGACATGTTCTGCCATACCAGGAGTGTTAAGTAAGCACTCTTGCAGAATCGTGTCCCTTTACAAAAGCAAGTGATACACAGCATTTGTTACATGTTAGTTCATCTTTCTGGCTTCTAAATGTAGTCTAGATTGTTTTCTGAGAGCTGGTTTGCAAGTTCCGCATATTGGGTTCGAGTATGAGTGTTAAAACATGATGTAAGCTCCTGTGTCTAACCATTTTTTGTTCACTTCCTTACATTTGCCTTCCACTTGTGAGACTAAGGGCGCAATCCTAACCCCTTATGTCAGTGCTTTCCAGCACTGACATAAGGGCAATGCAGCTCTGAGGGAAGGGAACAAACATTCCCTTACTTTGAGGAGGCCTCCATGAGTGACACCCAACTGCAGGATGCAGCTCATGCCCCATTGGCACCACTATGCCAAGGTGGAGAGCACTGACATAAGGGGTTAGGATTGCGCCCTAAGGGAAGCAACCATATGCACACTTTCCTGGGTGTAAGTCCCATTTAACACAATGGGATCCACTTCTGAGTAAGACATGCATAGGTTGAGAGAATGAAGAAGTAGAGGGACAGTCTCACTGTGACTTGGTGTGGGGTTTCAGAAGGCTTGCGACTTCATCTTGTGCCTTAAGATCTCATCTGAAGGGAGAATACAATCAGTTCTTGTTGTCAGGTTAGGTTCCTGGAAAACCTAGTGGATACTGAACTGGCTGATACCGAATCATTGATCCTATGGTAAAATGGGTTAGGTACCAGGGGACCCTCTTCACCATACACTATATTAACTTTATGAACCTGAATCTTCTCTTGAAGTCTATGGGGCTGGGTGATTGCGAGGGCTCATCAACATCTGATGTTTCTTCCTCCTGAGGCTTCCTCTCAAGTGAGGCTTTCTGGTGGGTTGCTGGCCCAACAATGAGGCCTCAGAGTTCAGCAGTGGGGAGGGAGGTGCTTTACCTTTCTTCCTCCTCTACCTGTTTCTTAACCCCTGGATTTATCCCAGCCCCAGAATCGCCCTCATGTAGTCTTCCAGAGACTTCTCATCATCACCAGGGTTGTGAGTCACTGAGATAATGGAACAAGTCTGAAAGTGGACACAGATGTGTCCGACAGTTCTCCATGTGCCAATACCAATACCCATTTGATGTGGAAAACTGACCCAATCCAGACAACTTTCTGAAAAACAAGGAATATAGTTGGTTGGATGCGATTACTGCAACTCCCTTCCCTGTCAACCATATACAGTACTGTATATCGTCTCTTTCTCTCCCCCCAGCATGGTGCTGTAGCTACCTTCTGCTACAAGGAGGCCACTGTCTCTTCTCCCTCAACCTCTCTTACCCCTGCCTGCTTGCCTGTGGATGAACTGAGGCCCCATCCCCACCCTGAGGTTATTGGCACAGAATTAGTAGAGAACAAGAACAGAAGTTGTGGACAATGAGACTTAGATGGCAATTCTGCCCCTCCCAGATAGCAAATTCGCATATAAAGAGAACTGACTGTACATGTCTTCCTGTGGGAAAATGCATGTTTTCTCAGTTCATGGACAGAATGTGTGTAAGAAATGTGCTTCAATCCATTTTGGATGAGGCTCAAAAGAATGATGAGAAGAAATTGAGTCTTGCATACTTTTCAATCCTTCACCCCCCCCCCCAATTTCTGATCAATACCCGGAATTAGTCTGTGTCTAAATGCTCTAAAAACCACCGTAGCTGGATTTCTCCAACTAACTCCCAGATCAGTTCATAACATGCATACCTTGAGGAGAAAACCTGGCATCTATATTTTGCCTTTGCTTAATCCATTTTAAAAGGTTAACTAAGTATTCTTTAAGTAGTTGCTGCAACTATACAGTGATACTGAATTATTGGAGTTTGACAATATTTTTTGTGATTGTGAGTAATGCTACAAAAAATTTTCTCTTTTCTTCTGTATATGTGACCACTATGTTTTTATAATTAGATTTTTCGATTCTGTAAAGAAGATATGTGATCAAATATGAAAGCTCCTACATTAATAGCATGAAGAAGTCTCCTTGTGTGGAGACAATGCCACCATCACCATCCCACTTCTATGACTATCTTTGGGATATAGATTTTTTTCTTTGCTCCTGAAGAGTCCTACAGAACAGTTTGAGTTTTGTGGCTCAATCTGTTTATGCAACAACGTTTTTTAAAACCATTTTTCCAACTGGTAAAAAAGTCATTGTGAGAGCTGTATGGTCTGTGCCGCTTTTGCAAACCCACGTTTACTCTGTCATCTGTGCTTATAAGTTAAGAAGTGTTGGGCTGGGAAGGGAGTACAGCCAACTAATTCAATTGTTTGTCTTTGCTTTCTAGACACACTTCAAGTTACTCACTTGGGCTGCATTGTTAAATTGCCTCATAACCTGTGGATTTGCCCAACAAGGTAAATGCAATAGTTTCACAATCTTAACAATGTTTAAAATCCAGCTGGTTGAGACATGTAAATATGTAAGTATGGCCTGTTGGTTTTCTATTCTACAATGCAAATTACCTTAATTCTGGAGCAAATTCAGAGTGCAATGTTCCTGAGCTGGTGTTTGGATGGATAAAGGATGATTCAGGGAATCAATGCTTGATGCTCTTCTTGCACATAGCACTGACTTGTGCTAATGGCTCTGACTGGAGGGAAGGTTACTCCTGCAGAAGTAATTAAGTTGCATGGAACACTGGAGGATATGGAATTGTTACTACGTTTGTGTCCTATGTCCTTTTCCCAAGCAGGATTTGTATACATGTTATGCATCTCCTGTAGTTCCAAGGAATATACTGCATGATGGAAGTAATGTGTAAGGGAATATATAGATAGGTAAACATGCTGGAGAACTGTGATTAGTTTCAGCTATCCGCTATCCATTGAAATAAAAGCATGCATGGTTCTCTTTACATACAGTTTCATCCTTTCTTGCTTGGAAGTACTCTCCAGTTAGGAAATGTGTAGTGTCTGAAGCACTGCTAATACCTGGGCTAGTTATGAAATAAAAAGCCAGCAAGGTGCAGTGTTTCCCAAGATAATAACTTTCTCACTTTTGATAGATTGTTTCTGGTTGCTTCTAGGCTCATAGGAGCTGTAGAAAGACTTGCCAAACAATAATGTATTGATTCTTAATAGCGTGATTAAAAATTAACCTGTTTGTACTTTCTTATAGGTGGCAGTAATTGTATAAAAGCTAATGCAAAATCATGTGCTGATTGTATACAGACGGGACCAAATTGTGGATGGTGCAAAAACATAGTACGTATTTTGAAAAAAATATTTTTTTCCTTTATTTTCCACTACATTTTATATGTACCTTAGAACTTTTTATGGCGCCCTGCTTTGTATTTGATAAATAAGTAAAATGTAAATGTTAAAAGTATGAGGCTCTTTTGGCAACAAACCATGGATGGATTCTGAACTGTAATTTTGGTAAAAACAGTGATAAAATGTAAATGATAAAAGTGTGCACAACAGTTAACCTTGGGAATCAACTTTTGTAAACTGTCCCTAAGGTGGGGCAAGTGGGATAGGGTAGGGAAATTGAGCAGACTATTTAAGAATCTGTTGGAAATGATAGCAAGCCACTTGACCAGTGGTTTTTCCCTTCTCTTTCTCCTTACCAATCTTGACGTCTGTGCGTGTCAGGGGGATTCTGGAAGTTGCTGGACCTGTTTCATCCTCCTCCCCACCCCCACAGCTGACAGTGAGTGGCAGACACCTCTCCAAGTTTGAGGGGAGAGGCATCTCTAACTTTTGATAGGAAGAGATTCTCCTTCTCAAGACCAAGTTGGAGAATGCATTTGCAGGAGATTATGACTAAGACATTGCAGCTTGTACTTCGGACACAAGCTTTCTCAGTTATGTGCAGAACACAGTTTGGACAACTTGGGTCTCCTGATTCTTCTGTGTATACACACAACAACTGGGACTTTTAAAAAAAAGTTACATTTACAAAATGAAATTTTTTTTGTCCTGCTTGTTTTTGATGGCCACTTTAAAATGGCAACTCTTTCCTGGCCAGGTTTGGTCTCCCTCCCACCACTTTTCCCAGCTATGTGGAACTTGGGTAATTGCCTTGCAAGTCAACTATTGCCTAGTGTTGTGTCACAGGGCTTTAGTTCTCCCCTCTCCCACGATTCGTCTCCTCTAATTTTCAACTCAGATGAATGTCTGACACTGCAGCCAATATCCATATATAGTTCACACTGTACACAGAAGGAACCACATGAATATAACAAGTAGCTGACTTTCCTGCATGGAATTGCAGTCTACTCTGGACCGTGAGGGCGGAGGGAGCAAGGAGCACAAATTTAATTGGCAAGCATGCAGGCACATGGTATGGGAGAACAATTCTCTGTTGTGAAGCAAGACATTAAAAGCTGCTGTCTTTATTAGCTAGAAGTAATTGTTAGTTGTAATCAATGAATAGGTGAATGGTTAAACGCTTTAAAAGAAATCCAATTTCTATAATCTGTCAAGTCCTTGCCATCTTCCTTTGCCAATTGTAAAAGCTATTTAACTTTTCTACCTCTCCACCCAAGAGCTCCCTTATAGTTATTTAAAAATCATTCCGCTCTGGAGTCTCTCTGTCTGGATTTAATTACATTCTCCTGATGACATTAGGAGAACAGTAACTTTAGATGTTGACAAAGCAGGTCGGTAGGGAAACAGAGGACTTGATGTGCATTATAAAACATTTTATAATTTTAATTAAGTTTAAAGTTTTTGACAATTTAGTCTCTAGTTTCACTGACATGCTATGCCTTTCTCCGGGCCATACAATTTGGACAGCAGGTGATGGTATGCTTGTGCTCTAAGAAGAATTTAATGTGTGCATAAGGAGGAAGGGACCAAGTGTAATAGCTCGTTGCACAGTTGAATGGACTGGCATGAAAGGAGAAGGAAGGCAAGGATATGGGTGCAAGGCGAGAAGTGGCTAGTGGGTAGTGCACTTTCACCCCTCCTTGCTTCCTACTTTCCCTTTATTGCAGGGGTCTTTTGGCCAGAGGGCCGCATCAAATATCTGGGCTTGGTGTGGAGGGCCGGAAAAAAATTTTAAATATAAAATTTAAATAAATAAATTAGAGATGGAACTTAGATGAGTGAATGGGCTCATTCATTCAACCTGTCTGGCCCTCAGAACACCCTCCAGACTCAATCAGAGCACAGTTCTGGTCCTGTTCAGCTGAGCAGGCCAGAGGCTTTCAGGGGACAAGAGGTTGGCCGCGCGCCAGAAAGAGGCCGCATCTGGCCCCCGGGCCGGGGTTTGGAGACCCCTGCTTTATTGGACCAGCAGCTGAATGGGGAAAAACTTGGTAGATTGTATCTGCTGCAACCATGCTAGGTTATAGAGACCAGGCAGAAGAGGGCAGTCAGGGGAAAACCTCCCTTCCCTGGAGAGCACTGAATCCTAGGGACACATTCACTTTATTCTTGAACTTTAGTTAGTTCTTGGACTTTACAAGCATAGTGCCATATATTAACTGTTAAGAGCTGACAACATGACTCTTGGTGTTCCATTCTAGTTTGTGGATTAAGATCTTAGAAACATGCATTTCCTTACCGTAGAATTTTGAAAAGGAAAATAATATTTGTCACTCCCAAACTTGACAAGGATGCATTTGCTCCAAAAGATTGAATTCTGATAATTTTGTTTTCCCCTGTAGGCTTGGCTGTGGCTACCTGTTTACTGTGCACAAATATGACAAATATTTTTATTCTTACCATTCATATTCTGCTTTTTACTGACAAATTTCCCAAAACAGCTGCTAATAATTAAAATAAATAAAACTAAAATGACTAAAACACAGCATCATTAAAACAATGACAGCTCAGTAATGAAATCAGTTTACATGGCAGGAAATCATAAAGTACATCTCCACAGTACTGAAAATAGCAGCTTAATATCAAATCTAGCAAATCAAATCACATGTGGTCTTGTTCTTTAAAAAGGAAACATGTTAACTTATTAGATAGTTATATCTAAAGTTCAGCAAGAATAGTAATATAGTTATGCTGGAGAGAAGTGTACTGAAAACTGTTTTTGAACCTGACCTTGTTTGTATGTGTGTTAGACCTTTTTACAAGAAGGAGAGTCTACATCAGCGCGATGTGATGATTTGGAAGTTTTAAAAAACAAGGGCTGTCCTCCAGATGAAATAGAAAATCCCAGAGGCTCCCAACAAATGCTCAAAAACAAAGAAGTAACAAATCGCATTAAAGGCCAAACCGGACCTGAGAATCTCAGACCAGAAGACATTACCCAGATTCAACCACAGCAAGTGCATTTAAAGCTGCGAATAGGTAAGAACATAAGCTGTACCAGTGTGGCATGTCTCTTACCTTGAACTTTTTCCTATTACTAATAACAGTGACAGGTTTGCAGTCCTACAGTCACTTACCTGGGAGCAAGCCCCTTTAAACATAATGAGACTTACGTCAGAGTAAACATTTATAGGATTGCACTGTAAGAGAATTTAAATGTCTTAACTATACCATATTTATACACTGTATACTGAATTATACAGTGTAATTTCAGGGAAGAAACAACAGCAAAAAGATCAGGTATCCAGTTCCCCTACTGGAATACTGAACAACAGGGGAACTTCTTAATAACTTTGAAAGTTTCTGTTCAGTTTCTATCTTATGCCTGCTCTGCTGTACTTCTTTCAACTTTGTGCAAGTGTGTTTGGAATATTTTTGTCTGTTAAGTATGTAGCATGAACATTTTATGAGTATGGACAGACTCGTGAATGAATATGTAAGATTGCATCATGTACAAAATCATGCCTGAATCTCTTACATGTTCACACCTGATCAAATGAAGTATGGATAATTCCTGAAATGTTGGGTGTATGTCCCATAAATTAACATGAACAGTGTTTGAGAGTGTCAGAGGGGGAAAAGGAAAAGGTGCTGGTGGTAGCAGTGAAATGCTAGATTTAATCGAGTGTATATTTTCCATTGCAAACACCTGAACGATTAGCTAAGCAGAAGTGTCTTACTGTTTATAGCAAATGTATTTATGTCCTAGGAATGGAAGGGAGTGCTGCTGTGAACAGATTACAACAGTGTTTCATTTCTGTATTGCAGTTTTGTCTTTAGTAAGACACGGTATTGGTGACCTTGAATACATGTTCTCTACTGAGATATTTTCTGAAAACACTGTTGCTGTGCTTCTGTGGGCAATGGCAGATAGTGTCCTCAGTTGTCAGCTTTACGCTTTTTTTGTACAGGAAACGGTCCTGTGGCACAGCATAGGATCATTGCCTGCCTATTCTAATAGAAAAGAACAGTGACTGGTAGGAGCTGGCTGCCAAAGTCACTGTTGGCACTTGAAGTGCTGCTCCTGCCCACCAAGGCACAGCAAAAAAATATTTTAACAAGAATACCCCCCCCCCAAATGCTCTTCGTGCTGATGAAACTCCTTCTGCCTGCCAGAGGTAAGGTGATTTAAAAAAAAAAAAAAGACCCTGCCAAAGGTAACACCTTCCCCCACACTGGCAGGTGCCTAGACATTTTTTTGTTTTGCTTGCAAGTTTAATAACAAGATTTCTCTTGTTGGCCATCTAAGGGCACATCAGCTGAGCTCAACCAAAGACACACTGTCCTCTCTTGCTTCCCTTTCTGGCTGGAGAAAGGAAGTGTGCAGTGGAGGTGAGCAGCTGTCTTGGAGGTGACTGCAATTGTCAGTGACAAGCGAAGCTAGCCAACAGTTGTGGGCGATGTATAGTCATGAACAGGTAGTGGAGAATACTCAATTTAGTTCTGCAAAGTGAATTTAAGCTGCAGTTGTACCTCTAAGTGCATAGAGAGACTAGGGAGAAAAGGCTAATCACTGTTCCCCTTTTAGGGCTAGGATGGTGAAAGGCAAAATGTGCAGTCTGTAGTTATGCAACGAACAGCTAAAACCCTGGTCAAGTTAAGGACACTTCCAGTTATCTTAGCTGTTTGAGCAGATGCAAGGGTCTCTTGTCATCTTCTGTACTCCCTGAGTCATCTGGTGGGCCACTGTGAGGTACAGGAAGTTGGACTAAATGGGCCTTTGGCCTGATCCAGCGGGGTTCTTCTGATGTTCTTATAAGCACATTTTATAGAGTTAGGTATGCTTATGGAGGCAGATCAGGGTGAATCCTCGAATCATGGAGTTTTTATTGTAAAAGCAAATTAAGTCCATGGCAAACTAGCACTCAAAGTTTCAAGTATTCATTCTTCAAGTGGTTTGATCTCCTGTTCATTCTTCTGAAGCAATATACTGTCTCCACAGCATCTTCTGTGGTTTCAGTTTTCTATTTTGCCATGCTATAATTAACTTGCGAGACAAATTGAACATTTGAGGTTTCCTTTCCCCAGTACATTATCGGCTTGCAGGCTTTTCATGTGCACAGTCCTCTCTTGAAGTTATTGGAACTCACCACTGTGAAAAATTAACTAGTAATGACTTAAGTCTCTTAAAGCAGTTTCTGCACAACGTTGCATATACACAACAGGGATCAAATGTGTACACCTGTGTTCTTTGCAGAAATGAGTAAAAAATGTTAGCTTTGTGTTCTGAGGGAAGCAGAACCACACCTTACAAGTTGGTTCAGGGAGCAGGTGTAGATTGCTGAATCAGCAGGCACCTGGGACTGACACACCCTTGGGTGTGACCAAGCCAGCACTAATTGGCTAAGCTAACTACATAAGGTTAGTCTGCTGGAGCTTCCAGTGCAGCAGTAGGGGAATTGTTGGAGATAACTGTGAAACTGCTGCCAGTGACTGAGAAGGCTGGATACTGTATGTATATGTTATTACTGACTTATGGACTGAACCTTTGACTGTGCATTGTTGGAAACTGATTTGGATTTGTTATACTTGGATTGACTGCTCTTCGTGCTGACTCTTGGAATGTTTACTGACTACTCTACTTGTGATATCCCTTGCTCAATACATCTGCTGAAAGTACTCTGCTGTATTTGCTGTTTTTCTTGCAACCTGCTCACATTGGGACAAAACAGGGATCCTACACCAATCATCCCACAAATAACCTTAACAAAAAAAACTGTCTTGAACGTCTGCAGCTGGAGGGGGAAATGACATGATAGCTGAAGAGTGTTGAACAAGTAGAAAAAGGAGGTGCCCATGTAGACTATTACAAGCAGTGTACAACTGAGACCTGATAGAGGCAGCTCAGTAGAAAAAAATATTTTAAAAAAAGGAATAACACAATGGCACAAAGCAATGAGAGGTTACTTGTAGGATGATCCCTACTCATTGTATCATTGTACTTAGTAGGTGGGGTGGGGACTGTATTGTCAGTCATTGCCAGCTTTCAGTGGGCTTCTTTCAGCAGTAACTCACTATTTGTACCAAACTGTGAAACTTCTAAATGCAGGGCCATAGTTATTCAAAGCTTAGTAATTCAGAGGGTGCACATATATAGGCTTTCAGTGAGATGTTTCAGTGTACGAACAGCTGCCTGCTTGTTAGCATTTGCCCTTCATTGGAGCAAAGAGGAAACAGTTTGGAGAGCTGCAAGCTCTTATCCTTTTTGGCAGCAGCAACGGTGGTAGCAAGTAGCAAGATGGTGGTTCCCAAAGAAAGAGGTGGTCGATTGAAGCGGGTAGCAGACTACAAGGGACAGTGACGGAGGGCAAGCAAAACAAAGCAGATTAATCATGAGTGCAATGGGGAAAATTTGTGATCCACCAATAACTGAAACCAAGCAAATACAAGGGGTGTTTGTACTCCAGTTGATATCCAACCTGTAAAGCAGCTATTTTTAACTGTTCTGCTATGGCACATTGGTGTGCCATGAGTGGTCTGCTGCAGGGTCTCTGAGAGGAATTTTGTCAGGGGTACAAAGTTTCTTTTGGGTCCCTTCCAAAGGGGGAGGGGATGAAACAGAGTGTTGGAGGGTGGTGACAAGGGTGAACAGAACAGGGGTGGGAAGGGGGCAAAACAGGGCAGGGAGATGATGGTAATAGCAGGAAAAGTCTTTGGAGTCCAGGTCTACTGTAGCTTCCCAATATAGAGCCCAGGTCTACCTGCCTGTGCTCATCAACAGCTAGATGCAGTAAAATGAAAACCAAATACACTAAGGGTGCAGTCCTAACCCACTTTCCAGCACCAACATAAGGACAATGCAGCTCTGAACTAAGGGAAAAAATATTCCCTTACTTTGAGGAGGCCTCCAGGAGTGCCAGGTCTGCAGGAGTGCTGTGGGAGTTGGGAGAGGGTCATTTATTAGTACGGTCATTGGGGGTTGTCAGCCTAGCAGTGTCATCAGTGCCAGGATGTCAGCCTAGCAGTGCATTGTGCCTTGTCAAAAAACATGATGGCATGCGTTAACAATTTTATTACTGTCAGTATGCCATGAGATTTAAAAAAAAAAAAAAAAGGTTGAAAATCACTGCTATAAAGATTGAGATTAGGATTATAAATTACTATTTTGGGATGTATGCACCATTTCTGGATAATGTGAAGGAGTGAGTCATTTAAGCAGAAAGTAGCAGAGGACAG
Organism: Tiliqua scincoides; assembly: GCF_035046505.1. NCBI lineage: Eukaryota > Metazoa > Chordata > Lepidosauria > Squamata > Scincidae > Tiliqua > Tiliqua scincoides. The sequence continues at coordinate 16,062,746 of NC_089825.1, forward strand.
AAATGTAGGAAGAGTGTGGCAGACATCTGGAAGCCAGGATGACTCAAGACATTTTGCTGTCAGAGCTGAAGATGGTGTACCTCATGGAATTCACTACTGGGTAGCACACCATGGAGATGACAGGAGAAACACCACCTGCTGAAATTCTTAATTTGGTACAGTTGAGTTTGCAGACATAATTACCAGGGAGTAAGACCCAGTTAAGCTAGTAGTGCTTACTTCTGAGTGAACATGCATGGGGCAGGGTTAGAAATCTTGTCATAGTGTAGGACAATTGGTGGAATATAACGGGGGGAGGGTGGGCATTTTATATTGGAATTCTAATATTCAGAACTCTGTAGAGATTGCCTTCTACTCAACTTTTTCCTGTACTGAGTACTTAAATGCTTCCCCAGTGTTCTTGTACACGGAAAAGTAGCATGTTAGAGAGAAGAGTGTGTGTGTCTGTGTGGAGTGGGAAGCTTCGCTGTATGTCTGTGTGGAGTCGGAAGCTGTAGTTACAGTGACTAGATTTTACTGCATTCAGTGCAAAGATGTGACTATGACTGTTGGCCTTGTTGAGGGAGAGGAGACAGTAACTTCCGGCCAGTAGACAGAACCAACAGCATGGAAGGGAATTAACTGCAAAGTGAGCCAATCTTTTTACCAACCATGTGATATGCTGGCGAACCTCACGGTCTGCCATTTTATTGCTTGGGTGGACTATCTGTGGCCTACTGCTGGTAGCTGGGACAGAAGAGACTTGCAAAAGGAATGTAGAGCAGCAGATTGGTGGCACAGCAGCCTACCTCTATCCCATGTTGCTCCAGGCACTGTTGCTGCTAAATCAATGCATGTTCAGCCTGTCTGCCTACAAGCAATGCACATGTGAGGGCTGTTAATCTCCAAGCTGCAAAATGGTCACTAGGGCAGCAGGTTCTCAAAGCAAGAGGTGGTGAGAAGCAGAGTGCAATAGAGGCGACAGGGTAGCTCTCGTCCACCCCTATAATCTGCCTCCTTAGATGACTGCTTCATTGCTCCTCATGTCTCTTCATTGTCATTGGAAGGAATCTTATTTATTGGAGACTGCATTGGTAAAGGCTAAGCAATGTACCATTCATACTGGGTGAATCAGATAAACAAATTACTATATTTTAGAACTGTAGGATTTGATATATGGTGTTCAACAGAACCTAGAATCAAAAATTAACGTTTAGCCTTCTCTTTGGTTGGTAGTGGTAGCTGTGACTTGTGTCTTTATATATGAATGTCCTTTTAGTGATGATCAGTCTTTAGTAGGAGATTGACCAAGACTTTAAAATGTAGAAGTCCAAATTCTTGTAGCTAAACTTACTTCCAGCAGATTTTTGGTTGTTTCCTATCTTACAATATGGTATAAAGTCTCTAAGTAAATGCATTTTCAGGGTTTGTTTGTTTTTTGCTATTAATATTATAGATGTATTGTTTAAAAAACCTTTTTTCTTTTTTCTGGGATTAGGGGAACCACAGACATTTTCATTAAAATTTAAGAGAGCTGAAGATTATCCAATTGATTTGTATTACCTTATGGATCTCTCCTACTCCATGAAAGACGACTTGGAGAATGTGAAAAGTCTTGGAACATCTCTGATGAGTAAAATGAAGGATATCACTTCAGATTTTCGAATTGGTAAGAATTGTGTTTTAAAAAATGACAGTTGGAGTATTCTTTTTTCTGACTTTTATTTTAAAAGAAAAAGCTCTACTTTCATTGTTGTGTGAATAAAAGATTAAAGAAATTTAGTATAGATATGCATGGACTTGCACAATCATAGAAAATAGTGCCTAAGTCTGTATTGGAATGAATAGGAGAACATTCTACACTAGAAGGGTGTGTATTTTGACAGAAAAGCCATGCTTTTAGAATGGGGATCTCCAAATATTTTGGAACTTGGGCCACATTAGATTTTTTTTTAAAGGGCTTCATGGAATGGAGGAAAAAAATGTATGTTGGAAAAAACTACTCTGTTATCTCATTCTTACATTAAATTCTAAATTCTATATAAGTAAAGAAAATGTGTTGACATATCAAAAATCATATCCCTTTTTATTTTCATTCACAATTTTGAATGACACAAATTTACTCCAGGATTTGTGAACGAAGTGATGCTGGTGTAGAACCGCTTCCCCAGGCCTTCCTATCTCCTTCCTTCTGTGAAGGGGAGGCTTTGTTCAGCAGTCCGCTTTGCACTCAGCCAGCCTTATCCTGGGCTTTAAACTCCTGGTTGCATTGCTTATGTGATCCCAGCCCCTTATTGTTTGGCGTCCCCATCATTGTGTAAGCTGGGATGCCATTTTCTGCATTGCAGAGTTGTTTGGGAAGTCCCTGAATTCATCCTGTCACTTGAGGTTGGTTTGCCTACTTCAGACAGGTAACGTAAGCCCCTGGCATCACTGCTTACTTCATGGGGGATGGGAATACAAATCAGCCACAGGCTGAACAAATCACTGCCATGGGTCAGATCCAACTTGTGAGCCATAGTTTGGAGACCCTGTCAGCCTGGGAAGGCAGCTCATCTGCGAGAAGGAAAACTCTGATCCCAAACCTCCACTGCCTTGTGGCTACATCCAGTTAAGGAAAAGGCTTCAGGAGTCAACCTCAAGGCAAAATCAGGAGCCAGGGTCCCTGAGGCAGTTCATGGCTGAACACAGTCACGTTCTGGCAACTCCTGCGACGCCGCTGGAACCAACCATATTGGCCTCTGCCTTTCCATTGGACCATTCCAGTGATGTGGAGAGGGGGGATTTGCTGCATGGGAAACAGTCTATCCTCCATATCCACTTTACCCAGGCTTCGCGTAGTGGAAAGGACACTCTTTTCCAGAACCACCATTCATAGCGTGATACCATAGTCTTCCGAGATTGAAGGATGCCAGCAACATGGTGAAAAATAAAGTTGGACATATGTGTGTGAAGTTTGATGCTAATGTATAATGGATTACATATAATAATATAATTAATAATATTGACAAACCATTCTGAGAATGGTTTCTAAGAATGATTCACCCTAAATTGAAGCAAGAGAATCCTCTTCTAAATTTTTTTTTCTCTTTCTCTTAGGTTTTGGCTCTTTTGTTGAAAAAACGGTAATGCCTTACATTAGCACTACACCAGCCAAGTTGAGAAACCCTTGCACAGGCGACCTGAATTGTACAAGTCCTTTTAGCTACAAAAATGTCCTCAACTTCACCAACAATGGAAGTCTATTCAATAAACTTGTAGGCGAACAACAAATTTCTGGCAATTTGGATTCTCCTGAAGGTGGATTTGATGCGATTATGCAAGTTGCTGTTTGTGGTGTAAGTGCTTTTTAATCTTTTCTGAATGTTGCTGTAAATGAGTTTCTCATATAATGCAGGTAGTTTTTTTTTTCTTTTTCAACAGACCTGTAACATTTCCTGTTGCCACTTGAAAGTGTTAGGTTGCCCTCTTGGTCACAAATGGGGAAGGAGGGGGAGAGAGAGAGAGAGAGAGAGAGAATTACTATTTGTCCTACCATAAGCCAACACAAATCCAAACTACACCTATGGTTGTAGTGAACATCTGAAATAAAAAATGCAGGTGAAAATGGCACATTAAACAAATTCATGGTTTAAGCATATATCAGAGTGGAAACAGTAGAAAAGTATAAGCAATTGAAATCAATAGGTGCTCTCAAAACATTTGACCCTATGATGCAACTGTTACCCTGCACATGCCTGATCTTGCCTGATCTTGGAAGCTAAGCAGGGTCAGGCCTGGTTAGTACTTGGATGGGATACCGCCTGGGAATACCGGGTGCTGTAGGCTTATACCGTAGTCTTTCGAGACTGAAGGTTGCCAACCATTGACCCTATGATGTCCATATCAGTTTGTTGCAGGCCTTTTGGGGGGGGGGGAGGAATGAATCTATACCTGGCTTAAAAACTTTGAGCAAAAATATGCAAAAAAAAACCTCCACTGACCTCTTCTCCTTTCTCCATAGGAAATTAGTTTTTGATAAATTTGAAATGAAAGCAAGGACTGACCTGGAGAAAAATTGTATTCTTGAGTTTTAAAATAAAAAATTGGAGGGAGGTGCATCCATCTTCCTTAGATTTTGAAGGGAAAATAGTTTAGTTTTGGTCTGTAATCTTCATTTGCAAGGACAGTACAAGTTACAAGAGCATTCTCTTCCAGAAGTATTTGCATATCTTTTAAAAATAGGCCTTTGCTACTACTCAGGGGCAGTGAGTCAAAAACCTTCCATATCTAGCATAATGTTGGAAGCACACTTTCCATAATATGCTACTGTATTAACCAAATGGGTTTCTAGTTCAAAGTCCTTGGAACATTTAAAGCACTTTTAGTGTGTTAGGTTTGCAGTCTGAGGTCTGGTGTAAGTACAGTTGAGCTCAGTAGAACTGAGTAAATACGCTTACAGGCCCAACCTATTTTTTCACTATTCTTTCCAAAGAAAGCACATTTTGAACACAAAGCAGAAGAGTGCTAGGGAACAGGTGGCTACTTGCTGGGGTTTTCTCTTACTTCATTTTGATATGCTTCTAGTCTTGATCCTGTAAGTCAGTGGTTTTCAAACTCTCCTGGAGAGTTTGAGCCACTGTAAGTGCTTGCGGGGGCGGGGGAGGCAGAAGGGGTGGGTGGAAGGCAGCAGCGCGTTCCCCAGGATTGAGCTGTTCAGGGGGCTGCAGGGGCTTGGGTGCACTTACCCAAGCCTCCTGCAGCCCCCCCAGGGTGTGGGGAGCCCAGTGCGAACCTTTGGCAGGACTCCCTGCAGCAGTGAATGTAAAAGCGGAGCGATTGCGCCCTGCCTCAGCTAAAGCGGAAGTGGAGCGGGATCGCTTGACTTTCACTTTTACTGCTGCGGGGAGCCCTGCTAAAGGTTCGCACCAGGCTCCCCACACCCTGGGGAGGCTGCAGGAGGCTTGGGTAAGTGCACCCAAGCCCCTGCAGCCCCCTGAGCGGCTCGATCCTGGGAATTGCGCCACTGCCTCCTCCCTGCCTCCAGGCTGCCCCCACTCCTTAAGGGGGCAGAGGCCAGTTTGAAAAGCCCTGCTGTAAGTGCTTACTCTGATCTATCAGTACCTGTAAGATTTAAGACTGTCCAAATGTCAACCATTTCAAGGACCTATTCGCCAGCTGTATATTTCCAGGGGGCTCATGTTTTCTTTGTTCCAACTGCATTCTGGTAAAGATGTTAACAACAGCAAGGTCAGTTAACCAAATTAACTTAGATGGTCTAGTACCATAATATTTGGTACTAGAATGAAACTAACTATTTACAAAAGGCATTTGACAGTCCTAAAATGTATCAGTGGATTTTCTCCCCATCCCTACCTCTTATTTTTAGGCATTCTAAGTTGGAAAGGGTCCAGTTGCAAAGGTCACAAACCCTTTTCTGCAAACCTTGTTGGCTCATGTGAGTCATTACATGTGCCATCAGGGCTTCTTAGTGCAATTAGAATTTTAAGGTTGCACTCCTAAACAGGACACAAGGGCATCGATCCTGTTGCGCTGTGTGAGACTGGCTTCGGAATAAACATGCTTGGGATTGTCCTGTTATGTAAATACTCCTTCATGCTACTGTCGTATGTTCCACGTAGTGGTAGAAAGTTATACCCTCATGCATGTTAAAAATATGCAATTATATTGATTATTTCATTTTCCACTTTGTGTGCTGCCTTCTGCTTTCATTCTATAGCATGCTTTCTTTTACAAGTTTATGTTAATATTTATAAAATCTCTCTTTCAATTCATAACTAAAGCTCATACAGTTTACTATGGCTTGCATAGTTTAAACAATACATAATTATATATCAGAAATGAAAAACAACATCAGCAAAAGTATACAAGATCAAAGCCATCATCAACACCCACAAGGAGATTAAAACAAGCTAATAGGATTACCAGGGCAATCCTCAAAACAGTACAGTTCAACTAGCAACAAATAACGTTCTTTTCCTCTTCCCAAGTCCAAAATTGGCTGGCGAAATGTTACTCGATTGTTGGTCTTCTCCACGGATGCTGGATTTCATTTTGCTGGAGATGGGAAACTTGGAGGAATTGTTTTACCAAATGATGGACAGTGTCACTTAGACAATAACATGTACACAATGAGTCATTATTATGTAAGTATGTTTAACAAAAATGGTGTGTTTCGGTATTTCTTTGTATCTCTATATTTAACCTAAAATGCAAGGTTGTTCCACAGGTTCTCAGAGAAGAAAGCATATAAAATTAATTTGTTTGCAATCTCTGAAGATTTTTAAAAGAAGATCTGTGAACCAGTGGGCGCTGGTCTCTTGCTTTCAGGCAAAAGCCAGAGAGATCTTTCATTTTGATATATTAACATTTTTCTCAGTGTAGGAAGTGTGAAAGTTGACTTGAATTTGTTGATTTAAACAGCTCCTATAAAGGTTTAAGAGATTTTTAAAAGGTTAAGAGGTTTTGAAATTCTGCCAGCAGTTTTAGCAACTTGGGATTTCTTACTCTTTGGTCTCAGAAATGGGAAAGAATTTGTGTGTTCGGAGAAAACTCAAGAAGAGCCTTAAGGAACTTTTTAAGAAGATGAAGGAGGAAAGAATAATTAGACTGGTGTAAATGAGAGTTAGAAGATGGCTTCCATCTTAAAAGTACTATTAAATAATGCAATTACATTATATTGAACCTTAAAGCCTGTGGGAGTTTTTGCATGATAATGACACAAGAATAATTGGCGTATGAAAAATGTACCCGTGCAGTTGAATTGTGACTAAGCACCATTGAAATCAGTGAGTTAATTGTGACTGATGGCCCAGTCTTATGTGACCATACTGCACCCAGAACTAGCATTTCAACAGCAGCTGACGCTTTACAGTGTAACAAGGCACATGGAAGCAGGCATAGCTGCGTGCTTCCAGGCTACTGCCGCAGACGGCAGGGGAAGACCCTATGTGCAGTGGCGGTGAAGGAGAGGAGCCCCACTGCCTTGGGTGAGTCAGTGGTGTGGATGGAATGGAACAGGAGGGAGGTCAGCAGTACGTCGGAGGTGGGAGGGGTTGTCACAAGCTACTTGCTCTGAATGCTATCCCCTTCAGAGTGAACTGACACGCCCCTTTGCCTCCTCAGATGTGGACCAGCTAAAGAGCTGACGCAGGTCTGAGGCAAACCATTGGCAGTCCCACAGCTTATGGAGGGGTAAAATATTTCCTGTTTCCCGTCCCAAGCCTTCTAATTGGTGCCTCCCCTCACCACACCATGCAGTGCAGTCTGTTTTGGCTTGACTGTTTTCTGTGGCAGGGAAAAGGGTCAGATTGAGCTGTAACTTGGTTTCTTTAATTTAAATGGCGCTTTGCCTGACTTTCTTAGGGTACAACCTGTGTATGTTGATTTATGTAGGCTTACTCTTTGTAGAAAGCTAGACCATTTTGCACTCTAAATATACAAAAATATAGAATTAGAATTATGTTTCATTTTTCAGGATTATCCCTCCATTGCTCACCTTGTTCAGAAGCTAAGTGACAACAACATTCAAATTATTTTTGCTGTAACACAAGAATTTCAACCAGTTTACAAGGTAAACATCGAATGACAAAAGCTTCTGTTCATGTACTAGAAACCTGACAAATACTCTTGTTTAAGAAACCTTTTTTAAATGTATTGTAGGCACTCGCTATTTATGCAAAGATGCTATTCTAAAGCAGAAAGCTTCATATGCTCATGGAAGCCTTTTTTCTACATTCTTCATAGAGGAATGTTGCATGAGAGATGTGAACCCAAATTCAGAGAAGCCCTTTTATGTTTGCAAATTCTTGCACTATACATGCTTCTTTTGAAGAACTTATGCAATCTGCTGCTTATATACTGTAGTCTCCTCTTCTTTATTTAGCATGTTTCTCGTACTATAATGCAAACAAGGAAGAAGTCTTTCCCTAGTGGCTGTGGAAGGGAGCATAGTTCTGTGAAAATACATTTTATTCTTCTACTCACAATTCTGTGGATTCAAGCTTCCCCAGTGTAGCACATGTAGTTGAGGTCATATGTAAATAGCAGGTGTATGTGTTCAGTACTCCAGATATGAATCTGCTTAGGACAGACCCCATGAATCTGCATAGCTGCCACACCTTAAATAAGGAATTGGCTGCCTATTGCTCAAGGGGTAACTTTTCAATGTGTATATAATTGTTCTAAAATATTGCTCATCTGGAAGGCCCAGTAACCAAAGCAATTTAAATCTTTATTTTGGGGGGAGGGTATTCACCGTGTTATATAAGTTTTCAATAAACTATTAAAACTATTGTTTTATTAAATAATAAAATTCAGATTTTAACTGAATTTTATTTTTCTCTTATGTAAAGGAGTTGAAGAATTTGATTCCAAAGTCTGCAGTGGGAACATTGTCTTCAAACTCCAGTAATGTGATTCAACTGATTATTGATGCGTACAACGTAAGTTCATTTTAGTGAGTTCGCCAACCATCTTGAGTTTTCACTGAGGATACAGTCTACAACAAATTACCATAGATTTCAGTATTGTCATTGGTTATAATAGAGCTGGTTGACACTTAAGGGTATTCTTGGTTTAGGGGAATGGGACTGTGGGTTGAAATGTTCATATAACCAACCCTAAAAGAAGATGGAAGTGCTTTATTACATGCTCTTTTGGTAGGGTTGCTGTTGATTTCTATGGTTCTGGTAAAAAGGAGCATTGTTTTGCATCAGTGAAACTACATATTGGAATCTGTGCATTTCTAGTAAACACTGTACTTTGAGTTTCTGCAGAAGCCTCTAGAGATGGGGTCAGTGATTTCATGGGTGTGTAGTCCCAGAGATCCCTCCACAGATATGACTTGGCCTTGGCCTCTCCTGACCCATACTGAATTGTCATGCAATCCTAAACTAGTCACATTAATAAGGAACCTCACTAGAGATTTTTGTATGGGCAGTGGATTAAATCTTTACTTCTTGGTGCAGAATAGGTTTTCTAGAAACTTACAGCTTTGGATATGTCTGCCATGCACACAAGAAACCTAAAAAAAGGAATCCTCCACTCTTTCCCCACCAGGCAGTACCTCCAAGCAGTGGATTAGTTTACCTGATTGTACTTCATAATTTTAGTTTGATTGTGCATTGAAAATTTTAATATAACATCTTAAGACAAGGTGTGTTTTTAACACTCTTCAGTAGAGTTACTGATGTTTCAAGGAAAATGTTACCCCCTAAAAGTGTTCTTGTTAACAAGTGACATTTTATTTTATACACATGGCCATTTCTTTATGTATATATACTCAAGAGAGCAAAACAGTTTCTTGAAAACATCTGATAAAAGCTCTTCTGCAAAAGATGCAAGAGAATGCAAACATATTCTTAGGGGTTCTATTCTGCCTCTTAGATCCATGATTAATTCATGATATGACTATATTGCTCAACTTTTTTTTAGTCATTGTCTTCAGAAGTCATTTTGGAAAACAACAAACTACCAAAGGAAGTTTCAATCGAATATAGATCTTTCTGCAAGAATGGAGTAAATGGGGTAGGAGATGAAGGAAGAAAGTGCTCCAACATTTCAATTGGAGATGAGGTAATTCTTCCACTTTTGATTTGTTGTATGCCTTGGATCGATTTTAATGCACGTTTTGGGTGTCTTAAATGTGTATAAGTCTGCTGCTGTATAAAAGTCATTTTCTTCTATTTAAGAACAGTTTGCCCAAATTGCTTCTGTTACATCATCCCTTTGCTTTGCTTACAGGTTAAGTTTGAGATTAAAGTAACAGCTAACCAGTGTCCAGAAAAGGGGCAAAGTGAAACAATTAAAATCAAGCCACTTGGTTTCACTGAAGAGGTAGAAATTAATCTGGAGTTCATATGTGAATGTGACTGTCACAATGAAGGAATTCCTGACAGCCCCATTTGCCACAATGGAAATGGCACATTTGAGTGTGGTGCTTGCAGGTAAATAACTTTACTATGTTTTTAAAGATCAGAAAGGTCTGTTTACTTACAGGAAATGGAGGGGACCAAAGGAGAGACATGGACAATTGGAAAGGAAAAGAATAAAGTATTGGGAAGGTTGGAGTGGGAAGTAAGGGAATGGTGAGAAATAAGGCAGAGAGCATGATAATGGGAGAGGCAAGGTGATGCTGAATGGGTGGCAAAGAAGAGGTGGGAATATGGGGAAAAAACAGTGTTGAGGATGGGGAACAAAACAAGCCAGAGCCATAAAGGGAATGATGGATGAAAAGGGAAAGGAGGGGCAAAGAATGCTGAAGAAACAGGCCTGAAATCTGTGCCAGAGTGTACCTAGGCATCTATTCTTGGAGTCAAGGCTCAGTTGTGAAATACCTGAAGAGTTCTTTGTGTCTTGTTCTCCTACCATGAGCATTGAGGGACTGATTCTAAATCAAAGGAATTGTGGATCGATTCTTGGCGTGTCTCTTTCTACACATTAAATCAGTGATTTTCAACCTTTTTGGTCTCATGGCACACTGACAAGGTACTAAAATGGTCAAGGCACACCATCAGTTTTTTGACAATTGACAAGGCACACCATTCTACCAGTGGGGGGCTCATATCCCCCAATGGCCTACTAACAAATGATCCTCCCCAAAAATCCCACTGCACACCTACAGACTATTCGCGGCACACCAGTGTGCCACGGCACAGTGGTTGAAAATGGCTGCATTAAACACTGGGAAGGAGAGAGTGGAAATAGATTGAAGAGCAGGAGGGTGAAAGTGAGAGATGTGAGCCAGGAAAAGAAAGCATTGAGAGAGAAACTGAAAAAGTATGTTGCACCGATCTAAGATATAGCAACATGAAGTGCATTTTTTTTCTTTCAGGTGTAAAACAGGACGTATTGGAAAACACTGTGAGTGCAGTATGGATGAAGTAAACAGTGAAGACATGTCAGGCACTTGTAGACCAGTGAACAGTACAGAAGTATGTAGTAACAATGGAGAATGTATTTGTGGACAATGTGTGTGCAAGAAAAGAGAGAACCCAAATGAAGTTTACTCTGGCCAGTTTTGTCAGTGTGATAACTTCAGCTGTGATCGGTCGGATGGCTTGATTTGTGGAGGCAAGTACTTCATGTTCTATCAAATGAACCTTGAAACTTGAGTAGACGAATGGGAAGCTACTATGATAAATAGATGGAGAACTCTTTAGATAAGAGAAGTCGGGAGGATGACAATGACTTGGAAATTGATTTAGGCTGCCATGTTGCTTTTGGTTTAGTTGAGTGCTGACTTGCTCAGAAAACTAGATCAAAGCAAACTTCTTGGATCTCATGATGGTATATGTAGCATAAGGCTTACCAGAACTTTTGTAGAGGAGAACAAGATCTGCACATAAACCTGCACCTAAATGGCGGAAGGTCATGTGGGCCATTAATATGGCATTGGCTGAGAAAGGGAGAGAGACATCTTTAAAAAAGAAACACTGTAGTCCTTGTTTTCATTACTGGATATGAATTTGCAGTGGACACTTAAAAATATATACATTTTGTGGCATCCTTACACGCCAGCGTGGCGCTAAAGTTTCTTTTGTTTTCTTTTTTTAATATAGGACATGGTGAATGTAAATGTCATGTGTGTGAGTGTTGGGCAAATTATACAGGCTCTGCTTGTGAGTGTTCCCTGGATCTTACTCCTTGTGAAGCTACTAATAAGCAAATCTGCAACGGAAGAGGAGTCTGTGAGTGTGGAGTATGCAACTGCACAGACCCCAAATTCCAGGGACCTACATGTGAGGTGTGTCCAACTTGTCTTGGGGCCTGCGCAGAGCACAAGTAAGTTTTTTGTTGTTTTTTTAAAAGGTTAAGATAGCTGCTGCTTAAGAGGGTGCTTGCAAAGCAACTCCAGGGGTTTTACCGTGCCTAATTTTTGTATAAGGTGTTGTATGTTGGATAAGTGTGTGTGTGTGTGTTCTCTCTTGCTCCTTCTTCTTGACCCCACAAAACGTTGGAGCCAAAATGGTGGTTACACGTTTTGTATTTTACAATGTTGATATTAATTGGCAGGTGGAGTATAAAAGACCAATCAGTCTGGTTCTGCAAATTGTGCAAAATGAGCACTTGTATGCACCCATTTATTTTACAGGAATGCTTAAACATCTGATCTACTGCCTGAATTAACCTTAGTTAGCAAGCTACAGATGCCACCTAAGTAGGTTTGAATTAAGTCCCACAAAGTTTGATTTCCCAACCAGTATTTCCCAAAGTAACTGATAAAATAAGAACATAAGAACAGCCCCACTGGATCAGGCCATAGGCCCATCTAGTCCAGCTTCCTTTATCTCACAGCGGCACACCAAATGCCCCAGGGAGCACACCAGATATCAAGAGACCTCATCCTGGTGGCCTCCCTTGCATCTGGCATTCTGACATAACCCAATTCTAAAATCAGGAGGTTGCACATACACATCATGGCTTGTAACCCATAATGGATTTTTCCTCCAGAAACTTGTCCAATCCCCTTTTAAAGGCATCCAGGCCATATGCCATCACCACATCTTGTGGCAAGGAGTTCCACAGACCAACCACACGCTGAGTAAAGAAGTATTTTCTTTTGTCTGTTCTAACTCTCCCAACACTCAATTTTAGTGAATGTCCCCTGGTTCTGGTGTTATGTGAAAGTGTAAAGAGCATCTCTCTATCCACTCTGTCCATCCCCTGCATAATTTTGTATGTCTCAATCATGTCCCCCCTCAGGCACCTCTTTTCTAGGCTGAAGAGGCCCAAACGCCGTAGCCTTTCCTCATAAGGAAGGTGCCCCAGCCCCGTAATCATCTTAGTCACTCTCTTTTGCACCTTTTCCATTTCCACTATGTCTTTTTTGAGATGTGGCAACCAGAACTGGACACAATACTCCAGGTCTGGCCTTACCATCGATTTGTACAACGGCATTATAATATTAGCTGTTTTGTTCTCAATACCTTTTCTAATGATCCCAAGCATAGAATTGGCCTTCCTAACTGCCGCCGCACATTGGGTCGACATTTTCATCGACCTGTCCACCACCACCCCAAGATCTCTCTCCTGATCTGTCACAGACAGCTCAGAACCCATCAGCCTATATGTGAAGTTTTGATTTTTTGTCCCAATGTGCATGACCTTACACTTACTGCCATTGAAGCACAGAAGTAGAACATGTAGGTGAAGATTTCTTCCAACTGTTGCTTCCAATAACTGCTGTGCTGAGTCATGCTGCCACTGAATATGGTGGTGGCTTATATTCATCCTGATGAGCAGTCATCGATATCCATAAATTCATGGGGGGAAAGCCTAAGAACACGCATAGGATTACACCTCCAAATAGGCTTAAAAAACTAAAAACTGGAAGAAAGAGACACACTAGAAAAGCTTTTTTTATTGTAAATAACTATGAGAACAGGGTCTGAAGACATGGAGCAGTTTACAAGAACCTTTCAAGCATATTAAAACAATGAGGTCAAAAACAACTGATATGCTTGGACCAGTAAAATGGAGATTCAGCAGTTCTATATCTGAAATTTTATTTGGAAATATAAAGAGAGATAAAAATATTCTTGGAGATAAAAATATTCTGAAACTAAACCTCTGTTTTACTTTGTAGTATTTTGTGTTGACAAATGTTCATATTCAGATTGACGGTGTTTAAATGTTGCTGTACTGATGTCTCACGTATCTGATTTGCAATAGGGACTGTGTGCAGTGCAGAGCTTTCAACAAAGGAGAAAAGAAGGAGCGGTGTGCTGAAGAGTGTTCACATTTTACCGTGATACCGGTAGATAGTAGAGAGAAGTTGCCACAGCCTGGGCAGATAGATGGAATGTCTCATTGCAAAGAGAAGGATATTGATGACTGCTGGTTTTACTTCACATACTCGGTTGACTCAGACAACAAAGCTATTGTCCATGTGGTGAAGACACCAGGTATGTCTGACTCATCATCTGGCCAGTGTTAGTTTAGTTCTCCTTAGACATTTCTCAGAGCACAACTGTTGTTGTCTCTTTTTCTGCCTTCCTTAATCTAACCACCTAATTAGACAAATGAACTGTATAGGATAGGATTAGCATTTACAATGTTCAGGGTTTATAACAGCAAAATATTATTTGATCTATCTAACCTTAGCTATATCTCCTGTGCTGTATAATAGTATCTTCCTTTCTATAGAGGTCTTGCTGTGCATGGAAATCTGTTATCAGTATTACTAGGCAGTGTTAGTTCATTTATGAATGCAAAGAGATCAAGGGCAAAGCTTCAGGAAGTTGAACAAATGCATTTTTATTTTTTCTCTGTGAGTATGTCATCACAGAATGTATGTAGAAAGATTATGAACAAGAAAATTGGGAGAGCTATAATGGAAGTAAAGGTACAGTAAAGTACAGACACAGTTCTATTTTGTCTGTTATATGTATTCAACAATTATAACAGGCTAAATGATTGACAACCGTTGAAGCATGAATAAGGAACTGTTCAAATAAGGTTGAAGTTTTCAGTAAGCAAGAAGCAGTTATTGATTTTGAATTGTCCTAATGCAGTGAATACTTATATATACCATACCAAGTATTTATAAAGTAGTGCTTATTTTGAACCAAGCTACAATTTCCCATATATGTTAAATTATAAAGATTTATTTTATTTAGCGTATGCATATAATATATCAGTTAGACTAGATCAAATGTCAGTGTCCAATTCATGCAGCCATTCAAGGACAGAGTTACCTTCAAAGAAAAAGTCAGACCATGGGCCAGTATACGCCCTCAGTTTGCAGCCAGACACAATGTGGTCAATCACACTGAGGGGTAAAGGTATTATAAAGGTAAATTTTCAAGATAACTTTGAAAGAAGTTGTCTGTTTGAACAAGTTAAACGTGGTTGATAAAAATCTTAAGGAGAAATGAGAGATGTAAAACTATGGATTTTTTAGCAATGAAATAAGATTTGTAAAAGAGTAACTACAGGTTGAGTCTCATTATTCGTGTGGGTTCCATTCCAAGCACTCATGTGGATGGCAAAAAACGCACTATAGCAAATCAATTTAAAAAACAAAGTTTCTTTGCTCTGGTGATTTAAAAACAGCCTTGCTGACCTTTGTGATGTAAGATAAGAGTAATTAAGAAGACAAACTATCAATCAGTCATTCCTCCAAGAGCTTCACTCAGCCCCTCCCTTCACCAATGCAAAATGATCACCTTTCTTTCACGTGCTCAGGGGGAAGGGAGGGGTCCACTGGAGAGAGAAGGATTGATAGATTGTCAGCTAGCTGCCCTCTCTCTTTCTCATTAAGGAGGCTATTGTTAAAGGACTGTTCAGTTTTTAAAACTGATTTTAAAGGGGTTCATTTTCCCCTTCTCCAGGGATCAGCACATTCCTTCTCATTTGCAGGGGCCATTCATGTTGAGTCAAATCCGTGTATAAAAAAATCCGTGTATAAATAGGCTGGACCTGTATATATTCTATAGATTGCGCTAGAGAAAACACTTATAAAATGCTTTACAAATTGTACTGTATGCTTCTGAAAAACCGAAAGAGCTTTGAAAAATCAGCTAAATTACTTTGTAGATTTGGAACATCACCAGATACTTTTTACTTAGATGATGGTCCGTCTGGGAGGTCACAGCAGGATGAATGCATTGTTATGAATTTCAGTAATCCCATTCTCTTTTTGCATTGTTTTTGATTAACTTACAAGAGTACTACCTTTAGTGGCTAATTTAATCGTGACAGAAAGGTTGTTCAATCATGGCTCTGTTTGTTTATTTTATAGTAGAATCTAAGAACACCATCAAACATAACCAGAATGTATTAAAAACTGATTTAAAAACTTTTTGTATCATGAATTGTTTGTGTTCTGTATTTTTTCCACATTAGGAACTATTTAGATGGGTCTATGGGGAAAATAGTGTTTGAGAATTTAATTTTAAAACTTACATGCCTCAACATGTGCACGCCACCAAGCACATGGTCAGTGTTAGCTATTTCAGCGGTATCAAGTGGCAGAAAATAAGTTCTCCAAACAGATTGGTAGTGACCATGATATCCTCTTGCCTTAGTGTAGGGGTGGGCAAATTTTCAACTTTAGGGATCCTGGACCTTTAATAATTGTATAGAAGAGGGAATTTCAGTAGGTGCAGCTTTTCATCTCATAGATGACAAGCTGCAACTGCTGAAATTTTAGAGTGTGTAGTGCCCTGCCTGGAAAAGAAGCCAAATGTGTAAACTTATTTCCACCCACGCATTATCCTTGGTGTGTTAAAATGCTGGGGGGGGGGGTGTTTTGTTTTTAATGGCTCCGAGTATCCTTTCTTGATTCCACAGTGTTCCCAGAATGTTCCGTTAAAAGTACATTTTCAGTCACTCCTCCACCTGCTGAAAATGGCAGGTTTTAAGTTCATTTTTGTATTCATGACCATAGTTTCTAGACAAGTCCTACCAATTTAATTTTGCCCCACCATCCTCTTAAGGTATAGTTTTCCTTGCTGTCACACAGCATAACTATAGCCAGTTCTCTTTACTGAAACAGGTGAAACAGCCACAATGCTTGGTTGGGCTTCAAATGCATGAACGAGGATTCAGAAATTATTCTTTCTTGTTATACCACTTCCTTACTTTCTGGAAGCACCCTGTAGTACTCCCAATCACAGTGGCTGAAGGATGAGCACCTCCAACCTTGGTCAGAGGTTTCTGTTTTTGAAAATCTGAATGTCAGCAGTTCATTTTAAATATCTGTTGCTGTCAACAATTGTAGTATTTACTTAAAGCAGACACAGAAGTTGCAGCGGACAGATTCCTTTCTTTTTCATGTAGTGTAGGCATAGTTGAAATAGACACTTCTGAAACTCTCGAGTTGCCAAAAGGCTTTCTTCAAGTCCTTGAACGTCTCTTAACATAAAGGCAACTTGTTTTAATCTGTTTGGTTGGAAATTTCATCAAGCGTGGCAGAGAGCCTCATCAGTTGATGGGAGGAGAGTACTGTTCATATTTCTGGAATCATTCCTGCCAAAAACGTTGGCCGCCTTTGCCTGTTGTGTATGAGAAGTTTAATATCTTTAATCTTTCCGCTGTTTGAGCGATCCTCAGGAATACTAAATTTAAAAGCCTATCATTACAGTCACCCTGTATTCTGATTTCACTGTGAATCAGTGAACTACTATGTGGATCAGAATTACTGTGTCATAATAACTAATGATAATGGTGAGCTGTTGAGCTCAACTTTGATCTGTCTATAGCAAAGCTATTGGTTTTGGGGTAAGAAGACTGTGTATTGAACACTGTCTGATTGCACATAGTTCACAGATTATGGACTATATTTACATTGAGTTTACAGATTATGTGCATGAGCCCAAAACATGCACATAAACCTCCCTCACAAAAATGTCCCCTCCTTTCCATATAATCACAGACATGGTGCCTACTGTGTGTGTTCTTCCTTCAGCCACTGTGATTGGGGATACTGCAGGGTGCTTTTAAAAAGCAGTGGGTAACTTAAGATAAATATTTTTCAAAATTCCTTTTAAGTGACTTCTTAACCCTCCCTTGAGCCTCTACTCAGCAACGTGTGACTCTTCTCCCCCCCCCCCAATCATTTCAGGGCAGTTGTGATCAAGAAAAATCCATTCTGAGCTGGGGACATCTTTAGTGAGCACAGATGTGCAAGTCAGGCTGTAATCCTATCCTTTTATGTGGGAGTAAGCTCCATTGACTATAATGGGATTTACTTCTGTGTAGATATGCCTAGAATTGGGCTCTTAGTTGGGCAGACTACTGCAGATTGGAGGGAGCTCTAACTGCAACTCTTTATAAAATTACAGTTGCTCCTTTTCTTAAATTAGATCTCCTTTAAATGGAGGCTATCATGTCACAAGTTAAACCATTTTTAAAAAATCCTAGGTGAGATGAAGCAGTGCTGGGTGGGGTAATGCACCCATTGGCCTTATAGTTCTGTTGCAGAGTGGTACAGAAATTGTGGCTGATTTTAGATAAGGACAAATCTTGATATCTGGTAGATTGAAATGGGGAGAAGGAGTGCAAAAATGATAATATAAGAGATCATCTATGAAAGAAGAAATAGCTGGTCAACATATTGGCCAGTAAAGTGTTCAGAGAGAGGCAGAACTCATAGGTGGATTGGCTTGTAAGAATGCCTTTTTCAGTCATTTTGTGTGTGTGTGTGTGTGTGTGTGTGTGTGTGTGTTAAGCTATGTCTGCCTGTTGTTGCATATACGCATCCGGGATCAAATGTGTACACCTGTGGGCTGGGCAGAAATGGGTTAAATATAACCATTTCATTTGTATAATGAATTTGTATAATGAATACATTATTCATTTGTATAATGAATGGGTCCCTTTAGGGAGAAGGGCGGGATATAAATAAAGTTTATTATTATTATAAGCTCACAGAAAACTTATTTGAGAATTGCTTTTTCTGTAATTTATATTCTAAAGGGATTTTTCAGTTATGGGTTAAATGCATTACTCTAGAATCCTCTGTTCATTTCACATTTTACAATGTTGATTTTACATTATGCTAAAATGCCATTTCAATCGTCTTACTTACCAGAATGCCCAACTGGTCCTGATATCATTCCTATTGTTGCTGGTGTAGTTGCTGGAATAGTTCTGATTGGTCTTGCCTTATTGCTAATTTGGAAGCTACTTATGATCATCCATGACCGAAGAGAATTTGCCAAGTTTGAGAAGGAAAAGATGAATGCAAAGTGGGATACGGTGAGTCTTGATATGATTGGCTGTAATGGCACTATATTATTTGTCAGGAACAACACAAGGTATTTGGGGGGCTTTTCAAATATTTATCATGTAAAGATGTATTCTTAAAGCAAACAAGCTTGAATTAGTCATGTTCTTATTCTTTATCCAGCCAATCCAGTGGCCCCGTAATTGAGTGTTCCACTTCACAGATATCTCTGAACTTTTAATTATTTCACTTGTGATTTCTAGATCGAGACAAAATATGTTTGAACTAATAGTGTCAGAAGTCCAGCTTGATTGCATTCATAGGAAAGCATCTTTTAGCCACTATGTAGTTGAAGGGTGAATGTGTAGCTTCCAGTAAGAGTCAATACTTTTGTCCCTAGTTGATAGGGGAAAAAAATAGAATGTAGTGGAGAAATTGTACTTAAAGGTGTTGCAGTAACTTTTGAGGACTTAACTACCTGGAAACCAATACACAGAGATTCCGATGCATGCTCAAGCACCTGTACGTAAACCTTTTTATTCTCACCTACTTGAAGAATATTCTTTTAGTTCCTTTATAGTTTTGTACTATTATTTAGTGCCCTACTAACTAGTTTATACAGGTACAGCACGACCTCTTTTATTTTGCATTTGAGAATGTTTTTATCTTTTTTATGTTCCCCATTGACTGTTTTTCTGTCTTCAGCAAGAAAATCCAATATACAAGAGTCCTATTAATAAGTTCAAGAATCCAAACTATGGACGTAAAGCTGGTCTCTAAGTCTCCGTTCGTATTTTCTTTTCTTTCACTTCTTTCTCTATGCATGTCACTTCCGTCATTCTACCTGGATGCGCCATTAACTAATAACCGCTTGACTCTTACAAAATTTGCCAGCCGCGGCTTTGGATTTTGGATTTTTAGAATGGAAGTTGGAGTACAAGAGAGAAACAGTGCAGAGGGAAAACTGAAGTTAGTGTCCTACTATTGGGTCATCACCTTTTTAGCATGACTTGCCTCTCCCTACAGGGCCAGATCCATGATTTTGGCAGCCTTCGGGCAAGACTCTTCCAGTGGGACATTTAAACCTCCAGGAGGCAGGCCACACAAATGTAATTCTGCCATGTTGCCTCCAACTTTCTCAACTGCCCTGTGCAGATTGGTGTTGGCTGTGTGGCTGAGCAATAAGTCAGGGCTAAGCAAATGCCAAGACTCACTGAGTTGTATCCAGATCTCTGCATGACCCCATGCCTAAAGGAGATTTAAATTTGTGTTTCTTGAACAGCAGTCATCGCCATCAACATCCCCCACATGCTGCATGGCAAAGGTGTTTTTTTTTCTTCTAAGTGAGGAAAGTTTGAAAAGCAGTTTTTGATGTTGCATGGGGACGTGCCCCTTAAAGAAAACAAGTCAAGATTTTTCTAGGCGTGTCTAAAAAGCTCTTTGGATCCAAGCCGCTGCTCTCTGAATGATGCAATAAAGTATGGGTGCAGTACAACTGAAGGTTAAGTCTCACTGATTGCTGTGGAAGAGTTTAGCAAATGCCTAGTGCACTCTCACAGACATTTGTAGAACTAAAAATTAGTCCTTCACTTAGCAGGACCATGTAAGGTCTAGTGGAAAACAGAACACTACACTGGATAGTCATGTAGGGTAAACCTGCTGTTGGTTTTGACCACCATGCATCCTCTTATTTCCTTTTTCTTCTTTCTGCTTCTGTCAGCATCACTCTCTGTTACCTATTTGATATTCCCAAACTTTTAAAATATGTAGTGTGTGTTCTTCCTTTAACTAAGAATCTGGTAGAGTAAGATTGTTTTCTATATCGTCTCAACTCAATACTTGACCAGGGAATACTAAAAAAGGGTGGAAGAATCATGTACAGTATCTAGAGTAATTTGTGAAAGGGGAACTAGCACAGGAAAATGCACAATCTGCCTCTGGAGGTTCCCCACTTGCACACAATCGAAGAAGCACAAGAACAGGCACAAATGTGTGTGTTCTGTCTCTTTAGGCATTTGTAATATGAAGCCATCTTTGTCCTGCTAATTTTGGTCCCCAAACTCCACTTGTGCAGCTGTTAACTATCAGTTGCACAAATGGAAGGACTTCAGTCCTGGTCTGACAATGCTTTGCAGCTCTTCTTAGAATGATCTTTTTAGGGGATAGAAAACATTCATTTCTTTTCATAATATCTCAGTGCTCAGCCAAGCCTTCTTTGTGACGTGATTCATCCAATGAAAAATATCCATGTGATTTTTCGTCAAATCAGGACACATCACCACTCTGCTTATGTTATTTGGTTTGCTAGTTCCTGTGCCAGCTCTGCCCTAAGCAGGTGCTAACATCCTGCTTTTATCTGCTTTTCCCCTGTTGATACCATGTATTTGAGTAATGTACACTAAGGAGTAATACTAGAATATGCACATGAGAATTTGTGACCCAAATTTAGTGACCATGCTTCTGTCATTGTGCTCTTGTCCTAGATTGTGGCTCTTGGTGGTTTCTGTGGTGGTGGCTATTATGATAAATATTTATGCACCCCTATTCAACAAAGAGCAATTTGCATAACAAAATAAATTAATAAATGGTTCCCTGTCCCCAAAGGGCTCACAGTCTAAAAGGTTGTGCCAACAATACACTAGAGACAGTGTATTGGAAAAGACACCATGCTGGGGTGAAGGGCAGTTGCTCTCCCCCTGCTAAATATAAGAGGATACCACCTTTAAAGACACCTCTTTGCCCAGATATTCCCATTAAATGCTTGTTTTAAAAGTTCCACTTAAAGAGATTTCTTTTACCATCAGGAGCTTTCATGACATGGATGACAAACATGATTTAAATTCTAAAATGATTTTATAAAGCCAAAGCAGTTTGAGAGCCAAAATACACATAGAGCTCAATCCTATGCATGTCTACTCAGAAGTAAGCCCCATAATAGTCAATGGGCTTACTCCCAGTTAAGTGAGGATAGGATTGCAGCCATAATGCGACATGCTTAAGCTTATTCTTGTGTGGCAGCCATGTGGATCCCCTATTTGGATCAGGACTTGCAGCCTGGGTGTTCCACTATTTATCTCTGCACTGTTTTCCTACTGAAAACATGAAACATACATACAACAGTAAACGTATAAGACACATGTGCTACTTCTGTAAAATTATTGTTGTTAATGTCTATTTGACTCTCTGGCTTCTTTAGTTACTGATATAGAGGAGTGAAAAAAGTTATTCAAATCTATTCCTAATGGCAATAGACCGCCATAACTCTAAGTTGTTGTAGTTGACTTGTAGCCAACTTTCTGCACTCTGCTGCTCCTTGAAAAACAGGCTTGAGCCAAATGTTTTGTTTTTAAATGCCAGAACTGAAGGTCTTGTTTCGTAACTCAGTATTCCTGGATCTCTATACAAATGCACAAACATCGCTTGAGACATAAGTAAAATTCATTTAAATGTTTCTCAAATTGGATGTATCTAGTTCCTTTCCACATAAACACATGACAAATCATAGCATGATGATAGCAGTAATATAGTAGCCAGTTTCAATATTGTCAGCCATGGATTTAACTATTCACAGCAGTGGGCTCATATGTATGATGTAGGGATCCGTAGTCCACTTGGTAATGAGTTGATGCAATTATGTGAACAGAGAATGAGCATTATGTTAATACTAGTAGCTGCTTTGCTTTTATCAAAATTCCTAGTGCTATCTAAAAGCATTGGATTGTTCTGTATCAGAAACCCTCTAAAGCAAAAGAACCAGCTCAATTATTTAATGTGTTCAGAAGGAATAAACAAGGCCTACGGGTACCTTACTTTTCATGCCACAAGCAAGGTTTTCTGCCTCACTACTTTTAAGATAAAAAGTTCACAAAATAAATGGTCCCCCTTCCCACAAACATGCCTGTACTTCACCCAAGTCTGAAAACGATTCACAATTTCCTGCCATTCAGTCCTTGGTAATTCAACAAGAGCATTCATTCCCCTGTATTTCATAATCAACTGACATTCTAGGGTCACTTTATGTTTAAATATAATTTGTTCTGTTCTAAATCAGCGGTGCGCAAAGTGCCAGCTGCTTCGTGCAGGGAATGCATTGCCCAGCACGACTGGCAGTTTGAGTTCCTGAGTCTCTGTGTTCCCCAGTTGGGATGACACACCGCTCTGGGCAGTTGTGTCTGCCTGGAAATCCAGATGCTGTGCCCCTAGAGCATTGCACTATAGACATACTAACCAGAGCGTCATGTTGTCCCAATTGGGGGACATGGAGAGACGCAGAGCTCTGGAACGAAAAGTGCCGGTCACAGGAGGGAAGGATTCAACCAAACACCGGATCTGGCCCTCAGGCCAGGGTTTGCCCAACCCTGTTCAAAATTGTTGTTTGGGATTTCTCACCAAGTCATCCTCACTCTCTGTGCTATTTGATAAAAGATTCTCTCAAACTTACAATTTTTGTCTGCCTCTGTGCTTGGGTGGCCTTAAAAAAAACATTTACACACTCACAGGGTCCAACTTTCTAGGGCCAATGCAGCCCTGAGATAAGGGAACAAAGGTTCCCTTACCTTAAGGAGGCCTCCGTGACTGCCCTTCCATTATAGGATGCAGTACATGCCCAGTTGGCACAGCTGCATCAGTGCTGAAAGTTTGATAGGATTGGGCCCTTAATCACTGTCACCATTAATCCCAATTGCCTGTGTATGGGGAAATATGGAAAGATACTCCTACTGTCCTTGAAATTTTGGGCATAAATTTCCTGCCCAAATTATACAGGAAATAAAGACTTTTGCTTAGTGGGGAAATGACTGTAAATTGTTGGTTTGAGGTTTTGACAGCATAATCCTTTACATTCTCACCAGGAGCAAGGTCCACTGTGTGGAGCCTATTCCTTAACAGGTACAACCAGGACTTCTGCATTAAGCTGCTCCTCTCTTTTCTGTTCGTTAGCATGGTATGTAGAATAGAAAAACTTAATACAGATTTCTCTAGAGAGTAGACCCATGTATCTACTTTTGCACATGCCTACCCAACTTTCCAAAGAGATGCTCAGATCAAAGAAGGAAAATATAAACATCTTTCCTGAAGAAGCAACATTTGACAGTACAGGATTTGATCCCCTTAAGCATCTTAGGACACAATCCTCACCAACTTTCCAGCACCAATGTAAGGACAATGCAACTCCCAAGGTAAGGGATCAAACATTGCCTTACCTTGAGGAGGCCTCCATGACTGCAGGATGCAACACATGCTCCACTGGCATAGCTATGTCATTGCTGGAAAGTTCATTAGGATTGCACCCTTAGACTTCCAGTCTTTGCAGTGCAGCATAAAATGTAAGAATGCTTTTTACAAGTATGCAGCTCCTCATACATTTTCTAAATCAGACTTTCCTTTTTTCACTTATCCTCTGGGTGCCTGGCCTCTCTCCAAGTCCACTGCTGCTCCTTGCTAATGGTCCACAACTTTGGATCCACTTCTCAGTCTTCATTACTTTAAGGACTGGTAACTGCTCTACAGAGCACCTGTACTTCTGGTACTGTACTCAAGTGAGAAGCAAAAATCCTAGGATTACCTCCATACTTACCACACTGCCAGTTTTCCCTGGAGAAGTGATCTTGTATCTCTGAAAATGAACTCTGGTCAATAAATCAGCTTAATTTATTGTCTTCAGGGTTTCCAGCCAATGTGCTAAATTGTTATTGGGTAAATATGGTGAAGGAGTCCACCCAAATACAGTTTGCGCAGATAGACAAATTAAGCTTAATTTATTGAGAGCGGTTAAAGAGATTCTGTATTCAGTAAAACTGGTGAATCATCCAGAAGTCTACCTTGGCCATGAACACCTACTCGTTTGCTCTCATGGTGTCCTCAAAAGAGAGTGCACAAACTGTACTCCAGTTATCTAGGTATATTGAGCATAGCACTGATGTTGTTAATAGTTAACATATTACTTAGACTACCCCCATATGAGGCAGAACAATTGCATAATTTATAATGTGGTCCAGTCAGATTATAGGGGATGACCATGAAGTACTGTCTTCACATTCTGTTAAATGAAATGGTGGATATTCTCATAGACTGACTGGGACTCCCACTTCCTCTGTAAGAGGGTTTTATCATTAATAGATTACAGATCATGACATATTGGAGATAGTCACTTATTAAAAGAAATGTACATAATGCTTGTGTGTTCTGCCTGTTGGTTTAGCAAGAACAAGTAGCATGGGGTTTTGTTGTGGTGGTTGTTAGAACCCTTTCATGTCAAATTGTCCTTTGCAGAGTTTTAGCTGATCTCAGAACATGGAGGTTCTGTAGGCAGAATAGAAAGAGAAGGGCAGGAGATAGAAAATAGACCTTTTGGGGAACAGGGACCAATATGAAAAGATACTTTATCTGTCCTGTAGAGGGAATCTGTTCTCTCTTTACATTTCCACAGAGTGTTCACCAGTGAGTGTCGAAGACGATGGAAATAATTTATAACATTGGGGCCCCTTTTCTTACAAGTCATGTGAAGTTTACAATGTTCATAAGGGTGGTGACCCCTAAAAATATTCAATACAGTATGCCTAGCAGGGATCTGATTGTGGCAAATCTACATGAATCGTCTTTGACAGTGTTATCACCTTGCACACAGGTGTGTTGTAGCAGTGCGCACAGTGTGTGCAAATTATAGCTGTATTCCTCTATGCAGTTCTAAATTTTACTTTTAGAAAGCCCTGATGTGTTTGGAATATTCTGTTTCCCAGTCCCTGCTAGTTTTTCCTGGGTAGTTTTTTTCCTCCTGCAGATTTTCAGTTCACAAAAAGGTGACCAAACAGGTTGCATAATTCTTGCTCCACCAACCCCACCAGAGAAGTAGAAGTATGATTCTCAGTATCCACAAGGGATATGTTCTTGGACCCTCACACAGATACCGAAAACCACAGATAAACAAATTCACGGTTTCAGCCCCTTAAAGCCTCCAAAGGCAACTGGAGCTGTCAACCTCAGAATGCCTTAAAAGGCATAAAAATGGCATAAAAAGGAAACTGGAAGTAGCGTTTTTCAGCCTACAATGGCCATTCTGAAGCCCATAGACCCAGCAGGTGGACATGGGTGGCCTCTGCAGGCTTCAGAAAGCCCTCTGGAGGCGACCAGAGCACAATCACCTTTGGAAGGTTCAGGCTGGGCCAAGTTGGGCTCAGTGTGGTCTGGGCGACCCGTGTTGAGCCAGATCCATGGTTAGAAAATACCAAGGCCCCACCTATATTCTGTGCTTCTATTTGAATACTGCAGGTAGCAGGGGCACTCAAAAGGCAGCTTATCTGTGCACTCTGGTTGGCCTTTTTGACAGCCTTTTGAATTTTATCAGATGTAGCTGTGAAAAGCAAATAGGCACAAGACTTGCTCTGTTTTAAGAAAATTCAGTATCTTATTTCTGGTGGTCCTTTTTTCTCTTTGCTATGTTTAAAGCTGCCTACTTAAAGAGTTACTAGTGCCTCATGGGATACGTTTTGCCTTCAAAAAGACTATGCTAATTTCAAGGCATGTATCTGTATAGAATACTTGAATGCTTTTGATATGAGAGATTGTATGGCACATAGGAAATCCATCATCAAAAGTTCCGTCGTCAGGCGATTGCGGGTGTTGCTGATCCC
This sequence comes from Tiliqua scincoides, assembly GCF_035046505.1. Taxonomy (NCBI): domain Eukaryota; kingdom Metazoa; phylum Chordata; class Lepidosauria; order Squamata; family Scincidae; genus Tiliqua; species Tiliqua scincoides. The sequence continues at coordinate 16,089,026 of NC_089825.1, forward strand.
CCTGAGGCATGTTGGAAGAAGTGTTAAACTCCAAACAAGCAGATTCCGAGAAGGGGGGGATGGGCTCTGCGATAGAGCAGCCGACGCTGAAGGTTGAGAAGGGGGGAAAAAAGTCTCAAGCCTTGACTGCTTGATATTGGGATATAGCACGCCGGTATCAGGGTGCCCAGGGGAGACAGTTCTTTTCCCCCCCATTGGAATAGATAGTAAGCAATGAGCACCCACTCACAATTCAGAAGTATGGTGTCTGATAGGAACAGTCCAGCTGGCAAAGGTAATGAGACTCCCTTTTAGTTCTTATAAACAAAGCGAAATTGATCGCAACAAGTTTGGGAGTTGTTCCAGTAACCTGATAGTAAAACAAGAAAAAGAAAATAAACTGCCAAAGGCTTGAAAAACAAAAAAGGAGGGATAAGGGTGGCGGAGCTCCAACTCCGGCATCTTTTGGCTAGGACTCCCCATGTGACCCTCCCAGATCGTATGTACAAACCAAGCTGATCAGCCTCCAAGGAGACAAACTAAAATGGTATGGTAATTTTGAGGCTACCTCTAAAGTCTGCAAATAGAATCTCTCACTTTAAATGGTGAATAGGACCATTTGTTCTCATCCAACACAGCAATACCTTGTTTTTACACACAAGTTTGTATCTCCGGAGCTTTGCACAGATGTTTGCTTTATAGTTCAAAACCAAGTAGCAGTGGGTTGTATCCAGAGAAGGTTAGTCATAACTAAGCATTATTGCAATCAATGAGACAAGTTCATTTTGACTGACAACATCCTAGGCACGTCCACTCAGAAGCAAGTCAGTCACATTGTGTTCAAAAGCCTAGTCCCAGGAATATGTTTAGAATTGCATCCTTTCTCCCATTAATTACAAGGGCGCTGCTTACTTACACTATTAGAGCCACAACATATCTGTATTGTGTAGGTTAATCTTTATAGCACTTGTCTGCTTTTGGAAAATGGCTGATTTATGTGGAGCTTGCACCTGAGCAATATCCCCTCCATTCTGCCCGCTTCAATGTTTGCCAGCTCTGAACTTGAATAGCTAAGTGTTGGGAATGGCTCGGTTTATGCTTGGACTAATTTTGTGTGTGGTAGAATAAGCCGTATTTATGGAAAACCCAGCAGTGATTCTTGTGCATCAGTCATAATAGCACAACTACAGCATTCTGTATACCAAATTATCTGAACTTGAACTTGGCTCTGCTCCTCAGGCCTTGTGAGTAATGAATTTACAGTCTGTGAGGGTTTCCAAAGTATGTATGAATGCAGAATAAACATTGCTCTAGATCAGGGGTGTCCAAACATTTAGACAGGAGGGCTGCATCATCTCTCTGACACTGTGTCAAAAAGAGAGAATTAATTTACAATTTAAAATTTGAATAAATTTACATAAATGAATATATTAGAAATGGAACTTACATGAATGACGGGCTTGGAATAGCTCAAGGTCTATAAAAGGCCTTGCACAAAGCAAGGCCAGCCTTTCCTTCACTACCACTGCTGCATCACAGACATGAAACAGCAAGTAGTGGAGGGAGCCCTCATGCCATGGCTCAGATGAGAGGTCGAACAGTTGTCCTCATGCTGAGAGCAGCTGCATTGGGCAGTGCAGGCTCCAGCAAGTCTCTGGAGGGCCAGAGGCTCATTGGAGACTGGGGGCTCCTCGAGGGCCTGATTGGGAGCCTCTAAGGACCGCAAGTGGCCCCGGGCTGGGGTTTGGTTACCCCTGCTCTAGATTGAAGAATGCATGTTCAGCACTCTGCCTTCTGCATATTTTTACAGGAGGAAGTAAGGCAAGAAAAACTAAACTTATGCAGTCCATAAAATTAATACAGAGAGAATTTGTAAGGCCTTTATATTTTTCATTATAGTGTTAGAACTTTCCCTTGTCAGAAGAATATTTGCACCTAAGATACCTTAACTCTCTTACATCTCTAAAATTAATAATTTTGTTTTAGGCTTGATGTTTCATACAAGCTAAAGCTGTTAAAGACACTTTGGCCTGTTGCTTTCCATTTAAGATGTGATCCAAGGATCTGTTGCAGGAGTGAATGGCTCCAACATGCACATGGAGCTTTAGATTGGTTTGTGTGTGGGAAACTTTACAGATAAGTTCTTCAACATGCCTTTAAAACTATCTGTCAACCTTAATATGACTATCCTTTCCTTTCTCCCCAGGGTGAAAATCCTATATACAAGAGTGCTGTGACAACTGTGGTCAATCCTAAATATGAGGGTAAATGAAAATGGTTTTGTAACTTCACAACACTGTATGCAATGTAGCAATTTTGTAGTCACAGTAATCTAGCTTTAGGGCAATACTGCAATGAATTTACTAATTCATTACAATAACATATAGGTTTGTTTTCTTTGCAAGTTTTGAAAATGTACAGGATGTTTTTATTTTGTTGGAGAGTGTTTTCTTTTTGTATCTTGCAAATAAGCAGTGCCAGGAACTGACAGAAAACTTAAGTCTGCATAGCCCACTGAACTAAGATCACATGATGCCTTTTGACCTTTTTCTCTCCTGCAACTGGAGTGAAATGTCTGAAGTAATCGGTTTGAGGGGTTCTCCCTACCCATTAAGTCAGGGGTGTCAAACATAAGACCTGGGGGCCAGATGTGGCCCTTGGAAGCTTTTTATATGACCCTCAGGCTTTCAGCTGCTGAGGAGTACTGAGGTGCTACTGCTGAAAGGGCAGCCTACGTGAAAATTGGGCTCTCCCATATCTTGAAATATGATCAAGATTCATATATTTTCTCTTTTGTTATTTGTAGCTAGTGAGTTCCTAAGTGAGAAAGAAGTGTTTATTTTTGGTTATGACCTGTTTAATGACATCACTTCTTGCCTAATGACATCACTTCCGGCCCTCAGCAGGTATCATGAATGCTATGCGGCCCTTTGTATGAAATGAGTTTGACACCCCTGCATTAAGTATTTAAAATCAGATCTGTTTTAGCTTTATAGGCACATTAGGCCTTGGTTTGCACTGTTAAAAATGCAAGCCAAATAATTTCTTGTAAACTTAAATCTTTAGCTTGTGCATAATGGAATGTCTGCAAAGCTTATCTTATTGGGTACAGTAAGGTTTTTTTAATAAGATGAAAATCATGTTGTAAAAGACAATGTGTATATGCATTTTAAATTGTCAGAGGTTATGTATAAGAGAATAGAGGAAATAAATAGATCCAGAAAAATAGCTTTAACATTGTGCCATTTTCCTCATACTGTTGCTGCACAGTAACCTAAGAACTCACCTTTGTAAATTAAAGTCCTGGCTTTAGGTCTGAAAAGTCTTCTGCCAAGACACTGTCTTCTAAATGTATAAGGGCCTTAATTCATTAGTTGTTCTAAAAAAAATGTGTGTGCTTGGTTTAAAGCCTGGTGCTTTGTCACCTTTTTCTTTAATGTATCTGATTTGTATAAGATTGTTGTGTCAAAGCAACTTCATTTTTTTAAGCCATCTTGGCTGTAAATTTGCCTTTATCCTGTAGCTAAGGTTGCATGATTGTCATGTAACTTGACTGTCAGGAAGGAGATATCTTCGTTTGTGCCATGTACATTTTGCCTCTGACCTCTGCCATTTGTTCTGAACTAGCCACATTCTTATTTTAAGTGCCTTTTTATTTTAACAAATGTTCACTTTTTACAGTGCTACTATGGAAGTTATTTATTAAATAAAAATGTTTAAAACATCCAGCCTGTGTTTTTCTTCTTATATTTAGCATTTTTTATCCTTGAAAACTGTCTATGAGGTGTGCTTGAAATATATTGGAATATGTTACCCTTTCACTAAGAGCTAGTGATTACCACTCTAGAAATTTAGATGGGTTGGAGAAAACAATTGGAGGAACTTACTTCAAAAATCTACAGATTAAGCATGGTTATATACAATTAAATCCGGATAAGACAGAGGCTCTCCTGGTTCGGAAATCCTCGATGCAGGTGCTGGATTATCAGCTTGCTCTGAATGGGGTTGCACTCCCTCTGAAGGAGCAGGTCCGCAGCTTGGGGGTCCACCTGGACTCGCAACTGCTCCTGGATTCCCAGGTGGCGGCTGTGGCTAGGGGGGCCTTTGCTCAGCTTCGGCTGGTGCGCCAGCTGCGACCATACTTGGATCGTGCAGACCTGGCCACGGTGATCCATGCTACGGTGACATCGAGGTTAGATTATTGTAACGCGCTTTATGTGGGGCTGCCCCTGAAGACGGTTCGGAAACTGCAATTAGTGCAGAATGCGGCGGCCCGTGTGGTCACTGGAGCTAGGCGGTTTGACTCTGTCAGCCCGCTTCTCCGGGGGCTACATTGGCTGCCCATTCGTTTCTGGGCCCAATTCAAGGTGCTGGTTTTGACCTTTAAAGCCCTATACTGCTCTGGGCCAGGTTATCTTAGAGATCGCCTACTCCCGTACAATCCGGCTCGTCCTCTCAGGTCATCAGAGAAGGCCTTTTTACAAGTGCCGCCGCCTAAGGAGGTACGTGGGGCGGCGGCAAGAAATAGGGCCTTCTCAGTAGTGGCACCAATATTGTGGAACTCCCTTCCCCTTGACTTGAGAATGGCTCCCTCTCTTGAGTCCTTTCGGCGAGGCCTGAAGACCTTGTTGTTTAACCAAGCCTTCTGATGTTATGGCCTTTTTAACATCTTTTATATATCTTTTAGTTGCTTTTTTACAGGCCCGATTCCTCTAAGAACTGCTGTTTTATGCTCTTTTATTCTGACTCTTCTGACTACTGTTTTTATGGGTTCTGCTAATGTGTTTTTAATATGTTTTTATCTGTGAAATTATGTTTTAATTTGTTTTATATGTTAGCCGCCCTGGGACCCTTTTTGGGAGAAGGGCGGGATAAAAATAAAGTTTATTATTATTATTATTATTATTATTATTATTATTATTATTATTATTATTATTATTATTATTATTATTATTCTGTCCTGGTTATATAAATTCTGAAACAGACTGGCCCTAATATGCAGGCACAAACGAAACTAGTGTATGTTCAGAAATTGCATTGAAATGTAATGCCACAGTGCCAGGCATGCTTACTGAGAAGTGTGTTTCCCTGGAATCTGCAATACTTGGGTCATGTACTTGCTAACCATGTGTCTGGACTGTATCACATCAGACTGCAGATTGGTACCTGCAGTTGAATGCTCCTCCATACAAAAGTTAGGAGAGACTGTGCATGTTTTGGAAAGTGAAATCATTGGCTACAGTACTTGCACATTTAGCTGTGAGTAATAGTTAGGTATGCAAGAAATATGCACATGTCAACTGACCTTTTACTTCTTGTTGAATTACTCCTGTAAAATATTTTTAATCGGATGGAGACCTGGCCCATATTTAGATATGTATAAAATCCAAAGGACTGAAGGGGATGCAGTAGAGCCAAAAATAATTTGTTTAGCTGCAGATGTAAACTAAATATCAGCAAGTTTGACACTTGTCAGGTTGCAAGGCTGTGTCTTTTTAAACCTTGATTTAACCTCCTCCTTTTATATAGCAGAGATAATCTCATCCTTTGTCAGTATCAGCTGCAGTATGTTTGGATTTTTGTCAGCTCCTACAGATTCCAAAGAAAAAGCTTGTGTGTTCTTGATTCTAGCTGGCACACAACTTCAGAATTTGGACTTTTGACTTTTTGGTTTGTTTTTTAAGAGAACTTTTGAGCTCCATGTCTGGGAAAAAGCTTGTAAATGGCTTTATGGCCTTTCCTTCTCACAATGCTTATTTTTGGCATAGTATCTTATGTAAAATTATATGGATATATATGCAAATTATGTAAGTACACGTACTGATTCTTAGAGATTTTTGGCAATTCTTGCTCCTAAAGCACTGTGTGTGGTATTCCACGTAGAAGTTTTTATCCTTTCCATTCTGCAGCCTTCCTTTAAAAATCTTCCTCAAGGGTTATTGGTCTTCCAGAGCAGCAGCTCATCAAGCATGAGGGGAGTACCACCAGGAACAAAAGATCAATCACACACACTCCCATGTCCTTGCATGGAAGTGTGTTCGTGTGCATGTGCACTCTCCTCCCTCTCTCCTGACCAACCCAAACATGAATAATTCCAGGAGAGAATTGTAGGGAAACAGCATTATTTTTCAACAACTTAAAATCCAGTGCTACTAGTGCTATCATCCATGCTCTAAGCAGCCAGAATGATCTTCCTGCCTTATAACAAAAACACGTTTAATTTTGAAATGTGCCCCTTAACCATGCTGTATTAGCAAACTGTGAGGGAAAACAGTATGATGGTCTGGTTTTAATTCTTGTAAGGAAAATTGAAGTGCTTTTACCCAAAACACTATTCAGTTTTATGTGTTGGTGCTATGTGATATCAAACTGTGAGTGAGGCTTTGTTAAAGAACATGAATCGAGGATTCCGAACATGTGGAGTAGCTGGATGATACCCAACACCAAAAGGTAATTTTAGTTAGGAATAAATGTAGTTGTATTCCATTTAAACCACTGGAATTATGACTACTATTTGAACATAGATGGTTCAGATTTCATTTATTATAACAGCTATTCCAGTACAATTAAGTTCTTGCACAGCTTCCAGAACTTTACGTATGTTGTAATGTTTCCTTTTCATAGTTCAGCAAAGATGGATTTTTGTCAGATGACTGTATCACCAAATTAATCCAGAACATGACTAAAGTCAGGCATGCCTTAGTGGTTCTTTAGCAATTGCTGGGAAAAGTTCATGTTTTGATTTGAGGGCACTGCATCCCTTTCCACAAATAGCTATTGTTCTCTAAAAATAAAAGACAGTAGTTCTGTGTAACTACGTATAATTTAGTCCATCCAATTAAATGAAGCACATTGGAGATTATTTTGTAAACATTAGGCTACTACCAGTTGCCTGCTGTGAGTTGATGCACTGCTAACAGGATATTCTAATTCATCTGATGCATTCTAAAATTTCAAAAAGTGCTCTGGGCATGTGTAGTGACATTGCGGAAGATATTACCGAGGAGATAGGGTGTGGTGTCCACAGTGCCCCTTGCTCTAAGTGAATGCAGGATTAAGGCCCAGGTGGTAGCTGGAGGTGTGCTGCACAGCTGCAGCCACTAGAGGCTAAAGGAGATCCCTCAGGATATAAGGAGCACCTGAGATAGAAAGGATTGTGGGTTGTAGGAGGAGTGAATGTGGAGAGGAGAGGAGAGACGAGACTAACTGACTGACTGATTGAACTGACTGACAAACTGATCTTGGACTGACTGACTTGGCTTACTGACTTTGGATTCTGACTTGGCACCTTTGACTGATTGGACTGACTGACTGACAAACTGACCCTGGACTGTGACGTGGCTTGCTGACTTTGGACTCGACTTTTGCGTGCTGTACTGGTGAGTCAACCCAGGAAAACTAATCAGCCTTAAGCGGGCACAAGGCCCAGTGGGGAGGAGCTATGACAAGACAGCATGAATTCATTGATTGGGGGGGGGGGGAATGAAAACCATGGTATCAGCCATCTGACTTGCTCAGGCTTGTAACTAATTAAAAACCAGTGTATTTGCTTTTGTTGGCTGCATTGCCTTTCTTTTGGCACTTTTGGAAACCACTGTGTCCAAGAATAGTGAGCAGTAGTGTAGAAATGTTCACTTGGTTGGTGGTTGGCAGACAGCAGTGCAGGGCGAGGAAATGGGACAATAGTCGGTTGTGTTAGACAAAGAGCCAAATGCCTAGTGTGCACAGCTAGTATGATTTGTGTGTGTCTGCCATGACAATATTTAATGCATCCACTCTAAATGCAGTATAGGGAGGTACTTTATAATCATTTAAAAATAAAAATAAAGACAGGAGTAGCACATGTTCAGCTTTCTAGGTTAAACCTTAGTTACTTACTGCTTCTTTTTCCAGACTGGTTGGTCCCTGAATGGGTACTGAAGGTCCTCCGGATAATCCTAAACACAAAATCCATTACTGCATTTGAAAGCCATATTCAATTTCTTGGTTTTATTTGTATACTAGGGTGAAATGTGACACTACAGTAATAGGTCTAAACTGAAGAGTTACTCACTACTTGAAATTAGGTGAGCAGACACTGCAGAAATCACTCCAGAGGGTTTCTTGTTTTTATTACTTCCCTTTCTTCTCAATACCTCAAAGGGTGAGGCCTAGGGGCATGGTAAATACGTGCAGACAACCTTGGAAAGGAGCATGTGTGGATGAAGATTTCTGGGACAGGCTTAGATGCTTTCCAAGATACTCCATCAGTGTGGAAGGCTGTACTACTTCAGCCAGTTGTTGATCTGCTGTGTCAGATTCCTAGCACTGCCACAGGAGAACAGCCAGCTCAGAAGCCATATTGCCGAAGAAGATTTGGTCTTAGTGTGTGTTGTTATAGCAACTTTGTCACACTCAAAGTACTTTAGCATTAGGACAGTGTATGTATTTCCAAATGGAAATATTGGAGATGTCTATGGATTGTATGCAAACCTTATCTACAGGATGCACCTTTTGAACTCATTGCTGCTCTTACTCTTGCCAGCTGGTTTTTATAAATATAGATATAAAAACCTGCTGCAAAGGTGAAGTGCATCTTATTGCAATTCTGGCAGAAAACCTCTTCAATACCTTTGTTTCCTTCCCCTCTAAGTCCAATGGAAAGATAGAAATTACCTTTCACTTCTGGCAACATGTATCTTCTTCTTAACATGCTCAGTTTATGGGAATAGTCCTTTTGGGGTAACATGCCTCCTTCCCACGCTGCGTTGGAAATACATAAAGAGAAACGGAAGACAATACTGTGTGTTACTGTGAAAGTGGGAATGTCCTCCACAGCTGATGAAAACGTTTTCATAAAATTGACAACTAAGAATTCTTTACATTAAATAACTTTGCTTTAACATATAAGAATTCTCATAAGTCAAAGCAAATATGCAGATATGCTACTACTTTAAAGGACATTAGCAAATTCACAAACTGTTTTAATCAAAAGTAATGTAATTGACATTGCAGCTGTGTCCTCAGTAGCTGTGGATCTCGCATCTACTGATTTAACTCACCACAGACGCCAGCAGATACTGGGGTCGCCATTTCAATGTCTTTACAATGGGGAGAAAGTGCCTAAATTACATTTCTTACCTTACAAGGTCAAACTGCCCAGTTTCCAAGCCTCTCAGGGCTAAAAATAGCTCAAAAGATGCACTTCCAGGTCTCCCAGCAACAGTACAGACCACATGCAGCCACTAAAGGTGGCTTGAATTGAATTGAATTGAATGAGATTATTTCATTACATTCAGCACCTCTAATTGCTGAATGCAATACAAGGGGCCCCCCCATATCTGCAGATTCACTTATCCACAGATTGGGTCAACAGGGCCCCCCATGTCTGCCCCCTCTGGAAGCAAGGGGAGGAAAGCTCCCCTCACCGCTGGAGGGTCCTCTGAGCCTGACACTGAAAAAAAAGTAACTTCCAGTTTCTCCATAAAACCAGAAGTGATTTTTTAATGCCTTATAAGGCACTAGGACGACTGGGAAAGTCCCAAAGTGTAATCTGTTGGGTTCAGAGGACCCTCCAGAAGCATTTGTTTGTATGCACAGTTTCACATTTTTGAATCACTGCCCCAAATATACCCAGGAATAGGTCTAATAGGACAGCAAAATATGTGCTGACCTGTGTTATTGGTCAATATTGTCTATTTTGATCAGCAACAGCTTTGCAAGGTCTTGGGCAGGAGACTTTCCTAGCCCCCCTCTTAACTGGAGATTCTGTTAACTGGTGTTGACAGGGATTGAACTTGGGATTCCTTGGGCACTATCACTGAGCTATGGCACCTCTCATTATAGGTGTACAGTGACATATCTAAGGAAAATTGTGTCCATAGCAAGCATTGAAATTGTGTCCTTGTTGAAACGAAAGGGGGTGGGAAGCCAGCCCTGTCCCACCAAGTAAATTTGTGTGCTCAGTAAAACCATGTTTTTTAAAGGTTTTCTTGGGCGAGGTTAGCTTCTTACTATGATTTAGATAAGGACTCCTGGACAGTGCCACAAAAAATGATTTCTTTTCCTACTAGTGTTACACATTTGCAATGCCTCTGTTTCAGGTATCTGGAAATAACTTGAATTTTTTCTGCAGGCATTTACCTCTTTTTGGAGGTTCCCTGAAACTGCTGTGGATAAGCACCTTTGGTAGAATAAGGTTAAGACTGTGTCCAGCACCCTGTTTTCAAGTGGCACCTAGGGCAGATGTCCCTGCCACTGTAGCTGTACTTGGGCTTGGAACAGCCTATCTATTCATTTAAGGACTAATAAGTTTTGCAGAAACCTTGGAATGGATTATGTTGCCTGGAATGTAATAGACACCCCAAATTTAAATATTTGTAAAAGCAGTGCTGCTGGTATGTCTTCATTATAGGGGTGCAGCAAGTTAGGAGTGGCCTATAAATCTTTTTACTGACAAAATTTGACCTGGATCCTAGTTCTGTTAAAGTGCCAAATATTTTGTTGTGTTCTGGCAAATAAATCTGTATCCTGTAAGTTTAACGTCTAGCAATCATAGCTATTCCTACAATAAATGCAGCTGTTAACTTTCTGGGTCTGTAATGTGGATCAGATCTCCATAAGAAAAAACTTTAGGAATGTTTTCATCTTAGATTCAACATCATGGATTACTTGGTCTGCGAGGTTGCAGACTATATTCATGGAACCGAGTTATGCCTGGTGCTTGTGAATCAGTAGAAGTTGTCTCTCTTTCCTTTGCAGCAGCTGTAAATAAAACACAAAACTATCTTTTAGCAGAATAGTTATACACTCTGTTCCAAGAAATCTAAACTAATAAAAAAAAAATGCTGAAAGAAATTGCTTCAAGCCCAGTTCTATCCCCCAGCAGGCCTGCATGACACAGCAGTGCTATGCTAATGGAGTACACACTGTATGCAGTGGTTGTGGTGGGTGATCCAAAAGAGGTAAGTAAACATCATTTCACTTTCCTTCCTGTAAGCCACCTGGTCTCCAATGGGTCTCCTCCGACCTATGGCAGATACTTAGCTGGCAAAAGTCTGAGGAGCCTCAGGGGTGTGTCACGCTGGAAAAAAGGGGCTAGAGCTTGACACGTACTGCTGCTGCTGAGATCCTTGCACTCCTGCCCCTGAACGGCTGCTGGTTCAGCCCAGTTCTCACGCTGATCCTCCTCTGAGCCACTTTACTTGCTTTACTTCTAAAGCACCTGACTTGCTTCGGTGGGGTGTTCGGAAGCTGCTGCACACACTCAGAGCTACCAGCTGTTTGCACTGGTGACTCCAAAATGTGCAGTAGCAGTGCAACGTTTGTGCTGCCTGAACAGGGCTTACAGAAGCGAATCTCAAAAACTGCTGCCATCAGCCGTGATTAGGATTGGGCCATTGGTGGAGGTATTTGAAAATGGTGTTTCAGAAGTAAGTCCATTGTGTTCAGTAAGATCTAGGCTGTAATTCTATCTTACTCAGCGGAAACAAACACCTCTAGCCATTAAAAAAAAATTAAATGTAACAGGAAAACGTAGAATATCTGCTCACTAATTCTAGCTAACATTTAAAATCATAGAAATGACATTATAGTATTTATACAAACTGCTTATAAAAATCAACTTTTTAATCATACTGGCTTTCCATTTATGCATGGCTAACAGGAAGTCTATAAAATAAAGACATACAGGAACCCATAAGCTTTTCATTTTGTTTTTATATCTGACAGCTTCATCTACACCCGTGTTTCTCAGCGTTTGTCCCCTGCTGCACCTCTTCTCATGGTCCACCTCTTGGAAGTACCATAGGAAGTAACTGGTGATGATGTCACCGCCAGTTACTTCCAAACTGGGAAGTCAGATGCTAGCACAACAAATACCAGTAGGCTTTTTCTGAATATGCGAAAAGCTTATGCTGGAGCTCTGACCCTCCTTATTGCTGACCAAGCTGACCCTCCTTATTGCTTCTTGTCATGTTGCATTGTTGGTCTCACTGCCAGGCAGCAGGGGTCTGGGGGTCCAGTGGGTACCACCAGACACCACCTCAAGTACCATGAAGAATGCTGATCAACACATTTTTTCAACTGATCTCATATGTCTATCTAGAAATACAGTTGGAAAAACAAATGCATAGATGAGGTCATCAGATTAGCAACTTTCCATTTAAATGTGAGCTGCTTTCTAACTGATTGTTTAAACATTATTTACAACATTTGGTAAACACAAACTTCAAAAAATCAAATAATTCTTGCTATTACGTTAATTTTAAAAAATAGGCATTTCATTCTTTTTTTAATCTGTTGAATATGCATGAATTAAAAGACACATGCAACAACCCACCATTTTAGATAAATATAGCAGGCATGTGTACAGGTCACCTGTTAAACATAATTTCAAAGTACTTATATCAATTAGACCTTCAACAACCTCTGAAAGAATATGGCAAAGTTCAGGTTTTTAGATCAATTGGACAATACATAAAAAATCACAATCAGAAACAATTAACCACTCGAAATCAGTCAGAAACAACTAACCACTCAAAATATTTGGCTATCAGACTAAATTACCTGCAGACTGGATTTGATTTTTAAATCCATTTATTTAAGGCAACAACAAAATGTCCACTAGATTCCTGGAAATATAATGACTTCAATATTACCTTTGTGCACCCTATTAAAACCTGTTACTTACCGAGAAGGTTAGCTTGTTGTAACTGATACTTTGCAAACAACAGTGCTTGCTGCAGATGTGCTTTACGACTTGAAAGCTGACCCTTTCTGTAATCTATCATTTGTTGCAGAATGTGGTCTATGGAAACAAAACAATGGTTAACTGAACATGTATTTTTATAACAGTGTTTCTGTAACAGTGGGCCAGGACCCACTACGTGGGCTGCAATCCAATTTCAGATAGGTCCTCATTCATTTCAATTAGACTTGATGCCACCATGGTATGTGACTGCATTTGGGGAAATGTTGCAGATCTGTATTTTTAACAGGCTGCTATGTATACACTTTTAACAATGGAAGTCAGTGGGGCTTACTCCCGGGTACGTGTAGATAGGCTTTCAGCTACTGGATGTTTGGGGAATTTTTTGAAACTGATCAACAACTATTTATTATTATTATTATTATTATTATTATTATTATTATTAACAGTATTTATATACCGCTTTTCAACTAAAAGTTCACAAAGCGGTTTACAGAGAAAAATCAAATAACTAAATGGCTTCCTGTCCCAAAAGGGCTCACAATCTAAAAAAGCTGTTTGGGAGGATTCTTTATTGTTAATAATTTTTTTAAACTTACGCATATTGTAAACTTTTAATCTACTTAATTGATTTGATTTGATTTTGTTGAACGGGAATTGTTAAAAAATTTCCTGCTTGATGTCACTTCTGGCCATGACATCATTCCCATGTTAATGACATCATTTCCAGTGGGGTCCAACAGACTGTCATTCTAAAAAGGGGGTCACAGCAGTGAAAACCACTGCTTTATAAGATCCACTGCACCCGCCACCGGGTTAGAGGATCAAGGCTGGGAAGGGGGCTAGAATTCAGTGGATGCTGCTACCATCAAACCAGCTTCCTTCCCAGTCCCAATCCACACTCCTCTTTGCCCTGTTCTGCTCACATTTCCACCTACCTTTCACTCACTGCACACACTTATGGTACTAGTCAGCATCCATCATCTATTGGCCCATGAAGCCAGCTGCACATGGCTTGTGGCAGTGGTCAGGCCATGTGCTCTGTCATGCCACCTTTTGCAACAACCAGAAAGCACCTAACACCACTGGAATGCTTGTTCTGGTGATGTTAGGCACCCATAGGATTGGGCCATGAGTGTGTGCTGCGTTTTTTTACAGTACTGCTGGGGGAGGGGGCACCCAAAATGGGGCAAAACTTTTTCCACTTTAAAATAGTGCAGGAGGCGTGTGTGTGATTAGTCCCAGAAGTGCAGCAGGGGCAAGGTGTTAAGGCTTTCAACTCCCCACTGTAGTTTAGCCCATTTTGTGTACTTCCCCCACCAATATTGTAAAAGAGAAAAAAATTCTGGGCCAAATGGACACATTTAAGTGCATGTCCAGTGTAGTCAGTTGCCAAACACAGGCAGTACAGCATTGGGTGCTAAACAACCAGCAAAGAAGAACTTTGCTGAGGAAGGCAAATCCTCCCTCCACTTAACCCAGAATGGGAGAGAATACACTCACGTGCACAGCAGCTGCAACCAAACTATCTTGATGCCGTATTCTTTAGTGAAGGCATGGAAAGATTTTAAAGTTGAGACTGTTTCAATAGACTGGTGACTCCTGTATGCTGCAGAGGTTGCCACCACATGAAAAGAATGGGCGGTGGTGCCCTCTGGTGGGAACTTTTCACTGGTGTTGTGCACTTTATGAATGCAGTACTGACAACACCTGAAATGCACACCTTTGCCCCTCTTCAGGAGCACTTCCACATCAGCCTTTTACCCTGGAATTGCCATCCTTTGTTCACTCACTTCTTATGGGGAAATCACACACTGTGTCGGCAAAACAAAAACCCCTGTCATATTTTTTTCATTACTTTTGAGAGCTCATATATTCCTACTCTTTTGTAAGAAATAAAGAGCGGAGCAATAAGTCATAGCAATAATAACTGTAGATCCCCTCCCTGCTGTTCTCTCCCTTCTTCTACTGTACCATTTCTTCAAAGCTTGCACAATTTCATGGTTTGTTGATCAATTGAGGTGAGTTGGTATGGACTGAACTTGCTTCTCTGCAGCTCATCAGTTTTCCCCTGCTCCACCTATGCAAACAGACAGCCCAATCCTATTTGATGGAGCGGCACCAGCTCAGGCTCTGCTGCATCTTAAGGGAGTTATTGGTGCACTGATGGGCTCCTCAGTGTAAGGGGACATTCATCCCCTTCACAGCAGCTGCCACAATTGGGCTACTCAGACCTGCTCCTGCTAAATCGCTTGCACAAGTCTGCATTGTCTTATGTCGGTGGATCTGGTCCAGGAAGGGGGATAGTATATGATGCGCACCGTTGTTACCAATCCTGCTCCCCTCCCAGCCCCAAGAAGTTGGGGGGCGGTCTTTTTGACTGTTATGGGTTTCTACCCCTTTGGTAGAAAATCTTCCCGATCTGTTCCTCTTCATATTTAGGCTCCTGAAATTTCTACATACAGATTCTACTTTAGAAATAGATTGTACTTTGTTTACAGTAAGAATATTCCTTTCTCCTGAATTCTAGTCTCTTCCTTGCCAAACACTTACTACTCCCTCATTCACTGACTGAGGCTGCAGTCCTATACACACTTTCCTGGGAAGAAGCCCCACTGAACACAATTGGGACTTGTATCAGCATAGACATGCATAGGATTATGCTCTAAGTCAAGAATGCCGACTTTCACTCCACAAGTATACTAATTCTGTACTTGCCAGGAACTCTGTGTACACTTGCTTCCGTTGTTGGTACTCCTGGAAAAGATGTTTTTCCTGATGGTGATCGCTGCAAAAGTTGCCTTTTCAAAGCTTGCTCTATCTCCTTCTCTGCAAAGATAACATTTTTGTATATAGTAAACAGCTTATTACATTTAAAAACGGACAGATTACAGAGCAAAAAAGACAAAGCCTACAAGGGGCCAAGCAATCTGTTTTCAATTAAACAAAATGCGTAGCTCACACTGAACACAGTAATTGATTAACAGCCCAATCCTAACTCGTACTTGTGCCAGATCGCTGCACTGGCCAGCACAGGGGGTGGGAGAAGGCGGCAGGAGGGTGTTCCGGGAGTGGGAAGGGAGTCTTTCTGGGCGGAGGAGAGTGGAACGGGAGGAGAATCCGGCCCGGGAAGGAGTGGGCTTGGTAGTGGCAGCGCATGCCGTATTCTTACTCCTGCTCCCGGACCTCGGAACTCTACATGGGCTTAGCAGATTTGTGCCAGCTAAATAGCAGGTGCAGATCTAAATAGCCCAATAGGGCAGGCTGGGGTGTTACATAAGGTAAGGGGAAAAATACCCCATGGTGACCTCCAGCCTGCTAGTAATCTGTGCAGGATACAGCACATGCCACTGCAGCCTGGCTATAATAGCGCAGGTTAGGATTGCGCCCTAAATGTGATTATTGTACATGTCATTGCATATGTATGTATTGTTTTGTGCGGTGTTTTACGACCACCCATTATACATTTAACTCTGGTAAATTCACGGAATTACATGCATGAGTAGGCTTATGTTGCTCTGCCTTTCCTTGTCAAACAGGATCAACACTGGCAAGTTAGGTAACACCAATCATCTTTAGGCAAGGGATATGGTTGAACGGGGCAGTAGTGATCCCATAAGATTTCTTTGCTTATGAGTCTGTTGACAACTATGTATGCAATTATGTATGCACACCTAACTGCAGCAATGGACTAAAGTGGACTTTTCTACACACCAAGACAGGAGCGCATTGTGGAAATTCATATGTGAAACCTGCTTCTATACATTTCATTCATATATATGATTTATGACCTGCCTTCCATGGGGCTGCCCCAGTGTATCACCACACTGCCCTTTGGTGATCTTTGGGCTGCTTCAGGCCAGGCCATCACGTGCTCTCACCATGAATCATGTTTTAGTCACCCCCAAGTGGTCTGAAGTTCAAAGAAGGGAGGCAGGCTTTTGCATTTAAATCAATGTAAGAGTCTGGAACGCACCTCGGGGACAACTCTGCTACCTTTCCCTTCAAATAAATGGAGTAATCAAGCCATATGTCAACCCCACCACACCTCCTACTTTGAGGAGGCTTCTGTGACTGCCCCCCACAATAGGATACAGTGCACACCCCATTGGCATGGCTCCATCAGAGCTGGAAAGTTCAACAGGATTTGGTCCATACTTCCTGAGGCAGTCCAAAATGTATTGATCAAGAAGAAGTTTTTATGGTGGTAGTAAGCTTTTCAACCAGACTGACATTTTGTACACAACCTAGGGTGCAATCCTATCCTGCGCTGGAACAGGCAAGCCAAGAGGCTTGCGCTGTATCCAGTGCAGGATAGGGGCCAGAATTGGCTTAGCCAGATGCATGGGAACTTTTCCCCTTACCCCTGGGCAAGGCGCCCTGGCCCCTATGGGTCTCCTCAGGAGGTGGCACAAGTCCAAGGAGAGTGGAACAGCTTAACTGCCGGATCCCAGCCCCACCTCCCCCTCCTGCCCCTGGGGCTGCCTACTGCCCACCCTCCCCCCACCCAAGAACGCCTTCCTCCCTGCCCACCCCAGAACCTTGCGTCGGCCCAGCTGGGCTAACTCAAGGCTCGCCGTGCGAGCCGCCACAGAAGCTGGATTCAGCCTCTGTGTGGCGGTACGCCGGCGTGGCTTGATCGTGAGAAGGCACAAAGCACATTTGTGACCCCACTGGGTGCAAGGGAGTTGCGCTGGCCCAAGTGCAGCTTAGGATTGTGCTGCACGAGGTATAAATAATATAACTGGTTTATGAAAATATTGTATAGATATACCATATAGCCTTCAAAATTAAGAAATATCAAGAATTTCGGAATGAATGCTAACAGATAACACAAATACAAAGCAACAAAACTATGTTTTACCCATCCTGTTATATAATGTAATATCTTCAAGAAATGAGCTTTAACAAGTTATAAGTGTTCTTAATTCTACACATATTTACTTGGAAGCAAGATCTACCATGTTCAGTGGGGGTTACTACTAAGTAAATGTGTATAAGATTAAAATGTTACTTACTTAGAATTTTGTCCTGCTGTGTCAGGAATGAGGAAATATCTGTTTCGAAGCCTACAGGTCTGCCGGTCATTGTAATGTGCTCAGGCTTTATTTTCTTAATCCCTAAATGTTCCATTAATCAGTGGAGGGAAAACACATACACATAAACTTAACTGCTGTTTCAATCTATGCCTAATAAAGGTTTATTCATTCATTCATTCAACTGCTGTTTCAAAACCCCAATAACTTTTATCTAGGTTACACTCATTCTTGAAAAGTGATCTTCTAAACTGAACAATGGAATCCTTTAGGTTATCAATTGTGCAACTCTAAAATTATTAGACTGTACTTCAGTGTTTGGTATGATTTGCAAACTTATATTAAAGAAAGGAGGGGGTATGTTTCTTTGTCACAGTGGTAAATCTAGGATGTGGCAAGTGGGGACATCTGCCCTGGGCACCACTTGAAGGGGGTGCTGGGTGTGAACTTACCCATATTCTGATGATGGTGCATTTCCACACCACAACCAATTGTGCAAGTTTGCACCAGTTTCGGGGGATCTCCAAAAAGAGATAAATGAACACTATTTTTCATTTCTTTTTTTAGGGGGGATTAGCATCCACTGATTTTTGCATAAATTCACTTGGTGGAACAAGGTTGTCTTCCTACCTCATGATTTCTCCTTCACTGTGTAGCCTGCTGAATAAATTCACTTGGTGCAATGAACAAGGATGGCTTCCCACCCCGTGCTCTCTCCTTCTCTGTTTGGACAGGGGCACAATTTCAGTGCATGCCATGGGCACCATTTTCCCTAAATACACCGCTGCTTTGATGTGCCTCCCTCCCTCTGCAGTCTTCTAGCCAATAACTTTACAATCAGCAGGCACTACAAAAGCCTTAAATGATGAATTGGGGGGGGGGGATTTAAAATTTTTAAGTAATTTAAAATCACTCATTGAGCTTTGAAACATTCAAAGAGAGAACACAGGGAGAAGGTCTCTTAACTCCTGCCAGTGAAATACTGTAAAGTTCCCAAAGATCTACCAGACAACAAATACTAAACAATCTCAACCTCCACCAGTTTTGTCCTGTGCTCGCTCACGCTCTCTTCCTCTTCCCCTCCCTCTCCCCTCTCCCCCTCCCTCTCCCTCTCTTCCCCTCTCTTGCTCTCCCTCCCTCTCCCTCACCTTCTCCCTCTCCCTCCCTCTCTCTCCCTCTCTCTCCTTCTCTCCCTCTCCCCCTCCCCTATCTCTCCCTCTCTCCCATCCTCTCTCCCTCCCTCCCTCTCCCCCTCCCTCTCCCCCTCCTCCTCTCTCTCCCCCTCCCTCCCTCTCCCCTCCCCCAATCTCTCTCTCTCTCCCTCCCCCTCTCTCTCCCTCCTCCCCCTCCCCTCTCCCTCCCTCCCTCCCCCTCCCTCTCCCTCTCATCCTCTCCCCTCTCCCTCTCTCCCCCTCTCCCCCTCATCCTCTCCCCCTCTCCCTCCCCCTTTCTCCCTCTCCCTCCCCCTCTCCCCCTCATGTTTGCATTCTTTGATTCAATTAGTGGATAACCCAAGCAAGGACAACACAGAGATAAGGAGCCAATTGAATGTTGTCCATGTTGTCCCTCCAAGACAACTAAGAGCCCAGTTCTATGGGCTTGAGTGCTGACAGTATGAGCATACTACCAGTGCTGGGTGTCGCAAACAAAGCACATTTGTGGCGTCTGGAGGCCAGCGGTGGGAGGATAATGCTGTGGACGGTAAGTAGCATCACCAGGTAGCAGTGCGGATTTTCAGGGCAGAGGGAAGGTATTCTGGGGAAGGAGGAGGATGGGGGAGGGTGGAACTGGAGGAGGTACTGGCCAGGGAGGGGGGTGGGCCAATGGGAACCTTTAATAACACAATCTTTATCTATAGGCCTAGGGTTGGTCCTGAGTACAGAAGGGAACTAGAACTCATCTAGATCTGGTCTAGCCACTCATCTTGCTATTGTATGTGCATCAGAGTCTTCAGTCTTGATACTGAATCAACCCATGTCTCTGGAGGGATCTACTCAGAGACTGGAAGGATCATTCTCCTTCCCTTCTTATCTCAATTGTTCTATATCCTACTCCAGCATGAAATGACAGTTTACAATCTGCCCAACACCAGGAGCCCTCTTAGGAGCACGAGTGCTAGAAATAACATTTTGTACTTACCAGGTACTTTGGTTATTTGTACTTGCAGCCCTGAAGTGACCGATTTCACTGTTTGCTGATCCAATGGTTCAGTCTTTGTGGTTGGTATTTGTGCTGAGGAAAATTTATACATTCCATAGAAAAAATAAAAGTGAACATAGCAGTCTAGTACGCAGTGTCAAACAAAACACATAATTGATAAGCAGGGGCAGTCTAAAATGGTATTTGTGAAATAACACTGCAATAACTGAAATAACACTGAAATAACAATGCAAAATTGGGCTTATAAGACAACAAAATGCAATATCCTGCTCAATTAACAAAATCACACCACCATGAACCTATTAAAGTGGCTGCAGAGCGTCTGTGGATTGTCTCAAGTTCTTCTGACTGTTTCTTAAGCCCCTAACTCCCTCAGAGCTCTATTGCTTTCACTGACTGTAGAGACTTCTGACCATGCTCAGAAGCTGCCAAGGAAAATGCATGGAGCCCTATGGAAAGTGAAACTGGGCCACAGTGCGCATTTACTTGTGAGTAGGCCACCGTGCCCTGCTCCATTGGAAAGGGAAGCCCTAGAGGAATGCAACACCACCAGAATAGTCCCAATTCAATGAATGTCCCAACAACATTCAAGAAGGAAGTCCCTCCCTCCAAGCTGATAAATGTATTGAATCCTATGGAAAGGGAAACTGAGCTACATGTTTGTGTTTACTCACGAGTAAGCAAATGTTTAATGGTTCCTTGCTATAGTTGGTGTGTGTTTTTTCCCTGAACTTTAAAACCGGTTTGTTTCCATAGCAATTCAATACTATGTTCAATTCTGTTGGTTCAAGTTGCTGTCTTTTCAATGTTTTAATTTGGCAATGTCATAATTTGTTTGTGTTTGGCAACATTGTAATTGTTCATACAAGTAGCATGCAAATCTTAAATGGTTCCTATGGGTTCCTATGAGTTTAATTCAAGTAATTGACTATGGAGTTGTGCTCTTCAGGGGTGTGTGTGTGTGTGTGTGTGTGTGAGAGAGAGAGAGAGAGAGAGAGAGAGAAATGCTTATGCCTGTTTTATTCCTGCAGCTATGCGTCCTGACAGCCACAGGCATGAAAACATATCTATCACCTATATGACAGTGATTACACTTGATAAAAATGCTTTAAAATTGATTAAAATAGTAATTTGGAATAAAAACACATAACACCACTATAACACCGCTTTCAGCCCCCCCTTTTTAAGGATAACACTGCCATCCATGAAAAAAAGCATTTTAGACTGCTTCTATTGATAATTCCTCTGCTCTATGTAATTAAAGTGTTAGATATGCTAGCAGTATGAATTCACATCACTATGGCCACAAGATACAAAAGAACAATTCACTCTGCATGACTAATGGTTACCTTCTGGGCTGCAATTACTGCATGCAATTTGTAGCCACTTTTATTGTGGCTCTCAAGAGATTTATTTCCATGATCAGGAATTCTTTATTAGACAGCCAAACACCACTGATGACCAAACACTACAGATGACTTTCCCTCTCTTCACCCTTTCATTTTCAGCATCTCATTCATTTTTGTTCTTTTTCATCACAAACAGAATATAAATGAAGCTCAGCAAAGACTGAAATTACCATAATACAGTGTCAATAGGAATGTGAAGCTGATCAAATTCGGCATTAAAATGTCAAGGAAGGCATATGAAGCTTCAGAAGCACGGTGATTGTCAAAGAAATGATAGAAACCATAAACACTGGGCAATCTGAAAGCTTCTTGGAGTGCAGGGCAGAACCATGCACATGCAGCGCAATCCTATCTTGCGTTGGAACAGGCAAGTCAGGAGGCTTGCGCTCTATCCAGTGCAAGATAGGGGCCAAAGCAGCTCAGTCAGAGGTAAGGGGAAACTCTTCCACTTATCGCCAGGTAAGCCACTACAACCCCTATGGGGCTCCTAGGATTTGTGCCAACCCAGGAGGTGGCACAAGTCCGAGAAGAGCAGAGCAGCTTGAAGCCGCTCTACGCTGCTCAAGAATGGGGGTTGGAATCTGGCAGAACAGCTGGATCCCAGCCCCACCTCCTGCTCCCCGCCTGCTTACCCCAGGACTGCCCTCCACCGCCCCCCCACGCCAGAATACCTCCCTCCCACCTCCTCCCCACCCTCCTCAGAGCCTTGAATGCAGTCTCCATGTGCCAGCACACTTCTGTGCGCTGGTGCAGTTTGCTCCCAAGGAGGCCCAAACATGCTTCATAGCACGTTTGCGACCCTCCGAGGTTGGCACAAGGGACTTGTGTCAGCCTAACTCATTGTTAGGACTGCACTCTTAATTACTCAGTGTGTTCTGATAGAAACTTAGATTTAATTATAAACACAAACAAAGGGGGCAATAAACAAGGTAAAACCATGGCAAGATAGAGGGAGCTTGACAGCCCAATCCTATCCACACTGTCCTGACAGTAAGCCCCATTGACTCTAATGGGACTTACTTCTAAGTAGACATGCATAGGATTGGGCTGCCAGGTATTTGCCCTCAATAATATATTTTTATCCCAGTTGCATCCCCCAACACATCATTTGTAAATTTATTGACAAGTGTTTCAAAATTACTCTGTGAGACAAAGGGAGTAAGTAGTGGCTTGATTGGGGTGAGAGGAGAGTGAAGTAAATAACAGGAGGAAGCAGTGGCTGTTGCTGAGTTTTGTTTGTGTATTTGGGAGCAGGGTAGAGAAAGTTGTAGAGATGGAAAAGTGTGGGGAGTACCTAAAACCCTTAATAACTTTAGAGCAATGGTTACCAATGTCCTCCTTAGGAGGAGAGAACCACTTAAGTCTTTGTGGGGGCAGGGGATCACTCTGCTTCTGGGGAAAGATGGGAGGTTTCTGGCTTAGCTGAAGCCAGCACCAGCCTCTGGGGGGGGGGGGTTTTCAGGAAGCCTCGTGGACATTTCTACAGGGCCTCCCAAGCCTCAAAATGAATAAAAATTGTGATCAGAAGCCATTTCCAGTTTCATGACCGGAAACCAGAAGTGGCTTCCAATCATGATTTTTTTAATTATTATTATTATTGAGACTTGGGGAGCCCTGTGAAGGCATCCACGGGGCTCCCTACACCCCGCAGAGGCCAGTGCTGGCTTCAGGTAAGTCAGAAATCCCCCTCTTTTCCCAGCAGCAGCATGATGCTGGGGATCGCATTGTGGCAATCTCCTCCTTTAAGGAGTCAGAGCTGAGTGCTTCTCTGGTTGATGGGTCATGACCCACCAGTTTAGGAAGTGCTGCTTTAAAGGATTTTTGAAAGGGCCCTTTCTTACTCTCCATGACTACAGGCCACATGAGCATTGGAGCATTTGTCACCCTTAATACATAGTGTGTCTCTTAGGTTTACAAAGGCCCATGAAAATTTCAATTAACTGATACACGAATAATTCTGCTTTATAATAGTTTTTACTCTTCACTTACCAGCTTTGATTTTTATTTGCTCTCGAAAATCTTTTATATTTGCTTCTAATTTTGCAGCCAAAGCCTTTTGTTTTGCTCTTTGCTCAGCTATAAAATGGATAACATGAATTTAATTATCTTAACTCTCTCAGACAACAGATTCTAACTATCAGTGTTTCTGAAAATCACAGCCATAGGTTTATAAATTTGGATCATATGAACCCCCTCCTCCCAAATGAACATAAATTACCATGCTCCAAACTCTCTGGGGTGGAAGTAGCATAGGGCAAATGGAGACCAATTTTGCATGCAGCCCCAATAGAAATAAGGCAAGAGGTAAAACCATTAGTTAGGGTGACAAATTAATGTAAAGCTTTTTAAGGGTTGATAACTATCAGTATTTTTTTCTGAGAGTCAAATTAGACTTGATGATATCAGATAAATGTGTTAAACAAGTGATTTTGCTCAAGTTCATAAACACGTAGTTTAGAATACAAATTTGTCCATAATGTTCAGACGTATTGTAAATCAAGCATAATTTCTTCAAAAAGTTATTGTCTTGATTGGTTGTGATGAATGCTGTGGTCCTGTTCCATTCCCATTGGCCTATTCTGCTGTATTTATGAAAAAAAATTTTTGACTCTCTAGGAGCTCCTGCATAGGCTCAGCAGCCTTAGTAGCTGGAAAATCTTCCTGAAGCTTTCATGTTCATATTCAGAGCTACCCTGCCCACTGGGTAGCAGACCTGGCTGTCTAAGTTCAAAGAGTGGGATGGAGTCACCCAGATGAATTTCACTCCTCTGGTCAGGTAATTTGATGTCATCATCAAAGAAACATTTTATAAGTGCTAGCCCACAGAAAGTCATTGATGTTCTTTGCCAGTCCCAAGTGACTTATTCCTTGGGAATTCAAAGAGAAGCACCCAATTGCTCACCCACAAGTGTAAAGATTGGGGATACTTTGGACAAATGTAAGTAGCTAGCAAATGAGGACTGTTTCTAACTAGATTGCTGCCAGGAAATATATTTTTGCTTTATCTATTCTTTTCCATCCAGCCTGCTTGCAAATACCACTGGTTAAGGGATCCCTTCCCACATGGAAGGGATCACAAGGCATTGGGGGAAAGGGGGCTCTGTGGGCTGATATTATTGTTGGCATTACCAGTTATTGCATCCATTGAGGAAACCATTTATGTGGGCTTTCCAGTCAAACTCAGGCATTTTCCATCAGCCTGTTTGTACTTTTATTACCCATCTTTCCTCATTTTGTTAAATTCCCTTTTTCTTTTTGAACTTTTAATAAGCTAATTATGTTTTGACCCATTTTTGCCTGATTCATGTTCATGAGTAATTTTCTGAATTGCATCTCTTTGCTTTGCAGATGCTACTATGGGATTTATTTTTACAAGAACCCTGGAAGGTCAACATTGTCTTGGGAAGGGTTTTTTCCCCAGGTGCATCTCCTCTGCCTGACGCTGTAGCTGGGATGGTGGCAGTAGATACAAATTACAAAGGATCTTTTTCTCCCCCATTAAGCTGCTGGTCCAGAGAGGGAAAGCAGGGAGCAGGAAGGGGTACTGGTACACTAAAACCATTAGATGCTACTTCTCTTGGTCAGGCTACGTTCTCTTGGGATGCACTCTTTTCCCTTTTCCTGATAATGGGTGAGAGTAAAAGAAATGCAATTGGCAACACAGGAGGGGGAATTGCTGACTGTGCTTCCTGCACAGACCCTCCATTTGCCAGAACAGACCCTCCATTTCCTGCACAGACCCTCCTAAAGACCCTCCATTTGCCAGGACAGTTTGCTAGTTATTGCTAGTTATAGTTATCTTAATAGCATAATTAATAGCTCAGGACTATGTTTAACCCTAATGCCACTGGCACTATTAGTGTAACAACAATAGAAAAGCTGGATCAGACCAATGGTCTATCTAGTAAAGCATTTTGTTTTGAGAGAGGCCAACCAACAGCTTCTGAAAGCCCACAGGAAGGGAGTGAACAGTAATTCTGCTGTTAGCCACCATAACTGCTATTCAATGTATACTGCCTTTGAACATGGAAGTTCTATTTAGATATCACTGATAATGTCCATTAATTGTTAGACCTGCCTGACATGAATTTGTCTAATCCTTTTAAATGCCATCTAGATCGGTGGCTATCACATCTTGGGGCACATAATTCCATAACGTAATTATGCATTAGTGATTTTTTGTATTACGTAGCACAAGCAGTCTATCACAGAATGTTAAAATAATTCTTAGCTGTGTGGGCCAGCTCTCATTAAAAACAAATTATTATAGAGTTATATTCTTGGGTCAGATAAGTCTGTAGCAGTTCACAGAATTTATCAAATGAACCCATCATATTTGTTAATTCTATTGTATTATGAACACAATATCTATTCCATACTTACTGCTTATAGCTGCACGCTCCGATTCAAGCAGCTGCACCGGAACTGCCACAAGATATTTATCCAAACCATGTCTGTCTTCTGATAGACCATACAGTTCTTTGTCTAAGAAAAAAGATTTGAAGTAACTAAATACAGAAAACTTGTACAGGAATTTAATTATTCCTGTAAAACAATTACACTGAGCACATGAACACTGACAATGAGAATTATAGTAACTTTATGGAAGCAACTGATTTTCAGTTTCCACTTTGACCGAATCATCACCAGCAAAGCAAAAGTATTGCAGAAAAAAAATAATCAGTTTAGGCCAATAAGCATTTGGGTCATTTGAGGCATTGAACAGCAGCAATCCCTAATCTGTCACCAATCATACACTTATCAGAAAACTATGCAAATCCCAATTCTCTGACAAGTATACTAGCTTGACACACATTTGCAAGTACATGTTTCATGCGCACATCAAAAAACCGACCTTTAAAACTGCATCTAGAATAAATCTGCCTATTGTGCAGAAATGGGATAGACTAAAAAAGCAGAGGTGATTTAGGTCAGCAGGCTGCCTCACCTAGTCTTTGCTGATTTATTAATTAATTGTGCATAGTTCATATGTCACTCACCTGCATATTTCAGATAAAGATGATGCAGTGTTGCTCAAACTGGGTCGGGATCCAGTAAGTGGGTTGTAAGCCAATTTCAGCTGGGTCCCCATTCATTTCAATGTGCATTTTAAAAATAAATTAGACTTGATGCTATCACGGCATGTGATTGCATTTGGGGAAATGTTACAGATCTGTACTTTTAACAGGCTATTATGTATATGCGTTTAGTATGGCTGCCAATGTGGCTTACTCCTGAGTAAGTGGATAGGATTGCAGCCTTTGGAATGTTTGGGAAATTTTTTTACAACAGATCAGCGACTGCTTGGAAGGGTTAGGAGGGTTATTCTTTATTTTAAATACATTTGTAAACTTATTGTAAACTTTTAATTTACTTACTATTTATTTAATTGACTTCAGGTGCAATCCAAATGCGTCCTTGGGCCGACGCAAGTCCCTTCACAGCCCAGGAGGGTCGCAAACATGCCATAAGGGTTGCAAATGTGCCTCCCTGAGAGGAAGCTGGGCCGGCGCCCTGAGAAGCAGCAGCCTGCGGAGGCTTCCGTCAGCCTCCGCACCGGCTTTGTCTCTTGGACTTGGTCGGCCCAGCTGGGCTAATGCAAGAAGAAAAGGTAGGTGGGAGAGAGGCGGGAGGAAGGCATAACTGGGCGGGGGGAGGGCGGGTGGTGGGCGGCCCCAGGGGTGGGCAGGCAGGGAATGGAAGGCGGGGCTGGGATCCGGCACTGTTCCTGGGGAGAACGGAGTGGCTTCAAGCCGCTCCCCTCTCCTCGGATTAGTGCCACCTCAAGAGGTGGCACAAATCCACAGAGACCCATAGGGGCCGGGGGGAAAGCTTCCCCTTGCCACTGGCTGAGCCGCTTCTAGCTCTTATTCTGCACTGTATACAGCACAAGCATCTTGGTTTGCCTGTTCCAGCACAGGATAGGATAGTGCCCTTAATTTGATTTTGTTGTATGGGAAGTGTTAAAAATTTCCCTGCTAGATAATGTCATGTCTGGCCATGACATCTCTTCAAGGTTAATGACATCACTTCCAGTGGGCTGCAACATGCTGTCATTCTAAAAAGTGGATCCCGGTGCTAAAATATTTGAGAACTACTGAGATGATGTATACCAGTACACATACTTCAGTACACTGAGATGATGTATACCAGTACACATAGGCTAGTGGTTCTCAAACTGTGAGCCATGCCTCTCCATGGAGCTGCAAAAATCAGCCAGGGGAGCCGTGGAATCCTCACAAAAATCCTGCCACCCTATACAGTGTATAGGATTATAACCCTAATGGTTTCTAGTGATGTCAAGCTCCCTTGAGATCCCCTCAAGGCCTGGTACCCAGGGCAAAGACCTTCCCATAACTACATCACTGATTGTGGGGCTGAAATGCTATACAGAACTGCTTGGAGAAAGAATAGGAATACAGTACTATAAAAATCTGCTTATGTCTCTGCTACAGTACCGGGCCAGCAAAGACTCCAACAGATTTTACAGGGAATACTGCGTGTGGCTTTTTTACAAGAATATACCATAAATTTATGTGAATTATTCAGAAATCTCTCAAAGAAACACAAAACATATGTTTAGTGACAACACAGTAGTTACCAGAGAGACTGCCCCGTTGAATAATGCCTTTCTGTTTCAGATCTCTGATACTTGATTGCACATATGAAAATAAACTTCTTCTTCTCTCAAAGAATTCTCTTATTTCTTGTTCTTAAAAAAAAACACCTTTATTAAGATATTAAATTTAACTTTACATGAGGTTTCAGTGCCAGCCCATCTAGCAACAAGAGGCACTTTCATGGAGACACCCCACGTAATGTCTTACAGGAAGTAAGACATGTTTATCAGCACTAGACATTACAATAGTCATCATCTAGAAGCATTTTTCTGTGGTACATGACTGTAGAATGAAAATACAGACAAATACAGAGAACAAGAGAAACATTAGTTCGGGGAAAGACATTGCATTTTATTTATTTATTCGATTTATATTCTGCCTTCCCCCCCCCCCAGAAGGGCAACAGAATCCTTGTGTAATCCTTGCATCCTTGTGTAATGCAGAATCCTTGTATCCTTGTGTAAGTTGTTAGCTGGGAGAAGCAAAACCATTTCCTCAGGTGAAAGTGAGTCAGTCAGTAAGTGTGATTAGGAACAATTGAGCAAGGTTGGTGGTTTCATAGGAATTTCTAGATCAAGATAATCCAACAAATGGGATGTCTAGCTGAAATGACAACTTTTTTATTTATCAAACCACTTTCAGAACTGGAAAACTGACTTGAGTGCTGCCTACAAACCAATACATCAGACCATGATCAAAATGTGGTTTGATACCATAGTTTATACACAACACTCAAATCAGTGTTCTGATTTGGACATTACAGAAACCTGTCATTTAGTAAACCAAGAAGTTGTCAAATATGTGAGGAGAGGAGGAAAGGGGAGGGAAGTGAAAGGACTGTTAAAGCTCACTGATTGTTTCTGATTAAAAAATAAACATGGTTTTGTTAGATGGCCTAAATGTAGGTTGTCTCACATAAGGTAGGCTGTAGTAGGCAGAGGGAAGTGATCAAGGGAAATGCAAAGAGAAATGATCAAGCACTTAGCACTTAGTATTTTTGTTATGTCATTATCAAATTATGTTATGTTAACCAAATCTCCATGACTTCTAGGGAGCCACGGTGAAGCTTTCAATTCACACAGGTGCATCAGTGGTTACAGAGTTGGTTGGCGTATGAAGTTGGTAGGGAGACTGTACCACCAGAGGGAATATAGGAATGTTTAGCTGTCTGTGGGAATATACCCTGAGCACTGAACACTGACAGGAACAATTTCTGCAAGAAGACATGCCAGTGCAAGCACTGCCAGACACCAGTAGCATTTTCCCAATGCTACTTCACTAATAATAATAAAAAAAGGAATGGAGGATTTGGTTGCTCAGTCTGAGGTGCACAATCGTGCATAGATCTCTTCACTTAAGCCATTTCTGCCCAACACTGCATATACACAACAGGGATCAAATGTGTACACCTGTGGGCTGGGCAGAAATGGATTAAATTCAGGGGCAGAATGCTTGTTCTGGAAGCTTTTGAGGTTGGCTTTACACATGCACAGAACTTTGTTATGTGCAATTCCACAGATACCATGAAGAAACTAACATAAAAAAGTTTTCCACTATTGGTACTTACGATCAAGTCCATATTCTTCTAATTTGGCAGCTGCAAGTAGTTCGTCTTGCAGAGGTATTTCCCATCTATCAATCAAACCCTTTTTTTGCTTTTTTAGTTTACGCACTTTTCTCTCTACAAAAACAACCAGATTTTAATACACACAATAGAGATGTATTAAAGAGAGACGTTTTAAATATTTAAAATCTGTTGTTGTCTGCTATAGTGTTTGTTAACCAAATGAATTATGTTGTGTACTGAGTATCTGTGCAATAAACTTATTCAAAATAAATCAGTGTGGATTATAAGCTAAAGATCTAAATTCTGTACTCACTCAGTCTGTCCAACTGACTATCTGAAAGTACATCTTTATGTTCAAGTTCATTCAGTTTTGATTCTAGTTTTGAAAGTAGTATTAGATCATTTATTTTTCTCACTAGAAATCCAAAAACAGTTATAGTTAGTAACAGACAACAGTATTTAAACGTGCTCTTTAAAACTGGAAACATTTAAAACAAAAGAGAATCAGCTGCAAAAGTGGATCTTGGAAGAGCAGACTGAATACCCTGATGGTTCCTATTTTGTATTCTGTACAGCTACAGAGATGTAATCCACCAACACTGTATTCATGGAACTCCTAGTCTTTTCAGTTGATCCTGCATGAGAACAGTACTTGGTGGTCTGAGAATTAAAACTGCAAACAAACTCTATTCTGCAAAAAACATCACTTATAAGGAAAACTGATTCTGCCCTTGTGAGTTCTCTTTCTAGGATTATACCTGGTTATTATTCATAACGTACAAAGGTTGTCAGTCCGCACAAGCTGTATACTGTAATCCTATTTAGGCCCAAGATTACCACTACAGAGGTGAATGTAAAAATTAACATACATCCAGGCTGTTAACTATAAAAGTTTCCACTTCATTTGCTTCTGTAAGGCACACAATACTTCTGAAATGAAGATCTGCGAAAAACCAGACACCACACAAAGTTGATCCCGGAAGTATCTTTTGGTCCCTTCAGTGAAGGTGGCGCATGTGCTCCACCAAAGCAAAAGTGTCATAAAGCACTTTGGGGGGAGTGCCTGTGTGCAGTGCAGGCAGGAAGATAAGAGCCTTACCACAATGCCAGCATAAGGAACAGTGCCCACTACTGGGTAAGTGCCGCGATGAGCACAACAGGGGCTGTGGCAGGGCAGAGGAAGGGGAGGGAAGTGTGTAGGGGTGGGGGGAGGGTGGTGAGGAGTTCAGGGTGGGCAGATCAGGCCTGGGAGGGGGAGGGATTGGTGGCACCAGCAACACAGATCAACTCAGCAATTTCACCTGCACAGGACTGAGCTGATCCACTGCAAGGCCTACCCCCTGGGCAAGGGGACAAATGTCCCCTTACCTCAAGGAGACTTTCTGTCTTCTAAACTTCCCCATGGGATGCAGCATAGCCAGAGCTTGCACAGCTGCATCAGCGGGGGGGGGGGTACTTTAGGTAGGATTGGACTGCTTGAGATTTAAGGATTTTTTATATTGAGAGGTAGCAGCTGGATTGCAGGCTAGACACAGGCAACTCAGGTTCAAATCCCCAGTCAGAGGTATGCTAGACTTTACACACACATGCATGTATCCTTCCCCAATGACCATTTAAAAAAAGGAAAATTCACTTTCAGCGCATAATTAAACTGTGGAACTCACTGTCACAGGATACTATGATGACACCTGGCCTAACTGCCATTAAAAGAGGGTTGGACAGATTCATGGAGAAAAGTAAGTCACAGGTTACAAGTCACAATGACTATATGCAAACTCAAGGTTTTAGAAGTAGCCTATATCCGAATGCCAGATGCAATGGACACAGGCATCATGTTGTTTTGAGCACTTCCTGGGGCATCTGATGTGCCACTGTGAGAAACAGAATACTGGACATGATGGATCCTTGACCTGATCCAGCAGGGCTCTTCTTACATTCTTAGAAAGGTGATTGTGTTACAAATTACTGTAATGTTATTAAGATTTTATACAAAATGTTGAAAATGTTACAATTCTAAAATTTTTCTATGGTACTTTATTCTGCACTCACCATCAGGGCTTGTCAGTACAACTAGTTCCAAATTACTTTCCATTTCTTTAATATCCTGAAGAAATGCCTCAATATTGACAGTCAAAAGCTTCCGTTTCTCAGTTAGCTCTTGCATTTTCTGCTCTGCATAAAGGACAACACATACATTACTAAATTTACATTTTTATAATTGTTCTCTCTAATAGTAAACTGGAGGGTTGTACTTTTAAAGGGAGCATAAAACTTGCCATACTGAAGTAGATTGAATTTACTATAGATACTCACTTATAAGGCGCTGCCCTTCCTGCACAGAGGGTCTACTTCCAAGTAAATCAGGTGCAACTATGTGCAGCTGCACTTGCTCAGTCACTCCTTGTTGCTTATCTCTCTACTGTGAACTGAATTGCACACTCCCAGTTGTGTGTTCTATGTAGAGCTTTTGGCTTAAGGCACCAGGCACTTTAAAGGAGGATTTCATTAATGGTTCTACTGGTATGCTGTTTCCAGTGTACTTAGAGCCCAATCCTAGGCTTGTCTACTCAGAAGTAAGTCCCATTAAAGTCAATGAGGCTTACTCCCAGGAAAGTGTGGATGGGATTGTGGCCTTACTCTGATAGTGTTTACAAATTGTTGTTGAGAGAACAATTTAAAAAAATTAGTGAATAAAAATGTATCTTATGATCTATGAGATAGATCATAGTTTTTAATAAATTAGAGACTATTTTTAATACTGTTTTTGCTATACTATGTATACATAGTATACATGTATACATAGTATAGCAAAAACAGTATTAAAAATAGTGTATGTATGTATACATACTATGTATGTATAGATGTATACATACTATGTATATATAATGTGTTTTTAATAAATTAGTGACTGTACAGTTCTTAGGTAACAATTACTGGGAGGTTATTTTTCAGGATCTGGCCTCGGGTAAAATCAGACAAAATTATAGTCAGACACCTCCCTAAGTTAAACCCCCATCTTATCCGAGGGTCATAGCAAATTCAATGATTTGGGGCTCAAAACCTGCCCTCGTCTTATCTGTGAGATCAACTTATAGGCGAGTGTCTACGGTGAGTGTCATAGAAGAGGCCTGCTCCAATAGTTTGAAAGTACTTGTGCATGATTACCAGTAACTTTGGCACAAATTAATGTAGTTCATTAGGCGAGGTAAGTATTATCAATTTTAGCCATATGGTGGACTGTATTTTGCATCAGAAGTAACTGGCAGTAATATTAGGAGAATATTTAAAATTCTTCATTTAATTCTTTTTAACTACAAAGAAAGGATCACCAAATTCCAGTGTTACCTTTTTAGTTTACATATTACATTTTCAGTGGCACAGCATGCTTTATGGCAGTCACAAAATGTGACACACTGCAGCACACAGCCTGGTCACTGCTGCAGGTAGTGAGCAGCAGTTATCAGGTGACAGTGGCCTCGGTGGGAGCCCCAGCACCATTAAGTTGGCATAGTGGTGGGTACTGGAAGGAATGGCCTAGTGGTGGGAAGAATGGGGCCGGGATGGGGTATGTCAAGCAGGAAGGGAGTGGATATTGGAGGCAGCAGCTCCACCAATATCCTATCCCACTTTCTGGGGCCTCAATTCATCCATCCAGGTTCACTTGGACTTGCACCTGCAAAATTGGTGGCACAAATTTGCGAAGACCCATCAGGGTAGCAGAGGCTTACCCAGAACAAATGTTCCCTTACCTGAAGAAGACCTCCAGGACTGCCCTCCTCACCCACAGTATGCAGTGTGTGCTCTGGTGGCAAGCTGCATTAGTGAGGGGGAGATTTGAACAGGATTGGCTGCTAACCTTATAATTTAATTATGATTAATGTGACTAAAAATTAAGACCAAAGGAACTTTCTTATGATAGCAGTCTTCTGTGCTGTAATTGCTTTGGCTCAGTAGACAGCCAAGAGTCATAATTTTCATAATCACAGGCAAGTCTTTGGAATCACATTGGCTCCCTAAGTTATGGACGCCTGAGTTACAAACCCCTGCACTCCTGCTTTCACACAGACTCAGTATGTCCTTTGGCAGTGTTTTCATACAGGTGCAAAAGCACTGATCCAAATATAGATCCTTAAGTACAGACCTTGGAACCTAACCCTAACCTGAATTTAAATAAGGGACTAAGGGTCCAATCCTAAAGAGTACGTGCTGGCTTACTGCCAGCATGCACTGTTATAAACGTGTCATAAGGCATGTTTGCAAGCCCTAGCACCTGTGGAGTATCAGTGCTAGCCCCGTGCTGGGCTAGTGCAGATGGAGCACCGCAGTTTCGCCTCTCAGCGATCATGCAGACCACCGGACAGCAGAAAGATAGGTAGGGGCATGGGGGCTACTCATTGCGGGGCTACTCATTTTACCTGGGGAAAGGGAATGAAAGTTCCCTTCCCCCAAGGAGGCGGAGGTGGCTGCCTGGGTTGCGCTGGAAACAGCAGCAGCCATTTTTGGCACCACTGCAGCCCCGCACGCCAGGTAGCTCAGGATTGGGCTGCCAGAGCCCCATTATATCTTTTCCACATCTCGCTGGTACAGCCATGCCAAAAAGGCATGCACTGCATCAAGCGGGGGGGGGGGGGGAGGTGGCAGAGTGGGAGGCTTTAGAG
The DNA here is from genome assembly GCF_035046505.1 of Tiliqua scincoides. Taxonomy (NCBI): domain Eukaryota; kingdom Metazoa; phylum Chordata; class Lepidosauria; order Squamata; family Scincidae; genus Tiliqua; species Tiliqua scincoides. The sequence goes on from NC_089825.1 coordinate 16,123,143, forward strand.
AAGAAAGGGGATTTAATTTTCAGTGATCTCCTCAGACCTGTGCCTGCTCTATTGCTGACACAAATCAGAGGAGAGAACAGGGCAGGGAGGCTGCGCAAAAATAGGATAGGATCCAGTGCATGCCACTGCCGCCAGATCCACCACCAAAGACTCCTTATTCCTTCCCTTTCCTTCACCCCACCTCCACCACTGCTCTAGCAGGTCCAGGCAGGTCTGGTGACAGACGCCAATTGCCGCCTCCTCTTGTGGCAATGCTCCAAAAATGGCCAATGATGGAGCACTGTGCCCTCCATCAGCAGCCATTTTATGACAGTGGAACTCAGAACCATTGCATTAGCACAAAGGCCTGGTACACTAGTAGAGCACACTCTCTCTCTCGGCCGGTGCACCACTTTAATAGAACTGAGGCCTTATTGCCCTTGTCTTATCTATCAGTGTGTCAATATTAACCTTGGTAAAATCTAAATATATATTTAAATGCCCATGAATTCCACACCTCTATATGGGGCTACCTCCGAAACATGCTCAGAAATTAGTTGGTACAGAATGCAGCAGCAAGACATTTAATAGGGGCACGCCACACAGGTCAAATAGCTAAATTATTAATCATCTGTGTAAAACCAATTCTGGTCACAGTATAAGGTTGGAGTCGGGATATCTGTACAACTGCTTGATCCCATATGTGCCTGTGTGCTCAAGTCAACAATTCAAAGCTCAGTCTCTTACCCACTACACTACATAAGCTCAGGTACATTGTTATAAAAATTTTTATGTTATATTTAATGTTATAAACTGCCTTTGCGCTCCCTCAAGCTACTTGTGCTCCAGCTGCCCCCTACCTATTCCATAGAAAGGACAGGAATGCTCAGTATACAAAAATCCAGCACTTTACTTACCACTTATATTATCTGGCTGAGAAGCTACAAGAGCCTGCAAATCTTTCAGTTCTTTCATATTTAATTCAATATTTTCAAAATCCAACTTTCTCTTTACAGTTGTGTCATCTAACTCTTTTTCTACAAAGAGAAATAGTTTAGACTAGAGTTATCAATTGAAAAAGTTTCAAACTTCACAATGCTGGGGATTGCGTTGCTGCCTTCCCCTTTCCCTCAACCCTTAAAGGGATAGGGACAGGGCTTCCTTGGCTGGGGCATCGTGATACCCCAGTTTGGGAAGCCTTGCTTTAAGTGATTTATATCCAGCCTTTCCTCTGAATAAATGGAGTGCTCAAGGCAGCAAATAAATTTCCTTCATCCAGGAGAACTTAGCAGACATGCCACATGCTCCTTAAGTTAAAAGTTCATTAATTTATGCAGCCGAGTGCACCCAATCATTTTTCATGCTGTACTCACCAGTGGGTTTTAATACTTCCTCTGAAATTGGACCCAGTGCTGTCTGCATATCTTGCTCAACTCCCTCTAAAGTTGCAGCCAAAAGCATTCTTTGTTCAATGAGCTCCTTTACTTTGTCATCTCCAAAAAAATTCAGCAATAATTTTAATAATTTATATATGTATGAATATGTATATGCAATAATATATTATAGTCCCATATATTATAATATATAATGTGTGTAATATGTAATATATAATATAATAATATATATAATATATTGTGTATGTGTGTGTGCATATACATACATATACATATACACATACACACAATATATTATATATAATAATTTATATATTTAGCAAGTCAAAGTGAACCCTGATATATATCTTACACTAGCATTAAAAATAAAAACAATCCACATTGAAAGGTAGCTTTTCATCTTTCAATAATTTTGTGAATGTGAAACAGTATCATTATTTATTAAAATAATCTCTTTGTGTTTCAAAAAAGATATTATTCTGGTAAATAATGATACTGTTTCACATTCACAAAAATATTTTTGAAAATCATTTTTATATATATTGACCATTATATCAACAGTTTCTTCAAAATATTCTTGACTATAAAGAAACTAAAAAGATTTGTTCTGCCTTTTGTTTTCCAGTCTGAGAATGACTGCTATTATATATTTAAATTTAATTTACAACGTAAATGTAAATTTAATTTACAATTTATATCCTACCTTTTTCCTGCGTTACAAACATTCTCAAGGCAGCTAACAGTTATAAGCATGACAAAATACAAGAAAACAAACAAAAAAGCAGCAAAACTAAATCACAGCAAAAAAAACAGAATGAGACAAAAGGTCCTTAGCCCCTGCCAGAAAACCAACAGGGAAGACATAATTTGTAGTTGAAAAGGGAGAGACAGTCATAACTGATGCACCTGTACAGAGAAGGCCCTTCCCCTTTTGCCACCAACTGAGCCTTGGCTAATGGTGGCACACACAGGAAGATGGGTAACACATATGGTTGGAGGTGGTCAGGCATCCTGGTCCTAAGCTGTGATGTGCTTTAAAGGTCAAAATCAGCACCTTCAATTCCACCACCCATAAACAAGCTGGTAGCTAGTGCAGCCAGAGCAGAAGAAATTTGGCTAAGTCAAATCACCTTTTTCCATGAGCACTTGTGCCATTGAATGAAGTTTCCAAACAGACTTCATGGGCAACCCTGTGTAGACCACATTACAGTAATCAAATACTGATGTCACCAACACATGGACCACTGTGGTTCGGTCAGGTGGTTCAAGGGTATGGCAACAGTATCTTGTTGTGTTGTGAGCTCCCTGAGGCATCTGGTAGGACACTTTGAGATACAGGAAGCTAGATGGGCTTTGGCCGGACCAGCAAGGCTCTTCTTATGTTCTGATGTCTGACTTAGGGCCCAATCCTAAGTGTGTACCAGTGTGCACCACTGGCATGCACTGTCGCAAACAGTGTAAGGCACATTTGCGGGGCTTAACACTGGAGGATAGCTGGTACTCCAAACCACCGGGCTGCAGAGAGGTAGGTAGGGGCATGGGGGAAGGTGGGGTGGAGGTGTTCCAGGGCAGGAGGAGGCAGGCAGAGGGCAGGGAGGATGCGTGGCGGGGGAGGGTGTGGGGCTGGTGGAGGGCGGGATTGGTGGAGCTCAGCTCCACTGAATCCTGTGCACTGTGTCAGACTGCACGGCCCAACACGGAGCTCTTTGATTCTGTGCCAGCCTAAGGGTTGCCACAGAATTGAGTAGCCCAATTGCAGGGCTTTCCTTTCCCAGGGGAAAGGGACGAATGTCCCTTTCTTTTGAGGAGCTGCCAACGGCTGCCCATGTTGGATGCCACGGCAGCCCCACGCTCTGGGCAGCTCAGGATTGGGTTGTTATTCAAGTATGCAGTTGGTGCACCAGTCCCCTTGGCCTGGTCATCCAGAAGCAGTAAAGAATTCCAGGAGGCTCCCAAATTGCAAGTCTCATTTACAACAGTTTCACAATCTAATACTGACCATGTGACACGGCCCACCAAAAGCAAGCCCACCAGAAGTGGAGATGACAGGGGCAATGATTTACCAATGACTTTGGTGCTCCCTAGCCTTCAAAAAAAGGTCAGGCAGCTATTTTTGGGTGTAGAGAAGGTTTGGGTGAAAAAGGGTGCAGAGTAAAGGAGGGATAAGGAGGCAGTCAAAACTGAGAAGCCCCTGCTTTGCTGCATGGTATTACTGAGCATTTATGTGGTCATGGATAAATGTCATGAAGTCACGTGACACAGGCTACATTTGTGTCTTCCTTGACATCCAAAGTAGCTACTGTACTCTCAACTGGATTGGAAAACAAAAGCAAAACCCAGTAGGAGTCTGCAACAAGCAATAAAAGACCCCCTGATTGAGTCACCCCACCTAAGAATCCCATAGGATTCTATTGGGGGAAAGGGTACAAAAAACCTTGGCTTCAGAGTCTCACGCTGTTCATTCCATCTTCTGTTGCTCATTTTTCACTCAACCATCCATACTCTGCTTTGCTAAGTGTGGATCATTAACCCACTGATGCTGTGTTAAGCAGCATACCACCCTGCACCCGGGAACCACCATTGCCAGTCAACACCCAGGATCAGTAACACTCCTCAACCTCCTTTCCCTTCCATCTCTCTCTCTCCCCAATTACATCCTCTGTGATAGCCCTGATCCAAGAGAAAACCAGGGATTGTGTGTGTGTGTGTGTGTGTGTGGAGGGGGGGGGTTTAACAACACTTGCTCATCTTTGGAAGTCCCCCCTGCTGCAGACATTTCGGAGGAAAACTTCCCTTCCCCTGAAGACATACCTTTGAAAGTAAAAAGCCAGGAAGCTGTGAATCTTGCTCCACTTTCCACCAACTAGCACAACCTCCAATCACATGAGAGACCCAAGATGGTGACCAATAACCCATGGGTTCTCTTCAGAATGCCGGTTAAAGCAAACACAGCTATTAGATGGATCCAGTATGTGTTCGACCCAGGACCCATCTGATCTCACCCAAAATCGTGACTAGGGGTATGTGTGGGTGAATCAGGAGGCCTGTCAGCTCCCTTGAGCCTAACCGCCGCCACTGGTAGAAGGGCGTGGAAAGGCAAGGCCCACCTGGGTACAGAATGCCTTAAATGGCAAACTAGGTGGAGTGAGGTGCTGCAGTGAGTTCAGCTCGCAGAGCTGTCATTGGATAGACTTAGGACATAATCCTAACCAGGTCTACTCAGAAGTAAGTCCTATTTTGTTCAATAGGGCTTATTCTCAGGAAAGTGTGGTTAGGATTGCAGCCTTAGACTGTCACAGCAGTGAGGCAAATGCCTCAAAACATGCCTAAGCATGCAATGACTCCTTTCCACCAAAGAGAAAACTCTTGGAGCCACTGCCTATCAATATTCCTCCCTTCCCTTGAAAGGCCTGTGCCCTGACTGAAAACAGGAAAGGGAGGTTGGAGGAGACAAAAAACAATTGAAGAAACCTGTGGGCACAGAGCCCAGCAACCGACGTCCATCCCGTACGGAGATAGGGCTGTACTCAGGCAATGGTCAGCTCTCACGTGGAGGAGACCAATGGTTACTACCAACCCAACCTCCAGCTGCATAACAGGACATTCCCATACAGTAAAGAATGCCCCTTCCTCTGCCAGGGAACATTTGTTCCCTTATCCAGTGTGGAGCCCCAGATTGCTCAGTGGAGCTAGTTGGATCTGCGCCAGCTAATTCACTCCATGTAGAGATAGCAGGCCCAGGACAGGGGTTAGGATACCAATGGATATCTAAGAAATTCATAAGCAGTAGCAGCAGCACACAGGAGGATGGCAACTGAAGAAACATGACATAGGGAACTTAGGGAAAATGAAAAGTCTGTGACCTAGCTTATTATAGCAAAAATTCCCATAGGAAAATATAAAAGGAATTGATGGGTGACCTTTTCAAGGACTGCATTTACGCTAGACATTACATTTAAAACATTTAAATCAATTTTCATGTTCAACAAACAGTTTCCATTTTTTTTGCATAATCAAAATAATTTTGGGAATGCTTCATTGGTTACTTGTTAGTACAGTACATGTTACTACAGTGCAAATAGCTGTATGAGCAAATTATGTAAACTTACCAGCAATACTACCTGGATGCCCAGCTGCAAAAGCCTGTGCTTGTTTTAAGTCTTTCAAATTTGATGCCAAATTTTTCAACATCAGTTTTTTTTTGTGTGACAGTTCCGCCAAGACTCTTTCTACAAACACAAATATTTTATCATCATTAGCTGAAACATTATTTTAAATTCTTGTTTATTACTTGAATCACAAGGCACAAAGATATTCAGTTCTGAAAAATGGGTCTGCAGTTAAATCATACCTTTCCCAAGTATCTTCCTGTACTAACCTTCAGATTTTACAAACTGGCCTTTATCTAGAGCAAAACCTTGAACATGTTGAACATCTTCTATATCTTGAATAATTGCTTCCAAAGCAGTAGTCAAAAGCGTTCTTTGTTCAGTAAGCTCATGTATCCTTTGCTCTACAAAAAAATTATAGAAAAAATGAAAATATATCTGTTAAATACTAGTATCAAACAAGCAAGACAACCAACAAAAAAAGGTGATATTTGGCTTTGGAATAACACACAGAGCATGATCAAGTTTACCATGGACACAGCACCCACTAGTAGAGTATTCCCAAAAGTCCTCCACAGAATCCTGCTGTCCTGGTCCTATGTCTACAGTTGCAAATCAAGAGCAGGTAGACAGGCAGCATGATAGATTAGAGGAAGAGATTAGAGGAAGAGAAGGTATGTGATTCTCATATTTTTTTAAACCTATTTTACGTTGACACATGCTCCTGAGAACAAATAATTTGCATTCAATGGAAGAAGAGAGTCAGATGGAGATATCAGAAATGCACAGACTTCTGTTTCTTCTAACAGCTCATTGTGTTGCCTGTGTGCACACTTCTGCCCAGGAGTAGATGGAAAACATCAATGTAGAAAAAACTGATTCTGTCAAGTCAATTGGAATTCCCTACACTTGGATGCTTAACATGTGATGGACTGGATTGTTCCCATGCATTATATAATGATGACTTCTAACAAAGAAATACCATGTACCGCAGACACTCGCCCATGTTTATTTCACAGATAAGACAAGGGAAGGTATTGAGCAAAAAATCACGGGATTTTCTATGACCCTTGGATAAGTTGGGTTTTTTGGGTTTTTTTAACCTTAGGAGGGGGTGTCTGACTATGGTTTTGTCTGATTTTACCCGAGGTCAGATCAGATTCTGAAAAATAACCTACCAATAATTGTTACCTAAGAACCATACAGTCTCTAATTTATTAAATAATATAATAAAAGATAATAAGATACATTTTTATTATTAACTTTTTAAATTCTGGTCTTCACAACCTTTTTGGAAAAACTATCAGAGTAAGTGCATTGTAAACAACATACTGGTAGAGCCATTAATCAAATCTTTCTTTAAGGTGCCTGGCTCTACAGAGGCTCTACATATTACAACTTATAACACATAACTGGGAGTGTGCCATTCAATTCATGAATGAGAGACAAGCAACAAGTACTGAGCATGAGCAAGCGCAGTTGTACACAGTTGCAACCCTATTTTCTCAGAAGTAGGCTTCCCATGGGTGTTATTCTTAAGTAATGGTCCACTGAATGGTAGCCTGGGACTTTGTTTCAGATGGAAATGAGAATTCTATCCTGATGTTTTAAAAAACCAGACCCCTAAACTGAGGGGTGTGTGAAATTCTTTGAAAACAACTTGCCAGGAATGTCCTGACACAGCAGCACAAAGAAAAAAAAAGAGGCATTTTAGCTTCTTCTCCAAACTAGAAGGGAGATGAAGGGGCTTACGGGACCTCCACAGGCTTTGCAAGGAGTAAGCGCTGCACTTCCATAGCAGCAACCCTCAACAACTACAATTCTCGTAAGCACCTCGACTTCTCTTCCTGCTTGGAGAAGAAGCTAAAGTGGTTGCTTCAGAATACTGTAATTACTTGTAAAAATTCTCCTTTTTCCTTCACCCCCTGTGTCCTGCTTCTCAGCCCAGTCCCACCCCACCCCTGCACTTCACCAGATGGCTGCTAAGCTCCCCAGAAGCTCTCAGCCTTCTGCTTCACTCACCGCATTGACCCGTGTATAAGTCGACCCAGGTTTTCAGGGTTAATGTTTGGGCATAAATTTTTCAACTTATAGGCAAATACATGTAGTGCATTAAAAGGTGTTTCATATTAACTTTTAATTTATTACAAAAATGGTATTATGCAAGGCAAAAGTGATGATCTGGCAATTTATTATAGGGAAAAAAAATAAATTTGATAATGGCAATGCCTCTATTGTGTAAATTGTGTAACTATTTCAAATGTAAAACTGGCATATGCTTCCAAGATTTTCTCTTTCTCACTTTGTGCATAAAGAAAACCTTATTTTTTCTTCATCATCTATTTAAAAACAGGAGAGGTCTATCAATGACTTCTAAACATGATGACCATACGGTGTAGACTTCTCTATGAATTTGCCCAATTCCCTTTAGAAGTCAACTAATTTATCATCATCATCACATCAAGTGTTAATAAATTCCATAAAATAGTTAAGTGCTACTTGAAGAAGTACTTCCTGTTGTCTATCCTGAATCTCCCATGAATCCGTTCCATTGAATGATTCTTGGTTCTAGGATTGTGAGAGCAGAAGAAAAACTGCTCTCAATCCATTTTGTCCACACTGTGCGTAATATTATAAGCCTCAAATGATATCTTTCCTCAGATATCTTTTAAAAGCCCCAAATTTAAAAGTCCCAAATGTTGTACTTTTCCTCATAAGGAAGGTTCTCCAGTCCCTGATAATTTTAAGTTGCCCTTTCCTGAACCTTTTCCGGCTCTACATACTTTTTGAAATGAGGCAACCAGAACGGTATACTAGAGACAGCTAGAGACTGTGCTGGCCTCCCTCTCACATGACCTGTGGAAGAGGGGATAGATGTCAAGCAGATTCTGGTCCTTTGGGTGACCTGGTGGAGGACCAGTCCTGGCTAACTAGCTCCTTTTTGCTGGTTCTGAAACCACTTCTGCTAGATCCTACCCTGCTGATATTTCTGGAAGGCAGTATCTGAAGGAATGATTGTGAAAGGTTCCATTTCTGAAAAATCTTTGGGAGGAATGAAAATTGTGACTTACAGCGCCACTACAGCTTGCCCTGAGAACTCTCTGTTGTATGAAGAATTTTATGCTATACTCTACCCCGCCCTTCCATGTTTTATTAATTGTTTTAAGAATTGCTTTGTTTTAGTTGATTTTATGTAAGAATTTTATCATTGTTGTTATCCACCTTGATGTTCTTTCTAGATGATACAAATGTTAAATAAATCATTCTTTTTATATACACCAAAGCAGAATTTTTAGATTAACTTTCAATTTTATAAAAATCTTTGTAATCACTCTCTTAAAGAATATTACAAGTAGATTTTAAATAGTACTGTGTTTTTTTTACTAAGAATATATGCAGTATAAGTCCTGTATAATATGAAGTTCTTCACTAGAGACATCAAAGTGCCATAACATAGATTGGAAAAAATGTTGTAAAGTAAAAAGTCTCAGTGGGGCTAGAAATACACAGGATTATAGAATAAAACAACATAAAGTTCTTGCTAAATAGAATTATAAACATAATTTTTGTTTCCCAGATCCACTACCTTTTTCTTTTCATAAACTAAACTATTCTTCCTCAAACTACTATAAACGACATAAAAGCCCATTTAATAGTACCTTCTTAAACACCACATACCTACCATTGCTGCTGTTGGGCTTAGTACCAAAGCAAATTTGCGCTTCTTGCAGATCATTTAGATTTGTCTCCAAATATTCTAAAAACATGTTTTTCTTCTGATATAGTTGCTTTAAATCCCTTTCTAAGAACAGATTAAAACAAAACAAAAAATTAAGTGTAAAATCTTCCTTTTACAGTTGGACTCATCTGTAAATTTATTCACTTGTGAAATTTATCTTATAAGAATAAAAATACACATAATGTAGAAAAGAAGCTAAGAAAAACATTACAAGTAGGAAACTAGTATCAGTAACCAAGAATTGTTTTAGGCTTTGAAAATATTTTAGAAAACCCATAATAAAAACTGCTAATCATCATTATCATCATTATTTAAACACTATAAAAATCAAGGGATCACACCAAATCATTTATTCTTACTCACCAATGGGTATTTTCATTCCACCTAACTGTGAAACACGAACTTTTAATTCTCTTGTGTCTTGCACAACTGTTGCCAGGTTTGCATTCAAAACCTTTGTTTGCTCATTTAACACTTGAATTATTTTATCTGGATAAAAAAAACGAGTACATTTTAGAGAAACACTGAAATAAACTTATAATCTTAGAATTATCTACAATATTAACGAAATTCCCCTGTGCCAATGCAGCTTGCACTGTACCACACAGGAATTTTGCAGTCTGGAAGTCTCCTCGAATTAAAACCAAGGAACCATGGAACAGAGCCATGTTTTGTGGCTGTGTTTCATCTCCCTTCCGTGGATAGGAAATACCAATTGCAGAGGTGCCACTAGCTCAGAGGTGCCACTAGCTCCCTTTGATACCTGATATTTTCACACTGAAAATATGAACCTTTTAGAATTCTTTGAAAAAGTCAACAGGTATGTGGATGCAGGTGAACCCAGGATATTATATATCTAGATATTCAGAAGATATCTGACATGGTCTCTCACCAAAGGCTGCTGAGAAAACTCCACTGTCACGGAAAAAGAGGGCAGGTCCTCTCATGGATTTGGAACTGGCTGAGAACCAGGAGAGAGAGAGTGGGTGTAAATGGGCTGTTTTCATAATGGAGAGAGGTGAAAAGTGGTGTGCCCCAAGGTCCTGTCCCAGGACCAGAAGCAGATCTCCCCAGCCCCGTGCCCCCTTCACGGGCTACCGCCACCCCCCATGCAGATATCTTCCCCCCCCCACTCACCTGAGGCTCACAGAGCCTTGCGCGATCCAGGAATGTGTCGGAGAAACCTCTGTGAGGTTCACCGACACTTTAAACTGTGCTTCCAGAAAACCTGAAGCACAGTTTCCGCCCCCATTGGGAGTGTCAGAGAGGCTTCCGCAGGATCCTGGTGCCTTGGCCTGGGACTTTCTCCCCATCAGTTCTTATGGTAGATCAGCAACTGCCCAGGACCTGTGCTTTTCAACTTGTTCATAAATGACCCGAAGACAGGATTAAGCAGCGAGGTAGCCAAGTTTGCAGATGATACTAAACTTTTCTGAGTGGTGAAACGCAGAAGGGATTGTGAAGAGCTCCAGAAGGATCTCTCCAAACTCAGAGAATGAGCAGCGAAATGGTATATGCATTTCAATATAAGTGTAAAGTATTGTAAGTGTAAAGTAATGCACAGTGGGGCAAAAAAAGTCAAAACTTCAAATATAGGCTAATGGGTTCTGAGCTATCTGTAACAGATCAGGAGAGAGATCTTGGGGTGCTGGCGGACAGCTCAATGAAAGTGTCAACCTAATGTGTGACAGTGGTGAAGAAAGCTAATTTCATTCCAGAGAACCTGGACGTTATTGCCTTGCACCACTTGTGGGGGGAGTGAAGCTGCCAGCACTAAGTAACAACTAATGGATTCTCCCTGGAGGAGGGGACACTGGTGGCTTCACACCCCATTCCGTCTCCTGTGGAGGCTCCCCTTTGAAGAAGATGGAATGGGGGCACAAAGCCACCAGCACCTCCTCCACAACTAGGGCATAACTCAACAATTCTCAAAGTCTCAGGGAGTTTGAGCCCCACTATAAGTTCTTGCTGGGGAGAGGGGAGGCAGTGAATTGATCGCCAAAATCATGTTGCTGTTGAGGGGCACAGGGTCTTGCTTCCACATACCAGAGCCTGGATTAGGCTCCTGGGGGTGCATGGAGCCCAATGCCAGCCTCCGCAGGGCCTCCTGAAGTGCACAAACTGTCAAAATAACGATCACAACCCACTTCCCATTTCATCACAGAAAACTGACAGTGGGTTGCGATTGTTATTTTGAGTGTCTGCATGATTCAGGGGGCCCTACAGAGGCTAGCATGGGGGTCCCCACACCCCCGGGAGCCGGCTAAGCAAGCCCTTGCACCACTCAACAGCAATGCAATTCTGGCAATCATGTCGCTGCCCCCCCCGCCCCTTAAGGATGCAGTTTGAGAACCACTAGCATAGCCTAAGGGGCAGTCATGCACTCCTCCTTGGTGTAGCACTCAGGGCAGGTGCCCCTCAGGCTCCACCCTAATTACACCTCTGGCCAGTAGACCACCTGTTCAACAGGTATCAGCCGAGTATAGGATTGTGCTATGAGTATGTTATATTAATGCAATTTTTTTCGTTAATTCAATTCTTAACCTGCTTATTTTCCAGATAGGCACCCAAAGTGGCTTACAGAAACAAAAAAATAATAAAATTCAATTAAAATATAACTAAAAAATACACAGCAATGATCATCCCATAATAAAAGAGTAGAAGAACAAGCATATAAATTATATAACTGCATAAAACATAACCATAAAACCTACAGAACATCCAGTGCTAGACTCTAGCATAGCAACTGGGCAGCCCACGAAGTAAGTATTTTTACTTATCTCTTTTTGGCTGTCCAATTGCTCCCACATTCAATATAGTGCACACTCTGCCAGCGCAGATGCTTCGGTGTCAATGGGTGGGGCATAGGATTGGATTGTCAGTGACATATTTAACATTTAGTGGAGTTTGGCCCACAGAAAAAAATTCAGTTGAAATAGAAGGGCCTTAATTACAAATACATTTGTTTAGCTGAGACCATAAGAAATCACAACACATACATACCACTAATATCGCCTGGTTGGGTTGCTGCAGCAGCATAAGCTTCTTGTAAGTCTTTCAGGTTAGATTCCACATTTTCTAATAAAAGTTGCTTCTTCGCAGATAGATCATGTAATTTCTGTTCTGCAAACCAAAATATTGAAAAATTATCTTTTGAAAAGTAGTTGCATATGTCCTCATTGCTACCAGAGTCACATAAAATGAAGAAAGGTGAAAAATTTATTCTCCCAGTTTGGATAAATCTTTCTGGAGTTCTTCACAATCTATTCTAGATTTCACCACCCATAATAGGTTAATGTCTTCCACAAACGTGGCCGCTTCACTGCTTATCCACAACTCCAAGCAATTTACAAACAAATTAAAATATATTGGTACTAAGACTGATCCTTGGGGCACACTATTTCTCAATTCTCTCCATTGTGAAAACTGCCCATTTACATTCACTCTTTGTTTCCTGTTCTTCCACCAGTGCTTAATCTATAAGAGGACATGCCCTCTTATCCCCTGAATTTTCTCAGGAGCCTTTGGTGAGGAACTGTGTCCAAATGCCTTTTAAAAGTTCAGATATATCATGTCAATGGGTTCACCTACTTCAGGGATGGCCAACCTGAGATGACAAGCTGCACCTACTGAAATTCCCTCTTCTACGCAATTGTTAAAGGTCAAGGAGCCCTAAAGTTGAAAAGTTGGCCACCCTGAACTACATTCATGTGCCTGATGACCTTTTTAAAGAACACTAAAAGATTTGTGAAGGACAACTTACCCTTACAAAAGCCATGATGATACTCTCTCAGCCAAACTTGTTATTCTTGATTAGGTTTTCTACCATCTTACCTGGAATAGATGTTAGGCTAACCAGTGCCATAGCTAACTGGAGGCAATGGGGGTCAATTGCCCTGGCTACTAAGTCCTGGAAGATGCTAACCCACACCCTAATGATGGTCCCAGAGGCCTTCCGAGGCGTGGGGAGGCCTCATACAGCATTACCAAGTCTTGAAAGGCCTGTCAGAGACCTCCCCATTTGGGCCAAGCCTCACCACCTGACCCCAAAGCTGACAACTGGGCAGAGCCAGGATGGCTGACAGTCAATTGCTGCCCCCGCTACAACCTGGGAGAAAGAGTCCTTGTCCCAAGATACCTCCTCATAGTTATTTAAATAAATGTTGGGCTACTCCCTTCGGAATGTTTGTTTAAGACAGACAGACAATTGTTAAAGATCAAGGAACCCTAAAGTTGAAAAGTTGGCCACCCCGATCTACATCCACGTGCCTGATGACCTTTTAAAGAACTCTAAAAGGTTTGTGAAGGACAACTTACCCTTATGAAAGCCATGCTGATACCCTCGCTCAGCCAACTTGTTATTCTATATGCTACAAGATTAGATAGATAGATAGATAGATAGATAGATAGATAGATAGATAGATAGATAGATAGATAGACAGACAGACAGACAGACAGACAGACAGACAGACAGACAGACAGACAGAGTAACTATAAAAACAAACAATACCCGTCAAGGTTATTTATTCACTACTTACCACTGAGTTCAATTAGAGCCTTTTCTGAAGCCTTACGCTGTAACTCTTGTATTGCATGCGCAGTTGCCTCTGCATCCAAAGTTAAACGTCTCCTTTGCGCAGAAAGCTGCTGTAGTTTACTCTCTGCAAATAAATATTAGGCCAATTCATCACACAATATTAATGCATGCTGAATACATAATTTAAATACGATAGTGCAACAGGCATTCAATATTACATCCCTCCACTGTTATCCATTCTTAATTCTTTTCTGAAACGGTCCTTAAAGAGAATATCTGGATGAGTACACTTCTAACATTAATTTGTTCCAAAGCCATTCCAAGTTCACTCAAAAATTACCAAAAATGCCTGATACCTTAAGGAACAAATTGTGGCATGATAAAATACAATAAACAATAATTAATAACAATATTATACAGCATCAGTAAAATGTTAAAGTTGATGATGAAAATGTTTCATAAATTCTAGCATCACATAATGAGACTATGGGCACAATCCAAACTGCACCCTATGCTGGCCCAAGTCCCTTGGGCCAGCCTGGTAGGGTCGCAAACATGCCATAAAGCACATTTGCGCCTCCTTGGGAGGAAACCAGGCCGGTGCTCCAAGAAGCGCTGGCCTGTGGAGGCTGACGGAAGCCTCCATGCCAGCTTCCCCCAGCTCCTATGCCAGCTTCCCCCAGCTCCTTGTGTCGGTACGGATGAGTCGACGCAAGGACGAAAGGTAGGTGTGGGGAGAGCGGGGAGGAGAAGGGAGGAAGGTATTCCTGGGCGGGGGGAGGGAAGGTGAAGGGTGGCCCTGGGGGCGGGGAGCAGGAGGTGGGGGTGGGATCCGGCAGTTACACCAGATCCCAACCCCTGTTCCCAGGGACAACGGAGCGGCTTAAAGCCGCTCCGCTATCCTCGAACTTGTGCCACCTTAGGAGGTGGTGCAATTCCAAGGAGACCCATAGGTGCCAGCAGCCCTTACCCAGGGTTAGGGGGAAAGTTTCCCCTTGCCTCTGGCTAAGCCGCTTCTGGTCACAATCCTGTGCTGGATACAGCACAAGCCTCTTGGCTTGCCTGTTCCAGCGCAAGTTAGGATTGTGCCCTTAGCCATCTTTAGTTGTAAGTTATGAGCAACTCTCTTACATTTCCCATGTTTTTCCACTTTTCCCATTAATTTTTTTTCCCATTTCCTTCTGTCCTTTAGGACCCATATTCACAGTAATTTGTAGAAACACAATGCACAGGCCTTGAAAGCATGTGGTGCCACCCATCAGGCTGTGTGTTTCACATGAAAGAGGGTGTCTCTTCCTGAGCTGTTGGCTATCCTCCCAAGGTCCTGAAGAGCACTTTCCTTAAAGCCTACAGGAGCACACCCAAGAAAGGGGACCCTGCTGGATCTCTGTCCTACTTGGGGGGGGGGGGTAATGCAAAATTTGATCCAACCTTCTGGAATTCTTTCTTGGCATGTGCCCATGAGGCAAATTTGTCCTGTTCTCTGTCTCCAGAGCTCAAAGATCTATCCTTTGTATAAATGGAAGGCAGACCTTGCCCCCATAAGGGTTTTGGTCCTTCCCCCAACCTCTTCCAGACCTTACAGTAAAAATATTGCTAAGGATAAAGAGGGATAGTTTGCACAGTGTGGATAAGTGAAAAACCCACAGCAAATACATTAATAAATAGGAAAGAATGTATCTGGAAATGTTTAATATTCAAGCTTTATATATTGCTCCTTTTCACATTATATCAAATACACATTAATCCATATTAATTAATATAATTAATTAATGTCAGGAGTTTTTATATGGATTAATGTATATTTGATGAGAGACAACAAATGGGAGACAATGGTCTTTAAATTACCCTCAGCCTTAAGTTAAGGAGCAGTTAAGGAGCTAACAGGCACCTAGCGAAGATCAAAACAGCGCTGGAGTAATAAGCTCTGACTGACAAGTTCCAGGCAATTGTCTGGTGGAAGAATTTTCCACCAATTGAAGTTTCTGGATATACTTTAAGAGAAGCCCCATGTAGTGTCCATTGTAGTTACCTAGTCATGAAGTTATTGGAATAAGAAAGACAACAAGTAGGCCCTAACTCCAGGGAAGAAAGCAGCTGTAGCAACAGCCAAAATTGTTAAAAAGGCACTCCTGGGTACTGCTGCATCACAAAGGAATATTGAACAAGAGTTTCCTGCACATTGTAAAGCTGTTCAAGGGGCTCTTAATATTTCTATGACATTTGGACTCTTGTCTAAACAGAGCCTTATGCTATGTGGACATAATTAATTAATTGTTCTCTCTCATGTACCTCATTCAACTTCTGAGGTCATGTTTCATGTTCCTTTGATGTGTGGCAGCTCTCCACAAGGAGCATGACCCTTTTCCAGTGGTGGCACCAACCCAGTGCAATGCCTACCTGAATGGGGCCCACCTGACCCCTAAGCTTACAGCTTTAAGATTTCTAATGAAAACACAGGCTTTTCAGGGATGGTTTTGATATCAGCTTGTACTCTTCCAGCTGTAATGGAGTTATATTCCTTGTACTGATCTTGGTTTTATAGTTCTATGATTTGACTTCCAGGCTGTTTTTATTATCTACTGATACTTCAGCTTTGCTTTAGTTACTGTCTTTTTTCAAATGTAATGATTCATTGATCAATTGTTTTTAATGATTACTTAACACTCTGTTGGAACCTAAGCAGGGTTCCCTCTAAAAACCATTGCCACTGTGCAAAAGTGCTACTGTGGCTGTACTGTGGCATGGCAGCATCTTCCCAGCATACAGCAATGACTTCATCACATCAACACTAACTTCTAGTTCTATTACACAAGTGGGGAGGGATGCTTTACTCCCCAATCCCCAATAAAGTATCTCCCTACCCTCAGGAACTGTTTGGGAGGTTCTAGGAAGCTGCTGAGAGAAAGGAGAATTGAAAATATTGCTCCGCCCCTCTTTGTGCAACAGAGTTTCTGTTTGCTCAAGTGGCTCATAGAATCCAACCCTCTTTCTTTAGAATAATAAAAGTGGCATAGAAGCCCTTAGAATATATAATCTATTATTGTATATAAAACCAGGAACAACTCTAATTGATATGTTATAGCACAGCATTTCTCAAAGTGTGCCCTAGGAGGCCCAGGCCTTCCTGAGATCTTTCCAGGAGCTCCAGGAGTATACCATAAGTGGCCACCATGCATTCTGTACATGCTCTGGCTCTCTGAGGCTCCCTGAGATTCCACACGTGTGCTGGTGGGGCTCTCTGAGACTCTGTTTAGGAGTGTAGAGGGCTCTAGAGACTGAAAATATTGAGAACCACTGGAATAGCATATTAGACAAGTAATAAAAAGAATCCTGTATGTGCGATACAGCTACTTGATAATGACAATAAACTCAACTGAAATAAAACAGGCTTCATTTCATGTATAAGGAATCATTGTAAACATACCACTAATACTTCCTGGTTGGAGAGTTGCAAGACCCTGAGCTGCTTGTAGTTCTTTCCTATTGGATTCCAACTTTTCCAATAAAAATTGCTTCTTCTCAGATAATTCATACAATTCCCTTTCTACAAACAGAAATGTACAATCATCTCTCGAAATATAGTTTCAAATACTCTCATTGCTCATAAAATGAAAATATTCAAATTTTTTAACTTCATTAAAATGGTTTAAATCAGAGGTCTCCAAACTTTTTGGTCAGAAGGCCACATCAAATATCTGGTGTGGTGTTGGGGGCTGGAAAAAAATGTAAATATAAAATTTAAATAAATAAGAGATGGAACTTAGATGATTGAATAAATGAATGAATGGACTCATTCATTCAACCTCTCTGGCCCTCAGAACACCCTCCAGTCACAACCAGAGCACAGCTTGGTCATGTACAGTTGAGTGGGCCAAAGGCTTTTAGGGGAGAAGAGGCTGGCTGCGGGCCAGATAGAGGCTTATCATGGGCCGCATCTGGCCCCCAGGCCGGGGTTTGGAGACCCCTGATTTAAATGACAGGATTTATACATACCTTCTTATTTTTTACTAATTGGGAGGTATGGGGAATTGGCACTCTTCTTGTTTCCCTAGTCAAAGCATTTACTGAGATTGGTCAGAAACCTTTGCCTCATTGTCCATTATATGGCCTCACCAGGCTCAATTTTTTTTTCAGACTTCTGCTCTAGCTCATCATAATAGATCTGTATAATATTGCCAAAGAGTTAGGGTCAAACTAAAAATGTACACACATGTGTGCTTTAGAGCAAGGTTTCTCAACCATTTTTTTGTTTGTGGCCCTGTTCTGAGCCTCATTCAGATCTGTGGCCCCATCACCATAGGTGAAGGGTACTTTACCATCTGTACTGTTTAATAACACAAGCCAGCATACATTTGGTTGTCTTAAAACTTAGACCTACTCCTCAGTATATTTGGGGTGCTGATTAAGAAGTAAGCATTGCCTAGTGCATGATTTGTCAGTATCCTATGTGCAAATATCTTCAGTTATATGGTAAATTTGAGTAGTTCTGATCTAAGGATTTAGCACACCTCTATCACAAGCTCCACTCTGTATTTTTTTATCCTGCTGATCAGATGAAAATAGGGTCCCAAACAGAGAACTTACAGCCTAATCTTATAGCGGCCTTAGGGCCCAATCCAGGCCCCAGCATGCTGGCTTACCACTGGTGTGCATGGTCACAAACATGCCACAAGGCATGTTCATGAGCTTTACCGTGGGCCCAGCACTGGAGCTAGCCCAGTGCAAGCCCATGTTGGGCCAGCTTCAGCACTGAGCCCACGTTCCACCGCCCGGTGGCTATCCCAAACCACCAGGCAGCAGAGAGGTGAATGGGGACAGGGGAAAGTGGGGGAAGGGTGGGGAGAATCCATGGCAGGGGGAGGAAGTGGGGCAAGACGGGGCGGGACTGGCAGAGCTCAGCTCCACTGGATCCTGAACCCCATGTCAGGCTGTGTGGCCCAACATGAGATTCCTTGATTCTAGGTTGGAGAGATGGTAGATTGGGGAAAGACTATAGGCAGTTCAGAGGTAGGGACCAGGCTGGGGGTGGGAAGCCAGTACATACCACCGAGATGCTCCTCCGTCAACCCTGACCTGGTCCCTGCACCTAAATTGCCCACAATCTTTCACCAAACCACCCCCTATGCCCCTTTCCCAGCCCAATAACCCCCCACTTCCCTTGGACTTAGCCAGCTAACTAGCTAGCATGGGTCTAAGGAGACCCCTTGGAGACCAGGTGGCCTGAGTGGAAGTGAGTAAAAAAAGATTTTTACTTACCTCTCCTAGATTGTCCAGCCCATCCACCCCCATTGTATGTAGGTGTGCTCTGTGGGCAGCACTGTGTGCTGCAGATTGGACTATTATTATAATACAAATGTGTGTTGCTTAATGATGGGGATACATTCGCTGAGCTTTGTTGTTAAGCAGTTCCATTGTTGGGTGACCACTGTATTACAACTAGTCAATTTAATTCCCATACATTACATAGACACTAGACACTATACAGGTTGAGTCTCATTATTCATGAGGGTTCTGTTCCCATAACGTACGTGGATGGCAAAAATTGCATTAAAGCAAGTCCATTTAAAAGCAATGTCCCTTTGCTAGGCAATTTAAAAACAGCCTTGCTGACATTCGTAATGTAAGACACAGTCATTAGGCAGACAATCCATCAATCAGTCTCTCTCCAGGCGCTGAGAACGTCTTCACTCCAGTGACCCCTCCTTTCAAAAATGCAAAGTGATTATCTTTCTTTCACATGCTCAGGGGGAAAGGAGGGGTCACTTGCCTTGGAGTGAAGCTGTTCTAAGTGCCTGGAGAGAGAATGATTGATGGATTGTCAGTCAGCTGCCCTCTCTCACATTAACAAAGCTATTTTTAAATGACTTTTCCCCTTTAATTTGAAGGGTCCTTCTCATTGCGTTGAGATAAAACTGCAGGTGAAAAATTCATTGATAATTAGGTTATATCTGTACATATTCAGCCACATGATGGGGCTGAATCTTTCCATTACATTTTGCCCATTCTAGTGGCTGAATGATAGTGTCTATGCAATGTAATGGACTGAAACTGACTAGCTTGTAATACAGTAGGTCAGTGGTATTCAGACTGGGGCGTCGTGATGATGCAGCCTGAGGGCCCTGGTCTCAGCCCCCTTAAGGGGTGGGGGCAGGGGGGAAGGCAGTGATGCAATTCCCAGGATCTCATTGCTAATGGGGCTGCAGGGACTAGGATGTACTCACTAGTCCCTGCAGCAGCCTTCCCAGCCTTCCCCAGCCACTTGGAAGTGAAAGTAGAGCAACAGCACTCCACCTCCGCAAAACCAGAAGTGGAGTGCAGTCGCTCTACTTTCACATCCAAGTGGCTGGGGAGCCTTACAGGCGCTCGTGCAGGGCTCCCTGCGCCCCGGGAAGGCTGCTGCAGCAACTGGTGAGTACATCCCAGTCCCTACAGCCCCATTAGTGGGCTGTACATCCCAGTCCCATGGGCAGCCCCAATAGCGACGCAATCCTGGGGATTGCGTCGCTGCCTTCCCCCCCGCCCCCACTGCCTCCCTCCCTCCCCCGCAAAGACTTAGTGGCTCTCAAACTCTCCCAGAGAGTTTGAGAACCACTGCAGTAGACAATTAGGGAACTACCCTTGTAAATGCAGTCAGAAGTAGAATGTTGCTAAGCGAGGGATGCCTTGCAATGTATAAATATCAATGCAAATATAAAAGAATTCTTTGGGACAAGATTCTGTGTATATCTGAATCCAAGCATGTTGGAAAGTTCTCTGGCTACTGCCTCTCTCCCCTGGATGACTTCAGCAATTGCAGTTGGTAGCTGAAGATGGGAAGCGGCTTTTGCTTGATCTTAATCAGTCATAATGGAAGGAAGCCTTTTCTGCTATCACTTTCCACTCTTTTTATTATTATTTTGTTATTACAAATATTTAATTTGTAAATTTGTCAGCAAAACAAACAAAAAATACCATTCACAAAGTGGTAGATAAATATATGAAATGATGGTTCCTTGTCACACAAAGTGCTCATAATTTTGGGAAATATAAAATAGGAACAAAAAAAAAACATGAACAGTCACTGGAAAGACACTGTGCCAAGGTGAATAGGGAAGTTGGTCTCCTTCTACTAAATATAAAAGAACCACCACTGAAAAGATGGTACTTAGCCAACCAAGAGTAGGGGCGATAATGGCCTAAAGCAATGGTTCCCAAACCGTGCCGCAGCACTTGGGAGCACTGCAGCAAACTCATAGGGATGACACGAGATGTCCCTGGTAGCCTCTTTTTCCTGGCTCTCTTAGGCACCACCATCTTGGATCATGCAAGATCTCTTTGAAAAAATCTAGGTAAAATGCCCTTTTAAAAAAAAATACATGGTCTTTACTTACCACTGGGTGATGCTAATATAGCTGTAGGACGACTCTGCACTTTTTCTATACCACGCAAGGTTGCCTCTAGATCTACAGTCAAACGTCTTCTTTGCAAAGCCAGCTCTCTTAGTTTATCCTCTACAAAATAATTTCAGGTGAAATCATATGCTTGTGGTTACTATGCTGTCCAATAATGGTGATAATACTGTTGTAAAAATTCAATGTTACATGATAATGTTTACTATTTACATTTAGCATTTATATTTTACATGGTATAAACAATAAGCAGTGAAAAGTTCAAGGAGCAGTGTTACCTGCCCTTAGCTTCCTTTGGAAGTGAGAGAGCACTGAAGACATTTTCTTACTTGCTTTATTGACAAATAAACAAGTGGAGCCCACTCAGAGGTAAGCAGCATATTCACTACTATAAGGCAGCAGATCTGCCATCTCACATCAGGTCACCAGAGAGAAGCCTTGAACTCAAGATAGCCTTGAGAGAGAAGTCACCAGAGAGAAGCCTTGAACTCAACTCTCACTGTAAATAGACACTTTAAGGGCAAAAAGATACTTGAAAGGGAGTTTTTTGCAATGTGAAAGCATTGCAAAAGGAAAGAGTTAACCTTTCTTCCCCATTTGCCACAGTATTCATAAGACTCAAAAAAAGGAAGAGTTACCACCAACTGACGGTGTTCAGATGCAGGTAGAGGAGGTATTGGCAATAGAAGATGCAATTGATGTTGAACCATTAAAATTCAAAGTCAGGCAACTTCTACTTTGCATTCACCTCAAAAACTTGAACACCGTTTAACAGAAAAGCAACAAGAATTAAAACAAAAAATAACTGAACATATGAACCATGCAAACATGAAGGTATAACTTCCAGCTCTAAGAACATTTTCAAGAAAGCATCTTGCTCAGGTATTAAAAGATTTAAACACTGCACTTACAAAAATAATAACAATTTGCAAGAAATAAACCATGTATAGTGCAGCAACAATAACACCACAAGAACTCAGATGTAAGATCAAGGGACCTTCAAAAAAATAAGATAATGAGCCACTTAAATGGAAGACTAGATTAGGAGATAAAATTGCTGGATCAGATGCTAGCAAATTGAAATATATGAAAGACAAGAAGTTAAAAAATGAAAATACCAAATAGCATCTGATCCAAAAATACCACCCAGATTCAAAGAGAATTGTAGAAGTATTAAGACAGCAAATTACAGCAGTGTCAAAGAAGATTAGCAGTTATAAAGCCAGAATTGTACAACAGAGGCAGAATCTCCAATTTCAGTCAAATCAAAAACAGTTCTATAAATACATAGATGGAGAAACTGCAGGAAACACAGAAACTCCAGATAAAGAAGAAACACAGACAGACTACAAACAAAGGTAAGATAAGGTAGCAACAATGATACACTGGAACATCTGTAAAAAAAAAAAATACAGGCTACCTGTAACAAAAAAATGGTGGGACCACAAAACTGAAAAATTTGTTGAAAATGAGGATGCAAAAATATTATGGAATTTCCATCTACAAACAGATAAACATTTACCACACAATACACCAGACATAACTGTGGTCAAGAGGCAAAACAAGTCAAAATAACTGATATATCAACAAACAGCAAAAGCAGAGTAGAAGAAAAAGAACTGGGAAAAATAACAAAATACAAAGATTTACAAATAGCAATTGAAAGGTTGTGGCAGAAGAAGACCAGAGTAATCCCAGTGCTGATTGGTGCCCTTGCTACATCTTGAAGAGTACCGTAACAGCATAGGGGCCACAGAAATGACTATCAATCAACTACAAAAAGCAGCTTTACTGGGAACAGTTTACATTTTGCAAGGACATTTATAATATCAAAATACGATAAAAGTCAGGCACCACAGATCCTGGGGAAGGATTTAATTAAAACTAACCAATCAATAACAGCTATCTGTGTAAAAATCAATATCCATTGTTGGCAACCTTCAGTCTCAAAAGACTATGGTATCGCGCTCTGAAAGGTGGTTCTGGAACAGCGTCTAGTGTGGCTGAAAAGGCCGATTCGGGAGTGACAATCCCTTCCACACTGGGAGCAAGTGCAGTCTGTCCCTGGTCTGTCTCCCTGGCTATGGGCCTTCCTTCTTTGCCTCTTAGCCTCAGACTGTAGGCCAAGTGTCTCTTCAAACTGGGAAAGGCCATGCTGCACAGCCTGCCTCCAAGTGGGCCACTCAGAGGCCAGGGTTTCCCACTACTTGAGGTCCACTCCTAAGGCCTTCAGATCCCTCTTGCAGATGTCCTTGTATCGCAGCTGTGGTCTACCTGTAGGGCGCTTTCCTTGCACGAGTTCTCCATAGAGGAGATCCTTTGGGATCCGGCCATCATCCATTCTCACGACATGACCGAGCCAACGCAGGCGTCTCTGTTTCAGCAGTGCATACATGCTAGGGATTCCAGCACGTTCCAGGACTGTGTTGTTAGGAACTTTGTCCTGCCAGGTGATGCCGAGAATGCGTCGGAGGCAGCACATGTGGAAAGTGTTCAGTTTCCTCTCCTGTTGTGAGCGAAGAGTCCATGACTCGCTGCAGTACAAAAGTGTACTCAGGACGCAAGCTCTGTAGACCTGGATCTTGGTATGTTTCCTCAGCTTCTTGTTGGACCAGACTCTCTTTGTGAGTCTGGAAAACGTGGTAGCTGCTTTACCGATGCGTTTGCTTAGCTCGGTATCGAGAGAAAGAGTGTTGGAGATCGTTGAGCCAAGGTACACAAAGTCATGGACAACCTCCAGTTCATGTGCAGAGATTGTAATGCAGGGAGGTCACATCCTGAACCATGACCTGTGTTTTCTTCAGGCTGATCGTCAGTTCAAAATCTTGGCAGGCCTTGCTAAAACGATCCATGAGCTGCTGGAGATCTTCGGCAGAGTGGGTAGTGATAGCTGCATCGTCGGCAAAGAGGAAGTCAGCAGACATTTCAGCTGGACTTTGGACTTTGCTCTCAGTCTGGAGAGGTTGAAGAGCTTTCCGTCTGATCTGGTCCGGAGATAGATGCCTTCTGCTGCAGTTCCAAAGGCATGCTTCAGCAGAACAGCGAAGAAAATCCCAAACAAGGTTGGTGCAAGAACACAGCCCTGCTTCACACAGCTTCGGATGTCAAAGGGGTCTGATGTAGAGCCATCGAAGACAACAGTGCCCTTCATGTCCTTGTGGAAGGATCTGATGATGCTTAGGAGCCTGGGTGGACATCCAATCTTGGGGAGAATCTTGAAGAGGCCACCCCTGCTGACCAGGTTGAAGGCCTTCGTGAGATCTATGAAGGCTATAAAGAGTGGCTGTCGTTGTTCCCTGCATTTCTCCTGCAGTTGTCTAAGGGAGAATAACATATCAGTGGTGGACCTGTTGGCTCGGAATCCGCACTGTGATTCTGGATAAACACTCTCTGCAAGTACCTGGAGCCTCTTTAGTGCAACTCGGGAAAACAACTTTCCTACAACGCTAAGGAGAGAGATGCCACGGTAGTTATTGCAGTCACCCCTGTCGCCTTTGTTCTTGTACAGCGTGATGATGTTTGCATCCCTCATGTCTTGAGGTACTCCACCTTCTCTCCAGCAGAGACAGAGGATTTCATGCAGCTCAGTGACGATGATCTCTTTGCAGCACTTTAGGACTTCAGCAGGGATGCTGTCTTTTCCAGGTGCCTTGCCAAAGACAAGGGAGTCCAGGGCCACGTGAAGTTCTTCTAGAGTTGGTTCACTGTCAAGCTGCTCCAGCACAGGCAGGCACTCAATGTTGTTCAGCGCTTCTTTGGTGACTACATTTTCTCTGGAATATAGCTCAGAGTAGTGCTGCACCCAGCGTTCCATCTGCTGCGTCCGATCCTGGATGACCTTGACTGTGGCAGACTTCAGAGGGGCAATTTTCTTCTGCATTGGACCTAGGGCCTGCTTGATACCGTCATACATCCCCTTGATGTTGCTCGTGTCAGCTGCTATCTGTATCTGGGAGCAGAGCTGGAGCCAGTAGTCGTTAGCACATCTCCTGGCAATCTGCTGGACTTTGCTGCGAGCAGCTCAGAGGACCTGCAGGTTGCGCTCACTGGGACAGGCCTTGTATGCTGCTTGAGCTCTCCTTTTTTCCTCAATGACTGGTGTCAACTCCTCAGAGTGGGCTTCAAACCAGTCTGCCATCTTGTTGGTCTTCTTGCCAAATATGGACAAGGCGTTGTTGTAAACGGCATTCTTGAAAAGTTCCCATCTGTTGGATGCGTTTGCATCGACGGGGCCTGGAAGAGATTCCTCAAGCGCTCGTGCAAATTCCTCCACTTTTCTCTGATCCCGGGTCTTGCTGGTATCAATGCGAGGTCTTCCTTCCTTTTTCGTGTGGTACAGTCGCTTTGTTTGCAGTTTCACTCTGCTGCACACCAGGGAGTGGTCAGTGTCGCAGGCAGCACCCTGATAGCTGCATGTGATCTTGATGCTGGGAAGGCTGGAGCGTCTGGTGAGAATCAGGTCAAGCTGGTGCCAGTGCTTTGATCTTGGGTGTCTCCAAGAGACTCTATGTTGGGGCTTCGTGTTGAAGAACATGTTGCTGACACAGAGACCGTGATGACAGCAAAACTCTAGCAGGCGTTGGCCATTTTCGTTCATCTTCCCAGTGCCGAACTGACCTAAGCAAGTGGGCCACGAACTGTTATCAGCACCAACTCTAGCATTGAAATCGCCGAGGATGAACAATGGCTCTTTTACGGGGATCTTCTTGATAGTGGTGGCCAGGTCATCATAGAATTTGTCTTTGGCTTCTGCTGGAGACGACAGAGTCGGTGCATAAGCACTGATGAGAGTGACAGGTCCTGCTGATGACTGGAGCTGCAGGGACAAAATTCTTTCACTTCCCACAGTAGGTGGGATGATTGATTTCAGCAGGGTATTTCTGACCGCAAAGCCAACGCCATGTTCCTTGGTTTCGTTTGGTGGTTTTCCCTGCCAGAAAAATGAGAAATTTCTCTCCTTGTCAGATCCAGAATCTGGCAGCCTAGTCTCTTGAAGGGCGACGATGTCCATCTGCACTCTGCTCAGCTCCATGTCGATGACAGCTGTTTTGCGTGCGTCATCTATTTCTTGCAGGTTATCTGAGAAGCCAGGTGTCATTATCCTTACATTCCAGGTGCCCAGCTTTAGGGCAGGAGTTTTCTGTTGCATGGTGCAGAGTTGTCGATCCACTTGTCGGTTTTCACCCTAAACCCCACGCACCCCGTGAGGTTAACAAACCGTGGCAAGGCAACACCTTACTGGCTGGGGACTGCCCAGCTTAAGGCCGGCGGTAGCTGCCCAATGAGATGCAATGAGACAAACGGGATGCAGGGGGAGGGGGAAGAGATGGGTTTGTGGGTATCAGGAAATTGGAGAGGGATCAGTGGTGAGACAAACGGGATGCAGGGGGAGGGGGAAGAGAGGGGTTTGTGGGTATCAGGAAATTGGGATGGGAGCAGTGGTGAGACAAACGGGATGCAGGGGGAGGGGGAAGAGAGGGGTTTGTGGGTATCAGGAAATTGGGGAGGGAGCAGTGGTGAAAAAAACGGGATGCAGGGGAGGAGGAAGAGAGGGGTTTGTGGGTATCTGGAAATTGGGGAGGGAGCAGTGGTGAGACAAACGGGATGCAGGGGGAGGGGGAAGAGAGGGGTTTGTGGGTATCTGGAAATTGGGGAGGGAGCAGTGGTGAGACAAACGGGATGCAGGGGGAGGGGGAAGAGAGGGGTTTGTGGGTATCAGGAAATTGGGGAGGGAGCAGTGGTGAGACAAACGGGATGCAGGGGGAGGGGGAAGAGAGGGGTTTGTGGGTATCAGGAAATTGGGGAGGGAGCAGTGGTGAGACAAACGGGATGCAGGGGGGAGGGGCAAGAGAGGGGTTTGTGGGTATCAGGAAATTGGAGAGGGAGCAGTGGTAAGACAAACGGGATGTAGGGGGGAGGGGGATGCAGTGTCTGAGCAGTGTCTCAGCAGTATCTGAACACTGCTCTCTCTCTCCAACGGGTAGATGAGTCTCATCAGCCTGGAAAGGCAGCTCATCTAAGAGAAGGAAAACTCTGATCCCAAACCTCCACTGCCTTGTGGCTACATCCAGTTGTAGAAAAGGCTTCAGGAGTCAACCTCGAGGCAAAATCAGGAGCCAGAGTCCCTGAGGCAGTTCGTGGCTGTACACAGTCACGCTCTGGTAACTCCTGCGACGCCGCTGGAACCAACCGTATTGGCTTCTGCCTTTCCATTGGATCATTCCAGCGACATGGAGAGGGGGGATTTGCTGCATGGGTAACAGCCTATCCTCCATACCTTCTTTACCCAGGCTTCACGCACTGGAGAGGACACTCCAACTTCGCCATACGGCGTCAGCACAACACGGGAAGCAGCAGTTACCGGTTATAAGTCTTCGCTTGATTGGCATAGAACGTGACGCCAGGGGCTGCTTCCAACGGTGGGAGAGATTATTGCATCTCATTGGGCAGCTAAAAATCAATAACAACAATAATAATAATAAGAGAGAAAACATCTACGGACAGCAAATGTTGCCTGTGTAAAGATGCTGATGAAACTGTGAACCACCTGGTCAGCTGCTGCAAGATTGTGCAGACTGACTACAAAGACAGGCACGACAAAATTGCAACAACAGTTAACTGAAATGTGTAAAAAGTATAAACTGCCTGCAAGTAAAAACTAGTAGAACCACAAAATTGAAAAAGTAGTAGAGAATGAAGAAGTCAGAGTGCTCTGGGATTTTAGAATACAAACCGACAAGCATCTGCCACACAACGTACCACACACCACAACACAATAACCAACATTTTCAAGAACGATAAGAAAGTCTGGATAGAAGACATTGCAATACCTGGAGACAGTACAATAGAAAATACTGGAGAAAATTACCAAGAATAAAGATCTTCAAATAGAAATTGAAAGACTGTGGAATAAGAAAGCAAGAATAATACCAATTGTCATAGGTGCCTTGGATGCTGTTCTGAAACACCTGGAAAAACACTTGAACACCATCGTGATGAGCACAAGCACCATCAGTCAATTACAAAGGGCTATCTTACTAGGAACAGCATACATACTACAACAATATTTGTAATGCAACAACATAAAAACAAAAAATAGCTGCCTATCCTAGGTCCTTGGGAAGGACTCAATAGGTGGATATATACAAATCCAGTCAAAAACAACATGACTGGATGAAAATACATGATGATGATGATAGAGAATATGAGAAACACAGTATTCATACCACTGACACCTCCTGCTTGGGTAGCTGCAACAGCTTGAGCTTCTTGTAGCTCTTTCAAACTTTCCAATAATGTTTGCTTCTTCTCAGATAGTTCATATAAGTCCCTATCTGCAAATAGGAATGTTTTATAATTAACTTTTGAAAAACATTTTCAAATAGCCTTCTCTCTAATACAAGTTGTTTAAAATAAAAAAAAATTAAATGGATAATTTCAAAAAGTGACAAACACCCTTGTGAGGAATATCCTGATCCCCCCTTTTGTTATTTTTTTCTTATTTTTGGACACTCCTAATCCCCCAGAAGCTTCTGTGCTTGCTCAACAGCCCTATCATAGTGTTCTGTTTGAAAATGGTATTCCCAGACATCCATGTGCTGAACATGGAGTTTTCATCTTCATGTCTGGAATAGCCATGTCTCCTGAGAGGCATGAACCTACTGATTGGCTAGCCAAATGTGTAAAGGGGGGCTGAGGCAATGGAGTGGCCAGATTAGTTCTACTCTTCCACTCAGGTAACTCTATATCATCAAACCTAGGCTACTTAAGTTCAAGCATAGGGACACTCCAGTGTTTTGTCCAGGTCTGCTGTGAAATGTAAAGCTCATTCACAGAAAGTACACCCACTTACAATCCTGAAAATGCAAGGACTGAGATTTCTGGGACAATGTAAGAGGATAGCAATAGCAACTGTATTACTACCTAAATCAGACTAGTGGGTTGCAATCCACCAGCTGGAGAACCACTGACCCTTTAAGGGGCAGAGGCAGGTAGAAGGCAGTAAAGTAATCCTCAGGATTGTGCCACTGCAGGGAAAGAGGGGGCTTTTCATTAACGTAACTTACCTGCTACTGGTAAGTCAACCTGGAAGTGAGTGATTGATTTTTTTTTTACTTTCTACAAGCCACAGAATGCCCTGCAGAGGGCTCTGAGGGGCTCTCCGCACCTCCCAAACCCCAGCAGCAGGTGTTATGTTAGCAAAAAGCCTCCTCTTCTCCCGAAGCAGTGCAATCCTGGGAATTGTGTTGCTGCTTTCCATCCTGCCTCTGCAAAGACTTATGCTGGTCCTCAAACTCCCAGAGTTTAAGAACCAGTGGCCTGGATGCATTTAGGATGCAGTACAGACCCGTTGATGGGCCAGTGCAAAGCCCTTATGCGGTGGTGTCACTAGGGAGGTGCGGGGCATGCAGGCCGCACCGGGTGACATGCACGGGGGGGGGGGTGTGACGCACATGGGGGAGGTGACATGCTAAAATCACAGTGGTTAGTAGTAACCCCAACATATTATATACCGTTGGATGCGGAATTTTGAGCGGAATACAATGCAAAAAACCAGAGTGAAATATCTCCTTTCTACCAAAGGTTATGGTCAAAAAACAGGAGAACAAAAAATGCATCGAGCCCTATGGAAAGTTAAAGTGAGCCGTATCACGCATTTACTCATGAGTAGGCGAACTTGCTTTAGTCCATTGAAAAGGGCAGGCTGAGAGGAATCCAACAAAACCAGAATGGTCCTGATCCAATGAATGCAGGCCCCAAAAACACCTGAGAAGGAAGTCCCTCCTTCCAAGCAGATGAATGTATTGAGCCCTATGGAAAGTGAAACTAAGCCTCACTGTTGTGTTTACTCACGAGTAAGTAAACGTGCCTTGGCTGGTGTGGAAGATCAGGTGAAGGAGAGTGCAAGGCTACCAGAATGGTCCTGATCCTATGCACCTGCAGCTAAACAAGTGCTCCAGAAGGCAGTCTTCCCCCCCCCCCACACACACACACTAAAAAGGATCAAAACAGAGGCTTCAGCTGATAAGGTGAACCTTTTTAAGACTTGCAAAGCCAGGTGGATCCTGACAGTGATCTGGTTTAAACAGAAGTTCTTAAATTGAACTGGGCACTGGGTAGGGCTGAAAACCTTACTGGTTTTGGAGTGGGGGCGTTATTGCAGGCAGGCTACAGAGGAAATTGGTGGAACAGGGCTGGCTTCTGCTTATTTAATTATTTGTTTTACTTTAATTATTTA
This sequence comes from Tiliqua scincoides, assembly GCF_035046505.1. Classification (NCBI taxonomy): domain Eukaryota; kingdom Metazoa; phylum Chordata; class Lepidosauria; order Squamata; family Scincidae; genus Tiliqua; species Tiliqua scincoides. Next base: position 16,153,530 of record NC_089825.1, read on the forward strand.
TACTTATTTATTTTAATTTGCCTCATGATGTCACTTCCACCATGACATCACTTCTGGTGGGTCATTCGAAAAAGTGGGTCCCAGTGCTAAAAGTTTGAGAACTGCTGCAATACAGTGTTAGTAAGCTGACACCCAGGTGTGTGTGTGTGTGTGAGACACCACTAGTGACCAAAATCACTAAAATCATAATTTGGAAGAATAATATCATCATGTTATATATCAATCAATGCGTAATTTCATGCCGAATGTGTTCTATCTTTGTTCTATCAGAAGCTACAGCCAAAGGACCAGTGGGGGCCGAGGGACGGTACATCACCATGCCATCACCTGGAGTGTTGCCCCGTTCACTGCATAGGGGGGGTGATGAGCTGGCATCCCGCACCGGGTGACGCGAACCCTAGTGACGCCACTGCCCTTATGCCAGCCCAGGAATGCAAGTACATGAACAGTAATGCATGTTTGCACTTCTTGTTTGCGATTCCAGGAGAGTCTGCTGAGAGGCCACATCCTCCACATGGCTAGTCTCAGGTAACGTTGTGCCGTCCAAGGGTGGCCAGTGGGAGGGGGGCTTTGGGAAGGGCAGGGGGAGGAAAGAACTGGGATGATTTGAGGTGGGAGAGGGCAGGCTGAGGATGGGCTGGTGGGCAGGCCAGGGGGTGGGACCAGTCTGGGCAACTTACAGCCCAATCCTAAAGGTGGTGCCACTGCTGAGCGCAGTGGTGCCAAAGTGGCCACTGCTACATCCTGTACACTGCTACATCCTGCTCTGCAGCAGCTCAGAGGGAAGTCTCCTCAAGGGAAGCCCTAAGCCCCACAAAGGGGCTTCTCAAGTCTGCGCTGGCTATTTTGCTAAAAGTGCTATGAGTCTCTGACAGTATCACAATGATCCATTATGGTGATCTAGGACAGAAGTTTGAAAATGAAATTCTATGGCCACACAATGAACTACCATCAAAGTCCAAGGTTTTAACTGACCTTCTGGGAATGCTTCTGGTTAGTAAAAAAAAGTGTCAGTCCCTCATATCTTCCAATCCTAAGAAACAAGAAGCTATAAAGCTTCTCTTACTGATAACCATTACAATAATAGTTGGCATCCTTCAGTCTCGGAAGACTCTGGTAGCGCGCTCTGAATAGTGTTCTGGAACAGAGTGTCCTCTCCAGTGCGCGAAGCCTGGGTAAAGTAGATATGGAGGATAGACTGTTACCCATGCAGCAAATCCCCCCTCTCCACGTCACTGAAATGGTCCAATGGAAAGGCAGAAGCCAATACGGTTGGTTCCAGCGGTATCGCAGGAGTTGTCAGCGTGACTGTGGTCAGCCATGAACTGCCTCAGGGACTCCGGCTCCAGATTTTGCCTCGAGGTTGACTCCTGAAGCCTTTTCCATAACTGGATGTAGCCACAAGGCAGTGGAGGTTTGGGATCAGAGTTTTCCTTCTCTCAGATGAGCTGCCTTCCCAGGCTGACAAGTCCCATCTACCCGGTGACTGTTTAGTCACCTTTTATGACAAGAGTAGCAGTTTGCTTCTTGGAGCAGCAATTGTTACCCTGCAGATGCCCGATCTTGTCTGATCTCGGAAGCTAAGCAGGGTCAGGCCTGGTTAGTACCTGGATGGGAGACCGCCTGGGAATACCGGGTGCTGTAGGCTTATACCATAGTCTTTCAAGACTGAAGGTTGCCAACCATGCTCTAAGAGCTATATATTGTGTATTTTGAATAGGTGAAGCTACATGTAGGCTGCAATCCTAAACATACTTACCTAGGAGTAAGTCCCAATGAATTTAATGAAACTTACTTCTGAGCAGACATGCCTAGGATTGCACTGTTACTTAAAAACATAGTATAAGTATTCAGTCGAGAATACAGAGTTACAGAAACAGAAACATTTCCATGCCTATTTAACTGGCCCAACACAAAGTTGTGCTGCACTTTTCAACAAGTAATATTTTTACTGTGAGAGGATATATTTACTGAGAGGATATTTTTACTGTGAGAGACAATAATAGGGGGATGAATATAATAACCTGCTTTTTCGCAACAAGTTTGCTTCTTGGGCAAAGCGATGAGTGATTACCAATTACCTTTGGTAATTTCCACCAAACTCACCAGGTTGGCTTCCTTCCCTCCTTTGTTGTCAGTTAAACCAGCTAACCTGTGCTTTGTGCACTTTCCTTTCTCACTTTTGTCTGCTAGCTGTCTTCCTTCCTGTCTTTGTGGTCCTGCAAGGCACTCTAGGGTAATACCCAGGTACTGCAAGGCATTCTGCCATTTGAGGTTGACCAAAGGTACACTTGACCACAAGCTTACTATATTTAATATGTTTATTGTATTTATTTAATATATTTATTGTATTTCTACTTATTGTATTTCTGTTCTGATTTTCAGCCAAAAAGAGGCTGCCAAAGTGGATATAAACTCTTTTAAGTAGAACTTAAAATACAATATAAAACAAAATAAAATGTTACACAAATGCTGGTTGGGAATGTGATCTTCATTATGACTAGATCCAGAAACAGTGGAAGGATGCATTGTCCCTTTTGAGCACTTGGTGACTGAACTGTATGCGTGTGCCTGTGCGTTCATGCATGCTCATGGGATCAATTCTCCACTGAACCTGAATCTGGGCATATAAGTTATTCCATATACAAGGCAATACAAACGCTGACACAGTTATTTATTATGGCTTCACCAATGGCATTTAGACCTGTATCTGGGGGGGGGGGTTCCCTGATACGACTCTCTCCAGGGATCTTGAAAAGTCTGCTGTTGCCTCCTCTTCCTTGGATGTCCTCACTGATGACAATGGTAGTAGGGATTGCATGTGCAGGAATAGGACATTAGGAATCTTTAAAGAGAAACTCTCAAGGTCCAATCCTGTCCAGCACCGATGCAGCCACACTGCAGCTCCCAGGTAAGAGAACAAACATTCCCTTACCTTGAAGAGACCTCCATTACTGTCCCCCCACTGCAGGATGCAGTGTGTGCCCTGTTGGCACAGCTGCATCTGCACTGGAAAGTTGGATAGGATTGGGTCCAAAATCACTTATTCCCATCTTACCAGCAGGATGTATAATTGCAATGCTCTCGGAAACATGAGCTTGTGCCTTTTGTATATTGTTCACAGTTGCGTCTAACTCTGCAGTCAAGTTTCTTCTTTGCTCAGCTAGCTCCTGTAGTCTCTTCTCTAAAAAATAATTTCAGGCTTGTAACAAAAATATTACTATATGTTGAAATAACACCAAATACAATAATACTATTATTAAATAATATCTCAAAAAGTGCTTAGCATTTATGTACTGCTCATTGAATGTTCTAGTATTCCACATACAATAAATAACATAAAGAGCAACTATGAAACAACCATGGGGCAGGTAGCAATTCCAAATATAGAAAATTATAATCATGCAGAAGTGCTATCAGCATCAAACTGGATCAGAAGATCCAAGACAGACCGAAACAGCATTGGGAGAAGTTTATTCTCATTGGAAAAAGTAATTTTTAAAATTAAAATGTGTAGATAGATATTTTGATGGTTTTGTAATAAGTAGGAGCTGGCTCTTTTTCCAGATTTCAAATGGTATATACGGGGCTGACCCAAGATCTCCTGAGGGTTTGAGGACTAGCAGACCAAATGCACAAGGCAATGCATCAGAGGGAGCTTGCCGAGTTCAAATGTTATAAAAATGCTATTCTACACAGGAAACAAATTCTGTTAAAATCCAGAGATATCTTACTGACTCAGGCTTTTTTGCTTCACATTTTCTTTTGAACTATATCATTGTAAATAAACAGGCAACTGCTTTCATTAATATGATATGTCATATTAGAAATATGTAAATAGTCAGCTATGCAAAAGCTGCTTGTTAGTGACCATAAACAAAATGAAAAAGATGCTAATTTCAAGTATGCTGTTTCAGATTTTTATTGAAGATAGAAAGAATGACAGCACAACATACATACCACTGAGACTGTCTGGTTGGGTAGCTGCTAAAGCTTGAGCTTCTTTTAGCTCTTTCTCATTGGATTCCAAATTTGCTAATAAAAGTTGCTTCTTCTCAGATAGTTCATATAATTCCCTTACTGCAAATAGAAATGTAGTAGAATCACATCTTGAATTTCAAATGTTGTCCTTTCTCATAAGGTCATATAAAATGAAAAAAAGATTTTAAAAAAACTAATAATTGCCTAAAAATGACAAACACCTGCTAATTCAGACCTTAAAATGAAGCAAAAACAGTCCTAAATAAAATCCTTCTGGAGACATAGCACAGTAACCTCAAGAGGGACTAAGGGCCTGATCCAGAAGAAAGTGTGCAGGCTCACCACCTGGCATGGAACTGCTAAATGGTCAGCACAGAGTTGAATAGTCCATTAGGGGGTCACTTAGGGGAAGGAGACAAATGTTCCATTCCCCCAAGGTGGTGTTGGGAGTCACCAGCGGATGCCTGGCGCATTCAGGATGTCACAGCAGACATTTTGGCACCGCTGCAGCCCTGGAAGCCAGGCAGTTCAGAACTGGGCTGTAAGGCTGCTATCCCATGCACACTTTCCTGAAAGTAATCTCCACTGAAGACAATGTGACTTACTTTTGAGTAGGCAAACATAGGATTGGGATCCAAGATTGGCAAAACCACAGAAGTTCACTAAGATAATCTGAAGTGGAAGTTTGAAAAAATGGGCCCCCAAAAGCTACACAGAGAACCACCAGGCAAGGCTCAAGTTCACGACCTCTCTCAGCAAGCAGTTTGGTTTGAGGGCAGCAAAAATATTGCCAATTCTCTATAGCTACTAATTAAGCCACAAGACACTACACATATATTGCCTAGTACTGATAATCATTGCTAGACAGCAGGGGCAGCGCAGCCCAAAATGCTGCCTTGGGTCTGCCTCCTGTGCACTTAAAAAAAAAACCCAGAACCTTAATGTGCTCCTCATCTGCTGCCTGAAACCAGTGAAGATGTGCACTCCCAAGTTTCAAGACAGCACGAGAGGAATGCAGTAAGTGGGGGAATGATCTGCTTCATGTTGGAGTGTGAAGCAGAGTCTGCTTGGTGTTCATTCCAATATGCACTAGATCATTCTTTGATTGAGGGAGGGAGGCAGAAGAGGCAATTGGAGAGAGATGCAGAGGGAGTTGGAGAGAGGCAGTGGCAGGGGTGAAAGACACCCCGAATTCACCACCCTCTTGAGTCCTTAGCTATCTGTTGCTGATGCAGCCACTTCTACTGGCTACATGGATAGGCTGGCCCTGCTGGAAAGCTGTAAGTAAGCAGGGTTGACAGGTGGGTGTGCTGAGTTCTTAAAGAGGGGCTTTTTCTGGGGCCTGTTATATGCATGTGTTCTGCATCGCCTCACTCATCCCCCAGTCCCAGCTTACTGGGGGGTTTGTGTTAGAGGTCCTCCGTATTCCATTCCTCCCACTGAAGTTTGCTAGCTGCGGTCCATCTGGTCCCAGTTAACAGGGGCCTTGAGAGTTTGGCTTAGCAGATGGGAACAGTTCCTCCCTAATCTGCCAATTCCTGCTGGTTGCATTGGTCTCTGGGAAGTAAAGATGTGCCCATCTCCATCCCAGAGGCCCATGGGATATTCCCAGGTGTCAGAGATCCCACTGTCTGGGAGAAACCAAGCAGCTAATTGGTCACTGAGCAGGGTTGGGACAAGGACCTTCCCCAGAGACCAATCAGATGCTGGACACCTAACACCGATCGCTGCTGTGCAAGTTACAGCAGTTCCTTAAGTCTTATTTTGAATGTCCATAGTCACATTTTTACTCTAGATTTTCATGTATTTATATGTTTAGTACCACAGAAACTTACAAAAATAAAAACATTTAGTCCTTCATAATGAGATTTATAACTCTGTGATGATTTGTTTAGCAGCTCCCTACGTATGCAAGTTTAGCTAAGTGGGTCCTCAGGAGGCAATAGACCTTGGGCCAGTGCCTGACCCAGTCAACCTAGTGATGGCCAAGACAATAACAATCTTCAAGGAGCCTTCTTTTGTGGATTGAGGGTCCTTGTTTGCCTATCTTCAATCCTAAATGGGTGACACTAACATTTTGCACCTTACCAAGGGTGTAACAAAAAATTCATGAGAAACTCTGGAAGTCAGTTGTTTTATTAGTACGGACTCCTAGATTGAATCTGACCATGGAGTAAGTAAGGACAGTTAGAATTAAAGACCATTTTTGGTGTTGGTAGCACCTTCGCTTATTCCAAACCAGGATGATCCCAGGATATTATTTTTGTTCACAGGATCAAATGCTGTGCCACCCACAGAATTTTCCAAGACAAAAGTCAAGCAAGGCTTCTGTCAAGCTAATCTGATATGGGGGGGGGGTGGCGGCTGACAATTAAAAATGTGTCCTTCCTCTAGTTCTGGGGGATCTGAGGCCTCTTGTCCTCACTCTTGCTTCAAGGTCACAGTACTGGCCTAGCACCCAGGCTCCCAAGGATGTCACACAACGCAAGCTCAAAATAAAAGAAATAAAAAGTTATCAGGAGAAAATGAAGCATTATGCACACTAGGTACCTTTTAAAGAATCAAGGCTATGTTCTCTTTACATACCAACAGGTCGCACACTTATAGGTCTTTCTAAATCTCGACGCTGGGCTTTTTGTATATCTTCCATAGTTGCTTGTAGATCCATAGTCAAACGCTGCCTTTGCTTAGCTAGCTCCTGTAGTTTATGTTCTATGAAATAATTTCAGGCTAATTCATAACAAAATATTACTACATGCTGAATAATCACACAATTCAGTAGTGCGATTAGTAGACAATATTGTATGTAAAAAATTTTATAGCACTCCTTGAAATTTATATACTGTATGTATTTTATACATAAATATATTTATATTGTTGAATGATCAAATTACTTCATATGTATTAGCTCAGTAATTGATATATCAGTTCCACAAGGCAATCAGATTATCTCCATCCTGAATGGAGAGTTGCATCTGAAGGAGCTTTGTTTTACTTAAAAAAATTTCAGGTGTCATAAAAACATTATTCCAAACAAGAAATATTTTTTAAATCAAGATGTAGTTTGCAGACAGGTTTTCAGTCCTAAATCCAGCCCGCAGGGAGCCCCCAGTCTCCAATGAGCCTCTGACCTGTCATAGTCTGTCTGAGCCCACACTGGCCCAAAACTGCCGGTCGTGACCACCAGATGCGAGCTGTGGGCCAAGTTAGAGCAAATTCTTTTATAGTCTCCATGTGTTTTCTGCTTTTCCCTAGGCATTATTTTAACCCTTCCCCCCCCCCCATTGCCTCTGAACAACTTATGTCTCCATGTGTTTCTGGTTTGGGTCAGTCTTAGTCTGTACGTTTTCACTGTGCAAGAGGTGTCTGGCAAACAGTTCATAGTTGTCATGTGGTTCTACATGCCTGCATTATAGTTGCCTGCATATGTAGAGCTGCCCTTGAAAATGGTTCTGAAACTCTAGTTCAGGGGTGCCCAAACCCCGGCCCGGGGGCCACTTGTGGCCCTCAAGGCCTCTCAATGCGGCCCTCACAGAGCCCCCAGTCTCCAATGAGCCTCTGGCCATCTGGAGATTTGTTGAAGTCCGCACTGGCCCAACGCAACTTCTCTCAGTGTGAGGGCAACTGTTTGACCTCTCTTGTGAGCTGTGGGATGAGAGTTCCCTCCACTGCTTGCTCTTTCACATCTGTGATGCAGCAGCGGCAGCAAAGGAAAGGCCAGCCTTGCTTTGTGCAAGGCCTTTTATAGGCATTGAGCTATTGCAAGAGCTTCATTCATTCATATAAATTCATCTTTAATATATTCATTTATGTAAATTTATTCAAATTTTAAATGTAAATTAATTCTTTTTCCCTCCCCCGGCCCCCAACACAGTGTCAGAGAGCTGATGTGGCCCTCCTGCCAAAAACTTTGGACACCCCTGCTCTAGTTAGTTCAGAATGCTACAGCTAAGATTCTAACTGGAACCACACATTGACAACATATTTTGCCAGTGTCAAAAGAGTTTTACTGGCTACTCATCCAGTTCCAAGCTGGCACTTACCTAGAAAGCCTATACTGTACTACCTGAGCACTCCCTCCCATCCCAACCTGTTCATGTCCTGCGGTAACCTCCTTAGAGAGTTCCCCAACTAGACATATCAGTTCGGTCAGGAGGAGGGAGGGAAGTACTTGTTTGTTTCACCTTTAGAACCCCTTTAGGTCTCCCTAAAGTGTTGGTGAACAGTGTTGGTTGTTCAACACAAGCTCCAAACATATCACACATCTACCTGCCCATCCACAATCATAGGTGCTGGTAACTGGGTTTAAGCCTGTCACTGCACTTGACACATGCTATCTCCTCCCTCCCCTACCCCATCCCAGCATACAGACCCAGCCATCGCATTTACATTACAATGGTAACACCTCTTTTTGTCTGTAATATCTTGCTTTAGGTGATATCACAGTAGGATGCTGATTCATGTCTTGACAGTTTGTTCCCAGTTTGCAAGTCTCCTTCACCAAATCAGGCTTCCCAGCTGTTGGCAGTTCCTTGCATTGGCAGGTCCCTCTGACAACTATCATTGCTCTGTCTTACTGTTGTGTAACTAGTGCATTGTGTAATTAGTGCATATATTTTCAAGCCTCTTTGGCAGTGGCCATCAGCTTAATTCAGATAGAAGAACTTTATTTCGTTATATGTGTAGTTGCAACATTGGAAATCACAGCATACATACCGTCGATACTTCCTGGATTTGCAGCTGCAAGAGCTTCAGCTTCTTGTAGTTCTTTCCAATTCGATTCCAAATTCTCTAGTAAAAGTTGCTTCTTCTCAGAGAGTTCATATAGTTCCCTTTCTGCAAACAGAAATATTTTACTGTCATCACTTGTCACTGTTCACAGGGTTGCACTGCACAGAATGAAGACTATATTTTTAAAGGGATAATTTCACTAAAATGATGAATGTCCTCTTTGGCTGTCACTGAAAAGCTTAGGACAAGGATATGAAATGAAATCCTACTGGGAATGTAGCAAACTAATTTCTAACTAGAGGGTCTAACTCTCTCATAGTATCACAAAAATTAATATGATAATCTAATACAAACATCTGAAAAAATGGGCTCCATAGAGCCACAGAAGAAGCTGCCAGGCCCAAGGGTCTGTCTTCTTTGGCTAGGAAGAGGAATATCTGCCTGAACTACCCGAAGATATTAAAATATTTGACATAAAGTGTTTAGCGCACCTTCATTAAAAGTTTCACTTACATTATGTTTTATTATAGGTTTACTCCTCAGAATTAACATGGCTCCCAATGAGGTTGTCAGCCCTAAACATTCAATATAAATATTAATTAAATGTAATGTAAAGTACTGCTTCAGGACAAGAATCTCGGCATGCCTAGATTCAGACATGATAAAACATTGCCTGTGTGTTGCCTCTTGTTCTACCTTTCACCCCAGCAACGTTAGTTGGTGAAGAGAGGAGGACAGTCTGCTTATTTCCTGCTTACCAGCAGGTCGCAAAATTACAGGGCTTTTCGAAGCACGTTGCTGTGCAATCTGTATATTGTGGACAGTTGCCTCTAGATCTGCAGTCAACTGTTCTCTTCGTTCAGCTAGCTCCTGTAGTTTATGCTCTACAAAATAATGTCAGGCAGATTCATAACAAAATATCAATATTTCTACACTAAATACAAGATTGCAATAAAAAATTTAATAATACTTTTTTTAAACATAACATAATATGTTAAAAACATAATATTTAAAATTTATATTATCAAGGGATTTATATACTACTTCTCATCCTCTGAAAGGACCCTAAAGGTAGCTGATAACAACTTTTTAAAAATCAAACTTCAATAGGCCAGCGGTGAGGCTTTTCGGGGCAGGGAGTGGGTGGGGAGAGGATGGAACTGGGCAGAGGGAGAGTGGACCAAGATCAGGCCCAGGAGGGGGTGGAGGTGGTAGCAGAATCTGCCATTGAATCCTATGCCAACTCCCATGCCTGAACGTTTGACACGAGCCTCCTTGGTTCTGTGCCTGCCAAATAGCGGAGACAGATCCAAGGAGATGCATTGCCACAAGTGGAGCTTGACGTGGTGTAAGGGAACAAATGTTCCCAAGGAGACTCCAGCAACTCCAAGGAGACTTTGACGACTACCCCAGCTCCACAGGATAGAGTAGCAGCCATTTTGTTACCACTGTACCTCTGGGCACTGCCAGGGAATAGAATTGGGCTGCTTCAGTTTAATTCACCTTCATTCCAAGTAAATATATTTAAAATTTTAAATATATATTGAGAGCACGTGTTACCATCTCCAGGGTACTGCCAAGAAAGAAGACATTCCCCTCTGAGAAATAGGGTATTTCTTCCCATCCTGGGATCATGTCAAAAATCACATATTGAGTCACCATCATCAAAACTGGACTGTAGCCTCTCTTGCGGCAGCACAGAAGCATGCTGCTACAACAGAAGCATGCAGTTACAACAACTAGAAAGCTTGTTCCACCGTAGGAATGCTAGTTCCATTGGCAGAGCCCATCAATAGAATTGTGCTATCACTAAGACTTCTCCGCTTGGAAGCATCCTCTTATAAGTTCACATGCTCTTGACACTGGAGGGAAAGAGCTTCTCTTTCCTAGCTGGACAGCATCAGGGCTTGCATTTTGACTTGGCTGGTATTTTGCAAAGCCTAACTTGCATCTTACAGTCCATGCACTTGCTCTCTCAACCTTGCTGGTCTGTTTTCTTTTATTCCATTTTTGGAAGTCTGCCTTTCTCCTCAGCTCTGATAGCTTGGTTTTACAGTAACTAATGTTCAAATTTTTCACTCCCAAGTCAAATGAGCAACTGGACCAATGAGCAGGTGTTAGCGAGGTTTCACTCAAAGTTATTACTCTCTGTTGTAACAAGACTCAAACATACATTTGAAAGAGGAAGGCTATGTGTGATTCATGATCAAGTGCAGCCGTTCTCAAACATTTTGGTCTCCAGAGCCCTTTATACTCCTAAACAGAGTCTTGAGGAGCCCCACCACTGAATGCACAGAGTGTCAGGGAACCTCACCAGTGCATGCACAGGGTGTCGGGGAGCCCCAGTGCATGTGCAGAGTGGCTCAGTGCCAAGCAGATGCCAGTCACTTATGGTGTGCTCAGGGAGCCCCAGGGCTCCTAGGAGCATACTTTGAGAAACTCTGACCTAGAGAATGGAGAATGTGACAGGCTGCTTGCTAGGTCAGCCTCAGCATACACAGAGAACTGTCCTTTAGGGGAATAAAAAGAAGTTCCTCAGGAGATGAGTGTGCTCGTAACATTATGACAAATCAAAGCACACATACCATTGACACTGCCGGGTTGGGTAGCTGCAAGAGCCTGAAATTCTTGCAGTTCTTTCCAATTGGATTCCAAATTTTCCAATAATAGTTGCTTCTTCTCAGATAATTCATATAATTCCCTTACTGCAAACAGAAATGTTCTACAATCATCTCTTGAAAAAACAATTTCAAATAGCCTCATTGCTCACAGAGAAATGAAAAATGAAGAAACATATTCAAAAATATTCATTAAAAAAAGACATCCTCTATAGTTGTCAATGTAGAGCTTGAGACAGAGCACAGAAATTAAATTAAATCCTTCAGAGAATGGTGCAAGGAGGTCTTAGACTGAAATCTTATGCATACGTCAGTAGAGAGAAAGCTCTACTGAATACAATAAAACTTATTTCTAAGCAAGCAAGCATGCATGTGCATGTTACACTTGGGTTAAACCACACCTAGTAACCAGGGAGGGAAGCATAGGTAAATCAGGGCAAGCGTGGCGAGTGCCAGCTATGATGCAAAGGGCAGGTGTCTGTGTGTGGTTAAATGTGTTTCACTGCCACAACAGGGGCCTTGTATTACATATAAGCCTAGTGATTGACTCCTGCAGTGCTCCCTCCAATTGGCCCATGTGCTAGTCTCCTAAGCAGACATACCTGTTTGTAACTAAATGTTTCAAGAGGTGCTGTTTGTAGGTCTTCTGCTATGGCTGAATGATTAGAAAGAAGCTTTGTGGATGGGCCAATGTGAGTCCAAGACCAAGCTCTACTTCTTTTGTCTTTGCCATGTGTGTTTCTGGTTAGTCTTGCAAAAGGCAAGTATGATATTGGTTTTAGCAAACCCCCTAGCTGGACTCAAACCTGTCTTGGTTGGCTACCAGTCTGGGCCTCTGTGCAATGGGGAACCAGTATACTGACTGGTCTGATCCCTATTGAAGCTTCCCTTGTGGCTCATCCCAGCCCCTCCCCTGGCAAAAGGGTTTCTTCCAGCTGACAGACTCCAACCCTTGTGTATTTCCAGAAGATAATAATTCACTTTGGATTTGGAAGCAATATGCACATCAATGGGTACAGCAAATGTCTTATTGATAACAAAGAAGCCGTGTCAATCTCAAGGAAGCAGACAGAACACATAATATGCTCATACCCTTCAATTACCAGGACTACCAATTCAGTAGTGAGCAGACTTTGAAAAGGATCAGTGCAGACCATTCTGCAGTGGTGCTGCACACTGCTCACTGGCAATACACCTTGCCAATAAGAGGCTTGTGCTTGTATTTCACATGACTGCTCTCTCCTAAGGAAGCTATCTGTCTTCCCTTGGTTTGCAATAGTTGAAAAGATATTTCTCAGAAGTACATGCTTGTGTGAGTGGCATAAGGGGACCCTGGGTGCTAGAATTCCTAACAGTTCTCTGTTTTTGCCTCATTGCTGCCTGTGCCACTGCAGCTCCAGTGGTGGGGAGGGGTAATGCTCTAGTATACTTCTGTCGCACACTTGGTGTCTTGGGGGCATCTCCTCACTGTTGGCAGTGGGGGCTATATCTATGTTACTCATTCCAGGAGTCATTGTTCCAGCAGTGGCCACTCATTGGTCCTGCAACTGCCATTGTCTTCTCCTAGCTCACCCTGGCGGCACTTCTCTGGCCACTGTTGGGGCTGGGTAGAATGCAGTGATTTCCTCTGCATCCAGACTGACATTGGGTTGATAATAGGCCACCATCTCATAGTTAGTATGGTGGTGTCCTGCTTTTCAGTCAAAAATTGGCTTCCAGTGTAAGTAAATTATATTTAACATCATTATAAAATGGAAACGTCATTGCTGTATGGTACAGTTTCCACAGGATGCATGATGGCAGCATACCAGGCTATTGCTTTATCTTCTTATGGCCTTACCCTGCACATGCCCAATCTTGTCTGATTTTGGGAGCTAAGCAGGATCAGGCCTGGTTAGTACTTGGATGGGAGACCGCCTGGGAATACTGGGTGCTGTAGGCTTGTACCATAGTCTTTCGAGACTGAAGGTTGCCAACCAGTAATAATTGAATTTGCAATTCAGAAGCAATTTATACTTACTACTGGGTCTTACGAATACTTTTCCTTCTGACATAAGACGCTGTGTTTCTTGTATATTGTGCACTGTTTCCGCTACTTCTGCATTCAGATGTCTTCTTTGTTCCATTAGCTCCTGTAGCTTATGCTCTACAGAATAATTTCACAGCACTTTATAACAGAATACAGATATACTTTGAAATAGCCTCATTCCATACAATTTTGTAAGAGATGTACAGTATCATGTGTACATTAATGTTATTTTTGTAGCATGTATTGAATGCTTAAAGCAATTCACATACATTTTCTTAGGGCCAAATCTTAATTAGCTAGCATGGAGAGCTATTTGTGGGTGAGCAGAGAGATTAGAAAGGTAAAGAGAGTGAGGACCTAGGGGATATGTCAAAGGCAGAAAGGGGTGGATCCAAGAGCAGTGACCCTTTCCCCCATTTCCCAACTCTACATGCCTTCTGGCTTTGTTTGGACCTGTGGCAGCAGAATGGCTGGCGTACATCTGAGGAGAACCACAGATGATCAGGCAGTTTACCAGGAGGTAAGTAAAAAATGGGGCATAGTCTTGGTTTTTCCAACTGAAGAAGTTGTTATTTGCCTTAGAGATTATAGTTTTGTTGTATCACTTCATATGAATTATTTCAGTAATCCATACATAGTATTACTATATAACTGTATTAATTGCTATCAGGGTTTCTCAAACTGTGGATTATGACCTTATTGTTTGTGGTCACAAAGCTTTAGCTGATGAGATGATAGCTGAGAAGGGAAACATATGGAGCCCTATGGAAAGTGAAACTGAGCCTTATCGTGCATTTACTCACAAGTAGGCAAGCTTGCCTAAGGGTGCAATCCTAACCAACATTCCAGCATCAAGGTAAGAGCAATGCAGCTCCAAGGTAAGGAAAAAAACATTCCCTTACCTTGAGGAGGCCACCCAACTGGAGGATGCAGCACACGCCCCATTGGCACATCTATGTCAGTGCTGGAAAGTTGGTTAGTATTTGGGCCTTAGTCCATTGGAAAGGGCAGGCTGAGAAGAATCCAATGACACCAAAATGGTCCCAATCCAATGAATTCAGCCTCCAAAAACCTGAGAAGGAAATCTCTCCCTTCTGACAACTGTACTGAGCCCTATGGAAAGCGAAACAAAGTTACATGTTTGCGTTTACTCATGAGTAAGCAAACATGCCTTGGCTTGCAGTCACGTCAGGCAAAGAGGAATGCAAGGCCACCAAAATGGTCCTGATCTGATGAAAGTGGAACTCAACAAATGCTCCAGAAGGAACCCCCCCCCTCCTATAAACAGAATAAAAGAGAGGCTTGGGCTGACAAGGTGAATTTTTTTTTCCTTTTTCAGACTTGAAAAGCTTGGTGGGTTCTGATAGTGATATGGTTTAAATATAAGAACTTAAATTGAACTGGGCAATGGGTAGGGCTGAAAATCTTACTGACTTTTTGTGGGGCAGTGTTATTACAGGCAGGCTACAGAGAAAATTCACTTGGTGGAACAGGGCTGGTTTCCCCTTATTTAATTATTTGTTTTACTTTAATTTAATTATTTATAATTATTTATTTTAATTTGCTTGATGATGTCACTTTCGGCCATGACATCACTTCCGGTGGGTTCCAGACAGATTGTCATTCTAAAAAGTGGGTCCCGGTGCTAGAAATTTGAGAACCACTGCCTTAGAGCTTTCCTTCAACTCACCAGAGATCGGGTTGTAACCCACAGTTTGAGGAACAGTGCTATAGAGCAGTGGTTTTCACGCATTTAGCATCAGGACCCACTTTTTAGAATGAGAATCTGTGGGGACCCACAGGAAGAGATGTCATGACTGGAAGTGACATCATGAAGCAGGAAAATTTTTAACAATCCTAGGTTGAAATTCTACCTGGGATGAAGTCCCATTGACTATCATTGTTAAAAGAATATATATAGTAGCTTGTTAAAAGTACAAGTCTGTAACATTTCCCCAAATGCAGTCACATACCATGGGAGCATCAAGTCCAATATATTAAAAATAAAAGACTGAAATGAATGGGGACCCACCTGAAATTGGCTCGCGACCCACCTAGTTGGTCCCGACCCACAGTTTGAGAAACACTGTTCTAAGGCGCCATCTTTACTGCTGGCAAATAAGCCTGGTACACCATCTTGAAATCTGGTAAATGCCCCCGGGGGGGGGCTCAATTTTTGAAGCTAGCAGTTGCCAGTAGCCAGGGTATGTTCTGAGAGCATGGGGATGGAGGAGAGTGTGTTCCTTCCAATTTTGGAGGTAGGCCTATGAAGTGGGGTGCTCCCTGGGAGAGTTACTTTCTACCCCTCTGTCTCTGTCCCTTGTCTTCCTTTTTACAAGGGTGGCAGGTGTCCCTGTGTTTTTTTCCTTCTTACCGCTGGTAAAATGAGAGGAACGTGGGGAAAGCCTGCAACCACATTAGAGCAGCAGCAGATCCCTTTTCAGGGTTGAGTGGAATGGCGGGTGTCCCTGTGTGCCTTTCTTCTAACCACTGGTAAGAAGGGAGGAATGTGAGGACATCGTGCAGCCACTTTTCAAAGGTTTAGCATCTTTGCCTCAAATTCTCCACCACCACCCCCGTTTGAATCCCACACCTTGTTTTGATCGTATCACTTCATTGCCTCTCACTCCACATTTTTCCAGTACACCATATGCTCAGTCTCATCTCCTTGCCGAGAAGTTTGTTTGCAGCTTGTTGTGAATGTCTTCAATTGTCATGTGATTATTTAACTGCATTAATTATTAAATTAATTTCATTGGAATGTAATAATTTACATGTCTCTTGGGACAGCGAAAAGCAGAAAATCATAATGTCACTTCCTGTTTGATTATGTCACTTTCAGCCATGACATCACTTCCAGGTTAATGACATCACTACTGGTGGGTCCTAGGCAGATTGTCATTCTCAAAAGTGTGTCCTGTGCTAAAAAGTTTGAGAGCCACTGCACAGGCATTAAAGCTTGCTTGATAGTGACCATCAGTTTTATCCGGAGAGGAGCACAATTCCAGGAATATATATTTATTATTATAGCCAGGGCTTTTTTTCTAATGGAACGCGGGGGGACGGAGTTCCGGCACCTTTTTGTAGGGGCCCCTCCCCTTCGGAGGCATTCCAGGAGGGGGGGAGCAAAACAGAGGCATTCGCTGGGTGGGTGCTGGGTGGGCCGGCGCCTGGCCCCTGCCTGACTGCACAAAGACCCGCTCCTGCCCCCATCCTCAAGCTCTTGCCCGAGCCCAGCCCGCCTCCCCTCCCCCTGCGCTCTGCTCAGGGCAGCAGAGAACATACAATTGCATGCCAAGCACCTTCCCAAAGACACAGAGTATTCTGATCCCTGAATTAAACCATATTTACTCGCTTGTTTGCAAACGTAGCTGTTGCTATGTGCACCTAAAGACCCCTCTCGTTTAAGAATTCCTTTTTTGTTCTTACTCCCACAGTTGCTTAGAGTAATTTTACTACATGGAACTCATGTAAGCCAGTTTTTGGAATCTATTCACTGCTTCCTCTCCTCGAAGTAGTGCCGCACTACATACTACACGCTACAAGTGCACCTGTACAGTATTTTTCCCCATGTGTAGAAAAAGTAGCTAGGGGGAAGGGGATGTGGAAATTGACAGCCCAATCCTATGCATGTCTACTCAGAAGTAAGTTCATCTTTAGGGGGGAAGCACATAAAAAATATTTTATTTCTCCAATAAAAAATGGTTTATAAATAAATAAAGATTAACAAGTTCTGAGTTCCTGCACCTTTTCTTTTACAAAAAAAGCACTGATTATAGCTGTCCGCATGAGAAATTAGTGAACATACCAGTAACACTGCCCGGTTGGGTAGCTGCTAGTTCCTGAGCTTCTTGAAGCTCTTTCCAATTGGATTCCAAATTTTTCAATAAAACATCCTTCTTCTCAATTAGTTCATATAATTCAATTTCTGCAAACAGAAATGTTTTTTGTTTATCCCTTGAAAAATAGTTGAAATGGTTTCATTGCTCACTGGGTTGCAAAGAATGAGGAAATATTCAAAGAAGAGTAATTTCATACAAATGACCAAAAATACTTATTTCTCCTTGAAAATCTTAAGATAGAGCAAAGAAAGTCAGCAAAATGCTTCTGGGAATGTAGCAAACTGGCTTGAAGATGACCCAATTCTAATGACCAAATCCTAATTACTAGTTTTGCCAGTGAAGCGTGCTACAAAAAGTGCTGTAATGTGCTTTTTAACAGCATTTCTTCTAGCAGGAAGGCCCATAGGAGCAGGTAAGTCCAACACCGGGAAATGTGGGAGGGGGTGGAACAAGGCAAGTGAGGACAGATCTAGCCCAGGATGGGGGCGGGATCAGCAGCACCAGCCTCCTTCCTGGGCCTGATCCACCCACACAGATCAACTAAAACGTCTGCCAGCAATACAGCTGGTGCAGCTCCCAGTTTACACATAGCAGCTGCTGGGGCTTACTCAGGGACAAGGGTACAAATATCCTCTTACCCCAAGGAGGCTTCCAGCAGTTAAGTTTCCCTCACAGGATGCAGCATAACCTGCGCCAGTAGTGCTGCATCGCCGTGCATGAATTCAGTTAGGCTTGGGCTGCAAGTCCCTGATAATATCTCACAGGGCCCAATGCTATCCAACTTTCAGCACTGATGTCACCATGCCAACAGCACATACATGTGCTGCATCCTGCAATGGAAGGGCAGGCATGGAGGGACATTTGTTCCCTTACCTCGGAACTGCCTTGTGGCTCTACTGGCATTGGAAAGTTGGATCAGATTGGGTCCACAAATCCACTATGATAATCTAGTCAGAGTTCTGAATATGTGTCTACTGCAGGGAAGTACCTGGCAAGTTCCAGTGTTCCCTCAGACTCCATTCATGAACTTTTCAGTTAGAACACAGAAGAGTTTGCCAATACTCTTCACTCCAGTAGCAAGAATTCTTGCACTCCCTCATTTTTGTCTACTTTTGGAACTTTCTAATCCCTCAGAAATGTCTGTACTGTTCTGGCATCATAAAAGCAGCTGAGACCGTTTCCTGTATTATGGAAGTGTCTGGACTCCCCCAGAGACAAAGGATGCTGGCTGAACTCCTACTGAATTTGGAATGTGTCCACTGATTGGAACCAATCCCACCTGGCTAGGTAAAAGGGTGGGATTGCAGGGCTGAAGTGACCATCACTCCTCTAACTGGTTAATCTTTTGACATCAGCAAACCTAGACTTTTTAATTGCTATGCAGAAAGTTGCTCTTACTTGGTGCTTCTAGTCTGTCACTGAAGTGTTGTCTCCATTCAATAGTGATAGACTTGCCCACCCGTCAAAGAGGTAGAGAAAATGGATCGCCTTCCCCTTCTCTTGGATAGTGTAAGTAACTAAATATAGGAAAATATCTTGCAACTTATGTTCTGCAGCTTGTGTTCAGAGCTTTTATTTGTTCTCTGCTAATTTTTTTAGCAACTTTGCCAACTTTGCCAAACCTTGGTTTCAGACAGCATTCCTTTCTTTTGACCTATTTATTGTGTTTCCCTCCCCATTTCTTTTGCCTGTTTTATCTAGTCTTTTATGAACTCCTTTTTACTATTTTTTGGTTTTAGTTATTTAAACTGTGAGTTGTCGGGTTTTCTCAAACCATTCAGCCTTTGCTAATGTCTGTTTTGGGATTCGCGCAAGTGAAGATCTCCCATGTTTTGAGTATCCCTTTTACAGATCAGGGAGGGATGTCTCCAAGTTGGTCTCTCTTTGTCTGGCTTTGTGGCAGTGGAAACCTATCAAAATGCCCCTAGTACTGCCCCCACCAGTTGGGAGAGGGAAGGAGTTGCAAGGCTTTAGCTAACTACTTGGTGCTGTGCCTGTTTTGCTTCTGTACACATTGCCCGCATGCTTAAACCTGGAAACTGTTCTATCATGGAATGGCCATAGAGAGCCCAATGCAACAAGACTACACAAGTGGACAGGTCAGCTGTTTTCCCACCAAAAATGCCTCCAAAGGACCTCTACAGAAAATAACCATTTCAGGATCATGGAGCTATGGAGAGGGGACAGTTTTCAATTGGAAAAATGGTAAACAGGAAAGAATTTACCTCCTACATCTCCAAATCCAAGGCCAATTCTGCCATCAATTCTGAGGAGCCATAAGGTTTCAGGGTGAGGGCAGGTAAGCCTGAACCCATTGGTGGTATCCCCAATACCAGTACCAATGATAACAGTGCTAATGGGAGTGCCTGCATCAGTGTCAGCTGCAATACACCTGTAGATGTCACTGTGATATGTACTGATTTACTGCACTGGAACTGTTGACATTGATAGCACTTGTACCGATGCTGATTGTTGGTCACCCAATAATGGAGCTGATATAAGAGCGATGTGAACCTGTGAGGCTCATCAAAGTTCTGGAAGCTTCCAAAGTCAGCTCTGTGCATGTACAGAACTTCACTAAATGTGACTGCACTATATGTGACTAAATGAAGAACACCCTCCAACCATCCTCTCCCACCCCATGCTCTGCCTGGTACAACTTACTCTGTCTGGCCAGCACAAGGGCTGGATATGGCCCTCTCAAGCCAGTGCAGACCTTTACACCAGTTCATTCAACTCCCAAGTCAGCATAAATGTGCCTTACAACATGTTTGTGACACTTGGGAGCCGGTGCAGGGGGCATCTTTGGATTGTGCCTTTAGTCTCTAACTTACCAGGAGGTTTTACAGTTGCAGCTCTTTCTAAAGCCCGGTAGTCTGTTTCACATATATTTTGCTCAGTTGCCTCTAGCCCTGCAGTCAAACGTTTCCTTTGCTCAGCTAACTCTTGTAGTTTATGAGCTATAAAAATTTTTTTAGATCAATTCACAAAACAGTATTAGTAATTTTTAATTAAGTACACTAAATATAATAGCACAATTAGTATACAACAGATTGTATATACAAAGGCACACAGAAAAATAAGGTGGTCCCTGTATGCAGTTGTGCAAGCACATGCAGAAAAAAATATACAACAATGAGATAATGATTATATCATTTTGTACATGTTGTGAAATGTGTTGCACAGCATTTTGAGCAAATGGAAAGCCAAGTCAAGATTCAGTCTGGATTTCTAAGCACAAGAACCTTGGACTACTACTTCTGCACACACAAGTTCCTTTCCGCAAGCAGAAGAATAACTTATAACCTAATACTACCTGGAAATTTTTATGTAGCATTTAAATTGGGGCACGCTCCTCATTCCCCCAAAGTGTGGAAGTTCCAAGTACAATGCTTTTCATATTGCATTTGCTATAGATGGAAAGTACTGTACTAAAACAGCATTTTTGCAAAATTTGCTTTAGAGCGTAAGTCAAGGCAAGCAGCATGCAATCTGATGCAGCAGTAAATACTCTATCAAATTCCTAGACAGAAGATTTGCACCCTGAAGGTGCTTCCAGTCTTCAACAAAACCAATTATGCCAAGCAAGTCTTTCCCCTATCTGTATATGGTGTTTTGATATTTTTAATAGCTACTGTGTGTGGAAGCTATCCAAATCAGAACTGAAGTGTGGGTGACAAAGGGTGTTATGCTTTTCCTCTGTGTCACAGTCTTAATGAAAACTGCTATCTCCAAAGCTGCTGTTTCCCCTTCCGTTCTGTAAAATATAGCAGGAGCTCTCAACTGGTGGTACATGTACCAGTGGTATGCTGGGCGATGTTGGGTGGTAAATACAGCACCCACCGCCCAGCTGTGAGACTGCAATGGAAGCCTTCCAACAGTGATAGGAAGCACGAGCCAGCAGGCAGAGCTCTAGTGCACAGTTTTCAGGCGCAAGAAAAAGCTCACATGCCCACCTGCCCGCCCTGAACCTCTTACTGTCTGGAAGCTTCTGTCATGGTCTCCAAATCTGGAAGTAACTGGTGATTATGTCATCGCCAGTTACTTCAGGTGCTATTTCTGAGGACAGCATGGTGGCAAGTGGTATGTCCAGGGAGGAGTATTGAGAAATGCTGACATTTGGTAAACTGGAGAAGCAATGTTCATCAGAACTGCAGTGCGCTAAGGAATGAATTCAAACCCTTTTCTTTAATTCTAGTCTGTTCTAGTGGCTGTCTGCTGGTATTCCTTTGCATATTTTTAGATTGTGAGCCCTTTTGGGACAAGGAGCCATTTGGTTATTTGATTTTTCTCTGTAAACCGCTTTGTGAACTTTTAGTCGAAAAGCGGTATATAAATACTGTTAATAATAATAATAATAATAATAATAATAATAATAATAATAATAATAATAATAATAATAATAATAATGCTGCAGTCTGAACCTGGATTGCCCTCTTGAAAATGCTATGGAAAATATGAAAACAGAAAGACAGAAGTAGAAAGATCTGTTTAAATTCACATTTAATTTGGCCATCACTCAATGTCCAGTTCTATCTTTTCCTATATGCAAAACCATGGTTTCTTCAAACCACATTCTCAAACTGGCCCCTCTCCTTGGTTGACCAGATGGAGGGGGATCACCTTCTTTAACCATGAAGGCTTGGTCCTTCAAAACACTCAAGGGATTGCCAGAATTAGGAGGCCATCCTCTAACAGTTAACTCCCATGAGGAAACATCAGCTGATCATTTGGGGCTATTGAGAAGAAATCACCCAACCAAAGGGAATCTGGTAAGTCTAGCTAATTAAACTTTTCTTTTGCTGTATAGTATCACTATACAGAAACAAGAAAAAGCCCTTATAAACTTGCAGCATAGTTTACTAATACAGAAACAATTCTCTACAGGTATGCAAAGCCTGCTTGACAATGACCATCAGTTTTATCCAAGGAGCATATTTATGATTATAGCTGTCAGCATGAGAAATCAGGGTACATACCACTAACACTGCCTGGTTGGGTAGCTGCTAGTTCCTGAGCTTCATGTAGCTCTTTCCTATTGGATTCCAAATTTTTCAATAAAAGTTGCTTCTTCTCAGATAGTTCATGTAATTCCCTTTCTGCAAACAGAAATGTTATTTGCTCATCTCTGGGGAAAAACAGTTCAAATGGCTTCATTGCTCACAGAACTGCAAAAATGAAGAAGTATTCAAAAAATAGTAATTTCATAAAAATGACGCAAGATATAGGTATGAAAATAAAATGAAAGCCTTCTAGGAATGAAACAAAATGAAAGCCATCTAGGAAGGTAGCAATGTGCCTTCTAAGCAGCCGGGCAGCCCAATCCTGAGCTGCCCAGAGCGCCCAAGCTCGGCAGCACCGAAAAGGGCTGCCACCAAATCCTGCATTCGTCCCCTTTCCCCGAGTAAGGTAAGCAACCCCGCAATGGGGCTACTCACTTTACTGTGACGGTAGAGTAAAGGCACTCGTGTAGGGCGTGCAGCCCTGCTTGAGAGCCCTGGATCCTGCGGAGCTCAGCTCCGCGGATCCTCCTCCCTCCCTGGAACACCCCCCCAAACCCCCATCCACACCCCCGCCTCCCGTTCCGCAGCCCAGCAGTCCAGGAGACCACTGAGCTGTGGAACCTGGGCCACCGCCCAGCGCTAACCCAGCACTGGCCAGCGCTGGGCTAGCACCAGTGGGAGCCCGGCAGTGAGCCCCACAAACGTGCCTTATGGCACGTTTGCGACTGTGGCCAGCGGCACGGAGCTGTGCTGCCGACCACAGGATTGGGCTCTAAGACTTCCAAAATATCACACAGGTCTTTCTATGGAAAAGTCTGTCAAAATACGCCCCCTCCCCGAATACACAAAGAAATGCTAGGAAAGGCCCAAGGTCTTCTTGTAAATTCTAATTAGAAAAATTAGGACATACTGTTCCTATGTCTGGAACAGTGGACTAAGCATTAATATTGATAATTAGTCCTGGAGGGTCATTATAGTAACCTGCCTTTGGGAGGAGGGAATATCCAGGATTCTGCTCCTCAGGCCAGAAGAATTAGCATTGCCAAGTGAATAATGTGCTTGTTGAATTACCTTCTTTTCCAGATCAAGTATCTATTTTGCAATATATTTATACTGCAATATATCTTTTGCAGGGAAACTAACTCATCATGATTCACATTGCGAAATACAAACTTAAGCGGCAGCACACTCAGAGCCCAATCCTGAACTCTGCACACCAGCTTACCAGCTAGCTAGACTAGCGCAGGGTGGACGCCCAGCTTCCTCCACTCAGCAGTTGCATGGACTGCCGAGCAGCAGAGAGGTAAGCGGGGGCGTGGGGGAAGGCGGGGACAAGGTGTTCTGGGGAGGGGGGCGGAGGGTGGGGAGAGGGCAGGTGGGAGGCAGGAGGTGGGCAGAGGGCGGGGAGAAGCATGCCAAGGGGAGGGAGTGGGGAGAGAGGGAGGCAGGACCAGTGGAGTAACGCTCCACTGGATCCAAAGTATTGGGCTCGCCGCCCGACATTGAAGGTGAATCGAGTAGTCTCTTTGCAGGGCTACTGCAGTTACCTGGGGGAAGGGGACAAAAGTCGCCTTCTCTCGAGGTGTCAGCGGTGGCTGCCTTGGGTGTGTAGGGTGCGGCGGCAGCCATTTTCAGTGCCACCGCAGCTGCCCACCCTTGGCAGCTCAGGATTGGGGTCTTAATTATGTGGCCACAGCAAATCTCATATAACATGAACTCAGTCCTCATGGACTGGGACTTATGCAAGCAGAATGTAGCTGATGTCTCTTACAGAGTTTGCAATATGAACATTGGGTGCTTTTGGTATGTTTAAATCAAGGTAATTTATCCTGTACTTACCACTGGGTCTTAGTACTTCACCTCTTTCAGAAGCATGATGCCTTATTTCTTGCATATCTTGTACAATGGTGTCTAGTTCTGCATTCAAAATTCTTCCTTGCTCAGTTAGTTCCTGTAGTTTATGCTCTACAAAATTATTTCAGGCCTCTTCATAACAGGATATTAATATTCTTTGAAATAACTACTTTTAGTACACTTTTACAATAGACATACAATATCAAATGAGAATTGCAAATTATAATTCATAATTTATACAGTGCTAGTGAATGCTCTGAACACTTCATATACCTTCTCTTAGCAATTTATACAACAGGGTGTTATCCAGACATTGCAGATGACAGGAGGAGGCACCGCAGCTGACAGAATTAAATAAACAAGAACCTTCTACCATAAGATATTCCCTCTCTCTGATTGGGGTGAAAAAGAAAAAGAGGTACAGTGGAATCCTGAACTTAGTGTGACTCCAAAGACTATATGATGCATAGGCTACAGCTTGTCAAGAAGAAAATTAATTAGGAATTTTCACTGCTGTGGTAAATCAGGCTGTAGCTGATATATCTCATGACTGAACATTCCCTTATAGAGAAAAATTCTCTTAACATAGAAAAATAGATATCAAGAAGAAGGCTAGACTACAACTCTGCTCTGACACATATTTTTCACAAATGACTACAGTGAGTCCTCCTTATCTGTAGCCTCAGCAACCATGGATGCCAAGCCCTGGCTCAGAGGGCCTCTAGGATGTGACCAGAAGTGGCTTCTGGTCATGTCCAGAATGTGTTCTTAGGTTGGGGAGGTCTTTTGGCCATGGGCCTTCTCCAGCCTCAGAGGGCCTCCCAGATGCGACTGGAAGCCACTTTCGGTTTGCATCCATGACTTTCAGTTACATCCAAGAGGTGTTCTGAGCCTGAGAAAGGCTTGCAGCCCACTCACAAATCTTCCCTGGTCTCATTATAACCAGTGGCGTCACTAGGGTTCGCGTCACCTGTTGCGGAATGCACGTGCGTCACCCCCCATGCAGTGGGCAGGGCAACACCCCAGGTGTTGGGCATGGTGATGTACCATCACTCCACCCCCACTGGTTTTTTGGCTGTACCTTTTGATAGAACAAAGATAGAACACATTCTGCATGAAATTACGCATTGATTTATATATAACATGATGGCATTATTCTTCCAAATTATAATTTTAGCGATTTTGGACACCAGTGGTGTCACCCCCCTCCCAAGGGTATCAACTTACTAACACCTTATTGCAGCAGTTCTCAAATTTTTAGCACTTTTTAGAATGACAATCTGTCCAAGTCCCACCAGAAATGATGTCATGGTGGAAGTGACATCATGAGGCAAATTAAAATAAACCAGTATAAATAATTAAAGTAAAACAAATAATTAAATAAGCAGAAGCCAGCCCTGTTCCACCAAGTGAATTTCCTCTATAGCCTGCCTGCAATAACACCCCCCTCCAAAACCAGTAAGGTTTTCAGACCTACCCAGTGCCCAGTTCACTTGAAGAACTTCTGTTTAAACCAGACCACTGTCATGATCCACCTGGCTTTGCAAGTCTCAAAAAGGTTCACCTTATCAGCTGAAGCTTCTTTTTGATCCTTTTTAGTAGGGGGGGGAGGGCTGCCTTCTGCAGCACTTGTTTAGCTCTAGGTGCATAGGACCAGGACCATTCTGGTAGCCTTGCACTCTCCTTCACCTGATCTTCCACACCAGCCAAGATACGTTTGCTTACTCACGAGTAAATTCTACCCTAAGGCTTAGTTTCGCTTTCCATAGGGCTCAATACATTCATCTGCTTGGAGGGAGGGACTTCCTTCTCAGGTGTTTTTGGGGGCTGCATTCATTGGATCAGGACCATTCAGGTGTTGTTGGATTCCTTTCAACCTGCCCTTTCCAATGGACTAAGACAAGTTCACCTACTCACGAGTAAACACGCAATACGGCTCACTTTCACTTTCCATAGGGATCCATGCATTTTTGTTCTCCAGTTTTTTGGCCATAACGTTTTATAGAAAGGAGATATTTCACTTGGGGTTTTTGCATTGCATTCCACTCAAAATTCCGCATCCAACAGTATATAATATGTTGGGGTTACTCCTGAACACCACAATTTTAGCGCGTTACCCCCTAGCGACACCACTGATTATACCTCCCAAACACGACCAGAAGTTGCTGATGTACACCAGAAGTGACATCCAGACATCTGGTTGCATCCAGACAGGCTGGTACAGTCCCCTGATGAATCACTGCAGCACTGTAACCCTGGCCCCTCTGCCTCCCTCAGATATAATTATCCATTGATTTTGGCATCTGATGGGGGTCATGGAACCGATTCACCATGGATACTGAGGCCCAGTATATCAAACTATATGCTCTTGCTATGTACAACAGAAATAAACAAAATCACTCTGCAATTCTTATATAACCTGAAAGTGTAATCTTTACTCAGTGGCTTCTCTCAAAACATTTTTGCCAAAACAGATCAGCAATCCCAAGTACATATACCTGGAAGTAAGCTCTAATGAACAAAATGGAACTTATGGTCGAGTAAACACGTATAGGGTTGTGTTTTTTATTAAGCTTGGCCAGTGAGCCCCAAACGCAGCCAAAACATTTGGTTATCAATTAGTCACAAAACTGTCATTCAGTGTTTCTAGTTAGGGGATTCAGAATGAAAGCTAAGGCACTACTCTTACCAGTTTCACTGTCTGGCTGGAGAGATGCAAGTGTTTGCAGTTGTTCTAGATCTTTCCGGTTTGAATCCAGCTTTTCTTGCAAAACTCTTTTTCTCTCAGATAACACATGTAGTTTCATTTCTACAAGGAAATGCCTCAGAATCATCATATACTGACATTTTTAAGTTGACTTTAAATGTTTGATAGCATACGGCCAGTGTTCTCCTTAAGCTGCATGGCATGGCGGTGCAGTTCTCAACCAAGCTCTGTGCAGCATAGAGCTTGGTTGAATTGGAAGTCTGTGATGATGTAATAACATAATCAACAAACATTGGGAAGACACTGCCACACCACAGTGTAGCAAATGAAAGGCTCCGTGCAGCTGTGCCAATTTTTTGAGGGAAGACTGCATGTGACTTCTTGAAATAAAGACTCATTGGGTTGAATCCTAAGTTTAGTTAGTTATAACTACATTTAGGATCCAGCCCACTGAACTTAGGACTTACTTCTGAGTAAATATAGACAGAATTGAGTTACATGGACTTCACCATAACAAACAATCTTCTCATTTCTAATCCATTTATATTCTTTAAAAATAGGAATCTTCTTACCAAGTAGGTTAAACAGTGCATACTAATGGTCAAACCATGTGTAAAAGGGTATTTATCTTACTTTGGGTATAAGCAGGAAAACAAATATCTTCTTTATCTTCAGTCATTAACCAGAGCCACTCCATGGGCAATGTTGCTCTGTGCGGGGCAGGAACGGTCTGGGAGTCAAGAGCCCAGCATGTGAAGTCACAAGTTCCAACTGGCCCTGCCTTGTCCCGACACAGTGGGCTAACCCATATGTATGGAATGCCCCTCCTCCATCAGGGAATATGCATTCCCCACAGACTAAGTGAAAGCAGAACAATGGATGTACACACCTGGAAGTCTGCTTTCTTCTTCAAAGCCAAGAGTATAAGCCTGTGCCCTTTGCAGAGCCTGTTGATTTGTTTCTAAATTAGCAGTCAATAACTTTCTTTGTTCTGTTAGTTCTTTTATCTTATCAGCTGTGGAAACAGAAACACTTTGTACATTTAGTGCAAATTTTGTGGGAAATTACATAATTCAAACTGAATAACATTATAAATAAAGTTATGTATCCCAAACAACTGTAACAAAAAACAGTGAAACAATACTAATGTACAATATTCATTCGTTCAAATAAGCTTCACTTGATTATGTTAAGCTCTGAAAGTGAATTACAGTCCAGAAAAAATTAGTAAGATGCAAGCCTCAAAACTAAGTAAGAAAGACCCATATAGTATCCCCTGTAATCTTGGGATAGAGCACTTGTTCACATCCCAAGGCTGCAACAGCTGCAAGATATATGAAGAGCAAGAAACACAAACTTCACCAAGTAATGGTTATTATATATGTTGAAAAGGAAATTGTTTACCTGTAAATCCTGATCTTTAGAAGTGACAGGGGGGGGGCAGTTATACCTGGGATAGTATATTCTCTTGGTTACAGCCAGGGACAAATTGCAAAGTAGCGTGGGGCAAGGCTATCCAGCTTACCAGATCAAGTTCAAAAATTCAAAGCCCCTCAGTTCCACATGGACAGCAAGAGAGGCCATGCAAAGAATAGAGGGTTATGGTGCAACTAGTAAAATGCCCATCATTTTGGAAGACTAGCACTTTTTAGAAATCCTGTGCCCCAAGGGAAATCCTATACACCCATGGGATCCTTACCAGTGGAGGCCAGGTCATCAGGTATCAGAAGTGGTGGGTAGGTTTTGCACCATTGCAAGCTGCACGGTTTAGGGATCGAATCCTGAACCCACAGTGCCAGCCCTTCGCCGGCACTAAGTGTCGCAAACATGCCATAAAGTATGCCCATGACACTCAGTGTTGGGTAAGTACTGGTACCCACTCAGCGCCAGACCAGAGGCCCACTATAAAGCATGCCCATGACACTCAGTGTTAGGTAAGTGCTGGCACCAGCTCAGCGCCAGACCAGACCAGAGGCCGCTGTACACCAACCAGAGCAAGGGATGAGCTCCAGGTGGCAGAGAGGTTGAACAGGGCAGGGGCGAGGCATTCTGGGGCAGGGGGAGGGACCAGGGTAGGAGGGGGTGCGGAAGAGGGAGGGAGCAGAGCTCTGCCGAATCCAGAACCCTGTGTCGCTCCAGGGCCTCTCAACTCTGCACCGGCAAAATAGCTGGCGCAGATTTGAGTAGCCCCATTGCAGGACATGGGCCTTTCACCAAGGGAAGGAGACACCAGCAGCTGCTCAGCATGCAGCGGCAGCCATTTTGAGGCTGCTTCTCCTCTGGGCACCAAGCAGCTCAGGATTGCAGGTGTCCTAAAGTGCAACATTAAATTATTCACAGCCTTTCACTTTATGGA
The DNA here is from genome assembly GCF_035046505.1 of Tiliqua scincoides. NCBI lineage: Eukaryota > Metazoa > Chordata > Lepidosauria > Squamata > Scincidae > Tiliqua > Tiliqua scincoides. The sequence continues at coordinate 16,182,651 of NC_089825.1, forward strand.
AAGGTGTGAGGGTTAAGTCCTGTGTTGAGGGTTAAGTCCTTCTCTTGCTCTTGGAGAATGTAATGGTCTGGGGTGATGGCCAGGTATGCCCAATCTCAACTGTGTCCCAAACTTGAGCCAATTTACCATGGAAAACAATGGGAGTTACTGAAAACTAAGCCACTATTGTCTCCCTCCCCACCCTTCAGCTGCTTATACCCACCCTCAGTACTGTTTTTGGTTTAACATTAGAGTAATTTCGGAACTGGCTTTATTTATATGAAGATTGTACTTACCAGGCACACTGCCTGGTTGGATGGCTTCAAGAGCCTGGGCTTCTTGCAATTCCTTCAGGTTTGATTCCAGGCCTGCAAGCAAGGAACTTCTCTTCTTCGAGAGCTCATTTATTTTCTTCTCTACAGATTTAAAAATATTTTAAATGCTCTCAGAGAAAAATAATTATATGCAAATTCTGATCCATGTACAAGTCTATTATTAAGTTCTAAAAGTTAAAACTGCAGTTCTGAAGAAGAGCAAGAAAACTCATCACAGATATATCTTTTCTGTGATGGATCATGAACAGCACAAAACAAAAATCAGAAGTGCATCCAGCAAAAACAGCACAAGTTCAAGTTCAAAAAAAAAATTGGCAAATGTGACAACATTTTTAGTTCAGTCACATATTTTATTCATGAATAAATATGCGTGCTCATGTTCAATTCCCCACTATTAATTTTAAGCTGGAAAACAACCAGCAGTTATTCACTGTTCACTCACCAATCTAGAACCAAATGAAGAAATATCATGGAGTGAACGCCCTCTTGCAGACAGAAATAATAGATTACCAGCCCAATTCTGAATTTCTTGGCACCTGCTGGAGCAGCGGCACCAAAGTGGCTACTGCTGTAACCAGCAGGTGCCAAGAAGCCGCTGGGAGCCTCCTCGGGGAATGGGACTTTTGGCCCCTTCCAAAGAAAGCCCCAAGCTCTGTAATGAGGTTCTCAAGTCCGCACTGGCTATTGAGAGACTGTGCAGACTTGAGAGATTCTGTGTCGGGCTTTAACAGAGTTAAATCAGAGCAGAGCTCTTCTAGTCCCACCCCTCACACCCTGGTTCCACTTCTCATCATTCTGGAATTTTAATGCTGTTTAGAGGGAAGTTAATCCCTCTAGTTAATATTAACCCAGCCCAAACAAAAAACATGTTGGATTTAAAACTGATTTTGTCCCAAATCACTCTGAACTGGCTTAAATATAAGAACTTAAATTGAACTGGGCATTGGGTAGGGTTGAAAACCTTATGATGTTTTTATTTTGGGGGGGGAGGGGGTTTGAGGTTTTTGCAGGCAGGCTACAGAGAGAATTCACATGGTGGAACAGGACTGACTTCCCCATCTCATCTCCCCTTATTTATTTGTTTTACTTTAATTTATTACTAATTATTCAAGTTAATTAATTAATTTATAGCCTATCTATCTAGGGAAAATGGCACAATTTCAGAGCTTGCTGCATTCTCAGGGAAGCACTTCCTGCTTGACGATGTCACTTTCAACTATAACATCACTTCCAGGTTTCTGACATCACTTCTGGTGGGTCCCGGACAGATTGCCATTCTAAAACGTAAGTCCTGGTGTTAAAAGTTTGAGAACCACCACTGCACTGGACGAATAAAGTAAGAAGCAGTGTGCCTGATTCAAGACCATGCAGTTAGATACAGGTATGCCCCCATATCTGCAGGTCTTCCATTCTGGACTCCCCAGTGGATTGCTGAAACCGTGGATATGGGCAAACCATCCCTGTGGTCCAGTGCTGTCCTCCAGTACTATAATCCCAATCCAGTTCTGGGCCCTCATGACTGCTTTTAAATGAAATGGAAAGAGATGGAAGATGCAATCATGGATCTCCAATATCTTAGCTAACCCTTACACTATTAAAAAACAAGTTCATTATATTTTGGATTAGATATACATCAAATACAGAAAGACTAAAGTTCTTGCATTTTGTAACCTCATCCCAATTATATAAATGGATGCATAGCCAACCTACTAAGCAAGTGAAGTGTTTCAAAAAAAATGTTGCCCGTTTTTATTAGGATTTTTTTTTTGTAATAATAAAAGCACTGAGCAACAATTCAAGATAGTCATTAACTATGATTGAAAGTATTATTAGATTCAAAAGGACTACAGAAAGCAATATAATTTATCCAGCTTTCAGGTCCATGCAGTCTTACTATGTAGGGAGCATAAAAAACAGACCTGTAGAGGCAGTATAAACCCACTGAGATATTAGATGTTTATTGTCCTGCCTCCCACTGCAGCTATTATATGATTAGAAGAAACACTAAAGTATTAATGATGTTTCTAGCATCATGTTCTTTTGACTCTTAAGAGTCAAAATAACATGATACTAGAAACATCATTAATCCTTAAATCTTTCTTCTAACAATATAATAGCAGTACTGGGAGGCAGGACAATAAACATCAGGACCAAAGCACATAGGTAAAGGGTATTTAACCTTTTCTCTCTGTGTGATAATATCAACTGAAGCTGCAATCAGACCCAAGAGGTAGGCATATAGGACATTCTCTCCCACAGCAAGAAGCAGCTTCAGAGAAGGAGCAATTCTTGTTGGGATCAAAGTGCAGAAGGAAGGTGTAATACCACCTATCCACATGCTGCAGTCTTGATGCAGATTCACCACTCTAGTAGTTGCTATTGTACTGCTAAAAGATGGAAAGGCTAATTATACTTCAGATGTGTCAGATGCGCGATACCAGAAATTGTCTATTTAAACAATAGCAATCATGCCAAACAAATATTACATCTTGTAAGTTATTGCAATCTTTTATTATTGGAAATGCCCAGGCCAATAATCTCTTCATCATCCTCTGTAACGCATCTTCTGTAGCATAACTGCTTCTAGATCTCAAATCAAAAACATAACTGTCAGTTTCCTGATATAATCTCTGTTTTCTGGACCTGTTCCAATTTATGTTATTTCTTCTGCATTTACCATTCATGTCTTTTTCTGCAAAGGTGGCTTCAAGTGCTTTTGCACTTTGCAGATCCTGCAGATTTGTCTCTAGATTTGCAGCTATCAGTTCTCTTTGTTTCAGCAACTCCTTTACTTTGTTCTCTGTAGAAAGAGTAACATTTTAATGCAAACAATGGCTTTTACAACATAAAACATATGTGAAAGAAAGCAGTCTAAAAACAGAACTTGTCTTTCTAGTGCAGTTGACATGGTAGAGTTCTGCATATGTGCAGAGCCAACCATAAGAAACATCCAAAGCATTGTGGAGCATACTGTCCCTGCTTTAGCATGGGGAAAAATCATGCATACCATGTGCTCTGAGGATGGGAAGAAAATCCAGTCCTCAGTTCTGAAAGCCACCTCCAAAGTTCACACTGAGAGATGCAACAGTGGAAACTAGACCTAAGAGGAGACAGTCAGGGATCTGCACAGATGAAGAACTATAGTTATATGCAAGCAATGTATCCTTCTTTGGGGTCTCTGTGCAGTCATATGTAGTAGGGACTAGATGCTTTCCCTTATCTGAAGGCAGGTGCAGGTTGATCAGAGGATGTTCTGCAGAATTGTGAGCTCAAATGAGGCATCAGCTCACAACCTCATTTCCAGGGAATCATGCTTCAGCACCACAAGGCCTCTGGTAGCAGATGAACAACCTGCAGTCTGCCGGGAATAATGCAATATAATGCAATAATGCAACATATTCATAAATATATTTAAGAATTTAAGTGTTTCTTAAATATTTTTGTTCTTAAGCATTTAAAGAAGTGTTTCTCAAACTGTGGGTCGGGACCCACTAGGCGAGCCAAGTTCCGGTGGGTCCCATTCATTTTAATATTTTATTTTTAATATATTAGACTTGATGCTACCATGGTATCTGACTGCATTTGGGGAATTGTTACAGACCTGTACTTTTAACAAGCTGCTATGTATATTCTTTTAACAATGATAGTAAATGGAACTTACTCCTGGGTAAGTGTGGGTTGGATTGCAGCCTAGGATGGTTAAAAATTTTCCTGTTTGATGATGTCACTTCTAGTCATGACATCACTTCCAGTGGGTCCTGACAGATTCTCATTCTAAAAAGTGTGTTCCAGTGCTAAATGTGTGAGAACTACTGATCTAAAGTTTATTGTATGGCTCTTATGATGAGTAAGGTTAGCCACCCCTGTCATAGACCTTACATTTGCTGGAAATACTGGCTTGATGAATAAGAATTCAGATAATGCTGAACATGCAGAAACCAAAGAGAAAGGGGGCTTTGATACTATGCCATTTATTTATTTAAGTAATATATGGTTATTGTATTTTCCATTAGAATGTGTACTACGTGACCAACGATGTACAAAACACCTTAGCACCTTGAAGTGGGCCAACAGCTGTAAAAAGTTGATGTGAGCTTTCCTCTGTTGCATCGTCCAAGCACTACTGATTTCAATAGAGCTAGAGAGGAAGCCTCTAGCTTCCTGCCTTACATCAATAGTAATTCTTCTGAATGCTGTTTTAGGATAAAAGGGTATAATCTCAGAGGAATTGATTGGAGGAGTCCTCTACTACTGGGAATACAGGATTTTGTCAGAATGACTAGCAGTTCACATTGAGGCCTAAATAAAGTAGAATCCTCAAGTTTGGATATCCCTTGGTAGAGGTTATTTGATCTAAAATTCTTGGATCTGGAATGAAGGTTAGAATGGTGATTTCTTGATATAGTGCAGGGGTGTCAAACTCATTTCATACGGAGGGCCACACAGCATTCATGACGCCTGCTGAGCGCTGGAAGTGATGTCATTAGGCAAGAAGTGATGTCATTAAACAGGTCATAACCAAAAATAAACACTTTTTTCTCACTTTGGAACTCATTAGCTGCAAATGGCAGAAGAGCAAATATACAAACCTTGATCATATTTCAAGATATGGGAGAGCCCAATTTTCATGTGGGCTGCCCTTTCAGCAGTAACACTTCAGCACTACTCAGCAGCTGAAAGCCTGAGGGCCACATAAAAAGCTTCCATGGGCCGCATCCGGCCCCTGGGCCTTATGTTTGACACCCATGATACAGGGAATAAGAAATATGACGCTCTGATGACTCCATTCTGGGACAAACAAAAGGATAAGATTGTAAAGTCATTTTTTGGGTTCATTTTTCATTTAAGGTGGTGGTGTTTTTTCTTTTGTATATAGTCTACATTTTCTGTTCTTAATGCTGCTTTTTAAACATTTAAAGAATTTGCAGAAAAGAAGGGAAATGTTCTTTTCTTTCATCCAGTTTTATCAATACTGTTTGGTTTGTGTTGCTTTTCATTGTTTATTGTTTGTTAATTATTGCATTTTATGTCTTTTGCAAGCTGCCTTGGCTGCCCCATTATGGGAGGAAAGGAGGGATAAAAATATTTTAAATAGAATAAATAAATAAAAGATTATAGTCTTTGATTGGGACCAGAAGAAAAGATGCTACATGTGACCAATGACAGCCCTGCTATCCACAAAGGATCCATTCCAGAACACTCCATGATTAAGTGACATCACGGATACCAGAGAACACCCCCTATCCAGAGGCAAAGGGAGCTCTGCTCACCTCTGGATGGGGCGTGCACAGGTGGCACACACAGGGGGTTCCGTGGAACTGATCTCTGGATATGTGAAACCACAGACACGAGATTCATTAATATGGGTTCCCCTGGTACACTAAATAAAGAGAAGATAGCGATACCATAGTCTTTCGAGACTGAAGGTTGCCAACAACCAACCTTGTGCATTTGTTTCAGCAAGGTGAACATTTAGTAGACATTTCTTAAACACATAAATGACAGTTCTGTACTTACCATTCATTTCAGATGGCTCGGTAGCAGCAAGAGCCTGGGCTTTTTGCAAATTTTTCATATTTAAATCCAAGCTTGCAAGTAATTGACTTCTTTTTTCTGACAACTGATTAATTTCCTGGTCTAAAAAAAGCCAAGAATTTTGACTCAACACTAGAAACAATGTACTTGTGTTACCTACTGTGCTGTGTGAACAAGCCACTATTATGCACTACTCATTTATATTTACACAATGAAAATTTGGCCTTCATAGATGGACAGTTGCAATTCAATTGCTACATTTACATAATGATCAGAGAAGGCCAAAACAGAACATACTTCAAGAAGTTTAGAGCCAATCTACACAACATAATCACAAAGTACTTTAAAATTAATCCCCTGTGAATAATTCCCAATAATTAAATTAAATTATTAAATAATTTAAATTATTAATAATAATTAAATTAAATTATTGGGATTAAATTAACTGTGAGCCAAATCCTGAGTTTTGCGTGCCAGCTTACCGCCAGTGCCCATTGTTGCAAATGTGCCATAAGGCACATTTGTGAGCCCTAATGCTGGGCAAGTGCCCGTGCTAGCCCTAGCGCCGGGCAGGCGCCTGGCCTCCACCGCTTGGCGGTCGCAGAGACCACTGAACAGTGGAGAGGAAAGCGGGGGCGTGGGGGAGGCAGGGAAGAAGCATTCTAAGGAGGGGGTAAGCAGGCTGAGGGCAGGGAGGAGGCATGATGGGGAGTTGGGAGACAGGGAGAGGGCGGGGGGAGGTGTGCTGGGGGAGGGAACGGGGAGGGAGGGAGGCAGGACTAGTGGAGCATTGCTCCACTGTATCCTGACCCTCCATGTCAGACTTGGTGCCTGACACAAAGGTTCTTGCCTTTACCTGGGGAAAGGGGACGAAAGTCCCCTTCTCCTGAGGTGCCACCTGCGGCTGCCTTGGGTGCACAGGATGCGGTGGCAGCAGTTTTCAGTGCTGCCACAGTCGCGTGCCCTGGGAGCTCAGGATTGGACTCTGTATCTATTTAAAAAAGTACTTCCCAAACTCCTCCAAGGGAGTTGGGAGCACAGCAAGGGCCCAATCCTATCCAATTTTGCAGTGCTGGTGCAACTGTGCCAATGGAGCATGCACTGCATCCTGTGGTGGGGAGGCATTCATAGAGCCCTCCTCAAGGTATTGGAACATTTGTTCCCTTACCTCGGGGCTGCACTGCAGCTGCACCAGTGCTAGAAAATTGGATAGGATTGGGCCCTAAGTTGATGCGGTAGAGAGGTAAGGCAACAACACAATCCCCAGGATCGCGCTGATGCCATGGACAGGAGGGGAGTGTTCTACTTACCTGCAGCCAGTACTATATTCAAGGGAAGGTTCGGGGAGTGTGAGGAGCCCTCCGCAGGGTTTGACTGCAAAAGTGTTTAAAAAAGAGGAAAAAAGCACTTTGGGTTTTCATGAGGAAAATGGAAGTGCCCATTTTTCTTTTTTTTATATACTTTTACAGAAACGACAAGCCGTGTGGAGGTCTACCTGCAATACCGCCCCAGACAACCCAGAACCGCAGTGCTGCCTGCAGGTAGGTAGAAAACTACACTCCCTTCCCCAGCAATGCTATCCTGGGGATCACATTTCAGCCTTCCCCAATACCCGCCCCTTAAAGGGACATTGACTAGTGCTTCCCAGGCTGGTGGATTGTGACACACCAGATTGGGAACCACTGATTTAAAAAACAGCAATCATGCCAAACAAATATTACATCTTGTAAGTTATTGTCCTGTTTTATTATTAGAAATACCCAGGCCAATGTTTTTCTATTCATTATCTTCTGTAACATAACAGCTTCTAGATCTTGAACAACAAACATAACTGTCAATTTCATGACATAATCCTTTTTGGGGGATCTGTTGCACATTATGTTTTTTCTTCTGCATTTACCATTCTTGTCTTTTTCTGCTAAGGTGTCTTCAAGAGCTTTTGCACTTCGTAGATCCTGCAGATTTGCCTCTAGTTTTGCAACTATCAGTTCTCTTTGTTGTAGCAACTCCTTTACTTTGTTCTCTGAAGAAAGAGTAACATTTTAATGCAAACAATGGCTTTTAAATAACACCTCAGCATAAAACATATGTGAAGGAACGCAGTCTAAAAACAGAACTTGTCTGTGTAGTGCACATCATACACATGGCAGTATTCTACATATGTGCAAAGCCAACCCTCATAGACCTCCAAAGAGACTATGCCACTTATTTCTTTATGGAATACATGAGTACTGTATTGTCCACTAGAATATGTAAAACATGACCTTCAAAGATGATACAAAAGGTCTTAGCACTTTGAAGACGGCCAACAATACTAAAAAGCTGATCTGAGCTTTACTCTGTTGTATCATCCAAGCACTACTGATTTCAAAAGAGCTAGATTGGAACTCCACATCAACAATACTTGTTCTGAATAGATTTTTGAAATAAAGGGGTATACTCTCAAAGGGATTAATTGGGACTACATTGCTGGGAATGTAGGATTTAGTCAGAATGGTAGGATTTAGTCAGAATGTCTAGCAGTTCACATTCAAAATCCACATCAGGCTGCAATACTAACAGAAACCATCTGTGTAGAACCCTCAAGTTTAGATATACCAATAAGAGGACTACCTTGGAAGATGCTATTTGACCTAAAATTCCTGAATCTGACGTGCAGGTGATACCTAGAAATCTGTAATAAGAAACCATATGGGCTGACCCTTCAATTCTGGGATAACCAGTGGGTAAGATCTCAAGGCCATGCACAGGTGGCACGCACAGGTGGCATACACACAGGGTTCCATGGACCTGAGCTGTGCATAACTGAAACCACGGACATGAGATTCTTTAATACAGGGTCCCCCAGTATGCTAAATAAAGAGAAGATACCTGGGGCATTTGCTTCAGCAATGTGCAGATTTAGTAGACATTTTTTAAACAGATAAATGACAGTATTGGACTTACCATTCATTTCAGATGGCTCGGTAGCTGCAAGGGCCTGGGCTTGTTGCAAATTTTTCATATTTACATCCAAGTTTGCAAGCAATTTCTTTCTTTTTTCTGACAACTGATTAAGTTTCGTCTCTAAAAAACCCAATAATTTTTGAGTCAACACTAGAAAAATGCACTTGTGTTAACTGTTGTGCAATGTGAACTAACCACTATTATGTACTACTTATTTATATTTACAAAATGAAAATTTGGCCTTCACAGATGGATACTTGCAATTCTGTTCTGTTACATTTGCCTAATGTCCAGAGAAGGCCAAAACAGAATACGCGTCAAGATGCTTAGAGCCAATCTACACAACATGACTACAAAGTGCTTCAAAATTAATCCCCATGACACCAGTGTCTATACAAAGAAAAGTTTGTCTGTGTATGTTCACCATATACTATGCCACTATCAACACTCTGCAGGGAAGATATGGGGAGAAGGAAAGAAATTCACTTGATACACATGACAATCTGATGCATAAGAGCTGTTCCTTATATGAATTTATTGCCTTAATGAGTCATTAAAGTAACCTCTTCCAAGTCATGGATATTTAAGGTGCACCATTCTGACTTTCAGTGTGAACACCTTTAACGTTGTGATACACATACTTAATTTCCCCCTTTTGGGGATCATTTCTACCCTCCAGGGGCTTGTGTGATACCCCAGCCTTCTAAATTAAGCAGCGGGGCATCTGGCTACCTCCCAAAATTATATCTATTTAAACAATAGCAATCATGCCAAAGAAATTTTACATCTTGTAAGTTATTCCACTTTGTTATTATTGGAAATGCTGAGGCCAATGTTTTTCTATTCATCACATTCTGTAACACATCTTCTGTAGCATAACTGATTCTAGATCTCAAATGACAAACATAATTGTCAATTTCCTGATATAATCTCTTTTGTGGACCTGTTCCACTTTATGCTATTTGGTCTGCATTTACCATTCTTGTCTTTTTCTGCTAAGATGGCTTCAAGGGCTTTTGCACTTTGCAGATCCTGCAGATTTGCCTCCAGTTTTGCAACTATCAGTTCTCTTTGTTGCAGCAACTCCTTTACTTTGTTCTCTGTAGAAAGAGTAACATTTTAATGCAAACAATGGATTTTAAATAACACCTCAGCATAAAACTTATGTGAAGGAAAGCAGTCTAAAAACAGAACTTGTCTGAGTAGTGCAGGTACACATGGTGGAGTCCCACATATCTGCAGAGCCACCCTCAGAAACCTTCAAAGAGACTATGCCACTTATTTGTTTATGGAATACTTGATTCTGTATTGTCCATTCGAATATGTACTACATGACCCTTCAAAGATGAAACAAAAGGTCTTAGCACTTTGAAGATGGCCAACAGGACTAAAAAGTTGATGTGAGCTTTCCTCTGTTGCATCATCCAAGCACTACTGATTTCAATGGAGCTAGATTGGAACTCCACATCAACAGTAATTGTTCTGAATAGATTTTTGGAATAAAAGAACTTATTCTCAAAGGGGTTGACTGGACTCCATTGCTGGGAATGTAGGATTTAGTCAGACTGACAGCAGTTCACATTCAAAATGCACATCAGGCTGCAATACTAAGAAAAATCATCTGTGTCGAAGCCTCAAGTTTAGATATGCCAATAAGAGGACTGCCTTGGAAGATGCTATTTGACCTAAAATTCCTGAATTTGACATGCAGGTGATACCTGGAAATCTGTAATAAGAAACCATATGGGCTGACCCTTCAATTCTGGGATAACCAGAGGGTAAGATCTCAAGGCCATGCACAGGTGGCACGCACAGGTGGCATACACACAGGGCTCCATGGACCTGAGCTGTGCATAACTGAAACCATGGACATGAGATTCTTTAATACAGGGTCCCCCAGTACGCTAAATAAAAAGAAGATACCTGGGGCATTTGCTTTAGCAATGTGCAGATTTAGTAGACATTTTTTAAACAGATAAATGACAGTATTGGACTTACCATTCATTTCAGATGGCTCGGTAGCTGCAAGGGCCTGGGCTTGTTGCAAATTTTTCAAATTTACATCCAAGTTTGCAAGCAATTTCTTTCTTTCTTCTGACAACTGATTAATTTTCCTCTCTAAAAAACCAAAAATTTTGAGTCAACACTAGAAAAAATGCACTTGTTTTAACTGCTGTGCAATGTGAACTAACCACTATTATGTACTACGTTTTTATAGTTACAAAATGAAAATTTGGCCTTCACAGATGGACACTTGCAATTGGTTTCTGTTACATTTGCCTAATGTCCAGAGAAGGCCAAAACAGAATACGCGTCAAGATGCTTAGAGCCAATCTACACAGCCTGACTACAAAGTGCTTCAAAATTAATCCCCATGACACCAGTGTCTATACAAAGAAATGTTTGTCTGTGTATGTTCACCATATACTATGCCACTATCAACACTCTGCAGGGAAGATACTTAATTTCCCCCTTTTGGGGACCATTTCTACCCTCCAGGGGCTTGTGTGATACCTCAGCCTTCTAATTAAGCAGCGAGGACATCTGGCTACCTCCCAAAATTATATCTATCATGCCAGAGAAATTTTACATCTTGTAAGTTATTCTACTTTCTTATTATTGGAAATGCTGAGGCCAATGTTTTTCTATTCATCACATTCTGTAGCACATCTTCTGTAGCATAAACGATTCTAGATCGCAAACGACAAATATAATTGTCAATATTCTGATATAATCTCTCTTTTGTGGACCTGTTCCATTTTATGCTATTTGGTCTGCATTTACCATTCTTGTCTTTTTCTGCTAAGGTGGCTTCAAGGGCTTTTGCACTTTGCAGATCCTGCAGATTTGCCTCTAGTTTTGCAACTATCAGTTCTCTTTGTTTCAGCAACTCCTTTACTTTGTTCTCTGTTGAAAGAGTAAGATTTTAATGCAAACAATGGATTTTAAATAACACCTCAACATAAAACTTATGTGAAGGAAAGCAGTCTAAAAACAGAATTTGTCTGAGTAGTGCAGGTACACATGGTAGAGTCCCACATATCTGCAGAGCCACCCTCAGAAACCTTCAAAGAGACTATGCCACTTATTTGTTTATGGAATACTTAGTTCTGTATTGTCCATTCAAATATGTACTCCATGACCCTTCAAAGATGAAACAAAAGGTCTTAGCACCTTGAAGATGGCCAACAACAAGAACAAAAATTGACATAGTGGGCATAACGGAAACCTGGTGGAATGCGGAGAATCAGTGGGATACCGCAATCCCGGGCTATAACTCTACAGGAGGGACAGGCAGGGGCGTGTTGGAGGTGGGGTGGCCCTTTATGTTAAGGAAGGGATAGAATCCAGCAAAGTAGAGATTGAAGGTGGGTCCGACTTCACCGTAGAATCTCTGTGGGTTAAATTACCAGGCATGTGCAGCGATGTAATACTGGGGGCGTGCTATCGTCCTCCAGACCAGAAATCGGATGGGGACCTTGAAATGAGGAAACAGATCAGGGAGGTGACAAGGAGGGACAGGGTTGTAATCATGGGGGACTTCAATTATCCTCATATTGACTGGGTCAATTTGTGTTCTGGTCACGATAAGGAAACCGGATTTCTTGACGTGCTAAATGACTGTGGCTTAGATCAGCTAGTCACGGAGCCCACCAGAGGACAGGTGACTCTGGATTTAATTTTGTGCGGTACGCAGGACGTGGTTAGAGATGTAAACGTTACTGAGCCATTGGGGAACAGTGATCATGCTGCGATCCGTTTTGACGTGCACATTGGGGGAAGAATACCAGGCAAATCTCTAACAAAAACCCTTGACTTCCGACAGGCGGACTTCCCCCAAATGAGGAGGCTGGTTAGAAGGAGGTTGAAAGGGAGGGTAAAAAGAGTCCAATCTCTCCAGAGTGCATGGAGGCTGCTTAAAACAACAGTAATAGAGGCCCAGCAGAGGTGTATACCGCAAAGAAAGAAGGGTTCCACTAAATCCAGGAGGGTGCCCGCATGGCTAACCAGCCAAGTTAGAGAGGCTGTGAAGGGCAAGGAAGCTTCCTTCCGTAAATGGAAGTCTTGCCCTAATGAGGAGAATAAAAAGGAACATAAACTGTGGCAAAAGAAATGTAAGAAGGTGATACAGGAGGCCAAGAGAGACTATGAGGAACGCATGGCCAGCAACATTAAGGGGAATAATAAAAGCTTCTTCAAATATGTTAGAAGCAGGAAACCCGCCAGAGAAGCGGTTGGCCCTCTGGATGGTGAGGGAGGGAAAGGGGAGATAAAAGGAGACTTAGAAATGGCAGAGAAATTAAATGAGTTCTTTGCATCTGTCTTCACGGCAGAAGACCTCGGGCAGATACCACTGCCCGAACGGCCCCTCCTGACCGAGGAGTTAAGTCAGATAGAGGTTAAAAGAGAAGATGTTTCAGACCTCATTGATAAATTAAAGATCAATAAGTCACCGGGCCCTGATGGCATCCACCCAAGGGTTATTAAGGAATTGAAGAATGAAGTTGCAGATCTCTTGACTAAGGTATGCAACTTGTCCCTCAAAACGGCCACGGTGCCCGAAGATTGGAGGATAGCAAATGTCACGCCTATTTTTAAAAAGGGAAAGAGGGGGGACCCGGGAAACTATAGGCCGGTCAGCCTAACATCCATACTAGGTAAGATGGTGGAATGCCTCATCAAAGATAGGATCTCAAAACACATAGACGAACAGGCCTTGCTGAGGGAGAGTCAGCATGGCTTCTGTAAGGGTAAGTCTTGCCTCATCAACCTTATAGAATTCTTTGAAAAGGTCAACAGGCATGTGGATGCGGGAGAACCTGTGGACATTATATATCTGGACTTTCAGAAGGCGTTTGACACGGTCCCTCACCAAAGGCTACTGAAAAAACTCCACAGTCAGGGAATTAGAGGACAGGTCCTCTCGTGGATTGAGAACTGGTTGGAGGCCAGGAAACAGAGAGTGGGTGTAAATGGGCAATTTTCACAATGGAGAGAGGTGAAAAGCGGTGTGCCCCAAGGATCTGTCCTGGGACCGGTGCTTTTCAACCTCTTCATAAATGACCTGGAGACAGGGTTGAGCAGTGAAGTGGCTAAGTTTGCAGACGACACCAAACTTTTCCGAGTGGTAAAGACCAGAAGTGATTGTGAGGAGCTCCAGAAGGATCTCTCCAGACTGGCAGAATGGACAGCAAAATGGCAGATGCGCTTCAATGTCAGTAAGTGTAAAGTCATGCACATTGGGGCAAAAAATCAAAACTTTAGATATAGGCTGATGGGTTCTGAGCTGTCTGTGACAGATCAGGAGAGAGATCTTGGGGTGGTGGTGGACAGGTCGATGAAAGTGTCGACCCAATGTGCGGTGGCAGTGAAGAAGGCCAATTCTATGCTTGGGATCATTAGGAAGGGTATTGAGAACAAAACGGCTAGTATTATAATGCCGTTGTACAAATCAATGGTAAGGCCACACCTGGAGTATTGTGTCCAGTTCTGGTCGCCGCATCTCAAAAAAGACATAGTGGAAATGGAAAAGGTGCAAAAGAAAGCGACTAAGATGATTACGGGGCTGGGGCGCCTTCCTTATGAGGAAAGGCTACGGCGTTTGGGCCTCTTCACCCTAGAAAAGAGACGCTTGAGGGGGGACATGATTGAGACATACAAAATTATGCAGGGAATGGACAGAGTGGATAGGGAGATGCTCTTTACACTCTCACATAATACCAGAACCAGGGGACATCCACTAAAATTGAGTGTTGGGCGGGTTAGGACAGACAAAAGAAAATATTTCTTTACTCAGCGCGTGGTCGGTCTGTGGAACTCCTTGCCACAGGATGTGGTGCTGGCGTCTAGCCTAGACGCCTTTAAAAGGGGATTGGACAAGTTTCTGGAGGAAAAATCCATTATGGGGTACAAGCCATGATGTGTATGCGCAACCTCCTGATTTTAGGAATGGGTTAAGTCAGAATGCCAGATGTAGGGGAGGGCACCAGGATGAGGTCTCTTGTTATCTGGTGTGCTCCCTGGGGCATTTGGTGGGCCGCTGTGAGATACAGGAAGCTGGACTAGATGGGCCTATGGCCTGATCCAGTGGGGCTGTTCTTATGTTCTTATGTTCTTATGTAACAACACTAAAAAGTTGATGTGAGCTTTCCTCTTTTGCATCATCCAAGCATAGAATCTCAAAACGCATAGAAGAACAGGCATTGATGAGGGAGAATCATCATGGCTTCTGAAAGGGTAAGTCTTGCCTCACAAACCTTATAGAATTCTTTGAAAAGGTCAACAGGCATGTGGATGCGGGAGAACCCGTAGACCAGGGGTGCTCACACTTTTTTGGCTCGAGAGTTACTTTGAAACCCAGCAAGGCACGGAGATCTACCAGAGTTTTTTTTACAATGTTCGCGCCATCATAACATAACATTTATGTGTACAATGTATGTTGGTTTACCTTGAGCCCCACTGAGTATAACAGGACTTACTCCTGAGTAGACATGCCTAGGATTAGGCTGTGAGGCTGCAATCCTAGCCACACTTACCTGGGAGTAAGCCCCATTGAGTACAATGGGCCTTACTCTTAGCGTTTCCTCCCAGAGGCACCTGAAGGGGGGGGTTGCCACTCCGCGATCTACTCATTTTGCCTTGCGATCTACCGGTAGATCGCAATCCACCTACTGAGCACCCCTGCCGTAGTCATTATATATCTGGACTTTCAGAAGGCGCTTGACATGGTCCCTCACCAAAGGTTACTGAAAAAACTCCACAATCAGGGAATTAGAGGACAGGTCCTCTCCTGGATTGAGAACTGGCTGAAGACCAGGAAACAGAGAGTGGGTGTCAATGGGCAATTTTCACAATGGAGAGAAATGAAAAGCAGTGTGCCCCAAGGATCTGTCCTGGGACCAGTGCTCTTCAACCTCGTAAATGACCTTAAGACAGGGTTGAGCAGCGAAGTGGCTAAGTTTGCAGACGACACCAAACCTTTCTGAGTGGTGAAGACCAGAAGTGATTGTGAGGAGCTCAAGAAGGATCTCTCCAGACTGGCAGAACGGGCAGCAAAATGGCAGATGCGCTTCAATGTCAGTAAGTGTAAAGTCATGCACATTGGGGCAAAAAATCAAAACTTCACATATAGGCTGATGGGTTCTGAGCTGTCTGTGACAGATCAGGAGAGAGATCTTGGGGTGGTGGTGGACAGCTTGATGAAAGTGTCAACCCATAAGAACATAAGAACATAAGAACAGCCCCACTGGATCAGGCCATAGGCCCATCTGGTCCAGCTTCCTGTATCTCACAGCGGCCCACCAAATGCCCCAGGGAGCACACCAGATAACAAGAGACCTCATCCTGGTGCCCTCCCCTACATCTGGCATTCTGACTTAACCCATTCCTAAAATCAGGAGGTTGCGCATACACATCATGGCTTGTACCCCATAATGGATTTTTCCTCCAGAAACTTGTCCAATCCCCTTTTAAAGGCGTCTAGGCTAGACGCCAGCACCACATCCTGTGGCAAGGAGTTCCACAGACCGACCACGCGCTGAGTAAAGAAATATTTTCTTTTGTCTGTCCTAACCCGCCCAACACTCAATTTTAGTGGATGTCCCCTGGTTCTGGTATTATGTGAGAGTGTAAAGAGCATCTCCCTATCCACTCTGTCCATCCCCTGCATAATTTTGTATGTCTCAATCATGTCCCCCCTCAAGCGTCTCTTTTCTAGGGTGAAGAGGCCCAAACGCCGTAGCCTTTCCTCATAAGGAAGGTGCCCCAGCCCCGTAATCATCTTAGTCGCTCTCTTTTGCACCTTTTCCATTTCCACTATGTCTTTTTTGAGATGCGGCGACCAGAACTGGATACAATACTCCAGGTGTGGCCTTACCATCGACCCTACCTCAACCCTGTCTCCAGGTCATTTATGAAGAGGTTGAAAAGCACCGGTCCCAGGACAGATCCTTGGGGCACACCGCTTTTCACCTCTCTCCATTGTGAAAATTGCCCATTTACACCCACTCTCTGTTTCCTGGCCTCCAACCAGTTCTCAATCCTGTCCTCTAATTCCCTGACCTGTCCTCTAATTCCCTGACTGTGGAGTTTTTTCAGTAGCCTTTGGTGAGGGACCGTGTGAGGCGGCAGTGAAGAACGCCAATTCTATGCTTGGGATCATTAGAAAAGGTATTGAGAACAAAACTGCTAATATTATAATGCCGTTGTACAAATCGATGGTAAGGCCACACCTGGAGTATTGTGTCCAGTTCTGGTCGCCGCATCTCAAAAAAGACATAGTGGAAATGGAAAAGATGCAAAAGAGAGTGACTAAGATGATTACTGGGCTGGGGCACCTTCCTTATGAGGAAAGGCTACGGCATTTCGGCCTCTTCAGCCTAGAAAAGAGGTGCCTCGGGGGGACATGATTGAGACATATAAAATTATGCACAGGAAGGAAAGAGTGGATAGAGAGATGCTCTTTACACTCTCACATAACACCAGAACCAGGGGACATCTACTGAAATTGAGTGTTGGGAGAGTTAGAACAGACAAAAGAAAATATTTCTTTACTCAGCGTGTGGTTGGTCTGTGGAACTCCTTGCCACAGGATGTGGTGCTGGCGTCTAGCCTAGACGCCTTTAAAAGGGGATTGGACAAGTTTCTGGAGGAAAAATCCATTACTGGTTACAAGCCATGATGTGTATGTACAACCTCCTGATTTTAGAAACGGGCTATGTCAGAATGCCAGATGCAAGGGAGGGCACCAGGATGAGGTCTTTTGTTATCTGGTGTGCTCCCTGGGGCATTTGGTGGGCCGCTGTGAGATACAGGAAGCTGGACTAGATGGGCCTATGGCCTGATCCAGTGGGGCTGTTCTTATGTTCTTAAGCACTACTGATTTCAATGGAGCTAGACTGGAACTTCACATCAACAGTAATTGTTCTGAATGGTCTGTTGGAATAAAAAAGCTTATTCTCAAAGGGGTTGACTGGACTCCATTGCTGGGAATGTAGGATTTAGTCAGAATGACAGCAGTTCACATTCAAAATGCACATCAGGCTGCAATACTAAGAAAAACCATCTGTGTCGAAGCCTCAAGTTTAGATATGCCAATAAGAGGACTGCCTTGGAAGATGCTATTTGACCTAAAATTCCTGAATCTGACGTGCAGGTGATACCTGGAAATCTGTAATAAGAAACCATATGGGCTGACCCTTTAATTCTGGGATAACCAGAGGGTAAGATCTCAAGGCCATGCACAGGTGGCACGCACAGGTGGCATACACACAGGGCTCCACGGACCTGAGCTGTGCATAACTGAAACCACGGACATGAGATTCTTTAATACAGGGTCCCCCAGTACGCTAAATAAAGAGAAGATACCTGGGGCATTTGCTTCAGCAATGTGCAGATTTAGTAGACATTTTTTAAACAGATAAATGACAGTATTGGACTTACCATTCATTTCAGATGGCTCGGTAGCTGCAAGGGCCTGGGCTTGTTGCAAATTTTTCAAATTTACATCCAAGTTTGCAAGCAATTTCTTTCTTTCTTCTGACAACTGATTAAGTTTCCTCTCTAAAAAACCAAAAATTTTGAGTCAACACTAGAAAAAATGCACTTGTTTTAACTGCTGTGCAATGTGAACTAACCACTATTATGTACTACGTTTTTATAGTTACAAAATGAAAATTTGGTCTTCACAGACGGACACTTGCAATTCTGTTCTGTTACATTTACCTAATGTCCAGAGGAGGCCAAAACAGAATATGCTTCAAGATGCTTAGAGCCATTCTACACAACATGACTACAAAGTGCTTCAAAATTAATCTCCATGACACCAGTGTCTCTACAAAGAGATGCTTATCTCTGTAAGTTCACTATATACTATGCCATTATCAACACTCTGCAGGGAAGGTAAGGGGAGAAGAAATTACCATGCTTGTCTTTTTCTGCTAAGGTGGCTTCAAGAGCTTTTGCACTTTGCAGATCCTGCAGATTTGCCTCTAGTTTTGTAACTACCAGTTCTCTTTGTTGCAGCAATTCCTTTACTTTGTTCTCTGTAGAAAGAGTAACATTTTAATGCAAACAATGGCTTTTAAATAACACTTCAACATAAAACATATGTATGTGTTTATCTGGTCATGCTATAAGGCACGTTTGCGGGGCTTACCGCCGGGCTCCTGACGAAGCTGGTTCAGCTCCGGCGGGCACTGAACCAGCACGCGGCAGGCACCTTTGTTCCGCAGGTTTCTATGACCACCGGGTTGCAGAACGGGAAATGGAGGCATGGTCGGGGGCATGGGGGGAGGCGTTCAGGGGAGGGGGGAGGTGTGTCCGGGGGTGTGGGGGAGGTGCGTCAGGGGGTGGGGGAGAGGCGGATCTGTGGAGCTGAGCTCTGCAGGATCCAAGGCACTCGGGCAGGGCTGCTTGCCCTACATGAGTGCCTTCACTTTAGCAGCGACCAAACCGTCACCGCTAAAGTGAGTAGCCCCATTGTGGGGCTACTTCCCTTACCCGGAGGAAGGGGAGGAATGTCCCCTTCTTCCTAGGAGCCTCCTGTGGTAGCGCGGAAGGCTTTGGACCCAGCGGGAGCCCTTTGTGGAACTGCTGGGTCCCGCAGCTCTGGGTAGCTCAGGATTGGGCTATAAACCATTTCATCATGCGTAAAAATATTTAAGAATTTAAATGCTTCTTAAATATTGTGACTCTCAAACATCTAAAGTTTATTGTATGGCTCCTATGTTAAATGAGGTTGACCGCGCCTGTCATACACCTTACCATTGCTGGATTTACTTGCTTGATGAACAACAATTTGGATGATTTTGAATGTGCAGAAAACAAAAAAAAGTTTTGATACTAGGCCATTTATTTGTTTATGTAATCTGTGGCTATTGTATTGTCTATTAGAATATGTACTACATGACATTCAAAGATGTACAAAAGAGCACTCTGAAGAGGGCAAACAGCACTAAAAAGTTGATGTGAGCTTTCCTCTGTTGCATCGTCCAAGCACTTCTGATTTCAGTGGAACTAGATTGGAACCCCACAACTGTTATTGTTCTGAGTGGTGTTTTGGGATAAAAGGGCATACTCTAAAATAGATTGATCGAATGAGCTTTCTACTGCTAGGAATGTAGGATTTGTCAGAATGACTAGCAATTCACACTGAGACCTGAATACTGTAGAATTCTCAAGTTTAGACATCCCTTGGTAGATGTTATTTGACCTAAAATTCTTGGATCTGATGTGAAAGTTAGAATGGTGATTGCTTGATACAGGGAATAAGAAATATGAAAGTCTGACAACTCCATTCTGGGACAACCAAAAAGCTAAGTTCGTAAGACCATAATTTTTGTTCATTTTTTATTTAAGGTGGTGGTGTTTTTTCTTTTGTATATGGTCTGCATTTTCTGTTCTCAATGGTGCTTTGTATACATTTTAATGTGCAGTTGTTTTCTGTCACTGGATTTTATCAATACTATTTTGTTTGTGCTGCTTTTCATTGTTTATGCCTCATAATTATTGTATTTTATGTCTTCTGTAAGCTGACTTTGCTGCCCCATTATGGGAGGAAAGAGGGATAAAAATATTTTAAATAGAATAACTGAATAAAAGTCACAGTCTTTGATTTGGACCAGAAGAAAAGATGCTATATGTGACCAATGTACAGGGATACCCCATTATCCAAACAGGTTCCATTCTGGAACACTCCGCTATTAAGTGACACCACGGATACCAGAGAATACCCCCTATCCAGAGGCAAAGAGAGCTCTGCTTCCCTCACCTTTGGATGGGGCAAGTGCAGGTGGCATGCAGAGGGCTCCGCAGACCTGATCTGCACATAACCACAAACATGAGATTCTTTAATACAGGGTCCCCCAGTATGCTAAATAAAGAGAAGATACCATGGGCATTTGCTTCAGCAAGGTGAAGATTTAGCAGACATTTCTTAAACACATAAATGACAGTTCTGTACTTACCATTCAATTCGGATGGATCGGTAGCAGCAAGTGCCTGGGCTTGTTGCAAATTTTTCATATTTAAATCCAAGCTTGCAAGCAATTGACTTCTTTTTTCTGACAACTGATTAATTTTCTGTTCTAGAAAAAGCCAAGAATCTTGATTCAACACTAGAAACAATGCACTTGTGTTACCTACTGTACTATGTGAACAAGCCACTATTATGCACTACTCATTTATATTTACACAATGAAAATTTGGCCTTCACAGATGGACAGTTGCAATTCAGTTGTTACATTTACAGTTACACTGTACAGTTACACTGACTTAGTGCCAGGTCGGCTGTGAACTTCTGGGAAACAGTTTCCTACCAGTTTCTGGGTTGTGTCCCAGTTTCTGAGTTGTTTACAGGTTGAATATTCTATTGTCTGGAAAATTAAACCCCTTGTTTCTCAGCAGACAAGAATAACCTGTAAGGAGTGTTAGAAAGAGAAATTCTGCAATAGTATCCTTCAGGATTTATTGCTGCTCCCTGTCTTTTAGGGGGAAAAAAAGGCAGAAAAAGTAAGTGTGTACAAAGAAGCCTCTGAATTCCTAATCTGAGAAATCAGGGTAGTCCAGTTAGAGCAGAGGAGAAAACTTGCTTTGTTAATCAAGCATTGTTTCTGTTTTCTAGAAGTTAGGCTAGCAGTTTGGCAGTTGTCCCAGAACTATCTGCTTAATGTGAATCTGTGCTTTCTGTCTGAGCTAGTTGTCAGAGACTGCTCTTTGAGCTCTAGTCAAAGAGTTTTGATTTTTGAATTTTTACAATGGTGCTGTGTGATTTCGTGTGCTGTTTAAAAAAAAATAGTGAATCAGTTAGTCGCAACATGGAACAAGGTAAGGATGAGCAAACCAGGTTTCCTCAAGAAAGAAGTGAGAGATGTACTTGCATGAGTCAAGCAGATGTAGAGAAAATTGCATTAAGGATTTGGGAAGAATAAAATAAAAAGCAAAAAGTTAAGGAGAAAGAGCTAAAGAAACAAGTTTTTTTCACAGCCATGGTAGTAGCAAAACCGAATAAGGTAAGGCAAGAAATAGAAGGATTTAATTATGTATGTTGGTTATGCCAACAACGTGGACATAAGAAAATGTTTTGCCCATTGTTGATGAGATCCAACAAAAGTTAGTACCTGAAGTGTTACCTTGGCATCTGAAGAGAGGAAAGGTAAGATTTTGTAATGTAAATGTGCTTTTAGTTGTTGGAAACCTCATAATTTTAAGTAGTAAGTAAGTGAAATTAAAGCATGTTTAATGTAAAATATACTATCTGTGTATAAGTGTATGAGTAAATGCAGTTGATTGCTAACTGTGGGATGTTTGTAGTGTGTCCATGGACAAATGTGTTAAGTGTGAAAGTTAATATGATAAAATGCTGCAGTATTTCCTCTTTGTTCAGATTGAGCCAGAAATCAAATGGCTTGATTTTGAATAAAAGAAATTTGGGGAGTAACCCTAGACAGATTAGAAGCAGCTAAAATAATAACATGAGCTATTCTTCATCAAATTATCTTCCCTCACAGTAATTATTTTTACAAATTAGCACTTCCGAATAGAGAAAGTGGTCAGCTTTTAGTTGCTGCCACTTGGGTTTCAGTGCGCACCCTTCAAAGGAGGGGAGGCCCATTTTGGCTGCAGTTGTTGGGGCTGACGGCAGAACTGTATTGAACTAACTTTAGTTACTATTTTTAGAAAATAGTACTTCCGAAGTGACTGTGAATTCATTGATTGTAGCAAAATCCACCTTTGGAAGGAGGTGATAAGCTCGTCATGTTTCTGTCCTATGTTAGTCTGTTTATATTAGTATGCTAAATATTAGTATTAAAAAACTGTATTGAACTCCATAAATACATTTCAAAGCATAAATAGATCTTTATATATTGTTATTTTCTGTTGTGTTACTCAGTATTTTCTTTCTGAAATTGTAATGTAACATTCCAAGCAGAATGTGGTAACTTCTAGGCATTCTGCCTGCAGCTAGTGGGCTGCAGTCCCAGAAATGCGGTCACAAGTTATTGTCCAGCCATTGCTTAGTGTTGAGAGAGAGTGAGAGTTAAAAAGTATTTGATTTTAGCTTGAGTGCTAAGTTAAACCAAGAGTTGTTTAAAAGAATTTTACTTTCAAGTAAAATAATGTTTTCATTTTCCTTAAAATTATTTAAATAGGATAGTTGGCACAGATAGCAGGCTGCACCACTTTCCTAAGTTCTGTATATGTTGTATATGCTTGGTGATTTCTATCAAATTCACCTTGGCTAGGAATGCACAACAATAAATAAAGTGTGTGTGTGTGTGTGTGTGTGTGTGTGTGTAAAGCTAACTAGAGGAAATTATTAGGGAGCACATCCAATTGTAAATTTGAATTGAGGATAAACTGGCTTGATCACCCTGTTTACCCTCAATAATTGGATGTAATAGTGATGTTCCCTTGAGAATTTCCTTGTTATGTTTTAAAGAAAGTTAAATGTAAAAACAACATATGTTTACAATATGACTAAAAAGGTTAAAAGAGTAAGTATACAAATCAAGTTAACATTAAGAAATGTTCATAATCAGCAAAATGATTGTGAAAGAATACTCAGTGTAAATTTACAACTAATAGCAGCTTGTGGTATTAAAAACAGTGTTAATTACAATGTTCCCTTTACCCTTTCTTCTTCTTCTTCGAAATAGAAATATATTCCCTCCATTAGGAGTGCCTACAAGAGGGCCAGGATGAGTCTCATCTAATTCTGTATAAACCAGAATCTGTTGAATAGTCAAAATAAGCTTCTAACAACAGAAAGGGCTTGACCTTCAGAGTCCTTTTGAAAACTGAAGTTGACATACAGTAATTAGTGTTTCTTTTCTCTCCCTAGCATATATATAAATTAATAATTTGTTTTGTTGTGTTATTAATAGAAAAGGAAACTTATAATTTCAGTTTACAAGTTTAGCTTTCAGGAACAACACCATTAAAAGTTTGTATTCTAAAGGAAAAAAACACCGAGTTAATTAAGTAACAGATGAAGTGATTAATTCATTTTGATGTGTTTTCTTTTGTTTCCTTTATAATAGTATGTTAAGATAATATGTGTTATATGTTATATGTTTAATTAAGAAGGTGATTTGCCAATGCAAGAACAAAGAAATTTGAGTAAATATTTCTTAAAATATTGCAACAAAAGAAGAAAGTCAGTAAGTTCCAGTAAATGATAATTATTACAAACAAAAGTACAAATCAACAAAGGTACACAAGTACAAAAAGAACAAATCTGGGTGAGTTTGTTTTGAAGTTACTGTATTCTTGTATTCCTATCTCTGATAAGTTCTAATATTTGTATGCTTACAATACTGAAGAAGCTTTAATGCAAGACCCAGTTTTCAACTCTTGTCTTGAACTAATTGAAGTAAAATTTAATTGTTAGTACCTTGCAGTTATAGACTTTAGATAGAACAGATGTAGATAGAGCAGGTGTAAATAAAATAAGCACCTAGATAGGATTACCTGAGATTACCTGAAGATTCAGAAGAAAATTGCGAGGAGGACCAGTTAGATAGGTATCTGTCTTAAACAGTCTTATTGTAATGTATGTTCTTTATATTTGTCTTAAAGACTTGTAACTTGAAGAAAATCATAAATGTGTGTGTGAACAACCGTATGCTGCCACGGCCAGCATAAAGTAACAGAACTAAGTTCTGTTGCCAAAAGTTTCTGGGAAGTTAGCCAATTCTGAGGAATATGCCAAGATATTACTCAGAGGAAAGGAAAAATGTGTTTCCTTTGTATGTGAGTCTAAATTGGAATGGAATAGATAAAGATATTATAGTATTTTTTTAAAAAAAATGAAACTTTTTGAAAGTTCTTAATGAATGAATGAATGAAAAATGAAGCTTTCTGTCTTCTGACCATTATACTATTTACAATGAATCTTTCATTGCTAACATGTATTGCTTTAGAGCTTACTATTTTACAGGTTCTAACAAGAATGTAGTAGTAAAAAAAAAAGTTTTGAGTTGTGAAACAACAGAGTCTGCAAGTGTTTGTGGAGAATAATCACAAAAGCTTGAGAGCTTTCCACTTGGAAAACCAAAGCAGATGATGATTAAACCAAAACAAAACTGATGGGATTGTGTATAAACTATCTTCTGCAGACATAGTCAAAGAGTGGAATGGATTAAATAAAAGGACCTTTATTTATGACTTTATTTGGAGAGGACTATTAAGATGTTTGATGTCTTATGGATGAACCCTTATGATGTCTTATGAGGGACCCTTTTCTTGATGATTGCAAACTGTAGAAGTGTTTGTAGTCTCTGTAGTGATGTGATGTCTTATGATGTGTTTTATTTATGTTTAATTTGTATTATGTTTTGTGATGTTATTGTTTTGTTATTGTGTGTGCAAAATGTGAAAAGGGTTAAGTTGTATATGGGGTGTCTGAAGTGTAAAAAAAACTGTTTATTGTTTTGTTTTGTTTTGTTTCATATCAGTCAAAAGAACAATGAGGAGAGGAATAAGCTAATAAGTATATAAAAATGGGTAACTTATTGCAAAAAGCACCCAGCTGAAGGAGGTGCTAAAATCCAAGAAAACACTACACTATAGTTAAAATGTCTCTTCTTAAAAAGCTCTTAAGAAATACTTTTCAAAGAATTCCCTATTTAGTTTAAGTGTGTACAACCTCA
Organism: Tiliqua scincoides; assembly: GCF_035046505.1. Lineage (NCBI taxonomy): Eukaryota > Metazoa > Chordata > Lepidosauria > Squamata > Scincidae > Tiliqua > Tiliqua scincoides. Next base: position 16,208,098 of record NC_089825.1, read on the forward strand.
ATAGTTATCTGATTTATCACACTTGTGCTATGCTGTGCTACATCATGCAAATTAGATTATCTACCATACATAGTAGGATGTAACATGAAAAGTAAGATGACCAGTTTTCATAAAGTCAAACTACACTTATAAGATATCTCTACATGAAAAGAAAAGAAAAACATTTTCATAAGTTGTCATATTTCCAAAGATATTCTGTTAAGGATATTAAGGATAACAGATTAAGGATAACAGAATTCTAACTTGTTACAATAAGCTTTACACATTGCACTGTACATTGCACAATATACACAAATATAAAGTGGTCTGTCCTTAGTATTATTTAAATTCAAGAAAATGTTAAAAGATAGAATTTGCATTTCTGGAGTATTCTTTTGCAAAATTAGTACTCTTTTAAAGAGTGTTTGCAATGTGCATTGAGCATTGTGTCAGCCATATGAAGTCAGCTGCAAACAGAATGGCAATAATCTTAAGGTTACTTGAGTCTGAAGGGATTTAAGTTAGCTTGGGTTTGCAAAGCCAAGTAAAGCAGCCCATAGAAAAGTAAACAAGGTGGCACGGATGCTCTTTGCAATCATTGAAGTAAAAAATGTAAGAGTACTAACAGAAATGAAAGAAAAATTCTATTGATCTAATTAGATCAAGTAGTAAAGATTGAATATTGAATTGCTAAGGATATTTCACTTTATGCAGTGAAATATATATATTTTTGAAATATATCTTTAGTCTATTACTATCATACGTAATATCACCTAGAACACAGTCCTAACCATGTCTACTCAAAAGTTAGTCCTATTTTGTTGATAAGGCATGCACTCAAGAAGGTGTGGTTAAGACTTCAACCAAGTGGCTTAGTCTAACATATACACACTGTCACATAACATGAAGAAACAAATGCACCTACATAACAAAGAAAGTAAGCCTAACAAAGGGGTTCAAACAAACATGCATATCCCCAACCAGCTATACCTTAAGATAGCAATGTGGCCAAAGATGTTCCATCTTGGCCAAGAAAAAAACGGAGGACTGATAGAGATTTTAGAGGGTTAACTTATCTTCTCTAGTTTGAGGGGAAAAACTGAAAATGGAGCCAAGAGAATGACTGTTGTTCCCCTTAAAAAACAGGATAGGGGGGTCATTATGTCAAAGTGACCTAAAGAGATCATGATTGGCAGAACATGTAGATCATAACTTTCCCAAAGGGACAATTCCAGGATCTTGTATAACCAAGGTTGTGGGCCAGGAACATTTTGAGATGCAGGGCAGAATGACCTCCTAATTAGAGCTGAGACCATGCACCAAACCTGTCATAATATGCCCAATAAGGAGGTGGAAGTGACATACAGTGTCACATGGGTAACTTGTTTATCTCACATTATTTAATGTGATTTTCTGGGTGTGGTTCTTTGAGAAACAGGATGGGAAATGAAGAGTGAACATTTGTATCCAAACTGAATCAATTGGCTTGTGTGTAACTAATGTAGAAATAAAGCCTCCAAACCCTTTTAAAAGGTCTGTGACTGTTTGGCATTGCATCAGTGAAAAGAATCTTTAAATCTTTCCAACACATATTGACCAGAAGAGGTGAAAACAGAACATGCTTCAAGAAGCTTAGAGCCAATCTACACAACGTAGTCACAAAGTGCTTTAAAATTAACCCCCATGACACAAGTGACTATAGAAAGTTATGATTATGTGTTCACCATGTACTATGCCACTATGTCTGCAAAACTATATGCACTTACCCAGGAGAAAGTTCCCTTAAACTCAATGGGGCTTACTTCTGAGTAGACATGCATAGGATTGTGCTATAAAAATGTTTTGTGAGGAGTGATGGTAAGAAGGAAAGAAATCCAGCTGATTCTAATGGCAATCTGATGCATAGGAACAGTTCCTTTGGGAGTCATTTAAAGTTATATCTTCCATGTTATGGGTGCTTAATATGCACCATTCTGACTTCTCAACATGAAAATCTTTAATGTTGAGGCAAAAATACTTGATTTCCCCCAATATTTGGGATCATTCCTACCCTCCAGAGGCATCTGTGATAATTCAGCCTTCTAAACCAAGCAGTTGAGATATCTGTCTACCTTCCAAAATTGTATCTATTTAAACCAGTGCTTCCCAAATTCCTCCAAGTGAGTTGGCAGCACAGTAAGGGCCCAATCCTATCCAACTTTCCAGCACTTGTGCAGTCACAATGCAGCTCCAAGGTAAGGGAACATTTGTTTCCTTACCTTGAGGAGACATATGAGACTGCCCCCATCACAGAATGCAGCACATGTCCCATTGACACAGCAGCACCACTGCTGGAAATATGGACAGGATTGGGCCCTAAGTTGTTGCAGGGGACTGGTAAGGCAACAACATAATCTCTAGGATCGCACTGATGCCATGGACAGGAGGCAGATGTTCTACTTACCTACAGCCAGTGCTGCACTCAAATGAATCCCTCCACAGGGCTCCCCATGCCTGCAAAAGTGTTTTAAAAAGAAAAAAGGCACTTTGGGTTTTCAAGATGAAACCAGAAGTGCCCATTTTTCTTATATTTTTTAATACTTTTGCATAAATGAGGAGCCATGCGAAGATCTACCCACAATTCCCCCCCCCCACACACACACACACACAAGACATCCCAGGACTGCAGCGCTGCTTACAGGTAGGTAGAAAACCACATTCCCTTCTCCAGCAGCAGCAGCAGTGCAATCCTGGAAATCACATTCCTACCTTCCCCACTACTCTCCCCCTGTAAGGGGCATCGACTAGTGCTTCTAAGGTTGGTGGGTCAAGACCCACCAGACTAGGAACCACTGATTTAAAAAATAGCAATCATGCCAAAGAAATATTACATCTTGTAAGTTATTGTACTCTCTTATTATTAGAAATGCTGAGGCCAATTTTTTTTATTCATCATCTTTTGTAACACATCTTCTGTAATATTACTGCTTCTAGATATCAAATGACAAACATAACTGTCAGTTTCCTGATATAATCTCTCTTTTGTGGACCTGTTCCAATTTACATTATTTTGTCTGCATTTACCATTCTTGTCTTTTTCTGCTAAGGTGGCTTCAAGAGTTTTTGCACTTTGCAGATCCTGCTGATTTGTCTCTAGATTTGCAGCTATCAGTTCTCTTTGTTGCAGCAACTCCTTTACTTTGTTCTCTGTAGAAAAAGTAACATTTTAATGCAAACAATGGCTTTTAAAAAAAACACCTCAACATAAAACATATGTATGTGCTTGTCTGTGTAGTTCCAAATCTACCAAATTTCTATAGATACCAAATCCATAGATAACTGAAATCACGCATACAGGATCTGTTAATACAAGGGTCCCCTTGAACACTAAATAAAGAAAAGATTCCTTGGGCATTTACTTCAGGAAGGGAAAGGGAGAGTAGACATTTCTTAAATGCATAAATGACTGAAGTGTACTTACCATTCACTTCAGATGGTTCGGTAGCTGCAAGGGCCTGGGCTTGCTGCAAATTTTTCATATTTAAATCCAAGCTTGCAAGCAACTGACTTCTTTTTTCTGACAACTGATTAATTTTCCTCTCTAAAATCCCAAGAATTTTGAATCAACACGAGAAAAAATGCACAACTGCTGTACAATGTGAACTAACCACTATTATGCACTACTTGTTTATATTTACACAATGATAATTTGGCCTTCACATATGAACAGTTGGGATTCAGTTCTGCTACATTTACCTAATGTTCACAGGAGGCCAAAACAGAATACACTTCAATAAGCATCTGGCTACCTTCCAAAATTGTATCTATTTAAACAATAGCAATCATGCCAAAGAAATTTTATATCTTGTAAGTTATTGTACTCTCTTATTGGAAATGCCGAGGCCAATGTTTTTTTTATTCATCATCTTTTGTAACACATCTTCTGTAACATTACTGCTTCTAGATATCAAATGACAAACATAACTGTCAATTTCCTGATATAATCACTCTTTTGTGGACCTTTTCCACTTTTTGCTATTTGGTTTGCATTTACCATTCTTGTCTTTTTCTGCTAAGGTGTCTTCAAGAGCTTTTGCACTTCGCAGTTCCTGCAAATTTGCCTCTAGTTTTGCAACTATCAGTTCTCTTTGTTGCAGCAACTCCTTTACTTTGTTCTCTGTAAACATTTTAATGCAAAAAATGGCTTTTAAATAACACCTCAACATAAAACATATGTGAAAGAAAGCAGTCTAAAAACAGAACATGGTAAAGTCCCACATATCTGCAGAGCCACCCACAGAAACCTCCAAAAAGACTATGCCACTTATTTGTTTATGGAATACATGGGTACTGTATTGTCCACTAGAATATGTAAAACATGACCTTCAAAGATGATACAAAAGGCCTTAGCACTTTGAAGATGGCCAACAACACTAAAAAGTTGATGTGAGCTTTCCTCTGTTGCATCGTCCAAGCACTACTGATTTCAATGGAGCTAGAGTGGAACTCCACATCAACAGTACTTGTTCTGAATAGTTTTTTGGAATAAAAGAGCATACTCTCAAAGGGATTGATTGGGACTCCATTGCTGGGAATGTAGGATTTAGTCAGAATGAATCTGTAATAAGAATCTGTAATAAGAAACTATATGGTCTGACCCTTCAATTCTGGGATTATCAGAGGGTAAGATCACAAGGCCATGCACAGGTGGCACACACAGGTGGCACATGGGGGGGCTCCCCGGACCTGAACTGCGCATAACTGAAACCACAGAGATGAGATTTTTTAATACAGGGTCCTCCAGTAAGCTAAATAAAGAAAAGGCAGTTTAGGCATTTGCTTCAGTGAGGGAAAGACAAAGTAGACATTTTTTAAGCACATAAATGACAGTACGGGACTTACCATTCATTTCAGACGGCTCGGTAGCAGCAAGGGCCTGGGCTTGTTGCAAATTTTTCATATTTAAGTCCAAGTTTGCTAGCAATTTCTTTCTTTCTTCTGTCAACTGATTAATTTTCCTCTCTAAAAAAACCCAAGAATTTTGAGTCAACACTAGAAAAAATGCACTTGTTTTAACTGCTGTGCAATGTGAACTAACCACTATTACGCACTACTTGTTCATAATTAAAAATGAAAATCTGGCCTTCACAGATGGACACTTGCAATTCTGTTCTGTTACATTTCCCTAATGTACAGAGGAGGCCAAAACAGAATATGCTTCAAGAAGCTTAGAGCCAATCTACACAGCATGACTACAAAGTGCTTTAAAATTAATCCCCATGACACCAGTGTACATACAAAGAGATGTTTGTCTGTGTGTGTTCACCATAAACTACGACACTATCAACACTCTACAGGGAAGATATGGGGAGAAGGAAAGAAATTCACTTGATATACATGACCATCTGATGCATAAGAACTCTTCCTTATACAAATTGATTGCCTTAACGAGTCATTTAAAGTAACCTCTTCCATGTCACCAATATTTAAGGTGCACCATTCTGACTTTCAGTGTGAACACTTTTAATGTTGTGATACACATACTTAATTTCCCCTTATTAGGGACCATTTCTACCCTCCAGGGGATTGTGTGATACCTCAGCCTTCTAAATCAAGCAGTGAAGACATCTGACTATTATTATTATTATTAACAGTATTTATATACCACTTTTCAACTAAAAGTTCACAAAGCGGTTTACAGAGAAAAATCAAATAACTAATGGCTCCCTGTCCCAAAAGGGCTCACAATCTAAAAGACGCAAAAGAACGCCAGCAGACAGCCACTAGAACAGACACTGCTGGGGTGAGGTGGGCCAGTTACTCTCCCCCTGCTAAAAAAAAAGGAGCACCCACTTGAAAAAGTGCCTCTTACCCAATTAGCAGGGGTAGTTACCCAATTAGCAGGGGTAGACTACCTTCGAAAAAATGTATCTATTTAAACCAGGGGTACCCAAACCCCAGCCCTGGGGCCACTTGCAGCCCTCAAGGACTCCCAATGCGGCCCTCAGGGAGCCCCTAGTCTCTAATGAGCCTCTGGCCCTCTGGAGACTTGCTGGAGCCCATGCTGGTCTGACGCAACTACTCTCAGCATGAGGGCAACTGTTTGACCTCCTGCGTAAGCTGTGCGATGAGGGCTCCCTCCACTGCTTGCTGTTTCATGTCTGTAATGCAGCAGCAGCAGCAAAGAAAAGGCCAGACTTGCTTTGTGCAAGGCCTTTTATAGGCCTTGAGCTATTGCAAAACCTTCATTCATTCATATAAGTTCTTCTTTTATATAGTCATTTATGTAAACTTATATAAATTTATTCAAATTTTATATGTTAATTAATTCTTTTTTCCCCCAGCCCCCAACAGTGTCAGAGAGATGATGTGGCCCTCTTGCCAAAAACTTTGGACAACCCTGATTTAAACAATAGCAATCATACCAAAGAAATATTACATCTTCTGTAGCATATCTGCTTCTAGATATCAAATGACAAACATAACTGTCAATCTCCTGATATAATCTCCTTTTTGTGGACCTGTTCCACTTAATGTTTCTTCTGCATTTACCATTCTTGTCTTTTTCTGCTAAAGTGGCTTCAAGAGCTTTTGCACTTTGCAGATCCTGCAGATTTTCCTCTAGATTTGCAACTATCAGTTCTCTTTGTTTCAGCAACTCCTTTACTTTGTTCTCTGTTGAAAGAGTAATATTTTAATGCAAACAATGGCTTTTAAATAACACCTCAGCATAAAACATATGTGAAGGAAAGCAGTCTAAAAAACAGAACTTGTCTTTGTAGTGCAGTCATACATGGTAGAGTTCTACATACGTGCAGAGCCACCCTCAGAAACTTCCAAAGCATTATGGAGCATTCTGTTTCTGCTTTAGAGTGGGGAACACTCAGGCATACCATCTGTTCCGATGATGAGAAAAAAATTCAATCCTCAGTTCTTCTGAGGGCCACCTCCAAAGGTCATACTGAAAAATCTCACCATTAGAACTAGACCTACAAGAGGCAGCAGTCAGGGATTTACACAGATAAAGAACAATAGTTACAGGCAAGTAACATATCCTTCTTTGGGGTCTCCGTGCAGTCAAATGTAGTAGGGACTACATGCTTTCCACTTATCTGTAGGTAGGTGCAGGTTGATTAGAGGATGTTTTGCAGGATGGTGAGCCCAAATGAGGTATCAGCTCTTAACCTCATGTCCAGGGCATATGCTTAAGCATCACGAGGCCTCTCGTAGTAGATAAACAGTGTGCTGTCTGCCGGGAATGAGGCAATTCCATGGACACTGAAGAAATGGGTTCACTTAATGTACTCAATGTACATTCTGTGCAGAGCTTCGTTTATCTCTGACACCAGGTTTTGAAAGAAAGCGAGCACTGTCATGTATTGGTATCTCAACATCATTTTGCCTGGGTTAAGTCATATGAATGGAAGCCCATATCATAAATGAGGGATGACCAAACCACAGCTTGTGAGCCACTCTCTGACATATAATGTGCGGCACTCAGAAATATGTTGGCTGAGCTTGATTTTGCATCACAATTAAGGTAAGATATAAAAGGTTAATAACAAATACTTAATTTCCCCTTATTAGGGACCTTTTCTACCTTCCAGGGGATTGTGTGATACCTCAGCCTTCTAGATTAAGCAGTGAAAACATCTGGCTACCTTCCAAAAATGTATCTATTTAAACCAGAGGTGCTGAAACCTCTGCCCTGGGGCCACATTTTTAAGCTTTATAATTATTTATCAGGTAGAAACTAAGAGTCCACTGGATTAAAATGACAGTTTAATGTTCATAATGAGTAAATATATTTAATAATTTAAATGCTTCTTAAATATTGTGGCTTTCAAACATCTAAAGTTTATCGTGTGACTCTTAATGTTAAGCAAGTTTGGTCACCCCTGTCATAGACCTTTCCATTGATGGATTTGCTGGCTTGATGAACAATTGGGATGATGTTGAACATGCAGAAACCAAAGAGCAAATGGGTTTTGATACTATGGGCCCAATCCTATCCAATTTTCCAGTGCCAGTGCAGCTGTGCCAATGGGGCTTGCATGGCTTCCTGTGGTGGGGAGGCAGTCATGGAGGCCTCCTCAAAGTAAGGAAAAGTTTATTCCATGATCTCAGGGCTGCATTGTGGTTGCACAGTTGCTGGAAAGGTGGATAGGATTAGGCCATATGTTAATTATTTCTTTATGTAATATATGGTATTGTCCACTAGAATGTGTACTATGTGACACTTAAAAGATGTACAAAACACCTTAGCATTTTGAAGAGGGCTAACAGCACTAAAACATTGATGTGAGCTTTCCCTGTTGCATCGTCGAAGCACTACTGATTTCAATGGAGCTAGAGTGGAACGCCACTTCAACAGTAATTGTTTTGAATAGTTTTTTGGGATAAAAGGACATACTCTCAAAGGGATTGATTGGGGGAGCCCTCTACTTCTGGGAACGTAGGATTTTGTTAGAATAACTAGCAGTTCACACTGAAACCTGATTACTGTAGAATCCTCAAGTGTAGATATGCCTTGGTAGATTTTATTTGATGTAAGATTCCTGGATCTCATATGAAGGTTAGGATGGTGATTTCTGGACATAAGAAATGTTATGGTCTGACCCCTCAACTCTTGGACAACCAGAAGGGTAAAATGTCAAGGTCATAATTTTTGTTCTTTTTTAAATTTAAGGTGTTGTTTTTTCTTTTCTTATATGGTCTGCATTTTCTGTTCATAATGCTACTTTCTAAACATTTTAAAAATGTGCAGTTGTTTTCTTCTATCCAGTTTTATCAATATTGTTCAGTTTGTGCTGCTTTTCATTGTTAATTGTTGTTAATTACTTTATATTGTGTCTTTTGTAAACTGCCTTGTCTGGTCCATCATGGGAGGAAAGGAGGGATAAAAATATTTTACATAAAATAAATAAATGAAAAATTACAGCCTTTGATTGGAACCAGAAGAAAAGATGCTACATGTAACCAATGGACAGGTGTGCCCTGGTATCCACAAGGGTTGTATTCTGAACTCCCCACAGTTAAGTGACACCACAAATACCAAAGAACGACCCGTTATCCAGAGGCGAAAGGAGTTCTGCTCCCTGTGCCTCCAGAGGGGGCAAGTGCCGGTGATATGCGTAGGGGCCCGCAGACCAAATCTACAGATAACTGAAATCACGCATACAGGATCTGTTAATAAAAGGGTCCCCTTGAACACTAAATAAAGAAAAGATTCCTTGGGTATTTACTACAGGAAGGGAAAGAGAGAGTAGACATTTCTTAAATGCATAAATGACTGAACTGTACTTACCATTCACTTCAGATGGTTCGGTAGCTGCAAGGGCCTGGGCTTGCTGCAAATTTTTCATATTTAAATCCAAGCTTGCAAGCAATTGACTTCTTTTTTCTGACAACTGATTAATTTTCCTCTCTAAAATCCCAAGAATTTTGAGTCAACACGAGAAAAAATGCACAACTGCTGTACAATGTGAACTAACCACTATCATGCACTACTTGTTTATATTTACAGAATGATAATTTGGCCTTCACATATGGACAGTTGGGATTCAGTTCTGTTACATTTACCTAATGTCCACAGGAGACCAAAAAAGAACACACTTCAATAAGCATCTGGCTACCTTCCAAAATTGTATCTATTTAAACAATAGCAATCATGCCAAAGAAATATTACATCTTGTAAGTTATTGTACTCTCTTATTATTGGAAATGCTGAGGCCAATTTTTTTTATTCATCATCTTTTGTAACACATCTTCTGCAACATTACTGCTTCTAGATACCAAATGACAAACATAACTGTCAATTTCCTGATATAATCTCTCTTTTGTGGACCTGTTCCAATTTACATTATTTTGTCTACATTTACCATTCTTGTCCTTTTCTGCTAAGGTGGCTTCAAGCGCTTTTGCACTTTGCAGATCCTGCTGATTTGTCTCTAGATTTGCAGCTATCAGTTCTCTTTGTTGCAGCAACTCCTTTACTTTGTTCTCTGTAGAAAGAGTAACATTTTAATGCAAACAATGGTTTTTAAATAACACCTCAGCATAAAACATATGTGAAAGAAAGCAGTCTAAAAACAGAACTTTGTAGTGCAGGTAAACACAGTAGAGTTCTACATATGTGCAGAGCCAGTCTCAGAAACTTCCAAAGCATTATGGAGCATTCTATCCCTGTTTTAGTGTGGGGAAGACTCAGGCATACCATGTGTTCCGAGGATGGGAAGAAAATCCAGTCCCTCAGTTCTTCTGAGGACTACCTCCAAAGTTCACACAGAGAGATCCAACAGTTGGAACTAGACCTACAGAGGGTATAGTCAGGGATCTGCACAGATGAAGAACTATAGTTACAGACAAGCAACCTATCCTTCTTTGGGGTCTCTGTGCAGTCATACATAGTAGGGACTAGATGCTTTCCCCTTATCTGGAGGTAGGTAGAGGTTGATCAGATGATGTTCTGCAGAATGGTGAGCCCAAATGAGGCATCAGCTCTCAACTTCACGTCCAGGGTGTCATGGCTGAGCTTCATCTTGTAGCAGATGAACAGTCTGCTGTCTTCCTGAATGATGTGATTCTATGAGCATGCAATTCTATGAACACTGACGGTATGGGCTCACTTAGGGCCCAATCCTAACAGCCCATAGTACCGGCACTGAGGTCGAGTGCCAGAGCTCAGTAAACATGCCATAAATCAAGTTTATGGTACCACTATAGGAGAGATCATCAGCCCTGAGCCATGACCAGGTGGAAGCCAGCCAGCAGTGCAGGTGTTCAGGGCGGGGGAGGGCGGTAGGAGGATGCAATAGTGGAAGGGTGGGGGCAGGGTGGGGGGGACCTGTGGTAGCCTCCGATCCTCCATGTTGCTGAAAAGCCTCACAAGGCGGTTCTCAAGTCTGTGCCAGCAAAATAGCCAACTCAGACTTGAGAAGCCCCATTGCTGTGTGAGTGAAACGGAAGATGCGGGGGGGGCATTGTGGGTACCTGGAAATTGGAAAGAGAGCTGTGTTGAGTGAAACGGAGGATGCTGGGCGGGAGGGGGGGCAGACAGCTCATCTAAGAGAAAGAAAACTCTGATCCCAAACCTCCACTGCCTTGTGGCTATATCCAGTTGTGGAAAAGGCTTCAGGAATCAACCTCGAGGCAAAATCAGGAGCCGGAGTCCCTGAGGCAGTTCATGGCTGAACACAGTCACGTTCTGGCAACTCCTGCGACGCCGCTGGAACCAACCATATTGGCTTCTGCCTTTCCATTGGACCATTCCAGCAACGTGGAGAGGGGGGATTTGCTGCATGAGTAACAGCCTATCCTCCATACCTTCTTTACCCAGGCTTTGCGCACTGGAGAGGACACTCCAACTTCGCCATACGGCGTTGGCACAACATGGGAAGCAGCAGTTTACCGGTTATAAGTCTTCGCTCGTTTGGCATAGAGCATGACGCCAGGGGCTGCTTCCAATGGTAGGAGAGATCATTGCATCTCATTGGGCAGCTACCACCTGCCTTAAGCTGGGCAGTCCCCAGCCAGTAAAGTGCTGCCTCGCCACGGTCCGTTAACCTCATGGGGTGCGTGGGGTTTAGGGTGAAAACCAACAAGCGGATTGACAACTCTGCACCAGGCAACAAAAACAAAACTCCTGCCCTAAAGCTGGGCAACTGGAAAGTAAGGACAATGAAACCTGGCTTTTCTGATGACCTGCAAGAAATAGACGATGCACACAAAACAGCTATCGACATGGAGCTGAATAGACGGCAGATGGACATCATCACCCTTCAAGAGATGAGGCTGCTGGATTCAGGATCTGTCAAGGAGAGAAATTTCTCATTTTTCTGGCACGGAAAACCACCAAACGAGACCAGGGAACATGGAGTTGGCTTTGCGGTCAGAAATACCCTGCTGGAATCCATCATCCCACCTACTGTGGGAAGTGAAAGAATTTTGTCCCTGCAGCTCCACTCATCAGCAGGACTTGTTGCTCTCATCAGTGCATATGTAACGACTCTGTCGTCTCCAGCAGAAGCCAAAGACAAATTCTACGATGACCTGGCCACCACTATCAAGAAAGTCCCCGAGAAAGAGCCATTGTTCATCCTCGGTGACTTCAATGCTAGAGTTGGCGCTGATCACAAAAATTATAGCCTTGAGTTCTTACCCTTCTGTTTTGAGGGGTCAGAGCATAAGGCTTCATTTTACAGTTTTCCAGAAATCATCATTCCAACTGCGCTGATCACAGTTCGTGGCCCACTTGCTTAGGTCAGTTCAGCACTGGGAAGATGAACAAAAATGGCCAACGCCAGCTAGAGTTTTGCTGCCATCACGGTCTCTGTGTCAGCAAAACATTCTTCAACGCGAAGCCGCAACACAGAGTGTCTTGGAGACACCCAAGATCAAAGCACTGGCACCAGCTCGACCTGATTCTCACCAGACGCTCCAGCCTTCCCAGCATCAAGATCACACGCAGTTATCAAGGTGCTGCCTGCGACACTGACCACTCCCTGGTGTGCAGCAGAGTGAAACTGCGAACAAAATGACTGTATCACATGAAAAAGGAAGGAAGACCTCGCACTGACACCAGCAAGACCAGGATCAGGGAAAAGTGGAGGAATTTCCACGAGTGCTTGAGGAAATTCTTGCAGGCCCGGCAATGCAAATGCATCCAACAGATGGGAACATTTCAAGAATGCTGTTTACAACACTGCCTTGTCCATATTCGGCAAGAAGACCAACAAGACAGCAGACTGGTTTGAATCCCACTTCGAGGAGTTGACACCAGTCATTGAGGAAAAGAGGAGAGCTCTAGCAGCATACAAAGCCTGTCCCAGTGAGCGCAACCTGCAGGTCCTCCGAGCTGCTCGCAGCAAAGTTCAGCAAACTGCCAGGAGATGTGCTAACCACTACTGGCTCCAACTCTGTTCCCAGATACAGATAGCAGCTGACACAGGCAACATCAAGGGGATGTATGATGGTATCAAGCAGGCCCTAGGTCCAACACAGAAGAGAATTGCCCCTCTGAAGTCTGCCACAGGCAAGGTCATCCAGGATCGGGCGCAGCAGATGGAACGCTAGGTGCAGCACTACTCTGAGCTGTATTCCAGAGAAAATGTAGTTACCGAAGAAGTGCTGAACAACACCGAGTGCCTGCCTGTGTTGGAGGAGCTCGACAGTGAACCAACCCTAGAAGAACTTCACGTGGCCCTGAACTGGGAAAGACAGCATCCCTGCTGAAGTCCTAAAGTGCTACAAAGAGATAATTGCCACTGAGCTGCATGAAATCCTCTGTCTCTGCTGGAGAGAAGGTGGAGTACCTCAGGACATGAGGGATGCAAACATCGTCACGCTGTACAAGAACAAAGGCGACAGGGGCGACTGCAATAACTACCACAGCATCTCTCTCCTTAGCATTGTAGGAAAGTTGTTTGCCCGAGTTGCACTAAAGAGGCTCCAGATACTTGCAGAGAGTGTCTATTCAGAATCGCAGTGCGGATTCTGAGCCAACAGGTCCACCACTGATATGGTATTCTCCCTTAGACAGCTGCAGGAGAAATGCAGGGAACAACGACAGCCAATCTTTATAGCCTTCATAGATCTCACGAAGGCTTTCGACTTGGTCAGCAGGGACGGCCTCTTCAAGATTCTCCCCAAGATTGGATGTCCCTAAGCCAGAATCTCTGAGGCAGTTTGCCTCAGGAACTGGAGGTAACAGCAAGAACAGAAAATGCAGACCGTATCGAAGAAGAAAAAAGCGCCTTAAATTTAAAAAATGAACAAAAAGGAGGAATAAAAATTAAAATATAAAAAAGAAAATATTTCTTTACTCAGCATGTGGTTGGTCTGTGGAACTCCTTGCCACAGGATATGGTGATGGCATCTGGCCTGGACGCCTTTAAAAGGGGATCGAACAGGTTTCTGGAGGAAAAATCCATTACGGGTTACAAGCCATGATGCCTATGCGCAACCTCCTGATTTTAGAAATGGGCTATGTCAGAATGCCAGATGCAAGGGTGCAGGATGCAGGTCGCTTGTTATCTGGTGTGCTCCCTGGGGTATTTGGGTGGGCCGTTGTGAGATACAGGAAGCTTGACTAGATGGGCCTATGGCCTGATCCAGTGGGGCTGTTCTTATGTTCTTATCTTAAATAAATAATTTGACTAGGCCCAAAAGAATAGATGCTACATGCAACCAATGTACACAGAATGAAGATAAGCCACCCCGGGCATTTGCTTCAGCAAGGGAAAGACAGAGTAGGCATTTCTTAACACATAAATGACTGAACTGTACTTACCATTCATTTCAGATGGTTCGGTAGCTGCAAGGGCCTGGGCTTGTTGCAAATTTTTCATATTTAAATCCAAGCTTTCAAGCAATTGACTTCTTCTTTCTGACAACTGATTAATTTCCCTATCTAAAAAAACCCAAGAATTTTGAGTCAACACTAGACAATGCACTGGTGTTACCTGCTGTGCAATGTGCACAGCCCACTATTATGCACTACTCGTTTATATTTAGGTTAGGTTTCTAACCTCTTAGGTTTGGAGTGCCACAGGGTTCCATCTTATCCCCCATGCTTTTTAACATCTACATGAAGCCGCTGGGAGAGGTCATCTGGGGGTTTGGAGTGGGTTGCCACCAGTATGCTGATGACACCCAGCTTTATCTCTCCTTTCCCCTGATTCTGAGGAGGCGGTTGGGGTCCTGGATCGCTGTCTGGAGGCGATTAGGGGCTTGATGTGGGCAAACAAGCTGAAATTAAATCCAGATAAGACAGAGGTGCTCTTGGTTCAAAAATCCACAGCTTGGGTACTGAACTATCATCCTGCTCTGAATGGGGTTGCACTCCCTCTGAAGGAGCAGGTCCGCAGCTTGGGGGTTCTCCTGGATTCCCAGCTGCTCCTGGAGTCCCAGGTGGCAGTGGTGGCCAGGGGAGCCTTCGCTCAGCTTCGGCTGATTCGCCGGCTGCGACCGTACCTGAGCTGCGCGGACCTGGCCACAGTAACACATGCCCTAGTGACATCTAGATTAGATTATTGCAATGCGCTCTATGTGGGGCTGCCTTTGAAGATAGTCCGGAAATTACAACTAGTACAAAACGTGGCTGCTCGTGTGGTTGCTGGGGCACGTCGGTTTGACTCTGTCGAGCCGTTGCTCCGGCGGCTACACTGGCTGCCGGTTCTGTTCCGGGCCCAATTCAAGGTGCTAGTTTTGACTTTTAAAGCCCTTTACGGCTCGGGTCCGGGGTATTTGAGGGACCGCCTCCTTCCCTACAATCCTGCCCGTGCTCTTAGATCATCTGGGGGGGCCCTTTTGACTGTGCCGCCACTAAGAGACGTGAGAGGGGTGGCAGCCAGGAAGAGGGCCTTCTCGGTGGTGGCCCCCGAACTGTGGAATACCCTTCCCTTAGAATTGAGAACTGCTCCCTCGTTGCTAACATTTCGGCGTGGGCTGAAGACCTTTTTATTTCAAAAAGCTTTTAATTGTTGACAGGCTGGCTGGCATTCTTGCTTCTTGCTTTTTATATGAGAATCCACAGGGTTTGTTTGTGTTTAGATTTTTAATTATTGTAAATTGTTTTAGTGATTTTTTTAATGTTGTATTTTAAATTGTTTGTAAGCCGCCTTGTGTGCCCATTGGGCAAAAAGGTGGGGTATAAATTATTATTATTATTATTATTATTATTATTATTATTATTATTATTATTATTAATAACAATAACAACAATAATAACAACAACAAAATGAAAATTTAGCCTTTGCAGTTCAAATTCGGTTCTGTTACATTTACCTAATGTCCATAGGAGGCCAAAGGAAGTGGAGGAAGTGTGTTCTACTTCCATAAGCTTAGAACCAGTCTACACAACATGACTACATGACCACAAAGTGCTTTAAAAATTAATCCCCATGACACCTGTATCCATACAAGTGATGTTTGTGTCTGTATGTTCACTATGTACCATGCCATAATAAATGCTATATGAGGAGGTAATGGGGAAAAGAAATTCACCTGATACACATGACAATCTGATGCCTAAGAACAGTTCCTTTGGGAGTCATTTAATAATATCTTCCATGTTACAGATTTTTAATGTTCACCAGTTTGACTTGTCAATGAGAAAATCTTCAATGTTGTGGTATAAATACTTGATTTTCCCCTATTTGGGGCTATCCTTACCCTCTAGGGACCTCTGTGATATTTCAGCCTTCCAAATCAAGCAGCTGAGACATCTCACTACTTTTTTAGTTCAGTGCTGTTACTGAAAAGCCACATGTCAGGGCAGCTAGTTCAGAGTGTGGATTAGTTGCATATCCACAACTCTTCTGAAGAGCAAACCCTTCTGAAACCCAAGGGAGTGGGTCACCCTGTCTAGGCCCTGCAGCAGAGTAGATGGTTCTAAATCTGATACTGTTAGGACAGAGGCCATGAGGGAGACTGGTTGGTATACACCCACCGGAATCATACACATGGGGCAGGTAAAGGTGATGAGTAGCCTGGGATGTGGACAGGAAGGCACTGCATGCCATATAACCCTGGGTAGAAAAGTGCAAGTAGCGGAGGAAGGGAGCAGAGGCAAGCCAGAAAGAAAGAACACAAGCCCAACTATCAGCCTGGCTTCTGGGCGGCCTCTATGCAGGCAGCAAGACCCAAGGTTCCCAGACCTGGCCACTGACTGGAAGGCAACCCCCTTTCCATCATAATCCAACTGAGGAATCACTCCGGAAGAGGCACCTGTGCATCAGCACACTTTGGCCCTCAAGGGTGGGAACTCCACCCTCCCAGTGACAGGGAAGGGCTGGTCCCATTGGGTATGTTGCCTATGCAGAGAGGAGTGGATGGTGGCAGGATTCTGGAGGATGAATTGATAGCAGGGGCACTCAGAATAAGCATTCATGGGCAGCCCTCTCTATTGCATTGTTACAACAAGAAGTACAGGTGGACCCTTGTTATTCACGAAGGTTCCATTCCTGGAACCAAATTTCAGGGTTCACTGAGCTCTAAATGTGACCATAGCCTTGCTCCAGTCACATCCAGAGCTGTTCTGAGGCCTGTGGAGGCTGCGTGCAGTCTCCACAGGCCACAGAGTGGCCCCCGGAGGTCCTAGAAGGGCACTACAGGTTTTACGAAAGTTCCCTCCTAGGACCTCTGGCCCGTGAAGGCTGTGCACAGCCTCGATGGGCCTCAGAAGAGCATCCGGAGGAGACTGGAGCACAGTTCAATCATTTCAAAATCAATTCATGATCAATTCATGATCATCATCAAGGCTTAAGGTTAGACCAAATGTGGAAATGATGGAAAATCCATGGATTAGTAGGTTCAACCTGTAAATACAAAACCTGTTGCAGCGAACCCCAGCCTGGTGTGATCTTCTCCAACTCCTTTACCCCCTGGTCAGCCTCAAGCATGAGTGAGATGCACCTGTGCAGTGTGGAGCTCCCCCAGTGGGATGATCCTGGGCCCCATGACGACCTGTCTTCTGATTAATTATGTGTGGTTCAGCTTAAGCCATTTCTGCCCAACATTGCATATACACAATAGGGACCAAATTTGTACACCTGGGGGTCAGGCAAAAATAGGTTTAAACAGATTCTAGTCAGCCTCTCTTGCTGAGATTGGTTTGTGTTGGCTGACTGGGCAGCCCACCTAACCAGATCAAGGGGCAAGCAGAGGTGCCCATATGGTTGTAACTATTACAGTTGAATACGCCCATGCCATAATCAACCCTATATAAGGGTTTTATAAGTCACAAGGGGGGAGGACTAGTATTTGTTGCCAGATTTGTCATTGAGAATAACTACTGTACTGCTTTTATTGAAACATATGCCCACTAACCATGACTACAGGAACCAGAACCCAAAAGAGCATGGGTAAGAAAAAGTAGGGGAAAGTAATATTATCTGTGTAAAGAATTTGTTTTATTTGTTATTTACACTTTATTCTTCTTGTCACTCTTTATCAAAGAAATCTCTCTTTGCCATTCCTGACATTTTTTTTCTATGTCTTGCTCTGATGCTTTGCAAAAAACCCTTCTCGCTTCCCCTTCTTCTCACTTTTCGTTTTAGGAGAGTCCTAACTACTCAGGGTGTGATGATACAACTGTATCAACATGGTGAATGCTGTACCTCACAGGGTAGTTTTGGCCTCTGGAAGCCTCCTTGAGTAAGGAAACATTTGTTCCTTTGTCCTAGGGTAAGCCCATGCTGGGCTGCCAGGTCTACATGCAAGTACACATGGACCCAGGTTGGGGCAGGATTATGAGAAGATGATTACAAGGAAGGGGGTTAGGATTACAGGACAGCAAGGGGGGTGGGTAGGAGGGCAGATCCAAACTGGGAAGGTGGCTGGTTCAGGGCAATGATGTTTGCCAAATTCTAATTTTGATACCCACCAACATCTTGTTGACTAGGTCCAGGAACTTGTGCTTGCTGAAGGTCCATTAAGTTTGATTCCAGATTTGCAAGCAAGATTCTTCTCATGTCTGCCATCTCATTAATTTCTTTCTCTATGAAGACAAAGTTCTTTTAAAGATGCATCTAGCTGTAATAACTACTAAGTTGCTAAACATTTTATGCATATATTGCTGCAGTTATTAATTTTTTTGCAAGGCATTAGTACAGCAATGTACTATCCCAAGCCTTTTTTTGCTCCTGATCTTATAGACCACTGATCTTATAGACTTATTGACCACTAAGGGGGTCAATACCTCAAGGATGCAAATGTGCCCCACCCCAGAGGATGCAAATATGGAAGTAATTGGCAGTGATGTGATGACAGGAGAAGGCGGTGGTGGGTGCAAGCAGGCCTTATAGGTTTCCCTGCTGCACCGCTTCAGCTTCTCCTTCTCCAGAGAAGGCACCAGAACGGTATGACAGGGAAATGAAAAAGCAGCTGAAGCAGGAGGAGGGGGAGGGGGATGTGGCAGGTTTCTTGAGGTCCACCAAAAGAGGCCCCCTGGGCTGCATGTGGCCCACAGGCCATGTGTTAGACCACCATATTATAGATCCTACCTGACTGGCCAACTTCAGGACTTTCGGTTTGTTGCAGAAGTTGTAGAGTTGTTGCTACATTTGCAAGCAAAGATTTTTTCTTTTCTCTTTCCTCTTCCTTCGTTTTATCTACATGGTGTGAAAGATTTGAGTGAAAACAGAAAAGTGTTCTCCTCATCCTTTTAGATACTGTATCAGAGAATGTCAGCACAAGTCCAAGTTGACCCATGACAGTGGATCAGGCCTAGGAAGGGGATCAGAATTCAACATGTGCTGCTGATCCTGATCCTGATCCGCCTGGGCCCAATACACCCTCCCCCACCCCATCACCACTCCATATTGTGCACCATCTTCCCAGTTCAATCCCCTTCCTGCCTGCCCCCTCCCCCCACCCTGACCCACCCCCTAAGTTGGTTTACCTCCACTGACAGGTGTCTGTCGATTTGCAGGAATGCATGAAAAGGCTCTGGCCTTCCCACCGGCACACCGGTAAGACTGCAATCCTAAAATCATTTACAGCACAATCCTATGTGTGTCTACTCAGAAGTAAGTCCCTTCGTGTTCAATAGGATTTACTCCTAGGAAAGTGTGTATAGGATTGCAGCCTTAATCTTAATCTTAATCTTGTGAACATACTAGGACAGTGATTCCCAATGTCCTCTAAGGGAGGGGAACCCTGTAAATGGTTCCTAACTCCCTTTCTTGTAAGTTGGGAACCCTATAAGCAGGGTGGGGTGGTAGCAGGGGTGTGTGTGCCCCAACGGCGCAGCAGCAATCACGTGCCACAGGGATCCAGGGGCATATAAACATACCAGGTGGTGTGACGCCTCCCAGAGGTTCCTGGGGGCTCACAGCTCCCTCTGTGAGCCTCCCCACTGCAGCAGTGAGCTCTGATCAGTGGTTGCTCACTTCGGGTATTTGAGCAAAGCTGCAGCAGTGGGGAAGCTAATAGAGGGAGCTGCAAGCCTCCAGGACCTTCTGGGATGCTTCACAACCCTCCCCCCCGGTATGTTTATATGCTCCTGGGTCCCTGTGGTGCCATGATCACCACGGTGCGGTCAGGACACCCATTTCTGGGGCATTCGCCTTAAGGGGGAATGGCCCACTTCCAGTTCCTGTGGTGGGTCGCAACCTACCACTCTGGGAACTGCTGCACTAGGACTTACTTATAAGTAATGCTTAGGCTCGCACAGTAAATCTGCTGGAATCAGCCAGGCATCTGACTGCTTCAGTTTATTTTACAATATGCCTCCCAAGGGTCCAAGGTACATCTATAGGCCTGTGCCTATAGATGTGCCGCTCACAGCAAAGGCTGACTAGGTGACTTTCAGAGTTCCAACGACAAAGGCTCCCATAGCAGCATTTCTAGTGCTTACTGTCAGTTATCTGATTGTTTGGGAATTGTAGATGATACAGGTACAGAGTTCCCCCCCCCCCATTCATCTTTCTAAAACAATTACATTTTAAGTTATAGTTTAAGTTTTAAGACTTATAAGTTATAGAACAACATGAGCTGGGGTTAGAAGAGTCATAAAAACATAAGAACCGCCCTCTTGAAATAGGTCAAAGGCCCATCTAGTCCAGCTTTCTGTATCTCACTTTAACCCACCAGATGCCTCCCGGAGCACACAAGACAACAAGATGCCTTCAACCTGTTGCCACTCCCATGCAGCTGACCTTCAGAGGTAGGCTTTTACTAAAACCAGGAGGTTGCATGTACCCATCATGGCTTGTAACCTGTGTTGGACTTTTCCTCTGTAAATCTGTCCAATTCCCTTTTAAAGGCACCTAGGCCAGATGCCATCACCACATCCTGTGGCAAGGGGTTTCACAGACAAATTACATGCTGGGTAAGCAAAAATACATTTTTTTCTGTTCTTAACTTTCCTGACACTTGGTTTTAGTGGATGTCCTCTGATTCTGGTGTTGGGTGAGAGGGAAAAGAAAATCCCTCTATTCACTCTATCCATGCCTCTCAAAATTTTGTATGTTCCAATCATGTTGTCCTTCTAGGTGCATCTTTTATAGACTATGAGCCCTAACTCTGTATCATGTCCTCATAAGGAAGGTACCGTTATGTCATTTTTTAATGGATCACAATTTTTTTTCTTGTGAATGGTATAAATTAATAAAAAGGAAACAACTCTGGACCCAAAATGCATTCAATTTTATATAATTAATTGTATACTTACCAGCAACTTCACCTTCTACTAGAATTTGTGCTTCCTGTAATTCACCTGGAGTTATCAGTTGATTTAGTAACTGAAGCTTTTGTCTGTCTGATAATTCTTCTATCTCATTGGCAAATACAAAGAAAGAATTAGTTAAATATGAATTACAGAATCACATATTAATTGCTTTTGGTCATAAACTATAATAATCAAATTAAACTTTTTTCTTTTTTTACAATAGACAGCCCATTTGGAAACTTTCCATTATATGTTTCTGCAACAATATCCTGCATGAGGCAAGCAACACAGAATTGAAAAGTACTGTCACAAAGCTTATGAAAACTGTCTGATGAACACAAGATTTTTTTTATATTTCTTTTTACATTTACAAATGCATATGCATTTCTGCCTAAGACAATTATAGAGCCATTCCTGTCATACTCCTAGGTCCACCCAAAATGTAGTATTTAATTTATTTCAGTATACACATTCCTTTTGACCACCCAATTGAGCCAGAAACACCTCGCCAGTTCTTTGAACACACACACACACACTGTTGACGATAAAACTGGAGTAACTTGTATTTAAAAAGCACAAATACTGTAAGGGTACAATCCTAACCCACTTTCCAGTACTGGCATAGCTGTGCTAGTGGGACGTGTGCTGCATCCTTCAGTTGGGTGGCACTCATGGAGTCCTCCTCAAAGTAAGGGAATGTTTGTTCCTTTACCTCGGAGCTGCATTGCCCTTATATCAGTTCTGGAAAATGGGTTAGGATTGCAGCCTAAGCCTGCAAAAATTATAGGATGGACTTTTTTCCTATCTTAACATTTTCAAATAAGGTTGCTTCTATACCCAATTCAAAATATGTGGCAAAACACCCACTTGCCTAAGGTAGCAATCCTATACGCACTTAGCTGGAATACAGGCCTCTGGGACTTACTTCTGAGTAGATATGCACAGGATTGCACTGTAACTGATCTAAGAATTAAAAAAACTCTCTCTTTCAAACTCATAACCCAATCTGATTCAGGATTCAGCTACTGGGCAGAGCGGGTTACAACAACAGAATTTATTTCTACTGACTTCCATGCAGTGCTCCATTGGCAGCCATTTTACACTCACTGCTGCAAAAGGTGGCAGTGCTGCAACTCTGCTGACAGATCCTGATGTGCCCATCGGACCCAGTATGTTGGTGGGGGCAGGGGGTAAGTGGGGAAAGGAATGGAGTGGGAGGTCAGGAGGCAGGAGAGGCAGGGAGGAGGCAGGAAAGGGGTGAATCCATCGGCAATGGTGCACACTGAATCCTATCCCTTCTGTTTCAAAGCTCCCTATCCCTTTCCCCTCCTCACTGATACGCCTCAAAAAGTGGTGGCATATGTACAGGGAGATACATAGGCTGCCCCAGAATTAAAGAACTAAGAACAGTAAAGAACTAATGAACTAATACCTCAATTCCATCTCCCGCCAGAAGCTCTGATGCAGCCACACCAAAAAGGTATGTGCTGCATCCAATAATGGGATGACCCAGGGCTTACTTGGAGGTAGATATAAATGTTTTATATGTACCTCCCATTTGTCCCTGGGTCACACCATCACTGGATACAGCACATGCCTTTGGGCCAGGGTAACCAGATACAATGGAGGACAGAGTGTCTATACATTTAACACTGATGGGATCCCACCGCACACCTGCACTTCCCATTCCAAGTATTAAAGGAGCTGTGAATTGCACTTACCCATGCCTTTGCCAGGTGCTAGCAAGAGATTGGCTACAGTTTCTGCTTCAGGAATTCCTTTTAGCTCTGTCAAATGGTCTGCAAGCTGAAGCATTCTTTCATTAATAGCATCCTTAATTTCATCCTCTATAAAGTAAAAGGAAATTATTTTTCACTTTTTTCCTCTTAAGAAAATATTAGCAGTATTATGTCCCCGGTAAACATTTCATATTTAAGATGCTTCCTTTGATCATTATCAGAGATGGGAAAACTTTCAACTTTAGGGATCTTGAACTTTTAACAATAGTGCAGGAGAGAGAATTTCAGTAGGTGCAGCTTGTCATCTGTGAGACACCTGCTGAAATTACCTCTTCTATACGATTGTTAAAAGTCCAGGATCCCTAAAGCCAAAAGTTTGCCCATCCCTGGATCATTTATACATTCTCTTTACAAAGTTAATACAAAAAAAAAAAATCACCAGATACCTCAAGATATTTCTTGTGATAAAATACTGCATTTTGCAGGTCTCATCACAGCTGCTCAGGAACCTCATCTTTTTATTAAAAAAAAAAAAGTAGTAAAAGCTTTCTGCTTGCTCTGGGGAGTTATGGAGTTTCTATGGCTTGTTTTTTTTTCTCTTCAATTGCGGGGCCCCCAGTGGCTCGGAGTCCATCTCCCAGAAGTAGGCTGTCCTACTGCTCTGGTTAGGAATAGGCAAAGTAAATACTGTATATGGCAAAAATCAATAAAGAGTGAAAATAGTTCCAACAATAAGATACTACAGCTTTTTTTTTTTTTAATGATTGACAGGGCAATCCTATGCTTTTTTACTCTGAAGTAAGTTCCACTGAGTTCGATTTACTCCAGTTAAGTACATATAGGATTGCAGCTTTAGGAACTTTTCTTCTAAACAAAAGTTAATAGTTTACTGTTCTTCATGGATACTGTCAATAATAATAATAATAATAACAATAATAATAATAATAATAATAATCCATAAATCAGTGTTTCTCAAACTGGGGCATTGCAACACCCCAGCCTGAGAGCCTGGCCTCTGCCCCCTTAAAGGGCAGAGGAAGGGTAAAGGCAGTGACGCAATCCCCAGGATCGCATTGCTAAAGGGGGGTGAAGGGGGCTGTTCTTACCTATAGAGCAGTGGTATTCAAACTGGGGTGTTACGACGCCCCAGCCTATAGGTCCAGGTCTCTGCCCCTTAAGGGGTGGGGGCAGCCAAGAGACAGGGGGAAGGCAGTGGCGCGATCCGCAGGATCATGCCGCTCAGGGGTGCGGGGAGCCCTGCGCAACCTTCGGTAGGGCTCCCCAGGTCAGGAAAAGTGAAAGCAGAGCGATCGCACCCTGCTCCGCAAAACCGGAAGTGGAGCACGATTGCTCCACTTTCCCTTCTGAGTGGGCTGCAGGGACTGGGGTGCACCCTCCAGTCCCTGCAGCAGCCGACCCTGTGTGCGGGGAGCCCTCCCTCTGATTTCGCTCCGCTTCTGCTTTTGCAGAGGTAGAGCAGATCGCTCCACTCTCACTTTCCCTGACCTGGGGTGCCCTGCAGTGCCCGAGTAATGCGATCCTGGGGATCACGTCGCTGTCTTCCCCCTGACCCTGCTGCCTCCCCCCTGCCCCCGCAAACACTTACTGCGGGTTTCAAACTCCCAGAGAGTTTGAAAACCGCAGCTATAGAGGAATGCTGCACCATCCAGGAGTTGCGGGGAGCCGCATGCAGCGCTCCGCAGGGTTCACCAAGTCTTAGAATGTTGAAAAAAAGCAATCAGAAACCACTTCCAGTTTCACGATCGCAACCAGGAAGTTATTTCCAATCCTTTTAAAAAACATTCTAACACTCCAGGAGCCCTGCAGAGGGCTGCGCAGGGCTCCCCACAACTCCTGGATGGTGCAGCAGCCCTCTGTAAGTAAAAGCAGTCCCCTTTGTCCCCCTTTAGCAATGTGAACCCATGGATCGCATCCTGCCTTTGCCCCTTCCTCCGCAAAGACTTCTCAAGAGAAGTTGGAGAACCTCTGCTATAAGTTGCTTTTAGATGTTAGTGTAAGTCTTATCAGATGTTCTTTTATAGCTACAAATAAATAAAATTACCTTGGAGTTCTAGTGAATCAACAAGTACTTTTGGAAGATGTCTTTCTACAGTTGAAGCTTTCTTGAAAGTTAGAGTATTGAAAATAAGAAAAAATTAGTAAATTATTAAGAACATAAGAACAGCTCTGCTGGATCAGGCCATAAGCCCATCTAGTCCAGCTTCCTGTATCTCACAGTGGCCCACCAAATGCTCCAGGCAGCACACCAGATAACAAGAGACCTGCATCCTGGTGCCCTCCCTTGAATTCCCAACTTCTATTTTTTAAAAATCTATTTCTGAGATGCATTTATTTGACTGAAAGAAGAAACAATGACTATTTTTTTCCTGAGTCATCGACCTGAGACTGTTTAGATATTCTTTATTTTTTTTTCTTTTCTCCTGTTGTGCTACTGAAATAGTGTTTATCAAAAGTATTAGAGACCAAAGTATTAGGTTACTGAAACCTAAGTTGGCCCAGGAAAAGAATGAAAACAACTACCTCAGTGGAAAGACATTATTAATTGCATTGCTTTGAATCTTCAGAGAGATAAGGCAAGATATAAGCATAAAATAAATAAATTTATTGAGAGGTAAAAAGGACAATACAAACTTTCATAGTTAAGCAAAGTGATCTGTGTAGTTGCACAAGAAAGTAACTTTTGGCTCAAACCTATTCATTCCTAGTGCTGGCGGAGTGTGTGCTCCACCAGCACAAAAGTGTTGTAAAGTACTTTGCTATGGCATGCCTGTTTGCAGCACTGGTGGAAAGGCCAGAGCCTTCCTGCTGATGTGTGGAGTTTTCCCTGCCAGAGCACGCAAATCCAGTGCTGTGCAGGGGCGGGAGAAGGATGAGAGGAATACATAGAGGGGGTGGAATGAGACAAGGAGAGGGTTGATGAGGGCAGATGTGGGTGCATCAGGTCTGGGAGGGGGGCAGGATTGGGAGCACTAGTATGCACAGTATCATATCCTCCTTCCCAGGCATAATCCATCAACACAGATAAACATGGACTTATGCCAGGGCTATGCTGCATCCTGTGCAAAAATTTTGGCTGCTGGAGGTCTCCAAAGAGTAAAGGGACATTTGTTCCCCTGCCCCAGAGTAAGCCCCAACAGCTGCAGTGGGGCAACTCAGACCTATGCAAGCTCAAACACTGATACAAGCCCGTGTTGTTCCATATTGACAGATCAGACCTGGGAAGGAACATAGGATGCGGTGCATGTCAGCTCTGCCTATCCTGCCCCCCTTCCAAGTCTGAAGCATCCACCCCTGCCCCCTGTCACCCCCCTCCCTTACCTTGTTATACCCTGCACTGTAACTGCAGCTGCACTGGGGCAACTTGGACTTATGCAAGCTCAATAGCTGATATAAGTCCATTTTGCCCCGTGTCAGCAGATCAGGTCCAGGAAGGATAGAATGCAGCATGCATCCCTCCTTCCCTCTGCCTCCTGGGCCTGATCCATCCACCTCCACCACCAGCATCTCCCCACCCCATCATACCTCTCCCACATTCCCCTTCCCCTCCCTATTCTGCCTCCTCACTTTTTCTGGAGTGTGCTGCTTGTGCTGGCACACATAGGCCTGTGCAGGCCTTTGCATCAGTACCAGCAACAGCTATGCTGTCACTAAGTGCTTTACAGCATTCTTGAGACAGCAAGTACCAGTGCAGTGCGTGCTGCAGCAACATACATGCTGCCTAGAATTCTGCTGAAATGTATTAAAGCATGAGCTTTTAATGGCCAGGTCATCAGATTTATTGGCTGAAGTGGGCACTAGTCCACAAACATTTATGATTCAATAATACTGCTCATCTTTATGGCACTAAAAGACTCCTTGCTATCTGTGTTTAACTGACATGAGCATACGTTTTACAACAGACAGACTGAGCATCTCAAATTTTCATTCAGAAAAGCACTACAACCTCCACAGGCTGGCACACATCCTTGCGCTGGCTCAGCTGACTCCTTACGGCATGTTTGCAATAGTACTGAACTGGCTCAGAGAGTGCTTAGAATTGAGCTCCAAAACACAATTACACATAAAGGGCAATATTAAAAATATGCAGTAGTTTTCTTGAATAAAGCGTTTACATTAAATATTCTAATTCTGCAGAATCAAAAAAAATTACAAAAATTGCAGGTCTATTAGATTTAAATAGATGAACCATAATTATCTGTCAAGTAAATGAAAAAGCAGCACTGAAAATGTAACAATAACTATTAAGGTTGTTTTTACTGTCATAAGTTCTGGTCCACCATTTACTGTGGAACATGTTATTTCTGAATTACGTGGAAAGCAAAAGAGAATCATTTTAACTAGTTTGTGTTTCATTTTCGTTCAGTTTGCAGACACAAGATACCACTGGAAATTGGGTACAATGCCATCTGCAGGACACGGGGGGAGTGTATTTTCCAAAAGGAAGATGACTCTCATCCCAATCCTATGAATGTTTACTCAGAAGTAAGTTCCATTAGAATCAATGGGACTTACTCCCAGGAAAGTGTGAATAGGATTGGGCTGTCAGAGGCTACCTGCCTTACAGCCCAATGCTGAGTTGCCCAGTGCACGGGGCTGCAGCGACGCCGAAAATGGCTGCTGCAGCATCCAGCGTGCTCCAGGCAGTCACTGCCACCTCCTCAGGAGAAGAGGACTTTTGTCGCCTTCCCCTGAGTAAACTGAGTAGCCCTGCAATGGGGCTACCCAATTCTATGACGACCCAAAGGTCAGCATCAAATGAAGAACCTCTGTGTCGGACGGCCAGCCTGAAACGGAGGTTCTGGATCCACCAGATCCAGCAAAGCAAAGCTCCACCAGTCCTGCCTCCCACCCGCCCTGCTCCCTTCCCCTGGCATGCCTCCTCCCCACCTTCTCCTCGCCCGCCCTCCACCAGCCCCAGAACACCTTGATCCTGTGCTCCACAGGCACCAGGGCCTGCAAACATGCGACAGTGTATGCTTGGTGGTGAGCCGGAGCACACTCCTTAGGATTGGGCCCTTGGACTTTTACCTTGTTCTGTTTGACCTGTGGGGGTGTGTCCCTACCTTGCTTCCTTCTTTTCCCTGTCTCTTCTCCTGATCTTCCAATGTGCAAGACTATCCATGAGCTCTGCCAGCAATGTTCCCTCTTTTTTGTTGTTGCCACTTGAGTAGAGTGCTACAATGGCTACATGGACATCACTATCAGTATCCAGATCACTTAGCAATGACATCATTGCTGAGCTCTGCAGCCATGGAGTTGAGAGTTGTGCAGGGTTTTGAAATTTGAACTCTGTAGCCATGTGGCTGCGCAGCTTACAGGGAAGGGTGCTGACCAGCCATATGGAGTCCTCCATGCCCTGAGGTCTCATATACCCATGCAAAGGGAATAGTTCTCTGTTCAAAGTCTAGCACCTGTACTAAACAGAGATGTACGTGTCTGTGAAGTGTAAGTAAAGTGTTTCTTTGAAACCTTTTTCAAAGAAAGCCTCTGCTTCTGTTTTACTGTTAGTAGCAAATTAGCAGGGGTGATGGGAAGCAATCAGAGAAAGGATTTTCTGCTACATGACTCAGCTTGATTTATACTCCTTTTCCCAACACATACAGTACTCAATATCTTGTTGTTCAAATGATCAACATTCACATGAATACAGTCACCCTGTGTTTTAGGTATTGTTAATATAAAAACCTTCATAACAGTAAGTTATTACTTCTTGTTATAGCCACCAAATTATTCACATTAGTATACAAATTCACCCTTAACACATATATCCTGAAATGCTAACAGGTACTACAGCATCATAATCAAACTAATTCTTAATATTTAACATTTTATATAAATATTAACTTTCACCAATTATCAAGTATTATTTTTTTTACCAACATAGCATGATCTAGAATCAAAAATATCAGATAAGTTCAGTGGATAATACCATACCCTGTCCTCTGTCGTAAAGGGTATGGGAGCTCTCTCCTTTCCCACAGCTGCTTGTGCCACTTTTGGGGTGAAAGTTGTTTTCCTTTCCATGGTCTTAATGGACTCAGGTGTAGGTGTCATTCCACTGACTAATGAAGGTCTTAATTCAGATTCTTCTGTTATTTCCTCATGTTTAGCTGAAGGCAGAGAAAGTAAATCTTGTACTTCAGATTCAGGAAGAAGTGGGGAAGGCTTTTTCTCAGCAGTGGACAAACTCTCATCTTTTTGAGGAGAGATGGTAATTTCTGTTTTCCTTCTCAGTGAGTCTGGTAGAAGAATTTCTTCAGGAGACTTACCTGGAGTCACTGGCAAGGTTTCTTCTTTCAAATCAGGCAATTGCTGCTTTACTTGAATTGGAGGTAATGGTGAGGGTACTGAAACAGGACTGCCAGGTGTTTCTTTCCCTGCACTTTAAGGTTTAAAAATAGCTATTACTGATTAAATAAGATTATAAACCGCAGTGGTGTATTTTTTTTCCACTTAAATGCAACCATTTGAGAGTTGTCATTCTTGTTGACTACAGAATTGTGTATTATTAAAGAAGAAGAAGAGATGATGGCACTCTTAATTTCCGTTAGTTTACAGAAAATGAATGAGAGTCCTCCTCACAATTTTGTTCACAAAATAGTAAGTCATATAAAGATTCAAAATTTTATTTCACTGCAATTTTTACAACTAAAATTAGTCAAGTAAATGTTTCAGCGCATAAGCTTTAATGCTGTTAAAAAGAAACAAAAATATGCAGTGTAGTCTCATTTGTTCAGCAAATGTCAGAACTAGTCACATATACATTTATTAAGATATTAAATCAAGTTTGCTCCATTTTTTTTCTTCCGTTTCATTTCCACAGTTCCTTTCCAGGTTCTTTTAATCAATGACAGCCTTTTGAGAATCAATATTAAGCCAGTTGTAGCTTTTCTGAACTAGCACAAATCAGAGGTGTGCTGAATCTGTGTGCCTGACACTTAGTGAATCATCTATGAGTCTTATATTAATTTGTACAAGATAATGCATAATAGATCAGTACAGTTCTGGACTGGTGGGAAGCCTTCACACCCTGAAAGACCCCTTACTGAATTGCACTGAGTCAGTAGAAGCCCCTTATTTCCATGATCATGCTATTGCATTCCTTGTTGCTGTCTTCTAAAGTACTTTGATTATACCTTTAGCAGCCAATGAATAACAACCCAGTACTACCATTGTGTTTGTATTTTAAAATCGTTAGCCATATACATAGAAACTGCCTTCTTAGGATTTCCCTGAATCTATCTTATGAAGTGGACTATAGTCCACAACAGTTTTTGCTACACTAAGAGTGTAGCAATCCTATCCCCCACCATCTAATGCCATGCAGCTGTGCTGCCAGAGCACATGCTGCATGCTGGGGGGGGGGTGTGTCAGATAACCAGTAAGAGGTAAGTAGAACAGTTTTTAACTTACCTCCTGGTAGGCCATCTGATCCCCTATGGTTATCCCAGAACCCATGCCAGCTGGTGCTTAGCTGGTGTAAGTCCAGAGAGAGAGAAAAAAGGTGTGGGGTTTTTTTGGAAAACTGGGGATAGGACTCAGCATGTGCTGTTGCTGCCAAGATCCACTCCTCCAGTCCACTCATCACCCCTGCCCTCCCCTTCCTCTCCCAGAACTTCCCCTTCCCTGCCCAGGACACACCCCGTCTGCTCCCTTATGTCCTCCTATGTGGCCCAGGTGGGCCATTGGCATGCAGGGGAAGCCATCTGCTGCTTCCTCCCAAGGGACTTGGGCCGGCCGAACTCAAGGTTAGGATTGTGCCCTTAAGCTCTGTGATAGTCAGACATACAAGCTTTGAAATACAGCCTCATTAAGCCTCATTATTCGCATGGGTTCCGTTCCAAGAACTCATGTGGATGGCAAAAAGCGCACTATAGCAAATCAATTTAAAAAACAAAGTTTCTTTTCTCCAGTGATTTAAAAACAGCCTTGCTGACCTTTGTGATGTAAAATAAGAGTCATTAAGAAGAGAATTCATCAATTAGTCATCCTCCAAGCACTTAGAAAGAAAGTTCCTCCCTTCACCAATGCAAAGTGATCACCTTTCTTTCACATGCTCAGGGGGAAGGGAGGGGTCTGCTTGAGAGAGAAGGATTGATGGGAGGGGGAGAGTAACTGGCCCACCTCACCCCAGCACTGTCTGTTCTAGTGGCTGTCTGCTGGTATTCATTTGCATCTTTTTAGATTGTGAGCCCTTTTGGGAGCCCTTTTTAGTTATTTGATTTTTCTCTGTAAACCGCTTTGTGAACTTTTAGTTGAAAAGCGGTATATAAATACTGTTAATAATAATAATAAATAATAATAATTGATGGATTGTCAGCCAGCTGCCCCCCCTCTCATTAAGGAGGCTATTGTTAAAGGACTGTTTAGTTTTTTAAACTGATTTTAAAGGGATGCATTTTTCCCCTTCTCCAGGGATCAGCACATTCCTTCTCATCTGCAGTGGCCATTCATGTTTAGTCAAATCCATGTATAAATTTATGTATACATTATGTATACATCCATGTATACATTTATTTGTGTATAAATAGGCTGGACCTATATAGTTTAACAAATGACATGTTAAAAAGAAGGCTGATCAAGATTATCTTGCTTCAATTTATAGCTCTTGTTCCAAAAAGGACCCCTTCACCTAAATAAAAAGGTCCTCTGTGTGTGTAACATGATGCTCGCTTCAGTAAGTCAGCTTGGATAGCTTATCCATTTTGACCTTGGTAACTGGCACATACACAATAATAGGTTAACCTGGATGGGTAATGAAAGTGCTCCACAGTACTACAGTCTTTTCTATTCAATTTTCTTATTGACTTCATATTTGGCAACAGAACTTTCTTTATCTTATCACTCAAAGATTTTTTTTATGTTGATCAAAAAGCAAGTCATACAAGAAACTCCATAAAAGTCTAATATAAACCAAAGGACTAGCTCAGATATAATGCCAAGCCATAATGTAAACATGATGGGCAGCCCAATCCAGCGCAAATCCACCTTACAGCGATGCAGCAGCACCTGTGTGGGCTATGCTACATCCTGTGTGGGAATTACAGCTGCTGGAGATCTATTCAGGGTAAGGGGATATTTGTGCCAGCCCACAAGCTGCATAGGATTGTGCCATGAGCCTTGAAATGGCTTGATCCTCCCCATGATCACTGTGATTATTTTCTTCACCCCTTGGTTTGTGGCAAATCATAGTCAGTCACTTTGCCATTTGGACAGACCAGTCAAATTATGGCTTGTGCTTGATCTGCAAACCATGGCTTTTAAGATTTGGCAATCTCTAGTTTGCTTCTAACTAGAAAGGGGTGAAGGCACAAGCTGCAGCATGTAAGAAGAGAAGAGACCACACAAACTTCCCTCTTAGTTTATTCATATAGTACCAAACCATCATTTCCTGTTAGATCTGAATCAGTCCAGTGAATGCAGCTACTGACAAAACAAACACAATTTGTGTGCTACATTCAGGAGCACAAGATGATCATGCAAGGCAAGAACTCTGCAATGTCTGCTTAGAACACAACTGTATATAGTAAAATGTACTGCTACAAATTATATGTTGTACAAGCTCTTTGCCAAATACACAAATGTACCCTGGTATCTGCAGACACCAGAGATGCCCCCCTTGCCCTCTGGAAGTGAGGGGAGCTGTACTCCCCTTATCTCCGAAGGCTCTTCTGAGCCCTGCAGAAGCAGTACACATTCATCCCCAGCCTCTGTGGGCTCAGAATGGACATTTAGGCCAAAAAAAGTTACTTCCGGTTTTACAAAAAAAACCAGAAGTGACTTTTTTGCCTAAATGGCCCTTCTGAGCCCCGCAGACACCATGGACATACATGGCCACTATGAGTCTCAGAAGAGCCTCCAGAGGTGAGGAGAGCACAGATGCGTGGGGGTGCAGGGGGGCCCCCTGCATCTGCAGTTAGGTGAAGCTGCAGATACAGGATCAATGAAAACGGGGATCCCCTTGAATTAAACGTACTGGTTCTACATCACCAGATTACATCTAAATAAAAATAAACCTGAATCAAAATGAGAAGTCAAATAATTCACATTTGTATTTTAGAACTAAACATGTTCATATTCTTTAGAATCCAATCTTTCAGTTCCTGCCCTTTAGAATTCCAAATGCATTGAGTGGAAACCCATATACAAGAAATTCACAAATTTATAAAAGGAACTATTCTCTCCTGATCTCTGTACAAATTTCCCAGTTACATCCCTACACAATCCAGTCAGCAGTACTTGGATCATGTTCATAAATTAACACCATAAATCATATACTTTTCCCTTTGTACAGTGGGACAGAGATAGATACATTTACAACCCAATCCTATTCCCCTGCCTGCTGTGCAAGTAGCATTGTGCCATGAAGGTTGTTTTACAGCAGTCACAAAGGAACCTCGCCTAACACATACAGTGGGCCTGCTTGTGGAGAGGTCACAGTGGCCTCCTTCATGCTGGAGGATCCAGGGGAACCCACCAAAAAAGGTAAGCCTGTACAGGGGGTTGGAGGGGGGCAGGGAGGGGGTTGAACAGGGTGAGGTGGGCAGGATGGGGGAGGAGTGGGTGGAACAGGATGGTGACAGGGTGAGAAGGTGGATCAAGCCCAAGGGGGGGGCAGGATCAATGATGGTGCATGGTGAATTCCAACTCCCTTCCCAGGCCAGAACTGGCATCCCAAGTCAATGCAGACTTACACCAGTGATTGAGCTGGAACAGGTCTGATTTGACCCGTAGCCTTTACTGGGACTTACCCTGGGGCAAGGGGACCTCCAGTAGCCAAAAATTCCCCGTGGGTTACGGTAGCCACACTGATGCCACTGAATCACCGCATGGGGATTTAGATAGGATTGGGCTGTTAAACAGGCAAGATACATTTAAATATTACTTCCCTCAATCAACTGAGAGCCCAATCCTATTCAACTTTGCAGCATTTATGCAGCTGTGCCAACAGGGCATGCATTGCATCCTGTGGTGGTGGTGGGCAGTCACAGAACACACCTCAAAGTAAGAGAATGTTTGTTCCCTTACTTCAAAGTTGCATTGTGGCTGCATCAGCACTGGAAAGTTGGATTGGGCCCTGTGGAGACCCTTTTTAGGGTCTCCTCATTAAAGGAAGTAGCTTTGTGAAAAGTACAAAGAAGACTCTCAGCACAAAACTTTGAACTGTTCAAAACTATTTAGATAAGTCCCATCTCTGTACTATGTTACAGGCTTTTAGATACCACTGTAAGGGCCCAATCCTATCCAATTTTCCAGTGCTGGTGCAGGTGTACCAATGGGACATGTGCTGCATCCTGCAGTAGAAGGGCAGTCACTGAGACCTCCTCAAAGTATGGGAGCATGTGTTCCTTTACCTCAAGGCTGAATTGCGGCTGCTAGAAAGTTGGATAGGATTTGGCTCTAAGACATTTGTATTCAGACTGACTCTTAAAGGACTTTTAAGCATCATTTTAAGTGTTTTACCTCTAATTTTGTTATTTTGGCATTCCTTTACTAACTGTAAGCCATTGGTATAATACAATTTTGAAAAACTGCCCAATAAACCCTTATATTCATATGAATACACAAAGGTTAAAAGACAAATTACTAAAATGGTAACACTCATTTTTTCATGCTGAATCAAACTTTTCTATTGGTGTTTTTCAATGTCTAATAAGGGAGCAGAACATAATGGATCTCAAACCATTTTATTTATGGAGCAGCAAGACCTGGCATCCTTGTTTGGTTTTATTTCACTCCTCGTGGAAGTTTGGAAATCATTCTTCAAAGATTTTCAGGAATTCTTTTAGGACCTAAAGAGCAACCCAGGATTAATTTTAATATTTTAATAGGCTAATATTCCATCAATGCTTTTAACATTTATATTTCCCAAACAATTGTGTTCACACTAAGGATAGATTTGGATGTGCATTTAGCATACCTACAGTTCCAATGTTATCTTTGCATGTGATTTCCAACAATAAGATTTACTTGCTATATTACAAAATCAAACATGCATCTTTATGTATGGTAGGAGCCTTTCTCTCAGAATAGGTACTCTACCAGGGAAACCAAACCCATTTCCATGCCAAATATAGGTCAGAAGCCAAAATGAATTGGTCTAGAAGA
The DNA here is from genome assembly GCF_035046505.1 of Tiliqua scincoides. Taxonomy (NCBI): domain Eukaryota; kingdom Metazoa; phylum Chordata; class Lepidosauria; order Squamata; family Scincidae; genus Tiliqua; species Tiliqua scincoides. Next base: position 16,243,096 of record NC_089825.1, read on the forward strand.
TAATCAGTGCCATCCAATAGTGACTGGAGTTGGAAAGCCACTAGTTACTCAAGCACCTACCTGAAAAGGAAACATAAGTGACCAGTGGTAGCTGGCACAATTGTCTTGGTCAAAGGACAAATTCTAAGGAGTTATATGTGACTGCCTCCTTCAAGGTTCTTCTTATAATTAGATACTTATCATTGTGTCATTCACACTGCTTAGAGGTAATCAACCATAAAGGATCAAGTAAACAAGTGCTAACTAGGCAAACAGGCACATTTTAGTGGTGGTTCTCTTATATGTAGCAAGACGATAGTAATAGTCTCTGTTCATATCAGAAAAACACCCCTCCTGGTGGCTCTTGCTGGTTCCTCATATTTCTCTTTCAATTATGAGTACTTTTGGATAGGAAACCATTTTCTCATTCTTTTTGCTACATACAGTAAATCGTTTTTTTCTTAAAAAGTGGTATATAACTATTTTAAATAGTAATAAAAAGTATTGGCGATATCACTGATGCAGATTCAAGTTGATTCATGGAAACAGCAAGCCTTCCAAGGAGCCTCAACATGCCAAAACTCCTTCGCAGGATACAGCAGATATCAAGTTGGCACTGCTCCATCACTGCATGGGAAGTTGCAGTGGATTGGGCTGTCCGTGTGTTAAAGAGTTTTCAATGTTAATAAAACAAAAAGAGAGGAACTCATAACTACCATTCCATAAAACAATTTGATGTATGAAGTAAAACGTACAACAGAGTTTGAAAAAAGTATTCAGGTTATGTTGACCAACTATCCTATAGGCAAAATATATATACTTCAAAAGTCAAAAACTTTTATTGGCATAAACAATAAAGCCAGGGTGTTAAACAGAAAAGTGTCCATATAAATTAATTAGACTCAACATCTTGAGACAATTTTTGTATAAATACAATAAAGCTACTTTGTTATGTTAGAGCCCAATCCTGTGCTCAGTGGCACGGCTTCGTGCTGCCGAGCACTGTCGCAAACATGCCATAAGGCATGTTTGTGAGCCTCTATGCTGGGCTCTCGCCCGTGCTAGCCCAGTGCCAGCTGATGCTGGGCTAGCGTGGGCAGACACCCAGCCTCTGCGGCTCGGCGGTCTCCCAGACCGCCAAGCCGTGGCATGGTAAGCAGGGGCGGAGACAGGGGTGGGGAGGAGGCGTTCCGGGGAGGGGGGAGGCAGGGGAGTGGTGGAGAGAGAGGGGGGAGTCGTGATGTGAAGGCGTGATGTGGGGGGGGCTGGAAGCATGCCGTGGGGAGGGAGGGAGGCAGGTCAGCGGAGCTCTGCTCTGTAGGATCCAAGGCGCTTGTGGAGGGCTCGGCACCCTACACGAGTGCCTTTACTGCCGACCCTTTGGTTGCTGGTAAAGTGAGTATCTCCATTGCGGGGCTGCTTACCTTACCTGAGGGAAGGGAACAAAAGTCCCCTTCTCCCAAGGTACCTCACATGGTAGCCCAGGGTGCGCAGGATCCGGCAGCAGCCATTCTCGGTGCCGCTGAGCCTGGGCACCCCAGGAAGCTCAGGATTGGACTGTTAGTTGTTAAAATCTCATTCCTGCCGGTTAGTAACTGTCTAACCTTATCAATTCCAGATCTGTTAAAAGACTTTAAAAAGGGGTATAAAATGTGACTCCGTAAATCAGAGTAACGATCACAGATTTGTAAAATATGAAGTTTCTCAAAGGAACCTGCACCACATCGACATACTTTAGATTGTTGAGCATTGAACCTGGCTTTCATCTCATTCGAGGGGAAAGCTTTGGATCTGGCTAGTGAAAACACCATGCATTCCTGCGGTTTCGTTAGAAAATTTAAATAGTTGCTACCAAAATCAGCTGCCCAAGATAGTCCAAAATAAAGCGGGGAGCAAGTTTTCTCGGCCTCAGCTAAAAGCTCTTGTTTTTCAATGTCCCTTAGTCAGGTACGTAAGGTCTTAAACACACTTGCCCATGGCATTGTACCCAGCATATTCAGGGAAAGCCCTAGAGATTGAACTTTCTTGCTAAGACCAGTCCTGGAGAGCGGAAAGAGTCTTCTAAAATACTTTTCAGTACAGAGGCCTTAGCTGCAGCAGAGCCAATTCTAAACCAATGTTTGAAAAAGTGAAGCCAAGCTAAAGACTCCACTTTATTTTGGCCAGCTTTCAGACATAAAACACCATAAGGTACACACTGAGGTACTGCAAAGATTTAATATAAGAAGAGAGACTGACTCCTCTCAATCATGATGCAGAAGGCAAAGATCCAAATGGGAATGCCTTATAGGAGCTGTGCCATTACCTTAGTATTAAATGTCTTGAGCGCTGCAGGTATAAAGGAATTTCCCCAAGCATAAAAAAAGACTGATTGCTTGAGCTGATATACTGCTTTTGTGAATTGCTGATTGGCAGTGCGCAGTCCATGAATGACTTTGACTTTGAAAATATATATACATATCTAAAATATCATCTCAAATACCTGTTTAAACTTCCTGCAAAAAATGAGATTCTACAACTTTACAAGGCACACACTTAGAGCGCAATCCTAACCAACTTTCCAGCACTGACATAGCTGTGCCAGTGGGGCATGTGCTGCATCCTGCAGCTGGGTGGCAGTCATGGAGGCCTCCTCAAGGTAAGGCAATGTTTGTTCCCTTACCTCAGAGTTGCACTGCCCTTACGTCGGTGCTGGAAATTGGGTTAGGATTGCTCCTTTAAACTGTTACGATTAGCAAAGTGTTAATGTTCAGCCTATATTTACTATTCTGCAATTCAAAGCTTCTTTTTGTTCTGTCCTCTTTGAATTTATCATATGCTTCATGTATCAACATAGACGAATCAAAGAGGATCAGTGCTGAACACCAGGAACTGAAGAATTCATTGTAGTTTTCTGGATATAACCCAAAGCTTGTTCACGTAATTATAAGTCTTTCTATCATTTAAAGGTTTTTTGAAACAGACTCTGAGTAGCAACATGAGGTAATTTTTAGGCAGGTCTATATTAAACAGCATCGAGAGACATCAAAAATACTTCTCATTTCAGTGACAGATAAAAATTGTATCTGTGCACTGGAACATTCAGATCTTCTGTTGTGTTTCTTCATTACGGAACATTAATCAGACATTAATCAGAAAGTAGTAGCTACACACTGGTTCAGTCATTTGTGTATTAAACAAGCACCCATGTTGCTGTTGGAATTCAAATTTGTGTTTTGTAGAAGCCTAAAGTCAAATTAGCTGCTAATTACTGTATCATAATTTACTCTGAAAAGGCAGAACAGAAAAGTCTTAGCCAGTGCAGTAACTAATGATCGTGTAGCTTGGCGATGACTTCGAAATGATGCCCCAGAAGTAATGTCACAACCAAAAGTGATGTCACAGCTGGGCTTTTTAAAAAGTGAAATTGGGGGAAAACCCGCCTCCTCCCACAGCAGCTCACCACCCACTTCCCGTGCCACCTCCCCCCAGTCAGTGACATAGCTAAGGCATCTATCTGCTGCTTGGGGTCAAAGAAGATTTTGTAGCCCCTCCCCTTCCACAAAAAAAATCAAAATTAATTAATTAATTAATTAATTAATTAATAAAAAGTGCCCCCCTTGTTGATTAGAGACACTGTGCTGAGGTGAAGAAGAACAGTTATTCTCCCCCTGCTAAATATAAGAGGAGCACCACTTGAAAAAGTGACTATCCAGTTAGCAGAGGTAACTGTATATGATACATGGAAATGAGAGCAGACTCATATTAACACCTTATTGGTTCCATGCTGTATAATAACATCTCATTGACTCTCAGAACAACCAGTCTCATAGGTCAGTTTTGAGTTAAGAAAATCCACTTTTTGTTCCATAAGGCAGTTGTGTTTTAACGTTCTGGTTAACTGGCCATAACATTTGATAGTATACAGATATTCCAGTGTAGTTTGTTCCATTGCATTCTGCATTAAATTACCTTTCCAATAATATTTAACATGATGGTATTATTCATACATACCAAGGTTTTTTCAATTATGTCCACTAGTGTCAAGCTCAGCTTGTTGTCCCCAAAGCTTGTTGCCATGTGCAATTGCTACTTCCTGCACCCCCTTAGCTATGCCACTGGCAGAGCTTTCCATATTTGTAGCACTACTACTTTATGTAGCAATCAAAAGCTTACAATATCCATAAGCAACTGTTCACAAGTTGCCCCCATAAAGACCTAATACCGCATGGCATTATGTTATTATGTTATGCTCTTTCAAGTACACTTACCCTTTTGGAACTGAACGCTGTCTTTTCATTTCTGCAGAGTCCTTGGATTTTGAAGCCTTTGAAGACAAAAATAAAATTGCTAAATTACACAGAATTATAAAGCAGAAAGCACAAATAGAAAACCTTCAATTTATCTTATGATTTTTTTAAATGAACTATCATCATCATTTAAATCAGGGGTGTCCAAACTTTATGGCAAGAGAGCCACATCTCTCTGACACTGTGTTGGGGGCCAGAAAAAAAAGAATTAATTCACATTTCAAATTTGAATAAATTTGAATAAATTTACATAAATAAATATATTTAGAGATGGAATTTATATGAATGAATAAAGGTCTTGCAATAGCTCAAGGCCCATAAAAGGCCTTTCACAAAGCAAGGCTAGCCTTTTCTTCACTGCCGCTGCTGCATCACAGGCATGAAATAGCAAGCAGTGGAGGGAACCTTCATTCCACAGCTTACACAAGAGGTCAAACTGTCACCTTCACACTGAGAGCAGTTGAATCGGGCCAGCATGGCTCCAGCAAGTCTCTGGAGGGCCAGAGGCTCACTGAAGACTGGGGGCTCCTCACAGGTCAGATTGGGAGTCCATGAAGGCCACAAGTCACCCCCGGAACAGGGTTTGGGCACCCCTGATTTAAATGAATAAGCACGCACATAAGGCAAAATTTTAGGATGGCCTTGTACATTGAATATTCCAATTTTTCTCAAACTCTGGGTCAGGATCCACTAGGTGGGCCATGAACCAATTTCAGGTGGGTGCCCATTCATGTCAACATTTTATTTTTAATATATTAGACTTGATGCTACTATGGTATGTGACTACATTTGGGAAAATGTTACAGATCTGTACTTTTAACAGACTACTATGTATATGCTATGTATATGCTTTTAACAATGATAGTAAATGGGACTTATTTCTGGGTAAGTGTGGGTAGGATTGCAGCTTAGGATTGTTAAACATTTTCCTGCTTGATGATGTCATTTCTGGTCATGACATCACTTCTGATGGGTCATGACCAATTCTCATTTTAGAAAGTGGGTTTCAGTGTTAAAAGTTTGAGAATATTCAATCAAGAAATTTGGAGAATCGATCATTAGGTGAACTAATTGCACAATCCTATCCCCCACCAGTTTACGTTATGCAGCCACACTGCCAGAGCTCACTATGAACACTATGGTGGGTGGTGATGCTGACCAGACAGTTCAGGAGATCTAAGAAAAAATACTTTTTTCTTCATAGGCCACTGGCCTTCAGTGGGCCTCTTTGGACCTGCACCAGCCTATTTAGTGTGTGGGACTCACTCACTAAGTAATAATTGCAGACATAAGTCTGAGGAGCCTGAAAGGGCATGCAGGAATATGAAAACGGGCATAGGATCTTGTCATGTGCTAGTGCTGATGAGATCACCCTCCCCACCCTGAGCCACCCCTTGCTGACCCTGCTTCCTAACCCCGCTTCGCCCACAAACCTCCCCACTGCCAGCTTACTTACTCTGGTGTGGCAATCAGTAGCTCCTGGCACATGCACAGAGCTCTAGCCATTTACAATGGCACCCCAAAGCACACAATGGCACCACTTTTGGAACATTACAAGAAGGCTTGTAACCATAGATAGTAAGATCTGCTGCCACAGGGCCTCTATAGGATTGGGCCAAAAATGAATGTAAATTCTCTGTATGAGGATCTCCTACTTTCTACCTCCTCTCCTATATAGTGTTCATAAATGAAGCATCCAAATTTGTCAATGGTGTGCCTTAACTGATGTATTATTTTTCAGAAATGTATCTGAAGACTGAAGGAATTATTCCTAGGACTATAAAGAAAATAATAATTATCTTGCTGTCTCTGGTTATTATCTTATTATCTTAGGGCGCAATCCTAACCCCTTATGTCAGTGCTTTCCAGCACTGACATAAGGGCAATGCAGCTTTGAGGTAAGGGAACAAACATTCCCTTACTTTGAGGAGGCTTCTGTGAGTGACACCCAACTGCAGGATGCAGCACACGTCCCATTGGCACCACTATACCACTGCTCGAAAGCACTGACATAAGGGGTTAGAATTGCGTCTTTAATTATCTAATTATCTTACTGTCTCTGTCTTGGCTTTTTTCTTTGGTTCTTCTGCTTTTTTCTCAGTTCGTGGTGATACGCTTCCAGAAGCAGGAGCCCCCTCACTCAATCCTTTTTCAGTGTCTAGGATAACTGGTCCCTTTTTCTTGTGTTTAGTATCTTTTGCTTGGGATTCTGTGGAAATGTCATGACTTTTTCCTGGAACAATTTCACTTGCTTTCCCAGTATCAGCTCTCTGCAGTCTCTGGAGTGTTCCACTTGCAGATGCCTGGATATCTTCTCTTTTGCCTTTAGATTTTGTTGCTTTTTTGCTTTGCTTAGATAAATCTTTGTCATCTTCACCAATTGCTGTATAAGGAAACTGCCAATCTGGAATATTTGGAGGAATTTCAGCTAGCTGAACCTTTGCTTTCCCAGCTTCCTATTTTTTAAAACAGTTACACACAATAATTTACAATAGTTTAAATGTAATAACAGTAATATTTTACAATTTAATTTGACATTTTCAATCTAGTTTGTGCACAGCAATAACATCTCACAGTGACATAAATAGGTTTTATATGCTTAAAGTTGTTGCCATAGTTTTTGTACACCCTCAGTTTATACACACTTGATTTTTGGATACATAGGTATAGATTGGTGTTCTGATTATGGAGTTGCAAAGCCTGAGTTGTGGGGTTGCGGCAACTTATGGGAATGAAAAGGGTTGAAGGCCGCAGGACTAGAGCACCCTAGAGCACCATCAGGCAAAGAAGGAGGCATCTGGTGTACCTCTTCTGGTATTGTGTCCCAGTCCTGCTCAGGTTCTTAGCAAATGTGCTAAAATAGCTTTCACTAGTGCCAGAATTCATGGTAATGTTTTCTGTTCTCTCTAATAAGAATATTTGGCTACAGTGAACAGTGCTGGTGGGCGTTATGGGGCAGAGAATGGGCAGCAACTGTGGTCCTGGGAGCAGGGTGGGACTGACAGTAGGTCCTCAGTCTAATACTTTATTTATTGGGGTTGTGGCATGAAAAAGGTTGAGGACCACTGATATATATATAAAGCCAAAAATTGATTGCATGCTAGTACAAACTAAGGGCCCAATTCTATGCTCGTTATCACTCTCAGAATGGACATGCATGCTGTCGCAAACGTGCCATGAAGCACGTTGTGGCTGTGATGAGGTCAGTAACTCCACTGGCACTGAAGTGGTACCCGATGACGGGGTAAGTGTACCACTGGGCAGCAGGGAGGTGGGGAGAGAGCGAAATGGGGATGGGGAGGGGTTGTTTCTGGGCAGGGGAGGGTGGTCTAGAGGCAGTTCAGGTCCAGGAAGGAGGGTGACAGCAGAGGATGCTGCCACATCCTATTCCCCCCCCCAATGCCTGAAAGCCTTACATGGTCTACTCAAAACTATGCCAGCAATTGAGGTGGTGCAGATCCAAGTAGACCCATGGGAGGGAGACAGGAGTGTTAAGGAAGTTAGCTAAAAGACAAAGGAGAAAATGATGTGAAATGTAGAAAATTGTGGTTATTAGGATGTACAAAACTAAAGAAAGGAGATGCTAACAAGATAGTAGGACTAGGACAAGATCTCACAGAGAGCCTAGAAACAAGGGGGTCACTAAGAAAGCTGGAGATGGAATTGCTGGAGATGAAGAGAGGGGGTAGAAGAGCTTGGAATGGGGCCAAGGAGATAATCAGATACAGAGTTGCTAGGTTTGAGATTAGATTCTAGCAAGAAATGTTACCAGTTATTGTCATTGCAGCATTGCTACATGGCAACAAGGGCCAAGAAGCAACAACTGAATTTACATAATAATTTGCAACTTTGGGAACACGTTTCTGGCAATAATGTAATTTACTAAACCTAATTATGTACATTAATTTCCCTTTAACATTTCTTTTAACACCTAAAGTTATCAGAAACTATGGGTAATAGTACCTCTAAAGCGTTCCGAAGCATCTCTTCAAGCATTTTCTTCTCTTTTTCAAGAGCTTGAACATTTGCCTGCATTATCAAAGGTTTGTTTACATATTTTAATACAAGTTAGGAATCTCTTTAATACTAAAACTGAAAAATTAAAAGATGTATCCTGCCTTTCCACTAATGTATTTACTATCTATTCAAAAGATATGGACCAATATTTCTTGGGGACAATTTTAATTGAAAGGTGAAGTATAAATATAAAAAGTAAACGTTTGACTTTCCTGTGCTGCCTTAGAAGATGTGGTCCAGTTGAAGCCGGTTGCCAAACAACTGGGCTAAAATGAGAAACCTTGAGGTTACAGCATAACCTGTAATGAACAGCCCAATCCTAACTTGGCCCAGCCTGTATGTTGCATGATTGCTGACGCAGCAGCCACTGCATTGTACAGGCCAACTGGGATAAGAAGAATTTTACTTACCTCTCCAGCTATTCCATGGTCCTATACAGGTCTACTCAGATCTACACTTTTACTGGTATAGATGTGTTAGGTCAAAGGGGATGTAGCCAAGCTGGGCTGGGGGGTACAGGAATCGGCATCTGTCACTGCCACTGAGATCCACACCATCCCACCTCCAATTTACCCACAGCCTACACTGATACCCATCCCTGATCCGCTTCCACAACTGTACCAATGGCCAATCTGCTGCTTCTTGCCTTTGCATTGGTTGCAGAGCTCTGCAGACAGATGGAAAGGCTGCCCCAGAACCAGAGGTATCCCTGGGGTGGGTGTCACCCTATGTGGTGCTCAGTTTGAGGGTGACATAGTGATGCAATCACATCACCTCCCAACCTTCTGCATTATCATATTGCTTTTAATGCAAAAAGCCCACCTCTGCAATGCCTCCATCCAGTGATCCCTGGCCCAAGCCAGGCCTGATAACCTTCTGTTCTTGTTGGCAAGCTGTGAAAGCACAATTGTCAATTAAAGCACAAGCTGGCTGGGCAGGCGAAGATCACTAAAGGGAGGCTCGGACGGTGTGATGTCATCCCCTCTTGAGGGTGATAGCCAGTGTGGTCAACACCCACCACATCACACTAGTGACGCCACTGTCCAGAACCAAGGTCCAAATCTCTGGTCCAAAATCTCTCAGATGCCCAGATACTAATGCCTGGATAGCTAGGCTGCCCTCCCCACCAGCTGTTTCCTCAGGGTCTTTCTTTCTGGCATCTCTTTCCTCCCTGTAACATGCTGAACAGTTCCCAGGTCTTCTAGTAGCCCAGCTCCTGGCATACCACCCTTCCATCTCCTGTTGCCCTGAGGCTGCTGCAGTCTTTTCTCATTCCAAGTTCTTATTTTTATTAATTTTAAACACTTTAAAAGTGTACTAGATAGGTGACAGGTAGCCCAATCCTGAGCTGCCCGGGGTGCCCAGGCTCAGCGGCACCAAGAGGGGCTGCCGCCGGATCCTGCGCCTCCCAGGCTACCACGGGAGGCGCTTCAGGAGTAGGCGAGGGGACTTTCGTCCCCTCCCTCCCCCCCCCTGAGTAAGGTAAGCAGGTAAGGTAAGCCCGGCAATGGGGCTACTCACTTTACATGAGGTAAAGGCACTCGTGTAGGGCTCCGCGCCTAAATGCTAAATGTGTGAGAACCACTGTACTAGGGTATACTCTGCTGTTCCTTCTCTTGAGGTACAGCAGCATGCTATTTAAACAGGGTTTTTCTGTGCCTCCCATAACTTACATCTAACTAAGAGGAAAATGTAAGCATATCTCTTGAAGAACAGAGAATGATATTCATCATTATGTCTCTACAGATTCTACAAAAAGTTGCAAATAACTGAAATAATACAGCACGCAGCACAGACAGGAACTATACATAAGGTACCGTATTTTTCGCTCCATAAGACGCACTTTTCCCCCCCCCAAAAAAGTGGGGGTGGAAGTGTGTGCGTCTTATGGAGCGAATACTGCAAAGCTGCAGGCGTTCTCAGGGCAGCAGAGCCTCCTTGGCAGGTGCTTCTGCCCCTGACCAGGGTCCTGCCCTTGCTCAATGGTAATGCAAATGCAAATGCAATGGTAATGCAAATGCAAATTGAAATGCAAATGCAGGCGCTCAGTGGTAATGCAAATGTTCAGCGCTTAGTGACAATGCACTTGCAGAAAAATACTACAGTGCCTCATTCTACCAGTGCAAGGATGATAAAGCAGAAAAGGCTAGCATATAAAATTCCTTTTAAACTAGAGGTAGTAAAATATGCTAAGGAGCATGGAAACAGAGCAGCAGAGAGACATATTTTATTACACTATTTGGCTCAGAATATTTTTTTTCTGTTTTCCTCCTCTAAAAACTAGGTGTGTCTTATGGTCAGGTGCGTCTTATAGAGCGAAAAATACGGTAGTTCTACAAGTACAGCAGTTTTAAAAATTAATAACTTTTGATTAGTTCATAGAACAAAATATTAAATCACATTATAAAATTTATCCCTTAGCTTTCGGGCAGGCTTTAGAATGTTTTGCATGATGATGACAATACAAATGTTCTTTCTCTCCCAGTCCATTTTTGATGAAAGTTCAGTTTTAAAATACTCTAATAGTTCACTTCAAAGACTATCACAGTAAGCTTGATCTTGCCAGAAAATAGTTTTTTCTTCCCTATTTATTTATATATTTATTACCTGAGCTTTTGCTAAGTCTTCTTTCATTTTCATTTGCTGTTCAGATTCTTTTTGCCTTGATAAAATAAGAGGCGTTCTTTGCACCCTGTAATAAAGAGAATATAGAGCAAAGTACTTATTTATGAAAAAGTGGAGCTATTTAAAATATAATGGCCGCAACCCTAACCAACTTTCCAGCACTGACATAAGGACAATGCAACTCCAGGGTAAGGGAACAAACATTGCCTTACCTTGAGGAGGTCTCCATGACTGCCCCCCAACTGCAGGATAAAGCACATGCCCCACTAGCACAGTTATGCCAGTGCTGGAAAGTTGGTTAGGACTGCGCCCTTAAATTACTAACAGCCCAATCCTATCCAATTTTCCAGTGCCAGTGCAGCCGTGCCAACGGGGCATGCTCTGCATCCTGTGGTGGGAGGCAGTCACAGAGGCCTCCTAAAGATAAGGGAATGTTTGTTCCCTTACCTTGGGGCTGCATTGCAGCTGCACCGGTACTAGAAAGTTGGATAGGATTGGGCCCTAAATTAGCAGTATTTTACTCAGTGGTAGCTCCAAACACCATTCATTCCAACCAGACATGTTAGAACACCAGATACCAAATTGCTGAGTAGATCCTCCTGGCATAGTTCCTGAATTATCTTAAACTGTAGAAGAGGGAAATAGTTCACATATCAGCTAATCAAGATGTATGGCACAAGACAGTATCACTCTGCCTCATGTCTATGGAACTATGAATACACAAGAAATAATGCAAATAAGTGAAAGTATAGCAAAAATATTGCAGAAAACTCCCAGCTACACATCCCAGCTATTGTACAAAAAAAGAAGGGTAGCCATATAGTTCTTCCTTTCAGATTTCCCACAGGTACTTTTCCAGCATTTTGGACCATGCAGCTGAAAACAGGATTATCAAGACAAAGCACTGTATGCAAATAAGCAGACAGATACATAAAGCATGGATGAAAGAGGTGGACAATCCAAACACTCCATGTGTACTAAAGCAGTGGTATTCAAACTGGTGTGTCATGACCAGCAGGTGCTTTGCAGTTGCTTTTTTTGAACATTCTAAGCCTTGGGGAGCCCTGCAGAGCTGTGCAGTGTTCCCTGCACCTCCTGCTGCTTGCACAAGCCCTCAATAAGTACAAGCACCCACCCTTCACCCCCTTAGCTCATCCCCTTCCCCACAAAGCTTACCACGGAAGTAAAACTCCTGAGAAGTTTGAGAACCACTGCATTAAAGAGAAAACTAGTGCAGAGAGGAAGAATTGTGAGGAAATAGTTTTTGTTACTATAATAATCACTTGAGGCTCAGGGTTTTCCGAGTGGTTTAGGCAAAACTGATTTCCCATAATCCTGCTGCCACCACCTTGCTGGGTCAGAACCACATGATATTTTTGTTTGCTGACACCATCTGGTATTCTGGATCTATTATAAATATGAGGACACTATTATCCACCTCTACATCTTATTATTATGAACCACCTTGAGAATGATTACTTAAACATTTTTTATTTTAAAAATGTTTACCACTATTTTATTTAAAAATAATTTAAAATCGCTTACATTATGGTTGAAAACTAGCATACAAATACTGTAAGATAAATAAACTGGATGTCTCATTATCTTGTTGAATTATATGGTAAGTACAAAAATGAGTCTGGCAAATTGTGCATATAATTACTTTTCTCACAGTTAGTTCTTACTTTTCTGTAGGTTGTGGTTTCTCTTCAGCTTTTGCTTTCTCCAGCTTTGCTAACACTTTTTTCCTTGTATCTGGTACTGCCTGTCAGATGTCAAAATAAAGATTCAAGGTGGTTACTTATCAGTATTGTTCTTTCATTAGGTCTCTGTCCAGGTACAGATCCAGTATTTGTATTTTTAGGGGGTGGAGCATGAGCTTTCCCTTAACTCCAGAGCCCAGTTCAACCAGGTGGATAGACCTGAGCTCCAGCCTGGACTTGGAGCCCTGATCTAACTGCTGGGTAGACCTGGGCTCCTGGGTAAGCTTATGGCCTCCATGGCTGTTTGCTGAGTGGGTAGATTTGGGCTCTTGCCTGGACTTTGAGCCCAGATCTACCTGCTGATGAGAGAAAAACAGCCCAATCTACAACTTATTCCCTCCCCTGCCAATGCAACTGTACCAATGACATGTGTGCTGCATTCCATAGGCGGGTTTCAGGCCAGGGAGGTTGACTCTCGTAAGAGAATATTTGCTACCTTGCTGAGGGGTAAGCTTCCACTGCCTGAATAGGTCTACTTGAGTATGCACCAGTTACTTTGTTGGCACAAGTCTAAGAGCCCAATCCTGAGCTTGACACACCAGCTTAGCACTGGCACACACTGTCACAAACGTGCTGTAAGGCACATTTGCAAGCTCTAATGTTGAGTGAGCGCCCGTGCTAGCCCAGACCTGGCTGGCGCTGGGCTGGCAACGGGCAGGCACCCGGCCTTTGCTGCTTGGCAGTCACATGGACTGCCAAGCTGCGGAGAGGAAAGCAGGGGCAGGGGAGAGGTGGGGAGAAGGCGTTCTGGGGAGGTGGGAGGCAGGTGGAAACTGGATCTAGACCAGGAAAAGGGATAGGAAATTGGTGGTGCTGCCACTGCAAACACTACACCCTCCCTAGCTTCGATCTACCCCTCCCACTCCCATCTCTTCCCCATTCTACCCTCTTCCTTCTCCATTCTGCTCACTCTCACTCTTGTTGGACTTCCTAGGTTCTGTGATCTTCCCACACTGCAGCCAACTGCAGCAGCATTCTCAAAACATTGGCAGCATACCAGCATTTTGAGAATGCTGCAAAGCTTTAAAAAAGAAGGGCAAACCTAAAAAAAAAAAAAGACAATGAACCTTGCTACCTAGCACCAGCTGCTTGTGGCTCCTCTGGGAGGAGCAGCTGTGGCAGTGCACAGGGGCTGCCCTTGGATAATAGTGGGCTACAACAGAGCTAGGAAGACTTCCTCCTACTAAGTGTCTGTGAGTGTTGCAATGACTACCATTCCCCTAATAGGAATGGCGATGGCAGAATCAGCAGCAGTTGCCACTGATGCTGCATAACAGGATAGTGGAAGGTGACTGTGGAGGTATTGGATGGATGCGGGGAGCTGCCTGAACCCATTCACCACCTGGGCCTGCCTAATTCTTTGGTGAGCCTGCCATGTCCCAGGAGCAACTCAGCATGGCCTGAGAATCAACTGCCATACTGAAATACAGAATTTTTACTACTGTATATTTCACAAATAAGCACTGTAGGTATGTCATGTCAAAACTGTTTCTATGTCAGATCACTTATCATAAGACTAGGGACACTATTGTGAAGTTTCTACTTGTATTTTCAAATTAACTTCTATTTCTCTACATTTTGTTCTTAAATCTGTTTAATATCTAAACTTACTGGTGTTTCTGAAGCTTTCATCTTTTGAAGTTCATCCTCCATTATTTCTTTCTCTTCTGCTAGTTTTCGATATTCTTGTTGTATCTTCTGTAATTTCTGTAAGAGAAGGAAAATTAAAGAGAAATAATTATCTTAAAAAGAGCAAGAAATCTTGTTCAAGCAAAGATTAGATGTAGACACCAGGATATGAAACTGGAATCAGCTCCCAATGTCACATTCTGGTTTGTAGACCATAGCTAAATCACAGTTTCCAGGTTCAGACCAGAGCTGGCCTGTCCATAAGACCAACTGAAGTAGTCACTTCAGGCAGCATCCCACTGCCTGAAGTTTGGTAGGGAGGTACTCCTATCTGCTTACTTGGCTCCACTTTTCCTCTTTCTACTAATTTCATTGAGAAGGAAGAGGGGGACAGAGGAAGAAGAAATGTGGAGGGGCCTGCTGAGTTAGAACACTGGAGAGTGGGAAGAGCAGAGGGTGGCACAACATCTGATATGCTGCTTCAGGCATCAGGAGTTCTTTGGTTGGCCCTGCTTCAGAGCTATGATTTAACTAACCAGGTTTCCTCCATCAGAACTCCATGTCAAAGGTGAAGTAGCAAGAGGGAAGAGCAAAAGGAACTCATAATGCTCCTTGGTCTCATGATCACAATGCAACAAACCATGTTGAATTATCTGAACCAAGTCACAGTTGTAGGTCCAAACTAGGGTGTTGGAGCCAGAATATTGTAGCAGAAGGAAAACAGTGACTAGAACTGTTCTGCAAATCTTTAAGAGTTCATGCAATATTATAATAGGTTATTTTGGAGGTAAAACTATTTTATTAAATTTTCCAAGACAGATAATACAAATAAGCATTTTTTTAAAATACCCGAACATTGCTGTAACTAAGGGCACAATCCAAACTGTGCCCTAGGATTGCAAATGTGCCATAAAGCACGTTTGCACCTCCTCGAGGAGAAACCAGGCCAGCACTCCAAGAAGCACTGGCCTGCGGAGGCTGACATAAGCCTCGGCGCTGGCTTCCCCTCAGTTGCTTGTGTCAGCCCACCTGCACCGACACAAGCAGAAAAGGTAGGTGTGGGGGGATGGGGAGGAGGAGGGAAGGAGGTGTTCCGGGGGTGAGGGCAGGCAATGGGTGGGCAGGTGGGGAGCGGGACGCAGGGCTGGGATCCGGCAGTTATGCCGGATCCCAACCCCTGTTCCCGGGAAGAACAGAGTGGCTTCAGAGGTGGCCCAAGTCCAAGGAGACCCATTGTGGCCAGCAGCCCTTACCCAGGGGTAAGGGGAAAAGTTTCCTGTTTCCTCTGGCTGAGCCACTTCTGGCCACAATCCTGTGCTGGATACAGCACAAGCCTCCTGTTCCAGCGCAGGTTAGGATTGTGCCCTAAGAGCCCAATCCTATCCTCCCCCTTCCCAACAAGGCAACCACTCCAAAAAGGAGCATGCTGTATACAGCTGGGGGGGCGGTGATCAGGAGGCTTCAGAGGGGAAGGGAAATTATTAAGTTGGGTGCAATTCTGAAGTTTCATTTTAGCTATAAAAAACCCATCTCTTTTACTACATTAACAGCCCAGTCCTAACAAAATCCCCCTGCTGATGCAGTGTGCCACTGGAGGGTACACTGTATCCTGCAGGGGGGAGCGATCCTGGAGCTCTCCTAATAAACAAATATTTGTTCCCTTGTCTGGAAGAAAGTCAGCTAGCACAAGTCCAAGTGAACCCAGGAAGGAGGAAAGGATATCAGTGACACTGCTACTGCTGATACTGCCCTCTTCCTGGCCTTGCTTCATCCACCTTCCCTCCCTGTTCTCAGTCCCATTCCTCCCCAGACTGTCTTACCAGCAGCAGAGCTCCTTCTCAGGCCACTGGTACACAACTGCAGCTGCTTGACATTAATGGCATGTCATGTTTTGCCACAGCAGTAAAGGACCTTGTGCTGCCAGAATGCTAGTTCTGCCATCACAAGGCTCTCATAGGATTGGGTCATATGGCTGCAATCCTATACACATGTACCCAGGAATAAGTCCCAGTGAACTCAATGAGGCTCACTTCTGAGTAGACATAATGGGACATATTATTGCTTTGAAAATTCACACAAACAAAAAAAATAAAGCATACTCACACCTTCCAGGACCTCCTGTTCATTTGCAACTCTGAAAATATGAATATAGTACAAGTTTCTTAATGTGTACTTTAGAATTCTTCATTAATTCCTAGCTAAGCCTGACTAACAAGGGTTGTCATGAAAACCTGACTAAGTGAATGTAAATCACAATAAATATCACCCCAGCAGCCATGTGTTTAGCTTTCATAAGAAAGGGACCCTACCTGGGTATTCCATGCAGACAGCAAATCCTTGCTCACAGAAAATCTCTGGATAAGTTCCCTTTTTCATAAAAGTTGAATATGACCACTGGGAAGTGGAGACAGCAGGATTATAGTCTTGTTCTATAACAGTGGCATCACTAGGATTCACGTCACCCAGTGCAGGAGGCCAGCATGTCACCTCCCTGATGGAACTCCCCCCTGCAGTGGGTGGGGCAAGACCCTGGGTGGTGGGCATGGCGATGTACCATCGCCTCACTCTCGCTGGTTTTTAGGCTGTACCTTTTGATAAAACACAGATATTTCAATGTGGTTTGTTTCACTGCATTCTGCATGAAATTGCACATTGTTTGATATATAACATTATTATTATTAATGTAATCAATAATATTAATTATTATTAATGTGCACGCGCGCGTGCGCGCGCACACACGCACACACACAATGGTACTATTCCTGTAATGGTATTATTTCATATGGTGTATTTTAATGGAATACCATTATTCCATGATGGTATTATTCCTGTGATTTTGGTCACTAGTGGTGTCACCACTCCTCCAAAGGGTGTCAACTTACTAATACCTTATTGAAGTGGTTCTCACAGCCCAATCCTATCCAACTTTCCAGCACTGGTGCAACTGCAATGCAGTCCTGGGGTAAGGGAACAAATGCTCCCAAACCTTAAGGAGGCCTCTGTGACTGCACCCCCAACACAGGAAGCAGTGCATACCCCATAGGCACAGCAGCACCGGCACTGGAAAATTGGATAGGATTGGGCTGTCAGTCTTTTAGCACTGGGACCCACTTTTTAGAATGACAATCTGACCAGGACCCACCAGAAGTGACATCGTCAAATAAATTAAAATAATTATGAATAATTAAATTAAAGTAAAACAAACAAATAAATAAATAAGGGGAAGGCAACCCTCTTCCACCAAATGAATTTACTCTGTAGCCTTCCTGCAATATCCCCCCCCCCAAAAAAAAATCAGTAGGATTTTCAACCCTACCCAGTGACCAGTTCAAATAAAGTTCTTATGCTTAAACTATATCACTGTCAGGATCCACCAGGCTTTGCAAGCCAAAAAATAAAGAAAATTCACCTGACCAGCTGAAGCCCTCTGTTTATTCTTTTAATGGGGGGGCTGCCTTCTGGAGCATTTGTTGAGCTCCAGATCCATCAGATCGGGACCATTCTGGTGGTTTCTCTGATGGTGGGGCCCAGCAGCGCTGTAGTGCAGAACTAGGGCCGTTGTTGGGGAACACAGGGTTGCTAATCAGCTTGAAGTGGGCGTAAGTTCTCTAAGTGAAGCTTGGACCAGGAATCTGGCAAAACAGCAGCTAGATATGGAAAACTGAACACACTCCTCTCTAAAAATTTTCAAATGTAGTAAATCATTGCAGATTAGTACCATTGTATTTAGGCTTGCACTAGAATGGAAAGTGTCCTGTGTACACCAAAACTGACTTCAACTGCAGTCCTACAGCTGTGACCTTGAGCTCTTCTACACTTCTTCATGGTTAATGAATCCACAAGTCAAAGAACTACTGTAGCAAGTTGGTTTTCTCCCAGGTATGACGCTGTTAAAGAATGTATGCATTCTTGGTTCTGGTGTGCATGGCTTATGGCAGTAGTCGCCACCATGTGCCCACAGCAATGCCGCCAGCATCCTATGTGGCCAGTGAGTCTGGGTGAGATTGGAAAATGTAAGATCCCAGGAAATTTCTGGGCCCTTCTTTGGCTCCTGGGCCCCCTTTCTGGCCCTGGGCCTGGGTACAAATTACATCCTTTACCCCCTCTCCTAGGCCCTGATTCTGGAGTCGTTGGATTCCTCTCAGCCTGCCCTTTCCTATGGACTAAGGCAAGTTCACCTACTCATGAGTAAATGCACAATAGGGCTCAGTTTCACTTTCCAAAGGGTTCCATGCATTTTTGCTTTCTGGTTTTTTGACCATTTCTTTTGATAGAAAGGAGCTATTTCACTCTGGTTTTTTCATTGCATTTTGCTGAAAATTCCACATCCAATGGTGTATGACATGATGGTGGTATTCCTAAAAACTGTGATTTTACCATGTGACCCCCCTCCACTGCTCATCACCCCCCCACCGTGCGGCCTGCACCCCCCACACACCCCTAGCAATGCCACTGCCCATCAACACACATTCAGTAAATGTATGGGACATTATATAAAAAGAGAATCTTGCAATTTTTGGTATACTGTACTACACTGAAGGTTGAACTAAATGTAATATGGGTGTTCCACAAGTGAAACCCCTGCTGTGAAAGAAACATCTTTTTAAGTGGTGTCCTCTTATATTTAGAACAGGGGTGTCCAAAGTTTTTGGAAGGAGGGCCACATCAGTTCTCTGACACTGTGTCAGGGGCCGGGGGGAAAAATAATTAATTTACATTTAAAATTTGAATAAATTTACATAAGTTTACATAAATGAATGTATTAAAGATGAACTTATATGAATGAATGAAGGTCTTGCAATACCTCAAGGCCTATAAAAGGCCTTGCACAAAGCAAGGCTGGCCTTTCCTTTGCTGCCGCTACTGCATCACAGACATGAAACAGCAAGAAGTGGAGGGAGCCCTCATTTCACAGCTCATGTGAGAGGTCAAACAGTCGTCCTCATGCTGCAAGCTGTTGCATCGGGCCAGTGCAGGCTCCAACAAATCTCTGGAGGGCCAGAGGCTCATTGGAGACTAGGGGCTTTCTGAGGGTCGCACTGAGAGGCCTCGAGGGCCGCATGTGGCCCCAGGGTCGGGGTTTGGGCACCCCTGATTTAGAAGAAGGTGATCAACTGTTCACCCCAGTATGGCATCTTTCTCCTTCTTTACTACACACCCAGAGTATGAAGTAATGACAAGAAATGAATGGGAGATCTGTGTTCACCTCCCACATACCATTGTGCAGCCCTCCTTCCTTTGCTCCGTTAAGATATGTGAGCTCTGAGTTAACATTCCTTTACCAAATGGTAGGAATGAGCTGAAGAGGAAAATGGGAGGTGGATACAGTGCAATGTGCAGGTAGAGCCTCACCAGACCCAACCAGTTAAAAAAAACCAAGAGCTCAGCAAATTGTTTCCTGCCTTTCTACTCTGCTTCCTTCTTGAGTAGAGTTAGTGAGTTAAGTAATGCACACCCACACCTATTACAATCCACAGGGAAGCAGCTAATCTGCAGCCATCATGGCTGGCTTCCAATTTTTAAAAAACAGACAGGGTGCCCATCTCAGCAATCTCTGGGGAGGCAGCAAGTAGAGTTGCCTCCAGCAGGTTAGGCTGTGATCATAGCTGGTTTCCAATTTTAAAAAGCAGAGCAACAGGCTTTCAATTAAAAAAAAGCAGGATGCCTGCATTGGCAAGCTCTGGGGAGGCAGCAGTAAGAGTTGACTCTGGACTGTTAAAAAGAAAAAGAAAAAGTCTTTTGAAAAACAGGGAGCCTATGCAATGGATTGGCTCTCTTGAAAACCCCAGGAGAGGTAGCATTCCAGCTACCTCAGGGCAGGGCCTCTGAGAGGAATTTTATCAGGGGGTACAAAGTTTCTTTTGGGCCACTTCCCAAAGGGGGAGGGGCAATGGGGAAGGCAGAATGAGAGCAAATATAGGGCAGGGGGAGTATGCTGGCAGCCAGAATAGTCTTTGGAGCCCAGGTCTACCAGGCTTCTGGTTGTGGAGCCCAGGTCTACCCAACCATGTGGGACTGGCAGCTAGATAAATTAATACGGAAAACCAAACACACTCCTAAGTCTCTTTAAAATCTTTGAAATTTAGAAAATCATTGCTGAAAATTAGCATCAATGTATTTAGGCTCACACTGTAATCTTTCAGCTGTGCCCCTGAGTCCCTATACACTCCTTCATGGTTATCAGATCCACAAGCCAAAGAGCTACTGTAGCAGGCCGGTTTCCACCCAGATTTGGCACTGTGTTAAGGAGGGTCACCGATGCATTTCTGGGCCCAATGTGTATGGCTTGTAGCAGCAGTTGCCATTGCATGACTGTGGTTGTGCCCCCAGCGTCATGCATAGGCAGTGAGTTTAGGTGAGATCAAAAATGTAAGATCCCAGGAACTTTCTGGGACCCCTCCTTTGACTCCTGGACGCCCTTTCTTATCTTGAGCCTGGGTACAAATTACCCACTTTACCCCCCTCTCCTAGGCCCTGCCTCAGGGGGCATGTTACTGAGTTCTCCCTAGCTCTAAGTGGTTTTTTTTATTTATTTCTGCAGGGCTGTGTGTGTGTTTCAAGGAAGGTACTGAGACTAAGCTTAGAGGGGAGGGAGAGAGTAAGTGTGTGCCTCCCCAGTCCTGGACCTTACTGCAAGTCACTAGTGTGCACTTATGCCTACATGCCAAGCAGGGAGAAAAACAAGGCTCTGTTATGTCCAATGTGGATCCTCCAGTGCATTACTGCTGTGCTCACACTGGAACATATCATTAGTTGGTTCACAAAATTAACATATCAATACACTACATTTTTTCTTTATAAAATTCCATATACATAATTTACCTGTGTAACTTGTTTGTTTGTCTTTCAAATACTTTCACTATTTCAAGCATGCGATTGGTCATTGTTTCAATGGTTTCTGAACAACATGAAGGTAAAATTAGTTAGTTATTAGGAGCATGTCCTACATTTAGGCCCAGAAATAGACCTCCCAGGTGAAATGAAACAATTCCAAACTAAAAATAGTAATAGAAAATAATTACTACAGAGCAGCTTATAACAAGCGAGACAAGTTGAAGATATGTAATCTTACATTTTTTGAGTTGTCATGTGCAAGAGGTCTGTGCCTGAGCAAAGCAGAATTTGCAAGCTTCTAGAGCTATATAGAGTATTTTAGTGCTCTAAAATGGGTGGCTTGAGTGCATTGCATGGTACTAGGGTATTTGAGTTTTGGACAATTGTGTCCTGATCAAATGCATCCTGGTCATTGGTGTCCCTAGACATTCGTGTCTGGGTTGTTTTACATCCCACTATAACTCAGCAACAATCCCCATGTTATATATGCTAAACCACTTAGTCCAGCCCAAACCAAATGTCCATAGCCAGGAAGTACTTGAACAGGACACAGCTGTCCAGGATGCAATGGTTCAGTCACAGCATTACACAGATTACCACTTGAAGAGCATAATGTTACAGGTAAGCAAACACCCTTTCTTCTTTGTGGTCTCTACAGTCAGATAAATGGAAGGCTAGCAAGTTTATCTTACCCAGAAGTACTCAAAGGAGTAAATGAGATTTACTTCTGAGTAGACATGCAAAGGCTTGTACTTTAGGAAAAGGATTTAAAATGAAAGTGTTAATATTATACAAATCCATGGCATGATTACATCTTTTGCCCAAATGTGCAGCATTTTACATTCATTTTCCATGTTGTCCATTTGTTTTGTAATTGCTTTGAAGTGTTATGATTTGTCTTGATGTTTTTGTCTTGATGTCTTGATTTGTCTTGATGATGTTGTCTTGATGGGTGCAGCGGCTCAGCCACAGGCAAGGGGAAGCGCTTCCCCTTACCCCTGGGTAAGGGCTGTGCACCCCTATGGGTCTCCTCGGACCTGCACCACCTCTGGAAGTGGCGCAAATCTGAGGAGAGCTGAGCAGCTGGAAGCTGCGCCGTTCTCTCCGGAGATGGGGGGTTGGGATCCAGCATAACCGCCGGGTCCCAGCCCTGCCCCCGGCTCCCCATGCACCCACCCCCAGGGCTGCCCATTGCCCGCCCTCCCCCGCCCTGAAAAGTCCCCTCCCCACGCCCCCACGCCCCCACGCCTACCTTTGCTGCTTGCAATACTCCAGGTGTGGCCTTACAATTGATTTGTACAACGGCATTATAATATTAGCCGTTTTGTTCTCAATACAGCCATACTGTACTTGTCGTAAGAGGCGACTAAACAGCCACCGGGTAGATGGGACTCGTCAGCCTAGGAAGGCAGCTCATCTAAGAGAAGGAAACTCTGACCTCAAACCTCCACTGCCTTGTGGCTACATCCAGTTCTGGAAAAGGCTTCAGGAGTCAACCTCAAGGCAAAATCAGGAGCCGGAGTCCCTTAGGCAGTTCATGGCTGAACACAGTCACGTTCTGGCAACTCCTGCGACGCCGCTGGAACCAACCGTACTGGCTTCTGCCTTTCCATTGGACCATTCCAGCGACGTGGAGAGGGGGGATTTGCTGCATGGGTAACAGCCTATCCTCCATACCTTCTTTACCCAGGCTTCGCGCACTGGAGAGGACACTCCAACTTCACCATACGGCGTCAGCACAACACGGGAAGCAGCAGTTTACCGGTTATAAGTCTTTGCTCGATTGGCGTAGAGCATGACGCCAGGGGCTGCTTCCGACGGTGGGAGAGATCATTGCATCTCATTGGGCAGCTACCGCCCGCCTTAAGCTGGGCAGTCCCCAGCCAGTAAGGTGTTGCCTCGCCACGGTCCATTAACCTCATGGGGTGCGTGGGGTTTAGGGTGAAAACCGACAAGCGGATCGACAACTCTGCACCATGCAACAGAAAACAGAAAACTACTGCCCTAAAGCTGGGCACCTGGAACGTTAGGACAATGACACCTGGCTTCTCTGATGACCTGCAAGAAATAGACGACGCACGCAAAACAGCTGTCATCGACATGGAGCTGAGCAGACTGCAGATGGACATCGTCGCCCTTCAAGAGACTAGGCTGCCAGATTCCGGATCTGTCAAGGAGAGAAATTTCTCATTTTTCTGGCAGGGAAAACCACCAAACGAAACCAGGGAACATGGCGTTGGCTTTGCGGTCAGAAATACCCTGCTGAAATCCATCATCCCACCTACTGTGGGAAGTGAAAGAATTTTGTCCCTGCAGCTCCAGTCATCAGCAGGACCTATCACTCTCATCAGTGCTTATGCACCGACTCTGTCGTCTCCAGCAGAAGCCAAAGACAAATTCTATGATGACCTGGCCACCACTGTCAAGAAAATCCCTGTAAAAGAGCCATTGTTCATCCTCGGCGATTTCAATGCTAGAGTTGGTGCTGATAACAGTTCATGGCCCACTTGCTTAGGTCAGTTTGGCACTGGGAGGATGAACGAAAATGGCCAACGCCTGCTAGAGTTTTGCTGTCATCACGGTCTCTGTGTCAGCAACACGTTCTTCAACACAAAGCCCCAACATAGAGTCTCTTGGAGACATCCAAGATCAAAGCACTGGCACCAGCTCGACCTGATCCTCACCAGACACTCCAGCCTTCCCAGCATCAAGATCACACGCAGTTATCATGGTGCTGCCTGCGACACTGACCACTCCCTGGTGTGCAGCAGAGTGAAACTGCAAACAAAGCGACTGTATCACACGAAAAAGGAAGGAAGACCTCGCATTGATACCAGCAAGACCCGGGATCAGAGAAAAGTGGAGGAATTTGCACAAGCGCTTGAGGAATCTCTTCCAGGCCCGGCCGACGCAAACGCATCCAACAGATGGGAACATTTCAAGAATACCGTTTACAACACCGCCTTGTCCATATTCGGCAAGAAGACCAACAAGGCGGCAGACTGGTTTGAAGCCCACTCTGAGGAGTTGACACCAGTCATTGAGGAAAAGAGGAGAGCTCAAGCAGCATACAAGGCCTGTCCCAGTGAGCGCAACCTGCAGGTCCTCCGAACTGCTCGCAGCAAAGTCCGACAGACTGCCAGGAGATGTGCTAACGACTACTGGCTCCAGCTCTGTTCCGAGATACAGATAGCAGCTGACACGGGCAACATCAAGGGGATGTATGATGGTATCAAGCAGGCCCTAGGTCCAACACAGAAGAAAATTGCCGCTCTGAAGTCTGCCACAGGCGAGGTCATCCAGGATCGGGCGCAGCAGATGGAACGCTGGGTGCAGCACTACTCTGAGCTATATTCCAGAGAAAATGTAGTCACCGAAGAAGCGCTGAACAACATTGAGTGCCTGCCTGTGCTGGAAGAGCTTGACAGTGAACCAACCCTAGAAGAACTTCACATGGCCCTGGACTCCCTTGCCTTTGGCAAGGCACCTGGAAAAGACAGCATCCCTGCTGAAGTCCTAAAATGCTGCAAAGAGATCATCATCACTGAGCTGCATGAAATCCTCTGTCTCTGCTGGAGAGAAGGTGGAGTACCTCAAGACATGAGGGATGCAAACATCATCACGCTGTACAAGAACAAAGGTGACAGGGGTGACTGCAACAACTACCGCGGCATCTCTCTCCTTAGCGTTGTAGGAAAGCTGTTTGCCCGAGTTGTACTAAAGAGGCTCCAGGTACTTGCAGAGAGCGTCTATCCAGAATCGCAGTGTGGATTCCGAGCCAACAGGTCCACCACTGATATGGTATTCTCCCTTAGACAACTGCAGGAGAAATGCAGGGAACAACGACAGCCACTCTTTATAGCCTTCATAGATCTCACAAAGGCTTTCGACCTGGTCAGCAGAGACGGCCTCTTCAAGATTCTCCCCAAGATTGGATGTCCACCCAGGCTCCTCAGCATCATCAGATCTTTCCACAAGGACATGAAGGGCACTGTTGTCTTCGATGGCTCCACATCAGACCCTTTTGACATCCGAAGCGGAGTGAAGCAGGGCTGTGTTCTTGCACCAACCTTGTTTGGGATTTTCTTCGCTGTCCTGCTGAAGCAGGCCTTTGGAACTGCAACAGAAGGCATCTATCTCCGGACCAGATCAGACGGAAAGCTCTTCAACCTCTCCAGACTGAGAGCAAAATCCAAAGTCCAGCTGAAATGTCTGCGTGACTTCCTCTTTGCCGACGATGCAGCTGTCACTACCCACTCTGCCAAAGATCTCCAGCAGCTCATGGATCGTTTTAGCAAGGCCTGCCAAGATTTTGGACTGACAATCAGCCTGAAGAAAACACAGGTCATGGTTCAGGATGTGGACTCACCTCCCTGCATTACAATCTCTGAGCATGAACTGGAGGTTATCCATGACTTTGTGTACCTTGGCTCAACGATCTCCGACACTCATTCTCTCGATACTGAGCTAAACAAGCGCATCGGTAAAGCAGCTACCACGTTTTCCAGACTCACAAAGAGAGTCTGGTCCAACAAGAAGCTGACGGAACATACCAAGATCCAGGTCTACAGAGCTTGCGTCCTGAGTACACTTCTGTACTGCAGCGAGTCATGGACTCTTCGCTCACAACAGGAGAGGAAACTGAGCGCTTTCCACATGCGCTGCCTCCGACGCATCCTCGGCATCACCTGGCAGGACAAAGTTCCAAACAACACAGTCCTGGAACGTGCTGGAATCCCTAGCATGTATTCACTGCTGAAACAGAGACGCCTGCGTTGGCTTGGTCATGTCGTGAGAATGGATGATGGCCGGATCCCAAAGGATCTCCTCTATGGAGAACTCGTGCAAGGAAAGCGCCCTACAGGTAGACCACAGCTGCGATACAAGGACATCTGCAAGAGGGATCTGAAGGCCTTAGGGATGGACCTCAACAAGTGGGAAACCCTGGCCTCTGAGCGGCCCGCTTGGAGACAGGCTGTGCAGCATGGCCTTTCCCAGTTTGAAGAGACACTTTGCCAACAGTCTGAGGCTAAGAGGCAAAGAAGGAAGGCCCATAGCCAGGGAGACAGACCAGGGACAGACTGCACTTGCTCCCGGTGTGGAAGGGATTGTCACTCCCGGATTGGCCTTTTCAGCCACACTAGACGCTGTGCCAGAACCACCTTTCAGAGCGCGATACCATAGTCTTTCGAGACTGAAGGTTGCCAATACAATGATGTTTTTAGCCATGTGATGTTTTTAGCCATATAGCCACAGAAAATTTTTCACCACATCCCTTATCATATCATTGTCCAACTTACATATCAAACTTGCATATTTTTGCCAGAGTTTTTGTTCCTTTTTGTTTCTTTGAGAAGTCTTCCATTTTCTTTTATTTGTTAATTAGCTTTTATGGTTCCCCAAACAAAAGCCAAGTTAGAAACAAAAACATCCAGAGATTGCCTCTTTAATTTCCATTATATGCTGTAAATTTACTGAGGCATTTCACATGCCAGGCACACAGCTGCCAATTAAGTACAGAAAGTACACAATTATTTCTGTAATTTAGCTCTTAGAATTCTCACAATTGTTAATAAATTACAGAGCAACAGCTGTTCTTTCTAACATACCCACCCATGCAACCTAAGAGCACCACACAGAGGACCAAAGATATACTGTAACCCAACATAGTCCCTTAAATTATTTGAGATGCCTTTCCAAATTTCCTTAAACTTAGGACATTCCTCACCAAACACAAAAAGAATCTGTTCCTACAAGACAACCTCAGGAACAGTCCAAAGAATGAGCTTATCTGAGAGATATTATGCTTCCTTACCTATTCAAGGCAGCTACCTGGTCAACAGCAACAATATTTATCAAAAATTATGCTTGAATGATTTTGATGATGATCAGCTCTGAATCATAGCAACCACTGGAAAGAGTGGCAGCATAATAGTATCCTGTAGATGAAAAATACATTCTGCCCTTTAGAAAATGCTGCTGTTATACAAATTTATAATTCCAAACACATTTTGCTAATCCCATTTCCATTTCATTCAATAATTTCTGAGGTACCTGTCAAGGTAAATCAATATAGAAACAGCAAAGGGACTGTAACAGGCATGCCATTAGATTGTGTCAAGTGATGAGAGAACCATCTTTGGACTTTTGCATATCCATATGCTTACTAAAAGGTCTTGATGGCCTGCAGGGCTAAATAATGAACGCACCTCACCTGTTTGAATGGAGATTAAAAGTAACAATTCTGCAGTTTTGAATGTTGCCAGCAAACAAAGGAGACAAATTTGCATTATAGTCACTGGCTGGAAAGTTATTTAACTTCTCAACTTCAGTGCTGCCTTTCTGCACAAGTGCTCACAAGGCAGCTCACACCAGGTCTAAAAACCAGTAAAAAAATTCACTTAAAACACATTTATTTAAATTTTTTTAAAAAGCATTGAAGCTCACAGAAAAGGTTCCTCCCTCCTTGGTTCATTTGGTACCAAAGTGTCATGCCTGGGTAATGAGCAGCAACTGGAGGGGGAGTCAGAATGGACCAGTGAAAGACAAGCTAGGAATCAATGCCAAGGAAGAGATTGGAGCCAGGAGTCATCAGCCCGGGTAGGTGGGACCAGTTCAGATCCTTTTACTCTTGTTGTAATTCTGAAAGCTAAGGGCCAACCCCTGCCAGCTGAAGTTTTCCTGACACAAGGGCTTTCTGAAATCAGGAGGTCTTTACAATGGACCAGGAGTGATGAAGCCGTTTGTGCTTTAGGGAGAGAGTTCTAGAACCTAGGTGCTACAAGAGAGACAATCCTGACTCACATACTCTCCAAATGAACCTCATTATGCATCTGGTCTAGAGGGTTGAGCCTCCAATTGCCTGAAGATAACATCCAAAGGTCACCAGTTCGAGGCCACTGGCACCGTGCGACCTTGAAGCAGCTGACAAGCTGAGCCGAGTTATTCCATCTGCTCTGAGCGTGGGAGGATGGAGGCCAGAATGTGCGGCCAGATCAAGACAGAAACATCTGAATGTTGTGGTTTCTTGAAAGATAGAA
Organism: Tiliqua scincoides; assembly: GCF_035046505.1. Lineage (NCBI taxonomy): Eukaryota > Metazoa > Chordata > Lepidosauria > Squamata > Scincidae > Tiliqua > Tiliqua scincoides. The sequence goes on from NC_089825.1 coordinate 16,271,272, forward strand.
CCTTTCAAATTGTAAAAATCCCTACAGGCATTTAAATTGCCTGCCTATGTAAACCGCCTTGAATAAAGTCCGAGGAGAAATCTGAGGACCAAGAAAGGCGGTATAGAAATACCTGTATTATTATTATGTAATTTTAAAAAATTATTCCATTTTCTTTATAAAATGCAAGAAAATATTTTTTTTGTTTCCTTTGTTCCATTCATGAGGCATGCTGGCATCCTTCTGGATGCTACCTTCACCTCTTTGAGTTGGTGTGGTTACTGAATACAAGTTGCAGGGAAGCAACAGCTGAAGAAGGGTATGTCTTTATCTCCTGCTAGTGGAGTGGTCCTTGGTCCCTGTGAAAAACAGGATGCTGGCTTAGATATGCCTGGTCTGATCCAGCTGGGGTCTTCTTACATACTTAATTTCTTGTTTATATTACTTATTCAAGACAGTCAATTCAAATGAGGCATCTCTTCTGGCTTTTGGATCCAAACATCATGCCTGATAAACGTGGTTAGTATTGATCAAGTAGTCACGTTGCATAGATAAGGAGGCATAATGTATCTCACATAGACAGCAAAGAATGAAATTACTCTGATAAAGTGACTTTTCAATAACGTAGGAGGCATTTTCTTAGCCAGGATATATGAAAATTATAGTTTTAGTATCCGGTCAAATTGAAGGAAACATTTTTGACCTTTCATGGACCCAGGTAGCAAAAAAAACCTATTATGAAGTCTTGTGCAAAGAATCTGTTTCAAGTCAAGCATGTGTAAATATTTTTCTTCTGATTTCGGATCAAGCAAAATCAAGTCTTGGTTGACATGAAAACTGGAAAAATAACTTTGAAGGACAAATGTTATGTCTGGCCACCAGGATCACTATCTTGCCATGGAAAAGCATGAAAAACAATTTAGTTGTCCTTGCAGATGTTACTACCATTTTTTAAAAAGTCTTGAATATTAATAGACAGAAGTCCTTCATGGCCAATGTCTCAATGGGCCTGCCCATGAGCTGGAACAGGATAGTACTGAAATTCTTGCTGGTGGATACAAATTTTCAAGACTTCTGAAAAATTTCTTCCCTAAGGAGTGGGAGAAGGTTGACATTATCCACCAGAATTCAATATGGAAACCTGATATGGTCACACTCTTATGGAACAGTATTCATTTCTTTGGATTCTAGGTAAGCTCCACATTGAAGGATGTTGATTACTAAAGCCTTGTTACAAGTGCTTTTCCTTGTAGTTTTTTCTTTTTTTAAAAAAAAATCGTGCCCTCCTATGTGATTAAGGACAAATGTAATACTCCAGACACTGTTCTTCTTAAATCTCAGGCCAGGCCTCAAACTCCATCTGTTTCTATTTCATATCACATTCTGCTTATTTCCATTGATTGCTACTACAGTATATAGTTTCCTGCTTGTATCAGCATTTTGCACGCAACCTTTTCAATTATGTAACCCCTTTCCAATATCTATATAATCTTCATCTTTTGTAGGTTTCTGCCTGACATCCTGTCATATTTGCATTTTGAAAATGGATCTGCATTTTGAATGTACATTGTGTGATGGGTCCTACAAATCTGCATTCTGATTTAAAATGCTTCCTTTGATTATGTGTCTGGAACAGACATATCAGCACCCACACTTAATCCCTTTACATACTAGCTTACACAATAACACACCAATACAGAAGTCTCCAGAGCCCCTTTCTCATCCTGCTAACAAGACTAACATACTTATTCCCAGAGCTGCATGTAAGCAGCAACTCCAAAACCCTTTAAATATTGGAAGTTTTGACCAGCAAGTTACCACTCTACCTGATACAACAACCCCTGTGTGTGTTGTATCAAGTCAGAGTATCCACAAGTGGTTTGGAATCATCTGAACCCCTGCAAGGCTCTGCTTCACACCATCCCAGTATCAGATAGGTATAATTATGCTTTGAATTTTCACTTCCCTATCTCAGTGTTTCTCAAACTGTGGGTCACGAGCCAATTTCAGACGGGCACCATTCATTTCAATGTGCATTTTATTTTTAATACATTAAAACTTATGCTGCCATGGTATGTGATTGCATTTTGGGAAATGTGACAGACCTGTACATTTAACAGCAGCCTTTGGGATGTTTGGGGAATTTTTTAAAAGACATTTCAGCAACTGCTTCGGAAGGAGGTTCTATTTTTGTAAATACATTTTTAAAATTATACTTGTAAATGTTTGATTTTCTGTTTTAATTAATTAAATTAATTAATTAATAAAAAATTAATTAAATTAATTTTGTCATATGGGGGTGTTAAATCTTTCTGCTTGATGTCACTTCTGGCCATGACATCACTTCCAGTAGGTACCAAGAGATCATCATTCTAAAACAGGGGTGTCCAAAGTTTTTGGAAGGAGGGCCACATCGTCTCTCTGACACTGTGTTGGGGGCCGGGCAAAAAAAAAAAAAAGAATTAATTTACATTTAAAATTTGAATATATTTACATAAGTTTACATAAATGAATATATTAAAGATGAACTTATATGAATGAATGAAGGTCTTGCAATAACTCAAGGCCTATAAAAGGCCTTGCACAAAGCAAGGCTGGCCTTTCCTTTGCTGCCACTGCTGCCTCACAGACATGAAATAGCAAGCAGTGGAGGAAGCCCTCATCCCACAGCTCACGCGAGAGGTCAAACAGTCACCCTCACACTGAGAGCAGTTGCATCAGGCCAGCATGGGCTCCAACAAACCTCCGGAGGGCCAGAGGCTCATTGGAGACTGGGGGCTCCCTGAAGGCCGCATTGAGAGGCCTCGAGGGCCACAAGTGGCCCCAGGGCCAGGGTTTGGGCGCCCCTGTTCTAAAAAGTGGCTCCTGGTGCTAAAAAGTTTGAGAACCACTACCCTACCTCATCCCATTTTGTTCCCCCCTACACCCTGCAATAAAAGTGCAGCATTTTCCTAAACTGCCTAGTCCTAGTGACTCCTAGTCAGTCCTAGTGACTGACGAATAATTTAGGGTAGAAGCAGTGGAAATAGATGTTATGGTTGGTCAATTTCTGGTTATCAGGATCCTTCTAGTAGAGGCAAAGACTCCACTAAAAAGACCCTGACAACCTGAAATTGAGAGTTTCGCTTGAATTCTTGCCCTGAAAGGAACAGAAATGCCTGTGCCAATTGTACTCAAGGGAAATTTTACTTTGTTGTATTTGTACCAATGATTGTAAAAAGAGGCATAAGTTTGTTGGGTGCAAGAAGATCTGCATTCATAGTCCTGCAAGTTCAGACTTAATCAAATGAAATTCAAGAGACATAGAGAAAACAAAACTGAAAATTTTTTTGCAAATGAGAAGTTCTGAGAAAATGTGTCTAAACTACTGGTACTGTGGTGGCCAAAAAGGAATTGAAGAAGACCATACTTCCTGTCCTTAAGTTACAAGGTTTCCCCATTTAGGGAAGGGGTTGGAATGCTCTATAAAGTTCTAGAAGCTTCCAAGTTGCTCTGCTCAGGCACAGATCTCCCATTTGAGTGTCTGTATGGAGACAACAAAAAAGAGCTATTATTGTTAGCAAGAAAAATAAAATTTGTTTTTCAGCTAATACAACTTAAAACACATACATGTGCGATTTATATAATTTAGAACCAAATTATTATTCAATGCCATGATCAATGCTGAGGCAAGAATACTCCACTACACACTAATTTAAAGTATAATGTGACCATAGCAGAAACATGCACCATGCAAAGTGGGTCTTGGTTATTAAAAATGGGTTAAATTATGTCTGGTTTAGGCCCAAATCACACATTACTTTTGGTGAGTAGTTTGTCCTAGTATTTTTCGTCCTTTTTTAGAACATGCAGGGGGCTTTGAATTAAAAGTTGTGGTTGGGGAGGTAAGAACTTTAAGACCCACCTCAGTTCCAATTCCAATTGTGAGCTCCATGAACTACTTACATTTTTTAAAAGCTTCAGCTGAAAGTGAAAGAATTCCAATCCTTTCTATGGGAATCTTCCTGCATGCGAGGCTCTTTGAGTTGCATGTACTAAGAAGAATTGGTTCATGCCATATAGTGGCTGAATGAACCAGTCACTTAAGGTGAATGTTCCATCTATTGCTTCTAGCAAACTGATTTGCTATTTCATATATCCATTTTCAGGCTGTATCTATCTGCTAACCCTTCTGTTAACAGCATGCAGACATTTTACAGCCCAGTTCTATTGCAGCTTCTGATCCAAGGTTCAACAGAGTCAAAACAGCCACTGTATCTGTACTGTATCCCACAGGGCCAAGGAGGCAGCCAGAGGTCTCCTCAGGGTAAGGGAACACTGGCTCCCATACCCTGTATCAGGACCAGGCAGCCCCTATGGGTCCACTGAGATCTGCAGTAGCTAATAGCCGGCGCAGATTCACGTAGCCCATGCAGAGCTTTCAGGCATAGGAGGGGGATAGGATGCAGTGGCAGCCTTGCCTGCAGTTCCCATTGCCTTCCCAGGTCTGAAATGCCCCTGGGCCACCCTTCCCCCTAGTTTCACCCCCTCACCACCTCCCCCCACCCTGGAACACCTCCCCACCACTTGATGGGAAACTTACAATTGGTGAGTGCTGCCTGTCATCTGACCAGAGTGGAAGTCCAGCACCAACTGGTGCTGGCCTCCCTGCCAGTGCCTTTCCCCTTACAGCACATTCCCAACAGCCACTGTCAGGATAGCATGCACAAGAGGAGTGCTGCCCAGCAGCAGGATCAGGCCCATGGTAGTCCACCTGGTACAATTTGTCATAGGGCATGAACAACATTAAACATTTAAGATCACAACCCGGTCAAAATTATGTACTTTTAAGGCACCTTTTGCCTTGAATGAAAGAGTTAAGCATTGTCTTAAAGGTCCATTGGTCAAGCCAACAGAACTTAAAATATTGTCTGAATTGTGCCCTAAGATTTCAACCAGGAGCATAACTTATCATATTCTTGCAACATTCCAAGTTCAGAAGGTCTTACGTGGTCCCATGTCCTCTTGGAAAACTTGTGCCATGTTTATCACATCCTCAGTTCCATGTTTCAAAGCAAGTTCTGAAACAGGAATATTATATCTACTCAGTTCAGCCTTATATTTTAATCGTTCTTCAAAGATATACAATTTGTTAAAAAAGCAAAAGATATTTCATAAACCTTTAGTAAAACGGAAGGCTCTTTCTATTAATCCATGCTGGTGGAATTTAAAGCTTTGATCAGATTAGTAAAAAGATAGTCAACTAGGGTTGTCCAATCAGTCAGCCAGAGAAATGCAATTAATATTAATGCTGCCATTGCAACAGAAGGCAGCTGCTGCTCCTCCCAAGTTTTAATATCCATGCCCTCTCTAACTCCTATGCTTAATCCTTGTAGTGTCTAAATTGTTGCCTGCCTCTGTGGGGCAATCAGGGTAAGAGAAGAGTCTCTGCATTTGCATTCAGCTGGCAGAAAGAACTGCAATCAGCACAGTTTGCAAATGCAAACCCTTGGGTGCTGTCATTTCAGTTCAATTCTGGGTAGGGAGAACAAGAAAGCAGCAACAACACAAGTCAACTTACACCAACACTTCTTGCTGTATGAGGCACTTCAGGGCTTGGCCAGTGACTAACCTGATTAACTGCTGACACCAGGTCTGAGCATACTTTTAGTCGTCCCTTATCATCTAAAGGTCCAATTGTCTCCCTGTCTGCTTCCTGCTGATGATGTTTTTATTCTTGTTCCTGCTTCCACCTCCACAGCCTGGGCTGTCTTGCAGGGTCACAGGCAGCTGCTTTTACACCTCCAGCACCTCCCCAGACTGAGCACTCCTCAGTGGTTAGGTCAGGGTTTAAGTAGGGACAGCCCCAGTGGTAGCCCCTCCTCTTCCTCTCTGTCTCCCACCCAAGCAGCACTTCCAGTTGACTCCGGTCCCTCCTTCAGCTCTCCCTTCCCTGCCCATGCTTCAACTCCTGTTAATCCCAGGGGGTTATCCCCGACACTGTGGCACCGCACCATGCTCAGCAGTTCTGTGTCAGAGAGGGGGCAGGTGGCTTGCCAATCACCTGGGGCTGGCTGCAGCTGGAAGAGAGAAGTCTGATGTCCCCTTCGCATACTGTCTCCCCCCAAGGGAGTTCTACATCATATGGGAAGGGGTCTGACATTTTCTTCACTGCCCCAGTGAAAGTGTGTGAGCAGGGATAGAAAGTATCAACCAGAGTTGAAATTATGGTTGGGTACAGCCTTAGTGTATTGGTCCAGTACAGTCCACAAAAAGGGGTTGTTAGATCTGGATCGGTCGGGTTAGTAATAGGGTTGTTGGTTGGAGTCCTCCTGGGTCTTCAAATTTAATTAGTCCATGTTCTAGCTCTGTGAGTTGGGGTGGAATGCCAATAAATCCAGGGAAGGGGCCACTCTGTATCTCCTTGCCCAGTGCTCACAACCCTTGGGGTTGCCTGCGGGGGGGGGGGGAATCTTTGGGGGCTTTGCACAGGTGGATCCCTGTCCAATGGACAACCTTGGTCCCTTACTTGTGGGGCAGATCTATCAGGCTTCTGCTTAATAAGATAACTTATTCCTTGCTTTTCTTGGGGGCTTCCCTTTCTTTTCCTGGCTCCTCCTCTGGGATGCTTTCTCTGCTCTCCCTTTTCCTTGCCTTTTCCCCACTTTCCTTCCAACCTATGCCTGTTGCTTGTATCTCCACGTGTTTCCCCTGCTCTTCACTCCTCTCACCTGTCTTGGTTTTTCTTGTTGTGTTTTACTACTGATCTTAAAGTCCTGAGTACTTTTATTCTACCTCAGTTTCCTATTGGTCTTAATGTCCCAGATACTAGTACTTTTTTAGTGCTGGCAGCTAAGATTCATTTACACTCAATGTCTCTTCTCTTCATGTTGTTTTGAAGTTTGTAAATCTCAATGGCCTCTCTGTAAATCTGAGTGGGATAATGATTAGTAGTAGATAATATCTGTTTGCTTACAATCCATTCTTGTAAAAGCCAGCAACTGATGAACAAAAGCTGGTGCTTTTTAGAGTTAAGTGAAAATGGCTTCTTTCACCAGTATATACAGGGTGACTCTAAGAAAATGATTTTCAAGCTTTTTTGTCTCACGGCACAAGGTACTAAAATTGTCAAGGTACACCATCAGTTTTTTTACCATTGACAAGGCACACCATGCTGTTGGTGGGGGACTCACATCCCCCAATGGCCCTACTAATAAATGACCCTACCCCAAACTCCCACAGCACACCTACAAAGCATTCAAGGCACACCAGTGTGCCATGGCACAGTGGTTGAAAATGGCTGCTCTAAGAATTAACAGT